>NC_089824.1:153347496-154597496 GCF_035046505.1 Tiliqua scincoides
TCAGTATTGTCTACACTGACTGAAAGGGGCTTTCCAAGTTTCAGGCAGGTCTTTTCCAATCCTCGCTGGAGATGCCAGGGATCAAACCTGGGATCTTTTGCATTCAAACCACATGTTCTGCTGCATAGAACTACAGCTCCTCTTCAGAGGGTCTTCACATTTTCTCTTGTCTCTTCTGTCATGTGCTGTTTGTGGTGGGGCAAATGGTATTTTAACTCTTTGACTAACATGGTCATGCTTGTAAAGAATAAAAAATAGATACACTGTGCCTCTAAACCTGCTTACATTTCAAAATATCCACTAGTGGAATGCATCATGGCCTTTTCAATAGGATTTTTTTAATGCCATCCTGTAATATGTGTTTAGAAATCTCTTTCTCAGCAATAACCTCCATTCCCTCTATGTACCAGTTTCAAAAATGGAGGTCAAGCACAGATCCTGCTCCCCTTTGGGCAATGCTTTATTGCTAAAGGATGAACAAATGGAAAGAACTGGTTTCCTAGGCTTCTTTCCTGTCACTGAATTGCATTGACTTGAAGCTAAGTTTGAAATGAACATAAGACGAGCCCTATTGGATCAGACCAAAGATCCATCTAGTCCAGCATCTTTTCACCCCACTGTGGCCAACTGATGCCTCTAGGAAGCTGGACATGTAGGTAAATAATCGTCCTGTTACATCCCAGCAGGTGTGCAAACCCTCTTGCCATTTGCTTTTTGTACCATCATAAATGGGGAATAGGATTGGGCTTTTACCATTATTGTGATTGTTTTTAGGTGTCACAACCAAATGACTGCTTTCCATTTGACTTTGAATATTTTTTTTTCTCAGGGCTTAAGAAATGCAGTTTTCATAAGTTTCAAGGTATGCAACAATCCTTCTTATGGAAGGCCTGTGGTTGCTGCTCCTTATCTCAAAAAAAAAGAAAAAAAGAAAAAAAAGATCATCTGACTAATGTATCAGGAACCAAATCTTCTGGCGGTGTGCTCAGAAGACACAAAAATTTGACTGCCAACCTGTTCATAATGAATAATTGTCAGCCATCAAAAGCACCAGTGCAAGCTCTCATGCTGAGTCCTGGGATTCAGGCAAACCCTGACATCCTGTGTTTTCGCAATTGCCTTAACACTATGTCATTAAATAAAATTATTTTTCATCCTAGCCAGTCTTCAGATAGCTTCAGAGCTATTCCAGATATTTGCAGTCTGTCTGAGGTAGTACAGTCCTCTCACACAACTGCACTAGGACTATGACAAGCATTTGTCACCTCAGAGGTTGGTTGACAACTAGTTTTTTTGTTTTTTGTTTTGCTGATGTGCTAAATTTGGCTGTGGGACAGGAAGCTTTCAAACCAGCAAAGCTCATGTGAAAACCCCACATCGTACAGTCCTTTTTGAAATATTTGTCACCGTAGACATTGTTACAGTGTTTAGTACATTGTAAAAGGAGGAAACCAGGTAGGTAATGTTAATCCCTTTAAAAAAATTTTTTTTAATAAAGGATTTTTCATGCCATGATATACTATAGTACCTTGGCAACACCGAATTGTTTTTTCAATACTCATTGTTGGTTCATTATTTTAAAATAAGGCCTAAGACAGGAAGGTATAATAATGCAGTATATAATTTTGCAATTCCAGTTTATTGACAAAACTGGAATAAAAAAGCTACTACTTGACAAAGACCAAGAATGGCTAATAAAATTAATGGGAAGAGAACTTCATTTCACAGCGGGGTAAACTATAATAAGCACTCAGGTGCTTATTGAGAATTTAAAGAGACCACCACACATGCACAAAAGTGTGGTGCTCCATTGAAATAAATGATACTGTAAGCACCAAATGACTCTTCCAAGTGTAATTCTAGGTGATCCTGTTGAATAGGGTGAAAGCGTTCTGCTTCTGTGCCATGCTCTGCCAGACCCTTCTGCCTATAGGTTACGAAGAAGTGCCATGCAAAATGGCAAACCAGATCTGTTTCCACATGCAAAAGATTTTGCAAATGCAGATGCACAAATTGCAAATGCACAGTGCCAATGTAGCACAATGCGCCTTCCCCGCTCCTCCACTATCTGTATCTTAATGCACATGCTTAGCAAAGTATGCATGTGATCTTCATTGTAGATCACATTGCACACAGCAAAGCCAACCTGCTAATTGGACCCTACAATACTCAGCGTCTGGGGTAGTACTTTGTTCAAAGGGCAGCTGTCCCATTCATCAGCACCTTCACAGCATTCCACCATGACCCACTTCTCTTGGTTCCTTAGCTTTTCAAAAGCAGAGAAAGTGGGGGGGGGGAGACACACACAGAGGAAGTGGGAAAGAAGTTGACACTAGTAATTTGTCTCCTACCCACTTCCTCTCTGCCTTCCCCACCCTTTTTGCCAAGTGGGGAAAAAGGAGGAAGAGAAGAATGGCCTCCTCCAGTGTGGAGGTAAGTGTGAAAATGGAAGGGGCACCTTCCACCTTCACAATTGTCGGGTGGGGAGAGAGAGAGAGCCTGCACGAGCACAGCAGGGGTCATGGCGTGCAAGTGGTGATGCAGGGACCGAAAAGATGTGAGAAGAGAGAGGAAATGCACGGAGGGCTGATGATATGGATGGGATGTGAGTAGCTTGGGAAAAATGCAGAGGAGATTGGAGAGATGTGGGCGGACATGGCAGTTAAAATTTGTGTGACCCGCTTCATACAATGTCACAGGTGGCATGTGGTTTGAGCCCAGATGGCATGTGGGCTTTGTCTGGGCCTGACACACAGATATCTCTGGATAGACACAAAGTGAAACTACCTTTTACTAGAGAAGGTTGACAGCTTGCCCTGTGTACCAATATGCATTGATCAAGTAAGCAACGCAAGCACAATCACTTCCAGTGCAATGTCTCCTATCTGGAGATTAAATGTGAATAGAAATGCCCCATTTACTATTGTCTCTCTCAGGCATTTTCTCTTTTTATTTTTAATGCATCTGTCCATGTACACGGTTTCCTCCTCCTTCATATTTGCAGAATAATTTTCTGCCATCATGTCTGTGCCTCCTTGAGTTCTGTTTATTTTTCTTTAGCAGCAGGCTCTATTTAGTGCTTATATTAATTACCATAATAGGTTCATTGACGTGAGCACCTCATTTACTGGAACCTCCTGGGGATCCTTGCAAATATACATGTACTCATTAGACAGAATGCTTTCCACTTGTATACCAGTGCCTTGATAACAAACACTTCACAATAAGGTGTGCAATGCAAATTAAAACCCAAAATATATCCTGGGGGCTATATTTCTGTATGGTTATTCCTTATTTCATTCTAGGACACATGACAACAATGAATGGGCAGGGGCGTGTTGGAGGTGGGGTGGCCCTTTATGTTAAGGAAGGGATAGAATCCAGCAAAGTAGAGATTGAAGGTGGGTCCGACTCCACCGTAGAATCTCTGTGGGTTAAATTACCAGGCTTGTGCAGCGATGTAATACTGGGGGCGTGCTATCGTCCTCCAGACCAGAAATCGGATGGGGACCTTGAAATGAGGAAACAGATCAGGGAGGTGACAAGGAAGGACAGGGTTGTAATCATGGGGGACTTCAATTATCCTCATATTGACTGGGTCAATTTGTGTTCTGGTCACGATAAGGAAACCGGATTTCTTGACGTGCTGAATGACTGTGGCTTAGATCAGCTAGTCACGGAGCCCACCAGAGGACAGGTGACTCTGGATTTAATTTTGTGCGGTACGCAGGACCTGGTTAGAGATGTAAACGTTACTGAGCCATTGGGGAACAGTGATCATGCTGCGATCCGTTTTGACGTGCACGTTGGGGGAAGAATACCAGGCAAATCTCTAACAAAAACCCTTGACTTCCGACGGGCGGACTTCCCTCAAATGAGGAGGCTGGTTAGAAGGAGGTTGAAAGGGAGGGTAAAAAGAGTCCAGTCTCTCCAGAATGCATGGAGGCTGCTTAAAACAACAGTAATAGAGGCCCAGCAGAGGTGTATACCGCAAAGAAAGAAGGGTTCCACTAAATCCAGGAGGGTGCCCGCATGGCTAACCAGCCAAGTTAGAGAGGCTGTGAAGGGCAAGGAAGCTTCCTTCCGTAAATGGAAGTCTTGCCCTAATGAAGAGAATAAAAAGGAACATAAACTGTGGCAAAAGAAATGTAAGAAGGTGATAGGGGAGGCCAAGCGAGACTATGAGGAACGCATGGCCAGCAACATTAAGGGGAATAATAAAAGCTTCTTCAAATATGTTAGAAGCAGGAAACCCGCCAGAGAAGCGGTTGGCCCTCTGGATGGTGAGGGAGGGAAAGGGGAGATAAAAGGAGACTTAGAGATGGCAGAGAAATTAAATGAGTTCTTTGCATCTGTCTTCACGGCAGAAGACCTCGGGCAGATACCGCTACCCGAACGGCCCCTCCTAACCGAGGAGTTAAGTCAGATAGAGGTTAAAAGAGAAGATGTTTCAGACCTCATTGATAAATTAAAGATCAATAAGTCACCGGGCCCTGATGGCATACACCCAAGGGTTATTAAGGAATTTGAAGAATGAAGTTGCAGATCTCTTGACTAAGGTATGCAACTTGTCCCTCAAAACGGCCACAGTGCCAGAAGATTGGAGGATAGCAAATGTCACGCCTATTTTTAAAAAGGGAAAGAGGGGGGACCCGGGAAACTATAGGCCGGTCAGCCTAACATCCATACCGGGTAAGATGGTGGAATGCCTCATCAAAGATAGGATCTCAAAACACATAGACGAACAGGCCTTGCTGAGGGAGAGTCAGCATGGCTTCTGTAAGGGTAAGTCTTGCCTCACGAACCTTATAGAATTCTTTGAAAAGGTCAACAGGCATGTGGATGCGGGAGAACCCGTGGACATTATATATCTGGACTTTCAGAAGGCGTTTGACACGGTCCCTCACCAAAGGCTACTGAAAAAACTCCACAGTCAGGGAATTAGAGGACAGGTCCTCTCGTGGATTGAGAACTGGTTGGAGGCCAGGAAGCAGAGAGTGGGTGTCAATGGGCAATTTTCACAATGGAGAGAGGTGAAAAGCGGTGTGCCCCAAGGATCTGTCCTGGGACCGGTGCTTTTCAACCTCTTCATAAATGACCTGGAGACAGGGTTGAGCAGTGAAGTGGCAAAGTTTGCAGACGACACCAAACTTTTCCGAGTGGTAAAGACCAGAAGTGATTGTGAGGAGCTCCAGAAGGATCTCTCCAGACTGGCAGAATGGGCAGCAAAATGGCAGATGCGCTTCAATGTCAGTAAGTGTAAAGTCATGCACATTGGGGCAAAAAATCAAAACTTTAGATATAGGCTGATGGGTTCTGAGCTGTCTGTGACAGATCAGGAGAGAGATCTTGGGGTGGTGGTGGACAGGTCGATGAAAGTGTCGACCCAATGTGCGGTGGCAGTGAAGAAGGCCAATTCTATGCTTGGGATCATTAGGAAGGGTATTGAGAACAAAACGGCTAGTATTATAATGCCGTTGTACAAATCGATGGTAAGGCCACACCTGGAGTATTGTGTCCAGTTCTGGTCGCCGCATCTCAAAAAAGACATAGTGGAAATGGAAAAGGTGCAAAAGAGAGCGACTAAGATGATTACGGGGCTGGGGCACCTTCCTTATGAGGAAAGGCTACGGCGTTTGGGCCTCTTCAGCCTAGAAAAGAGACGCCTGAGGGGGGACATGATTGAGACATACAAAATTATGCAGGGGATGGACAGAGTGGATAGGGAGATGCTCTTTACACTCTCACATAATACCAGAACCAGGGGACATCCACTAAAATTGAGTGTTGGGCGGGTTAGGACAGACAAAAGAAAATATTTCTTTACTCAGCGCGTGGTCGGTCTGTGGAACTCCTTGCCACAGGATGTGGTGCTGGCGTCTAGCCTAGACGCCTTTAAAAGGGGATTGGACAAGTTTCTGGAGGAAAAATCCATTATGGGGTACAAGCCATGATGTGTATGCGCAACCTCCTGATTTTAGGAATGGGTTAAGTCAGAATGCCAGATGTAGGGGAGAGCACCAGGATGAGGTCTCTTGTTATCTGGTGTGCTCCCTGGGGCATTTGGTGGGCCGCTGTGAGATACAGGAAGCTGGACTAGATGGGCCTATGGCCTGATCCAGTGGGGCTGTTCTTATGTTCTTATGTTCTTAATGCAACACATCATGCTGTTTCTGTGCTACATGACCATTCAACCTTCTCTTATCTCTTCCTTTTCCGTCCTTTATTTAATGCACAAACCTGTAACCATCCGTTTTGGCTGCAGCTTATAGCATGGCCTTTAATTTGTACTGACAGTAGTAGGGATGTGATGTAGTGCCCATTGGCTCCTACATTGATTGTTTTTCCTGTTTATCCTGATATATACCAGAGCCCAGACATGCAAACAATACTAATTAACTATGTTCTCTATGGCAAGAATTGATTATTCAGCTAATGAAATGTGGTGTTTGTCCAGCCTCTTCCATATCTAAAAGAATGCCCATCACCCAAATTTCCTTATCTTCTGAATGCTCTGCATGCACATGTGCAGGTCCTATGAATTTCAACAGGACTTGTGGAAGAAGATTTCTCGGTGCCCAATGTATGTTCTCCATGCGTACTCATCTCTGTAAATTTCTATAAACAGCATTTTCATTTACCTGATCTCCCCCCACCCCGAGCCCAAATGTTCAGCTCTCTAGGGGCCCAATCCTATCCAACTTTCCAGCTCCGGTGTAGCCACAATGCAGCCCCATGGTAAAGGAAGACATTCCCATACCTTGAGGAGGCCCCAGTGACTGCCCCTCCACCACAGGATGCAGTGCACACCCCACTGGCACAACTACACCAGCACTGGAAAATTGGATAGGATTGGGCCCTAAAGCTGCAGTCCACTAACACTTTTCTGAGAGAAAGCCTCATTTAACACAACGGCAGTTACTTTTGAGTAGACATGCATAGGATTGTGCTATTAGGCTCCTACTTAGTTGATATTTGTAGTTGACTGAGAGTGCAATCCTAACTTGGCTGAAATCAGGCATGCCAATTGGCCTGCGCTGTATCCAGCACAGTTTGGGACTGATTGCAGGTCAGCCTGGGGCAAGGGGAAATGTTTCCCCTTACCCCGTGTAGTGCTGCAGCAGGTCCAGTGGGTCTACCTGAATCTGTGTCACCTGAGAAGGTGATGCAAATCTGAACAGCTCAGTACTGTCCTGGGCCACCCGGGAACAGGGTCAGGATCTGGCATAACTGCTAGGTCCTGGCCCCGCCTCCTGCTCCCCACCTGCCCACAGTCCTGCCCTCCTCCCCCTGCCCCAAAACACCTCCATCCCACCTTCTCCCCGCCCTCCCCAGTCTCTCCAACCTGTGTCTGCTGAGCTCAGCTGACACAATTAATCTTCTCCCCAGGGCCCACAGCAGTGCAGGGAGGCCGGCGCACGAACATGCGCCCGCCTAGCTCCCCATGAGTGGTGCAAAAGTGCTTTATGGCACTTTTGCAACACTCCTGGGCCAGTGCAAGGGACTTGCGTCGGCCCAAATTCATTGTAGGATTGCGCCCTGAATGGTTAAACTAGATTCCTGAAAAGGAAGCAACTTTGCAAAATAACGATTCTGCAGGTAAATGCTGGGTAGTGACACACACTTCTATCCATAGATATCAAAGCTCTTTCTGGTGACACTTATCACATCTTAACAACTTTTCCTGTATCCTGCTGTATGGTTAGACTGACTGGCTTCCTTTATTTACATGGTCTAACTTTTTAAAACTAATGCTTCACATTACATGAAAGCCAAATGGTAGAGATGGGCATTCAGTCTAAAGCAGAGTTTCTCAAATTGTGGGTCGGGACCCACTAAGTGTGTCACGAGCCAATTTCAGATGAGTCCCCATTCATTTCAATGTGTATTTTATTTTAATAGACTTGATGGTACCATGGTATGTGACTGCATTTAGAGAAATGTTACAGGTCTGTACAGGTCTGTACTTTTAACAGAATACTCAGCATATGCTTTTAACTATGATAGTCAATGGGGCTTACCTCTGGATAAGTATGGATAGGGTTGCAACCTTTTGCATGATTAGGGAACTTTTTTAAAAACAGTTCAGCAACTGCTTGGGAGGGTGAGGAGGTTCTTCTTTATTTTAAAAACATTTTTAAACTCATTGTAAACTTTTAATTTACTGAATGGTGGGGTGTTAAAAAATGTTCCTGCTGGGTGATGTCACTTTTGCCCATGACATCACTTCCCAGTTAATGACATCACTTCCAGTGGGTCCTGCACAGATTGTCATTTTAAAAAGTTGGTCCCAGTGGTAAAACATTTGAGAACCACTGTTCTAAAGGATGTTCTGTTTCTAAGTTCTGGAAGCAGACCTGTGGTTTTATTCTGAGCAATGTTCTTATGGGAATTTCTGCAGCAAGTGTTGCTGAATCAAACATTTCTTTCCTTCAGTCTCAGGACAGTTTTCTAATGGACAGAACAACGATGTCAGTACTGGTCAAACTTGTCATACTTTTTCATTCTGATGATAGGCCAAACTGTTAAGGTGAACTTGTTGAAAAATGCAGCCCTCATAAATATTATGTTCATGGCTTTACAGGCCTGTTTCAGGAGAGGCCCCAAGGTATCACTAGATGTAGTGCATGTGTATGATAAAATAGAAGGTAGTGGTGCCATTGAGGCACGGTGACCCTTGACCCTAGACTGTAAAGTCACTAGATAGCCCAGTATAAGTATAAGCAAAGAATCATTTTAAAAGTCTGACTAAAGCATGGAAACACACAGAATGGTAAAGAGCTGCTTGATTTTATTAAAAGCAATAAGGCTAGTCTGACTAAAGATGCTTGGGCCTCAGAGTCTGGAATGTAACTCAGATAAGCAAATACCAGTTTTGGGCAGACGACCTTGGCAGAGACAGATGTCTTGGCAAAAACATTCACTCACTAATTAAATGCCTGTTTCCTTGTAGCTTTCACTGTAATGCTTTAGGAGCAAAAGTATACATATGGAGACCAAGTGACCCTTGATACCAAACCAAAGTATGTACCCAAAGTAAAAGGGTCACAATAGTTATATAGAATTAGCCATAGAAGTAGTTCTTAAGGAACCAAAAGGGTTGCTTGATTTTAGAAAAGTCTTAAGAAATGACAAAGAAGCTTTAGTTTTGCAGAGAGGCTTCACAGGTGTTCAATGTTTTGATTAACACAGAAGAAAGGTAAGATGAGAGGACTGTATCAAGACGCACTAATGAGATGGGCGTGAAGTCCTGCCAAGAAACGGGTCTGAAGATCTGCCAAATGTGGGTCTTTACACCTGTCTTTGAGCATTGTGTCATCTCTTTTAATGAGGGTAGTCTAAACCTTGTCAAAACAATTTTTAATTGAATTGATGAATGTGAAAAAGGGTCAACAATGGGTCAACACTGGATAGATGATGTTATAGCACACCCTACTGGTTTTTGAAAACTTTGTAATTCAATATGTTTAATTGTTTAATTTTACCTTTTATGGGAACTGTAACCTGAAACAAGCCTATCAGGTGTCTCTAAAGTTATCTATAGCCTATTAAGCGTCAGCCCCATCTATGATGTCAAACTTCAGCCAAAGGGAAGTCTAAATTTTCAAACAAAGAACCCAGAATGCTATAAAGAGTCCAGTTAATATTAGGAACTTGCTCTCAATGCTTTGGACATGAGTCCCTTGAGATGCCCATTGCTTGCAATGAAATAAAGCCTGCAAACTTTCACTCCTGAGTACCGAGATTTCTTGAGTTGCCTTCTTTCTACCCTGCAACACCATATTTTTATTAAGGTGTCAATGCTGTTTTAATTTTCATAAAGAATTAGGAGATGCTTCTTTCAGCTATGTCTTGTATAAGATAATCTGTAACTGCAAAGGGGTAAAGTACTGGGAAGAACCATAGAAAAGAAATGGAGAAAGGAAGTCTTGAGGCTGTTTGCAAAACTATTGAGTAAGATGTGAACCTCCATGTCCCATCATACCACTGCTGAAAGGAACCAGAGTTTTCAGGACCCCGCTAAACCATTCTGCGTTGGTTAGAACAATTGGTTAGAAGGAGAATCTGCAAAGACAGGACTGAGAGTGGTGGGATAATGTATTCAGAATGATGTTAAAGCTAGTTTGATGGCCTGCTAGCCTGCATCACTTTACTGATTAAATTACTGCCAGAATTTTTACTTAGTGCCTCCCTCTATTATGGAACTGAAGTTTGAGTAGCAGATTCCAATGTTGAACAGTGTGCTGTGTGAGCAGAATATTTTGGACTAGAACTCAGTTTTATTATGCACTTGAATTTATACCAGAGAAATCAATATGAAGCATGAAATGATCCATGTTTTTGGATACAGAAACTCCTGTCAGTTCCAAAGATCAAATTCAGGTGACCTTGTGCTTGTACAACACCCACAAACTCAATTGTTAATTGGTTTGGCCAGTCTTCTCCCCTGTGCTGCCTGAATGTGTGTGGGGGGTAGGGGGTAAGATAATAGGGGAGGGGGAAAGAATAGCCTCCATTATAGTTTTACCAGTTTCTAGATGGAATATTGTGAGAAAGAAGCTTATCCTGAATCCAATTACAGTTGAGTCTGTTTATTGCTCTCTGGATAATTTCTTTGTTTCTTTGAAGTTTTCCCCCTCATGCTGGGAGGGTGTGTCTGTTTTAATTTCCAGTCCATATGCCCAAGCTTAGTAGCTTCTACCCCTAGATTGAGAGACGTTGTACCCTGATAGTGGACTGATACGGGTCAGCCACCACATAGCTCAGCATCAGATGTGCAAATGATGAGAAATGGGCTCAGTACTAGGGGTATACAAGGCTTTGAGCATTCAACCTGAAAAGGAGTCCAGGTTTCGCCATGTCCCTGGTGAATGTCCTCAAATGTGCGTCAGCCTTTGTGAGTCAGCAGTTCAACCTCTTATGAATGCGATCCACAAAAGAGCACAACCTTGCATCAACCGCTCACAAAGATTTGCAGAGGTCAACCACAAAGAAACTGCAAACGCTCACTTTGCTTTCAATGATTCAGACTTTTCTGCAGGCACTTTCATGCTCACCTTGATTTTACTTGCAAGAATCAAGGGAGTTTGTTATTTTGTGCTCCCCTCGTTGAATGCTTGCAATGTCTCTGGGTTAGTGGTGTTCGGCTACAACTCTGCTTGTCTAGGCCATTGTCTCCATCATCGTGGTCCATGCCCAAAATTTAGTTGGATACCATGTACAACTTATTTTCTGTAAATGAAAATAAACTCAAGGTAGAATTTTCACCCCCGTGACACTGAAAATTGAGCATGGAATGAATTCTGAGAGGTGCTAATTATTGTTTAGCAACTCTGCCATCAATGATTAACCACGAGAAACAGTCTGCATTTCAGGAGACCTAACCTGCACTGGTGTGGCTTCAAGATCAACAGACTATTTTTTTTACAGAAAATGTACACAGCCTTGTTTACTGGCAGTAGGACTTAGTACCTTAAATAATGTGTTATTTGTGTGTGCGCATATGTGTGTAGAGTTTGACCAGTCCGTATAAGAAGCAGGTGAATAAACCCTCTATCAAAATTACTAATCTTGAATTTGGGATAATTTCCCAGAAGTCTGTTTGAAAACTCTTCCATTCAGAATCTTGTCATTTCAGGATTTTTGTTTTTGGATATGGGCAGTCCAATCCTACCTAACTCCCTAACAGTGATGCAGCTGTGCCGATTGGATGTGTACTGTATACCATGGTGGAGTTTTAGACCCCAGAGGCCTTCTCCAGGTAGTTGCACAGGAGTAAGCCTCTGCTGCCTGCATGGGCTCATTTAGATATGCATCAGTTACTTTGCTGGTGGAGGTTAAAGTGAATCCAGGAAGGTGGATTGAGTTTTGGAAGGGGAATGGATACCGCCCCAATCCCAGCAATTATATGCCTGCCCCATTTTCTCCCCATTCTACCCAGCCTACCTCCTTGCTGTTGGACTTTCCTGGCTGGGTCCAGCAACAGTCCTCCTTTGCTGCCTCTGATTACAGCCATGCTCTTAAAATGTACACCAGCATGGTATTGTGTGTGCCACCAAAAGCCATTTTATGACAGCAGAACTGTGTTCCACAGTCATAAATTCTTCTGTGCAAGATGCTCATTGTAAGGAAACCACCCAAAGTTTTACTATATTATTTTATTCCAGACCTCATACAAAAAAATACATGACTGATAAGAATTGGATAAATGACTTTATCAATCAAGTTACCTTTGGTTGTTCAGAAACTGAATGGCTCCTTTGGGGAGGGGGGAGGTTTAATGTAAAGTTTGCTGTTGGAATCATAACTTTGGAACTCTGGAATCATTGAACAAAATAGGTCTGTTTTCAATCAATATAGCTGTCCAATGAGAACTTGCAGGTACTTTTACTGGAGAGAATACACATGAATGCACAAAATGAAACTAGTTTTTGATCAGAGGGCTGAATGTGACCTTCTTTTCATGATTTATTTAAGAAACTCCAAGCACTTTTAAAAATGTTTAAATCACTGGAATACTTTTTCAATATCCAGTTTATTTATATTGTTTGTCACTCCTTAACAACATGTGATGTAGGATTTTTCCTTTTATTTGCAGTTACTAGTTAGCCAGTAGGTAGCAGAATAGCACAGCATACCCTCTGACTATAGTGACATTTGTGTTAATAGCTTCTATACTTATTTTCTCACTATGTGTCACAGTTATATATTCTGAATTTCTTCCTCCAGTTGGAGCTTTGCTACCAACTGTATCGATTTTGCTGGTCTGCATATCTGAAGAATTTTTATCTTACAAAATCATAAGTTGCTCACTACATTAGTGCACTACAAAGAAATCCAAAATGTCTTTATCAGAAGCAACTAAAATGTCACAAAGTAGTGAGGAAGTTTTCAGGCTGTCTGGAATTATTTTTTCAGGCTGGATGTTAAGTAAAACAGCAAGCATGAGAGAGGGACAGAGAACAATCTGGGCATAATAGAAAAGCCATAAAGCCTGCAGTGTGTAACCGCTATAAGATGGAGTGCAGGAAGTATTATGCAGACTTAATTAGATTGGACTGTGCAAGGTGTGAAATGGATTTCAAGTTGCACCGAGGGCTACTGAGGCAGAGAAACAACAATGGCTGATCCTCAATTTTCTGAAAAATATAAACTGCCCTAGCAATTGTTCCGGGATTAAGTGGAACACGTGGGATGTTGGCTGTTGAGAGTCCTGGAACTCACAGTAAGAGGAATGTCCAGTTTCTCAGTGAAACTCAGTGCTGCTGTTTTGCTGGTGGCCAAAAATGGCACTCTCAACTGGATTTTGAACTTTCTTTCTCCTCTTAATTCAAAAATTATATTCTAGCAGTTAGCATTGTCTCTTGCCTAACACTTCATCAACAGTTCCCTGCAATTTTGAGTTTGTGACTCTCAGAACTCCTGTGGCTTCCACTGTTCTAGTCCCATTTAGAGACCCACTATCTGTGCCTTCACTGGCTCTTCACTCAGTTAAAGGAAATAAAGTTTGTTTGTATTTATTTGAGAATCACAACAGGCATTAGCTGCTATAACACAATAAACTGCCACTGTTATACTGCAACTGAGGACCAAGTGGTAACCAAGGAATTGGATACGATGCCAACATTTAGGGCAAAATGGAATGTTGCACTACATGTATTTGAAAAATCATGCTTTAGGGGATAATTGCAAACCGGCAAACAAGCTGGAGAAGGATTTGGAGGTTTTAAAAACTTGTCTTTTGATTTACAAATGGTTGAAGTTCTTATCTGACTCTGGAACTGTTTGCCAGTCGCAAATGCAGTGAACAGAGTTGTGGCTCCTAGTCAGGAACTCAGGATCCAATTCTATGGGTTGCGGCGTCAGTGCTGCTGTCCTGACGATTGCAAAAAGTGCCATAAGGCACTTTGGTGCCAGTAGTACTGGTGCACCACCGACGCTGGGCCTGGCATCAGTTGGTATGGGACTGCAGTGCCAGAGGAAGGCTGCCAAGAGCTCCTTGCAGTAAGTACTGCCACCTGCTCACAGTGGGGTGGGGAGAGGGTGGAAAGGGGGCAGAACTGAGCAGGGGAGGGGGAGGGGAGAAGTGGGCCCACGAGGGGGTGGAGACAATGGCAGGCTCTGCTGCCATGCCCTAACCCCCCTCCTGGGCCAGGAAACCTGACATGGGTCTTCTCAATTCTATGCTCACTCCATAGTGGGTGCAGATCTGAGGAGACCCATTGGGGCTACCTGGGGGCTACAGGGGGTTAAGGAACATTTGTTCCCTTACCTGAGGGGACCTCTAGCTGCTTTCCTGTCCCATTGGATACAGTGCTCATCATTTTGGCACTGCTGGAGCCCTGGGCCTAGGGAAGGATAGGGTTGGGCTGCCATCTCTGGCAAAGTTACATGGAAAACTGGTTCCCAGAAAACTTTCCCGTGTGTATGTTTTCATGTCATCTCTTTAAAAGGTCAATCAGCAAGTTCAAAATGCTCCATGTGAAGCTGCTGTTTCATTTCCCTTCTCATTCTTTGGCGGGAGAGATGTTGATTGTGCATGGTCAAACAAGCAATGGAGTTTCAGTAATGTCAAAGTTGTCGTCAGGCTCATTTAATTGAATTTGCCATTTGTCACTCTCTCTTTTACTCCAGAAGGAGATGGAGTTTCCTCCATGGAATTTTACTCATACTTCTGTTCCTCTTGCTGAAGAAATGTGCCAATAAAAATGTGAAGAGCCTGCAAATGTCATGCTCACAACCTATTGCGCTAATTCACTGATGAATACAAAAACATTTTGAACTGGTGAACTCTGGTTAAAATCAATGGATTTTTTTTTTTAAAGAACAGCTTGATGGAAGCCATTCTGACAGCTCAAGCAGTGGGTAGGATAAGTTAGATGAAAGAATTCTTCTTTTTAACTCAGGACCAACTCAAGACAAGCTTTTGCCACCGTGAAGAAACATAAAGTCCTCTTATGGCAGAGATGCAGGCACATTGAGTGGGCAGGGAGATTAAGCACATATGGTTTTCACCATATGGGCAGTGAAATAATCAGGTCCATAAAATCAGATAGGGCATGCGGATCTTGTGCATGCTAAAGTCTTTTAGCTGAGTTGTTGAGCAATGTGACTCAAACTATCACAGTGTACACAGGAAGGTGAATAAATTGTATCTCTTTTGTATCCGATTTCTTGGTCTCTTCCCAGACCTGCTATGCAGTAACTCTTAGTACTTCCACTGCGCCAAGAGACATAAATAAGGACAGTCCTGTAGACTTTTTCATTAAATTTCGTGGACAGTTTCTTGGGCTGGTTTGTTTACATGGGGAACTTGACATTTTTTCCATGTCGTCTGGTTTTAAAATATAAACCTTTAATATAGCCCAGACAGATTACCAAAAGAGAACGCTAAGTAATTTACAGCCCAGAATTTACAGTGGAGGCTAAAAGCATTTTTTCCCCTAAACCGACTCTTCTAAAATTGCATGATCTTGGTTCCTACCAAAGTGAAATTTTGGCACCTTTCCTTTCCAGTAGACCCCATAAATAATGATAGAAGAAGTGCAATAAACACAACATGAAAGATTAATTTGCCAAGGAGGGTTTTTCCCCTCTCTCCCCCCAGTAAGAACCCTTGCAGTCCTACAGAAAAACTTTCTTATAGTACTTTTCACTTGTTGGATATGCTTTGTGTCAGAGGGCCCAGTCCTATCCAACTTTCTAGTGCCGATGCAGCCACAATATAGCCCTGTAGTAAGAGGACAAATGTTCCCTTGCCTTGAAGAGGCCTTCATGATTGTCCCTCAACTGCAGGATACAGCACACACCCTGTTCATATGGCTGCATCAAGTGCTGGAAAGTTGGATAGGATCAGGCCCAGAATCAGGTAACTGTAATGACAGAAATATAACTTTGTACCATCTTCCAACAGATCCCAGTCCAAATGAGTGTTCATTTTGTTAGTGTGGCCAACTAGATAAAAGTTTATTATCAAAGTATAGCTTTCTTTTATTGTTTTCCTTGTGACACAGTGCCCAGTCTAATTGGCAGCAATACCGTCTGTTTTAACACCTGGATTAGTGAAGGCCTTTGTCTCCCATTTCTAACAGATAAGATGATTTGTATTTTTATAACTAAGCACAGATCACAAGACATGGGATATTTTCACTGTATAAACAAATGACAATGCCCCCTCCAGTCTTTCCCCCTTTGTAGCAAATATAATCAATTTTAGCTAACAGCTTTAGCGGCGTCCTTCCAGAACCGTTGCTGATTCTTTTATATATCCTTCAGGCTGGCAAAGTGCACTGGGACAACTACAGAGAATTTGGTGCTGAACTGATGATTGATGTACCAACAGAACAGTGTCTTACAGCCCAGTCCTATCCTCCACCTCCCTGTGTAACTGCACCAAAAATGAGCGTGCTGTATCCAGTAAGGGGGCAGTTTGGAAGGCTTCAGCAGGGAAAGGGGAGTTAAATTTCCTTACCCCTGTGTAAGCCTCCTGTTCTGCAAAGGGTCTCCTCAGACCTGCCCGGGTGATTTCTTTAGTACACATCAGAAAGGGGGTGGGGAGGCTACAGAAAAGGGGGATAGGATTTGGTGTGTGCCATCACTGCTGGATCCACCTCCTCCTGCAGCCTCCCCAACCCACGACATCCCCTCTGCCCAGTTTTTTCCCTCCCCACCCCAAGATTATCTGGAATCTTGGTGGAAAGAGGCAGAAGAACGTAGGACTCTTGTCAATCACCGTTAGGACTTGAGGACTGATTTGAGGAATTGTCACTCTCTGGTCTTCCCAAGGATGCTTACTATGAAACTAGCTAAGAAATGTAGAATAAAGATAGGTACATGTATGCACAGCAGAGAGATAAATCTCTTCTATATTTGTGCACATGTGATAAAGGGCTATATCCGAATTTGGGATTGGAAATCAGGGCAAATGAAATAATTTTCATTTGGAAAATGAAACTCAGTTTCTAGTTTTAATTAATTAAGGAATTGCTGCTTGCACGTTTTCAACCTTTACAGTGCCACTGTGGGATTTAGAAACTTGCTCTTTTTCTTTTAATGAAAAGAAGGGGATGGGATACAAATCTACATAAAGAAGCAAAATATTAGTTGAACACTGACCTTGGTAAATAGGTGAACACTGAGTGGGTATTTCAACTCACAGAGGCAAAATGGAAATCCTGCCCAAGCACACCTCTCATAATGGAGGTGCTCTGCTGGAGAAGGTATAGTCAAATACAGGGTGAACCAAAAATAGGTGGACAGTAGGTGGAATAGGGTTTTTGTTAAGGTTATACTATAAGGATGGTGTTCATTATAACTATGGCGTTTGTGTTATATTAAATTATACTTAATTGTATTAGTAAATATAACTGTATATGTAATCTCAAAATATAACTGTATATGTAATCTCAAAATAAATGTTATCATTTACTGTCCACCTACTTTTGGTTCCCCCTGTATTGTATGTTTAAGCCCCGTTTGACTTCTTCATGGATGACAGATTAGCTGTGTGCGGTGTGTGTTGATTTTGCTCCTGGCTATGAATGGAAAGGGAAGGCCACATTAGTCCAGGGCACCAATTTGTCCAGTGGACTTTAAATAGTTATGCATTCATGTCACTTTGAGCAGAACGAGTGCCCTATCTTTTTCAGGTGATGATTAATTACATGGAGCGATAGGTGACAGGAACGATTTTTCATGTCAAATACAGTTCTGGATGGCAAGACGCCCGGCACTTAATTTCCTGCAAGCCCCTTCAAAACAACAACAATGAGAAGTGAAACAGGACTCCTTGCTGGCAATTTTCCTGAAACAACTGGCATCCTATGGTTAAGGCCCATCACCTTCCCACTGTGGGACCAGATGGCCCACTATAGAAACTAATGTTACTGTGAGAATAAAACTAGATGAGGTACCAGAAAAGCTAATACCAGGTGCCTGTCTAACAGTTGGATTATTTCTACCAGTGATGGCCCAGAACTGCCCACTTTACCGTAAGGTTGTCATTTTTCACATTCTCTATAGCAGCAAGGTCAGCTCTAGATTAGCTTTGACATTACTGCTCCTTTGGGAAGTAAAATGGGCATGTCAGATCTTTGTGTCTAACCTGTGCCTTTTGTCTGCCAAACTATGCTTCAAACATGTGATTATTGAACCTGCAGTGGTAGTTAACCATCTCTGTAACACTCACAGGGCTTTACAGTGAAACTCCTATGAATATTAATAGTTTCAAAAATTGTGGCTTCTATATGCAGCTGATTATTTATCACTAGCTTTGTGACAAGATTGGGCCCTGCAGCCCCAAAGCGCATGTGTTTCAAACGTAGATCTCCCACAAGGTAGCCAGGAATTATATATTTCCTAGGTACTCCATAAATAATGTATCTAATTGAAAATTCTCTGTTAAATTATTGTGGACTACACAGTTCTTGGTGATGCAGAAAAGAGAGAGGAGGAAAGGCAACACAAGGGAATGGAACATTTCAGCTGTGGTATCCCCAGAGGTTAGAAAAACGCACTATAGACCTCTTCGCAGATATGAATGGGCTGCTGTTTTATTCTGCATAGCAGAGCTTGATCTGTTTTGCTTAAGGGCTTGTGAGAAGCTCAGTGTCAGAGTGAAAACTTATTTCAAAACAATAAAGGAAGTTAACCACCTTCCCCTACCTCCCCCCCAAAAAAACCAGCTTATAGAAAACAGCATATGAGTTCACAACCATTCTATTATGAATAAAATTAAAATGCATCCTTAAAAACACCATTGAATTAATTCTTTATTTCTTTTTCTTTTTGCCAGTCCTGAAATTCTGGTATTGAAGTATCTTTGTTTTCCATTTTACATAAATTTATTCCATGAAATGTGCTGGGTGGGCTTTCAGGGTTGATTGTTTTGTTTGTTTTAAGTCATTCATACTTCAGTGGATGGTCACTTTGGTTATCTAGTTCTTCAGTTATGCACCACAGACTGAACTTTAGTCATGTGACACAGACTAATGTATCACATGACTAAAGTAACCTGTCAAATAAACAAGGGTTTAAGAAAAATGGTTAAGTAGCAGTAGCTACAACTGAGGTACAAGAACAGCAAAGTCCAAATTAAAGGAGCAGATTTTCAAACATCACAAAATAATAGAGCCTTTAATTTAGCGAGTCATTTCTTGGATTAATATCTTGCCACATTCAGAGTTGCCATGTTCTGGAAAGGAATGGGGAGAGTTTCTTACCGCCCTATTGCTCTGATCCTTAGCCATCAGTAAGATCATATACTGAATAGTCAATGATCAGTTGGCCTCAGTATAATTCAGCACTCAAGAGATACTGTGGGGGGGGGGGATGTGGGCCAATTATACATGTAACCTTTTGCACACACTGATATAGGCAAATTTTCAGGTTGTACATCTGTTGCTGAAGATGTAGTTTGGCCTGTAATTTATACCAGGAGATAAGGCATAATGCTGCAGGGAGGGGGGCTTAAAAAACAAACCAGAAGAAAAGAATGTGAACTACATAACAAATTCAACAACACCCTCTTATTTGTAAATGTCTGAAAACCAACAGCAGTTGGGAAGAAATCTTATTTTGATGAGGTTTTGCTTACCCAAGCACAGTTGGTTTTGTATTCTGACACCCAACCCCATGCATGAGTAGTCAACAGTATCACACTGAACACACTCAGCCACGTGGAATTCTGGTGAATTATGATACTGCAGGTTCCTCTTTGGAGTAAGCAAATATTAATGCCTTGAATGAAGTGTCTCTTTGATTACTCTGAAAATGTGTAGAGCCAAAGAAAGAGAGTTATTGGAACATGGAATAGCTTTGAGGATGATGAAGTATCATAAATACATAGCTACATTTATTATTGGAGCTTGACAAATGGGCGGAGGGGAATTCCATTGTTATACTGGAGTCACTGAAAAGCTATCCTGGTATACAGCCAAGGTATTCCAGAGCATTACATTGGGACCTGAGTGGTGGAAGTTGAAAGCTCAGAGAAGTCATTAGGGAAGGTCAGGTGGTCTTACAGAAGCCATTGTGTTCCAGCTTGGTATAGACTGAACATGTTAAGAATGACATCACAGAGCCCGTGTTATAAATATCAAACAATAACATCACACACACATACATGATAAATGAGAATTGCAATGTTAATATTATTACTCTGCCTCTTAATATTTGGCTGGGAGTTTCAAACTTATATATGAATTTAGCTTCCTTTCAAACTCTTGCCTTTGACCTTTCCTTTCTTACACTAGTCTGGTTTGCCCATACAAAGAATTCTGTAGCCACATTCCTGCCTTTTTAAGAAGCTGGTGCCCAAACAGTGAGAGGACTCTTATTCAACCCTCTGTTCCATGGCACTTTGCTTCCTTCTGTCCACTAACTTTTCAGGTCCCAGTAACCAATGACAGCTGTCGGGACCTGCAGCACTCTATATGAAAAATCTTCTGGCAGATTCCGCTGCCTGCCCTATCATTCTATGACCTTAGGGCGACTAATAATTGCCAGAAACTTCACAGTCACTACAATGGGCAGCCCAATCCTATTCAATGCTGGTTTATCCAGTGTTGGAGTTGAGCAGGTGGGAGTTCTCCTTGAGGCAAAGGAGCATTTGTTCCCTTACCCTTGTGTAGTGCCACAGCCTGCTCAATGGGGCTAGTTGGATCTGCACCAATTTGCCTATTGAAGAACCAAGTAGCCCTGTGTAATGCCCACAGGCCCAAGACAGGGTTAGGATGTGGCAGAGGCATGCTCTGCTGTTCCCACCCCCTGACCCTCCCCACCCCTCCCCACCCTGAAACTTCCACCCCCTTCTGCCACTTGGTACAGACCTTACCTCTGCTGGTGGCTGTTGGGCAGGATGCGGCACCACCCATTCTACCAGTGCCACTTATTCACTGTGTGTGTGTGTGTGTGTGTGTGTGTGTGTGTGTGTGTGTGTGTGTGTGAGAACCTGTTTTGATCTACTATAAGTCAAACTGTTGTGATTCAGGGAGATTCAGAATAAAAACTGCTAGTCATCCCCTCATCTGCTTTGTTGGTACAGTGCAATTCCAAAGCCAACTTTACAATAAGTTCCATCACATTGAACAAAAGTCTTAGGGGAGTGGAACGCATCTTCTGACTTGAGAGTGTTTGTATCAGCTAGGGGAGGAAAAATCTCTTATTTTTCAACCATTAGCACCATCATGGCACAATCCTAACTGCAGCACTGGTGCAGCACTGCTGCACCAGCCTAGACTGTTGCAAATGTGCCATAAAGCATGTTTAAAGGCTTTAAAGGCTATAAAGTATAGCAGTAGGGAGTGCTGGGGGGAAGGTCTTTGCCATCTTGCTGGCACTGGTGCAAGAAGACACATGTGCCAGACCAGGTAAGGGCAGCTCCAAGCAGCACAGGGGTGGGGATGCAGGGGGAGAGTAGAAAGGGGCAAGGAATGGGCAGTTCAGGCCCTGGGAGGGGGGCAGGATTGGCAGTGCTGGCACACAGTGAATCCTGTCTCCCTCCTTGAGCCTTAAAACCCTACACGAGGCAACGTGGACTTGTGCTGGCTATTGAGCAGGTGCAGATCCAAGTTGCCCCATTGATCAGGCTGGGGCTTTACCTGGGGTAAGCTAGTATTGGATTGTCAGTTTATGTGTTATCACTGGAATTCCACAGCCATGCTTCTATGGCATTTTTGTACTTTTTGCAGCCTAATCTGACCCCTGCCAACCCATAGCATGTTGTGCCACTGATGGATTGTGTCCTGCATGTTATGGTAGGTGGGTGAACCACACAGCCAAAAGAGGGGAGTAAAAATATTTTTACTTACCTTCCCATAGGCTGCCTTGCCTCCAGTGGGTCTCCTCAGACCCATATCAGCTATTTGGCTGGTGTAAGTCCAAGGAAGGTCAGGGGGTATGACAGGTCAGGAAAAGGGAGGCAGGATCTTAGAATGCACTGCTGCAACCAAGATCCTCTCACTTCTGCCTCTGAACTCCCTGCCCCCAAACTGTCCATGATCCTCCCACAGTCTGCCCCTGACATCATGGAGACAGAGAGAAGGCAGGCAGGAGGTGTGATGGAGAGGTGGGGGCAGAGGGCGGGTGGAAGGCGTGCCGGGGGGAGGGAGCGGAAGGCAGGAGGCAGGTCTGGTGGAGCTCCACTGCACTGGATCCTGTCCATTCGTGCAGGGCCCGGCGCCCTACACGAATGCCTTTACTCTGCCACTGACCTTTTGGTCGGTGGTAAAGTGAATGGCCCCACTGCGGGGCTGCTTCCCTTACCGGGGGTAAGGGGACGAAAGTCCCCTTCTTTCGAGGCACCGCCCATGGCACGCTGAGGCGTGTAGGATGCGGCGGCAGCTATCCTCAGCGCTGCTGCAGCCGTGCACCCTGGGCAGCTCAGGATTGGGCTGTATGTCAGGAGCAGAGAGCTGTTTACAATATCAGGCTGCATCCTAGGACTGCGATAGGGTGGCTGTACAGGGGCAGTGCAGAAATGCAGTATTAAAGAAGTCTGAATTCCATGCCCTGCATGACTGGAAAGTCAGTGAAGGCAGAATAGTTTCCTTTTTACTTTATACCTTTCATCAAAAATCCATACCAACAGCAAAAAAGGGAATGGTTCCCCTTGAAAAGCCACACAAAAGAGATAAGAAGCCTCTAATCAGGATGCCTAGTTCCAAAAAACATTTGTTTTTTGTACAGGACGTTGCCCATTCAAAAGCAGTCAGTGTATGCTAGTCTGAAATCCATCACTTTGTCAAGGGTGAAAGCTCATCTTTTCAATGTTGCAAAATTAACCAATTTTTGTCAAAACCGGGACTCTAAACAATCACAACTGGCATATTTATTTATCTCATTTTTATATCACCCATCCTCAAAGGAACTCAAGGTGGTGTACATAGTTCTTCCCCTCCTGTGAGATACGTGAGGCTAAGAGCAGTGGTGTAGCTAGCGAGGGGCGGGGTTACTGTCGAATGTGGAATTTCCAGCAGAACACAATGGAAGAAACCAGAGTAAAATATCTCCTTTCCATCAAAAGTAATGGCCAAAAAACTGGAAACAAAAAATGCAGGAGCTGTATGGAAAGGGAAACCAAACCATATTGCACGTTTACTTGCGAGTAGGTGAACTTGCCTTAGTCTGTTGGAAAGGACAGGCTGAGAGGAATCCAATGACACCAGAATGGTTCCTATCCAATGAAAGCAGTCCCAAAAAAACACCCAAGAAGGAGGTCCTTCTCTCCAAGTAGAGGAATATACAGGTTGAGTCTCATTATTCAGGAGGGTTCCCTTCCCAGAGCTCACAAATGGCAATTTTTGAATGGCAAAAATTGCACTATAGCAAATCAATTTAAAAAACAAAGTCTATTTGTTCAAGTGATTTAAAAACAGCCTTGCTGACCTTTGTGATGTTAAGATAGAGTCATTAAGAGGACAATCCAACAATCAGTCTCTCTCAGGCAGTTAGAGAGGATTATCTTTCTTTCACATGTTCAGAGGGAAGGGAGGGGGTAGCTTGGAGAGAGAATGATTGATGGATTGTCAGTTGGCTGCCCTCTCTCTAACTATTGTAAAGGACTGTTTTCCTTTAATTTAAAGGGACCTTCTCATCCTGTTGAGATAAAAATCTCTACAACAGTAAGAAAAGCATTTTAAAGGGGTGCATTTTCCCCCTTCTACAGGGATCAGTGCATTCCTTCTCATTTGCAGTAGCCATTTGTGTTGAGTCAAATCTGTGTATAAAAAATCCATGTATAACAAGGTTGAACCTGTATTGAGCCCTATGGAAAGTGAAAGTAAGCCACATGGTCAAGTTTACTCGCAAGTAAGCAAATGTGCCTTGGCTCCTGGTCAACGCCGGTAAAGGAGAATGCAAGGCTAGCTGCATGGTCCCAGACTCATGAAAGTGGAGCTCAACAAATGTGGAGCTCTAGAAGGCAGCCCCCCCCCCCAAAGAATAAAACAGAGACTTCAGCTGGTAAGGTCCATTTTATTTGTTTTTAGACTTGTAAAGCCAGGTGGGTCCTGACAGTGCTATGCTTGAAACACTGTATAAGAATTTACACTGAACTGGGCACTGGGGAGGGCTGAAAATCTCACTGATATTTTTTTTTTGGGGGGGGTGTTATTGCAGGCAGGCTACAAAGAAAATTCACTTGATGAAACAGGGCTGGCTTCCTCTTATTTAATTATTTGTAAGTGTTTATTTTATTTTGCTTAATGATGTCACTTCCAGCCATGACATCACTTCCGGTGGGTCCTAGATAGATTGTCATTCTAAAAAGTAGGTCCCAGTGTTAGAAGTTTGAGAGCCACTGCCTTAACTCAAAACAGGTCAATTAGACATCGTGGGGGGGGGATGACACCCTAGTGACCAAAATTCTGGAAATTGTGGCTTTTAGGAATAATACCATCATGTTATATTTGATGCAGAATTTCATCCATTGCTTGTGGGGAAATATTCACTGCATTTATTTTCTGGCCATTATTATTCATTTCATGTCATGACTATTACTATCTCCTCAGTCTCACCTGCCTCACAGGGTTGTTGTGAGGACAAAATAAGGGGAGGAACCATGCGCACCACCCTGAGCTGCTTAGAGGAAGGGTGGTGTAAAAATGTGTATTAATTAAGTCATATGGGGTGACAAAAATTTATGAGCCCCCGGTGTCGACCTAGCTACGCCACTGACTAAGAGAGAGTGTCTAGCCCAAAGTCACCCAGGGAGGCTTCATGGCTGAGTTGGGAGGATGTGCTTGACCATAACTATGCCATTCAGGACACCATATCCATAGTCAGCAGCTCCACGTCCTGTGGGTAAAGATTTTCTGGACCTTGAGACTGCATGTTCTTCTCTAGCTGTCTTATCTTTTCTATGTGTTTGCCATTCCCCTTCTAACAGCAAGTGCCACTTTTAGCTCACTATCAGAACCCATCTGAAATGTGGGTTAGTAGCCAAGTCAGGCCTTCAGAGGCGACCATCAGAGTGCTAAAACCAGAGCATTTGTGAATTTGCAAAGCCCTTGCCTTTTAGCACCAGATTATGCGTTGCAGTGAGTGACACTGTAGGAAGCTATTTGCATGCCGAGCGCAGTAAGATGTCCCTTAGCACAGTTTTGTAGATCTGATGATAGCTTTCAGTCCAGTTGAAACTAACCTAGCCTGAAGGCTCCATGCCAATTAGATGACTTTATAAGGTCAAAATAAAAGTTTGGTAGCCATTTCCTTCTGCTTCATCAATGGTAGTCATTTAACATAAATTACAGAGTGGAACTGTGTTAATGATAAGGAACATCACAACTGTGGACATGAAAATGGAAGTGTCAGAGCTGTTGGAAGATTCATCTGTGCAACTGGGCTACAGCCGCATCTCAGGAATGCCTGATGGAAAGCAGATTGGCAGTATAGCGGCGGATTCTTGAAGATGGCAAGTAACAAGCCAACACTTTTCTCTGTATTGTTCCTCAATCCCAATTTTAATACAATAGTGCTAATGATAGGTGACGTGATCCGATAAGTCAGAAGACATTGAGGTCTAGCTTTCTCTTTTCATCTAACAACCTGCATAAGTGGTGTGTAACAAAGAGCTGTGTGTGATTGATGTAATATGTACAAGTACATATTAAGTAGTGTGCTTGCTTCGCATACCTTCTTAAAATGAAAATTACTTTGATTAATTACCTTAGTTTTATCACACTGCAACTGTCTTGCAAGACACGCATCCATAATTATTGGTTTTATTTATTTTTCACATTTTTATACTGCCCTTCTTCCAAAGAGCTCAAGGTGGTGTACGCATCTGCTCCCCTCCTTCTGTCCTCACAACAACCCTGTGAGGTAGGTGAGGCTGAGTGAAAGTGACTGGCCCAAGGTCATCCAGGAAGCTTCATGGCTGAGGGGGGATTTAAACCTGGATCTTCCAGGTCTATGTCCACCTCCCAAACCACTGCACCACCCTGGCTCTAGGAATGCCTACTTCCTACAGGCGTTCTTGTTCAGGAACACACGTGAAACAGGTATATCGAATGAAACACACACACAAGCATACACCCCAGAATAAGATCTTTAAGAATATCTGTCCCATGCAAACAAAAGGGGGGGACGCCTAACTGCTCTTGTTGCAAATTCTGCTTGCAGTGTGTCCTGCTTCCCCCAGCTCCCTCATTAGTGTTCTGGAAAAGAGGTACCATAAATGAAGTTTTTTGGCTCTACGTTTGCATCAGGAATTCATACTGTGCCAAAAAGGTCCTAAAGGCGGCTCTCAGCAAAAACAGAATGATGAAATTCATACATAATAAAAAGACATAAATCAGCTGGCAGCAATCCACAACAAAGGCCTTCTCTGTTGTGGCACCATGCCTTCTGGACCCTCCCCCCCCCAGCACTTAGGATTGCCCCTCCTTTCTGGCCTTCCACAGAAGCCTTTTAAGCCATTTCTGCCCATTGTTGCATATGTGGCTACAGGGACTAAATGTGTGCCAATAGAATAATTTGTCAACTGCATTCCATTCTTGGTAGCTTGGTCATTCTAAAAATAAATAATTTCTGTGATCGAAGTTGGACAACATTGCGAGAAAGATCTAGGAACAACAAATCTTGCCTCAGGACACTGGGACAAACAAAACAGCTGCATTTTGATAACTGAAGAAATATTTAGATTAATTTATTTTAATTGCTTGCAATCCTAGTTCTAACTTTCCCTGGAAAGCTTCACTTTTGTTCTACTTTAAATCTTTTTTTGGATTTTAGCACATAGCTTCTAAATAACACTGCAGGCCACTCATCCTTATAAATGCAAAATTGAAAAAATAAATGTGGTTTAATTCTTGACAGTGTTCTAGGGGGAAAGTAATGCTCTCTTCTAGGCTTTGCATGCCAATTTACAATCTACAAAGATATTTCATACTGGCAAGAGTACAACCCTAGGGGGAAAAAAGAATTACTATGGAAGTATTTACATAGCCCACATGGTGTTGCAAAAACCAGTGTAATGATGGAAACAGATCTCACTTCTACAGTCTAAAGCTACTGCTGTTTTCTTGATGGCAGACATTGTCTTATGTCCTACAAATAAACCCCATTATAAGTTTTGATCAAAGCCAATACACTCACTTTGAGGCTTTGGGTACATGTAAATTGCTTTGTTATACACATGTATTTGCATATATTTGCGAGGAGCCTTGCATTTCTGAAATGGTGCCTTATATTTTTGACGGTGTGTTGAATTTAAAGTATCTCTAACCCTTTGCAACCAATGAGGAGATTTGAACAAAGCCTCTCTACAAAGGAAATCTATAGCACAAATAAATCGGTGCATTGACAAGTACAAAGCTGCAGCTGCTGTGCTAAAGCCTACCTTGGGATATGAGCACCTCTTCAAAATTTATTTAGAATTCTTTACATTGGTTAATGAATCATTTGCCATATGGGTTCACTGTTGAATCTCAGAAACTAAAATTATTTTGCACACATCCAGAGTGGCTCAGATTGCATTATGTCTTTCTTGTCTATGTTTTTCAGTTCTTGTTTTCAGAGAGAAAGTAAGCTCTCTGTTTAGTTTTACAGATTAAATTACCTTTTCCTTGCACCCCATATTAATGCATTAACAGTAATAATAAAAATGTGCGAACATCTGGGATTTTCAGTGCTCTTAATTCAGCCTCTACCTTGTGTTAGTTGCTCCATTTATACCCAGGAGAAATCAGAAAGCATCACTACCATGCACCCACACACATATTTTTTAAATAAAAATTTGCATGTGTAGATTTGACTTGGAAGACTCATCTTTGCTTTGCGAGTTCTCTCCATTATCACGGCTTGTTAATTCTATAGATGACAAGGTTAGATAATTATGGCCTTCTTCATTAAACATCCCTTTGTAATTAACATGGTGCCTCAGGGTTTAAGACCTCTCACTCATTAAGCAGGAATAGCGCTTCAAAAATATTGGTAGAGAAGCCTCTTTTACCCATCAAATATCTCTATGGCAAATTAAGGTCACTGCTGTTACTTTTACTATAAGATGAACTCCTGCTAGTTTTGATAAGAGAAGTTAATTGAAGAAGGTTTTCTGTATCTAAATAGTACTTAGCCAATAGTTTAAAATAGAACTGTCCTGGGACCACAGATTGCAAAGTAAATGCTTCTTTCCTTTATGTAACAGATGCACAACCTTATTTATTCCCCTGTATGTTTGCAGTTGCAAAGTCATGTGTGCTGTCTGTTGAATCTTGATTACTCATTTAGGCTCCACACAAATGTTGATAATGTAATGGTCCTAGGTTTATTAAATAGGGCAGCCATTTTCATCCACTGTGCCATGACACACTGGTGTGCCATTGATGGTCTGCACGTGTGCTGCAGGAGTTTGAGGGAAGATCATTTGTTAGTAGGGCCACTGTGGGAGGCAGTCCCCTGCTGTCAGTGTGGTGTGCCTTGTCAGTTGTCAAAAAACTGATGGTGTACCTTAACAATTTAGTGCCTTGTCAGTGTGCCATGTGATGAACAAGGTTGAAAATCACTGAAATGGGGTTATATTACAGCTCTCTGAAAGGACTCTTTACAAAGACCTTAAACTGGTTCCTTGCATTCCAGAGAGTGAGAGATAATGGCAGAAGGAAGGAGGGGGGAGATGGAGTGTGTGTATACTTTAACCATGCACAACACTGTTTCCTTAACTCACTGCAACTATCTGAAAACAAGCATAGATGAAAAGGATTCAGGGCCCAAACCTGTTCAACTTTCCAGCACTGGGGCAGCTGCAATGCAGCCCCAAGGTAAGGGAACAAGTGTTCCCATGCCTTGAGGAGGCCTCCAAGATTGCCTCCCCAACATAGGAAGCAGTACATACCCATAGCCACAGCAGCACTGGCACTAGAAAACTGGATAGAATAGGGCTCTCAAACAACATGGGATTACAGGTAATGAAAGTTTTAACATATCTTTCTAATTGTTAATGTTTGCTAAATATTGCCATTGTTCCATTAACGGAACAAAGATAAGTAAAGCCATTGTCCATTTTCAGAAGTGTCACATGCCCAGTCTGTAAAAACAAAGCACACAAACAACATTTCTATATATCTTTTGTTAGACTAACAACCCAGTCCTATGGAAAGCCCCCGCAGCCAATGCAGCCACGCCAATGGAATGCACGCACACTGTATCTGTGAGACGGGGTGGGGGGGGGAGTTGGAAAGGTCTCCTTGGGGTATGTGGACTTTTGTTCATTTACCCCAGGGAAAGCCTCCACTGCTGCCACAGGACTCCTTGGATCTACCCCTGCATTTTAGCAGGTGTAAGTTCGAGTAATGTAACGGCAGGGGTAAGGAAGACAGATGGGATATCAGTGCACACTAGTGCCGCTGATACTGTCCCCAGTCTGCCTCCCTCTCTGCCAACTGCCCCACCTGGGGCAACCCCTGTTCTTTCCCCCTCACCCCATTCTGTCCCCATTGCTATCACACTTACCTATGCAGGTGTTCCTATGTTGCTGCCAATTGTGGTAATGCAAGCAAAATCACAGCTGTTCTGCTGTTGTAAATCCCTGTGTGTGTTGGCCCAATCCTGGATAGAATTGGGCCATTACAATACAATTTTATCCAGTTTACTCAAAATTGAGTCCCACTGTTACTCCTTATTAACTGTGTTTACGATTGCAGGCTATGAATGAATGAATTTTCATTCCTCTCAGAATGAAAATGGGGGAATTATGTGTTTTAAAGCTTCATATTAATGCTTCTTCATATTGAGTGCTTCTTCATTTTTAGAATGTTCAAAACTGACATGTCGAGCTTAGAATTGTTTCCTTGTCGTGCTAGTTCCATATAAATGAGGTCTTTTTCTTAAAGTGAGGGAGCATTTCATCCACTGTCTTCAATAAAAAGTGTTACAGCTCGGCAACAGAGACTTTTGCCCAAGTTATACTTTTGGTTTTTGCACTTCCCCTGTCATGTTTAAGAAGGAAGCTCTTGTATCTTTCCATGGGGACATGCTACACAGCATTGTGAGCACAAAGTTGTCTTATTGAATATCGTACATCTCCCTGGTGTAAGTTTCCCTCTAGACACTACAGTCGAATGCTTCCTTTTACAGTTTCAAATGTGGAAGTGAGAGGCATTTGCTCATCTGCCTCTTGGCACTTCTTGCCATGTCTGAAACCAGTCTATGGCCTGTTTTCAGAAAGAGCAGATGAGGTGGTAAGCAGGAGTATAGGCTATATCACTTAAGTCTGAACCCATACACAAAATTAACATTTGGTTACAGCTCCTATTTTCCTTCATGCTTCCTATGAAAGAAAGCTAATTATGAAGCTTAACATACAATAGGACAAAAGAAGTATGTAATTTTCTGTTTCTAATAGTCCTATTCTATGGTGGATTAAGCCAGTGGCATCACTAGGAAATGTGTCACCCAATGCGGGAGGCCAGCGCGTCACCTCCATGATGGACTCCTCCCATGCAGTTAGCGGGGCAACACCCCATGTGGTGGGCATGGTGATGTACTGTCGCCCCACCCCCACTGGTATTTTGGCTGTACCTTTTGATAGAACACAGATATTTTAACATAGTTTGTTTCATTGCATTCTACATGAAATTGTTGCATCGATTAATATATAACATGATGGTATTATTCCTACAAACTGTGATTTTAGTGATTTTGTTCACTAGTGGTGTCACCCCCCCCCCAAGGGTGTCAACTTACTAACACCTTATTGCAGCGGTTCTCAAACTTTTAGCACCAGAACCCACTTTTTAGAATAACAATCTGTCCAGGACCCAGCAGAAGTGATGTCATGGCCAGTAGTGACATCATCGAATAATTATAAATAATTAAATTCAAGTAAAACAAATAATTAAATAAGGGGAAGCCAGCCCTGTTCCACCAAGTGGATTTTCTCTATAGCCCCACCCAGCGCCCAGTTCAATTTAAGTTCTTATGCTTAAATCATATCACTGTCAGGATCCACCAGGCTTTACAAGTCTAAAAAAGAAAAAATACACCCTACCAGCTGAAGCCTCTGCTTTTATCCTTTTTAGTGGGGGGGGGGCTGCCTTGTGGAGCATTTGTGGAGCTCCACTTTCATCAGATTGGAACCATTTTGGTGGCCTTGTGTTCCTCTTTGCCTGGTCTGACCATGAGCCAAGGCGCATTTGCTTATTCATGAGATTACTAAGCAACTGTGTGGCTTGATTCCGCTTTTCATAGGGCTCAGTACATTCGCCAGCTTGGAGGGGGGGACTTTCTTCTCAGGTGTTTTTGGGGGGCTGTGTTCATCAAATTGGGACCATTCTGCTGTCATTGGATTCCTCTCAGCCTACCCTTTCTAATGTACAAAGGCAAGTTTGCCTACTCACGAGTAAATGTGCAATATGGCCCTGTTTCACTTTCCATTGGGCTCTATGCATTTTTGTTTTCTGGGTTTTTGGGGCCATAACGTTTGATAAAATGAAGATATTTCACTCTGGTTTTTTTTTCATTGCATTCTGCTGTAAATTCCACATCAAATGGTATATTACATGATGGCATTATTCCTAAAAAATGTGATTTTAGCGATGTCGGTCACATATGCGTGACACTCCCCTGTGTGAGTCACCCACCTGCACCCCCCGCACCCGTTTAACAATGCCACTGGATTGAGCAGCCATGCAGAGACCATTATGACTTGAGGAAGTGACTTCCACTGCCATAAAATGCCTGCTGAAAGAGCAAGCAGCACTCCATTGGCAGCCATTCTGTGAGTGCTGCTACAAGAGGTGGTGATGCCACAACCTCGTCACCAGACCCCACTGTGTGTGCTGGACCAGGTAAGTGGGTGAGAAGGGGGTGGACTAGGGGCAAAATTGGACAGGGTGGGCAAAAGAACAGGGAATGGGGAGGCAATGGGGGAGATGGGTCCGGCAACTATGGTGCTTGCCAGATCCTATCCCTTCTATTGAGGAACTCCCTGTTCCTTTCCTCTCCTTGGACTACGCCACCAAAAGTGGTGGTGTATGTCCGAGGAGACTCATAGGCGTGCCCAGGGCTTACCAGGAGGTAAGTATAAATATTTTATACTAACCTCCTAATTGACCTCAAGTAACTCATATGCACACAACTGGATGCAGTGTGCATCATTTTTGTTGTAAGAGATGTATAGAAGTTTGTGGGGGCATTTTATGGAGACTGAAGCTGAAGATGTTCCTTGGATCCATTTTTTTTCCTCCTAGGATGCTGTAACACAGGTACCATTGTTGTTGCTGATGGAGAAATTAGAGTATAAATACTGCCTCTATTCAGCAAGGTTTTAAGCTTATGGATCTGTGCACTGCAGCACTGTGAATGGTTTTTCATAAATCCTTACCACTTGTCACTCATGATGGCTTTTCTTATAGATCTTACCCTTCCAGTAATTTTCCATTTTGTCACTCAGATGCCTGATGAATGTAGGTAAAACAACCTAGGCATTCTACAGCTAATTGCATTGTGGCATCAATTTAACCATCCTAGGTTGCAGCTCAGTAGTTAGTCTGCATTATTGATTCTTTTCTGTAGGTAAAAATAATCAAACAGGCATAAAACATGAAATGTAAAATGAAAGAAATAAATACATGCTGTTCATGGATACATGGGGAAAGCAGACGTCTACAACCAGAAATGAAAATACTTTCATTGCACCGTGTTCAGCAAACTGTTCTGTCAACTACCCATGGTTGTAATGTTGTTCTAGCTGTCATCTTTTAAAAAAAATCTACACACAAAAGGAAGCAGATTATTTCAACATTTACCAGGCTGAAAAACTGTTATTGCTCACACAGCAAGACACCATGAGTTCTGGATGTTTCCTTTTTATACTTGCCAACATTTGAAGTTCTAAAGGTGGCTCCTTTGGGCTTCTTTTGACCCTCTCCTGCCTTTTAGTGATTTCAGTTGGGTACTCACCCACATCTTGGGAACTCCTTGCTCCATTTCTGCTCTTGTTATCAGTACAATATGCTCTCAGGTATGAGGACTTGGATCCAAAGAGGTCCTCTTAGGTAGGATTGGCTGTGCCACTTTGTTTTCAGTGGCAGATCCTCATGTCCAAACACAAACTCCTTTGAGAAAAGCTTGGAAGCCATTTGTGATAGGGCTTGGGGACCTGCCGTTGAAAAGGAAGAAGTCAAAGATTTACAGGACCGACCAAATCCTTTGGGTGTCTCTTTGGATCCAAGTCATGCAGTTACATCTAAGTTACAGGTCTGTGCCTGCACTAGCTAGACTCTCCATTTCTAGTAGATCAGGTTGCTACTGCTTGCTTCTGAGCTTAATTTCAGTTCAGGCAATATTAACAGTATTTATATACCGCTTTTTAACTAAAAGTTCACAAAGCGGTTATATTAAAACGTGTGTATCCATATAAGAAAATCTCTGCTGGATTAGGCCAAAGGCCCATCTAGTCCAGCATTTTGTTTCACATAATGGCCCACCCACTGCCTCTGAGAAGCCACAAGCAGGAGAAATGTGTAATTTAGCTCTCCCAATTGCTCCGCCAATAGGATTTGTCTGAACTTCAGACTCAGTCCAAGCCACATTTCATGTTTTCCATGCCTGAGCTGCTGCCCGGGAGTGCCACACAGCAGACTGCAGACCATGCCCCGACCCATGGTGGTTTTCTCCCTTCCCCACCTGCCTTGACTCTCCCTTCCCAACGCCACCCCTCATCCCATCACATGAGGTATCCTATCCCGTTCTTGAACCTTTTCCATCAACATGCATCAATGCAAACTTGCCCCAGCAATATTGCTGGCACAGGTCCAAGTTGTACACATTGCTCAGGATGGGGCTTACTCCAGGACAAAGAGACAAATGTCCACTTAACCCGAGGAGATTTTCTACCTGCTAAACTCGTACACAGGATGCAGCATAGCTTATGCTATCACTGATGCATTTGCACAGGGAAGTTTAGGTAGGACTGAGCTGTACAGCTTCTGATTTTGGGCTCAATCCTATCCAATTTTCCAGTGCTGGTACAGCTGTGTCAATGGGCTGTGCACTGCATCCTGTGGTGGGGAGACAATCACAGAGGCCTCCTCAAGATAAGGAAATGTTTGTTCTCTTCCCTCGGGGCTGCATTGCAGCTGCGTCAGTGCTGAAAGGTTGGATAGAATTGGGCCATTTGTCATTTATCTGGGATACACCGAGGTATTAGAAAAAACTCTGCCCTGGGAGCCACTGGTACTGTTCCTGGTCTTTGTTAAGAGAAATGGACAATGCCATGCAAACCCTTGGATTCATCTAGTAAGTTTATCATTCAAACAATGGTGGAATATGCAGTCAAAATGTCTTTTCTTATTGAACCACCTTCACACAGTTGTGTTCCATAGCACACCACTAGCTACCTGTTTGCATTGATCCTAAGGCTGCAATTCTACATGTTCCTTATTGAGAGCAAGTACACACGAACCTGATGAGATTTCCAAGAACAATTCTTCCTTTGCAACTATTGATATTGTAAATTCTCTAGATAAAGATACATATAACCACATTTTATCTGTATTTGAAACAAATGATACTTGATTTCAATGTTTGACATAACACTTGAAATGTGAACATTCAAAAATTGTGGTGCTTAGTATCCTTATGATCCTGCTAGCTGATATGCAATGGCATTTTCAAACTTCCTACTTGCAGTTAACACTTTCCACCATTACATTTACCAAGCAAACCCTGCATGTCTGCTACAGAATATTTTTTCCTTGCACAGAATTCAAGGGCATGATCTAAGGTGCAAGCTTAGTTCTAGTGGGCAGTGTTAGTGTTCACTGTCATCATTTGTGACTGAGGGTATAATCTAGAGCAGGGATGCTCAAACTTTCAACTTTAGGGATGCTGGACCTTTAACAAGTGTATAGAAGAGAGAACTGCAGCAGGTGCAACTTGTCATCCCACAGATGACAAGCTGCACATGCTGAAATTCACTCTTCTATACACTTGTTAAAGGTCCAGCATCCCTAAAGTTGAAAGTTTGAGCACCCCTGATCTAGAACATACATGACAACCCCAGTGTCTGATCATTGCAAGGGAGCATAGAAATGAACAAGTTATCTTTCAGGTAGCCTGAAATTGAAGAAAAATTCTCACTGAATTTCACTGAAGAAATTCTGATAACCTTAAAAAATTTTCCCTTAAACTACTAAAAATTACTGGTATATCATATTCTGGTGATTGTCATGCAGTACAACATAACATTATACAGCTATTATTTCTTTTGTAATACAATCTAATATTAGATAGGATTTGATAGTTTCAATGTGTTGGGCATTTTTATCTTCTAGCATTGATGGATAACATACAGTGGTAATTATTATGCAGTTTATGAGATTTAAACCTGCCAAAATCAAAACAATCAAGAAATGCAGAGAAGTCTAACAGTACAATCGTATGCATTCTTTCCTAGGAGTAAGGTCCATTGAACACAGTGAGACTTGCATCTGAGTAAACCATCACAGGATTGCACTATAGGGTATTTGTATTCATCATTTTTACATTGGAAGTTGTCCTTTCGAAAATATAGAACTTTTGTTGGAAAAGAACTAAATCTATGTTGCAGTTGAGATTTTCTGAAAACCTGGGAGATGGAAAGTTCTCACTCAATTCAGTTCAGAACCTTTATTGGCATAAACAAACAATAAAATGTGGTCAGTCAAGTCTTAAAAGCACATCCCTGAGAGACTCCATAGTGATTATGCAATTTGTGCATGATTCCTGAAAGGACGAGCAGGGGAAACTCCACTGTTTTGACTGAAAGGCTATGCATTTCCCAATAAATATCTTATAGTCACACTAGAAGAGGCTGCCCAAATTTTCAAGAGGGAGACGGCCAGCCCCTGAGAAAAGTCCACTGCCCTATACAATGTATAGAATTGTAGCCCTAATGGGGAGCCACAGCCAATGGTCCAGTAGGTCAAGGGAATTGCCAGTTGTAAAAGTTTGGGAACCACTGGACTAGGGAGAAGGCTACTATGATAGGTAGACAGGAACACTCTCTGAGTGGTGTGAACTGCCCACTTCAGAATCTGCATCTTGGTGGAAACCGCCTGGTTTTATATAAGTGACACCTGCCTTCTAGTGGTTAGAAAAAGCCTTTCAGGCACTAATACACACAGTCTCCTGCTTCTTTCATCCCCATGCCTGACAGGCACTTAACTTCCCTTTCCAGTAATAGGAAAGGTCCTGTGTCTTGTTCCTCATCCATTATTTGGAGAGTTAATAACTAGTGTGATTATACAGGGCACATTTCTGTGGTGCTTATCACTGTGGCATCGAGATGCTTTAATTACAGCAATTAAAGTACTAAACAAGGACAAAAAAAGAACAGCTATAATTACCAAATCTGTACATCTGTGGAAACTCTTCATGCACTGCCTCAAGAGGGGTGTGGTATAAAGCTTCTTGATTGTGGTTGCACATGCTAACTTTGAAAGGAAGCAAGTGGAAGGAAATGTGCCAGTTCTCCTTTGCTCATGTTGCAAGGTCTAACCAGAACATGATAGCAGACCTGTGTTTGAGGCACATGGGTTGTCACTAAACAGGTATCAAATAGGAATGGTGGGCATCTTCATGCAAAACAGAATGGGAAATTGGTCCCTTTCGGTTATTTTTCTTTTAGTAGGACTCCAAGACTGGAAAACATTTCCATTGGGAGAAAAACTGCTGGAGGGAGGTGTGGATGAGAGAGTCATGAGCAAGCAAATGTTCAACACCCCCTTCCCACCACTGGTTGCCTTCCCAACCCATGCTTGAAAGAAAGACCTCTATTTGAAAGCATGGGCGGTGGCTCACATGCCACCTTGATAGGCCTGCAAAAGCAGTGCAGAGTGCCTGAAGACTCTCTCCACTGTATATTGGTGGCTGCTTTCCTGAACAGGCTCATTATATATCTGCAAACAAGTTTTGTGTGGATGGTTGGATATCAAAGTGTTATCTCCATCTATCCATTCTAAACTGATGAATCAGCCTGGGTGCCCTGAAGGTTGTATGCCCTTCTTGCTACCAATACCCTCCTTGCCTGACATCCTCCTTGCCTGATAAATTTGCAGTTAATGACGATTGTTATGGGTAGTTATGGGTATCAGATTCCTTCCTGTCCTATTTGCCCTGGGTGACAGGGATACAAAAAAATGTCCCAAAACAACAATAGTTTAAATATTAAACTACTACTACTACTACTACTACTACTACTACTACTACTATATCATTATATTACTATAATAACTACTATTATTTAACATAATCAAGTAACTGTGATTATCACAGGTTCCAGGTGGCTAAATCCAGGTACCTTTCTGAAAAATTGCTTTGCAGCTCATTGTTTTCATAACATTTTGGGTACATGCAATCTGTGATGCTCCATTGAAATAAATGGCAAAAATACGATTGATATTAATGGAGTTTCATTGCATTCATCTATTTTTTTGGCACAGCCATTTGTGATGTGTCTTTTTAAATTCCCGTTTTCCATATGAAGAACCAATGCTGAAAGAGAGTGGATTGCCCAGGCCACCCTGAGAATGTATAGCTAAACTAGGATTTGAATGTTGGATGTTTCTGGTTCTGGATTAACTCTCTATCCACTGAACTAGACTGGCTATCTGTAGATGTGAATTTCTTTCAGGGATCTGCAATTTTGTTAAGAACAGTGATGGCTCTCTCATGCTACAAAATGAGAGTGCTTTGCCTATGGCACTCGAGTTTGAACAACAAGAAGAAAGACTCCTTTCACACAATAACATCCTTGGGATGTGTTGCTGGATAGTTAGACTCTTTCATCTATAACACAGAGAATAAGCTTTCAGTTTGCAAAATCTGTAGTGTACAAAATTCAAAAGGGCTGGATTTTCTTCAGATTTATTAGGAAGACCAAGGCCACAATCAGCACATCACAGGAAAAAAGTAAGCACAAGTAACAGGTGAGGTATTTAATGGGTAAAAAGAAGAACCTCCTCTCCTCCATAGTTACTGATATAATCTAAATGGAGACCTATATCCACTTTGACTTTTTCCTATTTTTAATCCCCAGAAAAATGCTGACAAAATAGAAGTTCTAACAGCTCCCCAGGGTTAAGCATGCCCCATATTTAATGTGCAGTACTGAGGCAAAAAGTCGAGAAGGTGAGAGCTGGTTCCTTTTTCATGTCTCTTGGGGAATGTATATGCAATCAATTTATAATTTATAAGAAATGCATCTTTTGCATGTTATCCACAGAAACTTGTGCTTCATTTTCTCAACATTCAAATCATAATCTTTCTATATAGGGGAAAATATGAGTTTTTATTGAAATAAAACATTCCATCTGAGCTGGTTTATATATTATGAGCAATGGCATAGGAACCACTATGATGCAGCAGCTCGCAGTGTACCTTGTAATGCTTTGACGGAAAGGAATTGGATTGTGTGGGCAGATTGATATTTTTTTCCAGTGCTTGATTTTTTTCCAGTGCTTGAATTCCCATCCCCAAGACTAATATGACTCTAGGATGGGATATGACTGTGTCTCTGGGTTCAGCCCTGGTGATTTGCATCCTTCAATATTACCATGTGCTATGTAGGACTCATGTGCTATGCAGAATGACTGCTGGTAACATAGGGATGTAAAAGCGTCCCCTAGGTGGCCTCACAAATATACTGAGACTTCTGAGTGTTCCAATTGAGTGACCCTCCCAAAAAAGTCTTAATTTGGGGGAAGTCACAGGTGGCAAAAAGGTGGTGGGAAGCTCTATTACAGGTAGTGGTGAGGAAAGGCCAGTGTGCTTAGGTAGTCACAGACTGGCAGATCTTCACACAGGCCAGCAATGGCGGACCTAGGGTGGGGCAAGTGGGGCAAATGCCCTGAGCACTGACCCTCTGGGGCGCCTCCACCAGCCTCACCCTTTGTCCTTTTCTTAAAAGAGAAGGGGTGCTCATTATCTCTGCTGGAACAGCAGCAAAATGCTCAAAGTAAGTCCTGTTGTGTTCAATGGCTCTTACTCCCAGATAACTAGAGGCTCCAACCTTGAACTTAGATTCCCATAGCTTCTCCTGGTGCAAAAAGAACAACTGAATTCTTGCCTGTCGTAGAATGTCACTGTTAAAGGCATAGGAGACATGTGGGGATGGGACCCAAAGCAGGCTCCCACTGTAAGTGTGGTATGGCCTTGCTGGAGAAGCAGAAATCTGGCTAAATGATCCTGTTTGGGCACAGTCCTAACCAGGTCTACTCAAAAGTAAGTCCAATTTTGTTCAATGGGGCTTACTCTCAGGAAAGTGTTGTTAGGATTGCTGCATTTGCCTCCTAGCCTGGGCTAGCCCTGGAGTTTCCTGCCAATTTCATGAGTGCTGTGCACATTTTAGGAAGCATGGCCACTCTGCCAATCAAAGCTGTTTGAGTGTGTTTGTAACTGATTGGCTGCACCTTTGTTTTGTGTCTGATTTAAATATCATATGAGAGCAGGGTCATTTTCTGGGCATATTTGCTTAGGAGAGATCTGTTTTTATGTCAATGCAAAACTAGAAACATAGGGAACTATGCCCCAGAAAAGAAGGCTGTGTTTTATGACAGGCTTGCAGGATTAGATGCACTGATTTTAGTCCCTGAAAAATATCCTGTGCAAATGCACCATTCTGAGCATTAGGGATTTCATATTATAATAACAACATGGTATACCTAACTCTATGGACCCAAACACCTTTACCTTGTAAGTAAATTTAATTTATTTCAGTGTTTCCAAATGAATGTGCTCAGGATTTTGATTTATGGGCAACTTCTTACATTGCATTTTAAAGAGACAGAACACTTTAGGATGCAGTTGTCTCTGAGAGAATGCTTTTGATCAGATATTTTCAGAGTTCATAATGCTACTTAAGACAAAACTGTATGTGTGGGAGATGTGCCAAGATTGTAAAATATCCATGACCCTGTGACAACCTAGGGCCCTATCCTATCCAATTTTCCAGTACCAGTGCAGCTATGCCAGTGGGGCATGCACTTCATCCTATGGTGGGGAGGCAGACACAGAGGCCTCCTCAAGGTATGGGAACATTTGTTCCCTTACTTTGGGACTGCACTGCAGCTGCACTGGTGCTGGAAAGTTGGATAGGATTGGGCCCTAAGGCTGAAATCCTAACCTCACTTTCCTGGGAGTAGGACCAATTGAACACAGTAGGACTTACTTCTGAGTAGACTTGCTTAGGATTGTGCCCTAACAAAGTAATGTGGCACAAGTTTTTGTAAGCTAAAATTATTATTATTATTATTATTATTATTATTATTATTATTAACAGTATTTATATACCGCTTTTCAACTAAAAGTTCACAAAGCGGTTTACAGAGAAAAATCAAACAACTAGTGGCTCCCTGTCCCAAAAGGGCTCACAATCTAAAAAGATGCCAAAAGAACACCAGCAGACAGCCACTAGAAAAGACACTGCTGGGGTGAGGAGGGCCAGTTACTTTCCCCCTGCTAAAAAGAGGAGCACCCACTTGAAAAAGTGCCTCTTGCCCAATTATCAGGGGTAATTAGCAGTTATTTCATCTACCATTTTTAACATTGCTATCTTCTATAATACAGTAATAATAATAAATTTAATTAATTAATTAAATCATGGGGGGGCACTAAAATGTTAGTTTGCCCTGGGTGACAGATGGCCTAGGTACACCACTGCAGGCCAGTAACTATATATAACTGCACTTGCAGCTGTTTCTGCATATTAGCATAAAGCAGTGGTTCTCAAACTTTTCAAAATGACAATCTTTCTGTGACCTGAAAGTGATGTCATGGCCAGAAGCTTCCCACTAAACAACATTAAAACACCAGAGTGATGAGGAGAGGAAATGAGGCTGTGTGGGTGTGACAAAGAAGTCTGGAAAAGGCAACAACTGTCTCCAATACAGCTGTGGTTCCCAACCTATTAGCATCAGAACCCACTAATTAAAATGAGAAACTCTCAGGACCCACCTAGCTTTACAGGTTTAAAAAAGAAAAAACCACCTTACCAGCTCAAGCCTCTGTTTTTATCCTTTTTTAGAGGGGGGGCTATCTTCTGGAGCATTTGCTGAGCTTCACTTTGATCAGATTGGAACCATTCTGGTGGCCTTGCATTCCCCTTTGCCTGACCTTCAACATGAGCCAAGACATGGCTGGTTACTCGTGGGTAAACACAAACATGTAGTTTAGCTTTCCATAGGGCTCAATACATTCATCAGCTTGGAGGGAGGGATTTCCTTCTCAGGTGTTTTGGGGGGGCTGCTTTCATCAGATTGGGACCATTCTGGTAGTGTTGGATTCCTCTTGGCCTGCTCTTTGTAATGGACTAAGGCACATTCAACTATTCATGAGTAAATGCACAATGTGGCTCAGTTTCACTTTCCATAGGGCTCCATGCATTTTCCTTATCAGCTATCATCTTGTCAGTTTCAGCTTTGTGACTCAGGAACAATCAGATTTCAACCCATAGTTTGAGAAACCCTGGCATAAAGGCTTAAGCATTTCCTCATATTATTTATAAGCATTAGGCGATGTCTTAATCCAGAAGTTCTCAAACTTACTGTGGTCATGGCACTCTTCTTTCATGGCAGACTCTTGATTCCCCTGGCCCTACCATCTTGGTTCATGCAAGATCTTCCATTATTCTCATACAATCCAAGGTGGTGGCACCTGGGAGTGCAAGGAAGATCATCTCCCTGCCAGGGATATCTCACCATGGTGTACCATGGTGCCCTCAGGAGCCACTGTGCATGGTTTGGGAATCACAGCTTTAACCATTTTTTAGGATTAGCTTTGTACATACTGTACTTAATTCAACATACAGACTTTTTTCATAGATCACATCATATCTGACAGGGCTGGTTGCAATCTGATTTTTACTTATTTATCAAGAGGAATCAGAAAAATAATTCTTAGCCCCCTGGGATGTCACAACATTTGCCTGGATGTGCATGCCCCTTCCCAGTTTTTGGTTACAGAAATGGAAAGACAATATGTTACCTCTTTGTGCATTCTGGTGTATGGAACAAGAGCAGCAAGGAGATTCCTTTCCCATCTGGGATGCTTTTTATGTGGGTACTGCAACTCCTCTTGCAGCCAATTGTGTGTTGGTTGTTTGTTTTGACAATCCAGGGAAAATAGGAAATAGCCATTAAGGAACTTGACTACTTCATCTTATTCTTGGTTTTATGGTCTGGTGTATATGGGAGCCTTAACAATTAGAATTTCAGAGCATTAGCCAAGCTAAGAGATAAGGACTCTGACATTCCCTTGGTACAACACTTCATTGAATTCCAACATTCAGAACAAGATTTATGACTCTTTTTGCCATCAAGCAAATTTTTCATTACAAGTACAACTGGACAGATTTCAAAATGGTGTTACTTCAGTGTGAAGCCTTTTGTATCCATACTTTGCATACATTAGACTCCCAGGGATTAACTGAAAGAATAGAGTTGAACTGTTTCCCATGAGGAATGGCCGGAGTTGTGTGGCTCTTTCAGAGTTGAAGAAACTGTATTTTGCACTCTGTTTCCTTTCTGGACACATTTATGCTCCTAGTTGATAACATTAAGCACAATTATTTTGTATAGGTTATCATCTTCAATGAAATCAAATCCCTTGTCATGGGAAGAATATTTTTTTTCAGAGTAATTTGCACTGCATGACACCTCATCACTCAATAAGTGTACTTTAACAATGGACATGATTCCATCTAAGTTAAGCAGTTTTAAAATCCATTGATGCAAATTGGAGCGATGTAAGCACGTATTTCACTCTTTCAATGAAATCAATAGGATGCTAAAGTACTTAACTTTGGCTGGATTGAACCCCATAGGTTTTGAATAACAATCAGCCACAGCTCTTTATAAACACCCTGTTGCTGGTAGGCAGTAAGCTCAGGTTGCCATTTGAGACATTTAGTGACAAAATTTAGACATTTATTTTTGGTAAGTCTTTAGGGATTTTGAACAGGGATGCACCTTGCATTAAGATGTCTTTGTAGCAATGCATTTATTTTGCAGAGCTCCAGCTTCTTAAGGTTTTCTGGTAGCTTTGCACTATGCTAAAACTGCCCAGCTTTGAGGTGCTACCATTTTGTTTCAGCAAAACTGAAGTGGATTCATCGTAATGACACATCTCCATCCTAAATGCAGCATGAAGGAATGAAGAGGTAGACCCTGATAATTTGGATTAAACAGGCCACAGGATTAAGAGGAACATAACATGCAAAATACAAAGACCATTGTGGAAGGAGGTGATAGCATTAACCTAGTCATATGTCCCAAATGACCTAGAAGGAAGGTTTGGTCCAGACTTTTTAAAGCCCCTCTTACATTAAGGCTTATGAGGTCTGAGCAAAGCCTCCCCTGCTGCAAGTTCTTTGGACAGAACATTTCCAGGGCCTCATGACTGTAAGACTTCAAGGACCTCTCTCCACTAACTAGCAATTACCTTCATCCCTGTAGGCTTTGCCATGGCAGTTGGAGAATTCTTCAACTGATGTGTGAATGTGTGTTTTTTCCAAGTGGCCTTGTTTTATTGCACATAACCTTGTAGCTGGAATACAGTACATTCATTAACATGCCATTATAATTCTTCCTGTGTTATCCATTCCATCAACCATTTTTTAAAAATATTTACCAATTAAGAGATGTTCTTGATGTTCTTTATTTCTTCAGTTGTGCCACACTTCTTACGTACTTCGCCTGTTTCCGTGTGCTGCAAGTCTCATGGCAACCCTGGAGTAGACCTGTATCAGTCTGCAGTTTATTTCAATTTCCGTGGACTCTTCTCTTGATGCCCTGAACAGACCTTTCCTCCTGTGATGCACTGTACATAGTTATTCCCTTGGAACTAGATTAGGCTTTTTAGGCAATCTTTTCATTTCCACCCTCTGGAAAATCTGTTGCATCTGGAGAGGATCTTATGCTATACAGATTAGTGGAATATCTGCCAAAAGATAATGTATGTTTGGGGCACATTTCGCTTGATAGTGTAGAAAAATCTTTGGTATACATCTCGTCCATCTGCATTACTGCTAGAGGGACTTCTGTCCTGAATGAGTGAACATCCATTAGCTTGGAGACCATTTTAAGACTTCATGGTTGGAAGTATTTTTTAAAAGCTGCATTAAAACAATAATAAACATGTTCATAAAAATGCTCACAACAATATTCACATACATTCCTGCACTTTATTACCCATTTTATAACTTGTACAGGAAAACTAACAAGTTAATTTTTTCCACTTGCTGTAGCAGAGGTGAGAAGAGATCAGTGGGAAAGAAGAAGCAGCGGGAGATCAAGAGGCAATAGCAGACACAATGGCGAAAGAACTTTTAACAAGAGGGAATGGGAAATGTAGAGTGCACTGGCACCTATTGTTTAAAAAACCTGGTGGAGAACAAGATTATTTCACCCTCCATGCAAGTGCCTCAAACAATGAAGCATGTGCTGGGAGCAATCTCAGCGTGTTCCACATTTTCTATTTTGGTGAAAAGGCTACCGGGGAAGAATTCAGGTACATAGGCAGGATTCTGATCCCCCGAGCAACCCGGCTCCCTGCCTCTTCCTCTTCATGTTGCTCCTTCCTTCACCAGGTTTGGTGGAGGAAAGAGCAAGGTGAAGGATCACTGTGAACAAGGATTGGAATGAAGCACTTTTGCTCCTTCCTCTGTGTGGGCTCTTGAAATGAAGCAGAAAATGTGAAGCACACTGCGAGTGATATCAGTGCACCCTTCATTTCCTGCTTTGACTAAAAAGCCTGATAGGAAGAAGGAACTGGGTAAGATGTGTGCAGTTTTTTTTTTTTTTTGGGGGGGGGGGGAGGCCATTTGCTTTTAGATGGCCCTGGCTTGGAAGTTGAATTTATTTATATTTAATGTCTTGACCTTCCTCCAAGGAGCTGGGGGAAGTAGACATAATGCCCACTCCTAATTTTATCTAAACAGCCCTGTGAGGTTGAGTCACCATTTTGGGTACTTTCAGAAAATGGAGATTTCCAAGGCAAGACCTAGTAATGCCACAAAGTGAGGCTAGATTACATCACAAGACTATGACATAGTTGGGGGGGACGTTCTTGTACTAGGGCACAGCCCAGTGATAAAGTGGCAGGGCCTTTCAGTGGCCCAAAATGGTCTGTGATGAATCCTTGGCACCCGTATGTCTGAGAAAATGGGAGAGAAAGCCAGAAAAAATAGGGTCATTCATGTGTAGCAAATTAGCAACCTCAGTATTAGGTTGAGAGATGCTAACTGACCCATAGTTACATGGTGGCTTTCATGGCTGAGTGAGGATTGAGTGATTGATTTAAAAGATTTATATACTGCTTTTCCTATGTTCGGGACAGTGTACAATTAAAAAAATAAAAATACAAAAGTACAAACATATGAATAAACACCCCTGAAGCAATTTAAAAATACAGTGCTAAACAGAATAAATATAAAAACAGCAGTTGTATAAAAGCAATGGCACCAAAGCAGCAACAAAGGATAAAAGGGTCTCATGGATGTTCCTCCTCCCTTTTCAAAGGCCAAGCAAAATAAATAGGTTTTTAGACAGGAGAAACCATCATAAGAGGGGGCTATTCTCAAATATTCTGGCTACTGATTTCAGAAATGTGGCGATTTGGTCTCCTTGGTCCTTTTATAGCCTAACTACCACACTGCCCTGCCTTGTGAAAGGCTGAATCATGTTTAGTGCCCAATCCTATCCAGCTTTCTAGCACTGATGCAGCTGCAGTGCAGCCCTAAGGTAAGGGAACAAATGTTTCCTTATCTTGAGGAGGCCTCCATGACTGCACCCCCCCACACCCACCCACAGAGTGCAGCCCACACCCTGTTGGCATGACTGCATCAGAGCTGGAAAAGTTGGATAGGATTGGGCCCTCAGCCTTGTACATGGCAGGCAGCATTAGGTATCTTTGAGTAGCTCAGCTATAGCTATGTTAGTGAAAAGGATGGACTGAATCAAAACAAACAAATAGAGCTGCCATAGGCTCAAGGGCTGTCTAAATGAAACCTGAATATCAGATGGCCACAGCCCAGGCTACGGACCAGGTATGACTTTGACTCCTGATTTAAGCCCAGTTGCACATTTTGTGGCAGTGATGTTTGAATGTAACGCGTGTATGTCTATTGCACACCCAGGTGCCCAGCAAACCTATTATTTCTCCTCCCTTTGAAATGTCTGCAGTTTCTTGGATGTTTTTAGGGATTTGAACTGAGGACAAGAATATCAGCAGAAAGCAGCAGGTAGAAATCTACAGACTGCCTATCATATCAGATTTCAAGAAATAGTAAGAAATGTCACAGGGACCTTTTCATGGAATATTTAATTAACAGAAACAGCTACAGAAATGAAAAACAACATCCAGGCAATTACAGTGTTCAATAAAGCAACTCTCGAAGGAAGGAGCAGCGGTGGATTAGCAAATGACTGGCATTTAAATATGTTATCAACCAGTTAAGGAGACTGGAGTAGATTCACTCTCCTGGGGACTAGGCTAGTGCAGTGTATTATAGCTATATTATTTTTTTTCCAGGGTGATAAATTGAATTATACAGTAAATGGAGAGGCCAGTTTAGGTCTTAAAGACCTAGAAACACAATGTGTTTTACTGGACAGTATATTAGACTATGTACTTGATATGCCTCTGGAGTCTGTCAGCCATTCATCATGTTGGGAATTGACAACAGTAAATGTTTTTTGTTGTACGTGAGAGAAACTGTATAATTTATAAAGGTGTAGAAACATGCTAATCTTTGGATGCTTAAAGGTAACTCAATAAAAAAGAATTCAAGTGCTCTTTACCCCAAGGACCAGCTATATGCAGAAGCAGCATAACCAGTGACTAGAGAGTGCCTCATGTCAATAAGATGACAAAATGTAGAAAGAATTTCCATAACTAGAAATTTTCCCTGTGTGTGTGTATTGTTGTTGTTGTTTTTAACCTATTAACTAGTATAAATAAGCATGCATTCAATACAATGAATGAGATGTGAAATTAACAGTAGTATTAGTATCTTTTTCCCAACCATGGAGTCCCCATGTGGGTCAGGCATTATGCACCCAGCCACAGCATTGAGGTCTTCCCAAGCCTGACTTTGTTGCATCAAGGAGTCCGCTCCTCTCTAGGTTCTCAGACCATTTGCAGCTGAGGCAGCGATGCACAGTGGGTCCTGGGAAAGAAGTGATGTGGCAAAGTGGGGCAAACTGGGATTCTGGAGTCAGTGTCTCTCTGCATTATCCCTACCCATCACTACATCAGCTGTGCTCTCTTTTATTTGTAGCAAATGAACTCCCCAGATCAAAAGCACAGAAAAGTATTGTGTGTTTATTCGCAACGAACAGTGACCCTTTTGTTTTCTGCAAGTCACTTCTTATGCTGGCAGCTAAAATAGTTCCTTCTGGAAGTAAATTAAAGTGCTGCTACTTTACTCCTTCTTGGCATCATATCTTGAAGGGTAATTGCATTTCAGGGTAGAACACCTACCTGACAACCCTTTGTAGCGGAATATTTGGCAGCAGAGGAGAATCTCTACATGCTGACAGAAGTTTCATGACCTATCTTTCTTCCTTGAGGAGCGAGAGGTCGTACAATGGCCACGCAACAGAGTGTTGCTTCATTAGCAACCAAGGAATCTGTGGTGACATTCACAGTCTCTCACATAACACACAATTTTAATGCCTGATTTTTTTTATTTTTTATTTTTGCAATTCACAGTGGTTTACAGAAGAAGAATAAAAGCAAACAGAATTAAAACAAGAGAACCAAAAAGCACGACAGCAGCAAGGAAAACAACCTTAAAGAAAACAGTCTCTCTCTCACACACAGAGAAAGAGAGAGAGAGAGAGAGGTCGTGTTTTTAGTCATGTATAAGAAAAGTTGCATGCTATTCTAAACACATGATATGGCTAGGGAGAGATGTGTGAAATCACAATGGAAAGATATGTTGGGGGTGTAGGACCAAAATTTGTCAAGGGGAAAACTGGTCCAGCAAGTATTCCCTCAACCTCTTTTTATTAATATATGAGGAATATGTTATGTGACTTATCTTTCTTGTGTCCAAATACAGATATACATTTCATACAAATCTGAAATGTAGCCATTTGGTGGCAGGCAGAAGAAAACAGGGCTTGTTTACAGAAAAGTGACAGGGAAGAGACACTTTTTGTACCCAAAAATATTTTTACTGCATGTCCAAAAATGCAGGGGGGGGGGGGAGAGAGATCTGTGAATGTGGAAAATCATCCCCATTGCCACTCATTACAATTACTCCATTTCAGACATTCTCAGATGTGTGTGAGACTGCCAGGAATCCCTCATTAGTTGTTGACAGTTTCTGCATTTAAGATATTCATGTAACATTACATATGATTCATATGTGACCATATTCAGAGTAACATTTTTCCTTGGATGCATAGCATCCAATAAAGAGTCTCTAAAAATGGGTGAGAAATGTCACTACTGGAATGAATTTCAGGGTGAAATGTAAGTAGAGAAGGATGAAAATATACGTATTTTGCATTTCCATTCCTTCTGTGCAAACTGCTGTAATATACTGAAAGCCTGCCTAACACCCCCAAGCAATATCTTACAATTTCACCTCAGAGTTAGTACAGGGACATTAGGGACATTGAGAAACCTATAGAAAACTTCCTGTGTGGAACAGTTCTTAAAGAGGCTTTCTAAAGAGGCATTGTACTCTTTCTCTTAAGTCCCTGAGGTAAATTTATCAAAGTAGGTCTGTATCTCACTGTGAAAAGTTATAAACATGCTTCCCACATGTAAAATATTCAGAAGCAAAATTGTTTTGAGCTCAGAAGTTTTCTTCTGCTGCTTCTCCTAATAACAAGAATTGTGGAGCTTGAATGAGGAAGCGATAGAAGGGACATTCTAACTATCAGAATACGGCAGTAATTAATGTAAAGTAGCTTGAAGATGAAAAACAGTATGTTAGTGCTACATATTTATTAATAATATAAAAAGCCCTGCTGCTAATTATAAGTAGCAATAACACCAAGAACATTAAAATAGATTGCAGAAAGAGGCCAATATCAAGATTGAAATTTAATTAGGCAACAACTTTATTAAAAGAAGTGCAATAAGGTTTCAACTATGGCTATGACTACTATGGAGTGGAGAGCACAGACCTAGCAACTGACTGGCCTGTTAACCAACCACAATTGCCTCCCTGTCATCTTTGACTTAACCCTGAGCAACCATTAAGGACTGATACTGTCCAGTTCTGCCCTTGCAGGAAAAGCCAGTGAAAGCAGGTCCCCTCACATGTGTCCTCCAGTTCTACCAGCAGTAACATATCTTTTGCAACTCAGTCCAAAATCTTCACGGCCAGTCCAGTCCAGCATCACGATGCAGGTGCAGCAGGGCCACATGGCCAACAATGCATCCAGTGCAGCCAGGGTGAGGGGTATACAGGTTGAGCCTCATTATTCACATGGGTTCCCTTCCAAGCACTCACTTGGATGGCAAAAAACAAACTATAGCAAATCAATTAAAAAAACAAAGTGCCCTTGCTCAGGTGATTTAAAAACAGCCTTGCTTTGTAATGTAAGATAAGGGTCATTAAGAAGACAATCCATCAACCAGTCGTCCTCCAAGCTTAGAAAGGGGCTTCACTTAGCCCCTCCCTTCACCAATGCACAGTGATCACCTTTCTTTCACCTGCTCAGGGTACAAGAAGGGGTCACCTGGAGAGAGAAGGATTGATGGATTGTCAGCCAGCTGCCCCCCCCTCTCATTAAGGAGGCTATTGTTAAAGGACTGTTCAGTTTTTTAAACTGATTTTAAAGGGATGCATTTTTTCCCTTCTCCAGGGATCAGCACATTCCTTCTCATTTGCAGGGGCCATTCATGTTGAGTCAAATCCGTGTATAAAAAATCAGTGTATAAAAAGGCTGGACCTGTATTTCCCTTTACCCCAAGTAAAGCCCCAGCCATGCCTATGGGGCTTCTTGGATTTGAACAAATCCAGGAAGCCTGGAGGGGAGTTAGGATATGGTGGAGGCCTGCTTTGTTGGTAACACCCCCCTCCAGGGCCTGATCCACTCTATCCTGCCCAAAAATGCCCCCTCCCCACCTCCAGAACAGCCTACCAGTTTGTAAGTTTGTCAATTTCTGCAAGGCCCAGTATCTTTAACCACCATTCTTTCACTGAAGGTATCTCTGGAACCTTCCAGTATTGAGCATATGATATTCTTGTGGCAGTTGTCATATATAAAAATCATATATATATATGATTTTTATATATATTTTTATATATGAAGTGGTGTGCCCCAAGGATCTGTCCTGGGACCGGTGCTTTTCAACCTCTTCATAAATGACCTGGAGACAGGGTTGAGCAGTGAGGTGGCAAAGTTTGCAGATGACACCAAACTTTTCTGAGTGGTGAAGACCAGAAGTGATTGCGAGGAGCTCCAGAAGGATCTCTCCAGACTGGCAGAATGGGCAGCAAAATGGCAGATGTGCTTCAATGTCAGTAAGTGTAAAGTCATGCACGTTGGGGCAAATAATCAAAACTTCACATATAGGCTGATGGGTTCTGAGCTGTCTGTGAAAGATCAGGAGAGAGATCTTGGGGTGGTGGTGGACAGGTCGATGAAAGTGTCGACCCAATGTGCGGCGGCAGTGAAGAAGGCCAATTCTATGCTTGGGATCATTAGGAAGGGTATTGAGAACAAAACGGCTAGTATTATAATGCCGTTGTACAGATCTATAGTAAGGCCACACCTGGAGTATTGTGTCCAGTTCTGGTCGCCGCATCTCAAAAAAGACATAGTGGAAATGGAAAAGGTGCAAAAGAGAGCGACTAAGATGATTACGGGGCTGGGGCACCTTCCTTATGAGGAAAGGCTACGGCGTTTGGGCCTCTTCAGCCTAGAAAAGAGACGCCTGAGGGGGGACATGATTGAGACATACAAAATTATGCAGGGGATGGACAGAGTGGATAGGGAGATACTCTTTACACTCTCACATAATACCAGAACCAGGGGACATCCACTAAAATTGAGTGTTGGGCGGGTTAGGACAGACAAAAGAAAATATTTCTTTACTCAGCGTGTGGTCGGTCTGTGGAACTCCTTGCCACAGGATGTGGTGCTGGCGTCTAGCCTAGACACCTTTAAAAGGGGATTGGACAAGTTTCTGGAGGGAAAATCCATTATGGGGTACAAGCCATGATGTGTATGCGCAACCTCCTGATTTTAGAAATGGGTTATGTCAGAATGCCAGATGTAGGGGAGGGCACCAGGATGAGGTCTCTTGTTATCTGGTGTGCTCCCTGGGGCATTTGGTGGGCCGCTGTGAGATACAGGAAGCTGGACTAGATGGGCCTATGGCCTGATCCAGTGGGGCTGTTCTTATGTTCTTATGTTCTTATGATTTCAAAGTCTTTCTGTTAAATCATCCAATATTTCTAACAAAGAAGCTTCTGGTTTCATTTGTAAATTTACCTTAAGTATCAATTGCATTTGCTGGTATATCAAAGTCCAATTTTTTTCGCTTTGGTTCAAGTCCACCACATATGATAAAATGTTCCTTCTTGTCTTTTACACTTTCAACATATATTTGGTACATTTTTATACATTTTTGTTAATTTAACTGGTGTTAAATATCATCTATACATCATTTTGTAAATTTTAATCTTTTGATCCACAAGCTCTCCCGTGGGCCCACTGATATCTTATAGCCAACATTTCTCACCCATTGTATCATAAACTCCTTAACCTGTTCCTCTTCTGTCTCATATTTTAACAATAACTTATACATTCTGGTAATGGCTTGTTTTTCTTTGAAACATAGTTGACTCTCCAATAGAGACATGCAGTCTTCAAAACCATACATTTTCTTATCCATTTTGAATCTCTCCAAAAGCTGTATGTACTGAAACCATTGACAACTAAAACCTTCCTCTAAAAGTTCCTCTCTTGTCTTCATCCTATATTCTGTTTAAAAATTTCTATATAATAACCAAATTTCTATTGAACTGAGACAAGGCTATGGAAGCAAGTCATTTATGCTTAGACTAATCATTTATGCAAATGTTAATGAATCAAATGTTTATGGGTGTTTATGTTTAAATTAGTTTAAGAAATAGGGAATATGTTTGGAACAAAAAAGCATTTTTTGTTTGGTCTCAGTCTGATGTAGAAAGTGCAGGCTAGCAGACGGGCTGTAAATCAAGGGATGCTAAGCTGTCAAAGCATCAGATAAGGAAAGCACTGTTTGTAAAAAGGGAGTGAAAAGCTGGAATTTCATCTCAGCTCAGTTAATTGGGACAGATGGAAACTAAAACAGAGAACCATGAAACCATGGCAGGAAAAGGCTTTTTGAATTCCAAGCAATATTTAGGCTTCTCTTTAAATCAAAAAGAGTCTTGTATATGCATTTTACCAAAGCAACACCATGGTATGTGACTGCATTTGGGAAAATGTTACAGATCTGTACTACTGACAGGCTACTATGTATGTGCTTTTAATGCTTAATGGTTAGTGTCTTTAAGAGTATAAATTAATGTTAGTAGCAATGTAATAGTTTAAGAGTGAATTTTAGCTGTCAGAATAGTTAGATCAAAGCATGAAATACACAGAAAGGGGAAAATTATTAAGTTTTACTTAAAGCCACAGGTTTGAAGATTGCAACTTTGGAGAGGCAGATGTAGCAAAGTTAATTAGAAAAGTCTAACAAGGAGGAAGGTGGTATGAAGTTACTCCTCAGATAAGGCTCTTGTCTTAGGCAAAAGATACTTTTAATTGGAACTCAGAGACAGATTTACACAACTTAAAGTGAGATAGGGAGGAGGCAGGAAGCAAGATACACTTGCACCAAGTAATTGAGTAGGGTTATATACAGGTTAGAGAGATAGCACTAACATTTTAATAGGAAGAAAGGCCTTGGCAGAGACAGTAAATCTGTTGCTAATTAAAATGGAGTTTGACAAATACAGACATCAGCAGAAACAGACAGGAACAGATAAGCAGAAATGAACAGGAACAAGATAATATGAGAAAGCCCCTAATTGACAGAACATTCCAGGGAACTTCTGTCAGAGCCTCTAAGCTGACAGAGAAAGCTGGATTTAATTAAAATAAAGAGAAAAGTCTCTTACAATTCTTATTTACAATAAGAAGTTAGTTTGTCTTGTATTAAATATGTTTACACATAGAATAGAAGATACCACTATACATCACGTATAGAGAATCACACATAGAATAAAGGGAAAACCAAAAAGTTTGGTTTAAACATAGGTTAGCAAAAGACAGTGATTAATGAGCCCAGACAGAAAGAATGTTGAATAGATAAGCAGGTGGCTCTTGTGAAGGTCAGCTGATAATTGCAAAAGACATCAAAACCTAGTACTGTAATAAATGAGTAAACAGTGCCACCTAGTGGTTTTTGAAATATGTATGTATTTGCTTTTTTGGAAGGTGTAACTTGAAACTGACCGATCCTGAGAAAGCCTCCATCTCTGATGTCACACCCCCAGCCAATGAAATGTAAGACTCCTCAGACAAAGGAGCCAAAATACTATATAAGCAAAAGGCTCACACTGCTTTTCTCTGAGAGTTCTGGGAGTTGCTCTCTTCTTTTGGACAGGAGTCCCTGAAAAGCCTGTTGCTGGCAACGAATAAAGCTTGCAGACGATCACCACTCTTGCCTACTTGAGTTTACTTTTGAACTTTGCTGCTGACCTTGCAACAGAACCATGTGTCCTTTTCTCTGTATTCTGGTCTACCTTGTCACTTGTAGTACTTGTACTTGTAGTGGTTCCCAAATCATAGACATGCTATTTTGCCCAAATTGTTTGTTCCAAGGCGAAAGACCAAAAGAGATGCTCTTCCTTTTCCACTACAATGTGTACGTGCAGTATCAAGATGTCCCAATTCACTCCTGCCAGCTGGGCAAAATGGCCCTTTTAAAATGGTGACTCTCATATTTAGTGGGGGGCTGCAGTTGCACCAACTCATTTCTGCATACTCCTGTGTCCCTCCCAGGAGCAGCTTGCTGGTGTCTCCTCTGTGTTTCTTTTAGATTATGTGCTCGTTTGGGGCAATGAACAATCTTCTAATTCAGTTTGCTATGAAAACCCCTTTGAGAACTTGTTTTGGTTGAAAAGTAGTTTATAAATTAAGTGAACTTTAAGCCATTTCTGCCCAACGTGGCATATACACAACAGGGACCAAATGTGTACCCTTGTGGGCTGGGCAAAAATGGGTTTTAATGGAGATATAGTGATGGCAGTGTGCAGTTGTGCCCTGAGAATATTTTCAAAGTTAGGTTTACAACAAATTATGCCCCCAATCAACTATATCCACTTAGAAGGTATATGTATCTTCATTTGTCCCTCTTTTTTTCCCCATTTTCCTTTGCTTGCATTTTTTGTTTTTGGCACATAACTAAAATTTGGTCAGCATTGCCTTTTTGACCATTATTCTCTGGTTATTCCTTCTCAAGAATCTTTGGATGCCAAATGAATCTTTCTCTGAGTTAACCAGGTTTTGCACAGTAATTCATCTGTACAGTGACATCATCAACAAAAGAAGCTTTCTTCAGCTATAGTATGAGTGTCTCTTTCTGTACTTGCATGGGGGTATCCATTAAGCAACCTCTTTTCTTCATTTCTTACATGTGACTGCAGTTTTAATCTTAACCCAGAATGATTGTTCTCCTGTGATCAGGTGCTAATGGGTGATATTAGCTGGTTCAGCAGCATCTGCAGAGAGGACGAAAACTTCTTCCTAGCAGTTCCACTTGAGTGCTACAAGCTTGTCATTTTCTATTGAGAGTAATCACCACCTATTGTTTTTCTCCACTAATAACCTTTTTTCCATTTTCACTTAATGATAAAAATAGGTTATTAATTGCAGCAACGTAAAGCAATTAAAATCCATCTAAACTGTGGAACACAGACTTGCTATTTAATTGAATGGAAAAAGGTGTTCATGATCTGCTTGTTCTCTGGAAAAAAAGGTGGATTTAAAAACATGCAGAGTCTTATTAGCTTGTAGTATTAACAGTATTACCCTATTAATAGCAAACACTCTCACTGCTTGTGTTCTGTTTACCCTGAGTGCTTTTTAAGGAAAAAGGGTATAAACTTCCTCAAAAAATAAATATCATGAGGGACATTGCTGTTGCTTCCATAGTACAGAACTAGAGCTGAAATGGTAAAAAAGGGAGTGATGCCCATCTCCAGCATCTCCTGGGAAGGAACTCAGGCCTAGAAACCCAAAACCTAGAGTAGCTGAGCAGGGAAGAGAAAACAAGCAAGCTGGGGGCCTTGTCTCCAGTGTTGCTGAGTCAAATAGCAGCAGTGATTATCCTTCTCTGGTCAGAAAGAAGACTACCACCACCACTGTGTCCTCTCCTCTTCTAAAGAGGAAGCAGCAGTGGCAGTCCATGAAAGCGGGCCGCTACCACTGTCATCGTTGTTGCCAATATCACTTCTCTGTGGTCACTTCTTCCACTAAGTCAATGTTTCCCAAACTCCTTCAAGGAAGCTGGGAGCATTGTAAGTTTTGCAAGGGGGAGGGGAAGACAGCAACACGAACCCCAGGATTGAACTGCTGTCTGGGATGGGAGGGTGCATTTCACTTACCTGCAGCCAGTCTGTAAGTCTAAAAAAAATGGAAACACCCAGTTTTCACAACAAAATCTGCACTGCCAATTTTTTTTTTAAGACTTACAGAGGCTTGGGGGGGGGCTCTGTGGAGGGCTCCCCAGACCCTCCAAGATCCCAGAGGACTGCAGCACTGGCTGCAAGTATGTGAAAACCCCCTCCTGTCCAAGGCAGCAGTGCGATCCTGGGGATTGTGTTGCTGCCTTCCCCATCCCAGGGAAGTGCTTCCCTGGGTCACAGTCTACTAGTTTGGGAACCACTGTACTAAGTGAAAGGCAGGCAGCAGAGGTGGCAGAATTTCCATGGTGCTGGAAGAGCCATTTTGCCATGGGCCAGACCTGATACTGGTGTGATTAGAGTAATGCTAAGGATGGCTTCACACATTGCACCTTTTCTGCACTAAATGCTTTTTTCAAGGCAGTCAGGGAAGCATACCTGAGGCTTATCCATTTATTCTCAGAGCAACCCTGTGAAGTAGGTTGTTGTTCTGGCTCAAGATCATCTAGTAGGATTCATAGCTGAGTAGGGATGTGAACTTGTTTCTGTCTGATATAGCTCAACACTATCCACCACACCACAGTGGCTGAGATAGGAAATAGCATGCAAGTAGATGCATGTAGTAGATCATACCCAGGACCATTTCACACCCTGTGCTCCTGTACATATAGTGAAACGTTTCCCTTAACAGTGTCACACAGGTCTCAAACTTTTTCCTGCATGGTTTTCTTGCTCTCTCATTTTTCATGCAGTGAATGAGTCATTGCCCTCTAGGAAGAAGCTTGCAGTATATTAAGACTGTAAGAAAGTTCTCCTGAGTTTTCACTGTTCTGTAAAGAGGAAACATCTCTTGTCATGAGAGTTTTGGAAAAAAAAAATTAAAATCTTGAATTGGCAGCAGTTGCAGCATCCTTCTTCAGAATTTTTATGAAAGTCCATCTGCCAGTGGGTCTGCCACGATGGGTTTTTTCAGAGGCATGAAACCTTTTATGTTACTGATGCTTCTACTTGGGACCAAACTTGTTTTGAAAACAACATCTGGGATGGTCAGAATGATTAGCGGAGAGTTCAACAAAATATTGACGGAACTGAGAGCACGAACACCTTGCATCAAACCTCTGTGACCAATTATATGAGCTTCTTCACCTACCGCTTAATTGGCTTCAATTCAGATGAGTAATTATGCTGCTGACATCTTCTGAAATTATATTCTTAATTGTTACATTTATTTGCATCACAATGAAATTAAACCACATCTCAGTTTGGTGTAGGCTCTGTCACTCTTGTAGCTACAAGCATTGCAGGGGCAAAGGCAGGAATTGGTTTTACATTTCACGGATTGGCTTTCATGGAAATGTCACTTGGCAAGCTAGGGAAACAAGGCCACCAGGGAGGCAGAGCAGAAAATAGATAATTATTCTTAAAAAAAAAAAAGAAGAAGTAATAAAATAGCAAAGTAACACAGTATTGTGGCTTAAAGAACACTGCAGATAACTCTGTTTTTCCCCTACCTGTTGTTGTTGCTTCAGTTTATAAGAGTTTACCAGAACAATGCTGAATTGGTTTGCCTGCAAATGGCAATATAATATCTCACTCAGGAGATATAACATACCTGTTTGTCATAGCAAATTTACTTATTTCAAAGGGGGGAAAAACACATTCTGCTTTTTAAGAAAAGAAAGCACATTTTTCTAAGGAAAATGGATGCGGAACCAATTTACAGGAGCAAAAAAATCCTCTATGAACACAGTTTGGTCTTTCCACACAAATCTGTTCTCTAATTGCTTTGAATTTACTTTATTGCAAGGTTGGGGATTGCTTTGAAGTGATTATGAGAAGCATAAACAGGCTGCTTTTTTTAAAAGGAGAATTTAGCAAAGAAAAGGCTTTTCAAAACCCGGTTTTAGAAGCTGCAGTTCTGGAAGGCCCCAACAGTTGCTATAAATGCAATGACAACACATTTACTTCCTCTCCTTAATGACTGAGTCATTTTTACTGGGAAATCTTTTGCTGGCATTGGAAAGTGCTGCTTAAGCTCTTTTCTCCCCCCTTAGTTGTATCATTCTATTGCATGGAGCAGTGGCATTGTTCTCTTTCTTGGCAATCTCTTTCCACTCTCCTCCTCCCTCTCTCCCTCGGCTTTCCACGCTTGTGCTCTCTTATCATCAAATGTTGAGCACAGCATGATAAATGGTTGGAACACATAATACTTTAAAAATAGTAATAAGCATTCTGATTGCTTATTAGAGTATGGAATCTAAATTCATGGAAAAAACACAAGTGAAGATATTTAATAATAATAAATTTGCCGTGCACCATAATGTTACAGTTATAATTTCAACTGCTTTTGGATCCACTGTGTTGATCCTCTGCCTACCACAGTAGCCATGAGAGAGCCCAATCCTGGGCTCAGTGCCACGGCTCCGTGCCTCTGTGCACTGTCACAAACATGCTGTAAGGCACATTTGCAAGCCTCACCACTTGACTTCCGCCCATACTAGCCCAGCGCCGGCCAGTGCTGGGCTAGTGCCGGGCAGGCGCCCAGCCTCCGTGGCTTGGCAGTCTCCCGGACCACCGAGCCGCGGCATGGTAAGCGGGGCGGGGGCAGGGAGGAGGCGTTCCGGGGAGGGGGGAGGCTGGCGGGGACAGTGAGAGGGTGGGGGAGGCCTGATGCAGGGAGGGGGACGGACAGGAGGCATTCTGGGGGAGGGAAGGAGGCGGGTCCATGGAGCTCCATTCCACTGAATCCACGGTGCTCGTGGAGGGCTTGGCGCCCTACACAAGCACCTTTACTTTACCGTCAACCTTTTGGTTGGCAGTGTAGCCCCATTGCGGGGCTGCTTACCTTACTCGGGAGAAGGGGATGAAAATCCCCTTCTCCTGAGGTGCCTCCCGTGGTAGCCCAGGGCACGCAGGATCCGGCGGCAGCCATTCTCGGTTCCACCGAGGGTGGGCGCCCCGGGCAGCTCAGGATTCAGCTGCCCGACAACATGCCCTGAATAAGAGAACAAGGAGGAAGGGGAAGACCAGACCAAAGCAACTTCAGAAAGTTTACAGAACAAGCCTATGCATGTTTACTCAGAAGTAAGTTCCATTGCTTTCAATGGTGCTTACTCTCAGGTAAATGTGCATAAGATTGCAGACTTAGGGCACAATCCAAACCCACTTTCCTGCACCAATTTTAAGGCAATGCATAGAAGGGAATATGATAAGGGAACAAACATTCCCTTACTTTGAAGAGCCTCCATGAGTGCCATTCAACTGCAGGATGAAGTACATGTCCTATTGGCATAGCTATGCCAGTGCTGGAAAGTTGGTTAGGATTTGGGCCTTAGGTACATATGGCTGTGGTTCAGAAAATATGGGTGTAATGTAGAGTTTCCCAAAGTATGGGTCGTGATCCACTGGTGCGTTGTAAGCCCATGGGTGGTGGGTCGCAAGCTGGAACCTTCAGCCTGCCCTGGGAGTGTTTGGCTCCAAATTAGAGCCATTCCAGAAAGGGGGGCGGGGTGCCGGCCCAGTGATGCTGCTGGCTGGAATGACTTACTGGGTGCCTGCAGAGGCCTCTTCCAGGTTGCACTGAACTGGCGACCCACTCTGTTGGCCTCAGAAAGGTCCACAGAAGTGTCCAAAAACTACTTCTGATTTTCGTGGTGACTTCCAATATGACTGGAAATTGCTTTAGGATGCTTCTACATGCCACTCTCAGAGGCCAATAGAGTGGATCGCTGGCCCTGTGCAACCCAGAAGAGGCCTCTGGAGGGGGCTGGTAAGACATTCTGGCCAGCAGCAACATACCACACATATACAAGATATAAGTTGTATCTTGCACATGGGGTTGGATTTATAGAAATTTGTTTCCGTTGATAATGTATTTTTGCCCTTTGGTTTGATTTTATTAATCTTGATCTATAGTCTGTTTTGTATTATGTGACTTGTTCTTAGAAAACAAACACCTTTTAAGAAGACTAGCAGTTCTTTTCTTCTATTAAAAATTCCTGATGTTAGCACAAATTAACTTTCTCTGTATGCAAACTCAGGCGAGTACATTGTTGCAGATGATTGTATTTTGGAGTCTGAACATTGAGAACTTGTCTGTTCCTCCCCCACAGTTATTCTGCAGCCAGATAACGGGCAAGGTATTTGGCTGTAACAGATGTCAAGCAGCATGGCCCACAGAGCAACCCCGTTATCAAGGAGTTGAGGAAAGAAGATACAAAATTGTGTTCCAAAACTTGCAGAACCCAAATTCTGACACAGAGCATGTCATCACCACCTCTTATCTCACCTTTTTTCCCATTTAATTTCCAATAGAGGGGAGGGAACCCTTCCTATTCTAAACATTTCTAAGAAAATCCAAGGAGTGTTTTATTTGCTTAATTTCTGTTGAAATCAAGAGAATATACTCATACCTACCTTGTTCTGAATTGGACAGTATGTTTAACAAACAGTGGGGATATGTCAGGGGAATGTTTATGTGCAATGTGTGACACTGATAAATTGAACAGATCATGTGGATGGAACTTCTTCAGGCATCCGTGTTGGCTCAGGGATGTGCTGCAAATATCACCTTTGGCTCATAGCACCGAGAACATATTATTACTGTTAACAAGGCATGCTTTTAAGACATGTGTAACATGAAGGGTACCTTCATGTGCAAGGACCAAACAAGGTGGCCAATGGCATTACTCGGTGGAATGGCATAAACAAGGAGGGAGGCATGGTTAAAGGTGCAACAATAGATCTTTTATTGTAGGCATAATAATGCAATAATGGGGAAAAGGGGATCAAAAACAAAATGTAATACACTCAGCAGTTATTCACACAACTAAACCCTAAACAAAAGCAGTTTCTAGATAGAAAAGAGGAAATCTTTACAAGGAGAAGCAGCACACGATGGTGAAAATAAGGAGGGGGGAAAGGAAGGGGAACAGGGTTTTGGGAAATCAAGGGAGTTATCTGGGAGAATAAGTACTGAAAAACAGGGTGCTGCAGTAGCAGGAGAAAAGAGGGAGAGAAAAGGACTGGGAGAAAGAAGAGAAAGAAGCAGAGACATATCAAGTTTCCAGCTGTTGTACCCTTTAACATGCAGCAATTCAACAGGTGATTTCTATAAAATGTATTCATTTCATGGTACAATGGTACACTTTCCAGCTTTGCTAAAATTACAAGAGCACCGCAACAAAAAATGCGGACCATATGTATGCACATTTCTGTCAGTATTAGCGCCAAAATAGATCCTTCCTCCATTGTATCATGATCGGCACACATTACTATCACTTTGTCCTTCCCTCCTACTTATTCACCACTAAACGTTCCATCTGCATGCAACAATATCAGTTGGCCTTACCTGTTACTCTCACTTCTTGCTGTCTTCAAAGAGACTGGTTCAAAGGATTTAGTTTTATTAACCACTCTGGCAGCAGCTGCAGCCTTTCCAATTAGCTACGGTGCCTTAATTATTTATGCGAAAGATAATGGTTTAAACCCCCTCAATTGTGTCTTTCTTGATAAACATGGTTTGCTGAATTACATGGAACACACTCACATACAGACACACACCGTATCAGCACTCTTTATCATCATGGAAACTAGCCATTAACTTGTGGAAAACCAGATGCTTCCTTTCCCAAATAATTGCAGAGGGACAAATGCTTCTTCTACTCTACTCTCCTCCGTATCAGAAAAAAAGACTGAAACCCAAATAAGACATGTACTAGAAATCATTATTTTTTCAAAAGAGGATGTTAAAATCACATCAAAACAATATGGTCAAGAATTTGGAACAAAACAATCATGTGATACCTAAACAGGTCAAGTGATTAGTAGCTCTGAAAAGCAAAGAAAGATGGTCATCACATTTTTGGGGGACAAGGTTCTTGTCCAATAATAAAAGCTGCATGAAATCAACAAATTAACACATTTAACAGACAAGAATCAACAAGTTTTCCCCCTCACTGCATCTCCATGTTAGGAAAAGAATTTTTCCTGCCATTCAACTGGTAAAGGCACAGCAGACCTGCCTTTAAAAAGCAGACTACCCTAGAGAAAAGATAACTCTGTACTGAGGCAGGATTCTTCATGTCCAAGCACAAACACCTAAGAGGTATATTCCATGATCAAAACACTTCTCCATAGTATGTATATGAAATAACATTACGTACCTATTGAAACAATTTAAGTAGTGAACTAGTCACTGTTATTTAGGAAAATTTCAGTAAATCCTATCTGGCAGCTTGATTGCCAGAACTTGCATTCCAGCAGCACAGCATGCTATATGGCCATTGCAAAACATGACGTACAATAGAGCGAAGCCTGGCCACTGACACAATAGTGAGCAGCAGCAGTTTCTGCAGGAGGCCTAGTGCCAGTAAGTTTGCTCAGAGAACATGTAGGGCAGGGGTGCTCAATAGGTAGATCGCGATCTACCGATAGATCGTGAGGCAAAATGAGTAGATCGCGGAGTGCCAAACCCCCCCCTTCAGGTGCCTCTGGGAGGAAACGCCGGGAGTAAGGCCCATTGTACTCCCAGGTAAGTATGGCTAGGATTGCAGCCTCACAGCCTAATCCTAGGTATGTCTACTCAGGAGTAAGTCCTGTTATACTCAGTGGGGCTCAAGGTACACCAGCATACATTGTAAACATAAATGTTATATGTTATGATGGCGCGAACATTGTAAAAAAAACTCTGGTAGATCTCCGGGCCTTGCTGGGTTTCAAAGTAGCTCTCGAGCCAAAAAAGTGTGAGCACCCCTGATGTAGGGGATGGGCAGAACAGAGTTGGGGTGGGGTGTCAAAGCAGAAAGGGGGTAGTTATTGACGGAAGCAGCCCCCAGATGTCCTATCACCCTTCCTGGCCTCGGTCCACCTACCGTCCACTTCAATGTGCACCAGCAAAATAGCTGAGCAGCGAAGTCTTACTCCCCCCTGCAGAATGCAGTGTGGGCTTTGGTTGCGTGGCTCCATTGGTAGGTGTGGGGAGGATTTCAACAGGATTGGGCTGTGAGTTATATTTAATATTGGAGCACATCACACAGATGCATGTATTATACCTGCTGGCCAGTCCACTCCAAATGGAACTTTCACCTTTTTTGCATCGTTGCTGTAAATGTAGTTAAATGGAGCCAAAAAAGGTGGAAATCACTTTTGCAGCTGTTAAATCTTTCTGAATGCATATGTCTATATGTTCTTTGTTTTTGTTTTTTTTTGTTTTTTTTAGCAGACTGAAATTTTTGAGGGGGGGGGAACTTATAGTCTATAGTCTTAAAAAACTTAACCTCTGTAGTCTTTTTCTTGACATCTGTGTATGTTTCTCCTATCCCCAATCTGGATTTTCCTCCTCTTCTACTAGAGACATACTCTGGCTGGATAATTCTAGACTCATGTAGCCTGATGGGCAATTTAAATGTATATTAAAAATCATCCTTCCAGGCACATCACTCTGAATACTGTCTGACACCATTTACAACATCTGGGTCACATCAGATGTGGAGCCCAGGGAAAACTTGACAGTAGAAATCTGTTTTTAAGGCATCGCTGGGATTCCCCCCCATCCCCTTGGATAGTCATTTCAGTGCAGCGGACAATACCTTATTGTTGGTTTAGTCAGAGATTTAAATGGAACTGACACATGCACACACACACACACACATGCACACACACACACACAAAAGGGGGGGTTTCATCTACAAGGTAGGACCTCCTGTTTTCGCAGCTCATTGAATTAAAACAAAATGTTGCCGTTTCATTTTGCATACGAGGCTTAAAAATAGTATTTATGGCTGAATTCTAACCTCATGTATCTAGTCCATTAAATCGACAGGATTTAGCATGCTTATGGTAGTGCTGCGTGACATTTTAATCTGGTTTTTTTTTTTTACCTGCATAGGTCCACAGAGTTGTATACAATATTGCTTATGAAAGCAACATAATAAAGACAATTCACAATAACGTACACTAAAATTAGAAAAAAGCAAAACAAAAAGAAGTGGAAAGGAAAAACACACACACCCTAGCTCTTAAAATGGAACAGCAATATACCATTGATCAGAAAGTCCCCTGATATAAAATTATATTTCCTTGCTACTTAAAAGCCACGAAGCAGACAACACAGCTTGCATCAGGGTGGGTGGTAGGAGGAGTGGTGGATTTGGGATGCCTTTCTGCCATAGCTACCTCACCAAGCCATGAGTAACTGTGGCCAGGGCCTAGGAGAGGGGGGTAAAGGGGGTAATTTGTACCCGGGCCCAGGGTCAAAAGGGGGGCCCAAGAGTCAAAGAAGGGGACCCAGAAAGTTCCTGGGGTCTTACATTTTCCTATCTCACCTGAAATTGCTGCCTGTGCATTATGCTGGGGGCACAATCGCAGGCATGCAGTGGCAACTGCTGCTGAAAGCCACACACACCGGGCCTAGGAATGCATCCATGACCCTCCCTAACACAGTATCAAATCTGGGAGGAACCCAGCCTGCTATAGTAGCTCTTTGGTGTGTAGATCTGCTTGCCATATAGAAACTCAGGGGCACAGCTGCGGGGCAAAAGCTGATGAAGTTCATTTTAGTGCACACAGCACACTCTCCAGTCTAGTGTGAACCCATATATAAAGATGCTAATTTTTTTGCAATGATTTGTTTATATTTCAAAGATTTTAAAGGAGCGACTTAAGGAGTGTGTTTTGGTTTTCCATATTACTTTATCTAGCTGCTAATGCTGCATGGTCAGGTAGACCTGGGCTCTGCATCAAGAAGCCTAGTGAACCTGGGCTCCAAGGTCTATTGTGGCTGTCAGCAGTCTCCCCCTGCCTTATTTTGGCCCCCCATTCTGCCTGCCCCTATTGCCCCCTCCCCCTTTGGGAAGGGGCCCAGAAGAAACTTTGTACCCCCTGACAAAATTACTCTCAGAGGCCCTGACTGTGGCTAGATTCCTCTTATCCAGGAAAGGAAATTGCTAGCCTCCTGGCCTGACACAGCGCCTCTCAACTCTGCGCCAGCAAAATAGCTGGCACAGACTTAAGGAGCCCCATTGTGGAGCTTGGGTCATCCCTCGAGGAGACACCAGCGGCTGCCTGAAGTCCATAGGATGCAATGGCAGCCATTTTGGTACCACCAGGATTGGTATCAGGATTGGACTGAAAATTTGCCTAAAGTGCTCTGCCCCCGAACGCATCCAGAAGCTGTTCCTGATTCAGTACTAAGCTCAGCCTATGAATTTGAGTCTTAAAAAGGAGTACAATCCCTTGTAAGCAGACTGTGCACCTACTCCTAGGTCAGTCCTGTCTTCAGCCAACAGTACATTCACCTTGTCTATACAAAGTCTCTGTTTGTTTTCCTCTGTTCAGTCGCTCATTGATCCCAGACACTAATTTAGCACTTGCACTAAGAGAGTTAGAGTTGAAATTAGATGTTATCAGGGTACAGATGGCAGTGCAACCTAGATCTCCTGATAAACTCAACGTTTTCATGTAGATTGACTTTCATGTTACCTCACAAGCCATAAGGTGGAGCAACACCAGCACCACTTCTCAAATCTACCTACTGGGAAAACAAAAACTATTGGAAAATGGTAGCTCCAATCTCATCTTGGCAAGTTGATTGAGAAGGGTAACCCAGTTAATGCTATCAGAAGCTATCGAGAGATCCAGGACAATCTGGAGTGACATCCTACTCCTGTCCATCTCCTAACATAGGTCTTTAAGTACAGTAACTAGGAAACTGAGCTGAAATTGTTCTATCTTTAGGTTTATATGCACAACTCACATGGTGTAAAACCTAAAATCTATATGTAAAAACATATAGGCGCAGTTTAAAACTGACAAAGATTCCTTTTGAAAGGCCGGCCTTTTCAAATAGTGTTTTTAGTTTTCCCAGAGTATTTTTTGGTCCTGCCTGTGTGCTTGACCTAGAAACTCACCGGTGTCTTGCGCACACACAGAGACACTGTCAACACTTTAAATAATTAGTAATAATAAGAGAATCCTCAAATCGAACTCAAGTTGTCATGGATTTCAAGATATTAATGAAAGGATTAGGTAGGGCTTATTGCCCATGAGAATCCTGAAACACTATGCAAATGATGGCACATTTATACAACTGCTTCTCTCCCCAAAGGTTGCCTGCTCCCTTTGAGCTGAAAATGCAGCAGCTCTGTAAGAGCTTATTAAGTCGAGTGAACAAAATGAAGAGGGATGGAGCATTATGAATCATCCTTTTGGACATTTGAGCCCATTGAAGTCACTGAGTTCTAATGCTGCATTTGACTCAGGTAATTACAAGGATATTTGGCCTTCCACATTCGGCAGGATCAGATTTTTACATTTAGTGTGCATTGTTTGTACTGCTTAGAGACGCCACTGAACTCCATCATTCCTGGGCTCAAATTATGAACTTTGACTTAATGACCTCCTCAAATATGGGACTGAGTGCTTCCTGCTCCCAGAGATCAGCTCATAATGTGAGCTTGAGAACTCAGGCTGCAATTGCATGCACACTTAACTAGGAGTAAACGCAACTGAAAGTGAGATTTACATCTGAGTAGACATGCCTAGGCTCAAACTGCCAATTACTCCCACCCACAAACCTATTCACTGACTCACTCTCCCACTAATAGTAGTAGAACTTTATTACGGTCATAAGACCAGCCACATATAAAATATCAAAATGTATAAATATACAAAGGTATGCAATATATTATGATTAAATTTAAACCGATAAAACAATTTATAATTATGTTTAAAACAGTTCTGAGATAACCAACAACAGCTTCCAGCCATCTCCCCTAAAGCAATTCCAATATATCTAGCAGACTATGCTCTAACTACAGAGGTTCATCCATATTTAAGATCCTTTTCCTAATGCCCATTGCAGCAGTAAAAAATTTAGTGACACTATATGTAAACATAGGATTGAAATCAGATAACAGTACATACATACATTGTTGCTCTGTGCAACCGAAAAGTCGGCCAATCAAAGGAGAAATAAGTTCTTCACATATCTTCTTGTAATATATACACCGCAACAGAATGTGTTCCGTTGTTTCTATCTGTTCCATTCCACATGGGCAAAGGTGCTCTGCCCAGGGGATCTTTTTATACCGTCCCTCCTGCACTGCTGAGGGCACTCTCCCAGCCAACCACTCCTTTCACTCCACTCCCCCTCTCACCAACGCACTTACTCGTTCGCTTATTTTGTTGCTGCTGCTGTTGGTCCAGCAGTAGCTGAGGGAGTGAAGCAGGGAATAGCATAGATTCCAGCATTTCAGGTGTTTGGTTCCCTATCATAGTAGGTCCAGCATGAAGTACTGTGGGAAGGGAAAAATAGTAAGGGCTTGCTCCCACTACAATAGGTACAGCAGCAGTCACAAAGGAATCGAGTGTAGGTGACAGGCAGGCTTGTGGATGGGTTGGAGGAAGTGCAGAAGCTTATGTGGGGCAGGAGCAGGAATCATACTCTATTGCAACCTGTCAAGGGTGCAAGTGTGGTCTGATTGGACTAGCTCAGCATTAGACAAGCTATTTCCAAATCTGGAGTGAAACAGCTTAACTTTTTCCAAGGCAATTGAAGGAGAATGGTTTGGAGGGGAGCAATTCATTCACCGTACTGCAGTAGTAATACTTCTGCAATTAAAGTGGTTCTGTAGGATTGAGTACTCTAAGCACTCCCTGCTATTCAGTAGGGTCAGGCCTGGTTAGTACTTGGATGGGAGACCGCCTGGGAATACCGGGTGCTGTAGGCCTATTCCATAGTCTTTCGAGACTGAATGTTGCCATCCATTTTGGGTCTATTGGACTGTGCTTACCAGAATGACTGGGTCAGGTTTTAATTTAAGACATTAAATGTGAATAATGGGCAAGATAATTTCTGCCCCTAACTGCCCAGCACTCTTTGTAATTGGCTCAGTAATTCTTACTGCTCATGCAGTACCTTCAGAGGAGACCTAGGGCACAATCCTAACCAAATGTCTAGCACTGGCATAGCTGTGCCAGTGGGGCGTGATACGCATCCTGCAGTTGGGGGGCAGTCACTGAGTCCTTCTCAAGGTAAGGAATGTTTGTTCCTTACCTCAGAGTTGCATTGCCCTTACCTTGGTGCTGGAAAATTGGTTAGGATTGTGCCCTTAGGACGTTCCCCCCCCCAACTCTTCCAACTTGTTTGGGATCCTGGAGGAAGGGGATCCCCAACTACCTTCTCCACCACAGAGGCCATGCGGTCTCGTGGCCATAAGGCCTTGACAGTATACAGAGGTTTCTGCTCACATAATTTGCTCTTATCGCCCCTTAACTCTGTAACTATTTGTGTCCCACCCTGTTTTTCTGGGGGGGGGGTCACCCAACTCACAGAACAGATTTTTGATAGACATCGAAGATGTAAGAATAAACAGAATTTTTAAATTCTAATTTTAATTATAACCCCTCTTGGAAACATCATTTTAAACTGCCCAGCACAATTTCATTCATGTTAAACCAAAAGTAAACTAGGCTACAAACTATTCAGATACTGTATCAAAACACCTGCGTTGTTAACTCCAAAGATGTAATGAATTCAGTTTGGACAGAGAATACCTGGCTAACAAAGTCTTAAACATCAACAGGGGTGTAGGTCAGGAGGTCCGAGGGGTGAGTGTGTTGGATAGCAGAGCTCCAGGATTTTTCCATATCATCATCAGAAGCATTGAGATTGTCTTAGAAAGGATCTGATCTGAGAAGTATCCAGCTCATCAGGAAGCAAACTGAGACATTGCCCTTTGGGCATTTGTCTAGGCCACCTTGCCCAAGGGCTGCCGAAGAGCAGGGGTGGCCCATTCATGAGGCTAGATGATGCAAGTTACATCAGCGACAGATTGTAGGGGGACAAGAGGGCAGTAGATACGGGGTGTTACTCACCTCAAGTCTGTAGACACCACCTCCCTCCAGTCTGCTAAAAGCAAGTGGAAAGTAGACTATGTGCCTCCTTACCTTGCTCTTGGCATGGTTTCTTCAAACACAGAAGTCTTGCATTCAGAAAGATGGAACTCCTTCATTTGTGTGGTCCCTTTAAATCAAACCAGAAGTCCTGCACTTCCATGATCAAACTGCACCATGAGCAAGGCAAGGATCTTTTCTTGTGCGAAGGTCCACCCCAGGGCAGCACTGGTCAGCGTTCTGGGTTGCATTGCTCTGCCTGCAAGAAAGCATGTAGCTCATGTCACTCTAATGAGGACTTCTGTCCCCGATAAATTTACCGGGGAGTAATAATACATAGCTCTGGGTGGCATGGCTATGAAGAGTATCATGACGAGGTCCTACACTTTAGGATTTATCACTACACTACTGTGTACCAATGCACAACATCAGGGCCCATGAAAGGGGATGCAGGGGCTAATTGTACCTGGGCCCAGGGTGAAAAGGGGACAAAGGAACCAAAGGAGGGTTCCAGAAATTTCCTGCGATCTTACATTTTTGTATCTCATCTGGACTTGCTGCCCTCATTGGATGCTGGAGGTGCTACCATGGGCACTCAGCTCTGGCTGCTGCCGCAAGCTATCCAAATGCACTGGGCCAAGGAATGCATACATGACACTCCTTATCACAGTGACAAATCTGGGAGGAAACTGGCCTGCTTCAGTAGCTCTTTGACTTGTGGATCCGCTTACCATGAAGGAGCGTATAGGCACTCAGGGACACAGCTGCGGGACTACAGCTGCTGCAGTAGCACGTTTTGGTATGCTCAGGACACTTTCCATTCTAGTGTGAGACTAAATATGATAATGATAATTTCCTGCAATGATTTTCTATATTTCAAGGGTTTGAGGGGAGTGTGTTGGGTTTTTTTTATTGTTGTATCTATTGGCCAACACTGCGTGGGCAGGTAGACCTGGGCTCCAAAGACTATTCTGGCTGTAGCTGCCCTCCCCTGCTCTGTTTCGTCTGCTCTCCCTTTGGGAAGGGACCCAAAATAAACTTTGTACCTCCTGATAAAATTCCTGTCAGAGAACCTGTACAACAGTGTCTCTTCATATATTAGGGAAGTGTACATTTGGACCTCTTCCTCACAGCATTCATGTTCCCAAAGAGGCAAGCAACTGTTCGGTTTAAAGAGCAGCTTGGTTTTTTTGGCAGGAGCAGCTGCTGCAGAGAAAACTCTGAAGAAAGCCCTCACCTCTGTTCTGCAGCTCCTGTTCGTAGCCACTTTGGGCTTGCCCTCTCTTTTGAAACCTGACAGTACACTAAATGGTTAATTCTGATTGTCCCGATAAACATGCCTTCATACAAATCTCATAAACTCTGAAAATTAATATTTTACCAATGGCCTTGCTTCAGCAAACACAATAATAATGTGCTCTATGTCACTGCAGACCGCGAAAGCAGATGGCAGACGGAAGCTGAGCTGCAGACAGCAGTTTGAGAAATTAAATTAAATCAATCTGAAGTTGTGTTTGTGCCTGAGGGAAGCTTTCCACTCAGATGATGGAGATGGTCTCTCTGAACTCTTGTACATGGGGTAGGGGTCTGAGAGATGGTGGAAAGATTCAGATTCCTTGATAGGCTTTCAGTGAGACTGTGCTAAGAGTGGATTAGACACAAAGGTCCTGGATTATCCCCAAATTAAGATCATTTTTTAAAAAAATCAGGTTTTGCTCTATCCAAACAGAAAAGATCATGCCAAAGAGCCCTGTCTGTTCATATGTTTATCTTTCAAATTTGTAACTCTACAAATGCTCTTAATCTTCAGATTGTATCTACATTCATACACATGCACATGCAACATTATACATTATTATCTGTTCAGATATCTATACCTTCCACTGCTGTGCCATTGCTCCTTAACAATGTTCATGTGTTATCCAGTTGTTCCTTGTGATTGTAGGGGATCCAGTATGCATTCTACCAGTATTTTAAAAGAGGACAGCTCCACAAGTGTCTTTACATCAAGACTAGGGAATAGGATGCATCAAGAATAGGGAAGCTCACTTCCTCAAGAGTCCAGTGATTTCCATACCAGAGCCAGCATGTAATTCTAAATCAGTATATTTTAGTGAACTAAAGAACTGTAGTTTCTACTGAAACTACCAGAAGAGCAAGAATATTGTATGTGCAAAAATGGAAATCTACAGATGTTCCAACTAGAGAAAATTTAATTGATAAAATTTATGAAATAGCAGAAATGGAGGTTTTAACAGAAAGAATGAGAGAGATTTGGGTAGAGTAAGAAGATATTGGAAGTCTTTTTATGACTGGATAGATAACTTTATTTAAACAATATTGACTGTTTAGATAAATCATTAATTATTATAATGACAAATATGATAACTTTTGTAATGATGAGTATTTTTCTTTTCAGTAGTTGTTGATTTCTTCTTTTGGAACAATGCATGTTGTAATCTATGGCCAATACCCCTATGTGTAACCTGTGTAGTCCCAGCCCTAAGTCTAACCCATTTTCCTCACTTGTATCTGTAATAAATAAATAAACTTTGCACACACACACACACACACACAAAATGAAACTACCAGGTGAGCAAAATGTTGATGTTGATGTCATACTTGCATGCTCAGTGCAAAGGCAGATTGTAAAGGTCCAGAGAATGGAACAGTCCCTGAACTAGCCCAAAAGGCATAGGTCTGGGAAACTTCCAACCTTGGGAATAAGAGTTATGTTATACATGAGGTTGTCCAACCTCCAAGCTTGGAAATGCTTTCCAGCCCAACTGATTTATAGCTTAGGCAGAATACACATATTTTCTGCAAGCCTGCCCTCAAGAGATGTGGGTTCTAGCAGGTGACTGCCACACCTGGGAGAAGGTTTTACAGAAAATATATGAAGAGATCCTGCCTTAGCTTTAGCTCACTTTAGCTAGAAGCTTCTGCAAGCTTGGTCAGAAAAACTCAAGTATTGTACAACTCCTTAGGCTGTAACTTTTGCTGACATGCTCACTGTAGGCTAGTCCAGGTAATGCACAGCCCTCTGGAGCCTATTATCTTTTGCAAATTCCCTAGTTCCTTCTGGTGTCCCAGAGCTGGATGAAAAATGGATGAAATATCAAGATGGCAGTTGACAACACACTCCAACAGAAAGGTGCTTTTCAACCATGATGAGAACAAACCTGAAAAGAATGACTATGCCAAATGATTACAGCCCAATCCTGAGCTGCCCGGGGCATGGGACTGCAGCGGTGACAAAAATGGCTGCCGCTGCATCGTACATACTCCGGGCAGCCACCGGCAGCTCCTCTGGAGCAGAGGACTTTCATCACCTTCCCCCAGGTAAACTGAGTAGCCCCGCAATGGGGGGCTACTCAATTCACTACCAACCCAAAGGTCAGCAGTGAATCAAGATCCTTTGTGTTGGGCGGCGAGCCCGACACGGAGGTTCTGGATCCAGTGGAGCAGTTTCACCAGTCCCGCCTCCCTCCCTCAGCACACTTCCTCCCTGCCCTCTCCCCGCCTCCCCCCCTCCCTGGAACACCTCCCTCCATGTCTCCACTTACCTCTCCGCTGCTTGGTGATCCGAACGACTGCCGAGTGGCAGAGCTCCGGCGGCTGCCCGGCAGTAGCCCTACACTGGCCAGCACTGAGCTACCACTGGTGCTCACTCAGCGGTAGGGCCCACAAGCGTGCCTTATGGCATGTTTGCGATAGTGTGCACCAGCGGTAAGCTGGTGTGCAGGATTGGGCCATTAGGGCCCAATCATATACTGACCTAGCACTGGTACTGAGTCTTAGCACTGGCACTGGGTGCTGTAAACATGCCACAAAGCCTTTTTACAGCACTGGGTGAGTAGGGAGTGCTGCCGCTGGGCCAGAGCTAGTTAAGGTCCAGGCCCAGCGCCGGCAGGAAGTGCCACTGCCAGGAGTAAGTGAAACTGCCAGGTGCTGGCGCAGTCTCTGGGGGGTAGGGGTGGGCAGAATGAGGGCAGAGGGGGGGAACTGGGGTGGGAGGGGTGGGACCAGCAGAGCCCTGGGCCGCTATATCCTATCCACCATGTCTGGCTGCAAAGCCTGACCTGGAGGCTCTCAAGTCTGCACCAGCGAAATAGTCAGTGCAAACTTAAGAAGCTCCATTGCAGAGCTTGGGGCTTTCCCTTGAGGAGACCTATGGCGGCCTGATGTATTGGTAGCCATTTTGGTGTTGCTGCACCTGGTGGGGCCACAGGCTTCAGGATTGGGCTGGGCTGCCCCAGCGCAATCAACAGTGCGCTCAGCTGGTGCAAGTCCCTTATGCTGGCTCAGGAGTGTAGTGAACATGCCATAAAGCATGTTTGCAACTACTCTGGAGTTGGTCATACCAGCACACAGAGGTTGCATCCAGCCTCCACATCACTGAAAAGAGATAATGTTGTGCCTGCTGAAGATGGTCGGTGTGGGAGGTGGGGTGACGGAGAGGGTGGCAGGAGGTTGGAACAGGGGTGTTTTCCCTAGCGCAGATCCAAGTAGCCCCATAGGAGTGGCTGCTGTACTACAGAGGGTACGGGGTGTTGCCCTTACTCCAAGCTGCACAACAGCCACCTGTGCTGGATATGGGGTGCACACCTGTTGGCCTGCCTATTCCAGTACAGGATAGTATTGGGCTGCCTGGGCCCTGATTTTGCTATTTCAGTTGAAACTTATTCACAGCATGTCACAAGTGCCTTGATATACTTCACAAACAAGTTTTTTCACTGCTATGCAGTTGCCCACTGCTGGCGATCATATCGTTGCAGAAGATATCAATTTTGGTATGCAGTTTTTTAAAGAGGATGTTGTTATCTAAAAGGAATGCCTTCTGATTTTTAGACTTGTAACAGTGCCTGTTATTTTTCCTCCTTAACTCCAGAAGACTTGTTCTTCCTAACTCCCACTGTGTCAATCAACAGCATCCCCCTGGGGTCCAACACTCAAACCTCCCTACTGAGTGTTCTTAGCTCCACAATGCAATGCAAGGGTTTATTTCTTCTTTTGTGTTTCCTTCACTTCTCACCTCTCCTCCTCCACCTCCTTCTCTTCACTTCTTTCTCTTTAGGGAATAATCACATCAAAGCACAGCTCAACTCATCTATTTCCTTGAGCTCTGGAAACCTGCTGATGATGATTCTCTCATAACTCTTGCTCTGATCTGCGGTACAAAAAAATCAAAACATGGTCCTTGAGAACATGTTAGCTCCTTGGGAAGTGTTGTTGCTGTCAGAATTTCACTCAAGTAGGAGTGTGTGGTTGCTTCTGAAGAGGATGCACATGCCTAGCACAGAGCAAGCCTTCTTTACAGAAAAGCATCATCATCAAGGGATGCCAGGCAAAAGGTGCAGGGGGTAGCAGTTGCACTGGGCAACAAGCTTTAGGGGGGCAACAAGCTGAGCTTGACACTAGTGGCCAAAATTGTGAAAATCTTTGTATGTATGAATGATACCATCATGTTTTATATAGCATTGGAAAGGTAATTTAATGCAGAATGCAATGAAACAAACCACATTAGAATATATGTATTCTATCAAACATTATGGCCAATTAACCAGAAAATGAAAACACAACTCCCTTAAGGAACAAAAAGTGGATTTTTTTAACTCTGACTTATGAGACTGATTGTTTTGAGAGCCAATGAGATGTTATTATGGTGCAGCATGGAACCAAAAAGATGTTAATATGTGTCAGCTCTCATTTCCATATATCATAATAGAGTTAGCCCTGCTAACTGGGTAAAGAAGTGCTTTCTTGGTGGTCCTCTTATATTTTGCAGGGGGAGAATAACCATCCCTCTTCAGCCCGACAGAGTTTCTCTAACCATTAAGAGGCAAACTTTTTATTTATTTAATTAAACTTGATTTTGTTGTGTGTGGGGGGGGGGCGGGCTACAAAATCTTCTTTGACCCCAGGTAGCAGATAGATGCCTTAGCTATGCCACTGGTGGGGGGGGGAGTGGCAGAGCAAGTGGGTGGCGAGCTTCTGGGGGGAGAAGCCAGGTTTTCCCCCAGTTTGCACTTTTTAAAAAGCCTGGGTGTGATGTCACTTCCAGTTGTGACATTACTTCCGGAGCATCATTTTGAGTTCTGCACCAGGCTACACATTCATTAGCTACACCACTGGCCTCCGGTGTCAGATTAGAAAGAATTATCCACCTGGGTCAACCTGCTTGCCTCCACAGTTCCTCCCTCTTCTGCACCATCTGGTTGAAAAGGAAGGGAGGGAATGAAGCAGAAGTGGAAGTATGGCTGAGATGAGGGTGGTGACCTAAAGCATCAGATACCCTAGGCTGCCACTATCTTTTCAGCACTTCGTCTTCTGCTTGTTCTCCTCTTTTTAAATTCAAAGAGGTGGCTGACATACTCTGTTACCTGCTGGTATGTCAGCCACCCTGGCAGTGACTGGTCCACTGTCTCAGGTGCTGCCCATGTTGGAAGCAGGTACTTGTATCTCTGGTTTTTTAAAAATTCAGAGGTCTGACTGTAAGCTGGTAAAACTAAGCATATTGAACGAGGGCCACTGAGAGGAATGTTAGCAGGGGGTCCAAAGTTTCTTTTGAACCCCTTCCCAAAGAGGGAGGGGGATGAAATAGAGTGGGGGATGGCAATGGGCATGGGCGGAATGGAGACAAAACAGGCAGAGGGAAAGTGGAAATGGCTGGAATAGTTTTTGGAGCCCAGGTCTACCAATCTTTCCAATGCAGAGGTCAGGTCAACCTGTCTACCCAGCGTTGGCAGCTAGATACAGTAATAAGGAAAACCAAACACTTAGTCTCTCTAAAGTCTTTTAAATATAGAAAATCATGCAGAAAATTGGCATCGTCATATTTAGGCTCACACTAGAATGCAAAGTGTCCCATGTACACCAAAACTGACTTCTGCAGCAGCTGTAGTTCCACAGCTGTGTCACTGAGCTCCTCTACACTGCTTCAGTGGGAAGTGAATCCACAAGCCAAAGAGCAACTTGTGGCAGGTCAGTTTCCTCCCAAATGTGACACTGTTAAGGAATGTATGCATTTTTGGGCCTGGTGTGTATGACTTGTGGCAGTAGTCACTGCCATGTGCCCATGGTAATGCCCCCAGCATTCCACATGGGCAATGAGTCTGGGTGAGATTGGAAAATGGAAGATCCCAGGAAATTTCTGGGCCCCTTCCTTTGGCTCCTGGCCCCCCTATCTGACCCTGGACCTGGGTACACATTACCCCCTTTACCACCCTCTCCTAGGCCCGTATTGAACAACTGTAAGGACTAGGACATTATCAGTGATAGCCCTGTGCAGTTTTCTAAAAAGGAGTACCAGGAATTCCAAACCCTTCTTTTCTGGGAAGATTTTGAGGTGTGATCTTGGATATGTGTATTATTTGGCTGCTTTAATTGTTGCTTTTAAATTATTTTTACCGTAGATACTCTCCTATAGTACGTGAAATTTTTGCCAAGTAATCAAGCTCCAGTTATCACTTCGCCTTATCTCCGGGTCAATCAGAGGGCAAAGCCTTTGTTTCATTTCTCAAGCAACAGACAGGCAGGCGCCAAGTTTCTCAAGCAGCAGGCAGGCACAGCTCCTTAGAAGCAATTTGTTAAGCTTTTATTCTCCTTCGTTCTGCCGCAGCCTGGTTCTGCTTGGCAAATGCTTGCAAAGCAGGTCTGTTTTTTGAAACACCAGCATGGGAATCCTCCTTTCCATTTGGAGCAGGCTACAATTCAATGTACCCTTACTTAAGAATAACACCCATGGAAAGCAGTGGGTCTACTTCTGAGTAAAAAGGGTTGCAAATATATGCAGCTGCATCTCTCTGCTGTGAATTGAATTGCACACTCCCAGTTATGTGTTATGGGTTGTATGTTGTATGTAGAGCTTCTGGCTTAACACACCAGACACCTTACAGGTGGATTTGATTCATGGATCTCCTGCAGTGGTTCCCAACCTTTTTCACTTGCATATCCCTTGGCAGCCCATTTCCATAAATTGTACCCTTCATATTAGCAAAATGTTTGTAATTAATAATACAAGCCCTCATCTCCTCTCTATGAAGTCCAGACATTATGTATTTATCACAGTGCTTTCTCTTTTTATCTGTTTGAAGAACAGAAGACTCTGCCTTTGCACTGTTTTGCACCAGAAGTGTGCTGAGAAATTCTGGGTGATTGATCACTTTCCATATTATGTTTCAGATTTTTTACTGTGCTGGTTTTCAATCACTGGTTCATAGATGAATTGATGACCGAAAACTAGCTATTGGTGGCTGGCCCTGCAAAGCATTCTGGAGCATGACCTGCCTTTTTCTGCCATTATGCCATTCTTTTTCAAGTACCCCTAAAGGTCCTGTTGAGTGCCCCTGGGAGTACACGAATCTCAGGTTGGGAACCACTGTTCTACTGGTATGTTGTTTACAGTGCTCAGATAGTGTTTACAAAAAAAGTGGTGAAGACCAGAATTTAAAAAGAATAAAAATGTATCTTATGATCTTTTACTATGTTTTTTAAAAAATTAGAGACTACAGTTCTTAGGTAACAATTAGTGGTGGGTTATTTTTCAGGATCTGGCATTGAGTAAAATCAGACAAAACTATAGTCAGACACCTCCCTAAGTTTAACCCCCAGCTTATCCAAGGGTCATAGAAAATTCCATGATTGATGGCTCAAAACCTGCCCTTGGCTTATCTGTGCGATCGACTTATAGGTGAGGGCTGGCAGTAGGTAGTGATGGATGAGCTTATAACTCCCCCCCCCCACTCATCTCACTATTGATTTGATTTTTCCAAGTCCTCTGGACAACACCGTTTTATGGTTTGCGAATACATACATTAATAGAGGAAGCTATTTTTCTACAGGAGTTATTGATCATTGTGATGTTAGATTTGGGATTATAGCAATACCTTCGTCTGGATAGCAAACGGTGCATGGAATAAAATCAAAAGCACATAGCCTTATTTAGCTTGCAAATTTATTTTGGCCAGCAAAAAAATGTAAATAATGACATAACACATATGAATGCGTGCAAGACCTGAATAAATAGAAATAAAAGAAAAATAAACCTAAGAACATTGATGAATGTTGTGGAAAGATGGATGAAATTGGATGAAAGAGGAAAACATGTGAACAAAATTTGAAATGTGGTTATAATTGGAAATGGCTGAAAAAGCAAAGTGATGAATGTCAAGTGGATAAAAACTAAGGTATGGTTGTATTTTCACCTATAGACTTCTTGTCCCTGAAACTGTCCCAGACAGACAGGATTATAATGACAACTTCTTAACTGTTATGCCTCCCTCTTCTCCTTTGTGTAGGCACTGGAAAGATGGAATTGATAGCTGTTTTTCCAAAACAAAAATTGCATTTATGGAGCAGGGGCAATCCTCAGTACTTAAACATCACTAGTTTCAGCTTTGACAGTGATTTTTTTTCCCCCAACCATTAAAACACGTGATTAGCAGTTCTCTCAAGACTGCATTTCTGGATCAGTAATTACTGAACTGACAAACAGGCTGCCTGCCTAAAGAACTTCAATTTTTAATGAGGAATTTTGATCTCAAGGTGGCTGAAGCAGAAGTACATATGTGTGACCTTTAGAACAGCATACAGCATGTGTTGAAGTTTCTGTACACAGCTGTCCTGAATGGTGCTGGGCCTTTATGTTTATTGAAGGGCTTGCTGGTGTTGGTGGGTGAGTTCTGCTATCCATGCTGCTCTGATGCTGAATTGCTTCATTTGTCTCTCTGAGATCCACTTTCACTCATGTGTTGAAACTCATAATAAGAATGCGCTGGAAATGCTTTCAGGGAGCTCTGAACATACCATTTCTCGGCTTATTGTTTATGATTAATATGCCACCCGTGCTCAGGGACCTCTTTATGGTGATGTGGTTATTGGGGGGGGGAGTAGAAGGGTGAGAAGAAGCCAAAAAATAAAGCTTTGGGGCAAAATTGCAGTGGGGCAGGAATGACAAACCTGAGAATGCAAATAGGGGATAATGAACGGCTCAGTTTTGGAATAATTTTATCAACAGATTTCCTTCTCTAAACCACGTCAATAAAATCACTGACAGGTTTCCATACTTCTGCCTCTTCAATCTACCTTCAGATTTCCCACCAAGTCTCAGTATTTATTCCCTTGGTTTTTCTTCAGTGTGTTTTTCTGTGGGGCTTTTTATGGCAAGCATGTGTTGGACTGAGAATGAACTTTGGTTTAAAAATGAGTTTAAATCCTGGCAAGTCTCCATCTGTCTCCCTCATAATTACATAAGACACAGTATACTGTGGGGCCCAGGAGGCAGCCAAAGGTCTCCTTGGGTTAAAGGAACATTGGTTCCCTTACCCCGTGTTGGGACCAGGTAGCCCCTATGGGGCTACTTGGATCTGCATCAGCTTTATAGCCGGCACAGATTCAAGCAGCCTGTGTAGTGCTTTCAGGTGCGGGAGTGGGGATAGGATCTGGCAGCAGCATCCCTGCCCCCTTGCTAGGTCTGAACCACCCCTGGGCTGCCCTCCCCCTCTTTTGTCCCTCCTCAATCGCCCACCAATCCATTTCATTGGGTGAGCCTTGTGTCAAGTATTATGAGACAGGGAGAAAATGGCCCTCTATTTACATGCATCATTTTATGCCTCAGTCTTGATTTTAGGCTACCTCGGAATGACAGATGCAGAGGAGGGCACCAGGATGCAGGTTGTGTCTTGTGGTCTTGTGTGCTCCCTGAAGCATTTGGTGGGCCACTTTGAGGTACAGGAAGCTGAACTAGATGGGACTTTGGCCTGATCCAGTGGGGCTCTTCTTACGGTCTTGTTCATTGTCCCCTTAGCTGCCTTTTCTGCACTGACTCCCCGCATTCACATCCTGCCAGCTTGCCACTGTGATGTTATTCAAGTGGTGCCTTTGCACAGTATCATAGAGTTTCTAAATCTGTTAATATATCTTACTCACAGACCCCATAGTCTGAAAGCATCTTGCTAGGTAGGGCCTTGGGTTCATACCCTCTCTCCCCTCCCTGTTTCCTTCTGCTGGCCTGAATCCTGGTTTTGAGTTCACTGGATCCCTCACTGACTTTCCCATTGCTACTGGAATTGTGGAATCACACTGTGATTCATTGCCGATTGCTTAGCTTTTCTTGCTTCCTATGGCATGGGGCCTTTCATTTCTTCCTCCTGCTTTGGAGCTAAGCATTTCCCAAGTACTCCATTGAGATTCACCCAGTAATAAGGCCCCTTGTGGCTTAACAGTGCTTTATCCGAATGGCATTGAAGGTCTTAGTAGCTCCATGGTAGACCTTGTGCTGAGTCTAACACTTCTAGTCCATGAGCCACACTGTCTGCCAGAAAGGAAGACAGACAAGAGAAAATGGATAGAAGGAAATGTCAACATGCTTCATTTTACTTCTTCCAAAGCAAATGTTGCATTTTTCAGTATTAAGACATCAGAATGTTCTAGGGATGTTCAATTTACATAGGCCCATTCTGAATGCAACGAAACAGAAAAAGTTGCACTCGTATTTAGCAATATCTTACAATACGACTGACTGCTTGTGGCTAGCTTCTTAATGTATCTGGCTGACTAATGTAGCATTAGACGCAAGCCCTAGTGCACGCTGGAATGCTGCTTGCATATCGTTGCTGAAATAAATGACCTTACAACGGTATTCATCCAATTACTTACATTTTTAAGCATGCTGTAGAATTGCAGTATTGATTTCTTCTGTACTATGTAACATGGATGAAAACCAAATTGAAACACTAATATTTGCTAAGGGTTTGCAGTCTCTTCGGAGCATCAGGGAATAGGCTGTTGCAGCCCAGCACAGAGTTAGGTTCAATGGCTTGACACTGTTCAGAAAAATATTCAAATTTAAGTTTGTCCCCTGCTTTTTCACTTCCATATTAGTCAAAATGATGGTCCTACTGTGCTTAACCCAAAACACCAGCCTGTATTGCTCAAAATACAGCTGGAAGAGCATTTCTAGCTAGTGTTCATCTTTTAACTGACACACAAAAACATACTACCATAAAGGAATTAATGGCCAGAATTGTCAGTCATCAAGGTTGTAGACTTTCCTTTAGCTATGCATGATTAGATTCAGTAAGTGCAACTGCTGTCAGATCCACCCCTTTCCCCAACACACCCTCCCACCCACTGCCTACCCTGCTGGTTGGTTGGCAACCTTCAGTCTCGAAAGACTGTGGTATAAGCCTACAGCACCCGGTATTCCCAGGAGGTCTCCCATCCAAGTACTAACCAGGCCTGACCCTGCTTAGCCTACCCTGCTACCAACTTACCAGCGCTTGTGGTGGCTGGGTGCTCTGGGTGGTGCACGCTGTGGGTGTTGCCATTTTCACTGGCAGCTGCTTTGCATACATTGACAGTGCATCTGCAGCACCAATGCAGTTCCATTAGGCGAAGGCACCCATAGGATTGGGGCCTTAGCTGTGTTGACCTAACTCAGTTGTAGCCTACAGAGTACACGAAGAAGAAAGGTAGCATTTCACACTGTTCTGCTGATGGTTGTGTAAGCACATGCAGAAGGCATGAAATATTACTTTTGCAAAGAGTAATATTTCATTCTATATACATATACCTGGGAGTAAGCCCCACTGAACATAATGGGACTGACTTCTGAGTAAACATGTACAGGCCTGTGCTGTGTGTTTCTTACTTCAATCTCCAACCAAAATCTTATTCCACACAGAAGAGAAGACATGACAATTTCTTGTCCCTTTACCCAAAGTGTAACTGAAACCCATATTGCTGACAGTGAAAACGTAGTTTATACAAAACCCATCTCTGTTGTCCTAGAAACAAATGTGAATCCTCCCAAACAGCCCAATCCTACCTAACTCTCCCTGTGCCAATGCAACTACACCAGTGGGGTGCCTGCTGCATCCTATGGGGGGAACATTTGACCTCTCATACTGCCACCATTTGTGGCAGTACACCTAAATTGACATCCAGTGGTGCACAATACCAGAAGCTATTTTATGGCAACAGAACTTTGTTCTACTGTTGTAAACCCTTTTGTGCACCATTTGTGGCCAATTCATAAGAACATAAGAAGAGCTCCACTGGATCAGGCCATAGGCCCATCTAGTCCAGCTTCCTGTATCTCACAGTGGCCCACCAAATGCCCTAGGGAGCACACCAGATAACAAGAAACAACATCCTGGTGCCCTCCCTTGCATCTGGCATTCTGACATAGGCCCATTTCTAAAATCAGGAGGTTGCACATACACATCATGACTTGTAACCTGTAATGGATTTTTCCTCCAGAAACTTGTCCAATCCCCTTTTAAAGGCGTCCAGGCCAGATGCCATCACCACATCCTGCGGCAAGGAGTTCCACAGACTGACCACACGCTGAGTAAAGAAATATTTTCTTTTGTCTGTCCTAACTCTCCCAACACTCAATTTTAGTGGATGTCCCCTGGTTCTGGTGTTATGTGAGAGTGTAAAGAGCATCTCTCTATCCACTGTCCATCCCCTGCATAATTTTGTATGTCTCAATTATGTCCCCCCTCAGGCGTCTCTTTTCTAGGCTGAAGAGGCCCAAACGCCGTAGCCTTTCCTCATAAGGAAGGTGCCCCAGCCCAGCAATCATCTTAGTTGCTCTCTTTTGCACCTTTTCCTTTTCCACTATGTCTTTTTTGAGATGTGGCAACCAGAACTGGACACAATGCTCCAGGTGTGGCCTTACCATCGATTTGTACAACGGCATTATAATATTAGCTGCTTTGTTCTCAATACCCTTCCTAATGATCCCAAGCATAGAATTGGCCTTCTTCACTGCCGCCGCACATTGGGTCAACACTTTCATCGACCTGTCCACCACCACCCCAAGATCTCTCTCCTGATCTGTCACACCCACTCTCTGTTTCCTGGTCTTCAACCAGTTCTCAATCCAGGAGAGGACCTGCCTTCTAATTCCCTGACTGTGGAGTTTTTTCAGTAGCCTTTGGTGAGGGACCGTGTCAAACGCCTTCTGAAAGTTCAGATATATAATGTCCATGGGTTCTCCCACATCCACATGCCTGTTGACCTTTTCAAAGAATTCTAAAAGGTTTGTGAGGCAAGACTTCAAGAATTCAAGAATGGGCCGTAATTTATTTTATTTTATTCAATTTTTAGTTTCCCCCATTTAAAGGAATCAGAGTGAATACATGTGCTACATGTTCATTTCAAAAGCCTCAAGAACACTGGCCATTAAAACCCAGCTTGAATTAAAGAGTAACGCGTAGTTTCCAAAACACACCTAGACTTGGTGGTGTTCATCAACCCTAGGAGGATTATACAGCTATTCTGTTTCTTTTGGGGGAAAGAGCTTTCCTAGTTGTTTTTTTTTTTTTTTCAATTCGCAATTTCAATGTTGAATTTTTGGGTAAGGAGCATTTCCTGTGGTTAGTTGCCATGGCAAATGAGATGAGGTGTATACTTGTTGTGAACTGAGCTAAAGACATCTCATAGAAAATATATCTTCCTTTTTCTACTCTTTTCCATTTGCTTCTTCCTTTCAGTAGCACACAAGGAAAGCTTAATTAAGAAAGGTTCAGGTGTACCATCACAGCCTCATTCAGGCATCCTATCATGTCACAATTTAATCTCCAAATTGCAGCATTTAAGTATGAGTTTAAGGACCATCACCTAAAGAGAGTCCGTTGCAATCATCTTCTTATACCAATCTTCCTTGCTCTGCATAGAGTTCAGCAGTTATTTCTTTGCATGTCAAAGATATGCAGTCTTTCTGTCAAAGTGGTTTTATCTAACAAAAAGCAACAGTATCTTGCGTGCCATGAAAAAAGCAAGTATATGTCAGTTAAGTTATATGTTAGATAAAAGAATATGATAGTTGTTTGTTGTCTGAATAATGCTTGATGCCAACAGTCTAACAGAGTCAAGCATGTTTAAGCTCATTGTAATCAATCTCCTTTGGAATGTAGACAGTGAATTGAAGTGACTTTTACTGTTCTGGGGTACATAATGAGCTCCACAGTTTTTATTCATACATAATCTATATAATATTGTAAAAGTGTTTATGCTTAAGACTGTTGAAGAGAGGCCGGACATTCTAAATAATATATGACATAAGAACACCCAGCCACTCAAATTTCAAAATTCGAGCTCCACATTTTGCTTTATTTTCAGATTCTCCATCCAAATTAAAAAAAATCTCATGAAGAAATAGAAGTAAAGCCCCAGAAAACAACAGTATATGCTATCCATCCCACTTCTTAAATGCCTTTAGCTTCAGGACTTGTGCTATTAAAAATAAATAGCATTTTATGATTCTTTTTTTCAAAAGCACCTATGAGATTGAGAAGCACCAAGTCCCATTGATAATGAATTAAGCTAGCGTTGCTAGTTCCCTGTTGCGATTTTAAAAACCTACCCTAGAACTGTTTTGCATTGTGAATTATCCATGAACAGATATAAATTGTATCCTTAATATAAAATTATTAAAGGAGAGTTGTAGTCAAGTTTCTTTCCATTTATAGAAATTCTCTGGAGGTGCTAGGAAACCACAGCTATCGATTTGAGTATTTGATGGGATCTCTTCTTAATTTGTTCCAGCTGAAAAATCAGATGTTTAAATCAGAGTTTGAACTCTGGTGTATGGATTGCAGTGATAATGGGAAAGAGATACATAGGGCATTGGGAGTTGTGTGTGTTGAAGCAAGACAGGGAAGAGGGGCAGGCAGTGCACCTGACCAGCCTGACTGTGGCATTCACTTTCCCCCCTGTGCCCATTGTACCTGGTTGGCAATGGGTAGCCTGATTGCTTAGTCATGAACAGAAATCAGAAGCTGGTATTTTACATGTCACTTCTCAACAAAACGTAGTTTGCAATGGTGTCTGGATATTGGCTTTTGCATATGGTAAAAATGTTTCAGAGGATCTATGCACACATGAGTAGCAGAAGGAGCTGCCACAATTAGGTGGTTGTATGTAACTTTAAAAAGCATGTGCATAATTTGAGGGTGTGAGGGGATCTTGACTTTGGCCCAGCTTAACAAAGTTGTAAGAATGGCAGCCCAATCTAACCTAGGATTGGACTGCTGGGCAGAATGCATTTTGACAGTGGAAGGCACTGTTGCTGTTGCAAAATGGCTTTCAACAACATGTGCAGCCCTCTGTCTGTGGCCATTTTGCACGCACTGCTGAAACCTGGAGCAGAGCTGTAAAACTGTTGCTGGTTCCTGCCACTCCAACCACACCATGTAAGACAGTGGTGGGTGGGTGTGTGTGAGGGGGGAAGAAATGGGTGGGGAGGCTGCTGGACGGGGTGGGTCCAGCAGCAATGGTGTGTGCTAGTTCCTATTGTTGCTGTCTAAAACCTTCCCACCCCTTTCTTCTCCTCAGACCTGTGCCCGCTAAACAGCTAGCACTGGTCCAAGGAGACCCATTGGCAAGCAGGAGGCTTACGGAGGGGTAAATCATTTTTCTTTCCCAATCTGGCCCCTGCTGGATACAGCATGCATCTTTTTTGGTATGGCTGCATCAGTGGGGGGGGGGGGTAGGACTGGACTCTAAGGGCCCAATCCTATCCATCGTTTCAGCTCAGATGCAACTGCAATGCAGTCCCAAGGTAAGGGAATGTTTGTTACCTTGAGGAGGCCTCTGTGTCTGCCCTCCCACTGAAGGATGCAGCACATGCCCCTTTGGCATGGCTGCATCAGACATGGAAAATTGAACAGGATTGGGCTCTGAGATGACAGAGGGCTGTATTCTGACCCAAATAAATTTGCTTGCCAGAGTCTAAGATGCTTTTGTACTGCCTGAAGATCTTGAAGAACAATAAAATAGACTGTTTGCAGGGTGTATTGTACAAAGGCAAGCCTGAAGGACAGCAAATACCATCAAAGTGATATCACAATTTGATTTGAATTAATGTCAGTAGTCGTTTTGCCTGCTCTGTTGGGAAGATCTGAAAGATGTGGTGTTCAACCAAAGCAGATGCAATGAAAATGTTTTTTAACAAAGGTCGCTTACTGCTCAGTATTTTGCATGCTACGTGACCCCACACATCATTTGGATATTGGTCTGCCCAGTGATCTTTCAGTTCAGAATTCTGTCTTCCGCTGGTTGCAATATTAGCATGCCTCTTCAGTTACTAATTCCTCTGTGCACAGAAATGTTGGTTATCAGATTGTTCATCCTTTTCTGGCATGAAAGCAGGTTTCTGCCATGGCTTTGCTTAGGAACCTCTCCCATGGTCAGCGAGCTTGACACATTCATAAGGGCTTGCTGTAGGTTCATGACTGTCTGTATATGAATATCCTGCAGACTGCACACTGCGGTAGTCCAGGGAGTACAGTACCTCTTTTGAAAAATGGTTCTGGAATAGGCTGTAACTCAGTGGTTGTGCATGTACTGCATACATAAGATCCCAGGTTCAATTTATTGCCGGCAGAAATCTGTTTTGGAAAATTTTGAGAGCTGTAGCCTGTTGAGTGAACATCAATGGATGGACAGACCCATGTTTGGACTCAATATAACACAGTGTCATCTATCATCTAGCACAGGGGTGTCAATCATAAGGCCCAGGAGCTGGATGCAGCTTGAAGAAGCTTTTTATCTGGTCCTCAGGTTCTCAGCTGCTGAGCAGTGCTGAGGTGTTACTGCTGAAAGGGCAGCCCACATGAAAATTGGGCAATCCCATATCTTGACATATGATCAAGATTTCCATATTTTCTCTTCTGTCATTTGCAGCTAATGAGTTCCTAAGTGAGGAAAAGTGCTTATTTTTGGTTGTGACCTGTTTAATGACATCACTTCCTGCCAAATGACATCACTTGTGGCCCTCAGCAGGCATCATGAATACTGTTTGGCCCTTTGCATGAAATGGGTTTGATACCCCTGATCTAGCGAGTCCATCATCTAGCCCACCTTTACATTGAGCTTTTTCCTAAAGGGGGCAAATAGCAGCTGGGAAGGTGACTTTTCTAGAAAAATGGAATGAGTGAGGATTAATTCTTATGATCAATTTAGCCTGAAATATTTCCTCAGAGTTATAGGCTGAAGTTCCAGGCCCAGGCAATGCGTTCTTTTCCCTACATCCTTGGGCCCTGTTCTCATGCTGCTTTCATGGCCAAGGAGGGAGTACTATAGCAGTACTCACACCATTAAGGTAAAGTGAGGAAAGCAGGGCTGGAACAGCCATAAGGCCAACTGAAGTGGTTGCCTCAGGAAGCAGATGGATGAGGGGTGCTCATCTCTGCCTGCCTCCTTGCTTCCACTGCTCCTCTTTCTCCTTCCCCTCCCTGGGTTAGAAAAAGAAGAGTGGGGAAGAGGAATTGGAATGTAAAAGGGAGAAGAGTGCTGAGCAAGAACAGAGGCTGGCACATTATCGGGAAAGGAAGCAGTGTTTGGCATGCCACTTCAGACATCAGGAGAGCATGGGAGAAAGGCCCTGTAAATTCTGTTATGGGGCAGAGCAGTTGTGAGGTTGCGTGTCATTTCCTACTGATTATTCTGATTCCTCTCTGGAGTTTGTTACACTCTGATATCCAAAAGAATGAAGACTGGGTTAAAAAAAAGCATTATTCAGATGTAGTTAAATCTGTATTTGTAGCCATAAAACAACAGGTGGTGGGACAACTGGGATGTATTCTCAACTCAGACATATTGGTTATTAGTCTCGTAGCTCCCATGAATGCTAATAGGAATTAAACACCTAACTATGCATTTCTCCCTAAATGAATGATAAAGGAATTGGCTTTTAAATCTGGGGTAAACAGGAGAAAATATTTCAGGCAGGGTGTGACTCTTTCTGGGAGAGTATAGGATGTACATTTTTTTTTTTTTTGCACCTTTAAAAAACAGGATTTTACTGTTGCCAGGACCAGCATATTAGAAAGGTTGTCTCCAACCAGGAAAAAAATAAATCCTAAATCAAGGCCAAATGACATATCATGTTAAGCATGCAATTTACAGGATTATGTCCGCAGGGAGAGGACAGTTAATTCTGCTTTTCTGCAATGCAGTCCTGAGAAAGCCCCATGCAGCTTCACAGTGATTAGCTGTAGAATTAATAGGAATCCTATTCTTTGCTGCATCTGGATTGGTGGACATGGATGAGATGAAAGGCAGTTGTCTGGCTCTAAAATGGGCATGTTTCAATATGTCAGCTCATTTTTGGTGCGATGTTCCTCTGTCACGGAGGGCAAGAATGAGCCTTCAGTGAACACAGGATTCCACCCCTATGCTCTACTGCTTCCTCACTATGCCCCTTTCCGTCCACTTTGTGCTCTGGGTACTAGCTGTATGCCAGCAATACCAATCTACAGTACAAGGATTATGGTGGTACAGTTTTTTTTTCACTTGTGTAGCGTGATGCTCCTTTATTGCATGGGACCTTAAGAATGATCCTACCTATCCCACTGCAGTGGCATAACTGAGGTATCATTGCTTAGTATATGACATATTGAGTAGTAGTAGAAAGCTTCCATTCTGATATTAACCCATTTCTGCCTAGCCCACAGGTGTACACAGTTGATCACTGTTGCATATATGCAGCGTTGGTCAGAAACGGCTTAAACAAATTAAATTCTAAACATTAGCACAAACCATGTTTTTTTTTTCTTTCGCCCAAGCCCAATATTATTTGCCCCTCCCTCCAACAAGATGCATTTTTTCCACCTCCTTTTCCTTTAGGCATTCCTTGCATAAAAATATCTATTTAACAACTGTTCACCAACTGTTCTTCCCATCATTGCCATACCTTGTTTCTTATTCTGAGACTGACGTTAATATGTCAGTTTGACACCAAAGCATTTTGAGGCCCTCCTTAGCTCTTAAACATAAAGTGGAAGAAAGAGAAACCGCAGCCCCTGAAAGGTTTTAAAGGTCTCCAGATCCATGGAAGTTAAGGATCTGGATCCTTAACTTTTAAATTAAGGATCCTCCACTCAATTTATTGAACATAAATCTCAATGAAGAAGATAGGCTTACTTTTGAGTAAATACGTGTATAATTAGTTGGGGTATATTATGTACAGCCCGATCCTTTGGGGACCTTCCACTAATGGAAAGGGCATTCGTCAGCAGAACGACCACTCCATCAGCACAGTGGTTGCAGGGACAATGCACACAGCAGGGCTGCCAGTATCAAAGGCTGGCAACTGAGTGCACCAACACTGAGGCTCCCAGCCAACACCAGAGGAGTTGAAGTGGTGCAGGGAGTGGGCTGGGTGAGGATCGGGGTGGAGAGGGGGAGGATTGGGTCAAGAATCTGAGCTTAGAGGAAGGTGTGTGGGGAAAGGTCAGGGAGTGGCAACAGTGCTACAAATATCCCATGACCCCCACCTGGCTTCACCATGCCCCCTTGGATCCTTTCGGACTTGTTCCAGCCAAAGAGCTGGCGCAGATCAGAGTAGACCCATTGAGGACCATGGCACAACAAAGTAGGTAAGTAAAACATTCTGTTTACTTACCTCTCCATCACACCGTGGTCCGTGGCTAGCCTGCAGGATGCAGCAGACACATAAGAACATAAGAACAGCCCAACTGGATCAGGCCATAGGCCCATCTAGTCCAGCTTCCTGTGTCTCACAGCAGCCCACCAAATGCCCCAGGGAGCACACCAGATAACAAGAGACCTCATCCTGGTGCCCTTCCTTGCATCTGGCATTCTGAGATAACCCATTTCTAAAATCAGGAGGTTGCGCATACACATCATGGCTTGTACCCCATAATGGATTTTTCCACCAGAAACTTGTCCAATCCCCTTTTAAAGGTGTCTAGGCTAGACGCCAGCACCACATCCTGTGGCAAGGAGTTCCACAGACCAACCACACGCTGAGTAAAGAAATATTTTCTTTAGTCTGTCCTAACCAGCCCAACACTCAATTTTAGTGGATGTCCCCTGGTTCTAGTATTATGTGAGAGTGTAAAGAGCATCTCCCTATCCACTCTGTCCATCCCCTGCATAATTTTGTATGTCTCAATCATGTCCCCCCTCAGGCGTCTCTTTTCTAGGCTGAAGAGGCCCAAACGCCGTAGCCTTTCCTCATAAGGAAGGTGCCCCAGCCCCGTAATCATCTTAGTCGCTCTCTTTTGCACCTTTTCCATTTCCACTATGTCTTTTTTGAGATGTGGCGACCAGAACTGGACACAATACTCCAGGTGTGGCCTTACCATAGATTTGTACAACGGCATTATAATACTAGCCGTTTTGTTCTCAATTCCCTTCCTAATGATCCCAAGCATAGAATTGGCCTTCTTCACTGCCGCCGCACATTGGGTCGACACTTTCATCGACCTGTCCACCACCACCCCAAGATCTCACTCCTGATCTGTTACAGACAGCTCAGAACCCATCAGCCTATATGTGAAGTTTTGATTTTTTGCCCCAATGTGCATGACTTTACTCTTACTGACATTGAAGCGCATCTGCCATTTTGCTGCCCATTCTGCCAGTCTGGAGAGATCCTTCTGGAGCTCCTCACAATCACTTCTGGTCTTCACCACTCGGAAAAGTTTGGTGTCATCTGCAAACTTAGCCACTTCACTGCTCAACCCTGTCTCCAGGTCATTTATGAAGAGGTTGAACAGCACCGGCCCCAGGACAGATCCTTGGGGCACATCACTTTTCACCTCTCTCCATTGTGAAAATTGCCCATTGACACCCACTCGCTGCTTCCTGGCCTCCAACCAGTTCTCAATCCACGAGAGGACCTGTCCTCTAATTCCCTGACTGTGGAGTTTTTCAGTAGCCTTTGGTGAGGGACCGTGTCAAACGCCTTCTGAAAGTCCAGATATATAATGTCCACGGGATATATAATGTCCACGGGTATATAATGTCCACAGTGACACAGTATCAGTGCCACTGTACCCCATTAAGCCGGCCAAGGATAGGATTGTCCACTATGGTATTTTTTTATATAGCGTAAATGGCATTTTACATAAGCTGAAGAGACATATTCCTTCCCCAAGGGCCTTGCGAGCTAGCTGTTCACATCATACATGTGGGGTCTCTGTATTCAAGGATACTGTATCCATGCATCTGGCTCAAAGCAGGTCCCTGGACCGGTGTTGTGTCAAACTTGGGTCCCACATGGACCATCCGAAGGGGATCAAAGCTGCACTCAGGGCCCCTCTGAGGGCTTCAGAAAGTCATCTGGAGGGGATGAGAGTGCAGCTCCAGTCCCCTTTGGAGGGCATAAGGGGCCAAAAATTGCAGATTCGCTTATCCGTGATGTTCTGTATCCATGGGAGTCCAAGAACAGATCCCTTGTGGATTCCAAGGTTCCACCTGTATATAATTTTAGATTTTATTCACAAGGTAGGTTATAATCAGGTTTTGACCATGTTTGTGATATATCTCACAATCAAGGTGCAGAAAGAAGTACAAGACTTAGCATGGCTTGATTGTCAGGGAGTGTCAGGTTTGATTCCCTGCTAGGTGACCTGACTAGTCACCTGGGTGAGACTAGTCACTGTCTCTGAGCCTTAACCACCTCACAAGGTGGTTGTGATAAAACTATAAAAATGGGGTAATGCCACCCTTCCCCATATGCCACCCTGAACTCTTTGGGCAGAGTGGAAGTAATAACCCCACGGCCACATTATGTACTAAAAAGCAAATCTGAAGTGCAGAGTTCTGACTATGGATGAAATCTCAGGGTACTTCCTTTTGTACACAACATCTTTCCAACTATGCAGACACATCAGTGACTCCCAAGTGGACAACTGTCCAGTGACTTGCCACTCCCCTTGAGGCTCTTGATGGAGTCACAGTTGTGTGAGAAAGGAAAAGTGAAACATAGATGTGATAATGGCAAACACTGTTACTTTAAGAGCAAAAGATGCAACTGCTCTGTATCTTTGTTCTCTTCCTCAGCAAAATGGGAATAGCAGAGAGTGTCCCCTGCTGTTGAAAATCAGCATGGCTTTATAATTTGTAGTTTGAACTGCATTAACACATATTTCAAATGACACAGCACATACCGAAAGCCATGCCCTCCAACACCGCACAGATGGAATTAGGCTGGACATTTTGAAGCATGCGTGGTGGACTAGGGTCAAGATTTGGCAAGCTCAGGGGCACAGTCTGGCAGACAATGACAGGGTCATTATAATCTAGGTCCAAACAATCAGAAAGCAGAAATTAAAAGTGCAGGCAAGCATACAGTAGGCAAATGACAGTAGGCAAATGACAGAGGCAAGTTAATTAGACATAACAATGTATTATTATCTTGAAATATATTTATATACCACTTTTCAAAATTAAAATCTAATAATGTGGTTCAGGATAAAAACATAAAACAAATAGAGAGACCAAGAAGAAACAAACCCAGATAAAATGAATGGATCAGCTCAAAGCCCAATTGGTTATAACAGATATGCCTGCAATAAGGGCATCATATCAAAATCTATTAAAAGCCAGGTGAAAAGGTGTGTTACAAGACCATAGGGGCCAAAAGATAGAAAGAGTTGTCTCGTTGCCTAGGCAACCAGATTTATCATGGCTGTTAAGTTTGCAAACAGCCAATAAAAATGAGTTCAATGTATATTTTGGGTTTGGGAAAAACATTTTGCTCTTGTCCTATTTTGTCCCATATTTTTTCATGCGCGATACCCCAGGTAAGCCTTACTGAAAAGTCCTTGGCAGCAGAAGAGTTTTGCCAAAATAACATCATATTGAAAATAAGGACATGATATTCTGCGCTTTTGGGTACCCCCAGACGTTCAGGAGATAATGCTAATAGTTAGGCCACCTTTAGTGAGGTAGAATCTGCAAGATTCCCTGGTGGCATGGTTTTTTCATGAGGAAAGGCAGGCCAGATGGTTACTTTGCTAGGGAACTACCACAGTGACTCTACAGTAACTACAGGCTGCCAAACAACAAAATATTCATGTACTTATTGGAAAATGTATCCTACCTTTCTCCGTTTGGAGATTCAAGGTGGCTGTCAAATATGAAATAAAAGCAAGCGATTACAAAGACACAATAAAAGCAACAACAGTGCTTAAATAGAAACCCTTAAAGCATGGACAAAGAAATCATTGGAAGAACTAACTAATCAAGAGAACTTGGAAAACGTTGAGGAGAAGATCCAGGTATTCAACTTCTAGTTGAAGAAAGGAAACAAGCAAGGCAGAGAATGAGAGCCTTCCTCCTAGAGCTTAATGAATAGGTAGCATCATATGGAACAAGGTGGAGTTTCAAATATCTTGACCCTAAATAACTTCAGGCTTAAAAGTAATAATCAGCACCTTGAACTGTGCCTAGAAACAGCAGAGCATGCACACAGTAATATAACAGAGAAAAGCAACATGGGATCCAAAAGCCCTAATACAAGAGGCATGCATTTAATACAGTGGTTTTCAACCGCTGTGATGCAGCCTACTGGTGTGCTGTGAAGCTGCCTCAGGTGTTCTGCAGGATCAGAGGAGGCAGGCAGCAGCTATGTGCCCACACGCGGGAGAAGCAGCTGCTTTGAACCTCCTGTGGCAGGCAGCACAAACAAGGGAGCAGCCAGAGAAGGGGCTGGTCGCGGCTGCTTTGCATCCCATGCAGCAGCTGAAGAGTCCACTTGGAGCTTGCTCCTGCTACTGAGCATGACTCAGGCTGCAACCTGATCCTCCCTTTCCTGGGAGTAAGCCCCATTGGCTGCTATGGAGCTTACTTCTGAGTAGACATGCATAGGGTTGGGCACAAAGGAGGTTGTTGCCTGCCTGCCTGCATGCTGATTGGCCAACAAGAGAAGCCTGGAGGAGCCAGGAGGTGGGAGCTGCGGACTGAGTGAGAAGAGGGAGCCAGAAGCAGGCAAGCAGGTACACTGCAAGCGAGTCTGCTGAGGCCCCCAGCCTACGGTTTCAGGGTCCCTGAAAGTCCCTTTTCCTTGCCAGTTTGCCTGCAACTCCCCAGAGCGATCCTCCCTGCACTTTGGGGCTTTTAGAGGAAGGGCAAAGCTTTTTAGAGCTTTTTAGAGGAAGGGGAGCTTACTTCTGAGCAGGCATGCATAGGATTGGGCTCTGGGGGTGCTATCCCACACCTTCCTGGGAGTAAGCCACATTGACTATAATGGGGCTTACTTCTGAGCAGGCATGCATAGGATTGGGCTTTTGGTTGCACTCTTTTTTCTCAAATACACAAGCAGGCAATTGGCACTTATCTCTCCTCTTCTCCCCCACCCCCTTCCCCAGGAATATTTCCCTCCCCCAAAATCTCACCATCACAGTTAGCAACTCTCTTACTGCCCCTCCCCTCACTTGTCAGCACCTTCCAAAGATACAGAATCACTGCCTCACATTATCTCTCTCTCTCCCCCCACCCCCAGTTTAATCCTGCACTTGTTTCAATCCTGTCTCCTCACTGTCCCTCACCCACTATGTGATCAACCTGCCCTGTCTTTGCCAACACTTTCTGGCACTTTTGATAAGAATTTGAACATAGGATTTTTCCTCCTTTTCAGAAACTACATATACTTCCCTCTCCATGCTTCTTGTCAATTTTTATGTCACGTAATGATTTAATTGTATTAATTTCATTAATTCAAGATTAACTGTAATGTAGTAATTTAATGTAAGTAAAAAACTGGTAGTGTGCCTAGACAATTTTAGTGCCTTGACAGTGTGCCACGAGCTGAAAAAGATTTGAAAATGGCTGATTTAATAGGTAATTACACTGAATATTTACCCACCTGTAGTTTAATGTGTTAAGTATTTCATTTCCCCTAGTCCTTTCAGTTTGAGCTGTTTTCTCCTTTGGAGAAAAGTACACAGGTTAAAACTCTGGCTATATCTGTAATCATTAAGTAGGTGTTCAGACTCTAACAACAAACTCCATGGCGGTATCTACTAAATTATGCACAAACATACAGTTCCTCTTACACTGTAGATGTGTGTAATAAATTTCTCTTATCAGTCTCCAGGTTTGTTTTATAGATTACGTCTTCAGTTTGTGTGCCAGGCAGAGGCAGTGAGGGAGGTGCTCCCCCTACCTGACATTTTCATTTATCTCCAGAAGAAATTTGGGAGGTACTTCAAGAAGAAATATTGCACCAAAGTATGCTCATAGCCTCTCTGGAGAGGTATACACAAATATGAAATATGGAGAATTCAAGCCCATTTTTCTAGTGACAGTACAAGTATCCTATCTTTAAATAATCATCAAGCAATGTAAACTAAAGTGTTAACATTTCCTCAGGATGTGAGCTTGATGTGCACAGAATAGACAACTCATTCCTGTCTCTCTTTTTCTTTGTCGTTTATTATTTTTTCTTAGGGGCACAACAATTATATTATCAGCTAGCTTTAGTTTTCCTGGTTTAGGGCTTGTTCCTACAAGCGTAGAGCAGCATCTGTGTCTGTCAGACTGATATGACACAACAGAGGCTTGGTGACTGTGGCTTTCAAAATGGGAGAGTACCCTCCTTGGAGTGATGCTAATTTCTGTCCCTTTCTATATCATGCCACGTTCCAGTGGGATAAGGCACTTTGTGATGAGCCTTATACTGCAAGCGGCGAGCAATAGCGGCCCACCAGGGAATCCGTCATGGCCATTGGCAGTGGTAAGTTAGAGCAGGGGGCAGGAGGGGGCAGAAAGGGGGGAGATGGGGTGGAACAAAGGAGAAAAGGGCTGTATCAGTTGCAGTGTTGCAATATCCCCTTCCAGGCCTCAGTCCACCTTCCCGGGTCCACCAGGCCTTGTGTCAGTGAAATCACTGGCACTGGTCCAAGTAGACCCATTTTGGCACAGGAAGTTTACCCCTAGGTAACGGAACAAACATTCCCTTACCAAGAGGAGACCTCCGTGACTGTCCCCACCCCGCCCAGCAGAATGCATTTGTGATCTGACAGCATGGCTACATCGGTGGGAGAGGAAATGTTAGGATTGGGCCCTGAGTTTGAGCCCTAAAGAAAAATAATGTTCATTATATTGGTGATTCCCTGGGACAGTCTACCTTAGAGGCTGGGTGAAATGGCTGCTTTGAGTGGCAAGCAAAGGTAGGCAATGAATTGGCTGGAGTGTCCAAGACAAACTCCTATCTCTCTCTGCCCATGGGCCACTACCTACCCAAACACGTCGCCATGCACTCTGATACTCTTCCTGCTAAGTAAGAGCAAGAAGAGGTTCAGAGCAGAGTCAGACAACCTCTTCATCCAGCACCACTGCTGTGAGCAAGCAATCACAACAAAGGAGCTGTGATCCTATTCTGATTGTTCCCCAGAAGAGATGCAATCAGAATAAGTTGTACCCCTCTACCTCCTTCTCCTTCCTCACCCAGCTACTTCTTCCAAATAGGTTAGGTCTGGAATTCCTCTTCCACTTCCAGCACACCTTGTCCAACTGCTTTGAAGGCTTGATGAGGGAGAAAGGGGAGGCAGAGGAGAAGGTAAAAAGGCCAGTGGGCCCACCCATGGGGCTCCAGGGTCACTACACCAACCTGCCTGTTGAACCTCTTTTGAACATGCTGGGAATTCACAGGGCATGCTCCACCCACCCTATTTTGAATGAGGAAGTCAGTGGCAACAGAGGTGGCACAGGGTGCATATGAGCAGAAGGAGGAGGGGCAGGAAATTGGCGTGCATCTTCAGGCCTGGGGCTGCATCCTCTGATGCAGTCATGGTTACTATTGCCTCTGTAATAGGAGCAGATGTGGATGCTGTCAACCTATCCGAGATGTTGTCCTTGTATCCACTGCAGGTCAGGACCAGGAGACACAAGTAAAACTTCCAATATACTATTCTGTAAAGTAGTGATCATTTCATGATTGGCAAAATGGTTTCCACAACAGAGTCCAAACTCTTGCCCATGTATTCAAGAAGCTTTGTTGAAGTTCAAAGAACTTAAGCACGGAGTGCAGATAATATTTATTTATTTATTTATTTATTTATTTGACTTTTAAAACCACTTTTCCAGGAGCTCAGAGTGGTGTGAAATATAATAATTAAACAATAAAAATAGTTAGAACACACACGTACATACAGTAAAATAAGAATGGGTCTCTCTGGTATTTCTTCCGAAATACCCAGCAAGTGCACTTCCCACTCGAGCTTTGAAGATGCTCTAATGCTGCTGGAGTATAATTATATTGCCTTAGAATTTCTGCTGTCCTGGCCACACCAAGAAATGCCCTTTGCTTCTTTCTCTAGTCCTCTTTTAGCACTATGCCATCGTAGTTCATCTTCTCAATTCGCATGCTCTATAGTCCCCGCAGAGGCACATATTTCAAGATACCAAATAATGTAGTGCAGAAGGAAGCTAAACTAACGTTCCCAGTTTCATAAAATGTTGCACAACATGCTCCCAAAGGAAAAATGTTCACATTCGCTGGTGCTGAAATAAAGCAATAGCCATCCTGCTTGAGACAAATATAATATGAAGCAATAGTTCAGTGAGCAGATAGACTGTATTTTGAACATTTCAGTAACAGGCATATATCTACATTCAGAATAATCATGTGTGTGCAACTGTATTAGGAAAATGTCACCCTCTTTCTCTCTCACTTCAACATTCTATTTTTCCTGTGCCATCAAGAAATCTGTAGATCTTTTCACTGTGGGGATGGGAGCAGGGCCAGCCCATCCATGAGGCCAACTGAAAAGGTCGCTTCAGGCAGCAGTGTGGCGGAGGTTACCCACCTCTACCTGCCCACTCCCCACCACTGATCTAATTCTCTGTATTTCGAAAAGAAGAGAAATGAGGAGGAAAACAGAAATGAGGAGAGTAGTTGGCTAGAGTACTGAAGGAGAAGAGAGAAGGCACATCATTAGCATCACTGAAGCACCAGAATGTCTTGGACTCGTCCTGAATGGGAATCCTCTAAAGTCTTCAGATATTCCTTTTTAAGCACATCCTATCCACAGTCCCTCTCAAGGAATGCTTCTTCTCTTGACTTAGGGGACTCAGGAGACAATCTTAACTTGCACTGGAAGCAGGCAGGCCAGGGACTTGCGTCGGCCCAAGTGGCTTCTTGGATTGCACCCTCATTAAGACATTTACCAGCAGCAATTGACTTTGCATGATGGAAGAGCACTGTGGACTCCTTTTTCCTTCACAAGAAACTTGAAGTAACCTGCAGTAGAGATTAGATATTTTAGGTGGGCCCCCATATCCTTAGGGGATCCATTCAGGCGCCCCCCCCCCAAGCAGATATGGAAACCATGAGTATGGGGAAATGCTGTAATATAACAGCCCCCACACCCCCGTGTGCCCAATACATTACTTTATTTTTTGTGTAGTTGTGCTGAAAGTGCATATTTCTTGTTTAAACATTGTTCCTTAACTGAAGAATCAAACAAGCAGGCAACAAGCCTCACGCTACGGAGAGCGTTCATTTATTTAGTTTAGCCTGCATGTTCATTTATTTAGTTTAGCAAGAATATTTAAGCAAGGAACACCAGCACTTCCAGGTGTTTAAAAAAAAAAAAAAATAAGGTAATGTAATGGATGCACAAGGGTTCCGTGTATCTGTGGATAATTGAATCTGTGGATATTGGATTGACTGATATGGGAGCCTTTCTGTATGCTGTAAGACAACAGTCCTTCTGCTGTTCTTCCCTTCCCGTTTGGAATGCAGTTTGTCCTCATTTGAACACATTGAACTGAAAAAACTACACTGTTCTTAATTGCTCTTGATTCAACCTATTAGCACTTCCTATTGTGCTGATAAACGGTTGCAGTTTTGTTCCTGTTCACAGAAATTACTAAAAACCAAAAAAGAGGGTAAAACCTTCTTATCACCTTCCTTGTCACATTAGTGCAAATAAGTCACAGTTTAATACACCACCAAGGTAGTGTTATTCTAATGTGGAGGCACATGTTCTTTGTTGTTAACATGTTCTGCTTGTCTTAGTAAAGCAATGCCGCACTTGTTTGGAAGAGCAAATGGTGTGCTGCTCAGTTCATGCATGTGAAGCTTCCTTTAAGGCACGTGAATATGGAAATTAGAGGATGGAAAATAAGGCTCTTGATTAGTGTGTTTTAGTGGTTAGTGCAGTTGATGGCATCTAGAAGCTGTGAGTTTAAAGGCTATCTAACAGCCAAATCCTATGGTCTTCCCCACCACAGCGTGCCGCTGTGCCAAAATAGGGTGCGCTGCATTCTATGGTGGGAGGAGCCTGATTGGGGGATTTGAGAGAGATAATTTTCCCTTACCTCCCAACAAGCCTTTGGATCACCATTGGGTCTTGTTAGACTTGTACCAGCTCTTTAGCTGGTGTAAATCTTAAAAGAGAAAGGGGGTGTTGGCTGTATCCGGAGGGGAAAGCATCCGGTGCAAGTCATCTGCACCAGGGGCTACCACCTCCTCGCGCTTCTGTCACACCTCTTGCCCTCCTCTCATTACACCCCAGTATGCCCACCTTGTTCCTTCCACCCCACTGACTCACCTCCATCGGTAGGCCTTCACCCCGCCACTGTGCACAGGACTTCCACATTGTCTCCAGTGGCAGCGGCATTTTGGTGCAGCTGGTTCAGTGGCACACGTGGGTATTATCATGCTGCAGACTGACCTGGTTGCCCCATTGTCCACATAGTTGACTCTGATCAGCGCACAATCGGTTTGAGCTGTGAACTGCAGCCAGTGTGCCTCCTGCAGTGATTGTTGGGGCACCTTGGCAATGAAACAGTGCTTGTATCTGTGCTAAGGAGGCATTTCTGGCTGAACATGCTCAGCATCTAATTCACTGCTACACCGAATGGCTCTTTTTCATTGACCCAACTGGGTGGTCCTTTGAGTTGCAGAAACCCAATGCTGTCAGTGCAGCTTTGCTTTCTTCTGTCCTGAGAGTCACCAGTGCGATTCTCCTTTGCATGAATTGTGCAACCTGCATAATGCAGTCACATAATCTCCCAGCTGACACACGGACCTCGTTGTGCCTCTTCTCCTTTAATAAGCATGTAGTGAACTTTCTGTATGTGCACTGCAGACATATGAGAAGCAGCACAGGAACAATACACAGGAGGTGACAAGGAACAGACCATAATACAAGGAGAGCAATATGCAATTAGAAGCAGTGGTGCAGAACTCTGTTTCATAGTACAAGATGCTGAGTATGGCCGGCTTCTAATACAGTCAGGGAATTACCAAACAAGCACGCTGTTCTCCAGAAGGAAAGAAATCTTCTATCCCTTATAGCTGGCATGCTAATATTTCCTTTTCATGTATAGCTTAATTTCTACCAATGTTTTATATTCATAGACTACATCATGTCAGCATACAGTTACTTGCTCAGGACACTGTGGAATGACACAGGAGGCTGCAACTGTCTGATAACTTAATGGATATTGGGATGAATAAGAATCCATTACACCAGAAAAATGCTGCCGGGAATTCTGGGATGGCCATTCTGCTTGGAGGGGGAGCAGGGGAGGAAGAGCTCTTCCTGAATAACAAAGCAAAAAAAGGCAAGAGTCTGTCATGTGGGACTCTGCTATAATGCAGTTCATATTTTGCCAATAAGCCTTGCATTGGTCCAGGAATTATTTCCTCTCTCTGTTAACAAATCATGTTTTATACATTGTTGAATGCAAGGAAAGGAGACTAACCCACAATGGCTGATGATTCTGCTGTGATGGGGGGGAAATGGCTAGTTTTGTTGGCTCTCCATTTATCTAGGGTCATATTCAATTTCAAGACACTGAAAGACTGTCTGGAATAGCAGTCTGACTAGCAATAACTCTGATGCAGGCAACCCACTGTTCAAAAATCATTCCACTGAGGCCAAGCGCTTTCTGCTTTTTTTGTGTCCAGTGTGGCCTATCTGCATAGAAGGAATGAATTTAGAATTTGATAGTCAGTAATGGGATTGCTCTGGTTTCTTCTCAGAATCTCCATTGAAATGATTCATTATTTTTTAAACAAACAAGCATACAAACCTATGTTTTTTTTAATTACCACATTCATTTCTTCTTGTCTGTTTGGCCTGAATCAAGCATGGAATCCAATACATACATATGTATGTGTGTGTGTGTGCAAACCATATGCAAACCAAGCATATGTACCAAATGCATAGATTCTTTGCCACCAATAGAAATGAATATTTATGGTTTTTAGCATATACCTCTTATAGCGGCCATAGTAAGATTGCACTGTCACAATCAGCTATGCAGTTTCAACAGAAGCAGGTACTTCTCTGTGAGTAATTTTCTCTGCCACTCTAAGGTTGCAATCCTAACCCCTTATGTCAGTGCTTTCCAGCACTGGCATAGCAGTGCCAATGGAACATGTGCTGCATCCTGCAGTTGGGTGTCACTCACGGCGGCCTCCTCAAAGTAAGAGAATGTTTGTTCCCTTACCTCAGAGCTGCACTGCCCTTATGTCAGTGCTGGAAAGCACTGACATAAGGGCTTAGGATTGCACCCTATGTTACTTTTATATGGTACAAACAGTGCACTGGAGTGAGTTCAGGAAGCACAGCATTGACTCAATTGTTACTGTGTAAGTGAACCATTCTCTCTCTCTCTCTCTCTCTCTCTCTCTCTCTCATTTCTTTCAGTGGAATTAATTAGGATTGCACCCTAAGACTGCCTATGAAACTTCAAAGAAAAAGTTGCATGCACATTTGGATTTGGATTTACAATATACATTCTTACCTGCTAACAGTTTAACTGTGCTTATGTGCCCCCACCACGCCAGCACCAATGTGGATAGCCAAGTCCTAACAAACCCCAACCACTCTGGAGCCATGCAGCTGCCATTGAACTCACTGTCTGGTTGGAATCTGCAAGTGCTCTGGCACATCCCTGCTCACCTCTTTTCCAGATATGAACCTGACAAAGTGTGGTTACCTGCATAGCCGTTGTCCAAATACAATGAGCCAAAGCATGTCTGTTATTTGCTCTGGCTTTGTTACCTGCATTGGCGCCAGGTGCGGTGCATCAGGAGGCCACAGTGTGCTTGGTTGTGAGTCCTGTCCTTGGTCTTGGCTATTTATGTATGTGCATTTTACATTGATTCCCTGTTCTCACTCAGGGAGTCCGGAGTAGCATATTTAGTGTTCATAGACAAATAAGAGTTTAATGGCTAAGAATATCCAGTGTGTGCCTGATATAAGCAGCAATCCACAGTAAGCTGTTGGTCACCTGAAAACTCTGGATTTCCCCAGGTTTTATTTTCCAGGACAAAACTGTATTTCTCCATACCCAAACCCTCTTGACCAAACCCTCAAGAATGCTGTAAACTAGTGGTTCCCAAACTTTTGCCCCTCACCACCTACCTTGTCCTCCGTGGTGGATTGCAACCCCATTCTCAATGCTCCACCACAAAGCCTTTCTGGGAACCCCAGATGCCACTGTTGTCTTTCCCCCATCTGTGCATGTTATGTGTTTTAAAAATACTGCAAGTAACACCTCTCTCTAGGAAAATCTATCTTTTATGGAACGACTTGTTTCCTAAGAAGCCTTGTTACGTGAAAATCCCCTTTTTTTCCTTTTAGTTGTGATTTTCTCTCTCTATCTGGTTATGTTACTATGGACTAAAATATCATGCAGGCTAAACTTCTCCCAGCACACAGGCCATAATCAAGTCAAGTCACAAGCTCATGGTTACACAACCACCACCGCGCTCCCCCCCCCCCATGGTCACATATTATGGGAGGAAGTCTGGCATCTTAAATCATTGTTTAAGTGTCTCCTACATTACTGTTTTCATTGTATTGTTTTAACCCAATCACTGTTTAAGGCAAAAGTGTCTCCTAACCCAATCACTGTTTAAGTACTGTATGCAAACTTGAACTGCCTTCTTGTGTTGCTGATTCATTGTATTGTTTAAGTTCCCCCATCTAGGAAGCCAGCCATTGACCCCACTGAATTTTGCTGATAACTGACATCCTAATCCTTTCAATGTTTTATACACTCCAAGCACCCTGCTGAGTGGTAGTAAGCAAGCCACCATCCAGCTCAGCACTGTCTGCAAACCCCTTTTAAGTGAGGGCTTCCTCCCACTAGCTCTCTGTCTCCAGGGACCAACACATCTGTGTTGTGTCAGAGGGTCCTCTTCACAGGACTCTCCCCCACCCCTCCAACTGCTCTACAGGACAGCTAACTATCTTGCGCCTGGAACTCTTTCCCTTCTCCCCCCCCTTTTTTTCTCCCCCTTCTCTCCCCATCTTTAGTTAGCAACTGGGTTTGGCAGACCAGGGACCCCTAAAATCCTTCCCTACAACCTTTCCTTTTTCTAATTTCCTTGAATGCACCAAATACTCTTTACACGCAACCACCATGAAAGCTAGGTACATTGGATTCAAGTACTAGGACCAAGAAACATACACTTATCATTTCTCCATGTGCATTATGTTTTACCTTTGTGCTTTTGTAATAAAACTATAATCTTTTATTAAAAGTTATCTTTCTCTCAGTCTCCTCTTTAAGCAAAAGGGAATTTCTCTGCATTACGCCGTCTTGTTATCCAGTCTACCATTCTAACAAGGGCAGTGTAATAATTCCCCTAAACAAAACAGCCCTTTTGGTAACAGCCTAAAACCCAATTCAGGTTTTCTAGAAAGCAGACTGGCATTTAGTAGCACTCATTTCTGTCCTCCTTAAGTGTGCCTCCTGGTTGTGACACAAAATCAGAAGAGGTTTGCGTGCACTGTTTCTCAATATTCCAAGCCTTGGAGAGTCCGATGGAGGGCTGCAGAGGGCTCCCTGCAGCTCCTGCTGCCTGCCCAAGTCCACAGTAAGTAAAAATACCCCCTTCACCTCCCTTAGCGATGCAAACCTGGGGATCGTGTTGCTACCTCCCCCTTCCCCCTCTCCTTAAAGGGATGGGGGAACTTTACACGAACTGGTGGTTGCGACCTACCAGTTTGAGAAACACTGCTCTAATCAGTTTGAAAGGTTATTAAATTGCCTTTGGTAAGGAATCAATCAGACAGAACAGGAGAAGAGAAAGACCATTCAAGTCTTTTTTGCTTACTTTGGCAGCCACACATGGACAGAAGATACTCAATGGAATGCAAACTAGAAAAACTATTTCCAAAGTGATTAATATCTACCTGTTGCAAAGCAGATGGAAATGCAAATGTCTGAAATCTTTTTCTTTCCAAAAGCCAGGGTAAGACACAGGGCAAGCTCAGCTCTTTTATTTCAGACACGGTGAAATCCCTGTCAGTTTATTGACTCTAGTCTAGTTGTAGACGCTGTAAACTGACTTGTAACCCAAGAAATGTGGTGTCTCATTAGTTAAGTGAGAAGCAAGCAGAATGGAATGAAATGTTAAAAGAATGGAATGTTAAAAGAACCCAAAGTCTTTGGGAGACGTAACTCAAGCTAGCAGAAGGCAGAAAACATGCAAAAGGATGTCACATCTGCTGCCTTAAAGGAGATCAAAATGGAATCTGCAATACCAGACCCTTGATAACCTGCAAGCCAACTGAATCTAAATTATTTAGACAGCCTGATCAGTATAAAACAAAGAGAAGAATTAAACACTGAAGTATCCAGCTGGGTCATGCTAAACTCCCCTTCTTCTACCATATATTTTACAACATTTTACCCATTGCTACACCTAGGTAATTCTACAATTATCAGACATGCAGCCTTATTTTCTGTTCTTCCACAAATAAACTGGTGGCATTTTGTGATAGTTTTGTGAAAGCGCAATTCTATGTATGTTCCCTGTGCAGTAAGTTCATCTGAACTGAGTTACTCACAAGCTTCCTCACAAGTCAACATGTACAGCAGAGGTTTTCAGACTGGGGCATTGTGATGCCCCAGCCTGAGGGCCTTGGCCTCTTTCCCCTTAAGGGGCGGGGGCAGCCAGGAGGCAGGGAGGAGGCAGTAGTGTGATCCCCAGGATCGCACTGCTCAGGGGGCTGCAGGGAGTTGGCTGCACTTACCAGAGCCTCCTGCAGCCTCCCGGGGGTGCGGGGAGCCCTGTGTGACCGTCTGCAGGGCTCCCCAATGCTTCAGAAGTGAAAGTGGAGTGATTGCGCCCCGCCTCCACTAACTGGAAGCAGAGCCCGATCACTCCACTTTCACGTCTAACGGGACTGCAGGGACTGGGGTGCACTCACCAGTCTCTGCAGCAGCCGTCCTGGGGTGTGGGGTGCTCTGTGTGAGTGTCTGCAGAGTTCCCCAGGTCAGCAGAAGTGAAACTTTCACTTCTGCTGACCTGGGGAGACCTACAGACGCTTGTGCAGGGCTCCCCACACCACAGGACGGCTGCTGCAGAGACTAGTGAGTGCACCCCAGTCCCTGCAGCCCCCTGAGCGTCTCGATCCTGGGGACCGCATCGCTGCCTCCCCCCATCTTAGCTGCCTCCCCCCCCCACCCCTGCAAGGACTTACTGTGGGTTTCAAACTCTGGAGAGTTTGAAAACCACATATGTACAGGAATGCAGTCCTAGTTTGTGCCTTTATTTTCATGTTGCTGACATCATACTCACAACAGTGCATAGTGCCCTGGTAAGTCCTTGATATCTCTTGTACATATGAAGTGGAATCCAAGACTATTTGAACTCATGTTTGAATGCCATGATCTACTAAGAAACAAAGTGGTATATAAAAATTCTTCTTCATCATCAACATCCTTTTAAGAATTCAGTGCATTCTTCCCCTGCACAGTAGTTTCATTCTGCATTAGAATCAACATACTAATTTTCAGAACTATGGGGTATTTCAGAGTTGAGATGGTGGAAGTGAAGGACATCAGCTTTATCTTGCAAGCTTGTATTGTTCTGCCCGTGAAAGAATCATTAACAGCCCAATTCCAACCCACACGGGAACAAGCAGGGCAGGGGAGTTGGCCTGTCCTGTATCCAGTGAAGGATTGGGGCTGACTGTAGCTCAACCTGGGGCAAGGGGAATTGAATTTCCTTACCGTAAAGGGGTAGCAGCCTCAATGGGGCTAATTGGATCTGTGCCACCTAAAGAGGTGATGCAGATCTAAGCAGCCCAGTGTTATGCCGGATCGCCCAGGAGTGGGGTAAGAATCTGTGAGTGCTGAATCCTGGCTCCACCCCCTTCCCGGGTCTGGCCTGCCTACAGGCCCACGCACCACCTGCCCTCCCCTCTGCCCCAGAAAGGTTTTAATCTGGATTACAACCTTTCCCCACCCTCCCCAGACCCCCATGCCGGCATGACTCATCCAGTGCATACACACCATTTTGCTGGTGCAAATGGTTCAGCCTCCTGAGGCCGGCACATGTCCGTGTGCCTGCCACCCCACTCTTGAGGTGGTGAAAATGTGTCTTATGGCACTTTTGTGACACCTCTGGGCCGGTGCAAGGGACGTGCGCTGGCCCAAGAGCAACTCTGGATTGAGCACTAACATGAAAAGTATCTGTCACTAAGGAGTATCTGATTTCATGAGAAACATAGTCAACTGAAGTTAGAAAGATTTGTATGCAGTTAAATGTCAGTTAATTATCCTTGCATGTGAGGGATATAGAACTTTCTTTTTTCCTTGTTAAAAACACTGAATATTAGAAAACAATTAAAATTATTTGCATTATTACTTACACAATTTACATTTATTTACATAAACCTGGGTCCCCCCCCCCTTATTCTGGCCTTTCTTTACTCTTTCCACAGCTGACCTGGTTATTCCCAAGACCTCCATTAGCCTTCTACATTGTTGGGTTCAACCAGCCTTGCATAATAAATAATATAAATGTTTAATGTTCTCCTGCATGAATAATCGACAGCAAACAATACAGGGGCACTTTTCCACCATGTGTCTGGATAGCAGGATCTCAGACGATAGCCATGCTTTTCATCTCAGTCTGTTGCAGGCTGCAAATTTGCTGCAGCCTTGGAGAAATAAAATAGTGCAAAAACATGCGCTGTTTCCTGAACTGCATATCGGAACTAACAGGAGAAGCTTTTCTGAATGTATGTGCAAGTGTGTTTCCTTTCAGGAAAATTATAGCAGCAGAAGCCTCTTTTGTTATTGCAGGAGAAGCTTTTATAATTTGCAGCCACATGTTACTATATTTTAATTTCAAAAGTTTGGTGTGCTACAGATTTTTTCTTTTTCTTTTTGCTCTTTTGAAGGGACAAAGTGGATTCCCTGATGAAACAGGCTCATGGCATTCCTTTACAACCAATTGTGTGATTGCTGAAGTTGACAGTAGGGATGGGTGTGTGATCCTCATGGGATGCAGTCCCGGGTCCATGTAGACAACATGTACCTGTTCATAATAAACAGATACAACCACTTATCTAGTACTGTTGTTATTCCAGATACCGCCCCCCCACACACATCTACTCCATGTTTTATCTGCCTCCAACTGTTCATTCAGTTGCACAATGAGTGCCTTCATAGAATGATCCCAGTCCAGCTGAGAAGTGAAAGCATTAAACCAGTGACAAATCTTCCCCTCCCTGCTATTCTCACCGAGCTCATTCCTGTATGACACTTCCTTTTTTTCAGTTAGAGGAAAAACACCATCATCTGCATTTACAGCAAAAACTTGGAAATATAACATGGAAGAACTCACATGCAGACTGATCTGTGATGTCAAGAAAAACTTTTTTGAAAACTTCCGATATGGATCTGATTTCACTTGCAATTCATGCATATCCAAGTACCATGTTACTTTTTCTGTGTAATTTTACTTGCAAAACCTTGGAATATTTAATCAGTTAGCCAACCCTCAGGCAGCATGTAAAGCCAAATAGCTGTATACTTAGCAACTGATCAGAATTAGAATGTCCTATGCTTTGCACATGGTCAACTGCTTAGTTTTGCTTATCTCTGTATTATTAGTAAAAATATTTTATCCAGATTTATGACCTTCCTTAAACAAAAGAGACAGGATGTTGTAGGGAGAAATGGCATCTCCAATTTTTTTCCACACTGCTGAATATGTCAATGGAATTGTAGTTCGATTGCCATTTCTTGGCTTGAGTGCCCAGAATATTGCTTCCAAATAGCAGCCCCTTCCCAGCAAATTTGCTTTTTGCCTATCTTGCTTGACTTCTGTCCATTTGGTCTCTCTGCCTGTTCCTGTGCTTCCCTCATCATGCCTGTTTAAGGCAATAATACAGAATGAACCTCCCTGTATACCGGCCCAGAAACCTACCTTTCCCTTCCAATAGGATGTTTCAGCCTCACATCCTTACCTGCTGATGCTTGTGTACACTGATAACTTACCCTGTTGTCCATCTTCCAAGTTTCAGAGCTGAAAACTCATTTCAGCAGTTCTGATTTTACAGCAGAGCCGTAATGGACAGCCCTAGCTCCCAGGACAGTGACGTTACAACATCACATGATGTTGCTTCCCGGCTCACTTCACAGGGCGCATGATGTGGCCGCAACAAGCACCCAACCCTCTGGGGAGAGCCTAAAACCCTTGGGCACTCCCAGGTTCCACCAATGCTGAAGCTCATTCCACCAATGCTCATTCCACCAATGCTAAAGCTCAAAGGGATTGGGCTGGGGCAGCCCAATCCTGAACTTCCTAGTGCCCAGGGCTACAGCAGCACTGAAATGGCTACCACTGTATCCCATGGGGCTGGGAAGCAGCACTGGGGCTACTTGTAGCAACCATGCAGCCCCGATGGTTCTTCTTGGATCTGTGCCAGCTATTGAGTGGTCGCAGATTCAAGGAGACCCGTGTTGGGTCTCCCAGGCTGGGACGGGGGATAGAATATGGCAGTAAGGCCTGCCGCCATCTCTGCCCCCCTCCTGCCCCGCTCCCTCCCCCTGCCACAACTTCCCCCTGCCCTCCCCCCACCCTGGCACACCTCCCTTCCTGCCCAACTTACTGTTCAGCTGCCTGGCGCTCACATGGAGAGCAGGGCAGTGTACAGCCAGTCTTCGACTGGTGCTGGCCCACCATGGGCTTGCGCCAAACCTGCTCCAGCTCTGGGCCAGTGCTGACTCCTGCAGGCATGCCTTACAGCCCGTCTGCAACAGTGCATCTGGCACTGGGCTGGTGCACATCGCTTAGGATTGGGCCCTAAGTCAGAAAGGAGGATCTCTCATCTTATTTTTCTACAAGAGAATCATCAATGGAAGAAAGACTTTGCGCTGAAAAATGTGCATTGGGTTCTAGGTTCTTTGTGGAAAAATTCCGTTGTGACTACACACTGCTCCTGCAGAAAGCTAGAAAACAGTGCAGTGTTGATATGCAAAATAACAACAACAAACAATTAAAAAGGGGGGCAGGTGTTTCTGGTGGCAAAATCTTTCTATAAATTCAGTTGCCAGCACCATGTTTAATGCATGCTAGTGACTGGATTCTAGAGGAATAAATGTATAACACATTGCACACTCTAAAAGAAAAGGCTCTTGTGCCTCAGTCCATCTGCTTCTATCTGATTGATTTCAGATCTATTGGCTGCTTTGTGATCCCTTCTCTTTCCATCCCTGAAGATTTACTCATCTCTTAATTTCATTTTCCAATTTGCATCAGTGGCTGTGTCATTTACATTGTACTAGAACCTCAGCAGTTTTGATATAGATTTATATTGATTCTGAAGTTAAGTGGTAAAAAAGAACATTCAATAACCATTCAGCTATAGGTGTAATCATTCAAGGTGGATGTGAGGGGAGATGGGAAAGAACTTGGTCCACAACCCACCCCCAGGCTCACTAAGGCTGAAATCCTAAACACACTTTCCTAGAATTAAGCCCCACCGAACACAATGGGACCTACCAGTTGCGTGACTGCCATAGACTTCCCTAGGGCAAATGCCCCAGGCGCCAGCTGCTAGGACCCCGCGGAAGCCTCTCTGAGGCTCCTGACGGGGGTGGAAACTGTGCTTCCTTTTTGCCAGAAGCAGTTTATAGCACCAGGGAACCTCATAGAGGTTTTCCTGGCGAGGGAGGAGGTCGTGAGAGGCTCTGTGAACCTATGGTGAGGCGGATTTCTGCATGGAGGTGGCGGCGATAGCCTACGGGGGCGCCATCGCGGAGTTTTGCTCCGGACGCGGAGCTATGGAGGTCCACAGCTGGGATCTACTTCTGAGTAGACATGCCTAGGCTTGTGTTGTCACACTGCGATTCTATATATATTTACTTAGAAGTAAATCTCACTATGTTCAACTGGGCTTACTCCTCTGTAAAGATAGCACTATCTGCTGAATAATGAGTCATCTGTTTCTCAGACCCCAGCCCCATCACCCCTTTCCTAAAGATAGGTTCACCAGATCAAACTTTTGGATCTTTTCACTCTGTATCACTCCACACACCATGCAGAATGATTGGGTAGCATTCTAGACTGTACCACTTTACCTCTTTTTTTTTAAATGTTCACCCAGGTAACAAACTCCCTGCGCCTGGTAAACTAACACATCAGAGAGAAAGGCTTAGCATCTCTTTCTCTCCCCTTGATATGTTAGTTTATTACGTACAGGGCGCTTTCGATCTAGATCTGAAACTCTCAAAGTGGTAGAGTCCAGAATTTTGCCGCCTCGGTCTAATCACTTCATTCTGTGCAATATGACGAACAATGCTTAGCACACTTGCCTTCATGAATATATTTGAAATTAAACAAATGTAGAGTGACTATGTGCCAAGAAAGGGTATTATGCCATGCACCTAACCAATTAAGTGCCCCAAAGGGCCATGTTTGTGCTCAGGTATTTGCATTTATAAATTCTGTATGCCATTGTAAGCAAGAACAAAAGTGGAAGTGGATGCTATGACGGTATTTTGTATATTTATTTCCCCAGCCGTGTCATTTACAGCGTGCTCAAGTCCTGACTTCCACTGCACTACGTTTTCATCTATAACAATGATGAACTACACACACAGGAATGTCGGACCTTGTCAGGCTACAGGCTTTTATGTTGGTTGTTCAACACAGCTAGTTATATGGCTGTGACACCACCTGGTATTTCTGCTTTTTTAGTCTAATGGGAATCGCAGGGAATGTTTTCACCTGCCACAAGGAGCAAATGTCAACACGGTGGATTCGGAAAACAGCATCTTGGCACTAGGAACATGATGCTGGCTTGACAATTGGCATTAGATGTTCAAGTGCCATCTTCTTAGCTGGCGGCTCAGCACATGAAAGCACTGCTTTAGATTGCCACTGGACTAACTTAACATTTCTCAGTGTACCGTTATGTTGTTTTAGTTGACAAACATTTAGGTAACGCAGCACAACAAAATGACATGGAAAGAAGCTCTATAAATTAAACTCCTGCGTTTCCCTAAGCCCAGATTTTAACAACACTCTGCACGGGTCTGCTTTGGTTCACTGTGGCACTGCACATTCCAATGCTAGAGAGAAATCTATCTGATGTATCTTTGCAAAACTGAATGATGACTACAACACTGGCCCAATAATCAAGGCAGATTAGCATTGGGGCATATACTAACTTCAGGAGATTTTTTTTTTTAATCCTCTCTTTTGATAAGATAAACTGGAGAAAGTTGAAAGCCCTCATTTGCGCTTTGATCTAATAAAGAATGAAATTCTAGTTGCTGGTTTGTGACTGCATTCTCCCCCACAATGACCTATTTTGAGAGAGCTTTTATGGCATCTTATAATAAAATAGAGACTGACTTGAATGAACTTTTGGAAACACAGGACATTTGGGACAATGGCTTGATGTCAGTCATACAGGGACACATGGGTGGGTTGGAAAGAGAGATTTTCTGTTCTCTTCTGTTCATTGTTCAAAGAAAGAAAGAAAAAAGAAAGCCACTTGAATCTATACTCCCGAGGCCCAAAGTGGGCTAGAATTTAATTTACAGAGGTGCTAAGTTTTGGTTAAGCATACTCTGAAAAAATGTAATGATGCGGTCATTAACCAAGAGTGAAGCCATATTAAAAATGAATTGTTCATTATTCAGCTAACATCTGCTTGGACCTTTAATATCTGTTTCCTTCTCTTTAAAAATGAGATGCAGTTTATGTCCTGGCGAAACAACCATTTGTATCATGGGTGGGGTTTGAAATAGCATCACCTGGGGCATATGAAAAGGCACCTGAACATTGCTGGTGGTGATTGAAATGATGAGTGAGATTGTGGTGGTGGTTGTTATTCGGCTAATTCCAACTCACCCAAGATCATAATCATGAAGAAGGTCATCAGAGGCTAAGTTCTTTAGGGGCTCCAGACTCCCTACTTCTGTGTTGAATTTTCATTTCCCTAAGAAGCAATCCTCCTTTTCGCGTTCCAGCCAATGCATATAAAAGTTGCCATCTTTTTCTAATTTGCTTTTTCTGTTTTGGGTCACAGAACATGCATTTGTCTGGAGACACTCTGGAGGCAGACATCATAGGATTTTGGTCATCGCTTTGTAACTGATGTGCTTTCGGTCAACTCTGGGCTGTATCTTTAGACTTCGGAAGAGTTCTGAATATTTGGTGGCGTCAATTTTGGTAGACAGCACCAGCAGGTAGGCTATTAGACAGCATGAAGTACAGTATTGTGCTTTTGTATTTTATTGCTTAAATCTCTCTCTCTCTCTCTCATTTCTTTTCCACTTTGTGGTGTGCTGAATTTTTGTGAGACTCAATTTTCACTGCAGAAGTTGCCATTTCAGAGTGGAGTGCACATAAATATATATGGGAGGAAAATCATACTGTTCAATGCCCTGTGCCTTCTTCATATTTGGGTGGGGTAAGAGACATTGCATCTTCATTGTATGGATGACCAACCTGATTATTTCTGCCTTAACAGTTTGCACAGGTAGTAGTGGTGTGGCACAGCTGCGGACCTTCGCAGCCCCATGCCCGGGGCTGCGCAACGACACCCCCCCGCGGGCTGTTGCCGCCCCCGTTGGGCAGAAATTCCTCCCCCCACTTACCAGAGGCTCACGGAGCCTCGCGCAACCTCCTCCCACACTGGGGAAACCTCTGTGAGGTTCCCTGGTGCTATAAACCGTGCTTCTGGCAAACTGAAAGCACAGTTTCCGCCTCCGTCAGGAGCCTCAGAGAGGCTTTTGCGGGGCCCTAGAGGCTGGCGCTTGGGGCACTTGCCGCAGGTCAGCCTATGGCAGGCATGCAACTGGCGTGGCATGGAGGGGCCCACAGGGGCAGTTGCCCTGGGCACAAAATACTTAGGGGCACAAAATTTAAAAAGAAAAAAACAAACTAATAATACTGTGTGAATAAGGAATGCAAGCAGTAGCTCCTTCCTTGGAGCTTGGTTAAAAGGTGTGATATGTATACATGGAAGTTTGAAAGAGCTTGAAGTTGAAACATTCTCCATTGCTCTTTAGAGCTTTGAGATGCTCTTTTTGCCAACCTTCCCACTCCCCCCACACTCCTTATTAGCAAACAAAGCAATTGTAAAACTCCACCGTAAAAAGGCACTTCAAAGTTTTTGATGGTGAATATTGGAGACTGAATGTAAAAGAGGGAGGGGGGTTGGGATTGGAAGAGAGTGACTGAGTGACCTAGTAATATTGTCAATTGAGAGAGATTTCAATGTAGGTTTCAATACTGTTATTGAAAAATTTGCACAAATTAAAACCAGGTGATTTTAAATAAATGTGTGTATACTAACATTAAATTCATTTTAATTACAATGGTCCATGGATTAGGGGCTGCAATACTTGCCTTGCTCTGGGCGCTGGCCACCCACACTATGCCACTGACTGGTAGTTCTTTTGAAGCAATACGTTTACCCCCAATTTGGCTTCATCATAAGCAGTCACACATGAGCAGTTCAGACAGAATGTAGATGAGGAGGAATGTCCCATTGTGTGTCTCATCCAGCATTCTTCCCCAACTAACCAACTACATTGGACTGGATCAGAGCAAGGAAGGGTTGGTTCAGTTGCCCTGGCACTGAGAATTCATTCCTCCTTCTCTGTGACACCCACTCCCTTGAGAGTAATTCCATATCCTTTCACAGAGAAAAATCAGCAAAAAGGGAAATCATGTTGTGGAGGAGGGATGTCAGTTCAATTATGAACCTATGTTTTGGCTTGGCATTAATCCCACTCTTGCTCCAAGACACAGGACTTCCTCTCTGTAAACTCATTTGCAATCAACAATTGTGACGTTTATGTTTGTATGAAAATTCCTTACCTGTTTTCTTCATGGGACAAGGATCAGCACACAGAATTTACCTCATACTGAGGCTTCTTTTTCAGTGTAGATTTGGTTTCTTCACTAACAATAGATTGTTAAAAGTGGGTACATACTTACCCTGTTTAGTCTGATTTGGTACCATAGCAGATAGTTAAAAGGTGTATTTTGTCATTTCTAAGAAGTGCTCTTTCAATCTAAAAATGCAAAAAGAAGAAACTTTTTGGACCTCCCTGGAGGAAAAACATACACACTCATTACTGAAAAGCCTGGTCCCTGAGGTCTACCAATTGGATCTTTGCTAGTGATCAGGAAGGTGCATATATGAAGGTGGTCCATAAGATAACCTAGTTCCAAGTGATTTAGGGCTTCAAAAGCTAATGCTAGCACTTTAAATTCCTCCTGTAAGTGAGTTAGTAACCAACACAGTGAATGTAGGATAGATGTTACCACTTAGATCAACCACTTTGCTCTTTCCAGCATCTTGGTAAACTCATTTTGTTCTGCTTCTGTATCAGAACTGTCTTTAAACAGTTAAATTGTTTTTAAATGTGCCCTATATGCAGGGAGCCATGCAATAGTTTAACCTGGATAGAACTAATACATGGGTAACTCAGGCCAGACCCATTTTCTGGAGGTAGGATCACAGCTGATGAATCAGCCAAAGTTGGTAAAAGACATTCCTAGGTAGTAAAGCCAGCTGGACAAGCAAAGATAACACTGGATCCAGGAGCACACCAAGACTGCCTTTAAGGAGAGCTAATGGGAATGAAGCCAATTCAGAATAGATGGATTGCTTCTTCTGAGATCAACAGAATTCTCAATCCACTTCTGGTACTTCTATCTTGTCTAGATTACATTTCAGCTTGTTTACACTAATCTAAATTAGATTTACTCAAACCAAAACTCCCTTCACCCAGAATGGTCACCACCAATGTATTAAAAAGTTGTTGGTTGTATTACTGCTGTTAGAGCATGCGTCTCTGATAGAGACAGAGAGAGGAAGGCAAAAATAGTACTACTGAATTACTCCAGCTGATGCATACAAGCATTTGGCATATATTTAGCCAGAAAGAGAATTTAAATCATCACAAAACTCAGCACTACTTACATGATAGTTTGAAATAGTTTACTTCATTGATGAACCTGGCCCCTGTGCTGCTCAGGGCCAGGAGTACAGAATACCACCCCCCATGGGGCTTTAAGAGGCCCCAAAACTATGTTTCCGGTTTGCCTCTGAAAACTGGAAGTGACTTTTTAGACCCTTAGAAGGCCTTTTGAGGGCCAGGAAGGATCCCCTGGATCCCCCAGCCCTCAAAAGGCCTTTTAAGGGCCTAAAACATCATTTCTGTGTTTTTTTGTGTGAAAACCAGAAGTGGGGTTTAAAGGGCCCACCCAAGGCCTTATAAGGCCTTCAAAGGGCTGGGGAGGCCACGTGCATCCTCTTCAGCCATCTGAAGGCCTCTGTACAGGCAACGAGGGGATGAGGAAGGGGATGCTGCCCCTGCAGGCTTGGCACCCTGGGGTATTTGCCCCCTTGATACCCCTAGGTACACCAGTGGCTTACTTTTACAGGTCTTTTAAAGGATATGCATCATTCAGCAACTCCAGTTCTCCCTACATGGATAATGCTGAATCAATGCGAAAAATCCAGCTTAATATGCACAGAAAAATGTTATGAGCACGTTTTCCAATATCTGCTCTGGTTTCTGGCCTTTTTACACTCTGACCGTTGATTTCCAAAAGGAATTGGTATAGTGGCTTAAAATGCAGACTAATAAACCTAAAATTGGTAGATATTATGGATTTAAACAAATGCATTTAAATAGAATTTTTCTCTTGCTTCCTTTGTTGAAAACTATTTGATATGCAAAAATCATTGAGGCATTTGCAGTAGTTATTGACCTTCTTTTGAAGGCAAAATCAAGTTTAACCTTATCTCTTAGTCTGGACAACCTGAAAATTCATAGGCATTCATTGGCCTAGTAAAAAAGATTCACTTTGACCTGCTTTGACACAGAATTAAAAAAAAAAAAAAAGTGGTGTAGCTGACTGCAATCCTATACATACTGACCTGGAAGTAAGTGCCACTGAACATAATGGGGCTTGCTTCTGAGTAGACATGCACAGGATTGTGCTATCATTAATAAAGGAATTTTTCAGCCAGTTCAATTTTTTTTTTTTAAAGGAAACCTAACCAAATGCATTTAACATGCTGCATAGCGTCCAGGAAAAAGTGGCATGTGTTTAATGACAAGTAGAACAAAGTTCAACTCTCACTGGGACCTGTTGGTATCCTTATAATAATGTCCGCAGGAAAAAAAATATCCCTAAGGCTACACTGTAGTAACACTGAATGATTGACAAGCCTGTAATTAAAATGCAAGAGGTGCTTTTTGCCTGACATCCAAGATCACTGCCTTGACCTTTGAATAACCCCTGGCATTTTAGCATTAGATGTGTTGCACACATACTCCACTGCTATACTTGATTCCTGAATAAGGATAATATCTTCAAGTGGCAGAATAAGTGGTCAGGAGGGTCAGGCCTGGTCAGTACTTGGATGGGAGACCGCCTGGGAATACCGGGTGCTGTAGGCTTATACCAGAGTCTTTCGAGACTGAAGGTTGCCAACCAGCGCAACTTGGGAAAGGAGTACGCGCCGCAGTTGGATTTCCGAGCTCCATGTGTATCATTCTCTGACAGGCATCAAGAGTTATTTTTTTCTGAAGAATTTGTTGTGGATGGTTTCAGGTCAGGTGGCCGGGGAAGCAAGGACTGGCTCCTAGGGGTTGACTAGTGGACCACTGATCAGCAGGAACTGGGTGGAGCTTGTCCAGAAAAGTTGCTTGTTCCCAATATGAGATTGCTGTTGAGCCATAAAGGAGGAAAGAAATGAGGAAGTGTCATTTGTTTTTGTTTTACATTTAGCTTGCAACTTTCTCTTACCATTTTTTAAGCTCATGTGTATAGCAGCAGACCTAGTGCTTTGTGAATGGGTGAAAATGCCCTGGGCACTAGGTCCATGTGCTTCTAGGATGCATGCCTCTAGGACCACATAGGAAGAGGTTTTCCGGAAGTGCAGTTTAAGACCCCAGGGAAGCCTCAGAACGCTTCCCCGGTTGGTCTTGGAATTGTGTGAAGCTCCGTATTACTGCATCGCGTGGGAGGGGGGCCCATGTCATGGGAGGTGGCCTCTTGGAGCTTTACCTCAGGCACAAGGCTGGGGAAGTTCGCCACTACTTGTATATTAGTTTTGTGTCTACAAACACGTTTTTTTTCTCCATATTTATCTGTCCATGTTATGTGTGCACATACATCAACACAGAGATTTCTGCATACCTAGATAGTATAGGGTGTGAATAAATGAGCAACCATACACTGCATATATATAAAAAAGGAAACTCTAAAGGAAGGAGCAATTTATTGGATCGCCACACTACAGAATGTTTCTCATTCTGCATTGTGGACCTGAAGGGGTCTATGAAGCATTTGTCAACAGATGGTCATGTCAGGAAATTAGGCTGACAACCCAAAAAGGTGTGGAAGATCTGTAACAGGGCGCAAATGGTACTGGACTTCATTTTAGGGAGCTGCTAATGATAATAAAATAATACTATAACAAATATTGATAATATAATAATAAAGATATGAGAGAGAAGAGATCAAGGAAGGAAAGAGACATTATAAGCAATAACGTCAATACAGATAATGTCATAGAAAGAGACAAATTACAGAGATTTAGAACTCTCTCCTCAAAAGAGAGTTACATTAGACACAGCTAATCTACACAGCTACCTGTGTCTATCTGACACGGGGCTCAATCCTATCCAATTTTCCAGTGCCGGTGCAGCCATGCCAATGGGGTGTGCACTGCATCCTGTGGTGGTGAGGCAGTCACAGAGGCCTCCCTAAAGTATGGAAACATTTGTTCCCTTACCTCAGCGTACATTGAGGCTGCACCAGTGCTGGAAAGTTGGATAGGATTGGGCCTACAGGTAGCTGTTCTGTTCGCGGGTCTCTACATTGGAGGAACTGTAGAAAGGAGTTGTTTTACCTCATCTATATCCTGCTTTTCTTCCATCATGAAACTCAAGGTGACATATATGGGATTAATAGGTGGCCACTTATCCAAAGCTTAAGCAAGACAGCTGTAGGGCTAGCCCCTTCACAAGACTGCCTGAGGGTGCAACCTCAGCTCCCAGGCTGGCAGGGGGTGCCTGTTGCCCACCTCTGCTGGTTCTCCAGCTTCCTGAATGTGAAAATGGGGATGGTGGAGAAGAGGGAACATGAAGGAGAGGAGAGTGATGGGCAGAGGGTCTATGCTCCTCCACAATTCCTCTTCCACTCCATTCCTTCTCGTCCCTTTGGAATCCAGGGCTTAGGGAGAGGAGTGCTTGCAACTGGTATGTTGCTGGGCAAGGCCGAGGCTCGCTACCTCAGGTGCTGGGAGGTCTTTGGCTGATCCTGGTTGACTGGGAAATGTGCCCATAGACTATGCCCTGGGACTTTGGGTGTAAAGGCTCATTTAAATCTACTGACTAATGTTTGTGTGACATTGTTCATTTGTGTGGGTATCAGTAGAGCTGCAAAGGAGAATGCTGAGTGGATCAAAGAGGGCTGTGGGGCTCAAGGAACAAAGCTGAAGTAATGTGAGTGAGAATTTACTGTGCTGGTATCAGAATTGGATGTTTCTGCCAGCTACATGGGCCATATCAGTGCTAGAACCTTATAATTAATCCTGTAAACTATACGGGATATAAATTCTACTAATAAATAAATAATAAACTAGAGCTTGTTATAAGGGCTTGTTGTAAGCTTTTTGTAAGAGCTTACATATGATACAGTGAAATTGAACAAAACACCTATAAGGTTGCTGCATATAATGGTAATAGAGTTGGCCCTCCTTATCTGTGGGTTTGATACCTGTGGATTTGACTCACCACAGGTGCTGACCCACAGCTGGAGGGTCTCAAGAGACATCCTGGATGCCTCAGAATACCTCTGGATGCAACTGGAAGGCACTCCTGATCATGTCCATAGGTCTCTGAGGGATCCTTTTGTGGATTTTTATATCCATGGATTTCAGTATCCATGAGAATAGATCCCTGCCGATAACAAGGGGCCACTATATGCAGGAAAGCGTCTTGCATGTTTATACCTTGCATGTTATGAACCTTTTCTTATCAAACTATACTGTGCCTTTCCATTCTAATTTCCTGGGTCTGCATCTTTTGTCAACAACCCTGACCTTACCAAAATGTTTTGGATAATCTCTCACAAAAAAATTTGGATACATGGATTTGTGCTGTGTTGCCATTTGCCCTTCTAGCTTTTTATTTTGGTGTATGCTTTGGGCCCAATCCTATGCAACTTTCCAGCACTGGTGCAGCTGGATGTTCCCATACACCTTGAGGAGGCCTCACTGACTGGCTCTCCACCATAGGATGCAGTGCACGCCCCATTGGCATGGCTGCACCGGCACTGGAAAATTGGGTAGGATTGGGCCCTTAATAGTTCATTAACATGGAGAATATCATCATCATCATCATCACAATGGTGTCACATCCCACAGATGTTTGGATGCTCACTGGTTTGAACTCCACCCGAGAGTTTAAGAACTGGTGAGATGTTGCTGTAGAATGTTCAGTGTTCCTAGTCATGTAGCTCCTTGCTGTGGTTGTTGTTAAAATGATAAACTATTTTGAGATTATTGTTCAGCAGCAACAAAAGTTCACAAAGCTGTTTACAGAGCAAAAGACATTTTAAAATGGTTCCTTGTCCCTGGAGGTTTCACACACAGAATAGTCACAGCACACCATCACTGGAAATGACATTATGCTGAGGTGAATAGGAACAGTGGCTCTCCCCCTACTAAATATAAGGAGTGCAACTTCAAAGGGACCTCTTAGCCCAGTTGGCAAGGTGTATGACAAATGAATATTCTCATCTGAAATACACCATACAAAGCATTTCATTTAGAACTGAAATTTAAAATGGAAAAATATGGGCGGGGTGATGTTTGTTGTAATCAGCCATCAGTCTATCTGGATTCCTGCGACTTGTGCATAAATCACCACAATGAGCTGAGCCGGCAGCCCGAGGTCTGATTGTAGCTAATGCATGCCATTTAATCTTGCACACTCAGGGCGACGTGGGAAGCAGGCGCAGGATCAAGATGCAGTTTTAATTAACGTTTGCTTTTTAGATAATGTACGTGGTTTATTCTGGCAAGAGTTCCTTGGGTGAGAAATCTACATAATTAAGATAGGAACCCTGCACTCTTTTTTTTTTTTCCCTTTTTGGTGGCTTTCTGCAGTATTTTAGCTAATTTTATAGAATTTATTACCTAGAAGATAACTGCAAGAGGAAACGACAATTGCTTTTCATGTCTTTTATCTCAGCTTTTAACCCACTGACTTCAATGCTGCTTATCTTCTCATTTTTAGAAGTTGCTATATTCATGTATACACTGGGGTCACAACGTGAAAGATGGAGGAACAAAAAAATGTAAAATAGACCCCGTTTTGTCCTAATGAAGGTCGCCCAAATCTGCTCAGATGTTCCTCTCCAGATTACATTTTATTAACCTGTCTTCCCAATGGCTACATTCCAGCAACCTGTTAAAACTGGAGCCGTAAATTTACACTACCTAGATAGACATCACATTTGGAAAAGTTGATGCATTCCATCTTTGAACCATAAAAGTATTCTCTTTGCCTTCCATTCAGGTGCACTGCCCTAACTAGATGCCATGGTAAGGAGTCTCTGCTTTGTTGAGGTTTTTCAGGAAATATAACAACTGCTCATTGCATTTCTGTCAAACCAATCTTTCTTCCAGCTTTTTTCCAATGGCTTCCCTGCTGAGATGCTAGGCCACCTGGAAGTTCCTGCTGCTTTGCTCTTTTATGCCTATAACCTCTGCAGGTGTAAGGAAACAAACTGCAGCTTTCATCTTCTCACCTTCTATCCCTTCCTAAGCCTTTCTCGAGGATAGGTACTTACCTATCCAACCAGCTCTGTTGTGCCCAATCTTGTTGGCTCCAACAAGTTTTCTGCCCCAAAATGGAGTCTTCCCATTGTTCTGTAAAGCTAGACAAAGCCAACCTTGTAGCAAACTCATGGTACTTTCATCACAAAAAGGCAGGGAGAAATTAAGCAGCCACCTCTATCATAGAGGAGGTTATAAACAAGAAAGGCTTATGAGCTTTTTTTAGAACCAGGACGTGCACATAACCAAGCTTGCCCATCAACAGACATAGCTTTGCTTGCTTGCTAAAAAGAGTTATATCAGTTGCTTACAGTAGGTGAGAGTCATCTTCCAGTGATAACTTAGTTCTCGGAAAAGCAGTCTGGAAATGGAATAAAAATATATAAATGCATCTCTTCCTTTCCATCCCCATTTTATTTCCAGATGGCTCAGCAATCTGCAACAACCATGTGATGAATCAGCAGTCATCACAAAAAGGCAAGCATGTTCTTCTTGGAGAAAGATGGTGAAGATTGTGAAAACGGGTTGCATCGCTAGGGTTTGCATCACCCAGTGCGGGAGGCTAGCACATCACCCCCATGATGGACCTGCTTTCATGCAGTGGGTGGGGCAATGCCCTGGGAAATTGGGTGTGGTGATGCACAGTTGTCCCACCCCACTGGTTTTTTGGCTTTATCTTTTGATAGATTATAGATATTTCAACGGTTTGTTTCACTGCATTCTGCATGAAATTATGCATTGAATGATGAATGGTATTATTCAAAAACACCAAGCTTTTAAAAATTTTGGCCAATAGTGATGTCACCCCCCCAGTGCTTGTCATCCAGTGCGACCTGCACCCCCCCACCCTGCAACACCACTGGTGAAAACCTCATTCCTGGATTTACTGTGCCCTGTAGTCTTCAGTGAACAATTTTCAGCTCCAGTTTGTTGCTGATTTGAGCTGGTACAGTGGTCCCCAAACTTTTCAGCGTCACCACCCAACTTGTACTCCACTGTGGGTCGCGCTGTGATGCTCCTAGTGGTGCATCAAACTGGAAGTTGTGTCCACAAACAGGACGTCACTTTCAGTCACTTCCACAGGCTATTCTGAAGCCTGTGGAGGTTAGGAGTGGGTTGCTGGCCCAGCACAACCTGGTAGAAGTTTCTGGGGTCTCCCAATAAGGCATTCCAACACCACCAGGAGCATTGTATTGAATCAGCCATTCCTGGGCTTGCAACCTACAGTCTGGGAAATGCTGATCTAGTATGTTAATAGTCCAGTCCTATGCATGACTAATGGAACAAGTGATAGGAATGTGAGGGGTAAACTGCACACTCACTTAGTGAAATGTGTGTAGCTCAGATTTATTCAAGGGAAGCTGGAATGTAGCCATACGGTGGACCAGTATTTTGAGTGAGCCACAGCAAGAAGCAAAAGACTGGCTAACTACCTGTTCTGAGGATGCCTCACTAACTCCACAGATCCACTTTCCTCATATCCATTAGATTGGCAGAAAGGCTCTCCAAAGAAACTGAATTGCAAATGCTGCAAAATTAAAAGGACAAATAGTTGGGGTTTTTTGCCTTTTTTTGTCCGGGGGACTATTAGGTAGGGAATAGACTAAAGACAAAAAGCCCAGAGGGACTCTTGGTTCTGAATGAAGCTCCCCAGTAGTGCTGAAACAATCAGTAGTGGATTAATCACTGAGCAGCCCTCCATTATAGCTCACACTTGCAGAGCTTTAGTTAAGATCAAGGTAGTATTTTTAATGTAGCTAATGAAGAGTTTTCCTGGGCCGGCAATGTCTGCCTAAATCAAATAGGCAAGCTCTTCCTGCAAATACTTAACTGTGCAGCTGGGTGTCATTCATTGGCTTCCCAATGGGAGGTATTGTACACTATTGAGAAATGCATAATCATGTCTGTGAAGAAGCATTGTTTATGACAGCTTTTCATGGATTGAATTCTTTAGTTCTAGAACTTCACCAAATGTTTGGATTGGTAAATGGCCAGGATTAAGCAGTACATGATTATAACTCACCATAGATACTCACCCGTAAGTCAATCACACAGATAAGTCAAGGGCAGGTTTTGAGCCAACAATCAAGGAATTTTATATGACCCTTGGATAAGTCGGGGGTTAAACTTAGGGACTATCTGGTGTCTGACTATCGTTTTGTCTGATTTTACTCGAGGCCAGATCCTGAAAAATAACCCACCACTAATTGTTACCTAAGAACTGTAGTCTCTAATTTATTAAAAGCATATTAAAAGATCATAAGATACATTTTTATTCTTTTTAAATTCTGGTCTTCATCACCTTTTTGTAAGCACAATCAGATTAAGTGCACTGTAAACAACATACCAGTAAAACAGTGGTTCCCAACCTGGTATTCATGTACTCCCAGGGACACTCAACAGAACCTTTACGGGTACTTGAAAAAGAATGGAATAATGGCAGAAAAAGGCAGGTCATGCTCCAGAATGCCTTGCAAGACAGGAATGCCGTACAAGGACCAGCAAGGCAGGAAGGAAGGTAGCTAGTTGGCTGTGAAAGCCCCACCAATAGCTAGTTTTTGGTCATCAATTCATCTATGAACCAGTGACTGAAAACCAGCACAGTAAAAAAACTGAAACATAATATGGAAAGTGATCAATCACTCAGAATTTCTCAGCACACTTCTGAGTCCAAAACAGTGCAAAGGCAGAGTCTTCTGTTCTTCAAACAGATAAAAAGAGAAAGCACTGTGATAAATACATAATGTCTGGACTTCATAGAGAGGAGATGAGGGCTTGTATTATTAATTACGAACATTTTGCTAATATGAAGGGTACAATTTATGGAAATGGGCTGCCAAGGAATATGTAAGTGAAAAAGGTTGGGAACCACTGCAGGAGAACCATGAATCAAATCCACCTGTAAGGTGTCTGGTGTGTTAAGCCAGAAGCTCTACATACAACATACAACCCATAACACATAACTGGGAGTGTGCAATTCAGTTCACAGCAGAGAGATGCAGCTGCATATATTTGCAATGCTTTTTACTCAGAAGTAGACCCACTGCTTTCCATGGGTGTTATTCTTAAGTAAGGGTGCATTGAATTGTAGCCTGCTCCAAATGGAAAGGAGGATTCCCATGCTGGTGTTTCAAAAAACAGACCTGCTTTGCAAGCATTTGCCAAGCAGAACTAGGCTGCGGCAGAAGGAAGGAGAATAAAAGCTTAACAAATTGCTTCTAAGGAGCTGTGCCTGCCTGCCTGCTGCTTGAGAAACTTGGCGCCTGCCTGTCTGCCAATTGAGAAAGGAAAGTTTTCAGAGTTGAAAGGCTTTGTCCTCTGATTGACCCGGACATAAGGCGAAGTGATAATTGGAGCTTGATTACTTGGTAAAAATTTCACGTACTATAGGCGAGTATCTACGGTACATTTATCTGATATAGTTAGATATCATGATTGGATTACAAAGAATTTCTTCATAAATAAAAGACAATCCTGCTCATGCAAGGGGGAAATCTCTGATTCCTTCTTCTAAATTCAGTCCCACCATTCCAAATTCTGTGCCTTCTCATAGGGTTTCCTGGGTCTCAGGAGGGACCTCTTGGGGGACAAGAGGCTGCTTGGCAAGGCGCAAGCGGGAAAGCCATGTTGCATAAGCAGAGCTTCCCTAAAAGTCTCTGCTGTATATTGAAATGTATTGCGTACCTTGATTCTCCAGCATAAGGTAAGTATCTATGTGAGATTAAATGTGCAGAATGTATCAATCACAGCATACAACAGTAAATATTCCATCACATTATAAATGGTTGGCAACCTTCAGTCTCGAAAGACTATGGTATAAGCCTACAGCACCCAGTATTCCCAGGCGGTCTCCCATCCAAGTACTAACCAGGCCTGACCCTGCTTAGCTTCCAAGATCAGACGAGATTGGGCATGTGCAGGGTAACGGTTGCAGCTTATTTTTTTCTTTGTCCATTAATAATTTAACAGCCTAATCCTATCCAGGGTTTACCACTGATAGATCTTGCAATCCATCAAGATCCTAGTTCCAGAACGACGTAGAAGTTGCTTTGTTGTTCAGCAGACCGTGGGCCGCTGGGGTAAACCACTGGAGGTCATGTGCCAGTGACAGCAGTCTGATGAATCTTCTCCATCCCACACTGCTGCTGTTAAGTCACAGGGGCAGAATGTGGGAGGATCATGGGCAGTTCAGATTGGGAAGTGAGTGGAGCTGGGGACAATTTAAGGGTGTGAGGCGGAGAATTTCAGCAGCATTGGCACATACCAACATCTCCTTTCTCCAGCCCAGCGCACCCCTTGACTCTTCTCAGACTTATGCCAGCTGCATAGCTGGCATTGGTCCAAAAAGGGACGTTGGAGGCCAGTCAATCTGAGGGGATCATATCCCTCCCCCCCCCACCATAGTATGGTCTATTTGGGACTGTATTATATTCTACATTGACCATAGTACTTAAAACTATTTGATGTGAAATAATTGTTTTTGACTGGACTGGAAGGCAATTTCTCTGATAAGAAATACTCCTGCTAAGCTGAGGGCTTGACAGAGGGAACACCAATTGATTATATTGCTACGATCTGTTGTTTTGTCAATGGTAATTAGTGTCAGTAATTGCTGGAGGATAGACCAGTGCCCATCAGGAATTCTGCCATCTTTAGGAAATAAATGTATCATGGTTAAAATTTTGATATTGGAATCATTCTGAAGTCTGCAGTGTACATCCGGAGGGAAAGGAAGGGGTCAAAGTGGTATTTCCCAACTTTGTTTTGGAAAGGCATGAGGTATTATCCATTATACATAATACATTCTTTTAGTGTATTATACGCCATATGAGTCACCCCCATGATTGAATCAGGCCTAACCCAAACTGGAAAACCATTTTCTCCTTGCATTCTATTATTATTATTATTATTATTATTATTATTATTATCTTAAATACCTATTTTCAAGAGAATTAGTTCACAATATGGTTTACATAGTAAAATAAATCAATAGTTCCCTATCTCCAATGAGTTCGCAATCTAAAAAAAATACAGAAGAGACACCAGCAACAGCCACTGGAAAAGATGCCATGCTGGGGTAAAGAGGAACATTTAGTGATATTTAGTGTAGTGGTTCTCAAAGTGGTGGGTTGTGACCCACCATTGGAACCTAAAGGGTCACTTTCCCCTTAAGGGGAATAACAGATAAATAGGTGCCCTGACTGTGCCGCAGTGATAGCAGCACTGCGGGCAGCCAGGCTCATTTCAACATACTTGGGGGAACTGTGCAGCACCCCCCAGAGGGTCCTACAGGATTGCAGCCCCCTCCTTGAGCCTCCCCTCTGCTGCAGTGGGCTCCAATTTGCAGTTGGAGCCCACTTCCAGTTTCAGAAGTTCCGTGCCCTGCAGCTCCAACTGCAAACTGGAAGTGGGCTCCAACTGCAAATCGGAGGCCACTACAGCAGAGGGTAGGCTCGAGGAGAGGGCTGCGAGCTTCCAGGACAATCTGTGAGTCTGTACAGTCCCCCTAGGTATGTTAAAATGTGCTCGGATGTCCGCAATGCTGCGATCACTGTGGTGCAGTCAGGTCATCCCCCCCATCCCAGTCCCCACCCTCGCAAGTACTTACCCCGTTTTTCAGACTCCCAGAGAGTTTGAGAACCACTGATTTAGTGAATATCAAAACCACATTAACCACCACAGTTAATTACAGGGAGTGATTTTAATGGAAGAACAAAGTGAAATTGATGTACAAAACAAGAATGGAAAAGCAGTGCTGGTGGTATCCAAGAACGAAGTGTGAAATTATTAGTTATTACTAATTATTCTTATTTATTAGCACCATTACATAAGAACATAAGAAGATTAGAACATAAGAACAACCCCACTGGATCAGGCCATAGGCTCATCTAGTCCAGCTTCCTGTATCTCACAGCAGCCCACTAAATGCCCCAGGGAGCACACCAGATAACAAGAGACCTCATCCTGGTGGCCTCCCTTGCATCTGGCATTCTGACATCGCCCATTTCTAAAATCAGGAGGTTGCACGTACACATCATGGCTTGTAACCTGTAATGGATTTTTCCTCCAGAAACTTGTCCAATCCCCTTTTAAAGGCATCCAGGCCAGATGCCATCACCACATCCTGCGGCAAGGAGTTCCACAGACCAACCACACGCTGAGTAAAGAAATATTTTCTTTAGTCTGTCCTAACCCTCCCAACACTCAATTTTAGTGGATGTCCCCTGGTTCTGGTGTTATGTGAGAGTGTAAAGAGCATCTCTCTATCCACTTTATCCTTCCCCTGCATAATTTTGTATGTCTCAATCATGTGCCCCCTCAGGTGTCTCTTTTAGTGCAAAGGGTTTGCCATTGCCATTGCTGCTCTTTTCTTGCTGAAGTTGCTGGGTCAGCTGCCAGGCTTCTGATTGAAGCATCAATTGGCACAGGAGTCTGCAGAGTTCCCGTGTGGATTGTGTTCTTCCTTCTCCAGCACGCTGATGGAGTTTACTAGTGAACTATATTGCATTAAAAAAAGAAAAAGAAAAATCTTTGTCCAAGTCCCTTTGTGCCCTTAAACAGAGGGATTGCACAAGCTTAGCAGAGGAACAAATCTGAAGGGACAGGGAAGGAATGGCAGTCAACCCACTCAAACTGTAGAGTGGTTTTCAGAACGTTGAACTGCATATTCTCTCCCTGAGTTCAACAAAGCAGACACCATCAAAATGGGAATGCCTCCTGGGATCACAGTTCTGCCTGTACAAAGGAAGGTGTTGCGTGGGCCTGAGTCCCATGAGGGAATAATACTTTATTTAAGACCAAGCAAAATTGACAAGATATCAAGCAACAAACATCTGAGCCCATTCGAATTCTTCATCAGGTGGATGGCAAGCAAAAGGTTGGGAAATGTGTTGTAGGAGAACCAACAGTCTGCCGTTCATAAAACCTAAAGAAGAATATTGGGTGGTTTTCTGGCAGGCTTGGATCAGCCTCCAAAAGGCATAAGACAGTTTCAGTACTTGACCTGAATCATATATAGTTCATTGTGAGCTCATGTAAATGCTGCAGTTGCCAAGACTCAGTTCTAAGGCTCTGTGTTTCTTTATTCCTCTTCTGTTCTTTTGAGTTTGTTTTTTGTGATCCCACCCTAGGTTCAATTAACTCGCAGATATAGAAGTATAGGCTTGCCCAGTCTTGTATAAAGAATAATTATTAAATATATTGTGCATTGCAACTGATTTGTTAGTCTAAGTAGGGACAGCATGGAGGAGACGGAGGTTCAGTGAAGTGTTGCGATGGGATCCTGAAGCGAGCAATAGAGGAGCCACTTACTGGATAATGGATTGATAACTACGGCAGAATGTGCCATATCTTTATCAAGTTCAGTGCCTTTGTAGATACAGCTGGGGAAATTGTACAGGACGTGGTTTGCTCAACCACGAAGAAAAGAGGGAAATGAAACCCAGAGATAAAAGCTCCATGAATGCAGCCTAGCGGGGGACAGGATCACAGAATGTCGCAATCCGAGCTTTTAGGAAGTCCTGTTTGGGAGCAATAAGGAATTTAGTAAGGTGCGATGCACAGAAGCGTTCAGAGCATAATAAGGCAGCCAACGTGGTTTAAGAAGAAACTGTTCAAAGACCTGAGGTTAAGAAATAGATAGGGAAGGCAGTGAGACAAGAATGTACAGTCAGGTAAGGCTCGCAGGGGAAAGATAAGGACAGGCAGCAAAAGCCATTAATATTAGAAAAAGAGCACGATGGATACCGAGAAGTGCTTTCAAAAATAGATTCCATCAGAGGAAAACTGTACAACAGGGAAACTAGATATGCAAAAGAAACAATATTAACATAAAAAAGGATGGTGCGTTTTGTTAACTCCATTTTTCCGAAGTAATTTTTCAAGGACAATCTGTGTGCATTATAGGTTATAATGAGGATGGTGTGTTGGAAGTATATTTGCTCCTGCTGTGCAAGGGTTTCATTGTGATTTTCAAACTTGGGGGTGGGGATTACAAGCAACATTGCATGTCTTATGGGTAAAAGGCCTATAAACAGGCAAGGGCTTCACAGAGGGTGAGTTATTGGCAACCCTCTGGGATTACTAAAAGGAAAGGTGCAGAAGAGGTGTGTGTCACAATCATCTGTCTGATGAAGGCCATATTATCTGAGGCTGGATATCCTGTAAGTAGAGGTGTTTGTTTCTGCTTAGTAAGATAGCCTTATTGAACACAATGGGCTTACTTCTGTGTCAGGTAACTAAACTGTTTTCAAACACCTCTACCATGATGAAATATAAGGGCCAAAATTGATTGAATCTTCTGATCCAAAGCAAGGCATAAAGGCAGAACAAAGGCTTTGAAACTTGCTCAAAAATTAGGCAATAGCCCTGGAGGGACAGAAGTAGGGTAAGAGAGCCAGGACTGCCTTCCTGTCGAGATGGGTTTAGGCAAGGCATCCCACAACGGTTGTTTGTGCTAGCACAGTGGCTTCAGTTGTGTTCAGGGAAAGAAGTAGGCGGAAAGGGTGGAGAGGGGAGTTATTGATCCTGCATGCCAACATGGCCCCATGGTCCTTGGTCCTTGGTCCATGGTCCTTGGATTGCAGCTAGAATTGGGGTAGCCAGTCAAATGCAACCAGTCAAATACACCACAGGGTGGTGCTAGGCAAGATATACCGTATTTTTCGCTCCATAAGACGCACTTTTTCCCCCCAAAAAAGTGGGGGGGGGGAAGTGCGTGCGTCTTATGGAGCCAACACTGCAAAAAAAAAAACTCCGCCCCTGGCCCCGCCCCTGGCCCCCCCCCTCTGCTCAGCTCCGCTTCCCAGGAAAGTGTGGGTGGGGTAGCAGTCTCACTGTGCAAGCCTGCGTGTCTACTCAGAAGTAAGTCTCAGAGTCACTGGGGATCACTCCCAGGAAAGCATGGATGGGGTGGCAGTCTTGCTGAGCAAGCCCGTGTGTCTACTCAGAAGTAAGTCTCAGCATCACTGGGGCTCACTCCCAGGAAAGTCTTAGCATCACTGGGGCTCACTCCCAGGAAAGCGTGGGTTGGGGTGGCAGTCTTGCTGAGCAAGCCAGCGTGTCTACTCAGAAGTAAGTCTCAGAGTCACTGGGGCTCACTCCAAGGAAAGCGTGGGTGGGGTGGTAGTCTCACTGCCCAATCCTGTGCATGCCTACTCTGAAGTAAGTCCCATTAGAGTCAGGGGGGCTTACTCCCAGGGAAGCCTCTCTCCGCCCCCCAAGCCTGGAGCATCACAGACTCCTGCTCTCCCCCCAAGCCTGGAGCATCACAGCTTTTCTCTTCCACCCCCCAAGCCTAGAGCATCACAGACTCTTCCCTCCCCCCAAGCCTGGAGCATCACAACTTCTCTGCAACACAAACACTTTCCCCCTCTCTCACACACACAGGCTGCCCCCTTCACTTACACACACAGATGCTCTGCCCCCCCCCCACTCACACAGCAGGGGAGGGGCACTTTCACTCGCCTCATCCAGCATCTGAATGTAAGCCCCCCCCCATCACAAAGAAAAAACTGTCTCCTTGGTCAGAATGCCAGTGTTTGCTTATTGCACAAGCCCCAGGTAAGGCTCGGTTCTCACCATAAATCCAGAGGTTTGTTGTGTCTTGAGAATTCAAGTTGTGGTTGGACTTTTCACTTGTTCATTTATATTGGAATCACGGAAGATCTGGCGAGGAGGTAGGTGTGGTGTCAGCAGTGGCCCCTTTAAGGGTAAGGCCTGGGCATTCAGCAGAGTGTGCTGCACAGCTGCAGCCACTGGAAGGCAATAGGGCCCTCAGGGATATAAGGAGTACCAGAGGCAGAAAGGGTTTGTGGGTTTTGAAGGAGTGCAGGTTGGAGGTAGGAGAGGAGACTGACTGGGTTTATTGAATTTGGAATCTGTCTGTGGATTGTGACTGGACTTGGATACCCTGATGGATTTGACTGACCTACCTGGAACCTGACCTTGGACTGTAATTTGGCTTATTGGCTCTGGACTCTGGTTTGGTAACTCTGATTGATGGGACTGGTTTACTTGGCATCTGTGGACTGGAACTGGACTCACTTTTGCTTGCTGCACTGGTGAGTTGCACAAGGGGGACTGATCAGCCTTAAGTGGGCACGAGGCCCAGTGGATTGGAATTTAGCAGAACATCATTGTAGCAGAAAGATAATGTGATCCCCTATTTGTGTGCACCTGCTTTTGTGAGCTTCATAAATTCTGACTCTCAAGATGATGAGTTCTTGGGGTTTCCAGAAAACTAGAGTACTCAAACCTTTTAAGCCTCTCCATTTGTTAATGACAGTGATAATAGTTCTTAATGCCACTGTTGACTGCTGTTCACTTTACATGGTTCAAATGTTATTCTGTTATAGTTTATTAAATATTTTATTACACTATTTGGTTCAGAATATTTTTTTCCTTGTTTTCCTCCTCTAAAAATGAGGTGCGTCTTATGGTCAGGTGCGTCTTATGGAGCAAAAAATACGGTAGGTGAGGAATAAAAGACATGAGGGTCTAGTTGGCTTTTTTATGTTTTTCATCCATAGGAAACTATGGAATCCTCTGCACAGTGAGTGTGTTGAGGAACCTTTTTTACGTGATGGTTCCTGAGAGCTTTACTTCCAGTCCTTGATTGGTGCAAACTTTGTCTTTGCACTAGTTAAAGGTGTGGCAGCTAGCTCAGGAGATCTCTTGGCTCCTTAACACACCTTCTTGATTGAATTTAGCCATGGAGACTGTGAGGATAGCTAGGGTTAGACATCTGTCTTTTGTTAACGACTTGTTTTTCCTAAATCAGGAAGCTCCCAGGATATGGCTTTGGTCACAGGATCAAACTTGCTGCACCAGCAGTATATGGTCCCCAAAGAATTTGGGGGCAGGCTAAGTTTCATCTGAGCCAGCGAGATAGAGTGGTGGTGGTGGGGGGATTTGATTGTTCTAATTGTGACCTTCCCGTTGGTTTATGGATCTAAGGCCCTTGCCATCAGCCCTGTTAATAATCAGGGCTGGGCTTTCATAGCAGGCACCCAGCAACATGTACACAAGTGTGCTCTCTGCATGCCTTAAAATAGGAAAATGGAAGAAAATGTGTAACCAGGCAAGAGTGGGCACAATAAACCTAGTATGTATAAATTTAGGATAAGCAAAGTCTGGATAACAGAAGATGAGTGATTGCAACTGCAGTGAGGAAACGGTTATATACTAGCAGGAAAAATGGACTTGAGCACTTCCTTTAGAACCCAGAGGACAAAACAATCACATAGACTTCTCTTTGCAAATAAAGGTGCATTTTCCTAGTAGTTGAAAATTAATAGTTATTTTAGTCAAGTGTTTGCTGTGCTGTGAAAGCCCAAAGCAAGCTAAGAAATGAATTGTCTAGCAATTAATTACAAAAAAAAAGGGCAGAGGAAGAAAAACATGGATCTGCAGACTATGAGGCTTCCTGAGCCTTCCGTTCAATGTTTGCTGTCAGCTTATCCTTACAAGGTCTGTACTGTTGGGACTGACAAGCATTGTAATGTCACATCTGAAGATTTTGGAAATAGTGAGATAGAGAATGGCAAAATCCATGTCAATACATGTAAGAACAGAGATAAAGCAATGGAACATGTTTTGGTTTGGTTTTGTTTAATCCCGTTTCATGGACTGCACAAGTTTTCTGAAACAGGTGCCTCATTAAGACTGGCTTATGTTGGGAAAAGTTTGACAAAGGGAATCTTTTTTTTATCTGGGGAAGAAAGGAATAAAGGGGAAAAAATGGAAGATTAGTTCAGAATGATTTTTACGTGCACATTGAACTTCAAAAGGCCAAAGGAATTGTTTTCAGTCACAGATGGTGGGAGTGAGAGAACACAATTGTGGGGTCTCATACTAATGAACACACCGATTTCACTGAGTGGAGAAACAATAGCAAGCATTTCAGATGCTGTGCTTTTACACAGCCCCATCCATGAAAGGGATGTGAAGTGTCCAACAAACTGTTGGGATAATAAGACAAGACTTTTGGGTAACAGGCACGGCTTGTGCTTTGGGTGTGTAAATGACAGTTCTAACAAGAAAATGAAATTAAAAGAGAAGCCCCCCTACCATTTACACACTGATGTTGGGGAGGTAAAACTGATAGGGCGCAATCCTAACCAACTTTCCAGCACTGGCATAGCTGTGCCATTGGGGCACATGATGCATCCTGCAGTTGGGAGGCAGTCACGGAGGCCTCCTCAAGGTAAGGCAATGTTTGTTCCCTTACCTTGGAGCTGCATTGCCCTTATCTTGGTGCTGGAAAGTTGGTTAGGATTGCGTCCATAGTTTCTTGTTTCCATAGGCCACTGGGAAAGAAAATTATATCTGACTTGATTGCATATTCCATATAATGGGTATTTTGCCCATGTACAAGTGTCCCCCTGTATCTGCCGGGATACTTTCCTGTGCCCCTGAGGATACCGAAAACATGGATAAAAGGAGACCCTATACAAACTGTGATGCCAAACACTCATCTCTCTTCCTTTGCAGCCAGCTATAGAATGCTGGAAGAGGAGAATTGCGGATAAGTGAATTCATGGATACAGGATCTGTGAATACAGGTGAACGTCTGTTTATTGAGCTGTTCTTTCCTCCTGCCTTATGAGGGGGCCAGGAATGCATGACCAGGAAGTCCCAAAGAATCACAAGAGACAACACTTAGTTTCTGTTCAGCACTTCTGCAGGTTCTTTGTTTCCAGAAGTTTGTGTCATGTGCTGCCTCATCTTGAAAGCTTAGCAATGCAAAGGCCTTATGGGAAGACTGGGGAACCAGTTTACAGCAGAAACGTGTATGACTAACTAAACTGATACAGATGGAACCTCTGTATCCTCAGATTTTGCTCCCATAGATCAGGCTCAACGTGGGTCCTCTCAGCATAGGACCAGTGTTGAGCCAGTCTTTGTCCCACCTGAGCCCTCTAGAGGTGACCAGAGCACAGTGCCAGTCACCTCTGGAGGGCTTTCTGAAGCCCACAGAGGGAGCTTGTGTCTGCCCACTGCCTCTGTGGGCTTCATAATGGTCACTTCAGGTCGAAAAATGCTACCAGTTTCCCAAGGGAAACCGGAAGTGATGTTTTTATGCCATATAAGGCATTCTGAGGCCCACTTCCCTGGGCCTGCTTCCCGGGGAAACCGAAGTAGTGTTTTTCAGCCAGGAACGGCCATTCTGAAGCCTGCAGAGGGAGTGCACATCTACCTGCTGCTTCTGGAGGGCTTCTGGAGCCACAAATCACAGGTTTGATTATCCGTGAGTTTTGGTATCCGTGGGGGTCCAAGAATGGATGCCCCGTGGATACTGAGGCCCCCACCTGATTTATCTTCTGAAGGGCCTAAGAGTGTCCTCAGGAAGGTTGTGCTTGTTTTTTCATGTCCAGGCTTTATGTGCTTGGCTTTTTCAATTTAAGTTGTAAGCTATAATTAATGACCAAATCCTATTCAGCTTTCCAGCACCAGTGCAGCTGCAATGCAGCCCAAGATAAGTGAACAAATATTCCCTTACCTTGAGGAGGTCTCTGTGACTACCTCCCCACCACAGGATGAAGTGCACACCCCATTGGCACGGCTGCACCGGTACTGGTAAATTGAATAGGATTGGGCCCTAAGTTATTAGAAGAGGTCTGGAGTATATACATAGTGTTGGATACACAAGAACAGTAACTCTCAGGCACATGCATTTCAGTCTCACACTTCATCAAGGTACATAAGCTAGATCAGTAACTCATCATAATGGACAATAAATGAGGATGGACAAAGTGAATGGAGAGACGCTCTTTTCCCTCTCACATAACACCAGAACCAGGGGACATCCACTAAAGCTGAGTGTTGGGAGAGTTAGGACAGGTAAAATATTTCTTTACCCAGTATGTAATTAGTCTGTGAAACTCTTTGCCACAGGAAGTAGTGAGGGCATCTTGCCTAGATGCCCTTAAGAGGGGATTGGACAAATTTCTGGAGGAAAAGTTCATTATGGGTTACAAGTCATAGTAGGTATGTGCAAGCTCTTGGTTTTAGAGGCAGGCTGCCTCTGATTGCCAGATGCAGGGGAGGGCACCAGGACGCAGTGTCTGTTGTCTTGTGTGCTCCCTGAAGCATTTGGTGGGCCGCTGTGAAATACAGGAAGCTGGATTAGATGAGCCTTTGTCCTGATCCAGTGGGGCTCTTCTTATGTTCTTATCCATGACAAGGTGGTCAGAAACTCATGACTTGACTTGTGACTAGGCACTGTGGCACATCCCTGCACATGATAGACATATTGTTCATTTGGGAGCCCAATCCTATGCATGTCTGCTCAGATATAAGCCCAATAATACTCAAAGGAACTTACTCCTAGGGATGTGAGAATTAGATTGCATCCTGGATTGTATAAACCAGTTCCTATGACCCCTAAAATTGAAGAACACAAAACCCTTAACTGTACACTTAACAGTCATTGACTTCCACAGGATTTGCACCAGATCTCATACCTAACATTGACTACAGAATGGGCTGAATTTACATCATGGGCAGGGGTGTTTGTTTTTATTTAGTAATCAACAAAAACAAACACCACATTTTTCAAAAACTTCTATCCATAGATATTGAATAAGGAATGCTGGAATCATGTATTCCAGTGTTTCTCAAACTGTGTGTCGGGACCCACTAGGTGGGTTGCGAGCCAATTTCAGGTGGGTCCCCATTCATTTCAATATTTTATTTTTAATCTATTAGTCTTGATGCTATCATGGTATGTGGGGGAAATGTTACAGGCCTGTACTTTGAACAAGCTACTATGTATAGTCTTTTAACAATGGCAGTAAATTGGACTTACTCCTGGTAAGTGTGTGAGAACCACTGATGTATTCAGTTGTGAATGAAAACACAAACACCGCATTTTGCATTCAATTCAACAAATTAAAAAAAGCCACCATTTTCAAAACACCTTTAGTAATGCATTTTGTCTGTAAGGGAAATTAAATGCAATTTGAGAAGTTTATTTTATTTTATCTGAAAGCTGTATGTGAGGATGAAATTGTTCTGTTCCAATGGCTTAGAAAAAGAGAGACTGCAACTTCTAATCTTGGCTTTCATAAAATGAGCCTCCAATGATGGAGAGGAGCTTCCATTCTGATCATGTTATGCTAGAACAGTGCGCTTCCAATGAAGCATCTTGCATTGGCTGCTGTCAGAGGCATGTTACTGTAAAAGACAGACTGCTACTCTCATCTGCTGTGGCAATGCCTGCACCCTGTGTTTCCGGCAGCATCAATATATGCTAGTATCTCCTCTTCTTAAAGGTCGGTGAGCCTTGGGTGCTTTGAACCGCATTGTCTATTCTATTTGCCTTTCGGCCGATTACATTCCACGTGTAGGTTGAAAGGCAGCTGCCACTGGATGCCCTCGTCTGTTCAAACCAGCATCAAACTGACAAGCCTGAGTTCCTCCGCTGCTGGTTTTACATGTAGATTTACATTTTGACTTGCTGATGTGTGATAGGAAATCGTAGGCCCCCTCAGACAACAGAGCCATGATGCTTTTGTAATTGGATACACTTTATACTGCTAAACTGAAGATTTTGCGAAATCAATTGATCGAAGGGGTAGTGGCAGGGAAATCAATGTGACTGTGGTGTTTTTTTATCCAGGATAAAAATGCAGAGATAGCCAGCTAAGCCCTGTACTGCTGTTTCCAGAGCTGCACTCTTGTCGCTCTCCTGATGCTGAGGATGTTAATCAGAAATAATGATGTTTATTCCCATGGGCAATAATTACTTGTTTTAGGGTAGTATATGTTTAAAAAAACAAAAAAACAAAACAGAGTTCTTTTACAAAGACTATGCTGTTGTCTGTAGGCAAATTCGGAGATGAATTTTTGATGAAATAGGACAAAGAAATGTTGGATGTGCCAGATTATTGCGCCATATGCCAGTCAGATTAAACTGCTTGTTAAAAATACAATATTACCCCTAATGCCTTGCAATAAAACCTTTGGTTAATCATGCCTTTGAAGTGTCTTTGGAAGGTTTGTTTCTGTGATGCCGTTCCTAGACTGAACGAATGCCGTTTTAATCCAGAATGCTATATATGCCATTTGGAATCAGTTGTGTATGGAGCCTCTGTAGGACTACTTCCTATATCTAGTTATAAGCCATGCAACTGCTTCCTTTTCCCTTTTAACCAGTAGCGTCCCCTTTTCATCATGAACAGTGACAGGAGCAAGGGAATTTGAGTCTCTGAGGTGTTTTTTCATGTTTTAAAAACAGCATTTTACTTTGTTGTCGCCTCTTTCGACATGTTTGCTGGCCTGTTTTCGGGGACGCTTTGTAGCGAGTGTGAAGGGAATGCTATTAAATATCAAATATTCATCAGTAAATCAGCACCAGCAGTCGGAGCTAAACTTTCAGTTTTTAATTCCTTCAACCATGACATAATTTCTTCTTAATAAATTGGTCAGCAAACATACTCTTTATAAGCTCTTGTCTTGTTCGCATGTGTTCCTGTGAGTTCCTGCACTAAAAAAGTCAAACTCAGAATTGAGATTGATTTCCTGAACAAAATATCTCTGGGTCTGAAAATGGAGGTTGAGGAAAAATAATTAATTGCCTTTAAAAGGATTGTTTTTCTCCTTTTTTTTCTTCCTTAAGTTTGAAAGTAGGCTGCAGAAACCCTGGTGCATGTATGAAAATAACTGCATATGTGCAAGGGACTATTTGGATTCCAGTCAGTGACATTAACATGTTTGCATATGCATGTTCATGTATACATTAAAATGTTCTTATAAGCACTTTAGGCCAGTTCACATTAGAAGCTTTATAGTAGGTATGGTGGACATAGTCAGACTGAAATACATCATGTCTCCTGGCCTTGTGGATTACACAAGCCCAAGAGGCAATTTTACAGGGCTCTTTGCTGTTTGTTTAAAAACATACATCTTTAGTATTTTTTACCTAGTCTTAATGTTTTACAGGTGTGCTCCCTTATCCACAGGGGTTCCGTTTCTGCAACACTCTTGGACCCATGCAAGGGACTTGCGTTGGCCCAAGTGACATTCAGGATTGCGCCCTTAGACTACAATCCTATCCACACTTTCCTGAGAGTAAATCCCATTGAACACAATAGGACTTACTTCTGAGTAAGCATGCATAGGATTGCGCCCTCAGTGTGTTTTAAGTCCCTCCAGGGCTTTGCTGGGTCTCCCAATGCTTTGTAAGAACATAAGAACAGCCCCACTGGATCAGGCCATAGGCCCATCTAGTCCAGCTTCCTGCATCTCACAGCGGTCCACCAAATGCCCCAGGGAGCACACCAGATAACAAGAGACCTCATTCTGGTGCCCTCCCTTGCATCTGGCATTCTGACATAGCCCATTTCTAAAATCAGGAGGTTGCACGTGTACATCATGGCTTGTAACCCGTAATGGACTTCTCCTCCAGAAACTTGTCCAATCTCCTTTTAAAGGCGTCCAGGCCAGACGCCATCACCACATCCTGTGGCAAGGAGTTCCACAGACCAACCACACGCTGAGTAAAGAAATATTTTCTTTTGTCTGTTCTAACTCTCCCAACACTCAATTTTAGTGGATGTCCCCTGTTTCTGGTGTTATGTGAGAGTGTAAAGAGCATCTATCTATCCACTCTGTCCATTCCCTGCATAATTTTGTATGTCTCAATCATGTCCCCCCTCAGGCGTCTCTTTTCTAGGCTGAAGAGGCCCAAACGCCGTAGCCTTTCCTCATAAGGAAGGTGCCCCAGCCCCGTAGTCATCTTAGTTGCTCTCTTTTGCACCTTTTCCATTTCCACTATGTCTTTTTTGAGATGCGGCGACCAGAACTGGACACAATACTCCAGGTGTGGCCTTACCATCGATTTGTACAACAGCATTATAATATTAGCCGTTTTGTTCTCAATACCTTTTCTAATGATCTCAAGCATAGAATTGGCCTTCTTCACTGCCACCGCACATTGGGTCGACACTTTCATTGACCTGTCCACCACCACCCCAAGATCTCTCTACTGATCTGTCACAGACAGCTCAGAACCCATTAGCCTATATGTGAAGTTTTGATTTTTTGCCCCAATGTGCATGACCTTACACTTACTGACATTGAAGCACATCTGCCATTTTGCTGCCCATTCTGCCAGTCTGGAGAGATCCAGACATTAAAAGATAAAAGACATTGGAGAGATAAGACATTAAAAGTATTACTTCTGGTTCCTCTGTGAAACCAGAAGTCACATATTTTGAGCTGCCAAGCTCACAGGACTCTCCGGAGGCAAGGGGAGCAGAGGGGATCCTCCAGAGGGGGTGTATGCAGGGGGGCCCCACGGACCCGATCTGTGGATAACTGAATCTGCACATACAGGATCTGCAGACATGGAATTTATTTTCTGTATCCTGTTTTTAGTTGGTTTTAACATTATGTTTTATTGTGTTGTGAGATGCTTTGGGCTGCAGAGAAGCAGAATAAAACTCTTTGAAATAAATAGTGCATATTCATAAACCTCTAATACTGGAGAAGCAAGTGTGTGGGGGGGGGGTCCACAGGTAATGTTGCAGTGCTGTAGGTATTGCTTGCAATCTTGGTGGTCCTTTGCAGTCCACATGGCTGATGGTGTTCAGGACAGGTTATGCTCAGGCTATCAGTCTTGGTTGTGTTTCTTTGCTGTCCATGAAAATATTTGGAAAGGGAGAAAGTACCTACTTTTTCTTGGATTATAAGGGTTATAAGGCAATAATGATTCAGGACACAGCAGTAGCGTAGCTACAGGGGGGACACAGCACTTAGTTTTGCAGGGTGCTTCAGTGTCCCCTGTAAGCTGACCTTCCCCCTTGGAGCCATTAGCAAGGATAAGAGCAAAGTACAGGTGTCTCTACTGCTTTGCTCTCACCCCTGCTCTGACAGTGAGGGGGAGGGGCAGCTTACAGGATGCATTGAGGCACCTTGCAAAACTTCATGCTGTTTCCCCCCTTTAGCTATGCTACTGGGAAACAGTCTGTTCCAAACAAGAGATTTCAGGGTATAAACTCTGCACTGTGGAGGAAAGGTACTTGGCAAACTGGGACCAAGACTGGAAAACAGGATTAGAAGTCAGAAAATGATGAAGGTTGAAGAGGGGGATAGACTTGGAAGACAGTGAGGCAAGAAATGTCCAGAGGGTCAGCAGGAGAGGAGCTGAAGGAGCGAAGAGAGAAGTAAGTAAACTGAGGCTATCAGGTAAACAAAAGGCAATGGAGGAGCTTATCAGTTAGGCATCAGATTACAGAAGTGCTGAGTGCTGAAGTGTTGATAGGCAGGCAGCCCAATCTTAGCTAGTGCTGGTGCAGCAAGGCCGCACAACCCATGGTGTATCCTACACTGGATAGGAGCAGGCTGGAGGTCTCCTTGGAATAAGGGGACATTTGTATTCAATACTTGGGGTAAAGCCCCAGTCTGCACAATGGGGATTCTCAGATCGGTGCCAGTAAAATCAGTGGCACAAGTTTGAGAAACCCCGTGTCAGGTTTTCAGACCTGGGAGGGGGAATAGGATTAGTGCTGAATTCAGTGAATAGGATTCATTGCTGCTGCTGATCCTTGCCCCTCCCAGGTCTGATCTGCCCTCCCCACTCTGTTACACCCTCTCCCTGCCCTTGTTTTGCCTGGCAGGAGCTTATCTGCTTCATCAGTTGCTACTCCTGAATTCACCAAAGGAACAGCACAGGCCTGTCCCACCAGCATTGCTAAGTCTCTGGGTACTGCAAATGTGCTTTATGGCAAGTTTGCAACACCCTTGGCCAGCACAGCAGTCGCTGTGCCAGTGCAGCACGAGGTCAGAATTGCATTGTAACTTATAAAATGGCAGAAGAGGGGAGAATGTTGTTGTCAGAGGTGGAATCCACAACATGGACAGACAGCCAATGATGGCCATATCTGGGTGAAATGGAAGCTGAACTAGCATACCATAGTGAAAGTGGACTTCTTCCCTAAAACAAACAAGTATCACCTTCATTTATTTCTCATTTATTGTGCCATAAATTTTTCTGAACTACAATCTTCAGAAGATGCAGTTCTAGAATATGCCCTGTAGGGGTTTAGTGTGATGAAGAAGGTCTAGAGCTGGAACGTCCCACCGTGCAACAATGTTGATGGCACACTTTCAGATACAGAAATGAAGCAGAAACAAAGGAAACAGAAGGCAGCTACCTTGGGGGTGCTCTCTCGACTGTTACAACCCGAATCAAATGTTTATATGAGTCCTTGGGCTTCTAATGAGTGAATGTGAAGTTGCTTGGCTATAAAGTAAAACGCTCTTGTGATATCAATTACAATATTCTCCCAAAGCAAGACTTTTAGGCTTGGAAACAACACATTATATAGCTAGCAATTTTGATTTCAAGCAGTACTACTATTGTCATGTGTTCTTTAATTAAATGTACGTATAAACTTTTAGGACATCCTGTTTTGTAAACCAGTGACTGCGCCTTGCGGTAGCTTGTCTGTTCAGAATATGCAGTAGCCAAGGTGGTAATTCTAAAGGTCAAGTATCTGAAAATTACCTTTCAGTCATTGTGATTCAATGAGTGTTTCAAAAATTACCTGGACAGAATTTTGGAACATTAAGGCATTGGCAGACCAGACTAATGAAAAATGCAGAACTTCTAAGAATATAACTCTTTATCACTGCTAACAGTCATTAATGTTCGCATGTAATAAGGAATATGGTACAGACATAGCACATTTTTTCCCCAAATAGTACACATTTTATACTTTGAAGTCGATAACATTTGTTTTGTAGAAGCAGAAAGGATCATTCTACAAGCAGTAAGAACAAAAAAAGGACGGGGGTCTTTTTATTAGAATTATTATTATTAGAATTATTAGAATCCAAGCAGAGAGTCTCCAGGCTCCTGCCCTGATATTACTTAACTGCTAATAACCGGAACAAAAAGTGAAACTAAGAGTCCAATCCTATCCTTCTCCCCACAAAACAGCCACGCCAAGCCTCCATAAGCCTCCCCCTCCACAATGGGTCTCCTCAGACCTTTGCCAACTCTGTAGCTGGCACAAGTCTGAGGAGGGGAAGGGAGTGGGAGGGTTTGCAAAAGAGGTGATAGGATCCAGCATGTGCCATCTCAGCTGGATCCACCCTCTCCCATAGCCTCTCCACCCTATTCTCCCTCCCCACTCAGTTTCACTGGATCATTGCCCACCCCCACAGCTGCCTTACCTTCTCTGGTGGGTGGGATATGGTCCATCAGTGAAGGTGGAGTACTGCTGCCTCCTGCTGCAATGCTTGGAAAATGACTGCCAATTGAGCACTGTGTGCTTTGTTGGCAGCCGTTTTACACCAGCGGAACTTTGTTCCACTGTTGTAAATGCTTCCACATAGCAGCCCAATCTGATAGAAGGCTAGAACTGCTCTGCTGCTTAAGTCTGCACTCCCAAGAGTAATCCCCATTAAACAAATCTGGACTTCCTTCTGAGTAAATATGTATAGAATTGTGATGAAAGACATCATGCCAACATAACGATACAATTCAGGACGGGAACATAGCCAGATACCCTAAAGAAGGTCATCTCTGTGATATAAAAATGTATATATGCATTTTTGAGAAAGATGACAGTTCCATCAGTGGTTCACAATGGAATGGGCAAATGGGTATTTTAATCTTCCCGCTTGCTCAAAGATTAGCAGTTCAGCCACCATCCCTTCTGATCTTCCTGTGGATCAATTCAGGTCACCATGTACTACAAGCAAAGAACAGGTGTTCTACAACCTATAGCTTCAGGTGATTCATGCAAATGAGTCAAGCCACACATTGCAGGGAAAGGATTCTTTCATCTAACATACCATTTCATCTGTTAGGTGCTTTGTATGTTAGGATCAAATTGAGTTCCCATTTCTTTATCGAGTCTTTCTACTTTGACCACTGTTGTGTTCAGAAGAGGTGCATGTGTGTCGATGCACCTATCAGAAACCTGCCTGCGAGCTAGACTTGATTTTGTCTTCTGGCTCATGTTTCAGACTTGCTTCACATATTTATTCTAGAAACTAGCAATGGACAAGGATATACTTGTCATTCCTATAGCATATGTTTGTCATTCTCTAGTGCCAAGCCTAAACTGTATTGAACCACTGCAAAATTCTGTTAGGGAGTGTTTCTCAAACTGGGAGTTGGGACCCACTAGGTGGGTCGCGAGTCAATTTCAGGTGGATCCCCATTCATTTCAATATTTTATTTTTAATGCTACCATGGGATGTGACTGCATTTGGTGAAATGTTACAGGCCTGTACTTTTAACAAACTGCTATGTATATTTTTTTTAACAATGACAGTAAATTGGACTTAACTCCTGGTAAGTATGGATAGGATTGCAGCCTTAGATTGTTAAAAAATTTTCCTGCTTGATGATGTCAAGTTCCGGTCATGACATCACTTCTGGTGAGTCCTGACAGATTCTCATTCTAAAAAGTGGGTCCTGGTGCTAAATGTGTGAGAACCACTGCTGTAAGGCATTTGCTTATTAAACTCAAGTGTGCATGCACAGATGTGTTAGGTGTTTCTTTTTCACCTGCACCAATGACTTTAGCAGTGATTGTGGGTCAAAATGCTTGTTACTATGACTCATAAATGCAAGTAATTTCCATGATTGTTTTCAATATTTCATTGAAAATTAAATTCAAAATATTGAAGACCAAAACTATAGATTGTCTGTCTGCTTTTCAGGGTGCTTTGTCACAATGAGTGTGATACAGATAACTGTAGTTACTTTGTAAAAATCTACTTATGGTTAATGGACCAGTGTGCTAGAAAGACCCCAAGACTGCTGATATGTGGTGCAGGGGCTTCTTCTATTTGCTCAAGAAAAAAGAAAAACACCCAGACCCAAAAGCTGTTCTTGACTGGCCCCAATACTCTTGTTTTTTGTGATCTTTTGAAAGGAGAGCAATTGATCAATTTCCTCTATCCCGTATCCTGTGTTGGATTAATGTATATATAATTTGTGCCATGTTATGGAAAATAGAAGAAGCTTTTGCTCATTATGTGTTTGATCAATTTTTCAACTTTTCAGGGCACCAGATTGCTGAACTCTGCAGCCTTATAGGAAAAAGATAAGAGAGGCTAGGGCTGCTTCCTGAAATAAGATAACTTTAAGAACACTGAGAATCTGCTAACGCATTATGTGAATGATCCACTCCTGTACAAAAACAGACCGTTGTGCCCCTATTCCAGTCCGTTTGGGAATGAGGCAATTCCAAATACTCATTGTCTGTGGTCCTTTCCCACATCATTGTGGGAATATTTAAGGCCTACCCTGTCAAAAGTGGAGTTTGGGATGGGAGGCTGTCTGCATTATTACATCTGCATCATTACTTCTTTCACTGGACTTATAGGCACATGGTGGAGCTGGGGCCAGTTTTCCAGACTATTCCAGCCAGCCAGTCACTCTTCATAGCCTGTGTGTACATCTGTGCTCATGTGAATTTCTGGAAGCGTAAAAGCCTTGAAAAGCCTTTTATCGTGCTTTTTAGCAAGGAGATGTTATGGAGGCAAAAAACGGGGACAGGGACGGGGACTGAGAGATGAGGGTGGACAGACTTGTGGCAATGCTAAGAAAAGAAAGCACAATGGGAGTGCAGAGAAAAGTGGACTATCATTTAATGCAGGAGAGATGTGGGATGAAGAAAAAGGAATCAGCTGAGAGATCTGCAGTTTGTGTAAAAGAAAGAGGAGACAGCAGATGCATTGAAGGGATGAGAAGAGGGGGGAAAGGCTAATACAGACAGCAGTGCAGAGAGGGATGTGGAGTGGAAAAGCAAAGAAAGTGGGAATACAAAGACCTGTGGGGTAAGGAAAAATCCAAAGAGGGGACTGGTTGTGCCCAGCTGTTTCGGCTGCACAGAAAGAAATAGAGTAAGACAGTGCTTCTCAAACTTTTTAGCACCAGAACCCACTTTTTAAAATGACATCCACTAGAGCAGACAAAAAATAAAGATTTCTAGAAAGGACTAATATTTTTATTTATAACGGCACACAATAATGGCACATTATGATCAGATTGGACTGAATCCGAATAACTTTATTGACCTAGGAACTTTTTATTTATTTTTTGCATGCAGAAGGTGACTGAAAATAGCCGTGGAGGCAATGTCCAAGCCCCATATCAAGCAGGGTCCAGCTCATGTTAGCGCATATCAAATTGAATTCAGCATTGGAGCAGCCCCATTTGAAAGCATACATCATTAGCTAGAACAGCAGTGAAGAAAACGGTGACCAAATGCAGCATACAGCCCATTTGCAGGTCATTGAGAGGATTGTGACGCCAGCCATTATTACACTGGTAACTTCACATTCCGTGGTGGAGGAGGGTTGCGTGCCCTAAGAATCCACTGTGGAAGTGGTGTGCATCAGTGCCTTACTGTGTTGATTCTGCATGTTCCTGGGCTAATAAAGTTGTTCTGATTCAGTCCAATCTGATCACCAGATCCAGAAACAGCTATATAGATGGAGATTTTAATGTGACTGCGCTGAAATGGATGATGGTTACATAGTATTATTGCTTGAACGTCATCTGGGAATGTGTTCCAGCAGTTTGGGAGGAAATAGCATGTACCGATCTGACATCCAACATGGCAGGATCCAGGGTGTTTTCCCTCCCGTTAGGAGCTCTATAAAACATATTGCTACTATCATAGGACAGAAAGTTTTCTGGTGATAAATAAATAGTAGAGGCATTTTGTTCTCTGGATCAGCAGATACGAGGATTAAAGGATTATGATCACATGAAACAATTTTGTACATCTTTGGCACTCAAGGCTTACCAAACGCGTTTTATGAAAATTCACCGTGCAGCAAATTTAGAGCCTCCTTTAAGAAAATAATACATTTCTGATTTATAAGTGGTCCTTTCTTAATTTATTTCATCTGTTAGAATTCTTAGGCACATATCAAGTATCTTCCTTCCCTTGATAGCTGAACTGCAAACTGAGAACTCTTTCCAAATCCATTTGAAGTCATTCAGATAATTGAATTATATATATTTTTCTGACTATGCCACAGGCTTGAATTGTGCACCTCTCCATGGATTTGATAATTGAAATATTTGAACTGTTTCTAAGGTTAAAAAAAAAGGTTCTGTCATTTTTTTTTTAATCTTAGTAACCAGATTTATTATTCAGAGTTCTCAGGATGTCCATGGTTTTGTTTTCTTTCTTTCCCCACCCGCCTTTGTTTCATGCTGGGATTATTGCCAACTGACTTTCTGTCCAGATCCTTTGTCTGCCTCAGGTGGATCCTGCCGAGAGATCTTTTATATAGGCTAAACTTACTTGATCATATTTGACATGGATGTCAGCTATCTAGAATAAAGGCAAAACGCATACTGTATATCAAATGACACAGAGGACACAACTATTTAGCTAACCCCAAGCGTAGGGAGATGTATCGACACCAGGCAGTAGACTGGCACCTCCATGAATTTTGATCCACATGGTGCTGTCATCTAGATCAGCAGAGGCCTTTCAGGAGTTGATGACTAAATGCACCCCTTGGAATTGAGATGAAGAATTTCTCATGATGCATTGAGAAATTGTCAAGTGCACATATCTCCACATATCATATCTGGTTCAAGGACCAGAAGGGCAACTGGCATTGCTCCCCCTCCTGTCACAGCATTTTTCTGCTTTGTTGGCTCTGGTGCTTGCTTGTTAGAGGGATCCACTGGCCTTCCAACTCCTTCTGTTAATGTTTTTTTTTAAAATTGGGAATGGTAGTAAAGAACTATTTCTAAAACATGGGCAGCCCAATACTAACTCCCTGGGTGGTGATGCAGCAGTGCCTATGCAGGATTCCACTATATCCTGCAGGGAAGTTTTGGCATGCTGGGGCCTCCTGGGGTTAAGTGAATGTCTGTTTCTTTGCCCCAGGGTAAGCCCCGGCAGGCACCATGCTTCAACTTGGACCTCCACAAGCTCTGTAACTGGCACAAGTCCGAGTTGATCCATGCAGGCAGATCAGGCTCAGGAAAGGAGTTAGGATTAGGCAGACACCACTACCACCAAACATGCCACCCCCAGGCCTGATTCACCGTCCTTCTCACCATATTTCCTCTCCATTCTGCCCACCCCTGCCCTCCCCCTGCCCTGTTCTACCCCCTACATGGCACTACCTGCTCTGGCAGGTGTCCCCAGACCATTGGAGCGCAGATCTGGCTGCTTGCAATGGTGGCGGCCAGGCTGTGCATACCAGCATAGACACGTTTGCGACTGCTGTAGAGTATGTTATGCCAACAGAACGTGTGTTCTGCCGTCATAACGGCTTGACAGGATTGGGCTGTTGTGATCTTGTCTGTGTGCATTCTTATTGCATTTTTATCCAACGTAATCTGGGATGTGCCAAATGCTGTGAATCACAAGCCTGTTTTATTTTATTTTTTGAAAGTTGCATTGGAAATTTATCACCATAATGTAATTGCATATCAAGGAAGAGTTTTCATGAGTCAGCTATAGCAGGGGTGCCCAAACCCCAGCCCTGGGGCCACATGCGGCCCTCAAGGCCTCTCAATGCGGCCCTCAGGGAGCCCCCAGTTTCCAATGAGCCTCTGGCCCTCCAGAGATTTGTTGCCACCTGCACTGGCCCAACACAACTGCTCTCAGCATGAAGGCAACTATTTGACCTTTGTGTGTGAGCTGTGGGATGAGGGCTTCCTCCACTGCTTGCTGTTTCATGTCTGTGATGCAGTAGTGGCAGCAAAGGAAAGGCCAGCCTTGCTTTGTGCAAGGCCTTTTTTAGGCCTTGAGCTATTGCAAGACCGTCATTCATTCATATAAGTTCATCTTTAATATATTCATTTATGTAAACTTATGTAAATTTATTCAAATTTTAAATGTAAATTAATTCTTTCTTTCCCTGGCCCTCAACACAGTGTCAGAGAGATGATGTGGCCCTCCTGCCAAAAACTTTGGACACCCCTGAGCTATAGGGATGAGGCTCCTCAGATTTTTGAGGATTTGGAGTTCACTTTAAAAAAAAAGTGCTCTACACGGAATAAGGGTTGATCTCATGGGCAAGATGCACTGGCAATGTAGCTCTTTTCCTAGCCTGGCTCTAAAAAAGGAAAAAATGGACTCCACTGACACCAGACTCTTCTGAAATGTATAGCAAGATAGCCAGTGTGCCAAAGAATTGTTGTTATTCTGTCTCAGTCCTAGATGTCACATTTGTTCTAAAAGCTGCTTTTGCCTTTATCACAAAGAATACTCTCAGAACCTTCAAAGCCTGAACTGTGGATATCTGTACAGGCTGACTATTGCTGTATGCAAGAGATTAATCAGGAACTGTCAAGAGTCAGCTTTAAAGATGGGAATTTTTTTTACAGGTCTGGAACTGGGTAATTCACCACACGCATTGTGGAGACAAAAAACCATTTTTGCTTCTTAAAGCCATGCTTCAATGAGGGGCACAAACTTTCAGACACTTAGGGCCAAGCTGCACATTGTGTTAAGTTTATTAGAATTAACACATTTGGGATTATTGTTTTTTTTAACTAAATAGAAGCTGCAGCAATGAAGGAAGGGGCGTGGAAGGGCTTTTTTGAACCTTTGCCCACTGTGGTCTCAATCTGAATCCATTACTGCTCTGTGGCTGCTGTTTGGGCTATGGAATCCTGTCTCTTAGGGCAAATAATTGTGACCATAGTAGGGGAAAGGGGCTAAAGCCCCCTGCGCCAAGGTCCTGATCTGGATTGGTCCGTTACTTCTATTTAGGAGGAAAAAAAAAAATTCAAACACATTAGATCTAATTTGCTGCATAACTGAACATATCACTTGGTCCTTAAAGGAGCAAAAGGTATACATCTCAGCTAAGATCTTTCTGTAGATTTTCATCCAAGTATGCTGTACACAGGTTCTGTTGACATCCTGAGCAGAAGAGTGACTGAAAGCAGCTGGTTTACAACCTGATGCACATGCTCGAATGTGTAAAGGGCATCTTTTTTGCTTTTTTGAATGGGTTCTCTGCTTCCTTTGCTGTTTGGTTTAATTGAAACATTTCTACTGCATTGTTCAGCACAGGTGCTCTCAGAGCAGCTCATTTTTCATCATGTGTTCTAAAGATGACTTCATCTGAACAATAAGCACTTTTAAATTCTGTACTGTGACAAAGCAATTAAAGTACTTCATTTCAAGAAATCCCAGCCATCTGGTATTTGGTACATGGCCTGTGCAACGGTAGAGTCCCTCTCTGATCCTGAAAGTGACAATATACTTTTGAACATTGGTTTTGTGTACACACACTGAAGACAATTTGTGATGATATATTTATAGCAAAATATGTTTCCCCGTCTAATGATGCATGAAATAGTGAATATTGGGTATTCACAACAGGGTCAATGTTCATGTCTAAGACTGTGCCTTTTTTGCACTGTACAGAGTGATCTCTGTTGAGGTTGGCAAACCTCAAGTGAAAAAAAAAAACAAGTGGGACAGTATGAATTTTTCTTTTAAAGAGAACATTCCTGCCTCTAATTTCTTTTTTGTTAGTTTTTTCATATAAGACATGTTATAGTAGGATCAGTTTAATCTCTTCTTTGGGTTCTTCAGCTCTTCAGAAAGAGAAGGTTCATTTCCTTTCTAGAAATAGAACATATCATTTATGAAGTATTACGGTTCTTATGAGGACCATAATGTGTGGGAATGTAGGGAATGTATTTGTGATCTGTGGTGGTCTATGATCTATTTTATATACAGAAACCACATGGAAAATAAATACTTAGGGTGCCATCAATGACACCTTCATGCTGCTTTCATCCTTGGTGGGAATCTTCCATGAAAGCATGCCTGAGGAGAGAGGGGCAGGAGACAAAATCTCCAGGGCACAGTACAAACCCAATACCCCCCCCCCCCAAAAAAAAAAAACTTGTATCTTGATCTCAGCCTGTCTAGGGTTGTGTTTCCACTACTCATGCTAAGTTAAAACTGTCAATTTAAAAGTTGTTTTAAAAATGTAGTAACATCTGGTTTGTAGGAACATTTAGGAAGGTGGGGTCCAGTCAGGCATTTTGCCCTGGGCCCAGTGCCAGCTCTCAGCGGCCCTGCACAAATGGCCCTGCTTCTTCTATTCACAGAAGCAGTATTCTGCTCATATCACTCTCATTGCTGATTTCTGACATATTTAACTGATTTCATAAATGTGTAGCACCCTGGATTTTAAAAAGCACAATTTTAAGATTACACTCCTTTAAAAATGAAATTAGAAATTGATGGTGAAGAAATAATGATAATTCTAAATCTGGAAAGAATGATAACTCCAAAATGATACTAAACTTTGAAAACTAATTATAAGCACACCCACTGTGACCCTGCACATTCCTGATCTTGTCTGATCTTGGAAGCTAAGCAGGGTCAGGCCTGGTTAGTACTTGGATGGGAGACTGCCTTGGAATACCAGGTGCTGTAGGTTTACACCATAGTCTTTTGAGACTGAAGGTTGCCAACCAACCATATATTTTGGTTTACCTGGATTGTTGTTGGCGGCACTAGCTATGGGGCATATGGGCCCGACCACATAAGAAATACTGTCTAGAAGCAACATTATAAAGGAAAGCCTTTGCCTTTCAAAATTTAATTTTTCCTCTTTCCTCTTGTTTTGTTTTTCTTTCTTTTGTCTCCCACTCAAAGCTTTAGGGAGGCTAAATTTTCAAAGCTAAAAAAATTCCAGAAAATGATGGCAATTATGCAGTTAATTGGGCATGCAATTGCAGTGGCTCTAAAATTTCCAACAGGTGGTGCCTAATAGCAAAGAAACTCAGGTGCATCTAAATCAAAAGGCAGAAACAATTGGTGGACCTGAAGGCATGTGCATTCATTTCAATATGCAATTGCAGATGCACTATAATTAGTTGCCTAATTGTGTGCCCAAACTAAACGGATGCAATTAGTATGCATATGTAATTAATTGTAACTTATTGGTAAGTCCTCTTTCTACAATTCATTCCTCTCCATCAAAAATGGATGTACAAAAGATTAGAAATTACCATGTGGGGACTCATGCTGCGTGTATGTGCATCTGTTTTAATAACCTGTGAAAAGCCATTCAGGTCTGTTACAATTCTAAAGGCATAGTTGCCCACAGCTCAACATGCCAGGCCATACCAACAATCTTCAGTGGCTTACTTGTCAAGAATTGAACGATTAACCTGTCACATAGTCACATAGACATCTCTAGAACATTGGAACATCTCTGGAACATCTCTGGAGTCATGTCGGCATCCCTGGAACACTGGGAAAGCAAACACACTAGTTAGACAAGACTCCCAACTGGTTTTGCTTCATTGTTTCTCACTTCTGTTTCCTCTCATCCCAGCCAGGTTTGGAGGAAATTCAGAGGAGCAAAGGGAATTGTCAGCTGGATAGCTGGACTTGCTGCCAGTTCACGCATTGAATGTCTAAATTGTACATGTGTCGGGAAAATTTGGCCCATCCTGTAGAAATTTTCAGCCTTTGTATGTATGAAAGCCCATGGCCGAAGTAATTGGTCTGAATTGGTCAGTTCAGGGTCATGTGGTATACACACAGGTAGCTACCACATGACCCTGAACTGATCAATTCAGACAATAGAAATGTGCTGAGTCACCGTGACTATGCAGCCTCAAGTATGTCTGTGGAAAAGGAAGAGGCTTTTCCTGGGAGGCTGATACAATAGAGTCATGATGAGATGAGGTATTGGGGATGAGGTCATCCCTTACCTGATTGGTCAAGGGAAATATAAAAGGGAGGCTGCCATACCCTACCCTCATGAGTCTTTGTGAGGAGTTTGGAAGAGCATGTATCTAAATTGGAGTGTCTGAAGACTGTGCTTGCTGTTTTGCTGCCAGTAAGGCTTGCTATCTGTAATATAAGTAAATACAGCTTGGTGGTGGAAATCTGCCTTGCCTGTGTTCTCATTACTTCTTTGAGCTATGTTGGATCACTGTTGGTGCCAGCAGTCCGCTGCACTACATCTACGTCTGCATAGCCCCAACAATATACCACTAAAGTAAATTGTGGAGATGTGTGCAACGAATATGTTTCCAACCTTATTTGCGATCAGGGTACGTGCATCCATTTAAATGTGCTTTCTGTGAAATGTGCTTTCTCTGCTATGTGATCTGGGGGCTAGCAGTAGTTGACGCCTACCTTCAAATGGGTGGGCTTCTTCTTGAGACCTGCAAGGCTTCTGTAATGGCTGGTTTTGCTGAGCAAGTTGGATCACTGCCTGGTATAAGGCAGCACCTTAGCAAGGATACATTTGTAAACATCCTGAGTTAAATGACAGTTGTGGGGGGGGGGGAGAGGAGAAATATGCTGATCCTTTCAGAGACATTTAATGGCTTGTATTTCTTATTATTACATTAAATTCTTCTCTTTCTGATAGAACTTCTAGTTCTTCCAATTCTGAGCAGTGCTCCAAACTCTTTCGTATCTTTATTAGTATTAGTGTTAGGGCACAATCCTAACTTTCCAGCACTGACATAGCTGTGCCCATGTGGTGTGCACTGCATCCTGCAGTGGGGAGCCAGTTATAGGGACCTCCTCAAGGTAAGGGCATGTTTGTTACCTTGCCTTGGGGCTGCATTGCAGCTAGGCCAGTGCTGGAAAGTTGGTTAGGATTGTGCCTGTGAGAATATTAGAGTTAAGAGAATTAGTATACCTCAATTAGTATACTAATTAGTATTAATATACCTCAACAACAAGTAGTTCACAGAGCAGATTACGTAGCAAAATAAACCTAAATGGTTCTGTGTCCCAAAAGAATCAGCGTGTTGGAATTCCAATCTTGAATTTTTTTAGGGTTTTCATATGACTATAATGCCTTGAAATGGCATTGGGTTGTGAGAAGAAAGTGAGGGAGCGAAGGGATGGCTCTGCTTACTATTCAGACTCTATTACTTATTCTATTTCTGGTTTTGCTCAACACAGCACAATTTTTGCACTTGCCCCCCTCCTATCTCAGTTTCTCATTGTTTTGAGTTTCAAGTTTCCCTCATGGCTTCTTTGATAAGCTCTGCTTCCTTTCATCTCTCATCTGTTGCTTTTTTCCCTCTGACTTGCACAAATTCCCTATTCATCGTGGCATTTGGATCCCTCTTCATTTCTCTTCCACCTTTTCAGTCTTCTCATCTTCGGCCAGTTGTTTCACTTCCACATCTGCTACCTTTTGCCTAGATAGATATAAGTGTGTAATACAATCAGTTGGGGAGTGAGGAGATTTCATGTGTTCTTGTAGATGTGTTCTTGTGCTTGAAAATTCTCCCAGTAGTAAAATAAATAGTTTGATCACTCCCATAAATACATTTCTACTCTATGAATCTTTAAGACAGTTGCAAACCTGCCTAGTAACTTCTTAGGTTATTGGGACAAAGTATTGATTGATGTTTGCAAGATATGAGGAACTACATAATGTTGCCAAAATATGGCATTACCTATAAGTATGTGATAAATATTTCAGAGTGGCATTTTGTCAATCTCTGTACATCTTTTTCTTTTCATTTTTGTGGTGCACTACACTTTGGACTCTTAACAAAAGTCACTACAATGCAGTGATTCTGATTCAATTCATGAAATTTAAACATGATCTTAGGGCTCTTGTATACTTGCCCAAAATGCACTGTAGAAATGTTGGATGAGCCCTACCTTGGAGCTCATGGGAAATGTTATCATCCCATATGATTTCAGGAATGAGGAATTTTTTAACTTCTGAAGAGCTAAATGTGAGCCAGCCGCAATTTCTGGTCAGTTTTGAATTAAAATGGTCTAAGAGTGAGGGCTTCACAGTATAGTATTCAGAGTGTCTTTCTCTCACTAGTGAATCACCACAGGCTACCCATGCATATTATAGGTTAGTATTGGGTCTTCCAGGCCAAAGATTGTGGTCTCCAGACAGATTTGAGTTCAACCAAGTCTAGTCAGAAGTTAACAAACAGCCTTATTTGACACTGTCAAATTGTCTGCCCAATCCTCTCTCTCACTACATTATAGCATGTAGGCACAGCTATACATTAGCTGTATAATGTATTAGCTGTATAATGTAGCTCACTACATTATAGCATGTAGGAACAGAGCATACATTGCATACTATGGTGGGAGGGATATGATTGGACAGCCTGCAAGAGGTATTTTTTACTTAGGTCCTGGTAGGCTGCCTGATTGCCTGTGGGTCTTCTTGGACCTATGTACACCATCCATTTTGCTGGTGCAAGTTTGAGAAGAGCCAGAGGTCATTGCAGGAAGCAGTTTCAGGGGTAGCATCCAGGTGAAAGTCACTGCCCCTGGATTAATCTTCTCTCTCCCCTGACAGGCCCCCCAGTTTCCTCCCCCAACATGCCCTATTGCTCCCCATCTCCATTAACTGCCTGCCCCCCTGCCAACTATTCAGCACCAATGGAGGCTTTTGGAGCCTCTGTGGCACACGCTGCTCTGCTATGTCTGTGTGGCAGCTGCCTGGAAGCACACAATGGATTATGGAAAAGATGATAAAAAGATAAGACAATATATGTGGGCTGACCGTGTCTCACCATGCCTTCACCTGAAAATGTATGATATGCAATACATCCTTTCATATAACTGTCTGTTATAGGTGTTTTAACAAAAAAGAAAACTCTGTACATGCTTCGCCTACCCGAAGCCCATATGGTCATGCACCCAGATCAATTCTTTACCTGCTTAACTTCAGTCCAAACCACATGGTGTGCTCACATCACCCTGGGATCAAATATCCATCACTGTTCACCTACCTTCTTCTTGTTTATCCTCCAGTTTAAATATAGGATTATAGCCCAACAGCCCATTCCTACCTGCGCAGTGATTCAGCCATGCCAATGGGGCACACTGCATCCCATGGGGGAGTTTCAAGCCACAAAAGCCTCACTGAGGCTTTCCTTGCCCCGGGGAAAGCCCTTGCAGCACCTGTGTCAGCTACTTTACTGGTGCAAGTCCAAGTGACCCCAGGAAGATGGGTTAAGGCCAGGAAGGGGAATAGGATATCGGTGGCTCCACTGATTCCAATACTTCCCCAGCCACTCTTCCCTGTTCTTCCCCATCCCCATTCTGTCCACCCCCTTAGCCTTTAGGTTATCACCAGCTGTGTGTTCTAAGATTATACATTCCACAAGAGTGACAATTTTTATATTGAATTAGGTAACCAATATGTCACTATTGAAAGATCACATTAGTAATTTATTATGAGATACATAATTGTTTTAGAACACAGGGTGAGTGAAGAAGATGAAATGGACCTAGCTAATTGTAGATTTCAGGACAACAACAAAAATTTCTTTGTTATACCATGATTTATTGAGCAGTGGCTTAACAAGCCAGAGTCAAGAGTTTAAGCACTCAAATTAGCAAGTAACCCATTTTATTTCAAAAAGCAGTCATTTTTTTTTTCCTTTCAAGGCTCCTTTTGGTAAGTAGGTCATTAAAATCCTAGTACTGACGATGAGGATCACATGCTCAAATGAAGCATAACTGTGTATAATTTTTGTGGCAGTTAAGTCTTCACAGTGGGCTTTGAAAATGAGAAGTTAGCCTGATATTACCCGTGCTATACTAGGCCTGACAAACAGCATCCATTTACAATTTTGTGTGGTCTTCTTGTAGCATGTAAGTGGGGAAGGTAAGGATGAGGCAGAGGAAAATGACACAATTCTATTTTTTGAAAAACCTTTCCAGTTACGGAGTCAGCATCTGAAACAGCAGGTAACTCCTAAGGGGTAGATCACATATTCATAAAGAATACCCCTGCCTTTAGCCTTGTGGCACTAAGCGTCCAGGTTTTCCAGTATGAAGTCCATTACTGGCAATGGATGCGCCTGAGACTGTTCAGGTGATTAATGACTCTCCTTATGGGTCTGTTACCAACAGAGAGTTCAATTCATCTCACTTCATGGGAGTACTACATATGCTATATTGTCTTCAGTCAGGATATGGTCTCTGGCAATTACAGTAGGTAAATTCTGTCTTTCAAGACATAAGTGGTAATTCTTTCATTAGCCTTCTCCCAAGAACGGAGTCGTGAAATGGCCCCAGCTGCGTGCTCTGGGAAATAAAGCGTTTCAATTTGATTTCTCTCAAGTAAGTGGCTTTACTCTGCAGGGGAGGGAATAAGAACTTTGTTTCCCTTTCGGTAGGGACAGTAGAAATATGAACAAGACTGATTAGACCTGATTGCACAAAGGAAAATGGAGGAGAGAGGTGGCAACAAAGATCATGTAAGTAGAAACTAACCCTGGTAAGATTCCCCACTGGTCTTGTTATCCCTCTGGTTTTCTACACATTTGGAACCTCTGCAAAATATAAAGAGCTTGTTTTTATCTAAAATGAACTTTTGTCTTTTACCAAGGCAAATATAAAGTCAGTTCTGGGGTCAGATGCAAGGGTGGAACAAATGTGCTTTATCAGATCAGTTCTGATTTGATTTATAGCTACCTTAAATAAAACATCTGGGAACTGGAAGGTCAAATATTTAGAATTATATTCTCCCTGTAGGACCCATTTATAGCATTCCAGTAAGACGTGTGTGGTTCATACTTTCTGAATTTTACATTTTGAGATCTGCCAGATGAGAAAACTTTACCTATAGTATTAAGGATCATGCCATCCTTAATATTCCCCCACCCCCATGTCATGTTTAATAGATTTGACTTTTGGTCTGAAAAGCTGAAGAATGCCTCTCTTTGGTTTCCTAAAAATGTGACTCTGAGATGCTATCCCATATGTAACATTAGCCTCCCTGTCACTTCTGAGAATGACAGCCCAATCCTAAACTGCACTGGTGCAGCAGAGCCGCATGGTCTATGTGAGCCAGCAATAGGAGGCACCTACTGCAGCTCAGGAGGCACCTGGAGGTCACCACAGGATAAGGGAATTTATTTCCCCTTAACCAGAATAAAGGCCCAGCCATCACTATGGGGCTTTTCGGATCAGCAAATTTTATAAGCAAATTTGAGAAGCCTGGTGTAATACTGGGTGGACTGGGGGGGTTAAGATACGGCGGAGGCCTGTTCCACCAATCCCGCCTTTCCTGGGCCTGATCCACCCCCCTTGTTCTGCCCTTCCCCTACCCAAAAATGCTCTACCTCCAAAACTCCCTCCCGCCACCCTTTCCCAGCATCCACACCACCTGGTGCAACCTTACCTGTGCTGGCCGACACAGGTTGTGGATGCAGCACTGGCAGGCTGGTGCAGGCCATTGGCTTGGCGCTGCTGACTCATGAATAGCCACAAATGTGCTTCACAGTATGTGACACTCGGGAGTTGGTACAGGGATGGCTGTGCCAGCTCACAGCCAAGTTAGGATTGTGCTGTGAGTTTTATTGAAGGAACATGGAGGACTACAATCCTATCCGTACTTACTTGGGAGTAAGCCCCATAGACTATAATGTGACTTATTTCTGAGTAGACACATGTAGGATTGGGGTTGAAACAGCATAAGTGCAAATGGCTGGAGGCTGTGTGCAGGCAACAGCAGCCCACTGAACCGCCATCATCTTTCTACTGGTAAGTTGCTATTGCTATTAGTAAGTTGCTATTGGTAAGTTGCTAGCAGGGATGGTTCAGAGGAGGATTGTGGGCAGTTTGGGGCAGGGAGTGGGCCAGGCCAGGGGCAGTTTGGCTAAGGGACATACACCGAGATCCTATCCCTCCTTCCCAGCCCAGACCCATCCCTAGGAGTCTCCTCATCAGCAAAAGAACTTGGTTGGTCTGAGAAGACCCATTGGAGGCCCAGCGGTCTATGGAGAGGAAACTAAAAATTACCTCTCCTAGGCAATCTGGTTGCCCTTGTATAGCATACAGTTCATGCACCGTCAGTGGCTCTGTGTGTTCTAAGCTAGCAGGGATAGGATTGGACTGTCAGTTTCATTCTTAAATGGACCAAAACAATGGGATCATTCTGAATAAGGAGACTGCAGATTAGGGCATTCTCAAAACCCATCATGACAATGCATAGGTGATGATGGTGGTCAGTTTCATTTAGCGCATGGGGAAGTATGTTGTCCCTGCCCAGAAGATTTCTAGCCATGTATGTTGTTGCACAGATCCCATGATGTGTCTCCACTGGCTTCACCTCAGGGATGTTAGGACACAGCATTGCAAAAATGCCAGAGTTTCAACTCTTAGGGAATGCAGAGAACACCAGGTTCCTTGCTTAGAGGTAACATTTCCGATAGTCATCTCTTCAGACAGATTTACCATTTCTCTTTGAGCAGGCATGTGTTCTGATGCTGTCCCCGCAATATCTGGCAGTACTTCGGTATGAGTTCTTCAAACCTGTACAACAAAGCCAGATGAATTATTTCTGTTTATCAAGGTTACCAGTCCTTGCTCAGCAAAGAATAATGTAAGACCATCAAATAGAGAATCAAACTTTACTGAGACATTTCCCATCATCTAATCTACCTATGCATGCGCTGAGAGAGGAAGAAAAAAGCAGACACATGAAAGCAGAAAGAGGTGAGACCAGGAAAAAAAAAGATAACAGTGGCAGTGATCTTTCCAGAGGAAGAGAGTCTAAGATAGAATATAAGTTAAAATTGATCTTAGAGCAGTTTTTCTTTGTGAAGACAATAAAAGAAGAGACAGGTCTGTGGCTGAGGTTCCAGCAAGAGTGATGTGCTTTGCTGAAGACTCTGCAGAATTTATAAGCTGTTTATACAGGCACTTGGCTCCCAAATCTAGAATTTATAGTTTACTAGGCCTGTTTAATTTTCAACCCTGCCCCCGGGCTATATACAGTACATCAGCTATATTTTGTGGTCTTCCCAGGGTTTGTTACATCCCCTAAACAGGGAGCTGTATCAAGCACTTTATTTTATTTCCATTCTTTTAAAAGTTTTTTATTAATCCCAGCTTTCCTAACCAAAATAGAAAGTTCAAGGCAGCTTACAAAATATAAATCAAGGCATAATAAAACATCATAAAATTTTAAAAAATTACCAAACAAAACAAGAAAATCACAGCAGTAAAAACTACAATCAAGAGCTAATACAATAATTGGGGGGGGGAATTAAATAATTGGAAATCTTGCTGAGACAAAAATGTTTTCATAAGAACATAAGAACAGCCCCACTGGATCAGGCCATAGGCCCATCTAGTCCAGCTTTCTGTATCACACAGTGGCCCAACAAATGCCCCAGGGAGCGCACAAGACAACAAGAGACCTGTGTCCTGCTGCCTTCCCTTGCATCTGGCATTCTGACATAGCCCATTTCTAAAATCAGGAGGTTGCACAAACACATCATGGCTTGTAACCCGTGATGGATTTTTCCTCCAGAAATTCGTTCAATCCTCTTTTAAAGGCATCCAGGCCAGATGCCATCACCACATCCTGTGGCAAAGAGTTCCACAGACCAACTACACGCATCTCCCAAATGCCAAAAAGGTGGAACAGTTCTGATCTTAACCAGTAGGGAATTGCACAAGCTGGGCACCACAATAGAGAGAAAACCTAATCGTGAGTTGTTGCCAGTGGCAACAGGACCCTCAACTGGCAATTGGTTTCCTCAGACCTTCACCAGCTCTTTAGCTGGCACAAATCCTAAGAGACAAAGGAAGCATGTCAGTTCACTCCGGAGGGGATATCCAACACAAATCACCTACACCGGCTGCCACCCTGTCCCACCTCCACCATGCCCCTGGCCCTCCCCAATCCACTCTGATTCTCCTATTCCCCCTGACTAACTGAAGTAGAATGGCATTCTACTCCCAGCTGCCACACATGGGGGCCTCTGAGCTTTGGATCAGCATTCACAATGCCATAAAGTGCATTCTGCCACAGTTCAGGCAGCGGCAATATCTCATAGGACTGGGCCATAAATACAGGCTGAGACTAACTATTTGGGTGGGTTCTGTTCAAAGCACTCACGTGGATGGCAAAAAATGCACTATAGCAAATCAATTTAAAAAACAAAGTTTCTTTGCTCCAGTGATTTAAAAACAGCCTTGCTGATCTTTTGACTCTAAGATAAGAGTCATTAAGAAGACAATCCATCAATCAGTCCAACCACTTCACTCAGCCCCTCCCTTCACCAATGCAAAAGTGCTCAGGGGGAAGGGAGGGGCTGCTGGAGAGAGGAGGACTGATGGATTGTCAGCAAGCTGCTCTCTCTCGCTCTCTCTCATTAAGGAGGCTATTGTTAAAGGACTGTTCAGTTTTTTAAACTGATTTTAAAGGGATGCATTTTTTCCCTTCTCCAGGGATCAGCACATTCCTTCTCATTTGCAGGGGCCATTTGTGTTGAAAAAAATCCGTGTATAAATAGGCTGAACCTGTATTGTCAATTGGGAATAACTAGCCTGAACCCGGCAGTGCTTGTACCCATGCTGCTGAGGGTAAGCAGCATCAGCCTGGGTAACGTATCCCAAAACAGGAACAGTAGTACAAAATTCCTATGCGACTTGGTACCTCTTCCCTGCTGCACCTCTTGTTTCACTTCTGGTCTAATGCTAAATTAGCCATGGGGACACGGCTCTTGGACACAACCTTACCGAGTCACAAGAACAAAGCCACCCTATCAGTGAGGTGGAATGAAACAGCCTTTTAAAGAGCTGCTGTTCCTTCTGTTTGATGAAGGCAGTGATAGATGGAGCTACCAGATGGAATGTGTCCTTTCTCTCTTGGCATGCAGACTGTTTGTTTTGGAAGTCCAGAAGAATGACAGTTTTGTGGTTGCCAGTGGACTGAATGTCAGAGATTGCATTTACAATTCAGCATTCACTGTTTGCCATGGACTTTTGAAAAGGATTTGAATAGTGGTGCAATTACCTTTCAGTACTTTTAATCCAATTTTAAACCATTAGTGCAACAAATAAAAACAATTGGAATTTGTCTTTGAATTTTGTAAATCTTGGCAGATTATATGGATCATATTACCAAAATATAAGTTTATAAGATTTTAACATTTGATGCACTGGAAATGAAAGGAAAATTATTGAGTGAACTCCTCTCAGTATGATTTGGTTCATACATGCACAGACCTCTTGTTTTATGTGGGGATTACATTTTTGAAAATCCTCTGTGGCCTCTGCAGGGCTCAGAATGGCAGTTTAGACAAAAAAAAAGTCACTTATGGTTTTTCAGCAAAAGCAGAAGTGACCTTTTATGCCTTTAAAAGGCATTATGATGGCTGGGGAAGCCTTCATAGATATGGGGAGTGTCTGAATCTCAAAAATGTGTAAATTAAAAATATTTTTACTATACATGTATAAATGGTACAGATTAGCGGAAAAGTCATATAATACTTATGGTGATGTCTGGCAACTTTGGCTTGCCCAAGAGAGTTGAGGAGGGAGGCTGCTGAGAGTGAGCAAGGGAGGCTCCTGAAGTTGATGACTGAGGAAAAAAAACAATAAAAACAAAGATGCCATGAAAGAATACTGAGAAAGTGACAAGTGGCAACTCTGTGAATGCCGCCACACACATGGCATGCAACTAGGCTGTGGGAGTATGTGGGAAGGTTAACAGTTGACAGTTGTTGACAATGCTCTTCTAAAAATTTGCTTGTGTAAATTAGGTTTCAGAATTAATTAATCAAGCAAGGTTTTTACAAATATCTAAATCAAACATGGGCAAAATGAGAGGTACCTGTACTTTGATAATTATGAACTTTCTAGGTTAACATTCAGGAATAAATGATGTTTTCTGAAAGTTCTTTCTCAGCTTTTAATAGTGATGGATGATGTCGATGATGAGAGGGCCTATGAGAGGAAGTTTTCAGGGGGTACAAAGTTTCTTCTGGGCCCCTTCCCAAAGGGGGAGGGGGGCAATGGGAGCAGGCAGACCAGGGAGGGAATAGGATAAGGGGGGGGGTTTCTGACAGCCACAATAGTTTTGGAGCCCAGGTGTACTAGGCTTCTTGATGCAGAGCCCAGGTCTACCCAACCATGCGGTATTGGCATTGGCAGTAATACTGAAAACTAAACACACGCCTAAGTTTCTCTAAAATCTTTGAGATATAGAAAATCCATTGCAGAAAAATAGCATCATTGTATTTAAGCTTACACTAAAATGGACCAAAATAAACTTCTGCATCAGCTGTAGCCCCACAGCTGGGTCCCTGAGCTTCTAAACACTCCTTCACGGTTATGGGATCCACAAGCCAAAGAGCTACTGTGGCAGGCCAGTTTCCTCCCAGATTTGACACTGTGTTAAGGAGGGTCATGGATGCATTCCTGAGACTGGTGTGCATGGCTTACAGCAGCAGTTAATACTGCATGCACGTGGTTGTGCCCCGACCTCATGTGTAGGCAGTGAGTTCAGGTGAGATAGGAAAATGTCAGATCCCAGGAACATTCTGGGCCCTCTCCTTTGGCTCGTAGGCCCCCTTTCTGACCCTGGGCCTGGGTACAAATTACCCACTTTACCCCCCTCTCCTGGGCCCTGGATGATGACTTGTGCATGCACCTTGTCTCCTGGGATTTGTAGTTTCCAGTACTAACCATGGCAGTGAGCCACTTGGAAACTGCCTTCTCCCTCCCAAAACAAAAACACACTTCGGAAAGAGTAAAGGCTTATTATTCAGTTATGTGCATGAATTATAGAGCATCTGGCTTTGTAACTGGTGTAGTTTCACAGCCAGTAACAAGAGTTTCAGTGACAACAGGAAATTTAACACTGAAGAATTGTTACTCATGAACCTACAAAATAATTGGCTTTGGGTGCCTGATATTCAGAATGCTAACTGTGGGTGTGCAGAATTTCATTTTATAGTCCGAGCAGGAAAAGATACTTGGGAAGGAATGCTATTTCACTTGTAATATGTAATTCATAATGCAACTGATTCATATTCAGAATTGGTTGGCTTCATTTGGTGATATACTAACCTTGCTCAGTTAAATAAGGTCTTTATAAATATTTGCTGTGAAGTTGGGACTCTGTTTTTGCTGGTAGGATTTTTGTGCTTGAATGGTGCAGCTGAGTATTGTCTTGGCAGGGAGATGCAAATATTAATCCAAATATTAATCCAAATATTAATGCAAGTCTTAATCCAAATATTATCAGTGTGGTGTGGAATCAAACCAAGGACAAGCAGTAGCAGTTCCACACCAGGAACAGCATTGGGTTCTGGACTGTAGTATATAAAGATATATTTTCCGTGCTGATTTCATCAGAAAAACCTTGGAAAACTCACATGGCTGGGATTGTGCTCAATTTTTGTTTGCAGGGAGGTTTACTGGAACAAAACTGGGAAGAATTGAGAAGGTGATCACTCACCTGCAGTGATATTGTCTGAGAACGACTCTGCCACTGTGTTTGAGGGAAAGCACCCAAAGACCAATGTCTTTGCCACAGACCAACTTGTCCAGTATTCTTCTTGCTATCCCCAAAAAACCTCTAGTTCCTGATAGTTTAAGGAACTATTTAACACTATTATCTCCATGGTAACAGATGAGTTCACTTTGTGTTTCTCAGTGTGTCACATTTGTATCTTGCCTTCCCTCCAAGTAGGGTAGGGTATCATATTATCACATGTCATATAAGTAACAACAATGGTTCATACTTCTTATCTGAGAGCCTCCTGCTTGCACAAGTTCATCAAGTGTGCTTTAAAGTCAAGCACGGATTAGAACTTTGGTATCCCTAGCTGAGGTCCAAAAAGCTATTTGTTACACGACACTTTCAGTTTCTTTCCAGTCCTTTCAGCTTCTTTTAGTTTCTCATATTCAGTTCAGTATAGCTGTCCATTCTTCAATATCCTACCACCCTGTCAGCTTTATTTACTTCAGCTCTAACCTCATTGGGAATATACAGGTTGCCTAAATCTTGCCCAAGGGTGTCAAACATAAGGCCAGTTGGGTGGATACAGCCCATGGAAGCTTTTTAATTGGTCACATGCGCCAATTAAAAAGCTTCCATGGGCTGTATCCACCCAACTGGCCTTATGCTTGGCGCATGTGACCATCCCCTCTTTTCAAACGAGTCTTTCCTGCTTAAGCACTTGGAGGAGGAGAGGACGCTGGTCAATGGCAGCTGCAAATTGCCTCTCTCATCTCATACAAACAAAAAGCATCACATCTGACAGAAAGCAGATTCACCTTGCCAACTGTTCACCATTCAATGCTAGATCCACCGGAACACTGCAGTTATCTTCTTCCAATCCTCACTGGAAACAATATAGCCAACCGCATGAGCCCATTCTTAGTCCTGTCTTTTTCTTACTGATTCCAAGTTGCAGACCCTCATGTTACTCATAATCATTTTATGTACATGCAGACATAATAGTTAACTGAGAGTCAGGGCACATGAAGCTTGCAGTCCGTGCAGAAAAGCATGATTGGTTAGGCTTAGGTCATTAATTTGGTAGGAGCTACACAGGTTGAGAAGTAGAACACAGGTACAAGATATGACAGCATCTACTGTTTTTAATGTTGTAGTGAGCCTTGATTGAGAGTTCTATGCTGCACAGAACAAACAAATAAGGAAAGTCTATTCTGAACAGCAAGAAGAGAGTTTTATCGAAATGACTTCATTCCCTCTGATCTCTAACTGCTGTACCAGACTTCCTTCTCAGTGATGCAAGGGTTAGTTGAAACAGCTCAGATATAATAAAGTCAAATGAAAAGAACACAAACTGTACAATATTTTCTCTAATTTATCATTGTGAACCAGAGAGATTCAGGAATCCTTTCACTAAAGAAGAGCTCCAACCACTCTTGTCATTACAACTTCTAAAAGACTAATGGCAAATATTGTGGCCATACTATCATTTAATAGTCCAGATTAAGAGGCTGAATTTAAAAAACTTCAAGGACCATCTTCAGACACATGAACTCATAAAACCATACCATTTTACTCACTTCCAATATATCTCCCTAACCTTGCTGGAAGTTGTTGCTCGCACAGTACCATTTGCCTTCTTTGAGGTTGCTGAGTTGTAGTAACTTCATGACTGCTCAAGTTTCGTATATTTTCTCTCCTATCTTTTGCAGTCAATGAGTTCCTAGGTGAGAACAAAGTGCTTATTTCAGGACATCATCACCACTTAAACTTCCTGCTTAATGATGTCACTTCTGGCACTCAGCAGGTACCAAGAATGATGATTGGCCCAGTGTATGAAACAAGTTTGACACCCCTGGTGTCACAGTAGTAGCCAGGTGAAAGTGGACCCCCCTCAGGTAGTAAAGCATTTCTAATTTTCAAAAGTATATCACCAATTACTGATAGAGACTAACACCATCAGTGTACTCAAACCTGTTCATTATGGCTGAATAATGGTTGAATGTCTCATACTGCCTTTTTCCAATGCAAGCTAATTTCCTAACCAAGCATAGCAGTGAGTATTTCTGTCAGTCAGCTTTAGCTCTGTAGGGAGTAGTTTTGAATAAGGAATAAAATGGAAAAGTGGCTTACCTGATGATTTTCAGGGGGATTATAGATTTAGGTTGGAATAATCTGGTAGATCGGATTGCTATGGAAAATCCTTAGAAATTCATTGGAGCAGAACAAATACTGAACTTGGTGTCCATTGTTCCACCAAACTGCTGAGGCTAGGATTATTTTTGAAACTTTGCTGGGGGAAAAGAAAAAGCCGAAGTGAGCACAGCAATCAAAAAGATATGTGTGTGCAGAGAGATTGCCTCCACCCATATGCTCATTATGAGCTCTATGAAAAACAGGTAAGAGAATCTTGTGTGCCCTCACGTATACCAAATGTATATGTGAAGCATGTATATGTGGAAGCATGTAAAGAAGCATTCTCATACACTGCTCACCATTTTCAGGATAGACTTTTTCAGGCAAAGCTGGGATATCTTCTGGAAGCTTTGCGAGATACGTGTGGGTAAGGCATACTTACAATGTTGTACATACTTACAATGTTCAATGTTGCAATCCAAAGAAGCTGTATGGTTTGCCTGTATGTATGTATGTGTGTAGCTGTATGGTAAGGCATACTTACAATGTTGTACATACTTACAATGTTCAATGTTGCAATCCAAAGAAGCTGTATCCAAACATACTTACAATGTTGTACATACTTACAATGTTCAATGTTGCAATCCAAAGAAGCTGTATCCAAACATACTTACAATGTTGTACATACTTACAATGTTCAATGTTGCAATCCAAAGAAGCTGTATGGTTTGCTGCATGAACTGTGAGGGTCCCTGGTACAAACATGGCAGCTGAAGCCAGACCTGTGGCTTCTATTCTGCACATTACTTTGGGCAACATAGCTTGGGTTTTAAATGGCTGGAGATGGAAGTGATTGAAAATGAATGTGCCTATAGGAGGCTGGTGAAGGCAGTGCTGTTTTGGTTGAAATATTTCTGGTGAACAATTGCCATCAGATCAGGTGGGGTAACATCTCTTATTAATATGGGGATGGGAACAACACAGGTAGCAGACAGATCAGACAAGAGCAGAGCGGCAAACAAAATAACGTGAAAGCATGATAATGTATTTCCTAATGGCCTCTTCTGCAGCTGTATACGCTGATTTAATCTTTCCCAAGCACTCCATTGTTTATGAGGCCTGCGGGTACAATTTTACGCCTCACTGAAGAGGTTGCTAATAGCTGCCATATTTGTGTTTAAGGACTTGCAAAGGATTAAGTATTTTAAAGCAACGAGCCATAATATACTAATACTATATTGAGAATTATAAATGGGTTTTTTAATCAAATAATTGACTGCAAAGCTAGTGAACTTCAGATGACAAAAATATTAATTAAAACCCTGGCATCTGAATTTATATCCACTTGAGGCAACCTAATATATATATATATTCATTCTCTCTCTCTCTGTCTCTCTCTGTTGCTCTCTCTCTGTTCTGGATGCAACATGTGATTGTCATGTGTTACATTGTTTTGATTTTATTCCCACCATATGGGGCTAAGCAGCAACTGTTACCCTGCATATGCCTGATCCCGAAAGCTAAGCAGGGTCAGGCCTGGTTAGTACCTGGATGGGAGACCGCTTGGGAATACCGGGTGCTGTAGGCTTATACCATAGTCTTTCGAGACTGAAGGTTGCCAACCATCTCAGTACTCCGGAGGAAATCACTTTTCAGCAATGCTGTCTCTGTAGGCAAGCTATGCTTCGGAATCTGAAGCATTCCAGTGACTGAGCACCTATGCTGGCAACTCTGCATTCTGTGTCTCTTGCTCTCCACATAACCATCTCAAACCCAGTGCAAGGGTGATCAAAATATCTAAACGTTCTCAGTGCTCACTTTTCTTCACCATTTCTGACATTGTGGTATCTCATTAACTCCCCTATTCAGATCTTATACATGAGATACAATGTTGGCGCTGGTGTGGGGATGCTCCATGTGACAGGCAGACAGCGCCAGGGTCAACCCTTCTGTGTTCTTGGCAGTTGCATGACTCCTCATGAATGGACAGGGACTTATGGACTGCAATCTCCAAATTGTAGTTTGGGTTTGCTTGGGAGGTGGGGTGGAGACTGAACAGGTTCCACTTCATGGTTAACCCCACCATCTGCATTGTCTGCATGGAGCATGACCAGGTATACCTGAGCTTCAAACACTCCATGACAGCTCCTGGATTGATTACTGGGAATGTCATTTCCTCATAAGGAGAGAACTGCTTTGAAAACCCCTTACAAATTATGTTTCGTAAACTAATAAAGGTTTTGACATAAAAACAAACCATGGTGTGTCCACATATAGTGGATTGCTTTAGAAAGATAATCAACAAACTATAGTGAGTTCTGATTGTGAATATGGCCCAAATATGTATTGTCCTTTCTCTCTACTCCACTTAGCCCCTTGATCCCACTGCAGGACCATGGTTTGTTCAAACTGCAGCTCTGTGACTCAGATGAAATGGTTTCAACTCTGGTTTATAAGCTAGGATGTTACCTCCAAACTCAGTTAACATACTGGGTTGTAACATAGGCAAGCTACAATTCTTGGCTTTCCACAAGCCACCAAATCATAGCTTATACAAACTAGGCATAGGGTATCCAGTCAAGTGAGCAGAGGAATTGGGGGAGAAGAGAGCACACTGACTTGATAATCTTCCGGAAGCATTCAGGATCCTAACTGTGATGAGCTGATTGCCTGAACCAACCCAGTGAGTCCAAAAGACAGAAGTGCCAAACTATCTTTTGTGTATTATTGTGTGTGTGTGTGTGTGTGTGTGTGTGGTTTTTTTTAAATAGTGTATTTACTATAAACCTTCAGTTGGAGGTGATATGGAATGCTGAATAAATAATATCTTTTAAAACGCTGTTAGTTCAAAAGTAAAGGAATATCATGCCTTGTATACTCAGATGGAAGCTTCTTTTGTTCCCCATTTGGTGTGTTTGTATAAAATAGAAGTGCTGTGTAGGTGCTATTTTACAAAGCAAGAGTTTGTACTTTGATCTTCTGATCCTATAAAATCAGTTCGTTACCAGTCAGAGGATGAATACAGATTATAAACTTGTTTTATAGTCAGCTTTTCTTTCCTGTGATTTCTTGGTCATCTGTATTAATGCAAAGATGCTGCAATTTTGTTTTCGACTACATGTCATAACATGTGGGAATGGCTGAGAGCTTTGTTAGTTGTCAAGGCTTTTCTTCATTTACCACTTGGAAAGTTGGTCACTAGTATTCACCCAGAGTTGTCAGTTGTTGAAAGCTGCAGTGGATGCTTTGGGGAAGGAACTCTAAATTATACATTGTATATGTATAATTGAATGCTGTAGTGCTACCAGCCAGTGACATTTAAATGTAGTTCATTTTATTGAAAGGAATTAAACATTAGACAACTATTGAAGAGTGTTATTGTGTTTTAAGACAACGATTATACAGAATGGAATCTATTTCCATTTTGGTTTATTGCTCTGTTGAATAAATGTCTCTCCTGCTTTGTGTTTTAGCTTCAGTGGAATGCATTATAACACATTAGATCATATTTTGGATTTTGCAGTTTTAGTATTATACATGGGTTAATGGGAGATTTAAAAAATGAAGGAAAACAAAAGAAAAATCTACTGTTGAGTTGTTATATAAACCCTCAGGTACAAATAGCCACACAAATTATAGTCTAGCATCTTGTGAGTGTTTGTCATCATCATCATTTTCATCATGATGATTGTAAGCTCAAGTCTTTTAAAACAGACGAAAGTGGTTAAGAGAAAGTTTTCTTCCTAGCATTCAACAGAATGGCTGGTTGGCCATCCCTGATTCTAAGTCTGATATGTTTTCCACAATACTAACTGATCTGCAGACAAAATAAACAATTGATAACACAGCCTAATAATACTACTAATTTTCTATACCTATATTTTAGATTGTTTTCAAGTTGCCTTTTCTTTATTGGCTGAAAATCTAGCAACCAGCAGGCCTTTAAGAACCCTTAATGCCCTGTGCTTTACTGAAGAAATAGCACCCAGTGACATTTGATGAAGAAAAACACCCATTAAGTTTATGAATGGGTAGTGTCATTTTAGAGCTTACCCTTTTATTGATCACCAGCCACCTTAACACATACCTGCCATTTTAGGCTGCCACCTAAAAATATAAATAAGGGTGCAATCCTGACTCTTGGGTGAGCCAGCACAAGTCCCTGGCGCTGGCCCAGAGATGTTGCAAAAGTGCTGTAAAGCTCCATTTTGGAGCTGATGCTGCAAACAGTGGTGGTGTCCGCAGCTCATTGCTGCAGCTGGCTGCCCACAGGAGCATAGGTAAGCCAGTCCGGGGAGTGGGCAGTGGAAGGAATGGGGCAGGGAAGGGAAGGAATGAGTTTCTGGGTGGGGAGGGGCATGATGGGAGGAAGGAGGTGGATCATACTGCAGTGAATTGCACCAGGATCCTATCCTTGTCCTTTCTCCCCTTTCTTCTCCCTTACTCTCCTCAGAGTTGTGCCAGCAAAATAGCTGGCATAGATCTGAGGAGACCCACTGGAGAAACAAGGTAAGGGAACTTTCCTTCCTTTACCCCACCCTGTTGGCACTGGGGAAGTTAGTTAGGATTGGGCTCTTAATTTTTTCCCTTGGCTATATTTTATATAAAAGTCACACCTATAGTAAAGGTTAAGCAACCAATAGAAAATGTTTGCATAAAGTGAATGATGCAGTGAGAGCCCTGAGAACTTGATTCATTGAGTTATACTTTTTTAATCAGTGAACAAAAATAAAATATATGATCTATTTAGCTGACACAGCTTGACTGCTTGGGAGTCTTGATTAACTACTTCAGTTGATTCAACAGGCCATGATTTACTCATGAAAGTTCAGTAAGTAATAAAGAATAATGCCCATGAGCGAGTGGCAGACAATTTACAAATGGCAAAAGAGGCTGAATAACATTGAATAAATTATTTTCTCTGTGAATTAGTCACTCAATTCTAATTAGCACTCAATTATGAACAATAGCATGGGGCCTTTAGAAGACCACATGGAGTTTGTATTTGGGTTTTACAGCTCTCATGTATTACCTCCACTTACTGCGTATACTATGCTAGGGACTAATGGGCAGTTTGAACCTCAAAGTGCTCTGTTAGTGCCTTATATCTAAAACAGTATCTTAGTGCTAACTTACAGCCCAATCCTATGCATGTCTACTCAGAAGTAAGTCCCATTACAGGCAATGGGGCTTACTCCCAGGAAAGTGTGGATAGGATTGGGCTGCTAATCCATACTACTTAGTTTGTTGTTTTTTGAAACAGTGTTTGAGGCTAGAAACCTGGGCTTCTTTGACAGCCCATCATGGTTCCTTGATAAGAAGACCAATAAGGCCAGGCAAACTTCCCTGATAGGCAGCTTGCTCACAACTATTGTGCAGTGCAAAGCGGCCAGAGCATGGAGTCTTGTCGTTCAAGGCAATGACAAGGCCCAGCCAGATTGGCAAGTTTTCCACATAAACCGACTGTGCACCTCAGAATATGCTTCAGAATTGTCTTCAGTGCACAGGGGGTTCTGCAGGAGACCTCTATTTGGAAAAAGTTTCCTAAAGGTAGAAATGTGAAAACTACTAGTTCAGGGCCAGTGTCGGTGTTGGCATAATTGGCGAAGGATCCACTGCTGGTACCTGAGTCCATCTCTATGAGTGTAGCTAAGCAGGGTCAGGCCCGGTAAGTACTTGGATGGGAGACCGCCTGGGAATACCGGGTGCTGTAGGCTTATACCATAGTCTTTCGAGACTGAAGGTTGCCAACCAGTTGCATGGTGGTGGTGAAATGACTTTCTTTGGGGCCACGCAAGGAGAAGGGGATCCATGGAGGGCAGCCTGCCTCTGGACCAGCCCTGATTTAAAATCTCCTATTAAAATGGTGGTATCCTTTAGGGTGGCTGGAGAGTTTACCATACTATTGTGAACTATGAGAGGGTTACATTTCAGAGTTGGTACGTGAAGCTAAAATTGTGTACAGTCAAAATTACATTGAAAATCTTTTACATTGGACAAATAGGTACTGTATCTTTAAAAATTACAAGACGCAGATGAGAACTGGAACTGACTGAGGGAACCATGGCTTCATTCTTCAGTCTTACACTCATTGTCAGGCATGTATTTTGTGAGGAATCACCTTCACTATTTAAACTGTTGCTTCTGTGCAATATTCCTCTCCTGCAGTTGCTCTCCAGGAACTGTATTCACAGGCATGCTATCTCTGAACTAAAGGGCAGCATATAGTCCTCATGATGGATATCAAAACCTGGAGTCAGTAGGAAGTTTCATGGAGATATATGGACAATGGAAATACCTAGAGATATTTTTTTTTACTCCTTTTGCTTAATTTTGAAACCTTGAATTATCCATTGAATCTGTTTGGCAAGAGATTTAGGCCAGACAAAAAGGAAGTACATAATTAACGTATAGAGAATTTGCTGCCACATGATGTATGATGGAGAGTAGCTTAGATCAGGGGTGCTCAAACTTTCAACTTTAGGGACCCTGGACCTTTAAAATTGTGTAGGAGAGATAATTTCAGCAGGTGCAGCTTGTCATCTGTGGGATGACAAGTTGCACCTGCTGAAATTCTCTCTTCTGTACACTTGTTAAAGATCCAGCATCCCTAAAGTTGAAAGTTTGAGCACCCCTGGCTTAGATGGACTTATAAGGAGATAGGCACACTCACTGAGGTCATGTTAGCAAACAGCACATCTTCTGGCCAGGGCCAGCCTTAGGGCAATTCAACCAAATTGGGCCCCATACTTTGCTCCATCACTGACGCCCCAGCATGAAATCATCCATGCTGAGGTGGGGTGAGTGAAGTACTGTGTGAGTCATCCCATCCAGCTCTTGGTCCATACGGCCCAAGAAATGGGCCTCCTGGAAGCAGTTGGTGGTTATGTCATCATATTGCTACCATCTGTTTCTGGGTGATATGCTTTACATGTGGTGCCATCAGCCCTGGACTCACCATGATCACTTGGCCACTGCAGCTACTTGGTGAGTGGAGGGGGGGTGCCTCCTATGGTCAGCCCTGCTTGTGGCAAACATTCCATAAATTAATTATACATTGTGTGAAGTTCTTCCTTCTGTCTGGCCTGAACCCGTTTCATTGGATGAACCCACATTCCAATTTAGTTTCCATTTTTCTAAACTAAAAAATTCCAAAAATTGCAGCCTTTTCTCCTGGGTAAAGTCTCCAAGCCCCTGATCATTTTGGTTGCCCTTTTCTAAACTTTGTCCAGTTCTGCAATATTCTTTTTGACTTGTGAAAGTCAGCATTAGACCTGAATCACTCATTCCTTTCTGATCATATTTTATGTCAGGCCCAGGTGGTTTCTGACTGGATGGGATCACCCTGTTGGAATCCCTGATCTTTATGATACCTGTGCTTCTCAGGTGTCACCCTGACAGGCAAAATTTACCTCAGTTAGCCTCTGTTCTTTCATATCTCCAAGTGGAAAGATGCAGCAATAAAAATATTCTCAAGAGGGAACAGTACTAGGAAACGTCTCATTTGCTGAAACATGCTCCATACACACACACACACCAAAAAAATACCCTGGAGTTACTGACTCCTACATTCTTTGTAGTGCAAGAGCGGTCTGCATGCAGCTTCAGACATTCTCATGAGAACTGAGGTTTAGAGAAATATGTGACTGACCTAATTAGCAAGTACTCTGGAAGAATTGCATGGAACACTCCAAGTCCATATCTGATATGCACCAACCATTGGACCATCCTTGCAAAGAATGGACTGTGTGCATTTTTTTTGAAGGGCACAATTGTAGATGCACATGCATAGGCCTTGAAAATACTGTTTAACTGGTTATAACCCAGGAGACAATCCTCCTTGGAGAGTAATTTAAATAACTAGAGACAAACTCGAACCAGCAATTTATGAGACTGATAAGGTGAGCTAATTGCAAATTCTTGTCACAGCCCTGCTATGTAATTGGTGAAGCCTTCATCCAGTATTGTGTGTATGTTCAGAGCAATTTTCCCCCAATTTCTCTGTGTTCTACAAGGGCTTTTTTTCAAGCACTCTTCCCTTTCCATCAGACAGCTTGCACACTATGTTATTCTAAAGTTAACAGGGGAAAAAGGACAAAAAAAAAAAGAAGAAGGCAAATACCATGCTGTCGCTGAAAACTGACACGATAATTTATGCTGCATTAAAAACCCTTCCCTGGGGCAATGCTTTAATAAGATTCCTAGTCGGAAGTCAAGCTCTGCCCAGTAATTCACTCTAAATCCTCAAATATACATTTATTAGCATGGAAACTGTAAAAGCAGATTGGACAAACTGGAGGCACATATATGAAATTAGCCAAACTTAATGTCGGTTCAACTTTATAAATGCAAGGAAATGAAGAATGCAGTGCCAACTGAATGATAACATTTACATCAGTGAAAGGCCAAGTGAGGGTTGTTTGAAATATGATTTTATTCACTGCACGGATGCCTGTGTGGTGTCCATTGTATCCTAAGCCTATCCTAGCGAAGCAACACCAATGGCACGCTGACCCTGGAACAACAAGGGTCAAATGCCCATCCTGTCCATGGCAGGAGCTTTAGTACTGGGGTTGGTGTGCTGTGATTGGCTGCCATATATAGTCTGTATCCTTTGCTCAGTGGCACACATGTGAGTCAGGTGGGGGTGCAATTTTCTGTGGTTTTTCTCTTGCCCATCTTCCTTAAGAAGTTACTCTTACCTATGCCAGCTCTGTCATTGGCATAGCATTTTTCTAGTCTTGGGGTTCCACTATCTGGATGGGGGTTAGGATATGATGTATACTGGCTCCTGCTCATCACTCCCACACTGGGGCACAATCTCCTCCCTGTTTTAGTCTCTCTGCCAACAGAGTTGCACTGGTATCAAAGTGTTACGTTGGCACACTGTTTTTTCAATATTGGGTAGCATCCGTGGCACAACTGTTGGCAGGTGGGCTTCTAAACTGGTAGGGCCATTGTTGCACTGGCATACATGGAGATACAGTGGAGTATCTCGAGGATAGGATTGGCCCTTCAGTTTCCTTAAAGTGCATATTCAATGTGTTAGATTATTTTTTAACTCAAAGAAATTATTAAATGAGTAATGTTCTGTTATGAAGGAATGGTGCAGAAGACAAGAATATACATAATAATATTGCAGCTAGTACACTATATTAAATGGTGCCTATGTGTTTTATTGAATTGGAAACTCTTCCTCACTATTCATTTTTAACAATACAAACACTTCGGATTCACATCCGAATATATATATATATATATATATATATATATATATATATATATAATTTTATAAAATATATATCATTGAGTTCCTGCATATTTTATTCATCTGGATTGTTCTAGAAACCATTCATCAGTTTCTGCTGATTGTCAGAGGTGGCTACAGTAAAATATTTGTACTTTGAGTCAAATTGCTGCAAGTAGATATATTTCTCATGTGCCCAGCACACCTAATCTTTTTCTAACAATGCGCGCTGGAAATTACTCTCATTTGGAGACACAATAACATATTAATTACTTGGATACACTGAAAATACAATACAATAAGGCAGTACTTGGACTTCTGCATTTCCATGGATGTATGCCAGTTCTCATCTTCAGCATTTATGCCTTCCTTAATTAGTAGGCAAAGGGTCAGAAGGGAAAACCTTCCCCCACCCCCTCCCCCCTCAAAAAAATCAAATCATATTTGTCTGCAATTACATTTGAATTAGAAAGTATGAGGTGATACAGATTTTTTTTAAAACTAGGTAGTTCCAGGGAGGAAGGTGATGACTTGGGATATATCTGCCCTTAAAAGCATTATTAGAATGTTCTTGATCCTCTTCTGTTCTGTTCTAGCAGTCTCCATGTCATGGCTTGATAATAATAACAACAACAACAGGTATTTATATACCGCCTTTCTTGGTCTTTATTCAAGACTTTATTCAAGGCGGTTTACATAGGCAGGCTTTATTAAATCCCTTATTAAATAGGGATTTTTTTTACGATTTCAAAGAAGGTTCTTTCTTTCAAGAACGACTACATTCAAGGTGTTTCATTCCGATCTGGCTTCACATTCTGGCCTCCATCCTCCCACGCTCAGAGCAGATGGAATTGCTCGGCTTCAGCTTGTCAGCTGCTCCAAGGTCGCACGGTGCCGGTGGCCTCGAACTGGCGACCTTGTGGATGTTATCTTAAGGCAGAGGGAGGCTCTACCCTCTAGACCAGACCTCCTGCCCTTGATGACTTATGACAAATCCATATAAAATGTCACATACAAAAAACCCAACCCACTGTCTGCCATGCATCTATTCCAGTGGAGTAAGTGCTATATTCATTGGTGGGAGTGCTCAGATGGTCACCAAGAAATAAGTAAAATCTTATTTTACTTATCTCCTGGAAGGCTACTTGATGGCAAATGGGTCTCCTCATTGGATGCCAGCTCATTTCTCATTTCTGATGCTTCTGAGAAGTTTTTGGTAGTGATTGTTAGTCATCTCACATAACCCTCTGTTCTTTGCTCTGTAGGCCCAGTTATCCAAATGGACACATACAGCACAGAGAGTCAGAATCGAGCAATATGAAGCCGGGTTCCTTGGTGGTACTTTTCCTTTTTCCAATTTGTTTTCCTTTGCAAGACTTAAATAGAAACAAAACAGCCGTTTGAGTGCAAATCAAGCTTGGTTGATCCAAGGTTCACCCAGCAAGGCACATCTTTCTAATTTCATGCCTCAATGGGATGATACGTCATGCTTTCTACAGCGCGACAGCTTGCTACATAGCATAACTCAACAAACTGATGCAACAGGGCATGCTAAATTAACCTGCTAGTCAAGCCCCGGAAATTCAGACCAACACAAAGATTTTGCTGAAACTTGCATTGTTCAAAAATGTGGCTTTTTGTGTTGCCTGGTTTTGTTTGGGAAATAATTTGCTATGCTCCCTGCATGGTGCTGCAGCTTCCAAATCTCTCTGGTTCCACTAGCTCTGATGGCAAGTAGCTGTGTCAAGAAACTCAGCTCTATTTTTTCCCCAGTCCAAACCCAAACAGTATATAATCTGTGGGGTGGGGGGGTGGAGGCATTCACACTAAGCTCTTTGTAGACATTTTCAATATATAAAAAATAACATTTCAAACTCTTATTTTCTTTAGCTCAAAGGAGATTAAAAGCTAGATCACATTACTCTGGCACCCCTCCCCCCATAGAAGTGCACAAGACATAGACTTGGAATGATTTAAACTTTATTAACAAGCAACAGGGAAACATTTAACATTTCACATTTAACATTTAACAGTTAACTTTATTAACATTTGCAGCAGGGAAAAACTTATCTAAAGTCCCCCAGCGTGCTGGCATCTAATAGCACTGGCCATCTACTGGCATCTTTCAGGGGGATTTTTGGCCACTGCAGGCCTCCTTGAGGTTAGGGAACATTAGTGCCCTTGCTCTGGGGTAACCTTTAGCAGCCACCATGGGTCGACTCAGACCTGTGCCAGCTCAATTGCTGGTTCGAGTTCATGTTGATCCATGAAGATGGATAGGGCCCAAGAAGGGGGTCAGGATTTGGCATGTGCCACCACCACCAAACCTTCCCCCTTTTGGGCCTGATCCTCTCTCCTCACCCCCTTCACTGCTCTGTTCTGCCCGCCCTCTGCCCCATTCAACCCACCATCCACCTTCTTCCACCCTCCTGCGCCGGTTTAACTGCGTCGGCAGGCATCCAGCATCCATCTTCCCATGGTCCTGGCTGTTTGCCACTTGTGATGGCAGTCAGGCCCCGTGCACTGGCCTAGTTGTGTTTTCAACAGCTGTTAAGCAGTTTATGCTGGTAGAATATGCATTCTGCTGGTGTAAAGGCATGTTAGGGTGGGCTGTTAGTCTACTAAGCAGTATCGGTACCATGCAGCAGTCTCAGGAAAGAAGGCAATAGCACCAGTTTTACAAGCTGCACTGCTACCACCGGATGGGGATCAAGTGTCCATAAGGGTGCCAGGAGATGAAATTCCCCTGTTGCTCAATCCTATGCTGCTGTGTGAGGACAGCAGCTCCTTGCACTGGACTTTACTTGTTTTAGAGATTTTTCCCCTATCATTCAGACAAAAACCTCAAGAAATTTTGTAGTGTAATAAACTAAAAAACAATAACATATAAAAATAACAAACCAACACTTCAACTTGTAGTTAAATACAATAGATAAAACAGTACAAGTAAACCAGCAGATTAAGGGCACAATCCTAACGCGCACTGGAGCAGGCAAGCCAGGAGGCTTGCGCTGCATCCAACATGGGATTGCAGCGAGCAGCAGCTCAGCCATGGGCAAGGGGAAGCTCTGGGTAAGGGCTGCGCACCCCTATGGGTCTTCTCGGACCTGCACCACCTCCGGAGGTGACGCAAGTCTGAGGAGAGCTGAGCGGCTTGAAACTGCTCCGCTTGCCCCGGGGACGGGGGTTGGGATCTGGCATAACCGCTGGGTCCCAGCCCCATGCCTGGCTCCCCTCAAGCCCGCCCCGGACCCTCTCTCCCCAGCCCTCCCCCCACCCAGTAACGGCCCCTCCTGCTCCCTCCCCACACACCCACACACCTACTGTTGCTGCTTATGTCGGTGCACTCGCGCCGACACAAGCGGCAGCGTGGGAGCTGTGGCGGAGGCTTCTGAATGCACCGACACCGCTCCCGCCTAAGGAGGCGCAAACGTTCTTTATGGCATGTTTGCAACCCTCCAGGGCCACCTATACCTGCATAACTGCCGGTTAGGATTGCACCCTAAAGTGAAATAAAACTAGCAGATAAAAAAGTGACTGACAGCACATTCCTACACATGCATACTCAGAAGAAAGTTCTGTTATGTTACTCCCAGGTAAAAGATTGAAATCAGAGTCCCAAAAGACATTCAAGGCATGACAAATTTCGTCTGGTGCCTGAAAGACAACAATTAATGTGTCAGATCAGTGGTTCCTGACCTTTAGGAGCTCTCAACCACTGAAGTAAAAATTGGAATTGTTGTGGACCATATGCAGTTCCAGCTGTGGGCAGTCTGTTTTCCGCCCTCTCTGTGGGCCCACGCAGAAGCATCTCCCAAGTGAGCACTCCCTCATGGACCACCAGAGTGTGTGGAGAATGGACCACCCACAGCTGCAGCCTTCAGTGTCTCCACCCTCTCTAGTGGTCCATGGGCAAACATCTCCCAAGTGAACACTCCCCATGGACTACCAGAGAGGGTGGAGAAAGGACCACCCACCTGTAGATGATCCGTTTTGCACCCTCTCTGGTGGTCCATAAGGGAGCACTTGCTTAGCAAGATGCTGGAAGTGATCAAAGGTGATTTTTCTCCTGAGACCTTGTGGACCACTTCTCAGGGTCTTGCGGACCACCTGTGGTCCACGGACCACAGGTTGGGAACCAGTGTGTTAAATGAACATGTCTAGGGCAAAATTTCCACAGTTGTAGTATCGTTGTTCCTGAAAGGACCCACCTCACCTCTGAAGGCCGGGGTATCCAGAGAAGGTCCTCTGAGGGAGATTTTAATTGGCAGATAGGTTTTTATGAGGGAAAGTGGTCCTTTAGATACCCAAGCCCAATAGTATTTTAGACTTTGAAGATCAACAGAAGCCCTTTAAGATGCCTTCCGTTATAATACATATCTGCCTTGACCCAGTAAATGCTGAGACTTCTCATATTTACTTGGTTTGAGTGGATTTCTCTGGGGGCAATTATGTGCATCTGTGTGTGAAGAAGATAGCAGTGCTAAGAAGGTTACACATTTTGTCAGAAAATCCTGATCGTACATTTAAAGATGAACAGTCCTGGGGACCGTTTTCTGGTGTTTGGTTGGGTTTTGTGTTATTTAACCATTGTATTTAAAGTATTTCTGCTTTTGAGCTTCAGTAAGGACAAGCTGGTATGCTTGAAGTTGAGAAATATTTTAATAATGGGTAACTTGAAATCTAGTCTGTCAGAAAAAATGCAATTAGAAGTACATTATCCATTTCTTCCCCTCTTCTAAATATCATGGAACATGCACAAGCCATAGAGCAGTATTATCAACACTTTGCACTTTTCTCCGTATGTATCTTAACATTCTATAATCCTCTTTGCAGCAGAATGAGTTCTACATTAAGATGGAATTATATTTATTGTAATTTCTTGTGAAACAAAAGGGGAGTGTGCTCAATAGCTGGCTAAGATGTATGGTAAACAGGGAGCTAGGCAAGCCCAAGTAACATCATGACTAGTTTCTATGGCAACAAAAAATGTCAGCTATCCTTTTGGCTGATGCTATTACCCTACAGCTGTAGCTGTGATAGTGACACGCTGGAATTTATTTTTAAAAGAAGGTGCAGAGAGAACCCCAGTGAAGATTTAGACAAGGAGAAAGTTAGCTACTAAACAGAATGCAATGTGGCACATACATAATGATACCAAAAAAAAAAAAATCAATGAAATGACTTCCAACCCAGCCATTCTGAATTATATAGAAAATGTAATTGAGCCATTTACTGGTTGGAGATACCTTGAGTTGTATGCCTGTTCTGACAACATTCCAGATTACCCCTAGGTTAGAAACACTCAGGTCTTCCCAATAGCAGTCCCTTGTCATACATGTTTGAGTCAATCGCAATGGACTGGTGGATTCCATTCAGCCAAGTTATCACCCATAACTTCTTTGAAAACAGTGTTGTTTATTTTCCTCAGAAGTAAGCCTATTGTGTTTAGTAAAACTTTTTAATCCCAACTCACCAGAAACAAATACTTCACCCTTACAAGGTGCAGCACATGTATGTTTCAACAAAGTTGCCTGACTTTCATAGTGGATTAGACATTCCTTGCACTTGCAGGTGAAGCAGGGTTGAAACCTGACACATGATGAATTGCAAATGACCCCTTATTCATACCAAATGTCTACTCAGTCAAAGATAGCTCTTCCAACAGCAACAGCATTGCAAATGCATCCGTCAGATCTTGGAGTAAGCCAATATGGGTCAGATATTTTCCTAGGGGTACAACAAATGATTATGCAGTGTTATTTTCCCAGAGGTATCTTTTCTTTTATTCTTCTTGTGCACGTGTGTGTGTGTCTATATATAAAATGTCTGAACATTTCTCTGTTTCACTGTACCCTGATAATACGCAGTCTACATACTGTACATTGCTGTGGAAGCACAAAATAAATATGGATGTCACAATGATAAAAACAACACCTTTTCATCTTTATCTTAGAAATACAGGCTCCTCAGGAAAACGACAGCTTCTTGTTATGGAAAATAAATTCGCAATAGTGGGATGATATCTCTCCAGTTAGTCTTCACTTCTTCCTGTTTGCCAGAGGCAAGAAGGAGAATGAGCATCTTCCTCAAGTCTTTTGACTAGCCTTTCATTACAACAGAGTCTCCCCAATAAAAATCTGTTTGGTGGATGACTGAAACACACAAGCTAGGAAAATGTGATGCTTACATGTTTATGGTTAGCAGAGGAAAAAAGGCCTGCAAGCTCTTCCTGCTCTTGTCAACGTCAGCATTTCAGAAAAGTGTTGCAAAGATTATTTATGGTAGGCTGTTTTATATATAACACACACGTACATGTATACACCACCTTTTTTACCACTAAAAATCTATTTCTTTCCTGCCCCAAAATAAATAAATTTGACACAATGCCTGAAGGATAGACAGGGTTTGTGGTTGTCAGAAAATGAGAAGTACTAGAGTGGGGGATGGGAATATCAATTGTTAGTGGAAGAGAAGGTCAGGCATTTACCAACGGAAGGAACATTTTAGCTACTGACACCCAATCCTATCCTCGTTTGGCCCATAGCATGCAGTGGTACATGCTCTGGTGCATGAGATGAGCTAGCTGGGGATCATGATGCAACGGAGAAGTAAATTTTTTTTTATTTACTTACTCCACCATGCCATGGTCCCCAGTGGGTTTATGATATTGCCTGAATGTGGCTACACTTTTTATTTCATGCATATAAAAGTATACACCACCAAAAACCGCCAGCACAGTTTTTACAATTGTCTACTTAAATGTCATATTTATAGTGCTAATACTGTCATGGATTTGCTCAACTCTTCTGTTATATTGTAGATAATTGGGCTCAGTTGCAAAAATTCTTTTTCAGTAAAGCCTGGTAGAAGTAGCTTTCTCTTTGAGTTAATTTTGCTGCAGAAGATCTCGTATATGAATATAAGCAATTTACAGCATAAAATTAATCTAAATGCCACAGTTAAAATATTCATTTGCTTAGCCTAGACAGAGATAGAATGCTGACTAAAGACAAATAGATACAAATTTATATGCTTTCATTAGCCTTTTGGTCCAGAAATGAAAACTGGTTTGTAATGAGCCATACAACTGAGTCAAGAAAAATTGAATGACCCTTTACATGAGAGAGCTGAATATTACCTGCGCACTCAGGAAACAAGACATCATTGTGGCTCGTTGAAATAAGATTCTCTTTTTGTCTGTTTGCCTGAACTATCATCTTTATTAAGATCCTGTTCCATTTTTCGGGATTATCTTTTATGCAACACCTTGATCCTAGGGAAACCCCAATGCTCGTTCACACACTCTTTTAATCCTGTGGTAATCGCAAAATTTGATGAACCTGCACTGACTTTTCGTGTTGCTGTGGGTTGAAATGGGCACTTGAAATCCAAGCACAACTGCAATGCCAACTCTAGGATTTGAGGAGTCATTGAGCACCACATTCTCAGTAGGTCTCCTTAATCTGGAAAAGTCAGGGATTGCAAACGTAGAATTGTCTCAGGCTGCCTCTGACCTTCTCTGAGATTTCCTGCACAGAGGGAATGGAGGGGCAAAGGACCTTTGCTGAACTTGGGGTTTCTGGTAAAAGTCTGCCCTTGCCACTATCAGAAGACAGGCCTGCACTGTTTTCAAGTACGAACCAAACTCATCCTAAATTGCGTAGTTATTTGTTGCTTTATAACTCACCTTCCTTACTACCTTGAAGCAGGACCTCTGAGAGAAATTTTATCAGGGAGTACAAAGTTTCTTTTGGGCTCCTTTGCAAAGGGGGAGAGGTGAAACAGAGTGGGGGGAGAGTAGTGATGGGCAAGCAGAATGGGGGTTGGGAGGAGTAAAACAGGATGGGGGGACAATGGAGACAGCTGAAAAAGTCTTCTGAGCCCTGGTCTACCCACCCATGTGGCATTGGCAGATAGCTACAGTAACATGGAAAACCAAACACACTCCCAAGCATATATGGCTTGCTAGTAGCTGCAGCTGCATGCTTGTGGTAGTGTCCCCAGCATCCCATGCAGGCAACAAGTCTGAGTAGATAGGAAAATGTCAGATCCCGGGAAATTTCCAGGCCCCCTCCTTTGGCTCCTGGGCTCCCTTTCTGGCCCTGGGCCCAGGTACACATTACCCCCTCTCCTAGGCCCTGCCTTGAAGCTACTTCACACTCAAAAATTCACATTTAATAAACCTTTAAGAGTTCCTCAGATTTTATGTGAAGGAAATTATCTGCTCCTCCTTGTACTTCTGGGCAGTGTTTCACACCCAAGTATTCAGTTCATATGAAACAACAAAAATTCTGGCTCAGTTTTGACACTGTACAATGTAGCCTATGGAAAAGCACCTGGAAGTAACAATAAAGCTCACTCTCTAGTGCATGTCTGAGTTGCCAGTTAGCAGCTGCTGGGGCTTACTCAGGGAACAGGGGACAAACATCCCCTTAAACTGAGGAGGCCTCCAGCAGCCAAAAATCCTGCATGGGATACAACAGTAGCTGCGCCAACACCACTGTATCACCATGCCTGGATTTAGCTAGGATTGGGCTGTCAGTTGCTTCATTGTGGTCCAAGAGCTGCTAGTATTTCTGACAGTTGTGAAAGTAGAGTGTGTCCAGATTATGCTTCTGCTAGTTGTTCTTTCAGCACTCTCTCTCTCTCTTTCTCTCTGTGCACATATGTGCGTATGTGCACATGCTTGTTTAACTAGCTAACCCCAGCCTTGGAAGCCTTGAAAATGAACCATCAATTCTATCTCTAGTAGTAGAATTTCTGCCATACAGGGGTCAAGCTGGGACATAGGAATTATAGCCAGGTCTGGTTGCCATCACAGGCTGCCTTGGCCTCTCTTTGCAGAACCCAAGTGTAAATGACAAGTGGGACAGGCAGGGAATGCCCCTGCATCATCACCAGACAAGGCTTCTGGTTAATGGTCTCTCCACTTACTGCACATCTGATACAACATATGACAAGGCAGTACTGTACTACTGGATGATATTTAACAACTATTTAGCAAGTGACTTTAGTACTGCAGTCTGACTCTCATGCAGAGCAGAAAAAAAGAGCCACAATACAACATATGAATCATTTCCACCAGCAGTTGGAGTCTTTCATTCACAGAAGCACAACTTCAAATATTCAGCAGAAATTGCAGTTGTGGAAATTATTCTAAATTGCCTCATTCTTCAATATTGCATGAATTTGGAACCTGTGTTTTTATCAGCCTCCCACAGACACATTTTTTTTAGCTGAGATGTGAATCCCTATAGTATATTAGGATTAAAAATAAATACAGACAGATTCCTAAAAGTGAAACCCGGCCTCCCACTCTAAGAATGAATAAATCCTGTTAAGAGAAAAACAGCAACGGAACACAGTTTATGGGAAGACTTATAAAAACAGGCACTCATTTATCAAACAACTCCCCCTTGCAGGAGAACAGTATCTATCTACCAATACACAGGCACTTACTTTAATCCACAGCCTTCTTCCAGCTGTACAGTATGAATGCAGAATAAACACACTGATTTATTACACTTGTTATAAGCAGATAACTTAGTATGATAATTATCCACAGTACTTAAAGCACTGAAAAGGTCTTGAAACAGTCTCCTTTATATTTTTGATTTAGGATCACAAAAGCCTATATATATATATATAGAAAAGAGATTTTTATTTGGAAACATTTATTTGCAAAATTCATAATTTATATGGCACTTTCAGTAGCGGAGCCTCACAACTTTTTTCATTCAGCCTACTGAAGCACTGTGAACTTACCATAGTTTATTTATAGACGTGGAGCTGAGAGAGAAGATTGGTTTTGCTCCAGAACAGCAAGTGAAGTTATGACTGAATCCAAGTTTATAAAGCATTTGTCCAAACATGTGTTATCAGATCCGCTACTGCCAACATCATCCTGGTAGGGTTCTCAATGCACAGCCAAGGAACATGCAGTGATCACAAGAAAGGCATTTCCCAGATTCTTCCGTTGGGGGAAATCAAGGCTGCAATCCTATAGACACTTACCTGGGCGCACATCCCGTTGACTTCAATGAGACTTACAGCCCAATCCTGTGGGCTTATAGAGCTGGCAGTAGTAGCATTCCATCAACACTACCTATTTTACAGCAGTTGTGAAAACACTTTCGCAGTGTATGGACTTGTGCACTACTGGAGCACTGGTAGGAAGGTCAGAGCCTTCATTTGCGTGCCCAAGCAGCAGAGATGAGCCACCGATGGAGGTAAGGTGGTGGGGAGGCAGAACAGGTATGGGAGAGCATGGAATGAGGCAGCAGTGAGGGCAGTAGAAAGGTGAATTGAGTCTGGGAAGGGGGTGGGTTTGGCATCAGCAGCCAAATCCTTACCCCCTTCCCAGCCCTGATTCACAGTCCTGGGTCAGCGTGGACATGTACCAGCAAAATTGGTGGAGCAGGTCCAAGTAGATCCCTCGCACCACAGATGCTTACTCCCAAGTAAGGGAACAGATCTTCACTTATCCAGATGATACCTCCACAACTGCCCCTCCCACAGCAGTTGACCTTTTGGCACCACTGCATCAGCAGGGGATTGGATAGGATTGGGTTCTTACTTCTGAGTAGATATACACTGGATTGTGCTGCAAGTCATATGGACTATAATGGTCCCTATCAGCCATGTAGAAGGACTTTAGGATTTGAAACCTCCTGTAGGGCTAGAACAGTGTTTCTCCTCCATCATACCACTTCACATGGGCCACCTATTTGAAATATCACTGCAAGTAACTGACGATGACATCATCACCAGTCCCTTCTGGGTTAGGAGACCAGATATGATGGGACAAACATCAGTAAGAGGCTCAGGGTGGACAGGAGAGCTTTTCAGGCACAGAAAAGCATGCTTTGGAACTCTGCCCTCTGAGCCGAGCCTCCTACCACTGTTCGTTGTGTCGTGTTTCTGGTCTCGCTGCCAGGTGGCAGGTGTCGAGGGGTTCCGTGAGTACCACCAGACACCACCTCAAGTACTATTGGTGGTACCTGTACGACTGGTTGAGAAACAGAAGTCTAGAACATGGGGAATGGAAACCTGAAACAGGGTATTGAATTCTTGTAGTTAGAGCCAACTAAAACTCTGAGGACAGAGATGTGGGGGGGGGGGGGGAGTGTTGCTTAAATGTCTCATGGGACTATTCCATCTGAGAATATACACAGGTTGATGTGGGTGATTTGAATCATTTGATTGAAAACTAGAAGCTTTCTCGCATACAGAGTGATTTGAGCTTCAATCCTAGTATAAACATTTCCCTAGAAGTGAGTTGCACTGAAATTAATGGGGCTTACTTCTGTGTAGACGTGCATAGGATTGTGCTATTAAGCAAATAATCCCATGCTACGTTCTGATGTTCGTTGGTTCATTGGAGACCTATATCATGTCCTTCCCTAAAGGTCTGAATTTTCTCTTGGAGCCATCACAAAATATCTAAAGCAAAGTCCAACACATGGTTTGACAGACCAGATTCGTAATGTAGTTTGAAAACTTTAGCTTGTCATGGAAAATCTCCTGTTCACCACATTTTGCGAGCCGTAATCACTGACTGATTCTGTCTGTAGTAGAGTTGTCACCAAATTTCACCTGTGGCCAAATTCAGAATGAATTTGAATGGTTCTGTTCAATTTAGAGTTTCAATAATTTCTGTATGATTAACAGAATGTCTTGGGGGTTTCAGACACATATACACAATGAATAGTTTTGAGTAATGAGAGGTGCTGCCATTGTCGCTGTTTAAATTGAGTGAACGCTATCATTTAGTGAGGGTTTACAGCCAATTTGAAATACTTGCTTACACTGGAACTGTCCAAAATGTGTCGGCTTCTCTGAGAGACCAGTGCTAGAAAGGATAATTTGGTCTTGACATGGTCACTGGTTACTGATTTCAGTTGAAAAGTCTGAACCAATCCCGACAACCACTTCTGGTAATTGAAAACACTGGATACTTATAAAGAGTAATACATGTGGGCACTTTACCAGGCACTCAAGGTGTCAACTCAACACATGTTTTAGCATGTGGTGTAAGGCATGGTGTGTGTGTTGTGTAGGACAGTGGTTCTTAAAAGTTTTTAGCACTGGGACCCACTTTTTAGAATGACAATCTGTTGGGACCCACTGGAAGTGATGTCATTAACCTGGAAGTGATGTCATAGCTGGAAGTGACATAATCAAGCAGGGACATTTTTAAGACTCCCCCATATGACAAAATCAAGTCCATAAAATAACAGCCCAATCCTATGCTTCCCAGCGCCCGGACTTGCAGCAGCGCTGAAATGACTACCACTGCATCCAGCTGGCCTGGGAAGCAGTGCTGGGACTTCTTGGGTGATGGGAGCTTACACTCCCTTACCCTGTGTAAGCCCCAAGCAGTCCCAATGGGTCTCCTTGGATCTGCGCCCTCTATTGAGCGGCTGCAGATTTAAGAAGACCTGTGTTGAATCTCTCGGGCTGAGAGGGAAGTTAGGATATGGTGTCAGGGCCTGCCACCATCTCCTCCCCCTCCCACCCTGCTCTCTCCCCTTGCCACACCTTCCCCCACCCTCCCCCTGCACTGGAGCACCTCCCCCCCCGCCTTTTCTCTTTGATGCCTGGTGCTCACCAGGAGCTCTGTGCAGATCCACCATTCTCCCGTGGCTCATGCTGATTCTGTTCTGGCACCAGACTGGCATAGACTGTTGCAGACCTTATGGCACATTTGCAAGAGTGCGTACTGGCGCTCAGCCAGTGTGGCCCACATTGGATCGGGCCCTAAGAAAGTAAGTAAATTAAAAATTTACAATAAGTTTAAGTTTAAAAATTTATTTAAAATAAAGAAGAACCCTCCTAACCCTCCCAAGCAGTTGCCGATTTGTTTTTAAAAAGTTCTCCAAACATCCCAAAAGCTGTAATCCTATCCACACTTACCTGGAAGTAAGCCTCACTCATTGTTAAAAGCATATTCATAGTAGCCTGTTAAAAGTACAGGTGTTAAAAGTACATTTCTCCAAATGCAGTCCAAATGCATACCATGTGACACATACCATCAAGTGTAATAAAAATAAAATGCACATTGAAATGAATGGGGACCTACCTGAAATTTGCTCATAACCCATCTAGTGGGTCCCGACTCACAGTTTGAGAATCACTGGTGTAGGGCATCTGGTGAAGCAATAATTGCAGGATGGCTCTGCTTTCTGCATAATGCTCCACAGACCCTGTCAACCTCCATTCTCAGGAGGACAGTTGGTTTGATGTGAATTGCTCTGTAGTCCACTGCTCCAATTAAAATCAGAAGCCTGCAGTTAGTTTCTAACTGGGGATCATATATTGTGATGAGTATTACCAAGGTGCGATATCTCATTACACAGTCCTCCTTTAGTCAAGAATGGAATGCTTAATTTTAATCAAGGAGCCAAGGAGTTAATCTGATGGCAAAGTGAAATCTAGGATCATTTAAAAATCTCAATAACAGTTGTTGCCTTGGGGATCACAGTGTGCTAAACCACAAGATAAAAAGGCCTGACAAAGATTATTGACGCTTTTACCTTTTAATGAGAAGCTTGGATTGATTTTATTGCCCTCCAGTACTATTTGCTTTGCCCTATTTCCACCCATGATGTCATAATTAGCAAGAAACATAAATATATAAAAGTGGTGCTGTATTTGAATAACAGAAAAATATGATGACACTTTAAAAAAAATTCTAATATGCCTTTGAAAAGTGGTCTGAAAGTCCACAGTCCTGTCTTCTTGGGCTGCAGTGCCAGCAGAACGCCAGCCACTGTAAAATGCACTTAGGCACACGTACCATAGGAATGCCAGTGGGAAGGCCAGAGTCTTCCCCAATATGCTGTGGATCTACAGAGACCCATTGGAACAGGTGAGCCTGGGCAGGAGATTGGAGGGAGGTGGGGAGGAGATTGAATGGGGTGGGCAAAATGGGATGATGGTGGGGATGGGGAGAAGGGCAGATCAGGTCCAAGAGAAATGGTGGGATTGGCTGCCTTGTTGCATGCTAAATCCCAACCCCCTTCCTGGGCCTGACTGCCTCCCTGGGTTAACGTGGACTTGCGTCAGCAATCAAGCTGACCCATAGTGGCTGCTGGGGCTTACCCTCGGGCAAGGGGGCAAATGTGAGGCTTACTTCTGAGCCAACATGCCGAGGATTGTTCTATATATTGATAGAAAACCCTTCATCAAAGAAAAAAAGTTTGTCCCCAGTAAAAATCTTGACAACAGCTTCCAAATGACCCAATGTTTGGCAAAACTGACATGGTAAATTGGGCTATGCGTATCAAGAGTTAAATAACCTGCTACTATGGAAAAGCACTACTACCCACTCACTGTTATAGCCACAGAGGCTTGAGTGGCTGGTAAAGTGACACTATTTTTTAGATCAGTCCTGATGCTAAAAAGTTTGGGAACTAACAAACAAGTAGATCAGACAACCATTTTAGTGTAACCTCTTTCTATTGTACTATTTTACTACATGCAGAGAGATTGTCAGATAGGAAAGGTTCAAGACTACAGCATCTCCTCTGGGATTTCTGGTCCAAAAATCTATTGTTTTGTTTTACAGACTGTGTAGAACAGGTCTAAAATAGCAGAGGTAGTAAGAGTTCTAAAAAGCTTAATTTTGCTGCTCTGATAGGTTACCTAGATAGGTATATCTATCTATTACATAGGAGGTGGAAGTTGATGGTTGAGAAATCCCAATATAATGTTGAGGATATCTGTTGGGATTGATTGTGTTGCAGCTTCTAAGTACTGAAGAAACTACTTCCCAAGTGACAAAGATCATTCTAGCTGTTGATAGGGATGACCCATTGCAGAGAAGTAAGATGATTTATTTTAAAACAGGCCTTGCAGATTTTTTTATGTAAATGTGATGAAGAAATCTGAAACCTACCTTGTTCATTTGTTGCCCAGCTATCCTTATGACTTAAGCAGACCTTTCTGAAATCTAAGAAGGGTTGTGCTGTCTTCTACCACCACTGACAACAGAAGTAATTTATCTTCATCTTCTCTTTAGTCATCTATAGTCTTATCAAACACACACATACGTATATCCAGTCCCTCACTTTTCTATTAGGAAAAGTCAGATTTTCTTCTTGATCTTTTTCAACTGTTAATGCATTCCAACATATTTCTGAATTCTGGCTTAGTTCTGCTCACATAGAGGAAGGAGACACTCCGAAGTGATACAAAAAGCTGCTGTCTCATGGCAACTATAGAGCAAATTGCATTTACAGTGCAAATTACACAGCAGTAACACAAATTGCCATAACTATCCTGTGAACAATACATGCCCCAGGATATCCATTTAATTTGAAGAAAGCATTTGCTTGTTTGCTTGCATTCCTTGTTTATAATTAACATTATTTTATCAAACCTGTTGTCTACAAAATGAAGGGTTTCTCATTTGAAGAATGCCTGCAACAGAGATTTGGAAATAGCCCACAAAGACAAATTTACAGGCTTAACAAATGATAGAGTCAATTAAATTTTTTTAAAATCAATGGGTCCATTTCAGCCCCATTCTATGGAGCCTTTACAACAGTGAATCTCACATACCACTGACATAAAGGCTGCAGCAGCACTGTGAATGACATGCCTCTGCTGTGCATGTGGGAGTCACTAGTGCAAATGGCCAGGAGCTCCATGCGCCTGCCAACTATGGACCAAGTCCATGCCAGAGCTTGTAAGGTGGCAATGGGAATGGGTTGTGGGCAGTTCAGAGAAGATTTGGAGCAAGTAGGGGGAGGGCAAGTTTGGGATCTAGGGGGAGATATCAATGGCCAAGCATGCACCAGGATCTTATTCCCAGTTTTCCAGCCTGGCTCCATCCTTCCTCTCCTTGGAAGTACACCAGCAAAACAGAGTACTTGTGTGGGTCCAAGGAGACTTATTGCCCCCCACATAAATATTGATGTAAACCTGGTGGATACACACTGTATTAGGTCACTTGCTCTGCTTTTAAACACACTTCTAAGATGGTATCTGCTGCAACATACTCGATGCATGTCTTAAAACCAAGTTGTTTTCTTCTTAAAAGCTATTGTTTTAACTCTTATGTCATTTTAAAAAATGTATACATTTGTCCCACAACTTACATTAATATTACATTCCAAGCTCAGTGTCTAAAGCCACGGGGGGTGGGGGGGGTGGATGGCAGCACAGTGCCTCCACCCCAGCCTGTCACCTGAGGCATTTGCCCCCCTTGCCCCCCTTGTATGCCACTGATCTTTCCTTTCTAGCCATTCATTTTTTAATTTTGTTTGTTTTTGCTAAGATTCATGTGTTTGTCCCTTGTGCTCCTTTTACAGTTGTTGCTGAAAGCATGAGCATCCTTATTTTGGGGGGGGGGGGGATTCTGAATATAAAAATAGCTGAAGAGGAAGCGGGTAATAAGCAGCCTTCTTCACTCCCAATTGCAGATGCTTTTTTTATTTTAATAACAACTGGGAAACTGCTATAAGTCTGCTGTGCAACATCTAGTTTTTTTGTAATCTACGTATTTTATGTACATTTCAGTAGATCTTCTTTGTAAACAAAAGCTCTAACTGAAATTGATTATTAGTACTGGAGCTATATCCAACAAGTATGTTAGGTCATACTTACTATATGTATGTGCCACGCAAACTGGACCCTTTTGATGTAACAGAAGGGAGGGCAATCAAAGTCAATGTGGCCCACATGAAGCTATAGGAACATGCACACAGCATGGAATGGGCTCTTGCACTGTTGCAGTTTGTAGAACCATTGCTTTGGTAGTATTATGTACAAGCCTTGAAATAATTATTAGCCAAAATCTCACACTGACAAATATAGAGCATATGAATTATTTAATTTCCATTAAACTCTTCCAACTGCTACAAGGACTGAAGGACAAAAGTACAACTTCATGTTGACCTTATGTTGCTTAACGGTGAAGTTTAAAATAGAAACTTGCTACAAGGCTCAAGGCAAATCCTAGAATCTATGGAAGCAAAGTCCAAAGGTCATCAAGAAGAACTTCCTGTAATAACAGTCCTCCACACTCAAACCCAGCCAAGGCTGATCACCACATCTGTGGTAGAAATTTTGAGGTCCATGGCCCTTCCTTCAACAAGTGATTCTTTGGGGCTGAAGAGATTTCTCAGCAGCTCCAGGAGGCAGCAAGTATAGCAAGGATGAGGAGGGGAATAGGCAAGCTGAAGAAACTCAGTGCTCTTCTCTCACCACTCTGTGCCAAAAGCAACATTGAAGCTATGCCAGAAGCAATATTTTCAGACTGATAGCGACTAAAATAAGTTAAAACAGGTGAGGTCCCCTCTCCAAACTGCATAGTTAGCTCTCAAGTCCAGTTAGCTCAAATTGCATATGATAGTTAATTGCAATCCTGTGCTCACTTTCTTGTGAGTAAGCCCCACTGAATACAGTGGGAATTACTTCTGAGTAAACATGCATGGGATTGTGCTGTTAGGCTGAGAAATTTCTTCAAGTTTTTCAGGCCTGCTTGAGAAATGGCCAGAACCGGGCCCCTGATTTTTGCTGCCTGACAGCCCAGTCCTATATAGGATTGGGTTGTACTATGGAGGGTTTTGCAGTGGCCGTTGATAGAGTGCTCGTTGGTGGCCATTTTAGGAGGGCACACACAAGAGTCAGCAGTGTTCCCCATCCATTGCTGGATCTGCCAATGGCAGCTGGAGCAGGTAAGGCTGTGAAGGTGGCAGGGAAGAGGACAAAACTGGGTAGGAGAGGGAAAGAATAGGGGCAGGATTGTCCACCAGTGATGGTATGCACTGGATCTGTCCCCAATTTTTGCATCCTCTCTGCCTCCTTTCTCTCCTTGGACTTGTGCTAGCTAAGCAGCTGGTGCAAGTCTGAGGAAACCCCTTGCACAAGATTCTTATGAAGGGGTAAGGAGATTTCAGTCCCTTTGTGTGTTCCTTTTTGGTGCAGCTGCAGCAGTGGAGGGGGTCAGAAGGGTAGAGCTGGGCTCATAAAAGCCTTAAATAAAACAGAAATAAAATACTGACTGGGTAGCAGTTAACATACATATTGTGGAACCCTAAAGTTTTTTTCTCCATTTAGGAGAGTTTTGCATTATGCAAACATTGTTCTTGCTCCGTCTTCTTCTCTTCACACTTTAATTTCAGGATATCTGCGTTGAGATAACTTTGGCACTCTAGAAGGAACAAATGGCATGAATGGTAGCCGAAAGGATTACCTTGTTTGCTTGGAAAGTGTTATTTATTCTTGCCTTGAATAAATGACTGAATTATCAGCTGGCGAACAAATTGTGTATAGAATATAAGAGAGAGAACAAGATTATCTGGTTTCTATCTGTGGGGCAATTACTTTCTGTTACAGTTCCAAAGTGGAAATATGAGTTTGTTTTCTTCTCCTTTCTCTTTCTTTTCATTTGATTTTTCTCACAATAGCTTTCTGAGACATTTATGTCTTAACAGTAAGATTGGCATAGGTTTAATCATTGTAATAAGACTGATGGAGTTCATATGACTACTATAAATTATGCAGTGTCTGTGCATTATACTGGTGGTTGGCAACCTTCAGTCTCAAAAGACTATGGTATAAGCCTACAGCACCTGGTATTCCCAAGCGGTCTCCCATCCAAGTACTAACCAGGCCTGACCCTGCTTAGCTTCCAAGATCAGATGAGATCAGGCATGTGCATTAAACTATCCTGTGGTTAAATTAGTAATCGTTGTCAACAGGCCAGAAAAAAAAAAAATCTGTGTTAACTCTTTAAAGATGCCTCATGAAGGCAGTGTTCAGAATGAAGCATAAAATAAAACCAACAAGAAATATTCCTTCCGACCTTAACTGGTGATCCATTTAATTTATGCCTTTAAGCACAAAGTCTGATAGCCTTATTTTGGTAACCTTCTGAGAGGCAGAGCTGCACCAGAATGGAACATGTTTTCCCAGAGGGTTCTTCCACCTGTCTTTCAAGACCTAAGGTAACCTCAGACATTTGGGACTTTATTCACAATCAAAGAATCATAAAGTTCTCTGAAGTTTCCAGACAGTCATGAAAGTGAGTCCAAAAATACAGAAAGTGCAGCTCTGAACCTCTGCTCTGATGATATGGAAGACGTTATACAATCAAACACATATCCCAGCCAGGGCCAGTCCTTCCATGAGGTCAACTGAACTGGTCAGCTCAGGCAGCAGACTGATGGGAGGCACTCATCTCCATTCACCAAATTGCCTTCACTGCTTTTCCCTAAACTGCAAAAGAAAGGGGAACAGAGGGGAAGAGGAAGTGTGGAGTGCTGAGCTAAAATGTGGGAGGGGCAGAAGCTGTCACATCATTGGGTAAGGGGGGCAGCATTTGTGAGGCTGCATCCAAGGTCAGGAGGTCTTGGACCAGCCCAGATCACCATTTTCTTGCACAGATTATCATGTTTTCTATTCTTGGTAAACAAACTAGTAATGAAACTTATTTCTTTCTATACCCTGCCAAAAATGAGTGTTTCTCCTGGGTGCCCCCACAGTTGGGATGAAGTAGCATCTAATTTCACCTCTCAGCCCTTTTGAGTTTCGTGGCAGATGCTGGATTGTAGCCAAAGGAAGTCAGTCATCACTAAGCATCTTTGAAATCGGTGAAACAAATTACTGTTGCTTAATTTAAATCCCATTAACTTCACTGGGACTTAGAGCCCAATCCTAATGAGTGCACTGTCATGCATTGTTGCAAACATTCCTTTAAGCACATTTGTGAGCCCTCAGCACCGGAGCTAGTGCCAGTGGAAAAGTCAGTGCTCTGCTGATCAGAATTCACCTGCTCTGCCAGGTGGTAAAGAGGTAGGTGGGGGTAGGAGGAGGTGTTCTTGGGCAGGGGGAGGGTTGGCCCTGTGACACAACACAGAGGCTCTTGATTCTGCGCCAGCCTGAAATGGTTGGTTGGCAACCTTCAGTCTCGAAAGACTATGGTATAAGCCTACAGCACCCGGTATTCTCAGGCGGTCTCCCATCCAAGTACTAACCAGGCCTGACCCTGCTTAGCTTCCGAGATCAGATGAGATCAGGCATGTGCAGGGTAACAGTTGCTGCCAGCCCAAGGCTGCTGCAGAATTGAGTAACCCCATTGCAGGGCTACTTTCCTTACCCAGGAAAAGGGGATGAGCGCCCCCTTCTCCTGAGGAGCCGCTGGCAGCTGCCCAGTGTGCTTAGGATACTGTGGCAGCCATTTTCAGCACCGCGGCAGCCCTGTGTACCAGCCAGTTTAGGATTGGGCTGCCCATCATGGCTAACTTTCACTAGATACAATCCAAGGCCACTTGCTGCTTCTCAAGGATTAGATGGTATCCTACACCATAAACTCATACCCTTGACATATTATCCAAATATTGTGATTGCTGCCAGAAATCCAAACTCCTGGGCACCTTTCTGGGAGGTTAGCCACTTGTGTTGTGCTCTGTTTTGGGAGGTTGATTGAATTATTTACACACCTGCCACTAAAGCATTCTACTGGTAATTAAGTATTTGTAGGATCTTCCATGCTGCCGCGATTCCTAGAAGCAATCATGCCACATGCCAGCACAATGTGAGAAGTGGATGTAATTTCAGGGCAAGAAAGTTGGTAAAACACAGCAGTTGAGTAGAAGCTCTGTTCCCCAATGAAATGCCCCTTCCCAGCTCCTCTGGACACACCTATCCAGTATGTGTGTGTGGCAATAGGAAAGAGGCCTCTTAAATAGAATGGTATTTAGTTGACCTTTCTGTTTTTGCTCTTATGTCCCTTATTGTGCATTCCTTTCCTCCTCCCTCTTGGGTGTCTTCTTACATCAGACCATTTCTTTGGTGGTCTGTGGATCTGGATGGGGGTTCTCATCCCTGAATAGGATAAGTATTGCACAGGCACAGAGAGCAGAAGCAAAATATACAATGAATGCATAATTTGAATAATTAGACTAGTGTTGATTGTAACAATGTGATCTGTTAGCACTGCTAAGTTCATGACAACCTGCTGAATAAGAATAACATTACATTGTAACTTATTACATATAACTTGTCATTACATTGGTTAATGCACCGTGATTTCTTACGTTCGGTCTTGCTTAAGGAATGTTAGAAATCAAGAAGTAGATGTAGGGACCAATCCTACCAAGCTTTCCAGCACTGATGCAGCCATGCCAATGGGGTGGCGTGCTGCATCGGGGGGGGGGCAGTTACTGAGCCCTTCTCAAGTTGAGGGGAATGTTTGTTCCCTTACCTTGGGGCTGCACTGCAGCTGAATTGGCACTGGAAAGTTGGATAGGATTAGGCCTACAGACACTGTTGGGAAACTACACCATATTTTTTGAAAGCTTATAGCAAGTTAATTACTTGTAAGAATGAATCTTCATTTGAAAAGAACACATGGTTGGTGATCAATGAGTATTAATGCATAGAAGATGGAGAACAATTGCTTTATCACCTAATATATGAACATTAAGAAAAAAAATATATCTTTTGTTACAAAAAGCCGGCTAATGATGTAGAACTGAGTTGTGAGAGTTTTGAATACATCAGCAATACACCCCCCTTTGAGTACACTGGCTAGATCGAGTCCAGATAAGAAAGCCATGGAATTTATGCTAATATAAAATAAGCTCATGGACACAAAAGGAAGAAAAATTAAAGGTTTAGGAAAATAGCTTCTGTGATTGTCTGCTCCTAATAGCGAGAAGGACTAATGGAGAAGGTGTTTGGAAGATGGGAACTCTCACTCATCACAAATTTTTAACAAAACATTAAAGCAAACAATCCATTTTATGTATTGTACAGTGATGAGAATCAAATATGAATCAGACTAAATCACCCTGGCTATGCACAAAAGACGAAGAGGCTGCTTTTGCAGTAATGCACATAGTTTCTTATTAGAGAAGGTGAAGACAGAGCTGCCAATTTTTTCTCCAGATTGTTCGTATTATTATGGACATCTTGCTGCACAACTCTGTATCGGCTGTATTTGTTAAGCCAGAACTACCTTTTTAAATGATTCCTGTTTTCAAATACAGTGGAGAAGAAGAGAATGGAGCCCTGCTTTGTGCTAATTAACTTAACAGCTTGGCCACAGACACTTGATTGTATAGCTCCAGTTAATATCCTTTCCTGGTCAGTCAATGCCTGCAGGGCAAGGCAGAGTTTTCAAGGAGCTACTCAAATAATATATCTGAATATATTTTTGAGGCAGTATCTGAGCCGACCCATTGGGGCTGCTACCACTTTATCAGGGATAAAGGGAAAAGTTTCTCCTTGCCTTGGGCTGAGCCACAGTCAACCCCAACCTTGTGATGGATACAGCATAGGCCTCCTGGCCTGCCTTTTCCAGCGCAAGTTAGGATTGCGCTGCCAGTCTCAAAAGACTTTTGAGGCTTTGCTTGGTTCTATATATTTGTTCTCAAAATTGGTCCTGAAACTTTTACAACCATGGAAATATTATTTAACCATAATCATTATGGTAGTAAAAAATCGCAGTCAAACTGCCCCTGAGCCTTGGCAGAAGTGGCACTGCTGAAAGGTCGGTCCTGGGAGAGCCCAATTATCATGGAGGGAGGGGCGGATCAAGAGCTTCCAGGGACTGCATCTGTCCCATGGGCCTTTGACATCCCTGTATAAAACCCACAGTAAAATTTAAACCAGATAGAACTAAACAGATGCAATAATTTGTCAGCAACAGCAATATAATCACATGCCATTGGAAAAACCATGAAAAAAAATATTTACTTTGTAGAGCCTTTGTCATTTTTCATATTGTCAACTGACTGTTCTTTCATTTGTCAAAATCATTCTGGAATTGGGATCCCTAAAACTAGGTTCTGATTCTCTGAAAGGGAGTGTGACTTAAGAATAGAATTTTCTGAAAACATTGTAAACGTGAATAGTAACAAACTGTCTCCAAGAATGATTGGCAGAGTAGATTTGGAAGGGTTGTAAAGAATGTTATATGCTTGAAATGATCGATTAAGGAAGCCATAATAACTGAAAGCATTATTCTCTTCCCCTCCCAGACATTTCAGTATAAATCACAGATTTATTTTAGTGTAAAAACCAGGATGAAGGAAGAGGGACACTCACTACCTGTGGATCACTTTCAGATTTTGGCTATCAAATATTTTGGAATATCTCTAGTAGTGGGATGCGAACAATTTGTTAGCAGCTTTTGATATTCCTTTGATATTCCTGTGAGTTTATGTAGGGCTTTCTGAATCAAGTTATTATGACATGCAGAAAAGGATCCCTTTATCCTTGCACTATCTAAATTGACTAATTGGTTTTGAATATTTATATGGTATTCTGGAAATAATCCCATTTAATCGAACGCTAATTCCACCTTTCTCACACAACAGATACACTTACAGATCTACATGTTTTAATTTCAGAATTTCAAGCACCAGGTGTAGAGGATGAGTGCAGTCACAGTGGATAGCCTAGCTTTTAAAAGTCTTTTTCTATATTTAGTGGTTATAAGAAGTGTATAATTTTTTTTACTAAGATTATCTAGCTGAAAGGAAAATGAACATTAAATAAAACTCTGTAATGATAGGCTATATGCCATCACAGTCTGGAAGGAATAATCAAGGAGTATTTTTCTCCCTTTTTAAAAATAACCTTTCATTGAAGCAAAGGTAGATATCTTCTAGGATGTTAATTCAGCTGTGTGCTATAGTATCCTTCTTAGAAGTTAGTGAAATAAGACTCTGAGAGATCATACAGTAGTTTTAGTTGAGATTAATACAACTACAGACAGATTTAGGTGACATCTGAAATACTTTGTATTTCATTGAAGCTACGTCTGTACCTTCTGACCTCAAGACTTGATTGTGCTGCTTGGGATGAGAGAAGGTGAACAAGGTTTCCTGTTAGAGTACCATAGGTATATTATATCAACTAATGTTTGTATAAGTACTCAGTGATTGAATGGTCTGTCAATCTCTTATTAAAAAATACCAATTTCTGTGGGCTCTATGGATGTTTTAATTACAATCTTGCTAGTAAAATTTTCCTGGATGTTATGTAATTGTGTTATTGAATTAAAAATGTACACCTTGGGTTTCAGGCGGAGAGGCAAACTGTAAATGTGATAAATAAATTGAATAATTGCGGCAGTGTGATTTCTGTTAATTATTTAGTTGGGAGAAAGTGGAAGAGATAAAGGGCATCTTTTCATTTCTTCAGGTAATTGACCAAAGCTCTTCAATTTGAGTACCTGTCTTTTCTATCAGTCGGTTTTTCTGTGTGATATATTATGGATGATGGACATTTAGCAAGGAGAATCTGACATTCAGAAATTTTAGGTAGTGAAGAATTGATTCTCTCTGGAATATATTTTTCATAAAGTTTCATATACCCGATCAGCTGTCCCAGCAGTAACTATGATAAAGAAAGTCTATATCCTATAAAATTTGATTTAATGTTCTTGGTAAGTGTGTAGAACCTTCCTAGCACTGCCTAATTCACTACATTCCTTCTGATGGACAGTTTGGAGAAAAGCAGAGGGAATCTAATCTGGTAGGATTTTTTTTAATCATGCACACTTTTGTTAGTCTTGATACACTCTGATGCACCACCTGTACTTCAAAGCAGTAGCAAATCACCCTGTTGTGTTCTAAAGGCCTCAACCCATTTTCTCACCATAATTGTTTCAGAAATATTTTGAGGGTGTTAAAATTGTAGCAGGAGCCCACCAAGGATATTTCTTCATAGACAGATCATTTGATGAGCATTCTTTGTAGAGCTGAAACAAATTTTGGTACAGGCAACAACAATGAACATCTGATAATGCTGTTAGCTGATATATCAATCACAAGCACATCTGTGGTTTGCATTGGAGCGACACATCACTGCCAGACAAATCAACAGCAGAAAGAAATAGCCTTTTCAGGATTGTATGCTTCATTCTTGGGTACTTATTTGGCAGAAGTGTGGGTTATAATATCTCATGTAAGATAAAAAAAAAAAAAGACATTTAATTGAAATATAAATTGGAATTGAGCTTTAAAATTTCTAACTGCATTCTATACCAATTGCACTTTCTGAACTAGTTTTACAGGCACAGTTCACTGAATGCACTGCAGTAGTCCAATTTTGATGTCACCAGTGCATGGATATCCATTGCCAGGTCTGGTTGATCCAAGAACATGTGCAGTTGCTTCACCAGCTGGCTAAAGGTGCTCCAGGATACAGCCATCTGCTGGGCATTCAAAAGTGGATTGAGGAGTACGCCCAAGCTGCAAACCTGTTCCTTCAAGGCAGCATTTTTCAATGCGTGCCCTGTAGCTCCACAGGACCATTGTTGGAAGCGAAAAGTCCTCCAGAGACCAAGAATGGCAAAGTTGGGACTGGCTGGGTAGTTGTCTAAAACAGTGGTCTTCAACCTTTTCTGTGCTGTGACTCAAACAAACAAACAAACAAATGTGAAGTATGAGACTAGGAACCTGTCACCAATTCCACAACCCTCCTGGGACCTAAACTGCCCCATTGTCGCCCACCCTCTGCCTCCACCTGCCCCATTTCCCCCTACCTCTTGTGTCTTCATAACAACTTTATGAGGTATGAGGCTGTGCAGGGCCAGCCTTAGGAAAAGGAGGGTACGACAGCTACAAGAGGCTGTGCAAGACTACATCAAGATTTCAGTTTTAATAAGTCAGTCCCATTATTGGATTGGATCCAAACTCTCTCTTGCCACAGGCTTTGAAAGTTTGCCATTTGGGGTCCCAACCCACAGGTTGAAGAACACTGTTTTAAAAGATGGGTCAAAGGAGGGTTTGTTAAGATGATTCCAGACTCCGTTAGTTTTACAGCCCAATCCTATTGAAGATTGGGGTGTCATGCGAGGAGTCTTTTATTCCCCCAAAGATTATTGTTTTTCTCATGTTGTAGGTAAAACTTGTCAAGCTTGTGAATACTTTTACAGATTTGTGAATAATCACATTTCAATCTTACATGCATAGAAGTGCAATGGAGATATACAACTAGGTAGAACTTTGCAAAACCAATGATAGAAAGCAACAAATTCAGGTTGTCCGTCATGATGTGGTACACTCACTCACATTTAAAACTGCAGAGCAACCCATTATCTTCTGAAACTGAAGTAAATTTAATGTTGTCTTTAGTGAGAAAATATTCCAGTTTCAGGATCACAGATCTAAAAGCTTATATTTCAGTATCAATACTGGTAACAGCAAAGCAAGTGGCTTTTTACAGTGAATTTTGTTCAACCATTCTTGAACATGTTTCATCCCTTTTGAGTTCACGCAGAATCTGTGATGATGCTATAGTGAGAGAACTTGTGCTTATGGACCCTTTAACTGACCTTAATTTCTTTAACTGAACAAACTGTAAATGCTTTTTGCCCTGTAAAGACGAGTTTTGCAAATGGCCTTCTGATTCCATTTTTTCCCGTCTAACTTAGTAATCTCAGGAAGATTGCAGAGAAAAAGGACTTATTTTAACTCAAGTCTTTCCTGAAAAGATGCCCAGAACAGTGAATATTCATTGTTTTTCCTCATTATTTATATTGTCTCAAAAGAGAAATAGCATTTAACCTAAGGGTTTTGGCTACAGATTCAACCACGTGAATAGCAAAGCAAGCCAGGAATTTAGAGGGCAACTATCTGTATGTTTTCTTGGATGTAAGTCCCATTGCATTCATTAAGGGTTACTCTCTGGTTAATATATATAGGATTGCAGCTTTAGCCTCTTGAGACACACTTTTTGCAATTGTGGAATAGATTCAAAACTCACTAAAAATGTATGAAAACAACTCAGAATCATGTTCTGCTACAGAAGTACATGTATGAAAACTAGACAATTATGTATTGCCTAATCAGTGGTATAATCCCTGGCTTGCATAGAGAGAACAAAAGTATCTATTTCAGTTTGAGGGATGTTTTAACAGGCCATGCTAAGACTACAGGCCTATCCAACCCCACCCCAAAAGAGTAGCAAGAAAGGTGTAGGTGTAAAATAGTTAGACATTTCTTGAATTCTACAGTGTCTGAAGTACATTGATTGAAAACTAATTACAGTGGATGTGTATGAAAATAACACCATTTTCAAACACTTCTATCCACCATGTATGTTCTGCTCATTCTTATTCCTTCCAGCTGTTGTTACAGACAAAATGGAATCAGAATAACCAGAGAGACTTCTCACACTGCTGTTTGTGCTTGAAAGCCCTTAAAGAAGCCTTAAAAATAATTTATAGCACAATCCTATCCAACTATCCCCGCCCCGCACCAATGCAGTGGGGCCTGTGCAGGGTGTGTTGCTTCCTGTAGGACAAGTTGGAAGCTAGAGAACTCCATGAGGTAAGGCAGGGGTGTCCAAAGTTTTTGGCCGGAGGGCCACATCATCTCTCTGACACTGTGTCAGGGGCCAGGGAAAAAAGAATTAATTTACAATTAAAATTTGAATAAATTTATATATGTTTACATAAATGAATATATTAAAGATGAACTTATATGAATGAATGAAGGTCTTGCAATAGCTCAAAGCCTATAAAAGTCCTTGCACAAAGCAAGCCTTTCCTTTGCTGCTGCTACTGCATCAGAAACGTGAAACAGCAAGCAGTAGAGAAAGCCCTCATCCAACAGCTTACGCGAGAGGTCAAACAGTTGCCTTCACGCTGAGAGCAGTTGCGCTGGGCCAGTGTGGGCTCCAACAAATCTCCGGAGGGCCAAAGGCTCATTGGAGACTGGGGGCTTCCTGAGGCCGCATTGAGAAGCCTCGAAGGCCACAAGTGGCCCCAGGGCCGGGGTTTGGGCACCCCTGAGGTAAGGGGACATTCATCCCCTTGCTCCAGGGTAAGCCCCAGTCTGCACAATATGTCTACTGAGAAGTGCATCAGTGAAATAGCTGCTGCAAGTCTGAGTGGATCTGTGTCGGTGAATTGCAGAAGTGGAGCTAGAGGGGGGGTGGCACAGTAAGTACAGCATGTTCTGCAACATGCCATGTAAGTGGCCCTCCCCCTTGACATCAAGGTCATTCAGAGCAGTGATGGTACCTTACTGTAGCTGCCCCAAATGGCTCAGACACCACCTCCCTCTAGCTCCACTTCTGCTAGATAGGGCCTGGGAAGAGGGATGGGATACAGCGTGTACAGCTGTCTGCTAGTCCTGCACCCTCCTAGGCCTGATTTGCCCACTCCACCCCATCACCGCTCTCCCCCCACCTGTTCTGCCTCCATGCTGTTCGGCACAGATCTTACCTGATCAGCCGTGTTCCGGTCCTTCTGCAGCATGCAGGGACCATTGTGCCATAGCTGGACACAGCTAGGCTGTAATGAAGTGCTTTATGGCAATTTTGCAATGGCAAACACTGGTGCAGCATGCGCTATACAGGCATGCACGTTCTGAAGGATTGGGCTGCCTGTGCTGAAATAGTAGTTACAATGAGGTCAAACCTGGAATATATTTACCTGTTTGATTTTATTTGGCCGGAAGTACATGTATCCCATGGGTTGGTTCCTTATTACAAAGGGAGTGCAAAACTTTTTGAAATGTTGCAACTTTCAGGGGTTCTTGCAGTTTCCTCTAATAGCTGTTGCTGCAGAAGATCTGGAAGGGGAAGCTGGTAACAGCTGTTAGCTGCCAGCTGTTCCCAATGTGGACAACCCCAGTTACCCTGAGAAGGAAGGGGATATGGAGATGTTAGTAAGCTTGACTATAGACAAAGAATCTCTCATACATGGACATGTTTGTTTTTGATCAGTCCTGCAGGAAATATCGAATGATGAATTGGACATAGCTGTAAGAGAGTCATCTGTTCCACTGAAAGGACTCATTTATCATGTGATGTGCTATTGTTACAGAAAATTACAATAAGAGTCTATTGATTTTGCAGTGCCTTATGGTGAAGCTGATTCTTCACACTGCTCAGAACCACTTATTAGAATGCTGGGCCACTCTCGGCTCCAAGCTGCTCCAACAGTTAATATGGATTTTGTGGGACTGGTTCCAGCAGCCCATGGAAGTTAAATCCCTAATCAGCTGGCTGGTACCAGTGTAGACCTGGATTCATAGATGCAAGCCCAGGCATTAGCTTAAGATGCAATATTTTGATGAGGAGCATGTGTTGGGCAATTTGCTAGCGACATCAGTCACCAGTTCCCAGTGGCATTTCTCTGCTGTGCTGCTTAATTGGGAAGCAGAGTCTGAAAAATGGATCCATCTCCATTATTGCTAAAACGTCGATCACTACAAGAGTTGTTGGACACCAGAGTCACAAAGCCCTAGGAGGACTTCAGCCAAGGGATTCCCGGTGAACACTGGCTGCCTGCAAATTAGCCCCCCAACACTTTGTTTTATTTAGTACCACTTGGAAAATAACCATTTGGTTTCCTCTCCCCAGAAGCCTTCTAAGAAAGCACATTGTGACAAAAGTGTATAGTCATTCCTAACAATGTAGTCTTAGCACATATATGGCATGCTCTTGCATATGCTTATTTATGACATTTGTATCTCTGTGGCTGCAAGAATGTTTACAGTACTTCTGCATCTCAGGCACAGATTTGTGAGTAGCCACCAAGTGTCACCGAGTTCCAGTTCTGGCATTGCAGAGCTCCATGTACATGTGATGGGGAGTTAGATTAACTGCAGCTACTGGCAGAGACAGGAAAACATGCACCACTGTGCTATTATGACGTGTAGTAAGCAGCAGGGGAGCACTCCAACACAAAATTTTTTTGCGTGAGATCAGATACCAGTTTTGGTGGCAGCTCCCTGTTGTTTGACGGATGTAGTTCGGCCTTCAGATTGCAAAGTGAGTGAAATGTAACATGCCTAGTTTTTCATCCCCACACAGTTAATGCTATGGTTTGCTCTTAGCAGCATGGATATAACCAAGGACCCAAATTCCACTGCTGTAGTGAGGATTGGTTCTTTTCTGTCATGATAAAGCATCAAAGCCTATCCCCTTTAACAAAATTCTAATTGCTGTTCTTAGCTGTGGCAAGCAAAGCACACGTGTGCTAAATGTTAATCAAATTTTAACATCTAATGGAAAAGAAGAAGACAAAGGGAGCCAGTGATTGTAAAAGAAGCATTAAGAATCAGGAGCTGTTAGCCTTCCAATCAAAGAACTGTACATTTGAATGGGATTTCCATTTAAATAGCTTTACTGCCCTGCTGATTCCTAAACACCGAGTCAAAGCAAAAACTAACAGCCAAATTGATATTATTAGGAAGGGGAATGAACACTAGGATGTAAATCTATACCTGCTGGGAGCTATCAGTATACACAATGAGTGTGTTGGTGAAAGGGCTTGTATGAACATTGTGGAACAGTCATATTTACTGTATTGTATTATAGGGGTATAATTTCTTCCTGCTAGGTTCAAGGTATATTTCCATTATATAATTTTCTGCTATAATTTTAGGTCTTATTACCATGAGAATGCTTAAATATTCATAGAAACATGTATAGAAAGGCTATGTACGAGAATATAGAGAAGAAAATGTAGAACATGTACAGAAGGCTGTGTGGTTTGGTCCCTTCAACATTCCAGTAGGCTAGGCTTCCCCTAGCCCTATATATCTTAACTCATGTTGTTTTACATATAAACACATATCATTATGGCTTCCCAAAACTCCACGTCCCAATTTTTCTCCATATTTAAAGCTCTGAATCTTGTTTCAGAGGTAGAATCATTTCATTAGAAATTTTCCATTGCTCAGTTTGTGAATGTTGAACATAATGCTGTGCATGCACTTTGCTGTGGCTTCAGTTCATTCATGTCTTTTCCCTTTTGTATGTATTACTGATTCACATGCACATTGATAGAACACTGCAAAAAAAAGGACACTTCATGTGACTGCATATTTCATCAAATTTCTTTTCATGTGGTGTTTTACTGATGTGCCAGTAAAGCATTTGCCTGTGGCATATGTATGAGTGTGTGCATGTGAGCATCAGCAATAGCACAGCCCAAAAAAGCACAGTTCTGTTCAGTGGACATGTACACAATGCATGTAAATGGAGGCACATAAACTAGTTGAACATCAAATCTACCTTTTTGTGGCCTTCTTCCAAATCTGCATCCAATAAATATCATCTCACCTTGCCTGTTGAGTTATGAACCTTTCTCCTCCTCTTGTTGTGAAGTCCTTGGAAACGCAACCTAGCAAATGCTATAAAAACAGTGTCCTTAAACATGCAGATTGGAAGCTGATTCTGGATGCCACAGTGGCTTTGAATTTGGGATAGTGAACACTTGGACTCTGCAACCAGGCCCAGATCTAAAGGTGCTATGCACTTGCCCATGTATTTCTATGAACATCTAGTGAATCTGGAAGGGCACTAGAACTTGCCTGCTTTTATTTATGCTTTTTTAAACATTAGTGTGTCACCTTTCTACCCAGAAATAACACTCAAGATTGTATTGACAGTACTTTACCCCAAGTTGCATCAGAAGGACTCCTCTGCTTTTTGGGACTTGAAGTATGAAGTGGGATTGCAGAAACTCTGGTGGGTGGGCAGAAGGCTTTTGGCTCTCATTTTGGGTTGCTACACAGATTTTCTGGGTGGTCACTGACTCGATTTCCCTTCTGCAAGAACAGGAATAGCAATTATGTATCTTGAAGGACTACAATGATGATTAATGAGTAAAGAAAATATTTACATGCCCTAAACTTTACAGATTAGGCATCCTATAAATCTAATTAATTTTTATTTTATTATTGCTTGAAATGAGGTCACTGTTTGATTGGTGAATTATGTGAGTTATGATGCAGGCATCATTCTTCATGGCTTGCAGCCAATCAGGGAAAAGATGGTTTAGTGTGAGCTAGTGATTTAAAAACCAAAACATAAGTCTTGTCTTTTTAAATTATCGTCTCTGTAGTGCAGAGGAGGAGAAATGTTAAGTGATGCCTTGTCTAGTGACTAAGATCTGCTAATTATGCCAACCATTGCAAGGCAATCTCTTTAATGCACTGGGATTCATTTTTGGAAAATCACACAGGGAAGCATAACAAATATCCACTGGAATATATCAGGCACATGCATGAATTATGTGAAAAATAAAGATGTACAAACTTGAGAAAAGCTGAATCTGAAAAACACTTGGTCAGGTATTTTTCCACTGCAGATTTGAATTTCACACTTGCTGCCTTCTGAAATAGATTTAGCATTGGCACCGAGAGCAACTTAACATCTGGAAATCAATTCTTACACACAATTTCTTTCCAAATATTAAATGGGAAGTGCTCCTATGACACCTATGGAAGCAACAGTTTGCCCAATTAAAACTGGCTCTGCTTCTTGGAAATTAAATCAATACTGCAACTCTAGATGATATCTCATTGCGGGTTTGAAATCTGGGATGGATGCTTTGTTACCTGCCCATTATGAATGGTTGCAGCTAAGGGGAAAAAAGAAATCAATAACTGTGACCAGTGCAGGGAAGGGAAATAAAATGATGAAGCAAAAAAGATTCCAAACCCAAGAGCACCAGCATTACTTTGTAGGAGATTTATCTCCTGGTAAAGTATGTAAATGATTGTGGGCCCAATCCTATCCAACTTTCCAGTGCCAGTGCTGCAGCAATGCAGCCCCCTCAAAAGGGAACAAACATTCCCTTACCTAGAGGAGGCCTCTGTGATTGCCCTCCTACCACTGGCTGCAGTGCATGCCCCATTGGCATGGTTGCACCAGCGCTGGAAAGTTGGATAAATTTTTGCCCTGTAACAGTAGATTCATTAAACAGGGAGAATTGATTGGCAGTTGGGGGGGGGGGAGTCATGCTTGGAACTGCTCATCTGTTTTTTAAGAATGTTTGAATCAGCCAATATGGTGTGTAGAATGTTGGTACTTGTAGCATTCAGCCACAAAGCATGCTGCTGATATTAGGTCAGGCAGTCTATCTCCGCTTACCCTTCAGGGCTGGTCCAAAGCAGCTCACAGTCACCCGCTTTGTACAACCACACATGCCATCCACATCTATGTCAGAACAGTGTTGTAGTTGTCTCCTGTTTCACACAGTGCTTTGTTTCCAGGAACACAGCCAAAGCCTTATGCAAGTTAGTAAATGGATAGCTGCAGAGTTAAATACCTCTTTGCACATTATGGCTGCCACCTCAGGACCACTTGAAGCTGACAGTACTCCACACAGTGGTTGGTGTCACCATATCTACACAATGTATCACCACAGCATACCAGGCAGCATTCACTGCATGGACAATCTGCATGGCAGCCATTATATGTGTAAATATGAGTAAGGTTGCAAACCAGCCTTATAATGTGGCTATTTTTTTGCCGTAATTTCTTTGGGTTTTGTCACTTTATATCCCACCTTTCCCATGCTGAAGCAAATGCCCAAGACAGTTTACAAAGTTCTGTAATAAAATTTATACTGTATATAAGCATGGTATACTATAGCAGTTCTTCCATCAAAGATGAAATTCTTTGGCCAGCTTATGTCCTGGAGACTAGCTGCCTACCTTCATTTTGGTGTATAGTATATCTAACCCATGGGTTCATTAATTTCTGAGCTTCAGTCATTTTTCCAAAAGTAACCTAACCTCTACCATATGGTGATCTTCATCCATGGAAGTAACCTTGAAATTAATCTTTGAGGACAGCATCTGCCCATATCATCTTTGTTACCCTACATACAATACATTCGCAATTTTTTAAACATGCAAATGCATGAAAGGGTTAAAAACAGCACTGTGGTTGGCCTACAGTCTGAGGCTGAGACTTCAATGACCAGGGTTCTCCCTTCACATGAAGCATTAATATTTGTGATCTGTGTACAAGAGATTAGAAAGAATAAATCTTTGCTCCTCACAGAGTCAGCCTAGCAGCTTGGGTCACTGGAAATTAAATTAACACTGGCATTTCAGCGCTGCTTGATTGTAGATTGGGGTCTGGCTGGCTGGTTGCTTTGTCCACTCGTGTCTGATCGTTGTCACAGAGAAAATCAATACTATGAATTCAATGGGGAACTGTAGTGACAGGACTTCTGAGTAGATGGACTTTCTCGCAATCTGGTTCTCATAATTCTGCTCCTGAATGACACTGGGGATAAAAATCATGTTCTCAGGGTGGCTGTGGAGACTTTTTGGGACTTTCTCTGATGTATACAGAATATGTTTTGTATATAATATGTATGATACAAACAGCCAGGCTAGGAGTACTACATGTGAGATAGTAGAAAGATGAGTGAAATGTAACCTGTGGTGAGATCAAACTAGGAGGTAAGGTATTCATTGCAAAAATCTTTCCAAATCTGCTGGGGGGAAATAAAAATAATAATTCTCTCTCTGTGTTATTGGAAAAATGAATTAAAAGCTATAAAGTTGTTTTCCCTTGGGGACAGTAATTGAAAATAAACATTAAAAACGCCCCATGCTTTTAAAAATGCAAAATGCAGATTTGTGAACATAGTCACAAATCTAATTGAAAAGGAAGCTGGAGTTTCATAAGTTCTTTGGTTTTATTTACAGAGTTTGCTGTTCTCCTTATTTCTAATTTAAGATTTTATATCATTTCGCATTGTGGCTAAAAGTGTTCTTTCCGGAAGAGTAATGAAAATTTGCTTGGTTGGACTTTCTAAGGCCTAGTAGTCACTGAGGTGGCATGTGGGTGCCAAAGCTGCTCCACATCAGACTGTGGGTGTCGGGAGGGGGTGCAGTGGTTGTAGGGTGGCTTATGTAATTGAATATCCACCATATAAAAATTTGCCTTCAAATAAAAAAAAAAAAACTAGCATGCTACAGAGAATTGTCTCAATTTTGGCATAGTTTGCCATCTTTTTACTTTTAAAATATTGTTACATGGGGCATTTCACAGGGCTATAATGTCATCAGCCTGGGATGGTAAAGCTTCTCTCTGACATACTAGTTTTCTATGTGCAGGGATTTTTAATAGATTTAAAAGGACTACATGTATGATTAAGAATTCTCAGTATTTGTGCCAGTCAATGAGGCCCAAATATTGTCAGTTAATAATAATAATAAAAAAAACTTTATTTCTGTCCCGCCCTTCTCCCCAAAGGGACCCAGGGCGGCTAACATATAAAACAGATTAAAACATAATTTCACACAGATAAAAACACATTAAAAAACACATTAGCAGAACCCATAAAAACAGTAAGATAAAAGTCAGAATAAAAGAGCATAAAAGAGCAGTACTTAGAGGAATCAAGCCTGTAAAAAGCAACTAAAAGATGTATAAAAGATGTTAAAAAGGCCATGAAGTCAGAAGGCTTGATTAAACAACAAGGTCTTCAGGCCTCGCCGAAAAGTCTCCAGAGAGGGAGCCATTCTCAAGTCAAGGGGAAGGGAGTTCCACAACGTTGGTGCCACTACTGAGAAGGCCCTATTTCTTGCCGCCGCCCCACGTACCTCCTTAGGCGGCGGCACTTGTAAAAAGGCCTTCTCTGATGACCTGAGAGGACGAGTCGGATTGTACGGGAGTAGGCGATCTCTAAGATAGCCTGGCCCAGAGCAGTATAGGGCTTTAAAGGTCAAGACCAGCACCTTGAATTGGGCCCGGAAACGAATGGGCAGCCAATGTAGCCCCCGGAGAAGAGGGCTGACAGAGTCAAACCGCCTAGCTCCAGTGACCACACGGGCTGCCGCATTCTGCACTAATTGCAGTTTCCGAACCGTCTTCAGGGGCAGCCCCACATAAAGCGCGTTACAATAGTCTAACCTCGATGTCACCGTAGCATGGATCACCGTGGCCAGGTCTGCACGATCCAAGTACGGACGCAGCTGGCGCACCAGCCGAAGCTGAGCGAAGGCCCCCCTAGCCACAGCCGCCACCTGGGAATCCAGGAGCAGCTGCGAGTCCAGGTGGACCCCCAAGCTGCGGACCTGCTCCTTCATAGGGAGTGCAACCCCATTCAGAGCAAGCCAATAATCCAGCACCTGATTACATATCTAATATGTAAGTACATATCCAATATGTATGTACATATCCAAGTTACATATCCAATAGAGCAGTGTTTCTCAAACTGTGGGTCAGGACCCACTAGGTGGGTCGTGAGCCAATTTCAGGTGGGTCCCCATGCATTTCAATATTTTATTTTTAATCTGTTAGACTTGATGCTACCATGGTATGTGACTGCATTTGGGGAAATGTTACAGATCTGTACTTTTAACAGGCTACTATGTATATTCTTTTAACAATTATAGTAAATGGGACTTACTCCTGGGCAAGTGTGGGTAGAATTGCAACCTAGGATTGTTAAAAATGTTCCTGCTTGATGATGTCACTTCTGGTCATGACATCACTTCCGGTGGGCCGTGACAGATTCTCATTCTAAAAAGTGGGTCCTGGTGCTAAATGTGTGAGGACCACTGCAACAGAGGGAAAGGGTCATGGTGAATGCCAGTGAATGTGGGGCCACAGCCATCGCCTGACTCTCCCTCCTTATGTCAGTAAATATGGAGAGGATTTTGTGAGACGAGAACCGTCAAATATTTCATTTCATAAATTTTTGGCTCAATCCTGCCCTTTACTTGCATTGGTGGAGAGCATGCTCCACCAGTGCAAGCTGTCACTGAAGCACCATAAAGCACTTTGTGACAGCACACCTTAGCAGTGCTGGTGGGAAGGCCAGAGCATTCCCATTGGTGCAGGTGCACAGGGGGATGCTTGCCGGAGCAGGCAAGTCCAGGGTGGGGTGAGGGCAGCAAGAGGGGGCATAGTGGGCAGATCGACCCAGGGAGGGGGCAGGATCACTGGTGCCTTTGTACACCATATCATATCCCCCTTCCTGATTGATCCAACTACACAGATCAATGTGGACTTGCACCAGCAGTATTCACCATGATCGTTGGTGGCCACACATTCAGCTTTCATGAAAAAGGAACCCTACTTGTGTTTCCCATGATAGCAGAAACCCCAGATGATCAGGGTTCTCAGTGGCACGGAGTACACAGGTATGCAGTATTGCTGATGCAGGTCCCAGTTGACTGACTGCAGCTGCTGGGGCTTACCTTGAGGAGACCTCCAGTAGCTGAAATTCCCCTGTAGGATGCAGTGTAGTCCACATTGGTGCCACTGCATCAGCAGGGGGGGATGTAGTTAGAATTGGGCTGTTAAATGTACTTCATTTTTTTGAAGCTTAATTTCGCTAACTTCCTACTACTTATTCCCATTGCTTATTATTTATCCTACTTTAATATATTCTTACCATTAAATGGGTAAACAACATCACAATTCCTTATTGCTCCACAGTCCAGTAAGCATAATGATGTTAGTTTTAAATGCTGGATGATACTGATTAGAACCATTATGTTAATATATATTTATTTGTTGTACCTTTACCATTTTATGCTCATCTTTCACAAATTAGGGGTTTGTTTGTTTTTCAATTTTCCTTACATTTTTTTACCACCCAGTGAAGGTAATTTGCCATTTTTTTTCCATGTGAATTGTAAAAGCTAATTGAACTTAATGGCTTTAGAAAAAAATCAATAACTTCTTACTGTGGTTGATATAATGGAGCTCATATAAGACATTATCCGGTATGGGGCACAAACCATTTAAGTATTCAACTGTACAATGAACTGTTTAAATGCTGCACAGGCACAATTAAGGATAATTTTTGGTATGTGAAAGAAAAAGAAAAATTATGTCCCAATCCACAGATTGTGCATCCACCATGTCAGTTGATCTTTCCACTCACCTCACTTAATTGATACAGTTAAAAAATGACCATGCAAACCATTTGTTAGGGGATATAAATATCAGCTTGACCCATCAGGATTTGAGTGCAGAGGTGTTTTTTTTTTTAATCCATGCAGCTTCATTTGGAACATGTGGAGTGTGTACAGCAAGACAACCCTCACATTCTTCTGTACACATTCTACTGTTCTGGATTGAGGACAACTAATTTGTCAAATGCAAAGCTGGCCAAGGGTTCAGTCCTATCCAACTTTCCAATATTGATGCAGCCCCAAGGTAAGGGAACAAATGTGCCCTTACCTTGAAGAGGCTTCCATGACTGTCCCCCACTGCAGGATGCAGCTCACACCCCATTGGCATGGATGAATCACTGCTGGAAGGTTTGATAGGATTGGACCCAAAGGTATGTTTCTGTGGCTATTTTCCTTGCTACTCTTTCATTGATTATTGGCAGAATGACTATGAACAGGAGCAAAAGTGTTTACCCATTATACAAAGTCACCTGGAGCACCTGGAGCAGTTTCAGACAGTTAGGAAGCAAGACCTTACCAGTCAGGGTGTCAAGCGTGCAGGAAGTGAACCCGCCCACCACAGTGCAACTGGCAAGGAAATGTATGCATTGTCTAACTGAGTTGCAGGTGCAAAAGCACTCCCTCCTTCCCTCTTTTGACTCTAACTCTTGCTGAGGCTCCATTCCCCTACCCCGTTCACAGATCCGGCAATGGAGGGTGGAAGATTGCCTCCTCTACTGCAGTACCACAGCCAGGGAGGGGGAAGAAAGGCTTAAGTGGGTGAGTGGCTGTGGAAGATGTGTGAGCAAGAGGGAGGGAGGAGTTCTCTAGCTCATATTATAACATTTATGTGGAACTCCAGTCCCAGGAAAAATGTGGCAGAGGATAATATTTTAAAAAATCATATATTTGGAATTTCACTGTAAAAGTGTAAAATTTACTATTTGAATTTTTGACCTGCTTCCCTCCTCACTCTTTGTTATTTATCCCACTGTCAAAATTAAGATTGAAAACTTCTCAGGGCACAGACCTAAGGCTGGTGTCAGGGATCAGACAAGCTGGGCACTGGCCAAAGGCCCAGCTGACCAATTCCTGAAGTTCCCCAGAACAGCAGGCGATGGGTGTGAGTTGCTCAGCAAAGAATTTGCACCAACATTGGTTTCTCACCTGCACATCTTCATTTGGGACCTTCAAACCCAGAGGCCTGTGAAAAAACCCATTCACAGGGGATAAAAAAGAAGATTGCTGGATGGTTTCCAGACAGCACCACCAGCGCTGAGGAAAGACCATCCATAGTTTGCTTTCCACTCTTGTCTCAGTGAAGAACAATTTCTGCAAAGCAGCACTAAAGGATGAGAATTAAAACTGCTCCATGGCAGGGGTGCACACATGCATGAGTGCACACATGCAGAATTATGTACACACAAGCACCATTGGGGAACCCTGCCCTGGGTAGCTTGAGGACTCCCCAGAATCTGATATTGACACTGCAGTGACCTGCATTTTGTGTGGATGTTACTCTTGGGGCCCAAAGCTATGGTCACCCTGTGCTTCTAGTACTCGCGTTCTGGCAACACAAGGTGCTTTCCAGCCACGTGAAAGCCAGGCTGCTGTCACACACTTCTAGGCCATTGCCGCAAACAGGCAGCAGAGCAGCATGCAAAGCAGTGGCTCCAGAGGGCCCCACTGGTGTTGGTAAGTTGGCAGCACAGGCATGATGTGAGCAGGGAGGCGGAGAGCATGGGGAATTTTGGGAGGTGGGGAAGACGGTAGAGGAAAGGGGAGGGGTGGATCTCGGTGGCAAAAGCATGCATCAGATCTTATCCCCTCTTTCCCAAACTACCCACCCCTTTTCTTTCCTCAGACATACACCAGCAAAATGGCTGGTGTACATCTGAGGAGACCCATGGGCAATTAGGCAGCCTAGCACTGGGCTGTCCAATGCCTCCCCCATCATTGGATGCAGTGTGGATTCCACCAGCATGGCTACATCAGCTCCAATGGTGGGGGACAGGATTGGGCAGTGACTGGCGTTATGAACATTGAGGGTGATAATGATGATGTGCAGATAATAATAAATGTAACATGTAGATTTGATCTTACCTGTGACCTAGGAGGGAGGAATTGAATAGGTCGAATGCACCGGTCTACCAGTAGAGACTTATTTACCAGAAACACTGAATGAATTGCATGATAAACCAAGTGTCAAGTATTTATGGCTGCTGTACACATTTAGAGCAAAGATTATCCCAGTCTTAAAGCTTAACCTTTTGCTGTAGGTGGCCTGACATTTCGACCAATGGCAGTACTTTTGTCAAGATGGCTCAAGAGTGCTATCAACATCAATGAACACAATAAATATGTTTTCTCATAACCTCCAAAGACCATTTGGCCTTTGTGAATGGCTGGGGTATTTCTTGCACAGCTGTTGATTTTCTGAACATCTCCAAGCTATGCACTTTTGTATGAGAACTGAACTTAAAGTTTGTGCAGCAGAGGTTACGTGTCTTAACAATATGTTCACTTGGTAGATTTGGTGAATGCAAAAATGAACTCAACAGAAAAGAGAGGAATCTCCATTTATTTGCCTTATGATCTTTTCTCATTCATGTTATGAATGTAAAACATCCTCTGCTGTTTTTCACCACCTTAGATTTTGGGGATTTGTTTTGAATCACAACAGGTATTAGCATAAGTCCGAGGGGTGATTAACATAGTGTTTCTCCAACTGTGGGTCTGGTCCCACTTGATGGGTCGTGGCTCCTTTTTCTGGTGGGTCCTGCAAAACGTCCAGTGAAAACACAGGCGATGGAAAGATCAGATAACAAATTGCCTCAAGCCCTATTCAAAAATCAGTTAGTTGTTAACTGCCCTGTAAAGAGCTGAGTTCCTGTAGTTTGTAAGTTTGTGTAAATATAGGGAGATAAACATGTTGGCATCCTTTTTCTGGTGCGTTTTTTTCCAAGTCCGTCAATGATGGGTAGTGGTGCCGTCAGGTGAAGGCTGGGTCACAAAACTAAGCCCCTCAAGCCTGAGGTTATTCATTAGGGTTGCCTCATTACAAGAAATGGATCAAGGTTTATTTTGCGAATGAATTAATAACATGTTACTTGTAAATAAATAAATATTTCTTTTCAGATCACTTTTTTTTTTAAGTCTTGTAAAGCTAAGTGGGTCCCAATAGAGTTTCATTTTTTAAAAATGTGTATTGCAATTATCTGAGGTCGCAATTAGAGTTGCATCTCCATGCCAGTGCAGCTATTTGCATGCTTTCTCTCCACCACCCTAGGCCTTCACCATGTGTGTATAACATCTTTAGAAGGAACTCACATTTACAGCAGGCCAATCCTACTGGACATTTGTGAGGACAGAATTTATGGGAGGAGGAACTCGGTGGCAGTTATGCACACTGAATCCGATTCCCTTTTCCTGGCCTGGACTTGCCCTTCGCCTGTCCTTGGACTTCCCCAGTGAAATAGCTGGCATGGATCCAAGGATGCTCATTGGTGACATAGATGCTATTAGCATCCCAAACACTCTTGCATGCAGCATGCACTCTGTTGGCATAGCTGCATGCTATGGAAGAGTGGGGGATTGAGCTGTAGGACTGCAATCCTATACACACTTGAACTCAATAGGACTTCCTTCTGATTAGAAATGTAACTCAAATAATGATGCAGTGATCTGCACAATTGATTCTGCACGAAATTTCTTCTGTGCAAAATCTAGAATATGAAGCCTTCAGGACATAAGAGGTAGTAACACCCCCTATTTAAGGATCAATAGAGTAAAATAAGAATTACACTTCTTAAATTAATGGAATTAAAATTATTCTTTCATTAGAAAAAGATTCTACCTAAACATTTTATTGAATTTGGGATAACCAGAGATAAATAACTATTCCCTTAAATTAAGGCACTTCTGTTAACATAGTGACATTTGGAAGTGATGGTTTGTAATAATTTCTCCATATAATAATAGATGCTGTTAGCATGGTTTTCAAATATGGCATGATGCAGTAGTTGTTTGGCATTAAATGTAGTGAATTAATCCGAATGACAGAGGAAGTACTGAGCTTAGAGAAAGCTGTCAGTGTATTTGCTAGAAAACTGACAGGTCAAAAATTTATAAAAATTCAAACTGTTTTGTTAGTTCTTCGGTTTCTCTTTGGTGTGAGAGCACACTCTTCAGGATGAGATTATTGGTGCGTAGGATCCCAGGTAAATCCCTGGATCCCAGATGGGATAAACAAGATTGGATCCACCTGGCTAAATTGATGGGTGGGGGTACCATGTGGGATCCAGTGCAGGACTCTTCCCCAGGGTCCTCGGCAGTGTGATACCAGAGTTGACACAATATACTGTTAAAGCTCCATATCACTCTGGAGAAGACTGGGTGTATTGACTAGATGTGCTTATTATGTAACCAACACCCAATCTTATCACTGATGTTTGAGCAGCACAGCCCGAAATGGCACTGAAGAACGCAAAATTCTATAGCAACTGCTGGAAATGGCAGCCTCCTTGGAACCCTCAGCACTGGTAAGTCAGTGATGGGGGCAGGCAGAGGGCAGAGGCGGAGGATTGGGGATTTCTATGCAAGGAGCTGGAGGGAGGAAGGGAAGGGATGGATCTGGTGGCAACAGCACACACCAAAACGTATTCCTCCTTTTTAAAACCTCCCAACCCCTTTTCTGTCCTTGAAAATACACCACCCAAAAACTTGGTATATGCCTGAGGAGACCCATAGGTGACCCAGGACTGACACCTTGGGGCATATTTTTACTCACCGCCTGTTTGCTGGTGGCGGCGGATAGGAGTGGGACCCAAGTGATGCAAGATTGAAATGAGTTCCAGACAAGCCTTATAGCCCTATCCTTTATGCTGACGGATCACATGATCTGTCAGGGTAAGACCTTGGCTGCCATTATGCAAGTCACTTTGATAGCATGGTGCAAGAGCAGGAAGCCCTGTGCTTGCAGTGGTAGGTTGCCAAACCCAGGCCAGAGCAGTGTGGTTGGCAGAGGATGCAGTTTGGGGATGCTTGTGAGTGGTTTGGGGGCAGGGGCAGTGCTGGGGGTGGTTTGGGTGCAGCAGGGGGAGGCTACAGTGGTGGCTACAGTGCATGCCAAGATCTTATCCTGGCCCAGAACACCCCCTGACTCTTCTTGGTCATACGCCAGCTAAATAGCTGACATGAGACCCAATGGAGGCTAGGGTAGGCTATGGGGGAGGTAAAGTTTTACTTACCTTTCCCAGACCAACTGGTTGCCAACTGGCTGCCCCCATAGCATGTAGCATATGCCTTGCCAGTGGCACTGTGTGCTATGGGCTGGTGAGGGATAGGATTGGGCTGTTAGTCTGCCTTTCTACAACCCCCATATGGATCTAAGTAGATATTACCTATTAAATTGGCAGCAGTGCACTGCGGAGAAAGTTGTTTGGTAGTACAGGATATGTTTCATGCTCTTATCTTGCTTGCCTGTAGCATGAAGCTCTGCTTATTCTTGTTTCTTGCAACCGTTCTGCACAGCTCATTGAGTGCGTAGCCTGCCCTCCCTCTGCCTGTCATCTAGGCTGTGATGCAAAAATGTGCATATTAATCTTGATTTTAGGACCTTGCTTTCAGACAATGCATGCAAACGTACTGAGTGATTTCAATTGGTTTTTCTCTGTTTGTAAATGTAGTGTTCTGTGACTGCCCAGGGGCAGTTCTAACATATGCTCTTTGATAACTGACATTTTTCAAAGTTTCAAGCTAGGAGACTATTTTGTAACTTACTCGTGTGTGCCTATCTTTTTTTTTTTTTTTCCCCTTGCAAGTGTTTCTGCCTGTGCAATGGAAAAGTAGATAAAAACATGACAATGTTTCCTAATACCAGAATGGAAATTTCAGCTGGTTGAGAATGTGATAGCCAGGCCGTTAGCTGGAGTTTGGAGCAGAGAGCACATTGCCCAAGTGTCTAAGGAACCCCATCGGAATCATTCAAGATGCTGTTTTATACCCCCAAAATGATACCCAGTAGCATAGCCGGGGGGGGCATAGTAAGTGCAGCAGGTGCTGCAACATGCAAGGTAAGTGTTGCCCTTGTGCCCCAAATTAATCTGACAGCAGGTGGGAGGGGCTGCTTACACGACACATTGCGGCACCTGCTATGCTTACTGCACCACCACCCCCCCTGGGTACGCTACTGAGGATATCATCCATTGATTAAGGGCCCAATCCTATCCAATTTTCCAATGCTGGGGCAACTGTGTCAATGGGATGTGCACTGCATCTTGTGGTGGGGCAGCAGTCACAGATGCCTCCTTAAGGTACGGGAACATTTGTTCCTTTACCTTGGGGCTGCATTGTGGTTGCACTGGTGCTGAAAAATTGGATAGGATTGGGCCCTTAGTTGTCAGCTCCCAGGAATAGGGCCTTCTGCCTTCATTGTGAGTTCTTTCCTTAGAAATACTAACTCAGACCATGAAGACCATACTGTCTTAGAACAGTATGACAGAAAAAAACGTGTCTTGCCTCTAAGTTTGTATCTACTTTTATTGTTGTTTGATGTAAGTACTATTTTTTAAAGACTGTTTTTATTCTTATAACTGAATGGCAGAACCTAAATGTAACGCATACGTGCACATATGTGTGACACTTACAGCCCAATCCTAATGGGTTGATCTGCTGGTGGAACAAGTGGTCTGCCAGTGGTAACTGCCTTATAGAAGTTGCAAAGTCTCTCCAGCAATGTGTGAAGCCATGCGCTGCTGAAAAACTAGTGGGGTGGCCACAGTGTCCTTGCGCATGGCAACAGTTCTGAACTGGCCTGTTTCAGCTGGGGGGGGGAAGTGAAATAAGGTGAGGGGAGGGTGGAACGGGATAGCAATAGGGTTGGGTTTGGTGGTGGCAGCAGATACCAAATCCTAACTGCTTCCCAGACCTGATCTGGGTCCACGCAAACCTGCACCAGTGATTTCTCTGGCAGAAGTCTGAGTAGTCCCCTCCATCTCACTGAGGCTTACCTCTGGCAGCCCTCCCCCTGCACAATGTAGCACAAGTCATTTTGGTGCAGCTGCATTGGCAGGGGAAAGCATAGGATTGGGCTGTTAGACAAATCGTGTTATTTTGTCATGCATGCTGATTTTATGGAAATCTACAATATGTAAGCCATCTATACTTGCTTGCAATGTGAGTACACACGTGGAAGAGGAATGAAATCACCCGCTCAGCTTGTACATGTTGATCTGCTCTGGAACCAGGTCTGGCACAAGGTGAACCAGCACATAAGGGGTGCCCACAATTTATGTCCCCCATAAATATGCATGGACTTGCCCCAACCCACCCCTGCACAGCCTGCCTGCCCTGTTTTGAAGAGGAAGTCAGGCAGGCAACAGTACATCCAGTGGCAGCAATGGTGTGATCCCAGAGCACCCATTTTCCTGACTGTCACATCTTTTCCTTCTACTCTGCCTACCCACTTTCTCAAAAGAGTCTAGGTGGGGCATGTTAAAGGAGCAGAGGAGAACAGAGAAGAAGGTGGCAAGAGCAGCAAAGGAGAAATGATCCTGTCTTGATTGGTACCTTGGAAAAGGAGCAATTGGAACAGGTTCACAGCAGCCTCCTGCTTTTTCCATCAGCCCTGCTGCCATGATTGCTTACTCACAGCACTGACGATGGAGAAGGAGGTGAGTTGCTGCTGCTACTCCAGTCATAGCTTCTGCCTTATTTCTTAATGGCACCAATAGGTTTTAGTTAGCACAGAAACTGTCTGAAGTGGCAGAGATCAAGAGTTAAATACATAAATTAAATCAATTCCCTCCAAGCACACTTCATTAGAGAGTAAATGTTTCCAGTGAATCACAGTGAGTTTTTGCTATAGAGAGTCATGAAAGTTGTTCCTTGATCCTTCAAGCATTTTGAAACATTATTGGCACCCTAGTGATGTGGACAGAGTACAAGTCATCAGGTTCACTGCTGCTCTCTTCCCTTCAATCCTTGATGGTACAGACATACTACTTTGCTTATACAATAAGGTGTGAAGGAGCAGATAAATAATGCTTCAGCTGTCAGTCTTGTGCAGGGCCATTGAATAAATATGTTCACCCCTCTGACACCAGACAAAGAACTATGTGGTTCTGAATGAGATCATGGAAAATAGCAAATTCACATTTGAGATATTTTGCTTTGTGTATGTACCCCTTTGGGATGGGGAACTCTTTTTGTACCCTTTTTTTTTTTTTTTTTGCTATGTGAACTTTTTTTGTTTGAAAAGTGGCATCAGAATGTTCCTACTACTACTTCTAATAAGCAAATATTCTTACTGCTACTAATACAACTACTAATGATAAACCATATGAAAAGCTGTTACTGCAGACTAGACACCATGCCCTTGGACCAGAGTTATTTCTGTCATACAAAGCATTGGTGATGCCAGAGGTAAGATGCCAAAGCTGGGATGCTCTGTTGCTGTTGCTACTCCTTCCCCATCCTTCACACACACACACAGTGTGCCTAATGCATGGTGAGGATGACAGCGATGCAAGCATTGATTTGGGATTGTCTAACTCCAGAACTTCTTCTGCCAGTCTGCTTTGAAACATTCCCCTTAGGCAGCAAGGTACCTTTGTACTAAAGCATACTGAAAGGCTCATTTATATGTAGGAAATGCCCCTTGGGGGTTGGCCTAAAGCTGCCAGAGACATTGCATACAATGTCTGCCCTTCCACTGTGATCTGCCTTTCCTTCTGTAAGCTGATTTTGATTTGTTTGGGCAACATCTTGTTAACATTTCTCAATAGATACTATATGACCTTTCATGAAAGGGCTTTCATTCAACTGCATTCTTCACTAGAGTTTATCACTATGAAAAGGTGATGCTGAGTCTTCCTTAGTGAATAACTTTGCAAAGTGAATACTGAACTTTACTGATCATAATGCTGGCAATGAAAAGCAAGTGAATGAATTTGCTTCAGCATGTTCTTGCTTTAAGAAGATATGGTGTGTTTTCCTGTTACTCATTCAAACTCCCTAGATAATACATTTAGCCAGATACTCCAGAGTACTTAGTCTACGCCGGTGGTTCTTAAATTGTGTGCTGTGGCACCTTAGGGGCATCATGAAATGTCCCTGATTGCTTCTTCATACCAGCTGTCCTGGCACTGCCATATTGGCCTGGCTGAGATCTCACATGATTCTCACAAGATTTTGCACTATTCTCTTGTGAGATTCTTGCACATGGTGCTGCTGTGACAGGACACCATGGAGGAAGGGTACCATGAGCATGGTAAGTTTGGGAACCATTGGTCTAAGCCAGGGGGGTGTCCATAGTTTTTGGCAGGAGGGCCACATCATCTCTCTGACACTGTGTCAGGGTCCAGGGGAAAAAAGAATTAATTTACACTTAAAATTTGAATAAATTTACATAAGTTTACATAAATTAATATACTAGAGGTGGAACTTATATGAATGAATGAAGGTCTTGCAGTAGCTCAAGGCCAATAAAAGGCCTTGCACAAAGCAAGGCTGGCCTTTCCTTTGCTGCCGCTACTGTATCACAGACGTGAAAGAGACATGAAACAGCAAGTAGTGGAGGAAGCCCTCATCCCACAGCTCATGCGAGAGGTCAAACAGTCACCCTCATGCTGAGAGCAGCTGTGTCGGGCCAGTGTGGGCTCCAACAAATCTCTGGAGGGCCAGAGGCTCATTGGAGACTGAGGGCTCCCTGAGGGCCGCATTGAGAGGCCCCAGGGCCAGGGTTCGGGCACCCCTGGTCTAAGCTGGTCTAAACTTTTGAAACAGACTCATAGGAGAGGGAAGATAATCTATCATCCCATTGTGCAGAGGATTTGGGGTTAGGATTACCTAAACCCCGTCAGGCCTACAGGGGATTATACATTCCTTCTGTTTGCTTAGAATCCAAGTCCCTGCCCATCACTATATTTAGTCTTGGGATGGCTTGTTGAATATCTCCAAACAACTTCTTCAGTGAGTAGGGTTGCATCAAATGTACCTTCCTGAGGCCCAGGACTACGTATTCAGTTTGAAACAGATGAAAATGCACTCTTGCCTCTGTCTTCTCTTTAACTGTAGCAGCTCAGCCCTCCAATTCACATCCACAAGATGTCAGGACAGCTTGATTTGACTCTGTGATGTGATCACATAACCACGTCAGATAACTGTGTGATTGATAAGCATCTATGGTGAATTCAGAAAGAAACTATGGGTTAGTTTCTTCCCTCAGTAAGGCAGACACTACTCAATTGCCAGGGCTCTGTCTACCTGAAGAAACAGTAGCCTCTGACTTGGGACCCCTTCTGGCTGACTATAATGATTACCCAGCAGTTAAGGGAAGGCACTCCGCAACTGCTTACTGTTCCTATTATTACCACTTCATATCTTACAGAGCTGAGCCCCAGCACAGAAAGAGGTCCTAGACCTCTGCCCTGGGAAGCTCTGATTAAAATGAACTTTGATTCCAGTGAAAACTATTGGGGTGACAAAGGAGCAAATAAGAACAGAGACCATGCTAAGGTGTCAATAAGAGAAGTGACCAAAATGGATGGAAAAGGAAAGGGGGAAGATACTGAGTGGAAATTTGAAAAGACGAGTCCTAGGAGTAGAAAGCAGCATTCTTGTCCTCTATAAAACCCACTGACCAGACCCAGTTTTTAGGTCCCAGTACCTAGATTGTGGCACCCATTGATTCCAGTGGGAACCTGCTTAACTCTCTGATTGACATTAAAGGAACTTAAGTGTTTGACTAGTTCTGCTTCATTTCTGTTTGCATTCAATATTTAATTTGCCTCCTTAATGGACTTCATTCTTACTAGTCTGCATATGTGACCCCAGACAAATTTCTCAGCTAAGAAAAGCTCAACAGTGGGAGCTGATTTTTTTTCCCCCTTGCTGGAGCTTTGTTTATTTTGCAATCCATTTGTTGGTTCCCCCGATGCTCCAGATGTTTCGGTAATCTCTCAGAAGGTAATATTTGTTAAAGAACTTAAACTGACAGTGTAGAGAGGCTTCATGATCAAAATATCTGTGTGGAATCCAGCACAATTACTCATTTTCCTTCGCAGCATCCAAGGATTTAGGTTGTAGTTGTATCTAATCTACCGTATTATGGAGCATGGTAAATCTAATTTGCACGATAATAATGTTAAACCTGTATATAGTGTTTTGCCTTTACAAATTGCTGTAAAAATGGTTAATTAGTGCTGGGGAAAAGTGTTAATCAACCACAGTGAACAAAGTTGAAGGTAATTCATGTGATCTTTTCTAGCAGGTGAGAGAAGGAGCACATAGTAAGCACTGAATATGCACCAAACTAGTCATATGATATTGTTCAGGGAATTAGAGGATTCAGGGAATTAGAGGGCAGGTCCTCTCATGGATTGAGTACTGATTGAAGACCAGGAAACAGAGAGTGGGTGTCAATGGGCAATTTTCACCATGGAGAGAAGTGAAAAGCGGTGTGCCCCAGGGATCTGTCCTGGGACCTGTCCTTTTCAACCTCTTCATAAACGACCTGGAGACAGGGTTGAGCAGTGAGGTGGCTAAGTTTGCAGACGACACCAAACTTTTCCGAGTGGTGAAGACCAGAAGTGATTGTGAGGAGCTCCAGAAGGATGTCTCCAGACTGGCAGAATGGGCAGCAAAATGGCAGATGCGCTTCAATGTCAGTAAGTGTAAAGTCATGCACATTGGGGGAAAAAATCAAAACTTTAGATATAGGCTGATGGGTTCTGAGCTGTCTGTGACAGATCAGGAGAGAGATCTTGGGGTGGTGGTGGACAGGTCAATGAAGGTGTCAACCCAATGTGCAGCAGCAGTGAAGAAGGCCAATTCTATGCTTGGGATCATTAGAAATGGTATTGAGAACAGAACGGCTAATATTATAATATTATAATTATAATTATTATACTATAATATTGTACAAATTGATGGTAAGGCCAAACCTGGAGTATTGTGTCAAGTTCTGGTCTCCGCATCTTAAAAAAGACATAGTGGAAACGGAAAAGGTGCAAAAGAGAGCGACCAAGATGATTACGGGGCTGGGGCACCCTCCTTATGAGGAAAGGCTATGGCGTTTGGGCCTCTTCAGCCTAGAAAAGAGGCGCCTGAGGGGGGATATGATTGAGACATACAAAATTATGCAGGGGATGGACAGAGTGGATAGAGAGATGCTCTTTACACTCTCACATAACACCAGAACCAGGGGACATCCACTAAAATTGAGTGTTGGGAGAGTTAGAACAGACAAAAGAAATTTTTTTTTTACTCAGCGTGTGGTCGGTCTGTGGAACTCCTTGCCACAGGATGTGGTGCTGGCGTCTAGCCTAGACGCCTTTAAAAGGGGATTGGACGAGTTTCTGGAGGAAAAATCCATTATGGGGTACAAGCCATGATGTGTATGCGCAACCTCCTGATTTTAGGAATGGGTTAAGTCAGAATGCCAGATGTAGGGGAGGGCACCAGGATGCGGTCTCTTGTTATCTGGTGTGCTCCCTGGGGCATTTGGTGGGCCGCTGTGAGATACAGGAAGCTGGACTAGATGGGCCTATGGCCTGATCCAGTGGGGCTGTTCTTATGTTCCATACGCTCAGCTTTGCATAATAAGTAGAATGGTCAGCCAGGAAAACAGTGCAAAGAGCAAGAGCAAAGAGATGGTGGATGAAGGCAAAGCACACAGGACAGATCATTGGAAGTATCAGACAAAGATGCTCTAGAACAGTGATTGGGTCAGTTCAAAATCTGCTCAGTATTATGAGCTCTTTTGTGAGCGTTTGCAGGGGTGCAGAGATATGTTACCATTTCAGAATATTATTATTATTATTATCTATTTATATATCGCTTTTCAACAAAAGTTCACAAAGCGGTTTACAGGAAAAAATCAAATAACTAATGGCTCCCTGCAAGATAAATGCAAGATTGGTGTATCCTTTAGTGAGGACTGGGTGATAATACTATATCACTGATACAGTGTAAGTGATGGACTTTGTGAACTCTCTGAAGTGTCATCCTCATTCTGAGTGTCTGCCTTGTCAGTAGATATAAATAAAAGTGTAATGTAAGAGTATGATGGTAGTACTATTGGTAGTCTCATCGTAGTTATGAGATTCATACTTATTTTAATGCATTCTTATAGTAGTAGAGATCTGATTGAGAAAATGTCATGGTTGACAATGTTCTCTGAAACAGCACTGGGAACAATACAGTCAAAGCCAAACTTGTCAAATGTATTATCCACTGTATTGTTAGGACAACCCTTAAACAATGTGAGAGACATCCCAGTAGGCAAAGCTAACACAAAATGAACTGCTTTTGTATTGACTCGTTGAGTTAAGCCTTGGGATTTGTCTTGCAAGCAATGAGAACGCTTCCAGGGAAAAATGCTTTCTCAAGTTGAATCTTATTAATTGAGAGATTTTCTTCATTCCCTAAGTGGCAAATGTTATTACAGAGTGAAACCTCGGTCACTGGATTTTCCTTTTCTCTTCTTCAAAGAAAATCATTTTCCCTTGTGCATAAATTCTGTGATATTCATTCACCTCAGGGAAAATTGGAATTTCTGCCAACTTCAGAAAATTCTTGTCGTCCTCCCCATACCAATCCACTGGGCAGTTCTTTTGCACAAGTTTTCCCATGAGTGGGAGTTGCAGACTCCCACAGGACTCCCTGGGAAAACATCCCAGTGGATTTTGCCAATGAGTACCTATCTTTGAATACCCAGCTGTTGCATCCTTAATGCAAGGTTGGATAAGCCAAAATAGGGTACATGACTTTTTTAGAAATACTTCCACTCTTCTTTTCTTCTTTTCATTTTTGGTAGATGAGTTGCAAAAAGGGTGAACATGTTTGCCCATTCAGACTGAAGTCATGAAGCACTACCCTCACTCTGAACTGACTCCATTATGCTGTCAAATAGCCAATATATTTATTACATGATAACTGGATCACTTGAGGAAGAAGAGCAGCTGAGGGAGGGGAGGGGAATATGGGGGGTGGGGAACAGAGATGCTGCAGATAGTAAAACAAAAGCAGATTTTTAGGAAACAGTTCAGGCCCCTTTTCCTAGCCTCTTCTTGGATTAAAAAGTATTTGTAGGTAAGCATTCAGCAGTCTCAAATTAATGGTAAGAAAATCAGAACCAGTTGTCACTAATTCAGATCATATTCCCAAATGTTGTGTTAGAAAACCCAATGGTTTATATCAGGGGTGCCCAAACCCCGGCCCTGGGGCCACTTGCGGCCCTTGAGGCCTCTCAATGCAGCCCTCAGGGAGCCTCCAGTCTCCAGTGAGCCTCCAGAGATTTGTTTGAGCCCACACTGGCCTGATGCAACTGATCTCAGCATGAGGGCGACTGTTTGACCACTCTTGTGAGCTGTGGGATGAGTGCTCCCTTCACGGCTTGCTGTTTCATGTCTCTGGTGCAGTAGCAGCAGCAAAGGAAAGGCCAGCCTTGCTTTGTGCAAGGCCTTCATTCATTCATATAAGTTCATCTTTAATATATTCATTTATGTAAACGTATGTAAATTTATTCAAATTTTAAATGTAAATTAATTCTTTTTTCCCCTGGCCCCCAACACAGTGTCAGAGAGAAGATGTGGCCTTCCTGCTAAAAACTTTGGACACCCCTGGTTTATATCCTAAGTCTGAACAGTGCACAGTTTCACTCACAGGTGTGTTGTATTCGCACAAGAACCCCCTCCATTTAGGAAGGACGTCTTCTAGAACCAGGAGTTTCCAGTGATGGAACTGTCTTCTGTCTAAGCATAGAATACAACTTGTTACCTTGGACACTTCATAGTGCTATCCTTTGATGTTCAAAAATAGGTTAGAGCACTATGCTATTGTGTTTGTCAAAAAGTCTATTTAACTGCATCTTCCATTCAGTCAGTGGTGACAAAGAAGCTAACTGAGAATTAATTAAGAAACTTTGCTAAACTATATGAGCTAGGTAGCTCAGATCCAAAGGTTCGCATGGTCTGTTTACAAGCTTTTTTTTATCTGAGCAATTTAGCAGCTCATTAATACAGATATTTTAATTAGTATGTAAACAAGCTGCAAAGTATGCACTGGAGATTATCTCTTTTGTGCTTTGATTTAGCAAACTCAGCACAATCTGTTCCTGCTACTCTGCACATTTTACTTGAATTCCAGTCCCACTGAGTCCAGTGGATCAGTCCCAAGTACCTGCATTGAATTGCAGTGTTGAGTAAGGTAAATGTTCCCTTACCTAGAGGATAAATTCAGGACTGCTACCTCCCACAGGAAGCAGTATGTGCTCCAGTGATGCTGCTGCATCAGCGGAGGGAGGGGTTGGTAGGATTAGGTTGTAAGACATGGTATCTGCAGCAGTGCAAGCAATGGCCTGTGCTGCACTAACTGTCAAAAGTAGCAAAAGTCAGATAGGCAGGATGGTGTAGTGCAGGGGTGTCCAAAGTTTTTGGCAGGAGGGCCACGTAGTCTCTCAGACACTGTGTCAGGGGCCGGGGAAAAAAAGAATTAATTTACATTTAAAATTTGAATAAATTTACATACGTTTACATAAATGAATATATTAAAGATGAACTTATATGAATGAATGAAGGTCTTGCAATACCTCAAGGTCTATAAAAGGCCTTGCACAAAGCAAGGCTGGCCTTTCCTCTGCTGCCGCTACTGCATCACAGACATGAAACAACAAGCAGTGGAGGGAGCCCTCATCCCATAGCTCACGCAAGAGGTCAAACAGTCTCCCTCAAGCTGAGAGCAGTTGCATTGGGCCAGTGTGGGCTCCAACAAATCTCCAGAGGCTCATTGGAGACTGGGGTCTCCCTGAGGGCCGCATTGAGAGACCTCGAGGGCCACAAGTGGCCCCAGGGCCGGGGTTTGGGCACCCCTGGTATAGTGGTTCAGGAGTTGGACTTATGGAAGATCTAGGTTCAAAGCCTGCTCAGCCATGAAGCTCCTTGAGAGACATTGGACCAGTCACTATCTCTCAGCTGAAACTACCTCAAAGGGTTGTTATGAAGACAAAAAGGAAGGAAGGTAACATGTACACTTCCCTGAGCTTCCTGGTGGAAGGGTGGTATACAAATATGAAAGAAAATGAAGTATTTGTTCTGACTCCCATTATGTAGCATTTTCTCTCTGGATCCTTATTTTCAGCCCCCCCCCCCCCCACACACACACAGAATAGCATGGAAGTCTCTCCACTGTGGTGCTATCCCAAGATGCAGTGAAGTGTTATAAATGCCACTGTGGAACAATAATTTGAGATTTTCTCACCTGATCAGTGTACCCAGAATACTATGACACAGGTGAGTAGATCTCATGTTTCTGAGTGCATGTGAGGGCAGGCTCTGACTCCATGTACTTGTAGACTCTGTAACTTCTAGGACAGAACAAATCAGCTATGCCAGAAATACAGAAAGGGATACCGTCCTTCATATTATCGCCTCTTCCTACCCTGTCCCTACCTCCAGTGTTCCTCAAGTGCCCTTACCTGGCAGTCTGATGTTAGAGCTAGGTCAAGCACAGTACTGTTGTGTTGTTGCTACTACAAGACCTCTTTGGAAGAGCACATCTCATCCTCAGTGCTGCAATGCCTGTGCATCATAGGACTGTGGTCCACAAGTCATAAAAAGTGCTTTCCTTCTTGTATTATTTATCCATCGGCTCCAAAATGCAAATTAATATTTTTGAAGAAAGCAAATCTGTAATTTCAGCATGAATCCATTTGAATAATGGATAATAGACATCTGTAATTTCTCTTCTTAACAGATTTCTTTCCCTTGTAGACAGCTGTGAAGAATAGATATTTATAGTTTTCTTGATGCATAATTTTCAGCCCAGAAGCGACTTCAGATTAGCATTCAGCTGCCAACAGGTATCATATCCTGGTATGTGGGAATAATCCTGTTTTTGGGAAGAGGTTTTTTTCCCCCTTTTACTTTCTTGAAGATATTCAGTAAAATTATTTTATAATTATGAAACACCCCTCCCACCCCCTCCCCAAGACATTTTTTTTTCCTGACACTAGAGTTTCAATCATCAGATACTGTATTTAGGAAAGTTGTAAGCTGTTAACATATTATGCTGGGGACATCAGATGGTTGTAGCTATGAATGTTGAAAACACTTTTTAGGGCAGCTGGGAAAAATTCAGAAGGATTAAAAATGCACAGAGTTCATTAGAAATGTAGGCATGAATGTTTTATCCATTGATGGGGGGAAAAAATTAGACTGCTTCCTTCTAACGTGACAAAATGAACTGGAACTGTATTTATGCTGTGATTGAACAACTGATAATCAGGTACTTACATTTAAGCACATGAGTAGTTCTGTTGCCTCCTCTGGGGCTGCTTGTGAACTCAACACAGAGAAAAATTTGCTTAAGTACTCTGCTGGGTCCTGGCAAGTGTTTACTTCCCTGAAGTCTTTCTAGACAGTAGAAAACTTTGCAAGCAGAACCTTGCAAAGGGTTCTGGAATATAGTGATGGTTGCCAGATGTCTTTCATGGTAAATTGTGGACACTTCCTCTTGAAGCTCACATAACATCATGGGACATGCAAGACACCCTAATAACAGAACCTCAATGTGCCCTCATTTCTTTCTGATGATGATTGGCAACCTTCAGTCTTGAAAGACTATGGTATAAGCCTACAGCACCCGGTATTCCCAGGCGGTCTCCCGTCCAAGTACTAACCAGGCCTGACCCTGCTTAGCTTCCGAGATCAGACGAGTTCGGGCATGTGTGATCATACCACCCTAATTTTTCCTTAGCCAGCAACTTGATCCAAAAACATTTAGATATATCGTTTTATTTTACTAGGGCAGTGATTTTCAATCTTTTTTGTCTCACAGCACACTGACAAAGTACTAAAATTGTCAAGGCACACCATTAGTTTTTTTGACAATTGAAAAGGCATTGTTGATGGGAAGCTTACAACCCCATTGGCCCTGTTAACAAATGTCCCTCCCCCAAACTCTCGCGGCACACCTGCAGACCATTTGCAGCACACCAGTGTGCCACGGCACAGTGGTTGAAAATGGCTGTACTAGGGACATTAGATTTCTGTGCTGAAAACTCCAAATGATGGAGTTTATTGAATAAATTTATCACTAAATAAACGTATTTCTCCTAACCTCATTCAACGTCGCTGTGTTCGAGTGTTCTGCCCGGACAATGTGCAAAGTCCACCTTGTTAAGAGGACAGGGATGCTCTGGGCAGTCGTGTGTGCTGCCCAGCTTCCCAGAAGGCAACACAGAAGAATGTCAGGGCAGATGCGACTGCCCAGAGCGTCCCTGTACTCCGAACAAGGAGGACTTTGTGCAGTGCCCGAGTAGAACCGAAAGGTTCACTCACCAGGCAGATGGATCTGCCCTAACCCCATATTTGGCCTCCTGGTCAGGGTTCAAGTGGCCCTAATTTATAGAAATCGCACACATTTTTCATAGGAAGTGCAGAAAAGTACTTAACAAGAGCAGTTCTTCATCACTGCTGATCATGTTCCTCACAAACAGAAAAGTTTTGACTTTGCTGCACTCTTAACTAAAATATATACAGTATTTATACAGAGCCCCTCCCTTCTCACACACAGGCAAAGAAAATCCTGTCTGAATTATCCTCTTGCTTTTATGCATTTCTCCTAAATCTGATATTCTGAGTTCTGTATCTACAGTATATCATCTAAATGAGTAAGAGTTTTGTACTTCTCGACAGCACGATGAGAAATGAAGTAGGTTTTGCGCATAAGAGTGTTTCTGCAGCATATATAGTTTGTCAGCTCACTGAAGCAAAAACTTGAATAGTTGCACATGGATAGAATCAAATTTGCTGATCAGGTATTCTAAGAGAAATAAAGAATACATATTGTATGCATTTTCTTTCTATACTGAAACAGCGATCTTCAGACATCTCTGATGCATACCATGTAGGATTATGATCTACATATTTAAGACCCCGAGGCCCATGCTCTGAAATTTGAGATGCCATGCAGCTAAGAACTATGTGACGATGTGATGCTTATTTGGGGCCCTTGTCAGGTCTGGTGAACTTTAATGAACAGTAAGTAGTAGATGCATGAAGGATGCATGTAATTAACATTCAGAGTGATGCAGATGGATGTAGCTGTGATGGGAACATGTGCTCACATCATGATGAAATGCAGATTCGAGGCCCTGGAGCAATCTCAAGGATGTGGGCCAGCAGAGTTTCATCTCTGTCAGCTTTAATCTGATCTGCAAACGAACGTGTGGGAACAATTGCCAGTCTCTGAAAAGTAGTGTATAAAATGCAACTTCTGTTTTGTTTTTTTATAAAAAAAATAGAAATGGTTTAAACAGACCATTAAAAACAAACTAATTAACTTCAGGCTACAAAAGCACAGACATGCACCAAATACAGTATTACTAATAGTGACTGAGGAAAGGAAAAATGTTATGTGAGGGACTTCTTGATTGGATTTAGTTCCTGACATACTGTTTGTTGAATACTCAATCTAGTCAATTGAACCCCAGCTGAGCCTCATCTTCTCCTTTTAATGGCTGTGTGTGACACCCCCTCCCTTTATCCTCCCACTTTCAAATGAAGTGAAAAGTAATGGCATATAAAAGGAAAGAATAAATCAATGCATAATGATAACACATGAAATTGGGCAGAAAGTGATGAGCAATGAAAGCCGCGGTCTTGAGAAATTGACCTTGAAAATGTGTTGATCTCTGACAAACACCTCCAAGTCTTTCTGACTTGTTTAAGATTTAGCCCCAGGCAGTGGTTTGAGGTAAAGATTGAAGTCAGAGTTGCATTGTGTGGAATCTGAGGTGGTTGTCCTGGGGGTTTCTTTCAAGGACTTGTTCTTTGACATGGAAATAAATGTGACTACTTGTGCAAGACAAGCAAAACATGCTGGAAGAATTGGACCAGGCAGAAAATAAATAGGTTCATATGGAGAAGAGGTCAAAATGGTAATGTCTTGTCAAAGTTAACCAAACTCTTTTGCAGTAAAGGCATTGTTTTTAAATTGTAAGAAAACTTTTCCTAACAAAGTGTGCCTTAACTCTGCTCAGCACAAGTTTTCATTTTACCTCATGTAGTTGGAGCAGACATGAAACCCAATCCTATGCATGTTAATTTGAAACTAAGTACCACTAAGTTCAGTGGTACTACTCCTAAGTAAGAATGCGTAGGACTATATCCTTAACCGCAGAATTGACACTTTACACATTCTCATATATGATACCAAAAGGTTTAATTATTAAAAAGGACATTTTTAACATTCATGGTTCCATATTTGAAGTCATATTTAAAAATATTTTGAAATGATTCTATAACTCAAAAGAGGACTATATCATAATTTTCAGTTATCACCACTAGCTGATTTGGGCCAGCGAGACAGAACATTTGTCTCCTCTCTTCCCCCAGGATAGGTGAAAAACTGGCAAGGTCTTGAGTTCAGTCATGGTAGCCAGTCTAGGCTCTGTCCAAGGTCCTAAAAGATTGCTGCCACGCAGACTAGACTGTACAAGGTTAGTCTGCTGAAGGGGTCTACCTTGAGTGAAATTGTGGTGAGATTATGAGGCTGACTTTGATGACTGGCTGGGAACTTTGATTTGTTCAGAATGTGGCACCACAGCTCTTGGCAGTGATGAGTCTTCATGAACACCTTACATCTGAACTTTATTATCTTCACTGACTTTGATTTTTTTTTTTTTCTGGGCATAACACAAGGAGTTGGTTTTAACATACAAAACCATAATGTACTGCTAGTGACTACCCGAACTGGAGATGTCTTCTTTAGAGAGATTGTTGAATGTAAGCCAAAAGTGCAGTAGAAATTTTTCTTTGGACTGTCACCTATGGCAGTAATATTGATTATTGTGGCTTTTTTTAATATGAAGTTTTTTATATTGTACATTGTTTTCTGGTGTGTTTGTGTGTTTTGTTTTGAAGGTGATGCTAGTTGTGCTCTGTTTTTAAATTGTTCTCTGCCCCAGAAGTAAATTTGACTTAACTAGAACTTAATTTTAGTTAGTTAAAGTTAAGCATAACTGGATTTTCTCAAACTTAGCATTTAGAATTGATTCTAATACCCTTACATTTCTGAGCCATACAGATTAGTTGACTGGAACATCCCTTAATTTAGCATGTCCTTCTACTGCAAATTACAGCTTGATTAATCTAATTCGAAGGCATGTCATTGTCAGAATCAGTATGACACTTACGTTAGCTGAATCTAATGTGCAGTAGCCTATTAGTGGGTCAGAGTTCTTCACAGATGGTGGATATTATAGTTACTGCACATTGTAGTAGATTAGAAAAAAATCTTTTACTTCCTTTTATTCCTTCTGCCATGTACCTAGAGTCTCCTAGCCTGCTAAAAGGGAATAGTCGTCTGCATTGTACACTTCGTAACTTTTGTAGTGCATAACAGGTGGGCACGTATAATAATAGCCATTGTCATTGGTACCTGTGACAAACAGCTATCGGTTTTTGCCAGACACTGCATTAGTTAAACCATAAAGGATATGGTGCATACTGTGGGTATTTGCCATGTACATAACAAACAGTTGTGAAGATACTTGCTAGGTGTGAGAGCGAGAAGATGCTCACTTTGTACTTTTGCATTCCTCTATTCTGCCTTCCATTTGCCATCTTAACACTGCTGACAGATATTTTGTATGTGTGTGCAATGCACATAATCAGCCACCTGCAAATTAGCCACAAGTGCTTATGGCGGCTATGTGAGCAGGCAGAAAGTAGAGTTCAGTGCCACTTTTTCTTTCTCAGCACCATCAGTCCCTTTGTGAAGTCAGCTGCCTAACACAGCAAGTGCAACTGGTTGGTTTCTGTTGTCATAAATTCGATCGGGTTCTGGTGAGAAACATAAAAGAAAATATGTCTAATCTTTCTGTTTGGCTGGTGAGTTATCACTCCGCTTTGAATTGCATCAGAGCTTTCTATAATCAGGAGGGATTGCCAGTGTCAGCCATGAAAAGAAGTAGCCCAGGCCATAACTGAGTACTGTAGTTACTGATGCTCATTCAGTTACACGGATGACTTCCACCTCAAGGTCTGTGCACATAAGAGCTGATTTTCCAGTAGGGAAGCAGATTGGATTTGGACTTGTTCCAGCTCACTAACCGAATGCATTTCTTTCAGCTGGGAGCCGTTCCTGATCCACTCAGGCCAGCAAGTGCATAAACAGATCAGGCGTGGTCTGGAAAAGAGTCCAGTAAACAGTGAATGGAGACAAGAGTGATGAGGGATTAAATGTGGAGACAGGCCAGAGGTGATGGATATTATAGTGCCTATAAATGTGGAAGACCTTCCCCATGTGTCCTGTCTGGAACAATGCATTAAGCCTGCTTTGTATGCAGATTTTTGTTAATGATATGGAGTAATTTTTGCTGCTGTTTACTTCATATAACATATGCCTACATTGCACATGAGCAGATTAGAAGGAACACGGGGATGGAGTGGGGGTGAATGCCACTTCTTCAGTTCCACTGCCTTGCCTAAGTGGCTCTCAGCAGGAGTCCACTACCAGCAAGAGAAATCTTTCTCCATCACAGGCAGAGTGAGTTCCACCTGTTCAGCCTTGCTCCCTTGCCTGAGAGGCCTTTTGTAGGAACAACTGCCCAGTTCTGCCAGTCGGTACTTTGGAGTCTGGATTTGGGCTCTTCAGTGGGGGGGGGGGGTTGATTGGGGTGACCTGAGTGTGAGGACAGATCTGGAATTGTTGTATGAATGATTTGGTTCTCTATTTTAAAAATTGTTTCATAGCTGTTGCAGTGGCTCTTTTGGGGGCAAAAGGGAAGAATAAAAGTTTATTAAATAAATCAACTCTATCCCTTCAGCTCTGTAAGAAACTGCTTTTATGGTGAAATAAACAGTTGCCCCATGAGTGACTCAGAACAGGTCAGGCAGGCTGAATATCTCTTGGCTAGTAGTAATCGCACAGCAATTTGCCTGGATACCAAGCCAGATAAGAAACCATGGTAACTCTAATAGTAGGATTTAATAAGTGGAAGAGTCTGTGCCTAGTTTCTGATACAGAGGGCCTAGACCCCAGCTTGCTTTAAAAGTCTCTGACATCAAATTCCCTTTCCCTTAATCCCAAATCTTGTTACTGAGCACAAAGGGAAAGATCTTTTGACCATACTCAAAAGCACTCTCTTTTTTGATGATTATGTTACATGTTTTAAAATTGAGACCTAGCATTAAAAACAGTTCTTTAGAACTAAACTCTGGTGATTCCTGGCTAAAATTAAGCCCTGGGCAGTGGTGTTTCTTTGAGTAGTAATTGTCTACTGGGTAACTAGTCATACTATATTATATGGTAGTGCATATTCATGGTATGCTCCCTTATTTCCCATATTTCATGTTACGATTTTACAGTGTGGTGCTCAATAAAAATGAAACTTGACTCCCATTATTCCCCATTGCTGTTTGGAATCTGTGCCACACACACTCTCCCTTCCTAGGCCTTCCTCCTTCCTGCTAAGAAGTCAGTATCTCCCTCGTCTGGAACACCTTGAATGTACACTCAGCTGTGGTCATTTTGCAGATAGTGGCTCTCAGTGCAAATGTAGGCAGCATACTTGGCCTTGCATTCTGTTCTTTTGCCACTGGGCAGGGTGCGGGCTGTAGAAATGATCAGGTGATGCTTACACTGAGTTGGTATTAACCTCTCTTTTTGAACATGAGACCCCAACCTAAAAGGCTACTTCGAACATAGTATTTTTAATGTACAATTTTAAAGCACATTCAGAACAGGTGAATGCTTGCAAACATGCGCATTAATCCTGTACATGCAGGATGGAGCAGGAATTAGTGGCAGCAGAGAGTACCTCATCTTGCAACTATACGTGGGTTTACTTAGAAGTAAGTTTCAGTGAAGGGGGGGGGGGGAAATGTTATGGTGGAGACTTCCAGGCAAGCTGGAGTTCCCGTCTTGCATTCCAGGCAAAAGCCTGCCCACCTATTCAATCCCAATCTTTCAGTGACCATACTTTCTTATCTGGCTTGACATACAAGCAAATTGCTATGCTATTCTACTAGCCAACATTCCACCTGCTTCTTTTGATGTAAAAAATGATATGGTATCTCCAAGTTTTGTGCCCCCAAATATGTAAAAATTAAGGCATTCTATTATAAGTCTTTTCTTTTTGGATTTGTGTGATTTCTGCAAGCCCTTTTTTGTTCTGGATTTTGCAATGTTAATGACTTTGACTAATTGTCAACACCACCAATTACTATGACTGATACCTTATCATTTCCCACAATGAGCAATGCTAATTAAAATTGATCGTACTGCTGTTCTGGCACAGTGGCAAGTTCCCCTTTTACTTTTTTTTTGTTTGAACATTAGCTTATTGTGCCAATTTGGTGAATTCAATAAAGAAAGCTCATTATTTTGATGTTTATTTTCTAGCAGGGGTATGAAGCCACACGGAAAGCCAGTTACAGATGTCACAGGAATAAAACGGCAGGGGAAGAATGTATTTTCAAAAATATCAAAGTACACACTAATAAGAGCACTTAGCCCTGTAATAATGTAATGCTTTTATTTTTCAAATGATAGGCACAAATAAGGCTTACAATGGGCATCCTGGTGAATTAAGTAAATAATTCCACTGAAAGAAGAAATGAGAGAGAGAGAGAGAGAGAGAGAGAGAGAGAGAGAGAGAGAGAGAGAGATAATGGTTCACTTACACAGCAACAATTGAGTCAATGCTGTGCTTCCTGAACTCACTCCAGCGCACTGTTTGTACCATATAAAAATAACATAGGGTGCAATCCTAAGCACCTTCCAGCACTGACATAAGGGCAATGCAGCTCTGAGGTAAGGGAACAAGCATTCCCTGATTTGGAGGAGGCCTCCGTGAGTGACAGCCAACTGCAGGATGCAGCACACGTCCCACTGGCACCGCTATGCCAGTGCTGGAAAGCACTGACATAAGGGATTAGGATTGTGCCCATAGTTGCAGTTACATTCAGCTAATGTATTCAGTGCCAAGATGCAAAAGGAGATAAAGTGTTTGCATTTTTTTTACACTAGGGCAAAACAAGACATTTTGGGATGAGCACCTCCTCAAAGGGGTGTGCAAAGCATCACCTGCAAATGTTACCACAAGTACACACTGGCGTCACTAGGGTTTGCATCACCCAGTGCGGGAGACAAGTGCATCACCCCTATGATGAACTTCCTCCCATGCGGTAGACCGGGCAACACCCTAGGCAGTGGGCATGATAATATACTTCGCCCTACGCTGCTGGTTTTTTTTGATAGAATAGAGATATTTCAATATGATTTATTTCATTGCATTCTTCATGACATTACACATTAATTGATATATATTATGGTGGTATTATTTGAAAATACAGGGGACCCCTATATCAGCTGATCCTGTAGCCACAGATTCACTTATCCACAGATTGGGTCTTGGCTCCCCTGTTTGTGCCCCCTCCATAGGTGATATAAGACATTAGGAGGCCCAGGGAAGCCCTGGAGGGTATTGCAACACACCCTATTTGTCTCCTTGGACTTGCACCAGCTAAGGAGCAGGCTCAGGTTGACAGAGACCCATTGATGGTTAAGGGACTTAAGGAAGGGTGAAGGAAAATATTTTTCCTTTCCCCTTCCAAGCCTCCCAATCAGCCCCCCGTCCACTATGCAGCACAGCCTGTTTTGGCTATGATAGAGAAAAGGATAGGATTGGCTGTGAGTATCAGGTTGAGAGTAGGTTTATACTTTGCAATCACAGTAGTATACACAGAAATAGAATATATGATTTTTATATTCAGGGTTTCCTTTTCTTCAAAGGAACCATTGTGCTTAAATTATAGAGTAATTGTTACTGCTGTCATTCAAAGTTATTGTCACTCAAAGTTAAAATGAAATGAATATAAAAATATTTGCTCTCCAGAAATGCCAATATAAAATAACAAACATTAGAAATAATTCAAGTGTATGATTAGCCAGGGTTCAGTCTTTCATCACTTTCCAAGTGCAATCATATAAGATGTATTTGCACTTGGGTAGTTGAGAATTCTACAAAACCTGCTTCACAAGTCATTTAAAGCACCATGTAGGATTTAGCCCAAGTGGAACTATAGAAACTTTGCACCATGAGCAATGATCTTGCCATTTTCACTTGGTGAAGATCCAATCCTACAGACATTCACCCAGCAAGTCCAGATTCTTCTGCTTGCCATAGGGTAGACCTGTGTTTCCATGGAAGGTGTTTACAAAACACATTACGCAGTTTATGACTGCACCTTAAATGTCTGGTCTAAGTTCACTTGGGAGGGAGCAGGTTTTACTTTTTTTGTATTTTAAATTTGATTGTTAGCCGACTTGGGTGCCCTTCGGAATACAAATCTAATAAATAAATAAATTGCACACCTGCCAGATTGTCACTACTGGCTAGTTTAACAAGAAGATACACATACCTCTGAATTTGAGAGGTCTCTTTTAACTTTGGACAAAGCCTTTGCCAAAATAAACACAGCAAAAAGACAGCAGCAAAAAGACTACAGTTTTCCCAGGAAGTCTTAATCTCCCAACACAATGGGTGTAGGGAAAGCAGCGAGTGCTAGATACTACTCATGTTCTGCCCTACATCCCTTTCCTTAACATAAGTCCATTGGAGCTCCTACCAAGGTGAAGGAGGTAGTGAAAAATTAAAAAAAAATTAAATTTTGTTTGTTTGTTTTTGGAAGTTTAAAATTAAATGAATGGTGTTTTGTTTGTTTGTTTGTTTGTTTTAAATAAATCAGAGAGTGTTGAAACCTTAAGTGCAGAACCTTGAATGGGCTCAAAATTTCCCCTAATGGGAGCCCTGAAAATGAATAAGCCTCCAACAGCCCAATCCTAACCTGCACTGGCATAGGCAGGCCAATTGGCCTGTGCCATATCCAGCACAGGTTAGGAAGTGGCTATGGTGCAAATTAGAGTAAGGGAACATGTTCCCCCTTCTCCCAGTAATGCCCCAGCCACCTGAGTGAGTATACTTGGATTTTGGTCAGCTGAATCCCCAGCTTCCTTGGAAAGGGGGTTAGGATCTGGCCTACGTGCTGGAGGCCAGTCCCACCCCCATCCTGGGCCTGGTATGCCAACCGGCCCACCCATCACCCTCCCTTCCCGCCTCCCCAAAATGTCCCGGTTCCACCCTCCCTGCCCTCCCCAAACCCCTGCACTGGCCTCCCAAGGGCGGTTCAGAGGCTGGATTTGGCCTCTGCGGACCGGCACACATCGTTACACTTCTGCAAATACACATGTTTGTGATGCTCGCAGGACAGTGCAAGGGACTTGCGCCAGTCAAAGAGCATGTCTGGATTGCGTGCTAAGACAAAGGACACAATCCTAACCAGGTCTACTCAGAAGTAAGTCCTATTTTGTTCATTGGGGCTTACTCTCAGGAAAGTGTGGTTAGGATTGCAACCAAACTTTGTTATGTGCACAGCTATGACCATGAAATGAATTATTGTGCAGATGTTTGGATTAAAGTCATCAGATATTTGGATTAAAGTCGCCACAGATCAAGGCAAAAACTCCTTTGCTGTGCAACACACTGTCCATTTTAGATTGTGAACTCTTGGGCTGAGGGAACCATGAGTGTTTATAAACAGTATAGTTTTCCATCACCCTATGCCAGTGGTTTTCAGCCTGGAGCATCACGATGCCCCAGCCTGAGGGCCCTGGCCTCTTTCCCCTTAAAGGGGAGGGGCAGGAGGGAGGCAGGGAGGAGGCACTGACGTGCTCCCCAGGATCGTGCCGCTCAGGAGGGCTGCAGGGACTGGGATGCACTCACCAGTCCCTGCAGCAGCCTCTCGGGGGTGCGGGGAGTCCTGCACGAGCATCTGCAGGGCTCCCCAGGTCATCAGAAGTGAAAGTGGAGCGATCACGCTCCACTTCCTCAAAACTGGAACTGGAGTGCAGTCGCTCCACTTTCACTTCTAACTAGCTGGGGAGCCCTGCAGATGCTCACGCAAGGCTCCCCACACCTCTGACAGGCTACTGCAGGGACTGGTGAGCCCTCCTGAGCAGCACGATCCTGGGAATCGCGTTGCTGCCGTCCCTCCGGCTCCCGCTGCTTCCCCCCATCCCCGCAAGGACTTACAGTGGTGCAAACTCTCTTCAAGAGTTTGAAAACCGCTGCCCTATGCCTTTACACACATATTAAAATAAAATGCTTCATAAAGACTTTTCCATGATTATTTAGCACATCCTTCATAACCTCAGAGAAGATATATCTCATGTATGCTAATGAGAAAAAAATCAGGAGCCTTCCATGTTTCATTGAAAGATTTATCAAACTAAAGCTGCAATTCTATGCACAATTTCCAGGAAGTAAGCTCCATTGAACATAATGGGACTTACTTCTGAGTACACATGCCCAGGATTGTACTGTAAACTACTTGAAAATTATAATATTTTCTTGGTTTTGTTTATATTGTATGTCAGCCAGGATGGAAACCTTTTTGAGTGCAAGTTACAAGTAACTTTTTTTTCTGAAACAACCAGTTTCAAAAAACCTAAGGAATGAAAGGGGTAAAAACTGGGCTTTTGCGGCTTTTTCCCCACCCGATGGAAACTTAGAGCATGCCCTTTCCAGAACTCCGTGTGCTAATGGAAGTGAATTATCTTCTAATAATAGCAACATTCTTGCTTGTCACCCTTGAAGCTCAGTACACACCATAACTTTTCGTGAGAAATGAAGGTGCATGCCATGCGGCTTCCCGAAAGAGTGCAAATGCAGCTCAGTGAGTGATATCAGGAAGGATACTTTGCACTTCGGTAACATTCCCTGTATAATGTCTATGGATCATTTGTGAGCACTTAACAAATAGGAGGCTCCAGAATTCTTCCTTAAGGTCACAGAGCAATCTGTGAAAAAAGGAAGAGATGTCAGGTTTTTTTGATTGAGAAATATTGATTCCTTGCCTGGTCCCTTGAAGTCATGACATACACAGGACACTTTCTAAAAATATTTCGGTTAGTGGTAGAGATCATGAAAGCTCTAGGGTTTCTTTGGCTGTGTACTTGCACAAAAAGGCTCAAAGGGAAAATGCGAACAAAACAACATCCAAAGAGGGTCTCTGTTGCAATTCTAAAGGCAGTTGGTTGAAACAGAAAGTCAGCAGAACTTACCAAATAAATGTACTCAGTTTGCACCACCCAGTGTGGGAGGAGAGTGTGTCACCCCCATGATGGACCTCCTCCCATGCAATGGGAGGGCAACAACCTGGGTGGTGGTTGATGTACTATTGCCCCGCCCCAATGTGTTTTTGATAGGTACCTTTCAATAGAAAGACGATATTTCAAAGTGGTTTGTTTCATTGCATTCTGCTGTAAAGTACACATTGAATGGTACATAACATGATGGTATCTTCCTAAAAACTGATTTTAGCTATTTTGGTCACTAGTGGTATCATCCCCCCCCCCAGGGTGTCAACTTACTAACACCTTATTGGTTCCATTCTGTGACATAATAACATCTCATTGGCTCTTCAAACAATCAGTCTCAGTGGTCTGTTCTGAATTAAGAAAAATTCATTTTTGTTACATAAGACAGTTGCATTTTTTGTTTTTTGGCCATAATTTTTGATAAAATGGAGATATTTCACTCTGGGTTTTTTTAATGCATTCTGCTGTAAATTATGCATCAAATGGTACATTACATGATGGTATTATTCCTACAAACCACAATTTTAGCCATTTTGATCACTAGTGATGTCATCCCCCCAGTGCGCGTCACCTGTTGCGGACCGCATCTTCCCAGCGATGCCACTGAATGTACTTAGGGCCAGGGCACAACCTTCCCCTGGCACACCTGTGGGAATCTAATCTCTCTCATTTCTCCACAAGAAAAGTTGCATTCCTGGACCCAACCTCAAAGTGAGGGTCACTCTTGCTCCCTTAACCAGGATCGGAAACCAGGATCAAACTAACAAGAGACTAGTACCTAGTTATGGAAAGCAATTAAGATATTTCTAAATCTTCCTCTCCAAAACTATTCTTATTAGTTCAGCTCAGATGTCTGTGCCTTCAGTGCCAAACGAGATCATGAATAACAAATAAGATTTTATTATATTTTGATTAATTATTTATATGGCACTTTGAATGTGTAAAGTATTTTATGATATTTATTTAGCTCTTCTGCCTGTAAAATGTCACCTTCCCTGTTGGGATTCCAGGGTCAACAAAATGGCTAGTTTTAACCCTAAAGCAGTTGATAATGGTAAAGTTGGTATTATTGTCAGTGTTAGGCTGAAGAGAAGTCTTCAGGAACCACTCTAAAATGTCATTGAGTCATAGTCTAGAGCAGGGGTCTCCAAACTTTTTGGCCAGAGGGCCACATTAAATGTCTGGCACAGTGCTGAGGGCCAGAAAATTTTTTAAATATATTTAAATAAATAAATTAGAGATGGAACTTAGATGAATGAATAAATGAGTGAGTGGGCTCATTCACTCAGCCTCTCTGGCCCTCAGAAGACCCTCCAGATGCAATCAGAGCACAGCTCTGGTCATGTTCAGTCGAGTGGGCCAGAGGCCTTCAGGGGACAAGAGGCTGGCCACGGGCCAGATAGAGGCTTGCTGCAGGCCGCATCTGGCCCCTGGGCTGGGGTTTGGAGACCCCTGGTCTAGAGTAAACAGTGTGATCATATTTCCAGTATTTTTCTACCAAAGGAAGTTGTTTTTGACCCAGAAACCAGGATGGAAAAGACAGTTTTGTCATTGAGGAATCCAAGCTGATGTGAATCAGTTAGGATTGCAAAGACAGGATTTTGCTTGCTATAGATTTAAATTAGAACTCTTCAGTCCTGTTCAAAGTAAAATTAGAAATATTGATTATTATTCAGCCCAATTTCAGCATTTTTTAGTTAAATTGATTTCAGCGGTTAAGGTAAAAGTTTAAATCTCTCCTACTGAAATGAGTCAAACTCAACAATGTTTAGCTTTGACTGGAGCATGCCTTTGCAATCCTCTATTTTTTCAAGTGAAAGAAATGTTTCATTTTAAATATTATCATTAATTTCAAATGTCTCCAGTAGGGCTATCACATACATGTTATCTAGAAGTTAGTTCCACTATGTTCAATAGGGCTTACTCTCAGGTAAGTGTGTAAAAGATTGCAGCCTTGCTTCATTATTCCTTACTAATAAGGTATAGGAAAATTCATACCCTTACTATTCATTTCTATGTCCAAGTATTTTTTTTTTGGGGGGGGGGGGGTACACTCTCCAAAGTAGTTCATGCCTGTTTGGGGGAACATACATCGTTCCAGTGATATATTCTATCCCTTGGACACAAATTGAATCAAGGACCGCTGTTGTCCTTTCACTCCTGCAAGACCACTGGCATTTATTCAGTCACTCATTATTTGTTTTTTTCCTGTTGTGCATTCAGAAACTAGACTGTTTAAAGTATTTCGTACAATTTTCCCATACTTTTAAGGACTGAGAGGAAGTTAATTTCCTAAGTGTTAACACTGCACACAGTAATACTTCTTTTGAAACCGCTGAGAGTAGAAAATAGGAGCTATTAGTTTGTTAATGAAAGTAGTACATTCTATTTTCCCAGTGCTCCTAAGGGTTAATTCCTGTGGCCCTTATTTACTGAAGAGGTCACTGAGAATTCAGTAGATGGAGCATCTGTAGTGGTCCTTAAATTACTGTTGGGTATATTCATCAATCACAATATGTGTGTCCTTCAGGACTTCCTACTGTAACTCCCTCTTAGGGACTTATGTTTCCCGAATGACTGTTTTGATCACTTTCTAACGATTTAAAATTATTTTTCAGAAGCAGAACACAAATCTCATTTGAATATGCAATGCATGTTGCTAAACTAAACAAAATTGGATGTACTGCATCATAAATACTAATGTTAGTATACTTGTCAATTTAAGATTATAGCCCCACCAAGCATGGGTTCAGAGATCCTTGAGAATCAGGGCAGCTAAGACACCAATCAGACCAATGTGAAAACAACAATATTGATTTGAAAAGTTTACATGTAAACAAATCAAGCATCAGAACTACATGAAAATCTGCTGAATAGATCTGGAAACAAAGCACAAGCCAGATAAAGCCTCTTTCTCCTCCCAAAAAGTGTGGTCAAGAATCTGTATTGGGAGCAGTGTTTTTTAAATTTATTCGTAAATAACCTAGACCTGGGGATAAGCAGCAAGGTGGCCACATTTGCAGGCAACATCAAACTATCCAGGATAGTAAAAATCAAAGTAGAGTGCAAAGAGCTGCTAAAGGACTTCTCCAAACTGCTTGAGTGGCCCACCAAATTGCAAATGCCAATGAGTGTAATGTGATGCACATTACAGTGAAGAAATTCTAACTTCACATATACTGTATACTGATGAGGTCTGGGCTGACAATAGCAAACTAGAGAAGAGAGTTTTGTGTTGCAATGCATAGCTCAATGAAAATTTAGACCCAATCCACAGCAGTTGTGAAGAAGGCAAATTCCATGCTAATTCCTAATATTAAATAGCCTCTGTACAAATCTATGGGTGCAGCCCAATTTGGAATACTGTGTATAGATCTAGTTGCCTCACCTTAAGAACAAGAAAGCAAGGTACAAATTGCCTACTCCCGTACAATCCGGCTCGTCATCTTAGGTCATCAGAGAAGGCCTTTTTACAAGTGCCGCCGCCTAGGGAGGTATGTGGGGCGGCTGCAAGAAATAGGGCCTTCTCAGTAGTGGCACCAACGCTATGGAATTCCCTTCCCCTTGACTTAAGAATGGCTCCCTCTCTTGAGACCTTTCGGCGAGGCCTGAAGACCCTTCTGTTTAAACAAGCCTTCTGAGTTCTTGGCCTTTTAACATCTTTTTAACATCTTTTAATATTTTTACAGGCCTGATTCTTTTATGACTTGCTGCTGCTCTATGTTCTTTTTACGTAGTTTTTATTCTGACTGCTGTTTTTTATGATGTTAATATGTTTTTATTTGTTTTTAAATTATGTTTTTAATATGTTGTAAGCCGCCTTGAGTCCCTTCGGGGAGAAAGGTGGGGTAAAAATAAAGTTGTTGTTGTTGTTGTTGTTGTTGTTGTTGTTATTATTACAAAAGCAAGAAATTGTAAAGCAAGAAAAGGTACGAAAAAGGACAACCAAAATGGTCAGAGGACAAGACTACAACATTTGGAGCATTTTAACTTGGTAGAAAGGCCTATTGAGAGCACTTACAGGTTGAGACTAATTATTTGCATGGGTTCCGTTCCAAGCACTCACGTGGATGGCAAAAAACACACTATAGCAAATCAATTTAAAAAACAAAGTTTATTTGCTCCAGTGATTTAAAAACAGCCTCAATGACCTTTGTGATGTAAGATAAGAGTCATTAAGAAGATAATCCATCCATCAGTCATCCTCCAAGAGCTTAGAAAGGTGCTTCACTCAGCCCCTCACTTCACCTTTCTTTCATGTGCTCAGGGGGAAGGGAGGGGTCTGCTGGAGAGAGAAGGATTGATGAATTGTCAGCCAGCTGCCCCCCCCTCTCTCTCTCTCTCTCTCTCTCTCTCTCTCTCTCTCATTAAGGAGGCTATTGTTAAAGGACTGTTCAGTTTTTTAAACTGTTTTTAAAGGGATGCATTTTTCCCCTTCTCCAGGGATCCAGTTGCATGCCTGCCATAGACCTCCCTGGGGCAAATGCCCCAGGTGCTGGCCGCTAGGACTCCGCAGAACTCTCTCTGAGGCTCATGACGGGGGCAGAAACTGTGCTTCCAGTTGGCTGGAAGCACAGTTTATAGCGCCGGGGAACCTCACAGAGGTTTCCTTGGCATGGTAGGAGGTAGTGTAAGGCTCTGTGAGCTTCTGGTGAGTAGGGGGGGCAGATTTCTGCATGGGGGGGGTGGCAATAGCCTGCTGGGGGGCACAATTGTGGAACTTTGCCCCGGATGCGGGGCTACAGAGGTCCGCGGCTGCAGGGATCAGCACATTCCTTCTCATTTGCAGGGGCCGTTCGTGTTGAGTCAAATCTGTGTAGAAAAAATCCATGTATAAATAGGTTGGACCTGTATTGAGACAGAATAGTGTAGAGAGAGTGGAGAAAGAAGTTTTTCCCTCTTTCTCACCACATTAGATTCAGGGATCATCCAATGAAATGGATTAGTGAGAGGTTCAGAATGGATGAAAGGAAGTCCTTCTTTGCACCGTGCATAACTAAACTATGGAATTTGTTGCCACAAGATGTGTTGATGGCCACTGACTTAGATTGATTTAAAGGATTGATTAGACAGATTCATGGAGGACCTTCCTCCACTTCATGTGTCATAGCCCGAACCCAAATTAAGAACCCTAGCAACTACCAGTAATGAAACTCCAGTCAGCACACACAGTCAGACCCGCTTAGCTTCATCAGTTGGTGTGCACCCTGGACCTTCTGATCATTCTGGGGGAACACATTCACACACTCGCAAACACAGTTTGAACTACTGTGCTTTATGGCTCCTCTCCTTTTCTTTCATACTGTATTTGTGGTGCTCAGAACAACTGAAACACTTGTTTTTGATTGTGAAACAAAACAACTGTGTGCTCAAAACAACTGAAATCAAACTAAGGCAGTACTTATTTCCCTTTGATTTCCAAATTTTTTCCCCTTTCCGGACTTTGTAATTGTGGCTGAGTATTTTTCCTGGTAGTCTTTGAATTTATTCATGACTTGCGGCATATGAAAGCTTGTCTGCAATTCTTACTCAGTAGTATCATACCACCACTTCAGGCCAAAACCACTAGAGGTCTCTTTCTAAACAAAGTTTCTCCCAGAATTAAGGAGGGAAAGCTTTTAATTGACTGTTATGTCTTATTAATATGAGTTGTAGGGGAAGCCAAATATAAAATGCATTATTTAGTTATGGAACTTAACTGTACCTCACTTTTTTCTCTAATGTAGTGATGCAGCAGCAATCTTCCAAATATAATGAGGAAGATTATTGTAATAAATGCAATGGAAAGGAATGCTTGTTTCTTGGATACTTAAATACTAATGTAGGGCGAGGTTGTAAATGGGGTTGGATTACTGAATCTGCACAATAATTCTGATGGGAAATTTCTCCAGAAGGTAAAGAGCAGAGATCTGTGTTAAATCACACAAGTTAAAGATGAACATTACAAATGTCTGTCTGTCTGTCTGTCTGTCTGTCTGTCTGTCTGTCTCTCTCTCTCTCTCTCTCTCTCTCTCTCTCTCTCTCTCTCTCTGTCCCTAGAGCCTCTTGTGTAGGAATTTGTGCACTCTTGGTTTTTTCTATATAGAGTTCCAAAGCACTGATGTAGCATTTATAGAGTTGTTAAAAAGTGGTCTTTATTGTCTTATTTTTATTTCACTTCTCCTAATTTTCATTACATTGACAACATCATTCAGGGAACAAGGGATGTTTATTTGCCATTTCCTGTGATAATACAACTAAAGGCAGTTAATGAAATGTGTGATCTGAGCAGGTTTAAAATGGCAAAAGGGAATAGTGTTTTCTTACAGCTCAGTATCAATAAAAGTAATAGGGTTATGTGATGAGATGATGGACAATATAGATTGCCTAGATATTTTAAAAGTATTTGGAGTGTACCAAAATCTGTGAATCGGAGACAGGGAATACTACCTTCTGGTCTTCCCCTAAAGCATGAGTGGCAACATGCAGTTAATGAATCATAATTGATTCCTGAGATGTTCCAGGTGGCCTAAAACATCCTTTTGGAATCCTGGAAGAATCTCTGCTTTCTAAAAATAAGATTATTTCAAGATAAATTTGTAACCCCTATTGCAGAGGCAAGTTTGAAAATAACAAGCCTAAAATCTCTGAAATACATTTATTTTGTTTTCCAGTTTTATAATAATTAAGCATTCTCTTGTGTGCTTGAGAGCTCAATCCTATCAATTTTTCCCCGCTGATGCAGTTGGGCCAAAAATGGGTGTGCTGTATATAGCGGGGGGGGGGGGGAGGAATCGGGAGGCTTCAGAAGCAAAAGGGGATTTAAATCCCCTAATATAAAGACCCTAGTTTTCATTTGGCAACTGCAAATCAGTAGCCCATTGACTGAAATGAGCTTGAGTGTCTCTAGATGTCTAGGATTCGTAGATTTATTATCCTAGCATGAAATATCTGCATTTAAGCCAATGACCTGAGAAATGCCTTTTATTCTAGTTTGACTTCTCTGCCTCCACTGCCTCCCCCCTTTAATCATCCTTAATTTTATTTATGTCTCTCATTTCCCCAGTGAGACAATACACTAATTAACAGTGTAGCTTATTAATTTTATGTTATTTCCTGATCATAACATACACCAAACAAACCTGATGCTGCAGATCAGGTTGCTGGATGGCTGACCTTTTTATTTCAATGATAAGACACACATGACAAGTGGTGCATTCTTGACTGGTTAGGACTGCAGGGGACACAAGGTCAAAATGCTCAGTGACTTTAACTGCCTGGGATGAGCAGTGTAATCCCCCTGAAATAGGTTGTCTGGAGTGCATTATGGCTGCTGCATAGACACAAAAACCATAACAGGGGGACTATGTGTGCATGCATGTGTCAGGAGAAAGGCTGCATGCTAAAGTTTGCTGTTCCAAGTGTTAGCTCTTGCACCGAATCGGGACATAACACATTTGCTCATCTCATCCAAATGGGCTTGTACAGGAAAAAGAGTAAGAAGAAATGGCAACTGAGAAGAGTGGGGAGGCTGCGAGAGGAGGTAGATCTTGCAGTAGTGGCACACACTAGTTCCTATTCCCTCTGGCAGTAGCCTCCTCATCCCCTTTCTGTCCTCAGACATGTGCTGGCAAAATTGCTACTGTAGGTGTGAGGAGAATTATTGCAGAGTGGAAGGCTTCCACGGGGGTATGGAGATTTAAATCCCCCTTTCTCTCCAAAGCCTCCCAATCTGCACCCCCCCCCCCGGGCTGGATAGAGAGTACCCATTTTTGGTGCAGCTGCTATGGGAGGGCAGAGAAGGATAGGATTGGGCTGTTAATGCCCCAAGCATCTTAAACAAGATCACAACTGTCAATGGAGATTGTCCTTGTTTTTGGAATGCTTGATGTCCCCCCTCCTTTTTCCAATACTGAGAGTGGAAAGAGAAGACAGATCAATGAAGACAAATAGGCAAATAGGCAGAGGTAGGAGCCCCCAGCCAATCAGCTGCCTGAGGCAGTCGCTTCTGGCACCTTGTAATAGATAGAATATAAAGCATAGACCATGTAACAGACTTCACAACCAGCTGCCTGAGGCAGTCGTTTCAGTTGGCCTCACTTATGGGCTGGCCCTGCACCTTGTAACAGACTATAAAGTATAGACCATGTAACAAACTTCAGAACCATATGGCATTTGTTCTTCTTGTTACACTTCTATCCAAAGAACTCAGGGTGAGTGTACATAGTGCCTGCTCCCCTTTTATCCTCACAAAGTTGGGCTGAATTACAGCCCAGTCCTGAGCTGCCCGGAGCTGTGGGACCCGGCGGCTCCACAGAGGGCTCCTGCTGGATCCAACACCTCCCCTGCTACTGCGGGAGGCTCCTTCGGAGAAGGGGACATTCATCCCCTTCCCCTGAGTAAGGGGAGCAGCCCCGCAATGGGGCTACTAACTTTAGCTGCGACTGTCTGGTTACCGCTAAAGTGAAGACGCTCGTGTAGGGCGAGCAGCCCTGCCCGAGTGCCTTGGATCCTGCGGAGCTCAGCTCCGCGGATCCGCCTCTCCCCCGCCCCTAACACACTTCCCCCACGCCCCTGGCCACGCCTCCCCCCTTCCCAGAACACCTCCTCCCACACCCCTGGACACGCCCCATCTCCCGTTCTGCAGCGCAGAACCCGGGCGCCTGCCGCACGCTGGCTCAGCGCCGGCTGGAGCTGGGCTAGCTCCGGCGGGAGCCCAGCGGTAAACCCCGCAAACATGCCTTACAGCACGTTTGTGACTGTGATCCGCACCGCGGAGGCATGGCGTGGACCTCAGGATTGGGCTCTTAGAGTAACTAAATCCATGGTCACCCAGTGAGCCGAGGTGATTTTAACCAGAAGCCCTGCCCCCCATCTTAGTACTGTGCTAGCCATTATGCTACATTTAGCAAATGTGTCTTTTAATTAAATAAATAAATACACATTGAAATTTTGGAAGCAGAATTCTATATCCAACACCATTTTCAGCACTCATTCTGGCTTTCTATGGTATCACAGCAGAAGTGCAGCCTTGAGTGTGGAGAAGAGAAAATGTCTGTGGAGAGACATTCACCTTTCATAGCCTCTGTGTAATGTGGCCGTTTGTTGGAATCTGATTTCTCCATACAACATTCTGCTGCTTCTCCCTGTATTCTTCACACCTGAAGAATGAAACCAGTTTGCTTTTCTCAATTTCAAGACATTTGACCCACCATGTACTCTCGCCCCCCCCCCCCCCACAACTACAGAAATAAGTGTTTTTTCAATCCCCATCATTCTGTCAACATTCCAGAGAATTTGCGGACAACAATAAAAGCTTGTACTGAGTTTTTAAGAAGGCTTTTAAACATTGTCAAGAAAAGTCAGGGTCAATGGAAAGGTGGTGTGAGTGTGAGAAACAATTTTAGTACCATGTTAATTGAAGCCAAGACTTTGAAAACCAAGGCATAGCAGCAAGATGTGCTCTTTCAAGATAATGCCCAATTCCTTCTAATTGCAAAACACAACTCACGATTAATAGAAGTAGTCCTAAATTAATGTTATTTCCCATAAAGGGAATGTATGAGGTATCTGCATCCCAAGCCTCAAGGCTTTATATGTAGATCTATGCCATTAAATAGAAGCATGCAGCAGCTGCTATTCAAAGGGTCACAACTTTGAGTAAAACTCAGCCAGCTTGTAACTCTGGATAGGCAGAATTTAAAGTGGGGGACAGAAACATAAAGACCTTTGTCATCGCCTGTAGCTCCTCAGCTTTACACTAATTTTTTTTTTAAAAAGCCTTCATGCACCTTTGCATGCAGGGGATGAAAACGTCCTGTCAAAGCTAAAGTGCTAAACTTAAAAAAAAATGGATGGCTTTTCCTGGAGAATGGGGAACAGCATGTACAATACAGGCAGATATCAATGGAGATTTTTACACATGCTTGTCCCTCTGGTCATCAACAGTCAATGGCCTGGCGGGTCATTTGGTGGTGGTGGGGGGGAGAATTGTGCTTCCAGTGAAGAGGTCACAGGAATGGGGAAATGAGCGAGGGGAAGAGACTGCATGACTCTGAGGATGCTCCATATGTTTGCCCATTTTGGTTTCAGATTCAAAGCAGTACTTGAGTGCAGACCAAAGTACAGATGGATAATCATAATCTGTGGGTTTGCAATCAGCAGATTTGATTCAACCAAGATTGCAAGCCTGCATTGGAGGACCTCAGAGGACATGATCCTGGACATGATCGCATTCAGGAGATCTTCTGAGGTGTGGGAATGTCACGCGTGGCAATCAGAAGGTACTTGCAGTTGCATCTAGAGGTCTGACCACAGATTTCTTTATCTGTGGATTTTGGTATCCATGGGGAGTCCAGGAACAGACCTCCCTTCCCCCCGCAGATCCTGAGGACCTACAGTATTTTCTTCTAAATAGGTCTGCCATTGTTTCCTGCTGCTTCAATGACATCTTTTCATTCGTTCAGGATTTTGTTCTCCTTCTTAGAGTGATCTTAGAGTGAGTTTCTCTGTCTTATAACGTATGCCTCTGTATGGCATTTCTGTTTAATAAAACACATCCAAACAATTCTTCAAAGAAGTCAATTTGTACATGCAGGTCTCTAATTAGTATCTGTTTCTTTTGAACAGTGATCAAGAGATGGTGACTTCAAGGTGGATCTAGTCTTCATGACCAGAAGCAGAGTTGCTTTTCCTGAAGCACAGAGGTATTGCAATTGCTTTTTGCAGTAGCTGTGTTTGTTTTAACTGTCCAACATGACTCCATAACAGTAGGAAACCTAGAGCAGGGGGGAGATTGTATTTTATTTTTAATTAGTACTGGCTGACAGTAAAGGCTTTCTTAATGTCTCCAGCTGTAGACATGAGGTATAACAACTGTTTTTCAAATTCAGACAAAAAGAAGCATATCGGTTTATCAGGAGGCCTGATGGGATGACATTTCTTATCCTGTGATGGCTTCATTGCATGAAACAACTATCACAAAGGTTTTTTTTCTAGTCATTTTTTGTGAGGGGAAAAAATAACGTTTAAGAACACAATACGAATGCAAACAAAACAATCAATTCCAAACAGAAACTGAGATATGTCTGTTTTCAAGACCACTAAAAAGAGAAGCTAAGATGCATCTCATTAGAAAAGGGGGGGGGAATGAGAATATAAGAATATTTAAGCAACCATTATTATTGCATATTCACATGCTATATGTATACATCTACAAAAGGCTTCCAAATATCAACAAATATCAGTTTACAGCTGTCTTCTGTAAGCCATTTGTTCAGAAGTTGACAGGGTCAAAAGGTGTTCAATCCATTTACTAATAGTAGGGAAGCACTTATCCTTCCAATTTTTCAACTTCAGGACAGAACCCAGAAAGAGAGATGGGTCAGCGCAAGTCCCTTGCGCCTTCCCAGGAGTGTCAGGATCGTGCCATAAAGCATGTTTGTGCCTCCTTTCAAGCAGGCTGAGCCAGCTCACATCCATGTGCGTGTTGGTGTTCAATGAAACTATGTTCTGTTTTCTAGGAAAAATGAAAATGCATGAATCTCTCATGTTATTTCTTTTATGAAACCGCATGTGTCTATTTTGTCATGTGTTCTCATAACCTCGTGTATTCATCACATACACAGGGATTTACTCAATTTCCTACACAGAAGTAATGCAGTACCATCGTACACATAATCATTAAAGAATTTCAGTGTAAGTTTCAAGATAATGCCCAATTCCTTTTAATTGCAAAACACAACTCACGATTAATAGATGTAGTCCTAAATTAATGTTATTTCCCATAAAGGCATTTGAGATCCTTACCAAAAAAGGTTGTTCTGCATGAGAAAATGATACATGATGCACAGATCTTCATATTGCAGCTTGATAGTGCTAGCAAGCATAAATAATGATGAATGTGTCCTGAGAGAGAACTTAATGCATACAGCACAATAAAATGATTGATAATATGCCAATAAAGTGATTGATAATATGGTAAAGGAGTTGAAGGAAGGTGGGGGAAGGTCTTGTATAGGTAGATAAAGTTGCATGTAAAGCACAGTCGGAAGAATGAATTAATTTTGGAGTTTCTTTATTATCTTCCATGCCCATTTCAATCATAGCTGGTTGAACTTTTCTTTCAAGAAGATGGCTGCGGCCAAACTTGTCTCCTTCCTGGGTCCAGTCTGCCCTCCTCCCCACCCCATCTCTTCCCAGTTCCACTCACCCCTCCCCAATCTGCCCTCCCCCAACCTTCCCCACACCCCATCCTGCCTCCCCCATTGGCCCACATTGGTTGACAGATCTTTGGCCATCTGTTGGTTTGTGGAAAGCCACTCTGGCCTTCCCACTGGTGGCCAGGGAGTGTGCACCATTGATAGCTGCTTTCAAACAGCCATAAAGTAGTCACTGCTGGCGCAATACGCATTTCCCCAGTGGCTAGCCTAGATAGGATTAGACTGTTTGTTGCTAATTAACTGCATTTCAAAGTTGGCAAATATAACAAAGTGTCTTTGTATCTTTACAAGGGAAGGATTGGCCACGTTATTTCAAAAATTGCCCACATAAAATTGACTTTTGATATTAATTTGCAGATTTCACTATTTCAAAAACAAGACCACATAAATTGAGATATGCCTGTATTTACCTATTCATTTGAAATTTTATCCTACTTTACACAGCCTAGATCCTCAAAGTGACTTACAGCCCAATTCTATGCTCCTTCCGCCAATGCAGATGTGCCAAAAAGGCTTGTGCTGTATCCTGAGGGGGGCAGTCCCAGATATCTCCTTTGGGTAAGGAAGCATTCATTCACATGCCCAGGGGTAAGCTTTTGAGGTGCGGCGAAGTCTACTTGGACCTGCGCTTACCTCAGGGTAAGGAAACATTTGTTGCCTTACTATGCAAAATCGGTGGTGCAGGTCCGCATAGTCCCAGGCTGCAGGATCAGGTCCAGTGATGGGGTTTGGGTTCAATACCGCTGAACCCACTCCCTACCTGGAACCGATCTACCCTCCTCCTCACCCTGTCACAACCCTGTTCTGCCCTCCTCTTCCCCTTTCTGCTTCCCCCACTGACTTACCTGGGTCAGTGTACCAGTCCCAAGCCATTACCCTGTGCACAGCCACTGCAGCTTCCCCACCAGTGCTCCAGCAGGGCATGGATTTGCACACTGCCAGAGACCTGTTTTGTGACTGCCATAAGGCAGTCGTCGCAGGCAGAACTCTAGTTCCACCCGCAGACTGGCACCTTAGGATTGGACCATTATAATTAAAAGTAAAAAAATAAGGCAAAAAGACACACTACAGTGCAAGAAATATTATTGCCATAAAAACAGTAATTCAGGGCACAGTCCTAACTCACTTTCCAGCTCCGACATAAGGGCCATGCAGCTCCTAGGTAAGGAAACAAACATTCCCTTACTTTGAGGAGGGCTCCATGAGGGCCCACCAACTACAGGATGCAGCACACGTCCCATTGGCACAGATATGGCAGTGCTGGAAAGTTGGTTAGGATTTGGACCTTAGTCATCCAGCCATATTAAACAGAAAATTCTTTGACTGCTATATAAAGACAGGTTGAAGAAGAAGTTTCATGTGAATATTAGTGTCAAACCCTTTACCTGCTAGGTGTTTGTGTTGCTTTGAGATGGCACTCACATTGACAATATAAACCTTGTAAGCCCTTTGAACAGGTACATGTCTAACCATATATATGACTTCCCTAATCTTATTCGCTTTCTGAAAATTGCCTGGCTTTTCTGTTCTGTGTTGTATATAATGGTGGTATATGCCTCATTCTCTTCCAAGTGATGTCCTTTAGGCTGTAACAAACATACAATGCTAGATTTAGAATTCTTGGTAAATTATTTATCTTCTGCTGCTCCTGTTGTATAGAAAGCAAATGGAACACTGTCTTTTGCTAAAGCTCTGAAGATTGGGGAGACTTTCTTTGGAGAAAACAATAATGGCTAACACGATAGAAATGTCAAAGAAACATTTGGGTTCTAAAGATAAAGGTTATAGTAGTTTAGTTGGATGTTTCTAGGGAAATGACATACAGCTTATTCACAGGAGATGAAATCCTCCATTTTGTCCTCCTTGATCTTGCTATTTCTCTTGCAAACTCATACACACTAGGTTCACTGCAGGAACAAAACCAGTGGTTGTTGTCCTGGCTACATTCAATTCTTCAGAGATTTCCCCAGTAGAACTATAGAATGCTACTTTGCTAAATAGCATTTCAATCTCCCTGCCTATTTTCTGATGAAACTGTCTCCATGGGAAGTGTCTGGGTTTTAATGACTCTTGTGAATACTTATACACTTTCACTCTTGTTATCTCTTCCTTGTATGTTTTTCTAGTAGATCTTGGCAGGAACCTAGTATTGAATACATTGATTCAAACTGAAAAAAATCTATATGGATGCCCAGCTTCCTTCCTCTAGAATAATGTTCAAAAGCATTTCAGTAGAAACAGATTTTACATAGTGTTCAAGCCCTATCATTCCAGAGAGATAGAATCAGGAAAACAGGATTGCAGGTATCTGTGGAATTCAGCAAGGTGTGTCGTTAAGGTTGATCTGCACCATATAGATTTATCAGGCACAAATACTGGGAATTGCATGTCAATTACACCCAAGAGCCACTCTAGCCTGGTGAGTTCTTGACTTGGGGGCAAGGCAGAAATGTGAACTGTGTTCTTTTGTGAGCTATTTGCTCTGCTTTCTAGTCTCAAATTGTTCCTTTCATGTACCACACAATGGAAGGGAGAGTATACATGAGTCTCTATCAAGATTCATTAGTCATCAGATTCATGAGCACATACTGCCAAGAGCAATAAAATATGACTGGTGGCATTTTTCCCTTTTGAGTGGTGGGAACATTTATAGCATAGTCACCTTCATGCTATTTGATAGACTATGTTACATCTTCATAGACTTGAAATGAACTGAATTTACAGGAATGAGATAGAGTTTATATCTATCTAGAGGATGTGTGTGTGTGTGTGTGTGTGGAGAGAAAGAGAGAAAGTTTATATATATTAATATATTGTAATAATTTTAATATTCTATTTGTTGTATTGACCAGCATTGTTAACGATCACGTTGAAACTTCTACAAAAATCTGTGGCTAGGAGACCTTCAATTAGGGCTTTAAATGGCAACCACTACTGAGTTGCTTCATGCTGTGTGATCTTTAATTGGTACCTAACCATACCTGTGATCTGATGTAGAATATTGCTAAAACCATGTGCCCAACTCCTCCTCACCTTCCTTGGTGAGGTCCTGTGCTTCCCCAGAGATGAAAGATAATGGAGTAGCATGTGCACCTGTCCAGGCTTAGGAACTGCGACACAATCTTTATCTTGGCTCCAACTGTGCACCCATGGTGCAAATCCATCTCTGGCTTCTCTGCACAGCTTCATAGTGGAAGATAGAGCAGCTAGGAAGTCTGGGTATTCTGAAATATGTAACTTGGCACACAGTGTTCAGTGCATGCCTATTAGATCAAAAGAGAGATGTCATAGAGGCAACAATGAGTGCACCAATACACTTTCTCAACCCCATCATATGTTCTTCTGTCACTGTCTGTCTGTCTGTCCGCCTGCCTGCCTGCCTGCCTTTCTATGTAGGGAGAGAGAGAGATGTTGTACTTCTGAGCCAGGTGATTTTCTCCACAGATAACTTTTTATGCTGGATGCCTATATTAAAAAATATAATTTTTAAACATATAAACAGAAGAGTTGGGCAAATGGCAAATTACAAATGTCCTTGCTGTGTGTTTTTGAGGTTTAGAAACCTCCATTTTTGGTGGTGCTTTCCTCCTTGCTGAAAGCCTCCACATATTTGCTTGTCCTAAGGTCAGGAAAAGAGCCATCTTGCTCTGATAGCTACCTTCATCCTCACAGGATCTACCTTTCGGGCTCAAAGGAGTACCTTCTTGCTATATTTTTTCTCCCCTGAAACCTGGAATCTTGCAGCTTGCCCTTGCTGCTTAGATGGACTGTACTCCTAACCTTTGAGAGAGTTCTCTCTCTCTCTCTCTCTCTCTCTCTCTCTCTCTCTCTCTCTCTCTCTCTCTCTCTCTGTCACACACACAGACACACAACTATTTCTTTCACTTGCAACCATTTAAAGCTCTGTAACAGGTCTCTTAAGCAAAATAACTGAAATGTGCCTTTTTCTTGTTCCTTGATAGTTTATTAAACTATCTTCTTTTGAAAAAGCTCAGTCTTTTGGTAACTGGTAGCCTAATTTTAAGGCACATTGAGGATGTTCACCAACACTCACCCACGTCAACGATCCCAAAATTTTCAGACAATGATGAATTTGACCTCTCTCTCTAGAAGTAGTGCTAATTTCCCCTACTTGGTTCAATTAGAGTTATTTTGTATGTGTGCATGTGTGACATATGTAGGAACACACACTTGTGTGTGAATGAGCAGTGTTGGCAACAATGGGACCTGACAGCTTGGATAGAAAAGAAGATAGTTTAATTTGCCTGGCTGTTACTAAATAAATCAGCATTGGTCTTAACATTTTTTTGCAGTGGTCCTGCTTCTCCAAATAATGTTTAAGAACTGCAGGAAGGAGAGCTGACTGTAAATTATTTCGATTTACAGATGTGGGAAATTCACATAATGCGTTGAATAATGAAGCTGGCAGATTGGCAATCATCCTGAAAATCTCTGTTGGTAGAACATCATCCTGTTAATCCCAGGGCCCAGGGGTCAAGTCCCTTTTCAGATTCTTTTCTCCTGCCTTGCAAGTGCAGGTGTGAGGTTTGCCTCTTTCTTAAGAACAGGCCCAAGCTCAATGGTAGAACACCTGTTTTGCATGCAGAAGGTCCCAGGTTCTGTCCCCAGCATCTCCAGCTAGGATTGGGTAAGGTACCTGTCTGAAACCCTGCTATCTGTCAACTGACATAGCTGGACCAATTGTTTGACTCAGTATAAGGCAGCTTCCTATCTTCTTATGTAGGATACTGACAGCACTTGTATGCCTGTGAAGTACTAAGATGCACAGATATTAGGCCAATAAGCTCCATTGTCTTATGGCCTTTAGAATATATGGAAGCTGTCCTCAGATATAGAAAATATTGGACAACCAGGAGGTTAGTTCCAAGGGCGGAAAGAAACTGTGAGAGATGGATGATTAGGGCAGCAAAGAACAAGACACTTTAATTGGCAAAGTGTTATGTATTTTGATGAACTGGGAAAGACAAGAATTAACGAGCCAAGAACACCCTAGAACTGGGCAGGAAACTGTGATTTCATCATCTTGGAATGACAGAGATATAATTGCTATAAAAGAGCTTTCTGTTATTTCTGGGTACACTATGAAGACCTTCCACTGTATTTAAGTAGTATCTCCTGGTAGCCGAGCAAGCAGTATTACTGAAAACAGGAAACTGAGTGTTGATAGAAATGGAGGAAACAGGAGTAGCACAGAGAAGCTGTGAATAAGTTACTGCTGATGACAAAGAAAATATAGTAGTTTAATGAAATTGCAGTTTACATTGCTGGAGAAGGTTTCAGAGGGGGAGAACTGGAGTCTGGAAAATGCCCTGGAGTGGCTAAGTGGGTGACAGTACAGGTTTAAGGGAACAAAACCATGTAGGTTTTTAACCTGCTGTTTGTAGAAAAGGAGTTTGACTGCCAATGGGCTTCCTTGGATCTGTACCAGCTCTTTAGCTGTTGCGGTCCAATGAGACAAAAGGGGGCATGTTGACTTGCTCTTGAGGGGACAGCATCCAGCACAAGTTACCTGTGTGGGTGCCATCCCCGCCCACCTCTGACTCACTCCAAGCCCTCCCCATTCTGACCCATTCTACACACCGTACACCTTGTTACACTCAGGGCACAATCCTAACCCCTTATGTCAGTGCATTCCAGCACTGGCGTAGCAGTGCCAATGGGACATGTGCTGCATCCTGCAGTTGGGTGTCACTCCCGGAGGCCTCCTCAAAATAAGGGAATGTTTTTTCCCTTACCTCAGAGCTACACTGCCCTTATGTCAGTGCTGGAAAGCACTGACATAAGGGGTTAGGACTGTGCCCTCATTCTGCCAACTCTCCACCATCAGGATTGTGTCTTCCCACTGCCTCATGAGGGGCCTCTGTGGTCTCTCCAGCTCCAACAGCAGTCTGGAACCACATGGCTGTAAATTCTCTCATTTCCAAGTTGGAACTGATGCATTAGGGTTTTTCAATAATGCTAGTTTTTATTTCCACAATTTATAGTGAGTATTCTGCATGCAGAGTTTGCTATGGCTTCCATTCATGTGTTTGTACCCTCACAAAGTATTGGTGAAACACTTCAAGAAAGCAATCCTGGTATGCTTGTTCATACAGAATAATCAAGAACCTTCATCAAGAATCCTTTGTTTTGCCTGAGCAACCTGAATGTATCAAAAAAAAAAAAAACAGCACAAAAAGAAACATTCAAAATTATTTGTATGATCGTAGGGTTTTTGCTGTGTTGTCACTGCTGTTTTCAAAATGCACATCTATGTCAATAATGTATGGGGAGAAAAAAGATGAAAGAACTGAAAGCTGTCAAATTGTGCATGCCCCAGTTGCAGAGTTAATTTTAGAAATTGTGCTAGGTAAACCAGAATTGAGGAGGAGTGAATTGCAGGGGGATTGAAAGGAAAAGAACAGAACACTAGGAATATTCATTCCTAGTGAAAACCAAGCTTTCAAACTGATCGCTATGGGGAGTAATGTTGTGAGGCTTATTTTTCTGTAATGAAGAAATTGGGGTGCATTTCAACATCATCCCGATCCCTTCATTCAAAGCCTAGTTTCTCACAGAAGGCAGAGTGGGAAAGGAAACGCTTGCTTTATACTGTATATTTCAAGCACACACTGTTGAATTCAAAGAAACCAGAAGTTTGTAAGATTCCTGTTTCTCAGGCTGTCTACCCCAGAGTAGATCTACTGCCTATAAGAAACTACATGTGCCCATTTCCTTCAGCTCAATGAAGTTATCCAGGACCGAGTGTTTGTTACCAATGATTACTTCTCTATTCTAAAAGTGAATACATACACAGCCTAATTCTAACCAGCTTTCCAGCACCAATGCAGCTGCAATGCAGCCCCAAGCCAAACGTTCCTTTACCTTGTGGAGGTCTCTCTGACTGCACCCCTGTTGGCATGATTGCATCGGCACCAGAAAGTTAGTTAGGATTGATCAGTAAGCATTGTATTAATAATGAGGCATAATATTTATCCAAAAAAGCCCCAAGGAAATAGTTGTTCCAACTTTCCTGAGTGGGAATTACACGTTCACTGTTGGTTCATCATGCCCATATGGTGGTACTGAAAGAACGGGTAAAAATAATACCTTCTTGATGTCATTGCACCTGTTGAGACTCACACTGCGATCTCTAAAGCAAAGACAAAATAAGGCTACAGGGGCACTTCTGACTGCAAAAAGAGACAAATTGGATTGCAGAACTTGGGAATAAAGCCAGCAATTAAGAAGTTCTTTCAAGAGCAGAAGGCTTTAAATAAGTAATATAGACTGGGAAGGTAAACCAGACTGTAGCATTATACTCAAGATGGATTGCAGAGTATAATTCAGGTTCCCCCCCCCCACACACACACACACACACACAACAGTTCATCTGCTTTCTAAAAAGAAAATGGTCCTCTTTGTGTTTATGTCCTAATTGGCACCTTTTTAAAAGGTTGTGTTGACTTGCTAATGATTCCATTTTCATTATAGTTGCTTAAGTTTGTACAGAAGATAGGAATGGAAATGACAGGTTGCTCTAGGGCTTTAACCTGGATGGCCAGCATGTTACATGCTTCCTCATATTTCAGTAGTACAGGATCTTGAAGCTAGGAATCATACCCATCATGGCTTATAACCTGTAATGGAGTTTTCCTCCAGAAATCTGTCCAATCCTGTTTTAAAGGGATCTAGGCCGTATGCCATCACCACATCCTGTGGCAAGGAGTTCCACAGACTAATTGCATGCTGGGTAAAGAAATATTTTTTTGTTTGTTTTAACTCTCCTGACACTCAATTGTAGTGGATGTCTCCTGGTTCTGGTGTTGTGTGAGAGGGAAAAGAGCACCACTCTATTCACTCTATTGATCCCCTGCATAATTTGTATGGATCAGTCATTTCTACCCTCAGGCGCATCATTTCTAGAGCCTCACGTTCTGCAGCCTTTCCTCCTAAGGGAGGTGCTCCAGCCCAGTAATCATTTTGATAGCTCTCTTCTGCACCTTTTCTAGTTTATCTATGTCCTTTTTAAGATGTGGGGACCAGAACTGGAGACAATACTCTAGGTTTGGCCGTACCTTTGATTTGTACAATGGCATATTAGCTGTTGTATTCTCAATCCCCTTTTGAATGATCCCTGACATGGAATTGGCCTTCTTCACTGCCGCCACGCATTGGGTTGACACGTTTTTTGATTTTTTTGCCCCAATGTGCATTATTTTACACTTACTTACATTGAAACACATCTGCCATTTTGCTGCCCATTCTCCCAGTTTGGAGAGATCCTTCTGGAGCTCTTCATAATCCCTTCTGGTCTTTACCACTCATAAAAGTTTAATGCCATCTGCAAACCTGGCCACCTCACTGCTTATCCCTATCTCCTAGTCATCTTTGAACAAGTTGAAAAGCACTGGTCCCAGGACAGGTCCCTGGGGCACACTGCTTTTCACCTCGCTCCATTGTGAAAACCACCTATTGACACCCACTCTCTGTTTCCTGAACCTCAACCAATTCTTAATCCATAAGAGAACCTTCCCTCTAATTCCCTGACTGTGAAGTTTTCTCAGCAGCCTTTGGTGAGGGACCATGTCAAACGCCTTCTGAAAATCCAGATATATAGTAACCACATGTTCTCCCGCATTTACATGCCTGTTGACCTTTTCAAAGAATTCTGAAAGGTTTGTGAGGCAAGACTTGCCCCTGAAGAGGCTGTGCTGACTCTCTGTCAGCAAGTTGATATATTGATTGCTCCATAAGGGCCATGCTCTTCATTCTGCCCTTTTTTTATTGTAGTTGGAAATGTAAGAAAGGTGGAAATGCAGATGATGATCAGGCAAATGGCCATGTTTCAGAGCATGATTTGTGTCAACACTTGGAAATAAGAGTTGAGGCACCTAAATTGGGTTAAGTTCAGGCTTCTACTTCATTAACAATCCATTCCTAATGGGCAACCCAATCCTATGCTTCCTGACACCTTGGGGGAATTCGTCCCCTTACCCCAAGTAAAGCCCCAGCCTCCATAATTGGGCTTCTCAAGTCTGGGCCAACTAAATCCCTGGTGAAGTCTTAAGAAGCCTTGTGTCAGGCTTCGGACCCCAACATGGGGCACAAGATCTAGCGGAGGAGGCCTCCGCCAGTCCCACCCTCCACGTTTTCCAGTTTGGACCCTAACAATGTGCCCCATTCCAATGACAGACCTGGGTAGGGATCCTAAAACCACCCCACAAACCAACTTCTAAAAAATGCACATCCTCACAGTCTTGCTATGTCTACAAGCACTAAGCCAGTGTTCCCAAATACAATATATTGGACCAGGGTTTTGCTTTGCTAGCTTTGTTGTCCATACGAAAAGTAGGGTGATTAGACTAAGAGCCAAGCACGTAAAATGGAAGTCTGAGCACCCTGCCCCATAGTCTTGTTAAAATCTCCATGGTTGTTTCCAGTAGTCATCTGGGGATAGACACTGACCCTAAACCTCTGAGTTGCAAGAGTAAGCACCCTCCCACCAGCTGTGAAGCCACCATCTCAGAGGCTGCAAAGCCAACAGTTACTCACAGGCTGCAAGGCCTACAATTGGCCAGCTACGAGGCCAATGTTGATACAAGCCTTGATGTCTACAAGCACTCAGGCTGCAAATAAGAAGGATATCCAGGCAATGAGACTTGCAAACACTCAAGACACAAGGCATACAAACACCTTATAAGCTTGGCAAATACAGTCTGTCTCCAAGCTAGAAGCAAAAGCCAGTGATGGATGGAGTCACCTTAAATAGAACTGCTTCACCACTGTTGATTGGTCCGAGGCCTGAGAGCTCCTCAACTCCGCTGAAGAATGAGGGCTGTCCCTCCTCTATTCTGAGAACTAAGGGCCCAATCCTATCCAATTTTCCAGTGCCGGTGCAGCCATGCCAATGGGGTGTGCACTGCATCCTGTGATGTGGGAGTAGTCACAGAAGCCTCCTCAAGGTATGGGAACATTTGTTCCCTTACCTTGGGGCTGCATTGCAGCTGCATCAGTGCTGGAAAGTTGGATAGGATTGGGCCCTAAGACAATTCCTCCTCCTCAGGCACTCCAAGATTGCTGAAGGGGAAAGGAAAGATTTCCTGATTAATAATGTGCTTGTACATTTACAAAACAGTCAGTGGTTAAGATTACACCTGCTAGTAGTCTTTTGCATGTTTTCAAATCTGTAGAAAAGCAAGATTTAAAAAAAAAAAAAAGCAGCAGCTCTCAGTCACTCTGGGTGGTATCTGTATGCCATCCCTAAATGGCCACAAGAATGACAAAAAAACAACACATGCATAAAGGTGTTTATTGATTGAGAAAAGTCTTTATTGCAACAAAGCTTCTTTGAACAAAATCCACTGTTAAGACTCTTGGCACTGACATATGTTGCCTATACTGCTTTGTCCCCAAGCAGCTCAGAAAGGGAAGATCTCATTCCTGCTAGCTATCGGGTTGGTCCTTTTGATCAAGCTGTAGCCTGGAAACATGTCAACATGGCTCACGGCATAAAGACTTCTGCTTGTAAAAATTCAAGAAATGTATGTTGAAGCTATTCTGTCTATGATGGATGTTTTTCTAGGTGGCTTAACCACTGTTTGTCATGGTTAGTGTTATGTGGAAGGCAATAGAAGACATTTTACACTTACGAACAAAATGCACAACTTGCAAAGAATGGGAAACAATAGGCACCAATAGGAAAAGTTGACTATTCGAGGTCCAAAACAGGCGTGTCAAACATATGGCCCATGTGCTGAATATGGCCTTGGGAAGCTTTTTATCTGCCCCCTGTGTGATAATTGGGCTCTCTGAGGACCACCATCAGCTGCTCTCAGCTGCTGAGCTCCAAAGTGATGCATCAATAGAAGCAGCACTACTGAAGGAGTGGCCTGCATGATAATTGGGCTCTCCCTTTTCTCTTCTATCGTTGGTTGGCAACCTTCAGTCTCGAAAGACTATGGTATAAGCCTACAGCACCTGGTATTCCCAAGTGGTCTCCCATCCAAGTACTAACCAGGCCTGACCCTGCTTAGCTTCAGTTCCTGAGGAAAAAAGTACTTATTTCTGGTCATCACCTGGTTAATGATGTCAGTTCTTGCTTAATGACATCACTTCCAGCCGTCAGCAAGTGCCATGAATGCTATTCGGCCCACTGTATGAAACAAGTTTGACACCCTGCAAAGGAAATCTGAATTTGTGCACCCTCCTGTGGAAGATTGTGTTGCGATTTGACTTGTCCCTTCATGCACTAGTGTTTCCATAGATAGTTGACAGACTTTCTATTGTCAGTATTATAGACTGTTCTTTTGGTCGAGTGTTTTATTATCATTGGGGGGGTAAGAACATAAGAACAGCCCCACTGGATCAGGCCATAGGCCCATCTAGTCCAGTTTCCTGTATCTCACAGTGGCCCACCAAATGCCCCAGGGAGCACACCAGATAACAAGAGACCTGCATCCTGGTGCCCTCCCTTGCATCTGGCATTCTGACATAGCCCATTTCTAAAATCAGGAGGTTGCACATACACATCATGGCTTGTAACCCATCATGGATTTTTCCTCCAGAAACTTGTCCAATCCCCTTTTAAAGGCATCCAGGCCAGATGCCGTCACCACATCCTGTGGCAAGGAGTTCCACAGACCAACCACACGCTGAGTAAAGAAGTATTTTCTTTTGTCTGTCCTAACCCTCCCAACCCTCAATTTTAGTGGATGTCCCCTGGTTCTGGTGTTATATGAGGGCGTAAAGAGCATCTCCCTATCCACTTTATCCTTCCCATGCATAATTTTGTATGTCTCAATCATGTCCCCCCTCAAGCATCTCTTTTCTAGGCTGAAGAGGCCCAAACGCCGTAGCCTTTCCTCATAAGGAAGGTGCCCCAGCCCAGTAATCATCTTAGTCGCTCTCTTTTGCACCTTTTCCATTTCCACTATGTCGTTTTTGAGATGTGGTGACCAGAACTGGACACAATACTCCAGGTTTAGCCTTCCCATTGATTTGTACAATGGCATTATAATATTAGCCATTTTGTTCTCAATGTGTGTACGTACAAATGTGTGTTCACAGACAACTGTGCATCATAACAGATTTTAATAGCTTCATTTGAGATATGAAAGGAACACATGCACTTAAGAAAAAAAATGAATGACATTTGCATTTGTGAATGCAAATTGATTTCTTGAGATAAGAAACACTAGAAGAGGCTTGTCTAAAGAAACACAAGTGCCATTACTGTGTACCTGCTGCAGCACCTATTTAACAAGGTACTAACTTTAATGTTGCAAACTCATGAATGAAGCTAGGACACAGAATGAATGAGATATTGAACAAACTATTTATGGTATGTTCAGGTACAATGAAAAATGAGCCAGTGAAGACATACCCCAAGTAATAGCCTAAATAAATCTCCACAATCTTCAGAAAGTTAAGTGGCACTTAAGGAACTATGAGTGTTGTTGAGTTGATTGGAGTGGTAAATCCACTCCAAATCCATTTTGATGGCTAATGAGTGCTAAGTTTCGAAGTCACTTCAGATGTAGTTGTAGTTACAGACATGATTATTTCCCCCCTTTTGCATTTTATTATTGCTCTTATTTTATATATTTTATATATTTATACATATTTTATATAGAGGAGGCGGCTGAGTGGTTAAAGACACTGGACTGTAGGCTGGAAGGTCAGCAGCCCAGGAGTTCAAGACTCTGGTGCTGAGGAACAGAGTGAGCTCCTGTTACTTGCGTCAGCTCCTGCTGATCTAGCAGTTTGAAAGCATGTAGATGCAATTAGATAAATAGGTGTCACTTTGGAGGGAAGGTAATAGTGTTCCGTGTGCTTCGGCATTTAGTCATGCTGGCCACATGGCCACGGAAGATGTCTTTGGACAATGCTGGCTCCCTCGGCTTGGAGATGGAAATGAGCACCACTCCCTAGAGTTGGACATAACTGTGCAGGGAGACCTTTACCTACCTACACACACACACACACACACACACACACACTCTTTGTCTTCCGGTTGGGCCTATCAAACATTTTGATAGGCCATTTTGTATTGTCTTTTGAATGGCACGAGGCACTTATTGCCTTATGTTCAGAAATATATTCTCTCCTCTGACACCTCCATTCACCCTCAGTGCTGACAACCCTTCTTTGTTTAATAGGATGACAGAGAGTATCTAACATTATTTGAACTCAGGATGATTTGCCAGAACTGGATTAAACACCAGTTGCTGTGATTCAAGCTGCAGGTTTGGAGAGGGTTGGGAAGAGATAATCACTTAATAAATGTTCTGTGAAGGCAGATGAGCCCAACATAAATCATACTGCTTCATTAAGGAAGACATTCAGTCATCTCTAAATACACAGGTGGCAAAGGTTAACTTTGCAGTCGTGACACCAACTCTGTCGTCATTCCTTAGTCAACTGAGTGACAAGTCTGCTTTGGTGATGTCTTCAGTCCCGTCTACATTTCAAGATACTTGCTCATGTCAGTTCTGAAAATGTTAAGATTGGAATGAATGCGAATATAGTGTATCATCCACGTTTTGGTGGTGGTGGGATTGCATTTCTCTTTAGTAGTGTTATGTGTAAAACATGGTCTCAGTCTGAGGAGGACCAGAGGGAAAACTGCTGCAGGAGAGGAGGCTGCAGCACCAGCAGAGGGAAGGTAGAGGCTGCTGTGTGCAGAGGCCTATAAAAGGGGCTGCACAAGGAAGAAGCGGGATAGACCACCAGGGAAAAGCTGCTGTGAGGAGCCTTGGAGAGCAAGCTCTGCAGAGGAAGAAAGATCACCAGGTGAGCTGGGAGAGAAGGAGCTGCAGGGCGGAGCTGAAACCTGAGAGCTGAGGAGACCAAGTCAAAGGAGGCACTGAGGAGAGAGAGCTGCAGCAAGGAGCCCCTGGGAGAGCCACTGAGAGCCAGGGAGCAACCAGCCAGCCAGCCTTTGCCTCAAGTCCTGCTGCCTCCTGCCTGCCTAGTGCCTGCCTCAGGTCCTCACTCAATCAGGGAATTTGGAACAAGGGTGTTGTTGGGTCAGGTTCCATTCCTCACAATAAAAGCCTTAAAGTTACGTTGGTTTCAGTGGTCTCTTTCGGTCCTGCATAACAGTAGGTATGTATCATGTCAACTCTACAAAGTGTTTTCAAGAGCTTTTGTAAGTGAGTAGTTGTTATTTAACATAATTCCAACAGAAGCTACTCAAGTATCCAATCCCCTTTTCAGAATCCATTTTTAATATACATTTCAACCATCATTCTTATAAAACTGACAGCACAATCCTAACTTGTGCTGGAAACAGACAGGCCAGGAGATCTGTGCTGTTTCCAGTGCAAGATTGGGGCCAGAAGTGGCTCAGCCAGAGGCAAGAAGAAACTCTTCCCCTACTCCTGGGTAAGCCACCACAATCTAAATGGGTCTCCTCAGACCTCCCCCACCTTGAAATGCCGGCTCCCCCCTACCTCCCCCCTGCCCTCCCCAGACCCCTGTGCCAGCTGAGCTCGGCTAGTACAAACTCACCATCCCCAGGGCCAGTGACTGTGAGTTAGACGGGTGCAAGTTCCTTGCACCAGCCTAACAGCCTCCAGGGTGGTGCAGAAGTGCTTTAAGGCACTCCTGGTTAGGATTGTGCCCTGAATTTGTCTGTACCCTCCTTATTTGCTATCCGAATTCAACCTCTGCCATACAGTTAATCATGAATCCAGGTATTGTATCTTAGGCTCTCATACACTGCTGTAGCTACTAGGGATTAAAGGGACTGTAATATCAGAATATCTCAAAATTGTAGCAGCTAGAGCTGGAACCTGTAATGAACAATGGGGTTAGAAGTGTTCCCTCAACGCTTGAGTCACTCTACTTGCAGAAGGACACAATGCTTTTCCTTTGAGGAAAACAGAGTTTACAGTTACAGATTTCCCCTGGGGTTGCAATCATTGGGGGGGGGGGATGCTCCTATTACACCTTACCTTGCCTCAGAGCTTTTAAAGGGATAGAAGCCCTGTCTTTTATTATATATGGTGATATATCTCTGCTTCATTGAGGGTGCAATCCAAACCTGCGCTGGAGCAGGCAAGCCAGGAAGCTTGCGCTGCATCCAACGCAGGTTCGTTGGCTGCAGCGGCTCAGCCAGAGGCAAGGAGAAGCTCTTCCCCTTACCCCTGGGGAAGGGCTGCTCACCCCAATGGGTCTCCTCCGACCTGTGCCACCTCTGGAGGTGGCGCAAGTCCAAGGAGAGTGGAGTGGCTTGAAGCCACTCCGTTCTCTGTGGGGACAGGGTTTGGGATCTGGCATAACTGCCGGGTCCCAGCCCCACCCCCAGCTCCCTGCTTGCCTACCCCCAGGGCCAGCCATCGCCCTTCCTCCCCCGCCCAGAAACGCCCCCTCCCATCTCCCCATCCCCCCATGCCTACCATTGCCACTTGTGTTGGCGCGGGTGCGCTGACACAAACTGCAGCAAGGAAGCCGCCGCAGAGTGCCGACGCGGCTTCCTCCCACAGAGGTGCAAACATGCTTTAAGGCACGTTTGCGACCCTCCCGGGGGACTTATGCCAGCCTATGTGCCATTTAGGATTGTGCCCTTATTTACTTAAGTGATATGTATTCCACCTTTCCCTTTGAATAATTAGAGCACTGCTCTTTTGGTAGCATACTTATTGCAGCATTCCATTACAATGGCTCTTGGATTGCATACGTGTTACTGACTCAAGGTATCTCCTCTCTGTGCAAGCAGTCCCTTGTGCATGTGCTGAGACTCAAGGAAAAAAAACACAAAGGGAGGGCCAAGAGAGAGGGCTGGGTTCTTTTAAATGCTTCTCATCAAGAAACCCACATGGCCTTTCCGCTCAGCATAGTTCTGTGTTTTGTGATGACTGGTACATGTCTACAAACTGACTCTCTGTCTTAATTTAGTTATACCTATGGTGAAAAGTATCCCGTCACAGCAGGACAACATCAACAACAGCCTGCCATATGTTGTGCCTAATGACTTAGGCTGGTGGGTGTGTCTGTCACTCTCCCAGCACATTTCCGGGGCCAGGTGCCTGTGGCAGTGCAGCTGTTATGCCTTTATTCTCTGCTTCATTTTCCTCTCGGTTGCTGCTGTTGGCAGCCAGGACAATTTCGGCTGTGGTTCCTATGATACAGTTTCAAAAATACAGCCTTTGGATGGGAATGAAATTACTCTCACCTGTTGCACTCTGAATTATTTGATCTTGTAAAGGTGGCTGTGTCAGGCGGCAGAGAACATTACCAGTCTGAAGTTTGAGTTCTCGTTTTTTGCATTAAATTTTCCCTCTCCTCACACAGTAGATTAACCCGCAGTGTGCTGATGACTGTTTGGTTGCTGACTAAAATATATCTGAAATGGCAAGTGAAGTCAAAAAAATGGAGTACATAACTACATACAATTTCATAATTTTATTTTCTGTTTCTTAGAGTATGCTATCACTTTGTCTCTGTAAGGCTGATTCATACCTTCATTAAAATGGGAGTTTTAAAAAAATATCTAACATTCTCCAGGGATGTGCCAATTCACCGTGGCTAGACTCTAATCTAGCCCTGCCCCCACCTGTGACTCGACTTGTGCACAAGTCTTAAGGGGTGGCCATTGGGACTCATCCAGAGCTTTTTGGGGACTTCATTTGACTTGAGTCAGAGACTTTTTGGCAAAAAAAGTCAGGTGTGGCTCTGCTGAAAAAACAGAGCTGCTGGCAGGATATGTGTGTCAGAGTTCTCACTAAACACGCCTCCGATGTCCCCATCCCATCTGTAAACAAAAGCTCTGCTGTTCTTCGAGTGACTGCAGTAGTGCAGAAAGCACCAATCAGTTCCTTGTATCCCAGCAGAAAGAACCTCCTCCCCTCCATTGAACTCGTCTTTCTCCCCTTCCTCATCCATAGAAAAACATATGGGCATCTGTTTGGCCAGTGGATGGTCTGTTCCTTCTGAGATGGACAAGGGAGCACATCCATCCCAGCTGCTTCTCATTTCTGCTCATATCTCAGCCTCATGCAGCCCCGAAAACAAAACTTAAGCCCCCACCCCTACCCCCGCCTCCTGGAGCCAACTTACACTTCTTTCTCTTGCTCATGCATGCTGGTTTGAATGTGGCTTCCGGGATCACCCTGAGGTCTTTTGGGACAATGTGGAAGCCGTGAAAAAGTAAACAAGCACACACAGGTCCAGAGAGGCACCAAGCGGAATGGCAGCCTGAAAGACTTGAATTTTCAAGTCTGTTCTCCACTTGTTCCTGAGAAAAACAACCAAGTCCTGAGTCACTTCCAGTTCCAAAACAACACAAAGAGTCCAAATGAGTGAGGGAAAACAAGTGTTTGGCGACTTGAGTATGAGTCCTTCAAGTTGAGCTGCCCATCCCTGACATTTTTTAATATACTATTGTCCACTTCTGGACTTTCCTCAAAACCTCAGGGACTCCAGCTGTCTTATCACAGCCCCGGCAGAGAAGCAACCGATGACAACATATGGCCAATGCATGACTGTACATCTGGGCCTCCCACTGTCCCCTGGGCAATGAAGGCACAGGGTTGGCTGCTTCTTGTAGGATGCAGCTCCTTGCAGGAGCTGATGGTGGGGGTGGGAGTCAGCCAGGAAAGAGAAGCACTCAGGGGCCAGTAAGGAGAGGGCTCCGGACAGGCTACCTGAGGACTGCTCTGTGTCTGTGCCCCTGAAACTGGGGCAAGGCCATGGATGGAACCAGAAGACAGATGGAGGAGGAAGAAGAGTGAAGCAACCCCCTCCCCACTGCTGAACTCTGAGGTCTGGATGGAAGATCCCAGTTGTTGGACCAGCAACACGCCCTTTTTACCCCTCTTTCCCTGGGGCAGGAAGGATTTCAGACACCACATGGAGTGCACCCCTCTTGTGGAAACCCTGCTGGGGCAGAGGATGGAGAAACAACTACATTATGTGTTCCCTAGGGTGCATTTTCAAAATGTTTACATGATCAAATATGAGAATCTGATGTAATCCTCCAGAAGGTGTACAGTATTCTTGAATCTTACAGATCCTAATGAACCGGGCATTGTCCAATGATTTCAATCCTTTGGGAGTGAATTGGGACTCTTTACCGAATTGGGACTCTTTACAGCACCACTTATTCTTGAATATTCTACCCCAGGGCACAGCTTCATCAGCAGAATCAGTCCCCAGCAATCAGCCCGTTCATTTCCATCGGACCTGTACAAGATAACTTCCCAATAAATCATGCCAAACTCACTTATTTCTCTTTAACATTTGCACACTGGCTGGCAAGATTGTGTTGTAATATTCAACAGAAATTGTGCTAGGTGCTGAAATTGTGTGGAAAATGTGTACTTATTAACTGGCTACAATGAAGTCTGCATTCCTGGCAGAATCACTGATAAAGTAGTCTACTTGGACATAATTTTACATTTCTGTTTTCTCTCTCCTGGATGTCTCTTTGCAGGAAACTTTGCAGCCCGTGGTTGCTTCCAAGTTCATCAGCTCCTGCTGCTTCCCCTTTCCTTGAAGCCACCCTAATCCTCCATTTGTGACATCATGATTACCTGAAAAGGAGAGATAATTGTGATTTCACAAAGCGTGCATTGTGACCTTCAAGTGAGTGAAACGCAGCAGGGAAAGAGAGATTCCTGAGCAGCAAAGATTTTTATTTTAGCGGGAATGACCGAGGCAGTTTTTTAAAATAAAAATGCAGCCAGATAGAAGAGCATTCAGAAAGATGTTATCAGCAGAATGATATTTAAGTGGAAAACTTTTTTCTGAGTTACGTGAATATTGCCTTAGTTAAGGACTCAGGTTTTATTTACAGTAAAAAGCATTTTATAACACTGGCAGTCCAGGTGGAAGAGATTTTCAGTGGGATTCATTTCTATGAATAAATCAAAGCCCCTTTTGCACTCTCGGAGAAGAATGCAAAGTATCCGCAGTACAGTGAGCCTCTAATGAAGGTGGTGCTTGTTACAAGACCCTGAGTCAACAAAAGTGGGGTGGATCCTTGAGTAGGCACCGGAATGGTGCCTGTATGTGTTGTCCCGTGGAGCAAACAGCAGCTGGGGCAGGGATCTCAACTAGAAAAATGGCTGGTTTTCCTGAATTTCCCCCAGCACAGCCATTCCAAAGCAAATAGGCACTTTCTGCAGCTGCAGCTGCCACTGTAAAACCGGTGGGATCTCCAATTACTGATTTCCTGCAGACTTTGCCTCGTTTGACCCTTAGCACAAATTTTATTTAACAGGAGAAATAGGTTGGTCCAAGCAACTCAGGGGTAGCTGAAAATCAGAATCAGTGATGCCCTAGTTTTGGTGTTGTGCTCTGTCCATAATATGTATTCAAAAACATAACTGGAAAACGAATAACACAAGTATCTAATTTCTGATGAAGAATTTCGAGCCGGTCTTATTGGGCCGTACTGTTGCCTGGACGCTAGTTTTGGTGGCAGCTGACATGTCATGGCATTGTAAAAAGCCTTCTGGAAGCGCACAGAGCTGCATGCTTCTGGGCTGCCATGACAGGTGGCAGGGAGAACCCCACATGCAGCAGTGGTGAAAAGGAGCCCTACTGATGTCGATATGTCGACAGGATGGTCAAAATGGTTTAGGAGAGCAGAATAGGACAAAACGGGGGGGGGGCCTGGGGCATGTTGAAGGCAGGAGAGGGTGGCACCCACCACAGGTGGCTTCTGCCAGATGCTATCGCCTCCAGATGGAGCCTACATGCTCCCTTTGTCTTGTAAGACTTGCACTAGCTTAGAAGCTCTCACAGGTCTGAAGAGACCTTTTGGTGGTTGAGGAGCTTACAGAGGAGTAAGGGAATATATTTTCCTTTCCCCTCCCAAGGCTTCCTATTGATCCTCCCCAGTGGTGTTGCTGGGTGTGTTGGGGGTGTGGGCCACACCAGGTGATGCTCATGGGGGGGGGGTGACACTACTACTGACCAAAATTTTTAAAATCTTGGTGTTTTTGAATAATACCTACATGTTTTATACCATTCAGTGCATAATTTCAGAATTCAATGAAACAAACCGCACTGAAATATCTCTGCCCAGTGGTTCTCGAACTTTTAGCACCAAGACTCACTTTTTAGAATGACAATCTGTCCGGGACCTACTGGAAGTGATGTCATTAGTCTGGAAATGATGTCATTGCTAGAAGTGACATCATCAGGCAGGAAGTGCTTTCCTGAGAATGTAGCAAACACTGAAATTACCCATGGCAAGCACAGAAATTGTGCCATTTTTCCTTAGATAGGCAGGCTTTAAATAATTAAATTAAAATGAATAATTAGAAATAATTAAAGTAAAATAATTAAATAAGGGGAGATGAGATGGGGAAGCCAGCCCTGTTCCACCAAGTAAATTCTCTCTGTAGCCTGCCTAGCAAAAACCTCAGCCCCCCCCCCCCAATAAGTTGTAATATCTTTCAGCCCTGTCCAATGCCCATTTCAATTTAAGTTCTTATATATAAGGCACCTCAGTGTGATTTGGGACAAAATCAATTTTAAACAGCATTAAAAACCCAGAATGATGAGGAGAGGAGACTCCACTGCGGGCGGAGTGGGGGGGGGGAGAGGAATCTGTCACAGACAAGCAGCTCTCTCCAATCAAGCATTGTTTCCAAACCTATTAGCAAGGGAGCTCACTTTTTAAAATTACACACCATCAGAACCCACCTAGTTTTACAAGACTAAAAATTAAAGAAGTCTTACCAGCCTCTTTTTGCTGTACAATGGAGGGGGGGGCTGCCTTCAGGAGTACTTGTGAGCTCCACGTGCATAGGCTGAGGACCATTCCGGTAGCCTTGCACTTCCCTTCGCCTGACCTTCCACATGAGCCAAAGCATGTTTGCTTGCTTGCGAGTAAACGTGAACGTGTGGTTTACTTTCGTTTTCTATAGGGCTCAATACATTTGTCAGTTTGGAGGGAGGGACTTCCCTCTAGGGTGTTTTTAAGTGGTTGTGTTCATCTGATTGGAATCATTCTGATGCCATCAGATTTCTCTTGGCCTGCCTTTCACAATGGACCGAGGCACGGCTGTCTACTCACGAGTAAACACATGATATCACTCAGTTTCATTTTCCATAGAGTTCTATGCATTTTGCTCATCTGCTATCAGCTTGTCAGTGGCAGCTTTGTGACCCACCCACAATTAGGTTGCGACCCACCAAGTGGGTTGTGACGCACAGTTTGAGAAATCCTGCTCTATTCTATCAAAGGTTATAGCCAAAAAATCCAGTGGGGCAGGACAGTGGTGCATCACCACGCCCACCATGTGGGGCATTGCCCCGAGCACTGCATGGGAGGAGGTTCACCATGGGTGTGACATGCTGGCCTCCCGCACTGGGTGACATGAACCCTAGTGACGCCACTGACCCTCTCACCATAGCATACAACGCAGCCTGTTTTGTTGTAGCTGCAGGCTACAGAAGGGAAAAGGATAGGATTAGGCCACTAATTTAGTAATCCACAGAAGAGACTTTAGCAGAACGCCAGAATCTGTTCCAGAGAATCCATTCCTCTAGCAAATGGGCGTCTGTGTGTATGCATGTTCACATGTAACCCTTTCTATATTTTATTGTTTCCCACCACTTCTTTCCAACACTCTGGTTGTGTGAATGGTTTATAGACAGAGCAAAGTGATGTTTGTGCCCCTCCCAGCCTGGAGCGGATATTAGCAGCACAGCAAAGCTTTCTCGCTGTTGGTGTGAGGAAGTGACAGACACACCTGAAGTGTTTTTTGCTCAGGAACACAGTAGCAGGTGTGATGCATGTGTCTGGGTATGTGGCGCACACACTCTGTCAAACTGGAAGCCCACATTCTATTTGCATTTATCATGTTTGGGTCTAAAATCAGTAATGTTAGAAGCCGTTCCAAAACGATCCCCATGAGCTGCTTCACACATTAGCCAGATCACTCAGCACATAGAGGTCATTATTGGTGACAGCCTTTGCAACCCCACTTGCCCAGTAAAGCAAAACAATTCAATGTGCTTTGCTCTGATGTGATCCACCAATCACAGAAATGAATTAACAATCAATTTCCCAGTTCCTACTAGGATCAATTCATGCTAGCAGGAGCCAGCCAGCCTGCCAGGGATTTTTTAGTGCTGTAAGCACAGTGAATGCTGACTTGAGCTGTAAGGAGAGGAAAAAAGGAGAGTTCACATTCCTTATTCCATCAAAACTCTTACTGATAGCCCTCAAACGTTATCTGAAATTTCACATATCTGTAGTTAGAAAATGGTATTTAAGCATTGCTGGGCTTATAATGGTTTGTACAAGTGACATGTAGAAGTAAAATATGTATGCAAGAAATGCATGTTTGCAAATGTGCGTATTAAAAAGATACATGTGCCGATAATCTAGGATTGGTTGTGGGTCGCCACGTTTATTGCCATAGAATATGCAGCAGCACAGACGGCAAGGGATGCTTATTCCATAGTGGGCAGCAGGGGGTTGAAATAGGAACTAGAAATAGGTGCAGCTAACTTCACACTACATACCACACTGGTCATGGATATGCCTCTCCGTATTCTTCTGAAATGCAGGCCTTGCATTTAGAGAGACACAATTTGAAAGTAAAATCTCCCAGCTCCTGCAAGCCACAGCTGCGGGGTTCAACCTTTCCCACAGTGCAAGCCATGTCTGGATAGAGAGAGCATCTTTTTGACTGCCTCTCTCTCTAGCTCTCTCTCCTTGCAATTGCAGACATAGAGCTCCCCAGTGTGAGCCGAGCATATAATAGGCTCTCACTTATACCAAGTATATTGAGCTGTACAAAGGCGAGCGTTTGAAACCCAGGGAGCATCTTGGCCATTCTTTTCACTGAAACCCCACTGAATGAGGCTTTTATTTTTAAAGTTTGTTTTTAGAGGAAGCAACAGCACAACTGTCGTTCTGAAACACGCTATCCCTCAGGAATAAACATTCACAGTTAAGCTGCAGAATCCTAAAGGATAAAGCAATAAGGTTGTCATAGCCTAGAAAGGCAAGAGTTTTCATACTGTACAGTCCAATCCCAAGCATGACTGTACAAGAAATGCTGCTCCAAAACACCATTGGATTGTGGCCCTGAGGGAAGGCTACCCAAACATTGAATTGAGCGACTGTGTGTTTTTATTTAATATCTTAACATTTAAACATGTTAACAGGACCACTTACATTGTGCTGAACTGCATTGTGCATTTTGCTTCAAATAATGAAGATGACAGCCATGCCAACACAGACCTCTTGTCATTATGATGCTGTTACGCTGGCATGGAGCTCAGGCTACAGAACAGGTGTTTCACACCACTAGCAATGACAGATGTTCTTTGAGCTGATTTGGCTGTAGCACACCAATGTTCACTAGAATAGGTCTTGTTAGAAAACATGTTTTGCTGTTTGAGAAACAACTTTTGGACTGTTTGATTTTCTGCATAGGGAAAGTGTGGTATTGAAGTACAGTGAACTTCAATTTAATGGACCTCAATTTAACAGACTTCGGGTGCAATCTGAGAAGGAAAGAAGGAAGACAGGGCTTCCAGCTGCATCTGCATGGCAAGATAGAGGAATCGGGACAGGAACCTGACCCCGGGCCCTCAGATTTTAAAAGTGATAATCTGGGGTAATCTGGTGATTGTGGGAGCAGGGACTGAGATGGGGAGGATATCCCAATGGTGCCAGAGCCCTGGGGCACATACCTTTTACACATACCTGGGGGGACTGTGCAGCCCCCCCCCCGAGGGTCCTGAAGGTTCGCTGCAGTGGGCTCTGTTATGCAGTCGGATCCCACTTTGGGTTTGCGGTCGGAGCTCCAGGGCGCAGAGTTTTGGAAACCAGAAGTGGGCTCTGACTGCAAATTGGAGCCCACTGCAGTGGAGGGGGCTGAGCCTTCAGGACCTTCTGGAGGGCTCCACAGACCCCTCGGGTATGTGTAAATGCGCCTGGGTGTTCACAGCACCACAATTGCTGTCGGGACATCCATTTATGGGTCACTCTCATTAAGGGGAAAGTGACCTGTTTTGGTTCCAATGATGGGTCACAACACACCACTTTAAGAACCACTGGTCTAAGGCTCTGTACCCAAATACTATTTAAATTTTCCACACTTGTGAATTGAGTGATAAGAATTGCATGTGATTCAGAATAGGAATTTTCCATTGAAAGCTGAGCATTAAAAAAAAAAACCCCTGAATACAACAGAAACCTCTTTCCGTAGTGACTGAGTCCGAAGGGAGAAAGGCTAGTTACCCATGTGCCAAAGTGGATATTTTAATTCCATTCTGCTGTGCCTTTAAGGATGTTGTGTGCTTGGAAATTGGGTTTTATAGATGCCTCCTGAGCAGAGGCAAACCTAATTCAACAGCTGAAATCAGTGAGCACAAATGAAAGCAAAATTAATTTGCTGTCCCTTGGATTTAGCCAAAACAGGACTTTTCCGTGGCTGTTTCTTGCAATATTTCCCAACATCAGTCACTTCCCCAAGGTCCATGTTGAAACCAAAATCCCTCAAGGATTCTTCCATTTGTTTTTATCAACTTTTTCATTCCTAATGAGCTGTCAATTATTTATGCAGATTACAGCACCAATGATTATGTGCCATGCCTTAGAAGATTATAAAATAAATCATTTCAGTTTCAACCACTCCTGGTGTGTGCATGTCAATGTGGATGCAAACCCATTTTTTTCTTTAACAATTGTATTGTTACAATAAATTCATGTAAGGAAACAAATACATTTTGATTTCATGTATGCCTTGCTGATTACTCAAATATCCATAGTAGGCGTCTGATGTAGAGATCAAGAAGGTTCTGATTAGGCTCTTCTGATATGTAAATGCCTGTGGAAAAAAATGGGAATACACAAAAGAGGTGTGTGCAAATGGGCAATAGCATTCCAAGGTGATTTGGATTGAAAGGAAAAGACTGAGATTAATATTTGCGGGCTTCAAAGAGCTGAACATAAATTCCAGCTTTCAGATAAAATAATAAGCTCTGCAGAAATGCAGTAAAGAGACATGATTTCTTTTTCTCAGAGGTCTTTTAAAAGGCTACAACAAAATAATTAAGGATGGAATTCTGAACTGCTCAAAGTCAGTTTCTAAAGTTGTTTGCTTGCAATTTGGTTAACCATAAATAACACCCCTGGACAACTAAGGCCCCAAACCTATCCTTGACATATCTGTAGTGTGTAGTGGGACCAGTGTGGGCTCCACTGCATGCTATGAATTGACTGGGGATCATAATTTTTTTTAACTTACCTATTCTGTTTCACCATGGTGTCCAATGGGCATACTTGAATCTGCACCTGCCCTTTGGCAGGCACAAGTCCAAGTAGGCCCAAGGGGACACAATGAGGCAGCTAGGAACCAAGAGGGTGCATTGAGGAAGGGAGCATAGGATATCAGTGGCACTACTGTTGTTACTATCTGCCCTTACCTTTCCCTACATGCTCCCAGTCAGCCCCAATCCATGCCCTGATCCTTCCCCTCCCCCCCCCGGTCCATCCCTGCCACCTACATATCAATACCAACAGTGGCTGGGCACAGCAGTGGAGCATATGTGCAATTGCCAGCTATTCAAAGAGGCGATCCTGTTCAGAGCAGCTGCCACACCAGTGGCCCAGGCCTTTCACTGATAGAACATGAGTTCCGTCAGTGGAAAGATGGATAGGATTAAGCCAAAGGTAGTGATGGTGGCGGCAGCAGCAGCAGCAGCAGTAGTAGTAGTAACTGCTCTCCCCTATTATTTCCCCTCTGTTTTAGGAGATCACAGCCAGAGTTGGGTGTCTGTAGCTTCCTGAGAAGCACAGATTTCATCTTGTAAAGAACTGACGCAGTTGGTTTACTGGGGCATTCTGCAGGCACTGCGGGAGGATAGAATAAGTACAGTGGAAAAGTACTAGGCCATGTTGCTAAAATCGAACTCTAATGGAAATCCCAACAAGAGAGAAACCAAGTAGTGCTTCAGATGAAGAGGATGAGTTGGACAAAGCAGATGATGAGTAGAGAGTAAGGTATGCCAGAACATGTGGGGCTTACGGGAATGAACAGCACATACATATGGTGTAATAGTATAAATGCAGCTTATACAGTTTCCTTCCCAGGGTGATATCTCTGCAGGAAATTAGTCTTGGGTTTATAAAGGATTGGCCTCTTGTGAAAAATTGGGAGTGAGTAGACAGAGGTGGGTGCTAACCACCAGTCCTGCTGCCTGAGGTAATTGTCCCACAGTGCAATCCAATGCACGCTTACCTGGGAGTAAGCTCCACTGGACAAAATGGGACATACCTTTGAGTAAATATGCATGGGATTGCACTGTCAGTCTGTGTCATGGATGGGCTGGCCTTAAATGACTATGTAACAGTGTCACATTTGTGAGTGCATTCCCAAGGTGTGTGAGACTGACCTACTTCCACTGAGCTCAAGGAACTAGAAACATAATATGTATATGTTTATATGTACATTGCTATCCTCTGAGTAAACATGCATGGGATTGCACTGTCAGTCTGTGTCATGGATGGGCTGGCCTTAACTGTGACAAGTCCTCACAGGGGTCAGAATTAAAGGTCAGTTCCTTCATTGACTTCATCTTTTTTTAAGCTATTTCCCCCCCTCTGCTACGTGCCTAGTTCTTCATTCCTCTGCCCCCATATCACTTGCTGAAAACATACACAGGAAAATAGACATGAATGTTTGTGCTTTTTTGACTTGCTTATAGACATGCCTGCAGAAAGAATTTCAACACTGACACGATACCCACGTAGGACATTTGTCTTCTGTGGAGTGTCCCTGACATTCTCAATTTGTGCTGTCCAGTGCTTTTTGCTTTGGAGGAGAAAATGCTGTAAAACCCCATTCTCAAGTCTGTTTTTTTATCTGAGCAGTTTAAAAAAAACAACTTCATATCCTCAGTCTTTGAGGTCAGCAACTTAAGCAGAGGGAAAGTGTTCCTTTTGCAACTGCTAGAGGCAACATTTGCCAGAAAGGAAAATTTGTTCCTTTTGTGTGTTGCTCACTGAGAAGAAGAAAAAAATAATGCTGACAAGGGATTAAAACATAGCTCCCAGACTGTTCACCAGATATGTCCTCCGTGAATTTGTGTACAGGTTAGGAAATTTGTGTTAACAGAAAAGGGGCCCTTTCAGTGCACATCAGTATATGTTTCTACGCAAGTCATAATTTCTGAAGACTACCTCATATCGCTTGCATAACAAAGCTTCTATGAGCCAAGACTTGGTCACCTTAGTTGGCTTCCTGGCCCTTTGATGATTAGTTTGCTGCAAATACAGACATTTGATGAGGACTGTTTTACCCAGAACACCATCTCAGAGCAGAAGTTTAACACTAGATGATCAGTCTCTTGAGCCCCTTCCCAAATGGTTTGCTGGTTAGGTGAACTGTGCATATATAGTACTGTATTTCTGAATTTATTTTTTTAAAAGATCAGCTTTTAAAATGTTTCATTACAGCAAGGTGACTTTTGATGACATTCAGCTGTTTGAGAGTGACTGATTTATGCATGTTTAATTTTTACTAATGATGACTGCCGGGCAAGAAATGAAAACAACGTTGGTTAGTAATCTGGGTATATATTATTTACACCTTTTCAAGTTGATGATTTTTCTTCTTGGTGACTGATGTTATACAAGTGACTTATGCCCTATCAGAAAAGATTCATCTCTAATGTTGATACCCTCGCATACAGCTACTGAAGAAAAAAAAAAACAACAGCCAGAATGTGAAGATTATGGCTGGGAAGATTTTACGTACATGGCCCATGTTTAGCACATAACTATCAATGCAATCTTATGTATGCCTATTCAGAAGTTAGTCCCATTGAGTTCAATGGGATTACTCTCAGGTAAGTGTGTACAGGATTTGCAGCATAAGTTTCACAAACAATGACTGCAATTTCCTATTAAGAAAGGACCATATCGGAAAATTAGCAGACACAGTGAATACATAGGAGATTATTCTTCTGTTGTGAAATGCAGGTGATCCACTAGCCAATGCCACCTCCACTGCATACCTTCCCACCCCACTGTGCAGATGGCAGCAAACCAATCTTCTATCCCTTATCTTTCCCTTTACCCCGACCCCCCAAATGCCAGGCTGAGGTTTTTTGGGTTGAACTAGGGCCACTTTATTAACAACAACAGCACAAACAGCTGCAGGGCTAGATGGGGCCAGGGGGCTACCCCCCCGGCGTGTGGGGGCCTAAAATTGGGGGAAACAAACCTAGCCATCTACCTCCCCCGGGGCTCAAGGGCGAACCAACTGACTCGGGCTGCCACCAGTCGATCGACAGGGTACAGCCTGTCTACGTCACCCCCAAAGGGGGCAGGGGAGCTGGCCAGCTGGCTCGCTGGGCAAACCATGCAAGCGTAGCCAGACCAGTCAGCGGGGTTTGCCAGCCTACCTCTTCGAGCCGGCTAGGCATCATGTGGGTGGTTCTGGCTCGCCCCCCCTTGACCTTGCTGCCCTGGATGGACACCGAGTTGCCCTACCTACCCCGCCCCACACGCATCACGCCAAGTGACCGAAGGAATGAGAACCTATCAGAACCACACCTCCCAATGTAGCAGTCAGGTGTAGGCGAAAAAACTGACACCTATGGCCAATCAAGGTGCCAGCAAAAAATTCCTACCCAGCCCTGCAAGAGCGTCCAGCTAATCTCAGACTGTGCAAAGGGAGGGTGGGTGGGCTTGCTGCTGCTCCCCGGACTGACCTCCTGCGGCCGGGAATTGCCCACGTGAGCTCAGCCCGCACCACGCCAAACTGTGTAGCCCAATGGGAGCCTGCCCCCTCAGCCTGCCCGCACGGGTTGGAGCGGGGCAATGGCCAATAGTGCGCACAGCGCTAACAGTCTTTCTTTCTGCAGTCCCCATAAACAAAACAAGAAATGCAGATCCTGCTGGAAGCAGTTCCAGCATGCCCCACACTTCTTGTTTTGATTAAGTGGGCTTTGCAAAGAAGAATAAAGGTAAAGAAGTAGGAGGTAGGCTCACAGCCTTCTGACTCACCCTGCTCACTTTAAGCTCTCCTCAGCTCACTGCTTGATGTGAGCCACAACATTGCCTCACTCTTGGGCTGCCTGGTGACATGACATTTGCAGTAACTACAGTGGTAAGACTTTCACATGATTTCTGTCCTGAATGATTAAAGATTTGTTCAGATTGCTGGTCCAGTTTTGTTTGGCCAGCAGTCTGAAAGTGCATTACATTAAAACAAGTCTGGAAAACATGTGGGTGTTTACTATGAGATGACTCCAAAAAGATCACTGCATTTCTTGTTTGGCAGGGGAAAAAAAGCTGTGCTGGTCAATCTATGTTGCCTTATGAGAAGTTTTCTTATATGGGAAGCTTTTGATCATGCTGCTGCACTAATGGTAGAAACAATCTACTAGAAACCACATGAAATCCATGGTCTCATTCCAATCTTCCTTTCCTCCAAGCAGTGGGGTGCTCAGGGCATCCTATTACAGGTCTTGGGAGCCGGAGTAAAAACTAGCAATTTAAATTGCTTTTGTTTAAACCTGTATATTTATGTCTGTACAGGTTGAGCAGGTAGCTAACAAGCACACATGTAGCAAAACACCACATGACCTCCAAAATAGCAGAACTCCAAGGCAGCCAGTCATGCCTTACAAGTGATCCTCTTTTTAAAGGTCTCTTGGAGCACATGTTTTTTCAAAACAAAGTCCACTGCTGCACAGCTCAGACAGATGACTATCATATTTCAGTTTGGTCTTTTTAAACTAGGGTCATCTCATTTCAGCGAGAGGATATATTGTAAGGTGATGGACCTTTTTCAACGCTTGTACATATGGAGAGATTCCAGACAGTCCATCGTTCTGAAGGGAGGATTTGAAAAACAGCTTTGTATCTGTAGGGTAAATCCCAGGATGTAATATTACATCTATGGATTAAAAGAAATAGTTTTATGTGCTGTTCAGGAAATCCAGATTTTGCAATATAGGGATTTCTTTCAGAGATCTCTAGCAGTTTTAACATGTTGACCTATACAATATGGGGCAGAAATACATGCATTATTATCAATCAATACCCCAGCGAAATAACTGAAATGCAATGCGTGTGTGTGTATCTGTATAATTTTAGTTGTATGTAACTTGGTTGCTAATAAATGCATCACTGTGCAGTCAATGAAGCCATAGTAGTTAACTCAAAAGCTGGTCTCATCTCAACTTTGAGTTTTGTTCCTGTATGAGTCAAACACCTTTTGTCATGGTTAAGCATTGCTTCCTGAAACCTTTTTTTAAAAAAAGGAAATCCTTAAAAAAAAATAAACATCCATGCAAATGAGCTTACGAAGACATTGAAAGAGATGGGCTCCAAACATAAAGTCTTAGCAGTTTCCACCAAATAGCCCATTAGCCGTTTCATTGAACAAGCCAATACCTTTTCTCAAGAGATATATAAAACTATTTAGCCATTCAAGTGATGAAACTAGCTGAACATTTTTAGGTGCTCTTTAACTTGATTTATCAGACTCTGAAAGTGTGTCCTTGATAGCCTCTATGGCCATATAGGGACTATCTTCTGGTGATTTTTTTTTCTTCTCCTTGTGACCTTCAGTGACAAGAGCAGTCATAACTAAATCATCAATACGTACCACTTCATAGAGTTAAATTATAGGTAGCTATTCAGTGCAAGTGAAGAGATATAAAAATTACCAGATTCAGCCATGAAAATCCATCTTGTCCAGTGATCCTGTCTATAAATCTGTAGAGAATAACCAGGAAGTTTTAAAGGAGTGTGAAGAAAAACAGAAGAGGGCAACATCAAGAACCCTTGCATGACCTAAGAATTTAACCCTAAGGGTCAAATTTGACCCAACCTACTCTTTACCACCCAAAGAGTCAATACTGCAATAGCTATGTAAATAATATTTTAAAAATCCAACTATGATAAGCACAAGTATAAAACCTGAATTAACTTTACAATACAAAGACTTGCAATGGTCCTAACTAGAACTCCACCCTTCTTTAGTGCAGGTTCCCTTCAATGGGGGGGACGGGACAGAAATTCCCCAAATGGGTGTTCTTTTCTGACTCCAAGCAAATGTTCATTAATGACAATCGCAGGTTATCATCATCAACTCCTTTTGCGTGAGGACGACCTGAATTGAACCACCCTCCCCAAGCCATTAAAACTTTGAGGTTGACCCTACAATCCATGGGATTCCCTCTGTTGCCCTGGTGGGTCCAATGAGCTGTCTGTTCTCAGCTTGTCGGACCTGTATACGAGTGGGACAAAATGCCGACCACTTTGATGCTTTGTAGTCAGCCCCATTGTAATGAAATAACGAATTTTACTTAATATTGGGAGGCACAAACAGCAGAATTGAAAGAGTCCAGTTTTTTTTTTTCCCCAGCCAGTATGAGTCCTATACATATAACAATCATAACCACATTTTCTGCATGTGTGTGTGTGTGGGGGGGGCAGCAGGGTTGTGCCTGCTGGCCATACTCCAACCTCCGGCAGGGGGAAACTACACACAGTTGGTGACCTTGTAAAAGTGAGAATGAGGTTAGGGATGAAAGTATGTGGAAGGGAAAGGCAGTGAAATATAGTGGTGGGAAACAAGAGGCATGGCTAAATACCTGAATGTGGAATAAGTGAGTGGATTTAGATGCTAACCAAATTATTCTAATCAAATCCTGCACATATCTTTTGTCTGCCTTGTAGATGTCTGAGCTTTTGTAAAGATGGTTTTTGAACATCAACCAAGCTATAGTTTTGAAACCTGACTATTTCCACCTGGAAGTGAGCTAACGAAAAATGAAATTCGCTTGATAAGACTATGCATTCCTTGGATACTGAATATAATCCAAACTATCACTACTCATAATGAATTAATTGAACTGCAACTCATAGCACAATGGAAGCCATCTGAGCATAAGTGCTCAATGTGAGCCGATAAATAGCATATTGGCAGTGGTGGTAATTTGTGTCTGGAATTTTATCTCCCCTTTGCATTTCCATACCATGAAATTGTACTGTGTGACACAGCTCCTGTGTGGGTTAATCTCCTGAGACTGCAAAAGGAAATACAACTTCCCTCCTTCGCAAATATCCAATATAAGCTTATTGCCTCGCTTTTTATTATTAAAACAACAAACTAGCCATTCACATCTTCCCGTGACACATTTATAGGCTCAGTGCAAAAGCATAAACTAAAGTAATAGACCAGACGTTGACATTTAATGAGCTATCTTAGAGGTGACAAAATCCTGCAGCACTGAGTAGGAGCAAATATCTTCAATGATAATTTTCTGTATAACCTTTTATATTCCAAATATAACTCTCTGTGCTTTTTCTGCTGCTTTAAAGTCAGACCTGTTCTTGTTGAGTGAATGTCATAATATATGACAAAACAGATAAACTGGTCAACATTTCTAAGTAACTGTAACTGTCTTTTCTGGATATGATTACTAAACCTGTCATAGTTTTGGAAAATGGAATTGAACTGAAGTCCATAGCTGTTTGGTCACTCTGGCCTTGTCTTCTTTTTCCTTCAGCAGACTCTTTTGGCATTTGACCTGGCACAGAAACATTCGCTTAGTAATGTCGTAGTTAAAAGCATATACTTAGAGCCAGTAAGTTCCAAGTTCAAGTCTCTTAACAGCTTTAGAGAAAACCACTGCATCACAGTTCACCCACATCCTTAACATGAAGTGAATATCCCATATAACAGTGGTTTTTTATTTTTTTAAAATATTGCAATTGGGTTATTATAATCTGAGGCCATTCAGTATGGCTACATTCACACCTCCTTGCACCTACTTACTACTGGCTCCTAGCAGGGCCATCAGGAAGTCCTGTTACCAAGGTGTCTCTGGTCTAGGTCCAGGTCTATCCACTGGGCTGTACTGACTCTGATTTAACCCATTTTTGGCAGGTGTACACATTTGGTCCCTGTTGTGTATATGCAACGTTGGGGCAAAAATGGCTTAACTGCTCACCTTCTTCCTGCACGTATGAAGGGCCAACTACAGAACAACTTCCATAAAGATCTGATCCAATCAAGCCCTGCCCTCCTCTGCTAAACTCCCATTTCCCTGTATGCTCTGTAACTCTAATTTTAACACCATCAGGAAATTCTGGTCAAGAAGAAGCTTTCCTAGGTCTCAACTAGAAGCCACTTTTATATAACTTCACTCCTGCTTTTCTGAAAGTAGCTTGTTCATGGATGCCTAGAGGAAAATGAAGTGCCAGATGCTCCTGGGTTAGTTGTCTGCTCACATCCCTCAGCACTCCTTGCATATCGGTGGCCTACGCAGCACAGCATCAGCTTGTTAGGGGAGGGCAGAGCTAAGCTAGACCACTATGGGTCTGGGAGCAGCTCTGCATCCTTCTTTCTTCAGGCACCAAGTACAAGATTGTAGCTTCTGCTTTGTGGTTGATGGACCATTGTGTTATAATAAAATGGTTGATCTGAAAAGCAGTCTCAAGAGATAGTTGGCATCCTTCAGTCTCGGAAGACTATGGTATCGCACTCTGAATGGTGGTTATGGAACAGAGTGTTCTCTCCAGTGTGCAAAGCCTGGGTAAAGTAGATATGGAGGATAGACTGTTACCCATGCAGCAAATCCCCCCCTAAACATCGCTGAAATGGTCAAATGGAAAGGCAGAAGCCAATACAGTTGGTTCCAGCGGCGTCGCAGGAGTTGCCAGAATGTGACTGTGTTCAGCCACGAACTGCCTCAGGGACTCCGGCTCCGGATTTTGCCTCGAGGTTGACTCCTGAAGCCTTTCCCATAACTGGATGTAGCCACAAGGCAGTGGAGGTTTGGCATCAGAGTTTTCCTTCTCTCAGATGAGCTGCCTTCCCAGGCTGACGAGTCCCATCTACCCAGTGGCTGTTTAGTCGCCTCTCACAACAAGTACAGCCAAACTGAGGACTATTCTTATCCCCCAGCCCCCAGGGGTTGTCAACCAATTGCCACCCAATTCTCCAGAGATAACCTCCTGGCTATTAGACCATGATGTAGGTTCTCTGTGTGTGCGGCTGCTGCTGGCAGCACTGTGGCCTGCTTTGTTGTCAGTGTCATTCATGTTGTTGGTTTTTCTCTGAATGAGGTTAACCTAAAACCTTATGATGCTTGTTGTGTGACACTTATTCATAGCTGCAATGATGGTTGCCTCACTTGCGGTTCTCGGGGCAATGAGAAGCAAAGAAAGCCAAGCCAGAAGCGATGGGCTGTCAGTATGCTGACAGCCTGGTGTATGCTACGAGAGCATTCATAAGCCTGAATTCAGGGGTGGCACAGGCCAATCTGCTGCCAGAAAAGAAAGCTAATTCTGCCATCCAGACACATCTCCCTGAGCTCATGTTATTGTATCTCCTTTGCACGAGAAGGCAATGGTGCAGTGTCTGGGTAGAGGGGCCGGGGAAACGGCAGGTGAGTGCAAGGTGCAGAGAACCCCCCCCCCCAGGTTTCCATCTCCCCTAACCTGCTGCTCAAAGTGAGTGCTTTAGCCGGCCTTATGGCTAGGCGACCCTTGCCTGAACTCCCACGAGAAGGAGGCAGTTGGGTTTGGAGAAACCTTAAGGAGTAGCAGCAGGTGAGAGCCACAATGATCCCAACAATGTAGCTGATCCCAGCCAGAGTAGCTGGTTTAGCACTCTCGGGCCCAGCCATTACAGCCACAGTCCCCAGAAATCTCTGTGGAACCCAGGAGTTAGTTTGCAAGTATGGGAAAGGCACAGGGAAACTGGGGACTACTAAAAGACCAGGTTTATGCCCACTGATGTGCCAGTTGAAGCCTGAGTTGTGTCACACACATTTTCTTCTTCCCTCTTCTTCCTTGCCCATTTTTGGGCACTACGTTTGGGGCGTCATTGTAGAGAAGAGATTTTCCATCTTTTTCATTTCACAATACACTGACAAGGGACTAAAATTGTCAACGCACACTATCAGGTTTTTGACAATTGACAAGGCACGCCATGCTGCCAGTGGGGGGCTCACATCCCCCATTGGCCCTACTAATAAATTACCTTCCCCCAAATTCCTGTGGCACACCTGTGGACCACGCACAGCACAACAATGTGTCATGTGGTTGAAAATGGCTATTGTAGAGCCAAGTAAGATCCAGCCATATTCCTCACCATTCAGTTCTCTGCAAGTATACTGGATACTCTCAGTTCTTGAAGAATTCCTTCTTTAGTGTTTGCAGGAAGTGGATAAAAAGAAGACCTCCCAGTGAATGTCGTTGCTGAACAAAACAGAATGCTTTCATAATTAATTAGACATGGTCTAATCTGCATCTGATATTTTATATCTTGCCAACCGTCAGCCCGATCCCAAAAGCACTTTGCCAGAGCAGGCTCTAGCCAATTCAACAGGCCTTGTGCCTGCACAGTGCTTTGAGGAAGAATCTGCTTGGGCTAAGTTCCCATTGACTTCACTGGGCATCAGATCAAACTGCAGTTCTGTCATCAGAGCAGCATGGAAGGAAACTCTGTAGTTAATGAGGCTCCCTACAGGTGACCTATTCATTTCAGCCTACATGGATTCTCTCCTATGAAAACCCACATAAATTCACAGCTATCAAAAGGCTATCATTAAAATACTCATTATGTAAGCATTGTATCTTCATTATTTCAGTGAATCTGAATTTTTATTACAGTTTGCTTCTCCTCTATTTTATTGCCTAGTAGGTGGCTAATGTTTTTTTTTTTAAATTAGCAAGTCCTTCAACCAAATAGTTTGTATTCCTTTAATCAAATACAAGTTTGCATGTTAAAATCATGCATCATCATCAAATCTACATCAAAGTGTTTACAGAATACATGTAGAATGCAGAATGCAGAAACCTTACCTAACCAACCAAACAAACAAAAAAGATATCAGCGGTCATCTCATTATGTTCATCGGAGATGTAAAATTATCTCTTTGCATTTTAACCTGACTATGAAAAATGGAAGTCTATTGTCCTAATCAATAAGAATCTAAGGGCCCAGTCCTATGCAACTTTCCAGCACCAGTGCAGCCACAATGTAGCCCCTAGGTAAGGGAACAAATATTCCCATGCCTTGAGGAGGCCTCTGTGGCTATCCCCCCACCACAGGGTGCAGTGCACATCCCACTGGCACAGCTGCACTGGCTCTGGAAAATTGGATAGGATTGGGCCCTAAATCAGCACATCATTTTGCTTTAATTGTTATTAAAATCCTGGTTCTAAGGATTTTTAAATTTTACTTTTAAATCCATATGATTCAAAATTTCATTCTTTTAAGCTTAAATATATTGGGGTTTGAAAATCTCCAATCACTACTGAGTTAACAGGGTAATAGCCAGTTAATTCAGCCAAGCAAAATACAAGAGAAAGTCTCAGAACTGTGTACCTGTACTTTTCAGAATCCACCAGCTTCACATCAGCAAATAGTAAATAGCTTCAGATTAAACAAATATTGGTTTATGCTTTCTACAGCTTCCAATGGAAAAAAGCTTATGCTGCCCCTTAGCACTTTTAGATTGATTGGGCGACAGTTGACTTCACTGTGACCAGTCTTGAGTAACTGATTTTCAAGCTGCAGCCTTTCTGTGATTAACAACAGTGACTGCTTTCCAAGGGAACAGTAACCTGTAAAATTAGTTAGTGGAGGATCTCAAGGCAGCATTGGTGGAGAAAGCCCAGTGCTACAGGAAATTCTTTTATGAACGTACAGTCCAGCTTAATAGCTATCATATTTCAACAATAAGAGTCTGATCCATGGAACATTCAGTAGGCTTTGAAATGAAACATGCTACACATTTTTTAGAACTGTTTTGTGTTCTATGTCCTAATTTTTTTTAAAAGGTTTAATAGGAATCATTGTATAGATAGCTTGATCTTGGCAATGCTGTAAGTGAAAATGGCATAGGCTTATTTTTCACTGTGAATAAAGAATTAATGAATTGATTAATACCATATATATCTCACATTTTCAGTAAAGAATGCTCCCAGGATGGCAATTCAAAACAGAAAAAAAAACTGATGTAACAAAACAGTTCAATCAAAACAACCACAATATATCAGAACAGCAGTAGCATCAGAATAAAAATATTATTACTAATAATAAGGGTGCAATCCTAACCCCTTATGTCAGTGCTTTCCAGCAGGTCCAATGGGACATGTGCTGCATCCTGCAGTTGGGAGCCAGTCACAGAGGCCTCCTCAAAGTAAGGGAATGTCTGGAAAGCACTGACACAAGGGGTTAAGATTGCGCCCTAAGAGAACTTATATACTGCTTTTCAGCAACAAAAAAAGTTTACAAAGCAGTTTATGTAGATAGTTCTCTGTCCACAAAAGGCTCACAGTCTAAACCAGGGGTGTCAAACATAAGGCCCAAAGGCCAGATGTAGCCCCCTGGAAGCTATTTATCCACCACCCATTATAACTCATGGAGCACTTCTCAGCTGCTGAACTACATAGTGACACCTCGGCAGAAACTGCGCTGTGGTACTTGGGCTTTCTCATATCTTGAAAATATGATCAAGGTTTGCATATTTTCTCTTATGTCATTTGCTGCTGATATGTTCCTACTTGAGAACAAAGTGCTTATTTCAGGCCACAGTTTGCTTAATGGTGTCAATTCCTGCTTAATGATGTCACTTCCAGCCCTCAGCAGGTGTCATCAGTGCTGTTCGCCCCACTATATGAAACAGATTTGTCACCCCTGATCAGATTTGTCACCCACCCAGATTTGTCACCCATACAGCAACCTCAAACAATCAGCTAAAGAAGGACCTGGAGGAAAAGGGGAAGGGGGTTTGCCTGGTTCCAAAATGACAGTACGTGCCAGGTGAACCTTTTTGGCACCATAGCCAAAGGGACCTCTCCACAATTCCACAAAGCTCACTGGGAAGGCTCCCTTACATCATTTCTGTTGTTTGTTTTTTTAATTGTTTTTTCACATGTAAATTTTTACCCATGTTTTGTTTCTCCATGCAGTTGACAAGGTTCCTTTTTCCCCCCTTGGGGTGAACAGGATCCCTTCATCCTATTTCAGAGCTCTTGTGGGTGTGCAACCTGTTGCTGGCTTGGATGAATCAGCTTCTCCATTTTGTCCCTAAGAGCCTGCATTTCCACAGAAATGCCTTGACTTGGATATATATTGAAAGTACCAGAGGGTTGGCACCTGACCCTAGCTGAACAAAGGACCAGGAGGAAAACTTCAGCAATCCTGATGAGTGTTGATAGCCCCTGTTCATTGGTCAAATCCATCCACCTGACCTTGGCAGAGGGAAAATCCAGGAAGCTGAATGAGGGCTTCCCAACTTGGAATATCTAATCAGGATAGTAGAATCTTGATTGCCCCCCTCAAAAAGAAAAGAAACCCTGTAAGAGGAGCTAGCTAGTTTAAACCAGGTACATTTTGTTCTAGCACTTGCAAAGGTTTCCTGTACATTGCGGCCTGCTCCTTTGGCCCCTGGAGGTAAGCAAGAGAACTGCAGCTACATCTGCAATATTGTGCAACCACACATCTTAGAGCAAAGTTTCTTAATGTTTAACCCCCTCTATACCACTTTGCATACCACAATTGGAAGTACAGGTGGGACCTCTTTATCCACGGAGGATTTGCCTTTCCACAGATGCTGGACCCACGGATCCACCCCACAGATCTTTCAGATGTGACTAGAACCTTGTTCCAGCTGTGTCTGGGAGCCCTTCTGAGCATCGGAGAGGCCGTGCACCACCACACACAGCCTCTCCAAGGCTTAAAATGCCACCTGGAACCATTTTATCGTAACTTCTGGTTTCACTGAAAACCGGAAATCATAAAGGCTGAGGGCAGCATTCTGAGTCTCAGAGAGTCCGTGCGTGGGCTCTCCAAGGCTCAGAAGGGCTCTGGGCATGTTCAGAGCCCAGCGGGGAAGAAAACTGCAGTTTGATCTGTGATTTTTGGTATTCACGGGCAGTCCAGGTACGAATCACCCCCTGATACGAAGGCCCCACTTGTACCACCAGAAATTGCTGGCAATGATGTCATCATCAATTACTTCCAGACAGGAGGCTAGACACAACATGACAAACTCTGGTAAGAGGCTCGGGGCAGATGGAAGGGCTCTTTGAGCATGTGAAAAGCACACGCTGGAGCCCTGTCCACCAAGCTGAGCCTCTTACTGCTACTTGTCATGTTGCATTGCTGGTTCTGCTGTGAGGTGGTTGAGTCTGGGGTTCCTGTGGGTACCACCAGTCACCACCTCAAGTACCCCAAATGGTACAAATACCACTGGTTGAGAAACACGGGCTTAGAGGAAACACTGGCTAGTAGTATTAGCAAAGTGACAGGCAGCCCAATCGTAACATTCCTTGGAGCAGGCAGTCTAGCTGGCCTGCGCTGCATCCAGAGCAGGGCTGGGCCAGGTTGCAGCACAACTTGGAGTAAGAAGATCTCATTCCCCTTACTCCATGTCATAGGGCAGCTGCCCTATGGGGCTATTCAGATCTTTGCCACCTAAAGAGGTGACGCAGCCTGGTGTAAGGCTGGGCCGCTCGGGACAGGGATTGGGATCTGGCCTAAGTGCCAGATCCTGGCACCAACCCCCTCCTGGGTCTGGGCTTCCCACCGGCCCATTTGCTGCCTGCCCTCCCCCTCCCCCGGAACACCCCCAAAACACACTCCCCCTGCTCTCCCAAACTCTCACACTGGCCTTCCCAGGCCGGTGCTTACTTACCGGGTCCTTGGTTTGATCTGGTGGGAGCAGGCTGGCACACATCCTTTTGCTGATGCAGCCTGCTCCTGAGTTGTCACAGAAGTGCCTTATGGCACTTTTGCGACACCCAGAGGCTGGCGCAAAGGATTTGCACCAACCTAGGGCACAGTTTGGATTGTGCCCCAAAAAACTGAGGTGTGCTCAAGGAAGTCCTTGGTTACTCTTCCCATTGCTGTAAACTTCTTCAGTGACCTTAGACAAGGCATTTTTTGTCCACAGCCCACAGCTGCTCTATAGTACTGGCCCACCTTACAGGTTTGATATACTAGTGAGATAATGAATATGCAGTGTTTTGAGCACTCTGAAGCATCATACTAGTTAAACATATCACGTAGTATGTTTATATACATTACGTGTGCAATGTGGGCCTTTAATTTCACGTTGCTCCAAGAAGTCGGTTTGCCTCGCTCATTCACAGGGCCCCAGAGTATCCTGTTATCACTTGCATTTACGTGGCATGAAAGACTGCTGATAAGAACATGAGGGAAGCTGCATTTGTAGCACTTATGAACAATTCAACTCACACTTTCAACAGCATATTGTTGATGCTATACGATATATGAATTTCAAGCTTCTTGGGGGGAAAAGATAATCAAGATTGTATCTGCTAGGCTTTGCGCATACTCCCTTCAATATTATATTTCTACAATGTCTCTTTGTTATATAAAATGGTCTGCCATGATCTCATGGAGATCATAAATGATGTGTGTTACAGTACAGCATTATCATAGGTCACTATAAATGGCTTCTGCAAGAAGTCTGCGGAGATTTCCCTGTGAAGCTGTTACGCAGATCTGGGAGCAAGCTTTTTTTACAGCAGGAAAATGGAACACTGGTTCCATCAACCTTTGACAGGCTAATATGGGTTATTTGACTTTCAATTTTCCATTATTGGGTTTGGCAGTCACAAGTCTGCTAGAAAATAAATGCTGATATTCAAACGCAGAAAAGGAGGCTTTCACAGCCACTACTCTTGGCATACTATTACAAATCAGACACAGTGGTACCTTGTGATTACTAAAGCCCCTTTTACGCATATCTCAACCTGCATAATTGCTGCAACTTCCATGATTCCTCCCTGATGAGTCTGGAACTACGTAAAGACTTCACCCACATGTTTAGCATGTCAAGCTCGTGATACACTTGTCAGCGTATAACAGTGTATGGTATGAATTGCTAGCATACTGTGCTGTATATGCCACAGGAGGAACATGAGTGGAGGCCTTTACATGGGCTTCAGCTCACAGCAACCGCTTCACTCAGTGTATGTATAAAGATGTCTGAGACAACAGCTGAAGACAGTACATTAGATGGCATTGAATGTAGAGATATACAATATTATGTGGTAGGTGCTTTAAAAAGTAATATGACCAATCTAAAGCAGTGGTTCTCAAACTTGAGAACAAAGGTAAGTTGTGAGGGAGGGATGAAGTCAGTGACGCAATTCCCAGGATTGTGCTGCTGCCAGGGACAAGGGGGGTTTTCACTTATCTAAAGCCAGAGCCAGCCTCCAGGAGATGTGCAGAGCCCCACAGAATCTTCTGCAAGGCTCCCCAAGCTTCCAAATGTCCCAAAATAGCAATTGGAATCAACCTCCGGTTTTCAATCTCAAAGGCTTGGGGAGCCCTGCAGTGGGCTCTGGGGCTTCCCGTGCCCCTCAGAGGCTGGCTTAGGTAAGTGTTACAAAAAACTCTTTCTCCCTGGCAGCGGTGCAGTCCTGGGGATCACGTCGCTGCCTTTGCCTCTCCCCGCCACATAAGAGGGAAGAGATAGGGCTTCCCAGGCTGGTGGGTCCTGACCAATCAGTTTGAGAACCCCTGATCTGAACAGTGGTCCTTAGGTTCCAGTCTCATGCAACCCTGGATTTCTGAGCAGCAAGAGAATGCTCAGAGCACTTTTTGACTGGAGCTGAGAGCTATTTTCACCTGTCAGCATGTACATCAGTTGCTGGTGTAATAAGAAGGCAGTCACCCTCTAAGGCCAGAACTGCTGGCCTTTACAGCAACCACCAAATGCAAAGTGGTCATTGATATCACCTACTGTCAAAACCAGCTTGGATCCACATTTCATTCTGTAACCATTTGTATGTTGTAACCATATGACTTTTCATTGTTGGGGACATCTTAATTTATGGGGAACGTGGCAAACAGCTGACCTCTCCTAAATGACCACCCAATCTAGGTAAATTCATATGCTGGCATAGTGGAATCAGCCTGTCACCTTTGCCATTCTGCCAGCACTTTGTTGCACATACCAAGGGTAGACTTTACCTAGGATGTGTAGTGATACCACTTGCCTGTGTGGCCACTGTTGATCATCTACTTCCACAGACAAGGAAATTTTCCTCAACATAATTCTAATATTCATGTTTTGCTTTTAAAAAAAATTCCATTTTTATAAGCCAGAACATTGGCCATGAACAGTCCTGCTGATTTAATATACCTAGCCATTAATTACATGGCATTGTATGGTTTCACTTGTCCCAAAGAACCGATAAACAACCAAAACATGGAGATAAGGAGATAGCTATCCAGGCTGCTTTCACGTCAATTTGACACAGGCCAACACTGAGGAACCAGTGAACAAGCAAATAAAAGTTGGGGTAAACATCCAAACAGGTCTGGATGATGGGGATTGTATTGCAGGTTCTTTGTGGTTCTGCTTTCTTCTCAGATAGTACATAGTGTTGTCATTCTATGACCTGAGTAATGAATCAACCTCACATTGTTAAAAAGATTTTTTCCTTAGTACTTTATTATAGAAAATGGATTAAACTTCTGCACCTCATATGACTGGCATTCAATTATGTGTTATGAAACCAACCAAACACCCTTCTGTGAGGAAACTCAGATATAGATTTGTCTTCTAATTTTATTTTGGACCATATGGCAGCTTATTGTCTTCCTGAAACTTTTGCACCATCCCTGCTGTGTACCTTTCAAGGCAATAAGAAATTGTTCATATTTTTACAGAGGATTGATCCAAGAGACAGAGATTGTTTTGTAGAGGTCTGTCATGAAATAATTTAACAATCCAAAGAAGGATGTAAGAATAGGTGTTTAAAAGCCCTCTTATGCTCCCAGTTAATGACATTTCTTTGTTAAAGTAACATTCACTGTTGCTTTCATGTCTGTAAACGTAGCAACCTAATTTTATTACAAGAAGAGGATATATTATTATATTCATTATAATTTCAATGCTTGTAAAAATAAAGTATAAGTGTGAGCTACTCTCCCATGAAGCTGCCTGAACGCTCTGATCAGTCATCTTCTAGGACTCTTTTTCAAAGGTGTTCCCTTCACAGGTTAGGTGGTGGTGACTGGTGCAGTGGTTGGCAACCTTCAGTCTCGAAAGACTATGGTATAAGCCTACAGCACCCAGTATTCCCAGGTGGTCTCCCATCCAAGTACTAACCAGGCTTGACCCTGCTTAGCTTCCAAGATCCAGCATGTGCAGGGTAACAGTTGCTGTCACAGGCACTGCTACTTTTTGGTTTTCACCTTTGGAATGTTTTTCCCAGAGATGCTCACTTGGCACATGCTTTTTGGGTGCTGGTGTTTATCCAGACCATTAACATCTTCTCAGCTTAGCTTTTTATGGTCCTGTAGTTTGTTGCTGGTCTGCTATTTTGTATTGCTCTTTGTTTTGTATTTTTCTTTCTTTGCTATTTTAATATTTTGATTGCAAACTACCTTTTGGAACTTTTTGAAAACTGAAGGGTGGAGTATTAAATATTTTAAATAACATAAAAATATATATAATTTGGTTTTATGCTGCAACACACTATTTTATATGGTAATAAAACATTAGCCAGAAAACCTACCCCAAGAACGAGCATCTTCACTGAAGAACCTTTTGTGATAAAAATTAGTTTTCTGTCTAACCCAGGGGTGCCCAAACCCCAGCCCGGGGGCCACTTGCGGCCCTTGAGGCCTCTCAATGCAGCCCTCAGGGAGCCCCCAATCTCCAATGAGCCTCTGACCCTCCAGAGATTTGTTGAAGCCCGCACTGGCCCAGCGCAACTTCTCTCAGCGTAAGGGCGACTGTTTGACCTCTCATGTGAGCTGCGGGATGAGAGTTCCCTCCACTGCTTGCTCTTTCACATCTGTGTTGCAGCAGTGGCAGCAAAGGAAAGGCCAGCCTTGCTTTGTGCAAGGCCTTTTATAGGCATTGAGCTGTTGCAAGACCTTCATTCTTTCATATAAGTTCATCTTTAATATATTCATTTATGTAAACTTATGTAAATTTATTCAAATTTTAAATGTAAATTAATTCTTTTTTTCCCCCGGCCCCTGACACAGTGTCAGAGAGATGATGTGGCCCTCCTGCCAAAAACTTTGTGGACACCCCTGATCTGTTTCATACAGTTTCACACACACAGTTTTTGCAAGCAGGTTGATATGTTTATGGAAAGAATTGCACTAGTGGCATCTTATTCTTTCTTGCATAGCCACAGGATACAATTCAGAAAAGGTCCCAATTCAGAAAAGGTCACAGACCACTTCAAGCCCTGCTACCCAACATCCTCCCATCAAAAACCAGACAATGACCCCGGTTTGTTGTTGTTTCAAATGATTTGAACATGACACAAACACTGTGAACTCCAGGCTTGACATGCTATGTTTTCAATACCTCATTGTTGATTTCCCACCAGTTACGAATATAAAATAATCATATTTAAAGCATCTGATTTAAATCATGTAATGCCTTAAAAAGCTGGCACATCAGAAGTCAGTATGAAATTAACATGATTTTCATTGCATAGTTGTCCAATCTAGTGCCATTCAATTGGTTAAAATCCAATTGCTTTGAATTTAAAGCTTGCTTTAATGGAGCAGATAGTGAGATCTATATAAGAATGTTGATTAATCCTGATCCTGCTGTGCACACCCACATGTATATTATTTTAAAGCACAGCTGTTGTTTCAATGATACACTATGATTGATTAATCATATTCTGCAGAGGGTTAGGTTAAAAATGCAAAAACCCAGTCTTTTCTTAAAATAGTGTTTCAATAGGATCTTATTCTTTTAAAAACAAACTACATTTATCTTGAGGATTAACAATAATGCTAGAAAATCACATACAGCCTGTTTATCAAAAGCCTCCCATGCAATTCAGTCCACAACAACTGGCAGCCTAAAAGCCTGATCATCCAAGTCTCCCCATCGTCCTTCTCTGCCTGCCTCTGCTTCTCCAGGTTGACCACCAAGGCTTCAATGCGTGTTTCCAGGAAACCCATTGCAGGGCAGGATGCTTATATAGGGGGAAAGGATTTAAATCCCCTTTCCCTTCTGAAGCCTGCCACTCCACCCTTCCCCTCCACATCCACAACTGGATACAGTGCATGCCATTTTGCAACCAGAGGATTCTTCAATGAAAACCTTTCATTAACTTGCTAAGTTTCTGGAACATGAAATTCCAAATAAACAAAGTATAAAACTATGCATAATTAAATGTCTCCTCTTTATTAATGTGTTTTTGCATCATTTTGCACATTTATCTATCCACCAAAACAGTGAAATATCATGAATTTGCAGAAACAGATTAAAGTGTAAATGTGATAATTTGAAATTTTGTGAAGTACCAAAACACATAAGGAGAAGGCACAAGTGGCTAATTATGAATTGCAAATTGTGGAAATAATGTATTGAAATAAAGTATATCTCCCACATTTTGTATGCTTATAAACTTCACTGATCTGAGAAGGACCAACTGTGAATTTTCAGTGGAGTTATGAATTCATAACATTTAACACATTTGATGTTTGCTTTGAATATTACGCCATCCTTTAAAGTAAGATATCTTCTTTCATGTTCTTATTTATGTATATGTAGTTGTAATAAATGATAACTCCCTCATCTTCTAAAGCCGCTTTACTTGCTCCCCGTCCGTGTTCAACCACAATTCACAATGCTAGTTTTAATTTTTAATTTTAAAGCCGTATATGTCTTTGAGTGTCTGAAGAACCTATTCCACATTCACCTGCTTAATTGTGAAGATCATCATTGGATGATATCCCAGTGCATTAATTGCCCCAGCTGCCAGAGGTTAGGCATGTGAAACAGGAAGGGGGTCTTTTCATTCACTTAAGTCAGAATGCCAGATGTAGGGGAGAGCACCAGGATGAGGTCTCTTGTTATCTGGTGTGCTCCCTGGGGCATTTGGTGGGCCGCTGTGAGATACAGGAAGCTGGACTAGATGGGCCTATGGCCTGATCCAGTGGGGCTGTTCTTATGTTCTTATGAAATTGTTCTTCACAGGGAAGCTTGTTTGGCACCAGATTTAACGACATTTAGACTAAAACCTCTCTATTTATTCATGTCTTTTAAAATCTTCCATTCTGATGCTGCTATTTGCAGATTTAATTATTTTAACACTGCTTAATTTTCTAAACTGTTTTAATGTTACTTATGGCCCAAAATTATCCCACTCTGGCACTCACCATACAGGGCCACCTATGCAATGTTCACTGCACCCTGTGTGCCAGCAGGAGACCAGGCTGGCTGGGAGAGGTAAGTACAGAAAAATTAACTTCTGTCCTTGGCCATTGCCTGGTCCCCTGTGGGACTCCTCAAAGCTATGCCAGTTCTTTTACTGTCATAGTTCTAAGTATGCCACAAGTTCTAAGTAGACTTGTGGTGGGGCAGGGGTGTCCAGGCTGAGCCAGGGCCTTAGATATGTTGGGTGCCAGTGCTGTATTGATACACTTTGTCCCACATCCTATCCTCTTCATACCAGCTCCTCTACCAGCTGAACCTGCAGTGGTTGGTTTGTACCTTTGCACTAGTGGCAATATTCCACAGATAGGAGGAGCAGTTGCCACAATGGTGAACCTTGCAGTACACCGCAGACCCTGTGGTATGCTTGCATACCACAAGGATAGAAGCCTTTATTGTTTCATTGTAAGCCACAAGGCTGGTCCAGTTATGAGGCCAACTAAAGTGGTCACCTCTGATTGGTAGGGGTGCCCACTTCTGTCCACCCACTTACTTTCCCTGCTGCTGCTGCTCCTCTTTCCTTCCTTCCACTCCCTGGATTGGAAAAGGAAGATGAGGACAGAGGAAAGAAATGAGCTACAGTGTCAGAGGAGAAGAAGGTGGCGCACACCAGCTAAGGGACAGCAGTATTTGACATGCTACCTCAAGCACCAGGAGGTTTTGAGCTGGCTCTGTTAAGCCCCCTTGGTTTGGTGTTTTTGTTTGTTTCTTAAGAAATCAAAAAAGGTGAAATGTTTAAATAAATACATGTAATTGTCATCTGCAAAAATTCCAGATTAAAAATTTTCTTCTCCATTGCTTTGTTCTTTGAGGAGTTCTAAACCTTGTGCAAATAAATTTTGCAGTGTCCAAAGATACTAGCTGTCCCTGTAGGTTAAATGCCTCTTTATTTAATGGGAAAACTAAAAAACAGTACACTCATTTACAGGAATTCTTACTTTTAATTCTCAAAAGACCTGTTACGCTGTATTCATGAAACACACCAAGATTAATGCGTTAGTTGAATATATGTGGAGGGAATCGAGTTCTCATAGGCTCTGTTCTTTCTCAGAAAGTCATATGTGGTTTTGTCCTTCAAAAAGGCGTGCTGTAATTGTTGTGCTATTTTGTTTATTTAAAAAAGCCATCCTTCTTTGAAGAAATTTAATGACGGGGATCATGCCTCTCTTCTTCAAAACCGAGTTACTCTGAGATCAGCACCTTTGGAGATTTGCATAGTTTGACCTCCTCCAAGTTCGGCTGGTGGTGTCATAGTTGAAAAGCATTACAATGATGCACAATTGTCTTGATTAGATGGATGCCAGAGAATCAAAGATTTAATGAGGTGCTCTGGTGCGTAATCTGTCTCACTAATGGGTACTCACTTTGACTGTATTATTCAACAAAGATGAATTACATCCTATACACTTCTACTCGAAGTAATATTTGCAACATTGTAGAAAGTGGTAGCCAGCTGAACAAGTTTTCAATAGTGTTTTTATATTAGTATTTATATAAATGCAGTATATTAAGAATTGTATTAATACAAGTATTATTTTTGTAATAATGTTTTTAAAACTATAGCTAACTAAAGAGAGATTTCTCTTTCTAGGAATGCTTTACATTACTTTATCAGCTACGATTTGAACATCAGCCAATGTTGTATTGGGTTAGCGCAAACAACAAAATTTGGCTCTTGATTCATGTCCGTTTAGAAAGCAGACATGATGTTGTCATAGAGCCAAGAAGTCCTAAGATGAGATGTAGCTTTACAGCTGAATTCTATCCCCTACTAGCCCATAGCACACAGTGCTGCTGCTGGAGTGTGTGCTGTGTTCTGTGGGGGCCCCCAGAGAGGTAAATAAAAATTTTCTTACCTTCCCTTAGGCTGCCTGACCACCAATGAGTCTCCTCAGACCTACACCAACTATTTTTGCTGACATATGTCCAAGGTGGTATTATGGGTCAGGAAAGGGGGGGAAGGATCTCGGCATGTGGAACAGCTGCCAAGATCCTTCCTTCTACTCCCCCAACCCCTGTCTCCCACCCCAAACCTGCTGCTGTGGGGCACCTGGGAGCAGCTATTGCACAGTGGCCCTGAAGCACACAGCAGCAGCACAGCTTTTGTGTCAGTGTCCCAGGCCTTACAGTGTCAGATATGGGATCTGCCACTATAACGCCCCCATAGGATTGGGCCATAAGTCACACAGGAATGCAGAGAATCTTTTTAACATGTCAAAAATCCTCACTTGGGGCCCAGTCCTATCCAACTTTCCAGCTCCAGTGCAGCCACAATGCAACCCCAAGGTAAGGGAACAAATGCTCCCATACCTTTAGGAGACCTATGTGACTGTCCCCCTACCACAGTTACTGCACTCCCCATTGATATAGCCTCACCAGCCCTGGAAAATTGGATAGGATTGGGCTCTTGGTCAGTTTCATTGAGAGTTTTGGGACTAATTTCATGAAATATGCAAAGTGTTATACACAGAACAAAGGGCTACTGCAGTGGCTCCCAAATTTTGAGCCATGGCTCCTTGGGGAGCTATGGAACCCAGCCAGGGGAGCCGTGGAATCTTCACAAAAAACCTGCTGCCCTATATAATGTATAGGATTGTAGACCTAATGGGGAGCCGTGGTCAATGACCCAGTAGGTCAAGGGAGCTGCCAGTTGAAAAAGTTTGGGAACCACTGCGCTAATGGATGAAAGTAAGCAATTTAAATTCATGCTAGACCTTTACAAAAGTTTATTTTTTAACATATAATATGGAATTATTCCTGGAAACCTCTCATTGGACAAATCTGCCGTTAAGGTGGATCAAGCCCAGTTAGGGGCTCAGGATTTGGCATGCACTGCCACTGCTGCTGGCCCAATTCACCCACCCCTGCCCACCTCCTCCCCGTTCCACCCTCCACCTGCCCCATTCCCCTTGTAGGTAAAGAGTGGAAAATGATGCACAGATACATAGATATGAGAAAAAGAGATATTAAAAGTACAGGGGCAGATCTGCAATGACTTTGGAAGGCTGTGTTGGCCCACCCTATTGAACACAGTGGAATTTACCTCTGAATAGACAAGCATAGGTTTGTTCCCCATGATTTCTTCAGCATTCCTGCTATTGATACTCAGGCCTCCCATCTTAGAAAGATAAACATGCAGAACATTTCCTTTGGTATGTTACACAAAATGGGTCATATGCTTAATTATCATTTAATTAAGGATTTATTCTTGCCACTGAAACCCTGATTAGATTTCTCTCCTCTGATTTCTCGAGAACGTCATCTCTCTTTGCCAGCCAGAATCTGTGTAGCACCTGCAAAGCTCATCCAAAGACTTCTGTGCAAGATTCTCTTTAATTAGCTCCATAGAGAAATAAGCATCATTTGTATGGTTACTTAGGGCATACTTCAGACTATTGTTCTGTTGTACCATAAATTGTTATTTGGTTGTCTGAAAATGTCTGGACTCACCCTCAGCTAAAATATTTGTTGAACAGAAATTATATTTGTTCATCTTTCAAAAAAGGATATTTTGTTGCAAGGAAGGGAAAATGTAATACCACTCCAGCTATTTGCAGTTATTAAGTCTTAGCCCTCATTAGATAATGGAAGTGCATACCAGGAATACTAGGGAAGAGGGCTTGAGAACTATGAAAAGCCTTGCCCCCAACCTACATGTGTGTACTAGATGGCATATATAGTCCTGTCACCAGGGACTGGCCCCAGCAGTGCCAGTGCACTTGGGAGTAAGAAGCTTCTCGGGACTCCTCGGGAGTAGGGGCCAAGTACAGCCTTAATCCAGCCCCCAGGCAAAGGGTCACCCTTAGAGGAAGGACTGGGAACCGTGGAGATCTGAAGTAGATCACATGACCAGAAGGGGTGGAGGCAGGGGGACTCTAGCTACTGAGTCCATAAGAAGCCAGCAGCCAGAAAGGGAGGATGCTCCCCCTGGGGCTCCAGCTCCTGGAGGACAGACTGGGACTGCTTGGGCAGACCCCTTGCCTTTCACTTGCCTGACTCTTGGAGTAAGAGCGAGGGAGTCTGGCAGATACTGTATCCTCTGGAGGAGCCAAAAGGGGACTGGGCCTGGGGACTAGGGAGGCAACCCCCTGGCCTGCACGTGGGATCGAAGCCCCAGCAACACCCCCCAGGGGTGCCCATTATGACAGCACCGCAGGTCCAGTTGATGGGACATCCGAGGAACTTGGCAACACAGCTTGGAGACTCTTACTTACCCAACCTGGTGGATGCTATACAGACTCTATATGCACCAGGGAGACTGCCCTGAGATCACAGGTCCCAGGGGTGTAACTGGGAGACCTGATGAGTGTTAAAAATCTCACCTGAATAAATTGGCTTTGCCAAGCCAGTCAATGCTCCTGGTCATCCTTCACGAGGTAGAGTAAGTCCTCAGTCTCAAGGATTTCCCATCAATCCCATTTGGGACCCCGGGGGGAGGGGCTGGACATGGTCACAGATGCACAAGTCCCTACATATGAACAAACCTAGGTTCCTTTGAACAGCCGAACACCATATTTTATGCCATGTTCTTGACCACGTGTATCAAGTTAAGCTCATATAGTTTATAACAGCCCAGTCCTAACTGACTTTCCAGTGCTGATGCAGTCTCAATGCAACCCTGAGGTGAGGGCGCAAATGTTCCCTTGCCTTGAGGAGGCCTCCATGATGGCCTCCCCCACCAAAGAATGTAGTGTACACCCTCTTCACATGGCTGTATCAGCACTGGAAAGTTGGTTAGGATTGGGTGTGCAGGGATTGTGCACAGGGATTGTGCATGGTCTATTGGCCAGAGTTCAAGGCAGAGTTACACACACCCCCGAGTCCTGAGTCTCCACTCCCTTGACTCCTAACACAAATGAGTCCAAATGGGCAGCCTTCTTCATGCAATGCAAAGGCACATGTAGCTCAAGTCTGTATGAGTTGCAAAAAATGCATGTTTTCACAACCCGAGTCCAAGTTGTCTGAGTCATGGCCCATCCCTGGTTACTATGCTTCTGCTCTCTCCCATATTTGTTTTGTATGCACTTTGAGCTTCTGGAAGTCTATGAGTGCAGTTGTTAAATCAGCCCCTGTTAAACTCAAGATGTCTTATCCCCAACCTCAGCAGGTCTGTTGTAAGCAGGGAAAATACTGCTAGGGAAAATGTATTCTCCCTCCCCCAGCAAGTGCAGCTATTGCCCTAGGTATGTGACTGTCAATTCAGGGGTGTTCTAGTCATTGGGGAAGACACCATGTGCCTTTAATTAACACCCTCCTCCCCTTTCCATATCAGCAAGGATTTCTAATGATAAATTGCATGGGTCTCTTGTATGGCCACAAGAAATGTGTAAGAAACACAAGTTCAAACAACAGTTACCATTGACTGTGGCACTCACTAGTCATTCTGTGGCAAAGTCTAGTCATACAGTAGCTGAATGGGAACTTTCCTTTTCCAATGAGAACAGATGTTAGTCCCGATAACCAAAAGAAAATGGTCAAGACCAGAAGCATATTTCCTTTTATCTTTATAGACAAGACCTATTGAAATGAAGAGATGAACATAGAGTAAAATAGAGGATTAACAAATATCAAGGTAAATCCAGACCCCATTGGATCTTGCTTTTTCAGTTATTCTGGGGGGAAAAAAAATTCTGCATTTCTGCTGCGACTTAACCCTGTCGTACCTTCACAGCCCCTCCACCAAGCTCTGCCGTTTTCCTGAAGCTTTGCTCTGTCCATTTCACATGCAGCAAGTCTCTAGCAGTCTTTCTGAATTGCTTTTGTTGCAGGTAAAGTGCATTGATGTCAATGATTCCTTCCCCACTGAAACCTAATGCAATTAGGATTGTACCCTTAATGCAATTGCACACAAGAATATGGCTAAAGTCTTGTATGGAGTAATTCTGTGTAAGTCCATTTTTTTTTTAACTTCATCATGGATTGAGGCCCAGGGCCAGTCCAAGTACCTGAGGTAGCATGTCAGATGCTGCCCCCCACTGTATGATGTCTTGCTACACCAGATATCACACTCCCCTCCCTGGATCTGAAAAAGTAGGGGGAATGAAACAGAAGAAGGAGGAAATTGACGGACTATAATATGTCCCCCCCCCCCTATACAAACACACTCTTCTCTCCTCTGAAGGTCCTCTGTTCACCTTTTCCTTCTTGAATCCAGGGAGCTGGAGGAGAAACAGCAGGGCACAGCAGATACAGGAGGTGGGCCAGTCGCAGACCTCTGCAGCCCTGCGCCCGGGGCAAAGTTCCGCAATGGCACCCCCCCACCCACAGGCTATCATCACCCCCCTGCACAGATATCCAACCCCCCTTACTCACCAGAGGCTCATGGAGCCACATGCGACCACAGCCCATGCCAGAGAAACCTCTGTGAGGTTCCCCAGCGCTATAATTTCCCCAGTGCTATATACAGTTTCCGCTCCCATTGGGAGCCTCAGAGAGGCTTCCGCAGGGTCCTAGCAGCCGGCACCTGGGGCACTTGCCCCTGGGAAGTCTAGGGTAGGCAGGCAACTGAGGTGGGTACTCCTACCCACCAATCCGTCTCCTGAAGCAACACAGCCTCACAGCCCAATCCTATCCACTTTTCCTGGGAGTAAGCCCCATTGACTCTAATGGGACTTATTTCTGAGTAGACATGCATAGGACTGGGCTCTCAGTTGGCCTAATGAATGTACCACCCCTGTTGAGGTCCGTGTTCCAGCCTGGATTTATTTGAACTTTCTTTCTCTCACCCTTTATGATGGATACTCACCCCTTATGTTGGACAGTTTTGAAAGCTTGCCTGAAGATATTCTCTCAACCTTATTTGAATTTTCTCAATGTATATTTTTCTCTTTAAATGTTCTCTGCCCAACAATAATAAAATAATAATTATCAGTATTAAGGAGGAAATTACACACCACATCATTTCCCAAACTTTCAATCATAAGCGATAGCAATTAAAAATCCAACCCGTATACCTAGACTGTTTCCTTCTGAATCAATAGAAAGCAAATCTGATATGGATCACTTTATACAATGAGTAATACAAACTCAATTATTGTCAAAATCCTTGTTCAATTCTGTCTTTGTGCAACGACCTGCTATGGTTGCCTTCCTATGTTCCCCTTTGTTTAATTAAATTAAATTCCTTTTTTTTCCCAGAGTCTCCTCTGTCCCTGTTTGTTGTGGACATTTATTAATAGTGTCACTTGGTTGATAGGCTGTTAATTTTAATCTCGTTTGAATTTGATTATCTTTATCTATTTACACTTCAAAGTGTAAATTCTTTTTAGTGTTTTTCTTGAATTCAGAAAGAGCTGCTCCTTTCATCTCTCTAACTTGAATTGCATGTTGCCATGTGTAGGATGTGTAAGGGTTTAAATGCTCATAATTTAAAAAAAGAGAGAAAGAAACTAGTACAAAAACCCGTAAACCTTTCTTGCAGGCAGTTTTACCCTCTTACCAAGGCAGTACAGTAATTTCTAGTGTCCTTGGAAAACTCTAGATCACTGTTTCTCAAACTGTGGGTCAGGACCCAATAGGTGAGTTGCAAGCCAATTTCAGGTGGGTCCCCATTCATTTCAATATTTTATTTTTAGTGTATTAGACTTGATGCCAACATGGTATGTGACTGCATTTGAGAGATCTGTACTTTTAACAGTCTACAACGTATATGCTTTTAACAATAGGGCTTACTCCTGGGTAAGTGTGGATAGGATTGCAGCCTAGGTTTGCTGAAAAAAAATTTCCTGCTTGATGATGTCACTTCAAGCCATGACATCACTTCCAGATTAATGGCATCACTTCTGGTGGGTGCTGACAGATTGTCATTCTAAAAAGTGGGTCCTGGGCTAAAAAGTTTGAGAACCACTGCTCTAGATTAAACCTAATGAACTGTAGGCAAGGTTTAATGACAATTAAAATTAGTGCAAATCAATATATATCAAAGCTCTTTAACCCAACAGCCCCCTCAGAGGCTGCCTTTTGTTTTGTTGCTTCTATCTGTACTTTCTCTGTTTCTGTCATTCTCATGGCCACACCAGAAATGCAGTGCTGCTTGCCATGTTGTCGATTCATCTTCTCTTCCAGGTTAAGTTAATGGTACATTTCCACCTATGTTTTCACCTTCCTCATTATATCCAATGAAGTCATCTGTCCCCCCAGACATGATCTGTGACATCATCCCAGCTTCTGCTGGAATCTTTTGCCTGATCCTTCTATCTGTCATAGGTCCGTCCATATCTTTGTTTTGTTTTTATCTGTTGGGGCTGCAGCACCTCATCTGCCAAAGTGTCACAGCGCATGGAAAACCTGTTCCATTTGCCCCTGTGGTTTAAGTGTGTCCTTTGTAAAAATGTCTTTACATAATGACTAACATTTTCAGAAGTATACTGTGGTTCTCTAGTTCTAATTCTGCAGTAGGAATGCAATTACTTAACTGTGATAAGGGGTGGATTCAGATGCTATGCAAAGCCAACATTTAACCCTGGCTTCATGCAAAGTTCTGTAGCCTTGAGAATGCTACATGGTATGGAAATTTAACTTCTGTAGGATTTAGGACCTGGTCATTGAATGTCCCTAGGAAAGTTTTTTTCTGTTTAAAATAGCGTGTTGAAGGGTACAATCGGAACCAAAACCATGACTAGGACAAAGTCTTAAGGCCTAAAGTCAGTGAACAGGAACCTGAGAGGCAAGTGTGACTAGACCTATAAGGAAAGTTGATTGGCTGTTATATCTGAACCAGTTGGTTCTGGCTTATTCTATCCACACCTTTCAAAGTAAGATCTGAACCTGAGATGGAATCAGATCATGTATTATTTTGAAGCAGTTTATTCTCAACTATGGCTGGAATAAGCAAGAAGAGGATTGAGAGCATCTTTTAAAGGTGGTGTTGTGTTACGGCCCAATCGTATGGTCCGCACCACACCTCTGTGGTGCGGACCACAGTCACAAATGTGCCTTATGGCCGGCGCTGAGCCACCACCTGGTGGGCGCCCACATTCCGCAGCTTGGCAGTACCTGCGACCGCCGGGCTGCGGAATGGCAAACGGGGCGGGGACGGGGGGATTCTGGGAAGGGGGGAGGCCAGCGTGATGCGGGGGGGTGGGGAGGCCGGCGTGATGCGGGGAGGGGGGCATGCCAGAGGCTTGCCTGGGGGGTGGGCGGGAGGAGGATCTGCGGAGCTCCACTCCACAGGATCCTAGGTGTTCATGGAGGCTGCGTGCCTTACACGGGTGCCTTTACTTTTGTGGCACCCTTAGGGCGCCGCTAAAGAGAGTAGCCCCATTGTGGGGCTACCTCCCTTACCCAGGGGAAGGAAACGAACGTCCCCTACTCCCAAGGTGCCTCCTGCAGTAGCGCGGAAGGTACTGGATTTGGCGGCAGCCCTCGTGGTGCCGCCAAGCGGGGGCACCCCGGGCAGCTCAGGATTGGGCTGCCCGTTAGGATTGGGCTGTTATGTTGTTAGCACATTGTGTCAGAAAAGGTTACATCAGATTCATATTTAACTTACTTTAGGTTTGCTTTGCTGAATTTTAATCTGGGAGGCTGTTTACAAAACCAGGCACCACCTCTTTAAACAGTCTCTGAACTTCTGGATACCACCATGGGCATGTCCATTGATGGCACACTGTGCTTGAAGTAGCTCCTCTATATTGAATGAGGTCTGTGTTGCATGTGTTACATAGTTCAGAGGGCTCCTTCCAGATCTGATCTAATGAGAGCCAAATTGCCTGCCACTATTAGGCATTTCCCCCCTTTTTAATGCATATGAGGCTCAGTTCCTGACCAGAATGCCTCTTCAGCTAATTGTCACTCAGCCACTCTAGGTTTTAAAAGAGCCTGGCAGAGTTTTATAAATGCATGCATTTCATGCTTGCACAGAAGCAGAGACACAGGAGGCCTGTGGGGGCCTGAAATTCCCAGGGGTATTCAAGGCCTACTTCCTGAATATTCTGCTTTAATTGACAAGTACATCTCTAGTTCTTTTTACTTGTGGAGATACAAGACAAAGCATGCAGACAGTCTTCTACCCTAATGCTCACCAAGAAGCACACCTGTGACCAGTGTTCTGGCCAAAAAGGCGCAGGAACAATAGATAAACGTGAAGTCCTGATGTTTTAGTTTGCTTTCAAATGTTAAATTACATTGCATACATATGTAATACAGTTCAAACACTGTAAACATATGAGGTTCTGTTTATGTTCTCATTATTCTGCAATGATTCCCAGCCCAGTTAGCTGTCCTCACTACAACATTTCTGGCTAAGGGGTTGCAGAAAAGTCATTCTTTGTGTCAGGAAAATCTCAGTAAGGAGACTTGACTCCAGTTTACTGAAGAACACCCTGGAGATTTTTTTTGCCAAAGTGAGGTTACAATGGGAGCCATCAGCTGCCATTCAGAGGAGATGGTCAGCAGAGAGACTGAGTGAATTGGAAGATACTTAGTTTTAGGAATGAACCAGCTTTGGTCACCCTGTTCATCAGGAGATAGAACAGTGCATTCCTGTTGAATCCTGCTGGTCCTCTCAGTGGTTTTGGATGTAAGCTAATACATTGAAATGTAATCCAGACAAAACAGATAAGCCGTTAGTAGGAGGACTGATTCTGGCTTGGCTTTATAACCTGTTCCCTTTGAGACTGCAGTTACCTTGAGGCAGCAGGTTCATAGTACAGAGATGCCCTGGGCCTGGCTTTGAACCCGAAGTGGTCCTGGCCTTGAAACCTGAGGGTTAGATGGCAGCTGTGGTCAGGAGTGATTTTGATGAGCTTCTGCTGCTGCACCATCTGATTTTTCCTGAAGATTACATTTCTGAATACAGTGAATTGGACTGTTGTAATGCAGTCAAGTCTGCCCTTGAAGACTATCCAGAAATTTCAGCCAGTACAGAATGTGACAACTTGTGTGCTTACTGGTGCTTGTTGGTCTGAGCACATAACACTCGTGCTCCATGATCTGCACTGGCTTTCAGTTTGTTTCCAGGCACAAGTCAAGGTACTGGTTATGATCTATAAAGCCTTCAGGGTAAATGAAGGCTCTTTCCCTCTGCATGAACCTTACTGCACACTACATTTGTCATCTGGGGCTCTGCTTTGTGTTTCACTACCCAAGAAATTGCAGTTGGTGAGGATCTGGGACAGAGCCTTTTTGGTGACAGATCTCCAGTTTTAGAACCCATGCCCCTGTGAGCCCAGCTAGCCTATTTAAAGCAGGCAATGAAAACAAAAATTGTTCTGTTTGACTGTTTCCTAAGATGTATCTATAGTTATCAGGGCCTAGGAGACAGGGGTAAAGGGGGTAATTTGTAATTGGGTCCAGGGACAGAAAGGGGGCCCAGGAGTCAAAGAAAGGGGCTCGGAAATTTCCTGGGATCTTATTTTCCAATCTCACCAAGACTCACTGCCCACATGGGATGCTGGGGGCATTACCATGGGCACATTGCGGCAACTACTGCCGCAAGCCATACACACCAGGCCCAGGAATACATTTTCCATTCTAGTGTGAGCCTAAATACAATGATACTAATCTCCTGCAAATATTTTGTATATTTGAAAGATTTTAGAGAGACTTAGGGCGTAATCCTAAGCCCTTATGTCAGTGCTTTCCAGCACTGACATAAGGGCAATGCAGCTCTGAGGTAAGGGGACAAACATTCCCTGACTTTGAGGAGGCCTCCGTGAGTGACACCCAACTGCAGGATGCAGCACACATCCCATTGGCACCGCTATGCCAGTGCTGGAAAGCACTGACATAAGGGGTTAGGATTGCGCCCTTAGGGGTGTGTTTGGTTCTCTGTATTACTGTATCTAGCTACCAGTGCTGGGCAGGCAGGTAGACCTGAGCTCTGCATTGGGAAGACAGTTTGACCTGAGCTCCAAAGACTATTCCGGCAGTTGCTACTTTCTCCCTGCCTGTTTTGCCCCATTCTGCCCACCCCATTGCCACCTCCCCACTCTGTTCCACCCGCTACCTCTTTGAGAAGGGGCCCAAAAGAAACTTTGTACCCCCTGATAAAGTTCCTTCCAAAGGACCTGGTAGTTATTTCATCTGTTGCATGAACTGGTTGGTTGGTTGGCAACCTTCAGTCTCGAAAGACTATGGTATAAGCCTACAGCACCTGGTATTCCCAGGCAGTCTCCCATCCAAGTACTAACCAGGCCTGACCCTGCTTAGCTTCTAAGATCAGACAAGATCAGGCATGTGCAGGGTAACAGTTGCTTATTTGATACTTTAACTGCATGTTCGTTTTGTGAGAGATTATCAATTGCCTTAAATGGAGAAGAAAGGCAGTTTATAAATATTTAAATAATTAAAAGTAAGTAAAAATATACTGTATCAATCAGTAAATAGAAGTTGATAGGCACACTCAAGACAACATGCTGTATTGGGACAAATCCCAGCTCTACACCCTGATCTGTTCTCAAGGGATTTGAGAAAGATGTAAAATACACCATAATGTCTAACTTGAAGACTGAGGCATGAGAGTGAAAGTTGGTGTGCACCTTCAGAAGAATGCTCTACAGTTCAAGTGTGAGTTTAGCTTGGCCTCTATGCCCTTTGTCAAAAGGCAGAAATGCATAATACACTTTAATATGACTTCTGAAGAAAGACCTCTCACACGTGCTGCCTTACAAGCATTTTTTTAAATGATTGCACAATAAATGCCCTAAAATGACATCCACACTGGGACTGGGGGTAAAAAAATAGGGTATAGATTGTCCTGTCAAGTCCACTTTGGACGCTCAAGCTCGCGTAGCTGGAGGCTTCCCAAAATAAATGTAAGAACGATTACTTCAGTACCTTTTCTTTTTGGCTCCTGCTTACACATTTTAAACTCCTGTCTTATTTTTTTATCACTTCCCTGAACACATTTTCAGTGTAAAGGCAGGAAAATGTAAAATAACCTGTGAGTTGTATCCTCGTATTATGATCATGAATATGTATTTGTGGCTCGCTGAACACATGATAGAGTCTTTTTTTAATCTTGGGACAACTTTGCTGGTCACTCACCTCATTTCATTTTTGCTCTTCCCCTGCATCTCTCACTTCCAAAAGAAATGCAAAACAAAAAACAAAAAAAAACGCTTGCTCACCGCAGCGTAAAAGTATTTATGGGGTTGATCAACTTTTTCATTAAAAGGACACATTTCCTTTAGACTATCACCCAAGTGAGATGTAGATAACTGAACTTCAAATGTTTGCACTAGGCAGACATTATAACAAGATGTTGTTACAAAGAAGTATCATGCCTGGAGACAGTAGAAAATGTTTCGCTTACTTCAGATTTATTTTATGACATTCTATCCTGTTTTATCTAGAGGTGCTTAAAATGGCTCACAAAACAGGCATGATATCCAAATACAAACCATCAGAAAAAGAAAAATCAATCTATCCAACTTAGCAATAGAAATATGACCACTGTGGAAATCAAGCACAGTGAGGAAAGGAAGGGTGCGACCAATGTCTGACTAGGTTCAAATGGTCACAACTTTACTGCCATAGCTTACAAAAGCCATTTTCATCCACTGTGACGTGGGTGGTCTGCAGGTGTGCTGGAGAATCATTTGTTAGAAGGGCCACTGGAGGATACTGCTGTCAGTGTGGTGTGCCTTGTCATTTGTCAAAAAACTGATGGTGTGCCTTGACAACTTTACTGCCTTGTCAGTGCGCCCTCAGATGAAAAAGGTTGAAAATCACTGGCTTACAACATGGCTTGGCACAGCGAGGACAGACCTTGAGTTTATGACAGCCTGCCTGCTGACAGTGATAATAATACATAGCACTTGTACACTATAGTGCATTCTCAGTGTGAAAAGCACTTCAAATTATTATTTGGCAATAATCTTCACAACAACCCTGCAAGGTAAACACTGTTCTTCCCATGATACAGATAGGGAAGTTGAGGCAAAGAGGACATGACTTGCCTAAACAAATTCAGGACAGGCCTCATTCACAGCTTAGGGCTCAATCCTATCCAATTTTACAATGCAGGTGCAGCCATGCCAATGGAATTTGCACTGCATCCTATGTGGGGAGTCAATCACAGAGGCCTCCTCAGGGTATGGGAACATATGTTCCCTTACCTTGTGACTGCACTGCGGCTGCACTGGTGCTGGAAAATCGGATAGGATTGGGCCTCAGTCTCCTACAGTGCAGTCCTGAGATCTACTCAGAAGTAAATCCCACTGAATTCAAAAGATGTATTCCCAAGTGTGTACAGGATTGCAAACATACTGACCAATCCTATCCCCCACTATTAACAAAGATGCAGCCAACCTGATGCAGTGTGTAACACATCCAATACTGGGGAGAGGGGTTGACCAGAAGGTCACCCAGAGGTAAGTAAAAAATCTCTGGGTAGCATTCCCTCTAAGGCTGCACACCTCTCAGCCAAGCTCTGCAGTGTGGAGGTCAGCAATCCAGTTCAATGATAACAAGATCGCTGAATGTCTGGAGGCAGTGTCACAATGAGTTGTGATGTTGGCCAGCTGCTGCCCAGCTGCTTAGAAAGCACAGTGCTTTTAGTCTCCATTTGTAGCTGGCATATGTCCAAGGGGAGGAAAATGGGATTGATCACCAGGGAGGAGTATAGACAGGTAGCCCGGTCTTGAAGGACAAGGGTCAGGAATGCTGAAGCTCAGTACAAGCTAAGGGTGGCCCAGGATGTCAAGAACAACAAAAAAAGCTTTTGTTTTTTTTGTAGGTATGCCCAAAAGAAGAGAGAGAGAGAAATGAGAGGGTGAGATTGTTCCTTGATAAGGATAGTCATTTGGTGTCTAGAGACAAAGAGAACACAGAGTTGCTCAATTCCTACTTTGCGCCTGTCTTCTCCCAGATGGAGGATTGTGCAAATGTGGATGCTGGATCCTTGGCTATTGGGGGGATGTGCTTACATCCCCATAGAGGTAATGAAAACCTGGAGGCACAGGTCTGCAGATTAGGATTGACAGGGAGCTAGTTAGAAACCCCTTAACTGGCCTAAATGAATTCAAGTCATTTGGATCAAATGAACTGCATCCTAGAATAGGAACAGAACTTGCAGATGCACTTGCAGAGCCTTTATCTTTGAGAAATCCTGGAGAATGGCGGAGGTGCTGCTAGACTGGAAGTGGGCTAATAAGCTCCCAGTCTTTAAAAGGGGGGGGGGGGGAAGGAGACCTGGGAAATTACAGGCACATCAGTCTGACTTCAATACCAGGGAAAATCTTAGAACAAATTATAAAACAAACAGCCTGTACGTATCTAGACAATAACTCAGTGATTAATAGAACCCAGCATAGATTTGTCAAAAGTAAATCTTGCCAGACAAATCTCATTGCCTTTTTTGATCAGGTTACTAGATTAATGGATGGTGGGTATGCTGTGGATGCAATTTATCTTGACTTCAGTAAAGCATTTGACAAGGTTCCACATGACATCTTAATCAGCAAGTTGGTAAAACATGGGCTAGATGATACAATCGTTAGGTGGATTCAGAACTGGTTGGATTGCGGTACACAAAGGGTGTTTGTCAATGGCTTTGTGCCAACCTGGAGGAGAGTTTCTAGTGGGGTGCCCCAGAGCTCTGTTTTGAGCCCAGCTCTCTTTAACGTCTTCATCAGTGACTTGGCTGAAGGGATACAAAGGAGCCTCATCCAATTTGTAGATGACACCAAGCTGGGAGTAGCAAACACAACAGAAAACAGTAGAGGCATTCAGGAAGACCTAGACAAAGTGGAATACTGGGCTGAAATGAGTAAGATGAAATTCAGCAGGGACTAAGGCAAAAATAACCACAAATGTATGTATAGAATGGAAACTGCCTGGCTTGGCATTTAAGACCAAATTGAGACCTCTCACAACATGTGCGAGGGATCTTGGAGTTGTAGTGGATCACAAGATGAACATGAGTCAGCAGTGTGATGTGCCTGCAAAGAAGGTGAATACAATTTTATTCTGCATTAATAGAACCGTAGCTTCCAAGTCATGAGAAGTTGGGGTTCCACTTTACTCTGCATTGGTCAGTCCTCATTTGGAGTACTGTGTCCAGTTCTGGGCACCTCATTTTAAGAAAGATGTAGCCAAACTGGAGCGGGTTCAGAGGAAAGCGACAAGGATGATCAGAGGGTTGGAGAACAAACCTTATGAGGAAAGGTTAAGGGAACTTGGTATATTTAGCCTGGAGAAGAGAAGGTTGAGAGGGGATATGATAGGGCTCTTCAAATACCATATGGCTGTATGTATCTCAAATACTCTCTGCATCTTGAGAGCAGAAATAGATCCATTGGGTACAAACTGCAAGAGATGAGATTCAGACGTTTGGACATCAGGAAAAAAATTTCTAACAGTAAGTGTGGTTTGGCAGTGGAACAGATTGCCAAGGGAGGTGGTGGATTCTTCTTCACTGGAGATCTTCAATCAGAGGCTCATACACCTGCTGAAAAGTCAAGGAAAGCGCCTGGCATGTGCTTTTGCTGCTAAGACCCATCCCCTCCACCCAAGTCTCTGCCCTCCTCCCTCCCTGCCCCCAAATGCCCCTGTACCTACTCTCTCCCTGCCCCTGCTTATCAACATTGGTGGGGACTCTTATGCCCTTCAGTTCACTGTGGACAGAGCCATATGAATCCAATTCCTGCTCACTGAAAGTTTCATCCACTCACTTTGCTCCTTCCTCATGTGGCCCCTAAATGAACTAAACAAACACATCGGTAAAGCAGCTACCACGTTTTCCAGACTCACAGAGAGTCTGGTCCAACAAGAAGCTGACGGAACATACCAAGATCCAGGTCTACAGAGCTTGCGTCCTGAGTACACTTCTGTACTGCAGCGAGTCATGGACTCTTTGCTCACATCAGGAGAAGAAACTGAACGCTTTCCACATGCGCTGCCTCCGGCGCATTCTCGGCATCACCTGGCAGGACAAAGTTCCAAACAACACAGTCCTGGAACGTGCTGGAATCCCTAGCATGTATGCACTGCTGAAACAGAGACGCCTGCGTTGGCTCGGTCATGTCGTGAGAATGGATGATGGCCGGATCCCAAAGGATCTCCTCTATGGAGAACTCGTGCAAGGAAAGCGCCCTACAGGTAGACCACAGCTGCGATACAAGGACATCTGCAAGAGGGATCTGAAGGCCTTAGGAGTGGACCTCAACAAGTGGGAAACCCTGGCCTCTGAGCGGCCTGCTTGGAGGCAGGCTGTGCAGCATGGCCTTTCCCAGTTTGAAGAGACACTTGGCCAACAGAGTGAGGCAAAGAAGGAAGGCCCACAGCCAGGGAGACAGACCAGGGACAGACTGTACTTGCTCCCAGTGTGGAAGGGATTGTCACTCCCGAATTGGCCTTTTCAGCCACACTAGACGATGTTCCAAAACCACCTTTCAGAGCGCGATACCATAATATTTCGAGACTGAAGGTTGCCAACAACATGTGGCCCCTTTAAATTTAAAAAGACTGTAAGGAAGGCATAAGGTGAGTCAGTAAGGAAACAGCTACCTGCCTTGTGATCTCTTTAAATGAAACAGAAAGTGTGGGACATTCTGGGAGTTTCCAGCATTACCTACCCATTTCTCAAAAAGGACCGTGCAAGAAGGAGCAGAGTACAGCTGCCTTTTTTCTCTCAGGGATTTTCTTTGGGGGGGGGGGCAGTATCAGCAGTGGCAGTGGTGAGTCGGGTGGCATCAGGCAGCAGCTTCTGTTGGGTTAGTGAGGCTGGAGCCCCTGACTTGGACTGTTCTCTTGAAACCCCCTGCCACTTAAAAATCATTTGGTAAGCTTGACTACAGAATTACAGTGACACAATTGTGTTTAAGAACAACATTAACAAGGCCACTTTAAAATAACTGTGCAGTTTTAAACATATCTAAATTCCTTGCTAAAGAAAGGAATACTTGGCAGTGTGTCCTGAAGTTCTGCAGAGTGGGCTCTGGTGGGCCTCTCTTGGTACTTTTAGGGGCCGCAACAGAAAAAAACAAACACACCTGTGCGTTCTCCATTCTAAAGCTCTTGCTTCTCCAAGTGCAATATTCAGTTTCCTGTCTATGTACATGTGCAACTAGCTATTCTGTTTATCTAAAATTATCATTATCCAAACTTTTTGGGATGCCCCAGGCCATTCAAGTAAATGAGATTACGCAGAACAGCAACTCTCTCCTGGGAGAAGAAAGTGCTCTGTGGTTTAAACAAGAGCAACAAAAAACCCCAAGGAAGATTTCAATTAAATGGCTTCAGATAATAAGAAACCTGAGCCTGAAGAACTCTAATGAAGTAGCTGAATGATGACTCCATTCCCAGTTCCTACTCAATATTCCAAAGAATCCCAAGTAATTATAGTATTCCATCCTGGGTTTTCAAATGGACTAGAAAGATGAGAAACACTCTAGCAAAAAAAAAAAAAACTGGACTGCTGTTGATGGAGCTGCTGTACTCAGCTCTCTAGCCTGCTTCCTGCTCACTGAAAGCAAATGGTAAGAATATCTGACCAGCAATACCTCCCTTTATCCTCCGGTGCTGTGCAAGAGGCAGAACCCCTTCCCTTTCCTTCCCGTCCAGTCCTTTTGACTGCTCTCAGTGCAGCCTTCTTCCTTCCATACCTGAGTCAAATGAACAGAAGCAGAGCATGCTGGCAGCCCAGCATGAGCTGTTTGTCTGGGAGGGAGATGAACATAAGAACAGCCCCACTGGATCAGGCCATAGGCCCAACTAGTCCAGCTTCTTGTATCTCACAGCGGCCCCACCAAATGCCCCTGGGAGCACACCAGATAACAAGAGACCTGCATCCTGGTGCCCTCCCCTGCATCTGGCATTCTGACATAGCCCATTTCTAAAATCAGGAGGTTGTACATACACATCATGGCTTGTAACCCATAAAGGATTTTTCCTGCAGAAACATGTCCAATCCCCTTTTAAAGGCATCCAGGCCAGATGGCAATTTTAGGCTGCTCCAGGAAGCCCCCAAGAATCAACCAGGCCTGCTCTGCATGTCAGGGCATTGGTGGCCACCAGCAAATGTGATGTAGTGTGCGCGCATTGTGCCAGTATTTATCTCATAGAGATATTGTGTGGTATGTGTGGATGCCTGCAAGTCAGACACCTTATTTCCCTTATAGTATAAGGATCCAGTGGTTCTCAAACTTTTAGAATTTGGGGATCCACTTTTTAGAAGGTAATCTATCAGGACCCACCAGAAGTGATGTCATGACTGGAAGTGACATCATCAAGCAGAAACATTTTTAACAATCCTAGGCTGCAATCCTACCCGCACTTACCCAGGAGTAAGTCGCACTGACTATCATTGTTAAAAGCATATACACAATAGCCTGTTAAAAGTCAGATCTGTAACAGTTCCCCAAATGCAGTCATAAACCAGTCTAATATATTAAAAAATAAAATATTGATATGAATGGGGACCCACGTGAAATTGGCTCAAGACCCATCTAGTGGGTCCCGACCCACACTTTGAGAAACTGCCTTATACTATTCACAGAATAACAACAATGTACTCCCTGTAAATCTGTTGAGTATTTCTGAGAATGGGTAAGACAGAAATCAACAAGCAAAGGAGCTAACTAATAAGCCTCCTTATTCTGGTATGTTGCTAATTTGCTTATCTTTCTTGCTGTTAAAAATCAATAGTGTTAACAAGGGGAGACAAAATAACAGCTGATATTTTTCCAGAGATCGCAGAGTAGCCAGTTAGCTTTTTTGGCACCTGATAAAAGTACTTGGGATACACTGGTGTTGGCAGAATGCTTATCTCAAGTATATGTCAAGAAAATAGATAAGATTCCGTTATTTTCCACCATTTTGTAGCAAGCTCAATATATATTAGCTCCTTCAAATCCTTGACACAGTAGCTACTTGCTAATCAAGCTGCAGTTTATCTTGTCCTTTAGAAAAAACAAATCACATCAAGGAGAACAAAATACATACAAATATATTACCATTCTGCTTTACTTTTTGACTCTAGAATTTTGCTAGACTATTTTATTATACCTTATGTTAAACTCTGAATCAATCTCTTTTCTAATGTTGCTTTGTTTTTGCACAAAATATGATGCTTTGGTCTTTTCAGTCCCCTCTGCCACCAAATCAATGTCATCTATTGGACTTTTATAGAGTCATAACTCTCTAAGCACTTTGCCAAAGAAAGCATGCATAGTACACTAGAATTTTTTCTTAATGTCCTGCAGAGGGGAGCATCCAAAACAATATGAATAATAGTTTGAAAAATCGCAAAAATTTCATGGACCGTAAGCAGCAAGAAACCTGTGGAATGGGGAAGCCAATGTATGCCAAACCATGGCATGTTCCTTTCTGGAAGAAATAGTTTGTTTTTCTTTTAGAAGAAGAAGCTGCTTTTTGTGTAGACTAATCTACTTAGGGCACAATCCTAACCAGGTCTACTCAAAAGTAAGTCCTATTTTGTTCAATGGGGCTTACTCTCAGGAAAGTGTAGTTAGGATTGCAGCCTTAATGTACAGTATCTAGCCTGGTATGTTTGCTTTCTGAGTGGCGGTAGATAATCTCAGACAGAAGTCTTTCCCACCTAGCTATTGAAATCCTATGACTCAGATTGCCAAGGACTGAACCTTGGAAGTGGTATGTCAGACAAGGTTGGGGAGACTGGCTTTAAAATCCCCATTAACTCATGAAATCCTCAGTAAGCCATGAAGCTCGATGTGTGATTCTTGGGCCAATCATAATATCTCAACCTAACCCAGTGATGCAGGTGCTGCCAGCATGCTCCACACTTCCTTCTTTGTTTAAAGGGACCATGCAAGGAAGGAATGAAATGAGTGGGCAGGGAAGTGGATTGGAGCAGCTTCACCCATGGTTGGCTGGAGGGAAGAGGTGGCATCTTCAGGATCAAAAGCATCCTAAATCTGCCACTCTCCACCAGACACCACTCAATGTGAGCTACATCACTCTCCTCATGGATGGGCTGGTCATGTGCAGAGCCTACCTCTTTCATCAGGCCTTTTGCCAAGTGAGTCTTGTTTCTGCAACTGCTTTATCTAGAATGCTTTTACTGTTTGAAGCTAGCTTTATTTTTGTAGTTGTCATTTTGGTTTTTATTGTGATTGTTGTGATCCACTTCTATATGCCAGGGGAAAAGGTGGTTAAAAAGCGTTTTAAATACAAGTATATTTTAAATATACTTCAGTAAATATACTGAAACTCTTGGTTTAATGTAACCTCAGTGGCAAACCTCATATATAACTGTGCATTGTGCAAAACAGCCCTTAAAAAAGTATGTTTGATGATGACTGTGACATCATCATTCTAGCTCCTCACTGCACTTCTCCAGATTTGACAGGTGGTGACCGGAAGACTGACTTTCTCAGTTGTGGAAACCTACATCAGGAATGCCTTCTCTGGAAAGCTTCCCTTTGATGTATCTCTAGCATCAGAGACTTTTTATTCACCAAGGCATTCCACCATCTGGCTTTAACTCTTATTTTAGAGTCCTGCTTGGTCTCACTGGTTGTGAGATCATTGCCCCCTGAATTCCTTTTATTGACTTTTTCATTGTGCTGTTTTGATAGTTTACTAGCCTTGTGCTGAAGAGTGATTTAAAACTTTTCTTTATAAATCAGACAATCAGGAGGGACAGTGAGAACATTTGGAAGGTATTCTCTCAAGCAAATAGCACTTGTGGCACTGATAGAGGTGTTTGTTGGTTAGTATGACCGTCCCCACACTCACCCCACCATCACCACCACACCACCACTATACTACACATACATCCTATAAAAAAAATCTAAAATCTTTGAAAAAATAAAACCATTCTCTAACACCTCTACATGCATCTGATGACCACCTATATCAGCTATCTAGTACACTTTTAAAGTGATTATAATTTATAATTCTAATTTATAAAAATGAACCCTTGGAATAAAAACACATAACACTGCTTTCTGCATTTCTATAACTTTGGAAAACACCAAAATCCATTAAAAAATAAAACCGTTTCCACCTATCTCTAGTAATTTCTTCTAATGAATTCCCTGAGGTTACTTATGGTCTGCATTCTGAAATGTGTAAGCTAAGTAATAAAATGGTGCCACCATAAAACACCATTGCCCATTCATGGGAGCCTTTGAAAATGAAAGGCTCTCTCTAGTGTCACTTGGCCCTATAGATTTATTGACACAGACATGCTAAGCATTACTACACCACATGAGTATCAATATTTAATTTATTGCAATTGGTTCTACTCACGCATGGGTGTGTGGAGGAGAGAGAGAGAGAGAGAGAGATTTGCAGACAGCATCGGAGGTCTTCAGTGCAGGTAGCACTGAAAGAATTGTTATTTTTAAAGTATACAAGAGGGATAGGAAGTCAGTGTTTTGTACGATAAATAAGATGCACGAAGCATCTCCCTTTTGATTTGTTTTAGGAACAGTTAGAACATGGTTGTAGTTCAGTGCAATCCTTTCTCTTTTGGCACGCTGTCAGCGGCTGTTCGCAGGAAGTCGAGATTACTACTGTCCTCTCAAAACATGATCCGCTTTCTTTCTGTTGGAAAATATTGCTTTGTCTTAACATGCCTTTGTAGCCTGCTTATTCTGTATACACTTAAGGAAAAAACAACCTGAAATCAAACAATACAATGAAGCACAAATCACACAGTGGAGCTGGGAGAAAAATGTAAAGCTATACGATTTCATTCTGTTCTCTAACATGTGTGAAGTGGTGACAGCAAACATACTCACTTTTAGACATTAAAAGAAAGGCTTCCTTTTTTAAACTTCCAGGAGAGCTACAGCTAGTGGAGGAAATGAACACTGAAATGCTCACTGTTCATTGTCTCATATAAATTGTCAAATGGAAACAATGCCCAGCCAGCAATGCTATGACAGCACGTATTCACAGAAAAATTCTTTCTATATTATAGGTTTTATCATATTTTTTTTTACTTCCCAGTATCTCTCCCCATAATTTTGCTGGATGGATGTCGTAGTTTTTTGCCTGTTTGATTGGGAGAAACATTGCTGACATCAGCAATTCAGCTTGCAATGAGGAATGGCCAAGTCTTTTAAGTCTGAGCACAACAGAAGAGAAAGAGCAGTGCTCTGTCTCACTGGAAACATAGAACAGAGAAATTCCATTGGGGAAAAAGAAGCTAAATACAGAAGAGCCATTCAATGCCGGACTCTTGGAAAAAGGAGCGAATGTCCACTGCCATTTTGCTGTCTTTCAAAATTGTTTGTGAAAAGCTGAGGGCTGAGATGAAAATCAACCCTAACTTTGCAGCTTTATTCATTGGTGGTGAAGGTGGACCCCCATTTTACCAATGTTCTGAGGGGATCCCAAATATAAGTAGGCTGTGGCCATTGTGCCAGAGAGATAGGAAGAAGGGAAAGACTTCTGGAAGGGCTACAGACAATATAGTCTGTGAAGCAACCTCTGTCTCCCAATGCCATACATGGTCTGCAGTACAACATGGGAAAGAAGGGAGTGTCACTCAATTGCCTACCACTACCGCCCCCTATGACCTGTCCCCTGATGGTACAGATTCAGCCTGTTTGGATGGGCCTTTTGAAGTAAGCCTTTGGCCAGTGCCCAACCTCTGGTGCCATCCATGGTAGAAAAGACAAGTGTTTCTAGGTGTTTCCAAGCTGAAGAATAGAGAGACTAAAATTTTGCAGAGAAAGAAACTGCAGAGAAAGATTTTCTCTGCAAAATTTTTAGAGAAAGAAAGGTAGGGGAGAGAACCATCCAAGGGACTAAGGGTCTAGGGAGACAGAGGTGCCTCCAAGACACATGTAGTCTGATATTGCTTGCAGGAAAGTTCTGCTGTATGCCTCCATCCAATGCTTGACCTGTATATTTGTAAAAAAGCAAATATCACAATGACGCTGTAAGCCTCCAGTGCCCCTGCTAAGAGGCATCTTTTTTTTATTTTACATTTGGGGGGGTTGCAACTGCACTTATTCAGCCAACAGCTTTTCCGTTGGTCGTTGGCTGTTTCTTTTGTATCCTTTTTAGCTTTTGAGCCCTCTGGGACAGGCAACCATATTTAAATGTCTTTTGCTGTGCAAATCACTTCCTTTAATATAATTTTATTGTTAAAATGTATTTCCTACATTTCCTGCCCCCTCTACCCTCTTAGCAAGGATAGTACTGCACCTCTGAAACTTTTCAGCACTTTGGGAAGTGAGGCATGAGTACGTAACATTATTTGAAAAGAGGCTCAGTCATTACATTGTCTCAGATAATGACAACTGCACATTTTCAATTATAATTTTTTTTTCCTAAAAGGAGACAATAAAAAGAACGTAGGCGATGTACTGACATACTTAGACTCAGACTCAGTTGTGCCAGACTAGCACAAAGTATGAAAACACATAAGCTGCTTTTAGTATAGGAAGGAGCAGACAACTAGATAAGCTATTGTGTGCTGTGCCATTCTAAACAACAAAACAGTGCACCTAGTAGCAGTCGAGATGTGAATAGATCTTGAACTGAGTCAGGCCTCAGATCCTAATTCCTTTAAAAAGTGGTTTCCAGTTGGATCTTTCATCAGCTGTAGTGACCTGATGTCTTCTGGATAACCAGCAAAATAAACATAGTGTTGCACTCTAGTCCTTACTTTCCACCATGGTTTTTCTGTTACTGCCATTTGAAATAGGCCGTGCATGCATACCCAGAACTTTCAAATGGCACCAACTCCAAAGAAGAAATTGAACCTAATGTGGCAGGAGTAGGCTCTAGGAAGAATTGATGATGGGGTCCAGTCTTACCTTAACCATCAGGTTCCAGTCCTGTTCACTGCTGTCATTTTTGCCACCAGTAGCCAGCAATATCACTGTAACTATAACACACAGCAAATTTAAATGTTTGTTGTTGTCATTTTAAAAATTTGCATACTGTTTTCCAATCAAAAAAACTTTACAAACGGGAACAACCAGGCTGAGTGGCCAGCTGGAGGGCAACTCATTGTAAAGGGATATTTTTCCTCTTACCCCGTGTTGTGCCCCAGTCATCTCTATGGGGTTAGAGTCATCTCTACTCTGATCAGAGTTAGTGAAATTGCTGGTGCAAATCCGAGCAGCCTGGTATGACGCTGGGATGGCAAGGAGGGAAGTTAGGATCCAGCCTGTGGTGCCATGCCAGTCCTACCTGCCTCCCGGGCCTACCATTCCACCTTCCCCCTCTCCCTGCCTGCCTCCATTTTGCCCTCCCACCCATCTATGCCGCCGGTCTCCCTTTGCTGGTATGAACCCATCTGCTCTAGCTGCAGATCCGGTGTTCGTGGGCTGGCACTGGCCTCTGCACCAGCAAAGCCTGCTTGAAAGGAGATGCAAATGTGCTTTATGGCACATTAGTGACACCCCTGGGCCGACTCGGGGGACCTGTGCTGGCCAAAGTGAGAGCCGGGATTGCACTTCAAGTGGGAAAAGACATTTTAAAAAATGTTTCCCTGTCCCAGAGGACAAAACACCTCTGGAAAAGACATTATGCTGAGTTGAATAGGAACAGATGCTCTCCCCATCTAAATACATGACAGCCACCATTGTAAAGGGGTGCCTTACCTCAGCAGGGGCATAGGCAAGGAACACCATCCTTTATTCCATCCCATTCTATGCACACCTTGCTGATCAAGACCTCAGGAGCAGAAGGAGTATAATTTTTAGCACGGTTATCCTAAGGGATTCCAAAAAGGAAATCCAGTCCTTTAGTCATATACAGCTCTGGTGTTAATTTTAAGGACTGCAAACATGGATTTTTTCCAATTGATCTCCCTTGTCAAGGGAAAAAGTCTTTTGGATTGCCAGGGTCAAACAATCTATCCATTTGGAGATAATAATCACATGTTATGGCAATAAGACAGACTAAGAATAATAACTTCTTCCCAGATTGCAAAAAACCTCAAGCTGACATTCTCAGTCTTTTATTCAGTGGGGTGGAAGAAATAAAAATTTTGCTATGATGCATTTCTTGTTTTCTCCACTGATTTTATTTTCAGTTATTCTGACATCTGCATTGAGGCTTCAAGATTAGTGGACTGTTTTCTTTTTCTATCAGGTTGAATGAATTTTGAGATGTTAGTGGGTCTACTGAAAATTAATTTGATGTGGAAGCTGGTCAGGAATTCTCATGTGTGTCATCTCTCTCTCATAATAATGAGTTTTGCTGGAAAAAAAATATGGTTCCCTGTCAGGGGGTGATAACAATAAGTGCAAGTGACTAATTTAGTAGTTCCTTATATTAGATCTCTATTAACTCCACTTGGGAATTTTTTTTTAATTATTACACTTGAATCCTAATCTTATATGGTATTTCCAATGGTCTACTATCCATGGGGTTGATCAAGTTCATACTTCCTAGGCTTCAGAAATGCTGCAGCCTCATACACTCCCATGATCATTCACTAGGATAATTCACTATTCTCTGAGACACATGTAACATGCACTCATGAGGAATTTTGACTGCATGTGCTAGGACCTTGGTGCAGTGGCTCATGACACAGTTTAATAGATTGTCATGAAATAAGGGTAAGAATATATGTGCAGCACAATACACTTTATGGGGGAGGGTGAATATACAATAATAAGAAGGGGGAATGCACAATACAAATCACAGAGCTAAGCCCTAAATGGTAGTGGTTGCTAGACAGATTAGGATAAAGGGGACATCTCTGGAATACATAAACGTGCAAAATGGAGGAAGGAGATAAAGAGGAAATTGGAAACAAGATGTGAATGGCGAGATATGTGTTTCTCAGGGAAGTAAGAGTGATTACTCACAAGGGCCAGGAAATAGGTAACCAGGGTTTGTGCAGTACCAGGAAAAGGAGACAAGGAATGTAAAGCTAGGAAATGAAAAGAAGCTGGAGAGGACCAAGTGTTTTCACTTGGGGAGGGAGTGAAACTAGGTGGGGAGGGAAGGCAGAGAGACCATGGGAGGGGGCGATGGCACATGCCAAATCCTATACCCTTTTTTAAAAACTCTCCACACCTTTCTTCTTGAACTTGTACTAGCTAAAGAGCTGATGCAGGTCTGAGGAGACCCATTGGCGAATGACAGGCTTATGAGCGATAAGGGGAAATAATTCCTCCAAAGCCCTGTGGATAGAGTGTGCCTTTTTGAAGCAGCTGCATTGGTGGGGGTGGGGATAAGATTGGGCTCCATCTATTTGTAAAAGCACTAGATTAAACTAGGGTAGTGGTTCCCAAACTTTCCTGGATCACGATGCCCCCGCAGACTAGCTCAGCCGGACCCCAACTTCTTGGATCTTGCAATCTCGCAGTGCCCAGGAGAACAGGTAGGAGAGGCCACCAGGGACATTCCATGGTGCCCTTGTGAGTGAGCCACAACACCGTAAAATATCACAACACAGACTTTGGGAACCCCTGAACTAGGGTATTGTTGTGTCACAGCTCCTCCCCACTGGGTATCGTGCCGGCTTAAGGCTGGTTAGTTTCCCTTTGTTAACTCACCAGGGCAGTAAGCACATGTCAGAGTCAGGTCCCAGTCCAATAAATGCAGATTGCCAAATCACAGTCCAAAGTCAATATGCCTGGGCACAGTCCAAGGTCAAATTCCAGGTAAACCAGTTAGCCAATGCAAGGTGCCAAATCAGAGTCCAGAAATGATATGCTAGGTCACAGTCCAAGGTCAGATGCCAGTTAGTTAGTTTCCTCTCCTTCAAACATTCACTCCTCCCACAACTCACAATCCTTTCTATCTCAGGTGCTCCTTATATCCTGAGGGATCTCCTTGCCTCTAGTGGCTGCAGCTGTGCAGCACATCTCTTGCAGAAAGGCAAGAGACCCTTAACCCTTAAAGGGGCCACTGCGGACACCACACTCTATCTCCTCGCCAGATCTTCTGTGGTTCCCATACAGGTATCTTGAATATGAAAAGGAAGGTTATAGGACCCACCAATGAGATAGGACTAGAGCAGTGATTTTCAACCAGTGTGTCGTGGCATAGTGGTTGCCATGAGGGGTCCACAAGAACTCCCCCCTCCCCACAAGCAGCATAGTGTGCCTTGTCAATTGTTAAAATCCTGATGGTGTGCGTTGACAATTTTAGTGTCTTGTCAGTGTGCCGTGAGATGAAAAAGGATGAAAAATGCTGGACTAGAGAATCAGTAAGGATAGCATAGAACCCAGAACCAAAAAGTTTCACTTCAGATTGATACCAAAATGTAGTTCCTGAAGAAAAGCTCAATTCTTCTGCACAACAGGCCCAAATCACTCAGTAACCTGTTTTGTTTTGGGGGTTCCTCATTTCAGAATCCAAGTGCTGTACTATATGTAGCTAGGAAAGATCTCACAAATGACACAATTTGCAGCATGGACTTCTCTCAGACAAGAAGCTATTACGAGTTTGGAGGCCAGCCAAAAGAGGAAACAAGGTTGTTATTGGCATGATTTTAATCATGATAGACAATTAGCAAAGCTTAATTACGTTAAGAAAGAAAATGAGCGTGAGTGGCAATAATGAATTTCCCTAGTAAATCTCTTGTGCCTCAAACTAAAATAGCTGACCTATAAATAGACCCAAATTAGAAGAGGTGTTTGCCCACATGGCCCAGCATTGTTTACCTCTCACCAAGTATGGCTTTGGCAGTAAAGATGGTGGTGAAAGTGATAAGAATGTACAAGTGCAGACTTGTACTGCCAGAACAATGCCGAGCCCAAGAAAAAAAATCTATTCTACATATATTGTCTTGGATATAGTTCTAGTATGATATTAACTGTGCAATCTATGCATGTCAGTAGTAAGCTCCAGTAACGGCTCAATCCTGTTCAGGGCTGGCCCAGTGTGTACAGTGGTGCTGATGCAGCCTTCACTGCATTCTTATGGGCTGGCCAGGCACCAGGGGAGAGGATATTTTATATATACCTATTCTGCTGCTGTTTGGTCTCCATTGGGCCTCCTCAGATTGGCACCAGCTCATTTGCTGGCATAAATCCAAGTAGGTCCAAGAGGGGATGCTGGGCCTGGACTGGGAACATAGGATATCGGCACCACGGCTCCTACCTAGCTCCACCCCTGGTCCACCCTTGACATGCCCTAGGCCTGGTCAAAACCACACCCCAATCCTTCCCTGAACCACCCTTCCACCACCTTATCTGGACTGGCAGAGTGTGCAGGTGGTTCTGGTATATGCACAGAACCTCTACCTTTTTCCACTGGCAGCTCTGTAACGTGCAATGACAGCACAACATTTGCACCATCATGAGATCTGCTGTTGTAAATGGCCCATAGGATTGGGCCATTTGTTTAATAGAACTTATTCCCAGGTGAGCATGTTTACACACAACCAAATCTGCAAACAACTAAAGAATCTTCTCTTCATCGTTGACAACCCAACCCTATTCTTCTGCAGCTCCAGCACAGCTGTCACTACGCTGATGCCAGTCATCACAAACATGCCGTAAAGCATGTTTTCAACTACTTGCAAGTAGGAAGCGCCAGCAGGAAGGCCTGCACTGTCCTGCTGGTGCTGAATCCAGCCCACCAGTGCTCCTAAGTTCAGCGCCAAGCAGCATGGGGGGGAGGACAGAACGGAAGCGAGAGAGTGTTTTGGGGCAGGGGAGGGCAGGGAGGGGGCAGTTCAGTCTCAGAAGGGGGCAGCGTAAGTGGAGGAGGCCTCTGCCCTAACCTAACCCCCTTCTCAGGCTGGAAGCCCTACATGGGGCTTTTCGAACTTGCGCCAGCGATTTTACTGGCAGATTCAAATAGACCCATTGGACAGTATGGAGTGTTACACGGGGTAAGGGAACAAATGTTGCCTTACTCTGAGGAGGCCTCCAGCCTGCTCAGTGACAGATACCAGATTGCGCTGCCCATTTCTTTTGAAAACATCTTTCTGTTTACATTGAGGAAGAAGTCTAAGCCTGTATGCCTTTAAAGGATGTCATGTGTCTGTGAGAAAGAAGAGAACTGTCATCTTTGAACTGAATTCCATGGCCTTAACACAACTTATAAATCTAAAGATTTAAAAATACTACTGTTGATTTCAGATACATATTAGTGAGGTCTTAGCAGGTTTTCCTGGGGTTGTTAATGGCTTTTATGTCAAAGAAATTTGTGTCTAAAATAAAAAGAGGGGGAGAAATTGAACAGTACACCATCAATAGTATATTCAGATATAAAATAATTGTTATAATATCCACATTAGTGGCCTTTAGGTCTATGCATGCATGAAGTGGGGGGAAAAAACTGAACAAGACTAGTTAAATCATCCAAAGTTTTAATGGTGCCATTATAAAGGGGCATAAAAAGGATCTGGAAGTGGTAACCCAAAGAAATACTGCAAAATGGTTTTATGTGCAGTGTCTGCTTTTGTACTCAAATGCAGGCTACGAAAGCAACTAGAATGTTTAAAACCCGCAAGAGATCTATGCTTATAGGAAGTCCAAGAAAGTCAATGAAGCTGGGCCAGTTTCAAAATATAGTCCTGAACATAACCTTCCACTGGAGAATTAGGGACACATCTTTTTAATGGTGTGTTCCTTCATCTTGAGTACATGTGTTAAGAAAAGAAGACGATATAACCCATTAAATATACTGAGAAAAAGAAAAGTATGTATCTTATTATGCAGATTAGCTTTAGTACTAGCTACTGTACTTTGAATGAAGTCTCACATGTATGCAGGGGTGCAGCTAGTTTAGCCACTGTGATAATTTGAGGGCCAGTATGCATGATATAAGGCGGGCTACGTGAGCTATTGGGTGTAATTCACTCATTTCTTGAACATGTCAGGCTGAGCTGAATAGAAAATGGGTAGTGATGGATTGTTTCCATTGTGGAGTATCTAAAACTCTGATCTTTTTGAAGTTAATGTGTCACAAACCCCGAAGATCATGGTGAAAGACAAGCCTAGAAGTGGCTCACTTGTGTCCCTTTTCACTATCTCATTGTGAGCCATGCTCCCTGGGCTGATTACTACAGTGTGCTAATTTTCATCTATCAGGGACACTTTTATATCTAAAAATAAAGCACTACAGTGTAATTCTGCACAGTGTAGCAGCACTAAATGAAACCAATTCCTAGGGGAGCAGTGGAGGCCCTAACCTGGTGACTAGAGTCAGTTATAGGAGGGATGAGGAGAGCCAGGGACAGTGCAAAAACTGGAATGGAACAGACCAGAGCACGTCATTCATATATGCAATGGATGCAAAAACCCAAACAAACAAAAAACACAGCACAGTGTGTTAGAGACACTTGAGAACAATGCAGGATTTTAGAACTCAAGTTTTTTCCATAGCATGCTTTTGTTCACCCCTTGCTGGCCGAAACCCATCAGGAACACAGAATGAGCCAAATGGACATTTTCTAATCCATTATCATGCTAAACACAGTGGCATATATTAGAGACACATGAGAACAATATTTTCAAAATGCCACCCCATGCAGAACCTTCTCACTCAAAACTTGTTTTCAACAAACCGCAACTTTGAATCACTGGTCTTCAGGTACCAAAGCAAGATTCACATACTCCAATACATTAGGTGGGAGTGATAAAATGAGACCACAGATGGCCCCAAATTCCATACTCAAACACTCAATCTGGACAACAGACAGTTTTTATGAGAAGGGACAGGATCACGTGATGACATAACTGCCAATTACTTCTGCATTCTGAGCCTGCAGAAATCATTTGGCAGATTCAGAACACAAACAGCAGAGGCAGAGGTGGTTGCAGTGGGACTTTTTGATCTCCCTGCTGCAACATTCTGACTTCTTTTTCTCTAAAGGAGAAGCTGGAACAGCATGTCAGGGAGACCGAAAAGCTTCTGAAGCAGGAGAAGGTAGTGGACTATGGCTGGGCTTTTAGGGGCAGCCAAAAGGGCCTTGAAGGCCACATGCAGCTCAAGGGCCTCTTGTTGAACCATACTCTAACACATCCTTCTGTTTTGTACATCTGTTACATATATTAATAGTCTCTTCCATTCCAGCGTTGACACCATGCCACCCATGCAGAGAGAGGCGGACTGAAATTTAATCCAGAAAAGATGCAAATACTGTTGATTTGAAATAGGTCCAGTTCATGCTTAGGTGAACAAGAATCTGAACATGACCAACCACAAATAAATAGGTGGCGCCTGAATGCGAATCATGAGACAGAAGTTCGCAAAGTTGCAAAACTTTCACCATGATGGAAAAAGGGTTCTAGGTGTCTATTTTAAGCAGAGTTGTAAAGCACAAGACCTTTTTTTCCCCTGAAACAACCCATCAACCCTCACAAGACTGCTAGTGAGAATAAAATAGAAGCAGAAGCAGAAAAAACTGCACAGTTGAACTAACTTTCTCCACCCTTCCAATGGACTGAGTGGGCTTGAAAGCTAAGCCTTCACATTTAGCTGAGGTTTGGGCTGTGTTATTCCAACCCAGTTTTTCCTATTTCCAACTTTTCAGAACAGATTACTATGCCAAGAAGACTGCTTCCTTAGCCAAAAGTAAAGAATTTGACCCCAGTTCACCCACTTCTCCATTCTGAAAGTTGAGGAAACACTAATGGAGGGGAAACAATAACACAGAGACACAGGATTCAACAGATAAAAATTAGACATTGGCACCCAGTTTACCACCTTCAAAACACTGAGCTAGGGACTCTGCAATAAATGGGAGGGTGGGGGCAATAACATATCTACATAGATAGGGAAAAAAACACAAGATAATAAACTACATGTAGCAAATTTCATGGATCAGAACTCTTACAGGAGCAAGAAAATGGACAATTGCTGTTAGGGACAAGTGTGCAAATGTCAACATTTCCACACATGCTCAGAGCAAGTAACAGAAATCTGGCCTGTGTGGATATCAGACAGTAGCATCTTCAGTAACCAAATGCAAAAGGATTGGCATGCATTTAAACTGCACAAAGAAATCCAAGGTTCAGAAGAGTTCCAATTATTACTGGAAAACCACTACCATAACAGAACTACAATAACGAACAACAAAAAGGAAACACTGGCAGAACACCACACCAAAAATATCTTTCATAGAAAAGGCAAGAACAAATGAACAAGACAAATATGGGAAGAAAATGAAAATAGAGCCAAGAAATCATTGGCTAAAAACGTGCATTGAAACACATAGCAACATGCTGTGGGTTCGGCTTATAGTAATAAAATGCTCAAGTTCAGAGCTGGCAGCCAATCCCCAAACTGACTGTTTAGTGCTACAACAGGGGAGTCCTTGAGGGAGTGGGAAAGAAAAAGAGATGTGTTTTTTTCCCCCATCCTGTCTCCCGAAACACCATCCCTCAAGACATGCAGTGCCTGTTTCAGGCTGGCTGGAACCCAAAATCCAAACACACTTTCAGGTGGAGGATGCATTGCAATGTATTATTGCAGGTCCGACTTCGATCCAGTTCTGGCATAATCAAGAACCCCAACCTATATGAGCTGTTTATGCTTGAGCTAACGACAGTGTTGCATTCTTTGTCTAGGAATGAGGACCCAAACTCATTCCTATTTGAACTGCATTTGTTGCAATTGTATTTGTTGCAAAAAATTCGATTGTGGCAAGACTTGTCCTTCTCTCTTTCTTGACAAAGTTCCCAACAAAAAAAACTAGTTAGGGAGCATCTGTAAAGATGGTGACCTTCACCTTGCATTACCTTGTCAGACCCTGCCCCACATCTACAGCAAAGCCAGTACAGGTTGTCCCTTGTTATCCACTGGGATTCCGTTCCAGAACCCCTAGTGGATAAAAAAAATCAGTGGATTAAAAATCAGTGGAAAAATAGATTTAAAGACCCACTTCCAGGTTTCTTGCCCCTCCGTTGATCCTAATGGAATAAGGTTGTGCACAGCTCAGCATCCACAGGGGTTTGATTCTGGGACTCCCTGCTGATACCATAAAATGTGTTTTAAAAAAGCAGTTTAAAAAAATTAAAAAGTGTGTCCCTTTACAATTGTGGTTTAGAAACAGTTTTTCTTACTGTTGAAAAGAGGCAGTCAGCAATTAGAAATGCAAAGGACCCCTTGCCTTTGCCTGGCTCAGCTGAAGAATGGAATGATTGCTTGTATGACAGTCTCTCTACAACAGTAAGAAAAGCAGTTTTTTTAAACTGTGATTTTAAAGGGATGGATTTTTTCTGCTCTCCAGGGACCAGCACATTCCTTCTCATTTGCAGTGGTCATTTGTGTTGAGTCAAATCCGTGTATGAAAAATCCGTGTATAACATTGAACATTTCTTCTGAATTGTAATTTTTACTGTAAAATTTTGAGTCTTTTTTCTTCTGGTTCTGCTTACAGCAGAAATGGCTCTCAGCCATTGTATATCAATATTGGGGAAAGGAGTTTACATTTTAAATAGTTTCCTTTCTAGCCTGAGAGGCAGGCTAACTTTTGCCCCAATTCTATCCTCCTCCCCTGCTGGCATAACTAGTGGTTGTCCTTTTAGAAGCAACACAACAACAGACCTGGTGCCCTCCCTTACATCTGTCATATTATGCAGTGGTTAACATAATTTATGTGCTGCCTTTTCTAGGCTCAGTCAAGTGGTGTACAAAGACTTAAAATCCAACTTGCAAATTACACTTTAGAAAAACAGGACAACAGCAACAGATTAACACAGAACTAACCTGCTGTACCACTGGCATCGATAGGGAGGTGCGAGCCGCACCGGGTGACACGCCGGGGGGGTGACGCGCCCTGGGGGAGGACATGCTAAAATCGTGGCATTAGGAGCTACCGTGTCATACCATACACCGTTGAATGCGGAATGGCCAGCGGAGTGCAATGCAAAAAACAGAATCGAAATAGCTCCTTTTTTTCAAAAGTTATGGCCAAAAAACCAGAAGGAAAAAATGCATGGAGCCCTATAGAAAGTGACAGTGAGCCGTATCGGGCGTTTACTTGTGAGTAGGCGTACTTACCATAGTCCGTTGGAAAGGGCAGGCTGAGAGGAATCCAGTGACACCAGAATGGTCCCGATCCAGTGAATTCAGCCCCCCAAAAACACCCAAGAAGTTCCCCCCTCCCAGAGGCAAGTCTAAGCCCAAAACGAAGCCACTTGGCTGCGTTTACTCACAAGTAGGCAGACTTGCCTTAGTCAAGGCAGACTGAGAGGCTCCAAGGATGTCAGAATGGTCCTGATCCAATGAATGCAGCCCCCAAAAACATAGAGAAGGGGGTCCCCCTCCCAGCTGCGAGTCTATGGAGCTCTATGGAAAGTGACCAGCCTCATGTGGCGTTTACTTATGAGTAGGCAGATGTGCCTTGGCTGGTGGTCAGGCCAGGCAAAGGGGAATGTGAGGACACCAGAATGGTCCCGATTCGATGGAGCTGGAGTGGAACAAATGATCCAGAAGGCAGCCCCCCCCCTCTAAAAAGAACAAAAAAGAGACTTCTTTTTTGGTAAGAGGTAAGTTTTCTATTTTGCACTTGCAAAGCCAGGTGGGTCTTTATATGGATATGCCTGAAATACTTGTAGAAGAACTTTAAACTGGGCACTGAGGAGGGCTGAAGATCTCACTGATTCTTTTAGGGGGTTGTTATTGCAGGCAGGCTACAGAGTAAGCTCCATTGACCACTATGGGACTTACTTCAGAGTAGACATGCATAGGATTGGGCTCACAGGCTGCAATTCTACCCACACTTTCCTGAGAGTAAGCCCCATTGACCACTATGGGACTTACTTCAGAGTAGACATGCATAGGACTGGGCTCACAGGCTGCAATCCTACCCACACTTTCCTGAGAGTAAGCCCCATTGCCCACAATAGGACTTACTTCAGAGTAGATTCACTTGGTGGAACAGGACTGGCTCCCCCTTATTTAATTATTTCTTTTATTTTAATTTAATTATTTATAATTATTTAGTTTAATTTGCTTGATGATGTCACTTCTGGCCATGACATCACTTCCAAAGGGTTCTGGACAGATTGTCATTCTAAAAAGTGGGTCCCACTGCTAAAAGTTTGAGAACTGCTGCAATAAGGTGTTAGTAAGTTGACACGGGTGTGTGTGTGTGTGTGTGTGTGTGTGTGTGAGAGAGAGAGAGAGAGAGAGAGAGAGAGAGAGACTCTACAAGTTTTCAAAATCACTAAAATCAGAATTTGGAGGAATAATCCCATCATGTTATATATCAATCAATGCGTAATTTCCTGCAGAATGCAATGAAGCAAACCACATTGAAATATCTGTGTTATAACAAAAGGTACAGCCAAAAAACTGGTGGGGCGGGGTGATGGCACATCACCACGCCCACTTGGGGCGTCGCCCCACCCACTACATGGGGTGACGTGCAGGCCTCCCACACCAGGTGAGGCGAATCCTAGTGACACCACTGTGCTGTACCAAATGCCAGTGAGAAGTGAGGTGGAAATTAAGAATTTTCACAAATGACTGAAGACATTTATAGAGATCATTGGAAGGGTGAAGAGTCATTTAACCACAACTAGCAAAGAGTAATGTTTTGTTAATGTAAAAATCTGTCAAATTTTTAAATGATATTTTTTCTGCCATCACATGTACTCCCAAAAGTCTTCACTCATAAGAACTTCAGCAAGAATTGTCTGTGAGGTGACCAACAAACGCACAACAAATATCTGTCCATGAATAAAGTTGCAGAATTATAATGGGCAGCCTAAATTTCAGTGCAGCGAATCAGTGGTGCTGGTGTGGGCTATTTTGCATCCCACAGGGGAATTTTGGTTCCTGGAGACATCCTCAGGGGTAAGGGGCTCAGGTCCTCGATAGAATTGGGCTGTAGGTAACTTATTTTTAGCATGTTCCTCCATCTGTCTTATCAGGAAGGCACTTTGAGGTAATGACTTGGGTGAATTTGATGATGCTTCATTTTGAAAGATGTCATTTTAAGAATTTTTAGAGGTTTCAAAACTGCCCTGTGGGAGATCTGTTCCATACCAAAATGTCATTTCAGATTCTGGACTACATGTTTCTTTGGACTCTTGCTTTATAAATGTTTCACATCACCTGCATTTTTCATCATTGCACTTTCATGTGAACTGTGAATTCCTTGTAGGTAACCTACAATGCCTCTCTGAAAGCTGAAACATTTTGAGGGGGTGAGAGGGGAAAAGATTACCTTCTTCCTGTGTCAGAAAAGATAAAACCACCCTCTGATTCCCCCTCCCCACTTCTGGTGCCTAGTAATTCTATTAATATTGTAACAAACAGAGTCTTTATAGTGTCATTCATTGATCGATGTGTGAAAATTAAAACAGGCACGTTCCAAAAGTGGGCACTGTATAGTATAGCATTTAGTTTAAAACCAGTAGAATCACATGTTGTTTTTCCAGCAGCATGGAACTTTCCCGTAATTCATCAAATCTTTTTGCACAAAATCTAATTTGGGTGAAGAGCTCTCATCATTTTTTCAGGCAGAAGATATTTGAAAAATATGTATCCTGACTCTCCACCTTTGCAAATTCCTACTTATATTGCAAGAAGATAAGGGTAATACAGATTGAATGATCAAACTTTTAAGACAGGATTTTCATCAACCCCATCATGCTCAAGGAGCACCATTCAGAGTCAGCTCAAGTGTCTTTTGCTGCCTTAGGCATGGTGAGACAAGGGCATCCTCCATCTAAACTGAGAGTATATTCCAGTTCGAGGTGCCAACAATGTTCACTTAGTGAATGCCCAGGAAAAAAAAACTGCAGGGGGTACATAAATTATGTAATACTTGCCTTAAGAAGAAACCAGTATTGCCAGCTACTGAATACTACTCTGGCTCAGGTTAAAATATGAAGAAATCACAGCCTCAACAGTCCCCAACCACCCCCCTCTCCCACATCACCTGTAAATTCCCCCCTGTTCTCTTTCAATAACATTGGTCCATCTGGCACAGCAAAGGTGGTGGAACTTTAGCCATGGCAAGAGGGAAGGAGGATAATCTGATCTCTGTCACCCTCCCTGCTCCAGCATGCTGTTAGTATACCAGGAAGAAAAGTCCCTGTGGCCCGTCTGAGGAATGGAATGATGCAAATCACTGTGAAGTGATGAGAATTATCACCTATGGTAGCCCTTGGAAACACTCCATCTCTCAAGAGCCACTGATGCTTGTCTTTCAAGCATGGTATTAGCAGGCCAGAAAGGGGTGGAAAGAAGAAGTTGAGATCTCTCCTTCTCTCTTACTGCAGCCACAGTACTGTCAATGTTACCCCATATAGGTAAGTGTAATTGAAGTGGAAGCTGGGACAGGACTGGGAGATGAGGGGGCTTGTTGGGTAGGAGGGAGAGGCTGACTGTAAAATTGGCTCACATAATACAACACACATCGGACATCATGAAGCCTGCTGTAAAAAATGATACAGAGACAGCAGATGAGAAGAAAGATTATTCCCAGTCCACCCCACAGCATATTCGTGAGATTCCTTCAGTCCTTGCCCACCGGAAAAGAAAACAAAAATGTAGCACTCAGAAAATATGTTAGGGGGGAAAAAAAAATAAAGAAAGCATTCAGAGTTTTCCCTTTTCAGACACAAGAGCACTGTATCACAGTGCTTGTTTCGAATCTGCTTAAGAAAGTGAACTATTGGAGCAAGTTGTGTTTTTCCTGATTTGCTAATTATTTTCTCATTTCCAAGCAGCTGCAGCAATTGAATTAGACCACAGTAAGGAAGGCAGTATAGAAAAATCTCCTCTCCATGCTTTGGAATTGTTTTTCACTACATCGTGTACAAAACCTCAGTTTAAGTTCATTATTAACCTGTTCAAACTATGCCTGGAGTTTGTGGACATCTGTTTATACTGGGAGACACAGGTATCTCTTTGTGAATCAGGGTAAAGATAGACCCATTTTTAAACCATTTTGTACCTAGCAAAGACAGCCTTGTGCTCTGGGTAATGAATGCTTGCTTCTTACATAATGTTTCTATTCTGTGGAAGAATACTCATTTGAAAACGTCCCATCACACTATGAATGCGCCCCCCCTCCCCCCGGAAAGATCTATGAGAAGAAATTTTGTCTTGTGCTTGTAGTTGGTCAGTCAACCTTGTTAACGAACAAGCCAGTGCCCACAGCATCTTAAAAAGAAAGCATCTTAAAAAGAAAATTGATGTAAAAGAGCACTCATGAGACATGCAAAATCAGGAAATCAACCCTGTAAATGTATCTGCACTTAGAAGATGAGGCCTGCACTAAGAAGACAAGGGCTGCAATCCTAACCACACTTTCCTGAAAATAAGCCCCATTGAACAACATAGGACTTACTTCTGAGTAGACCTGGTTAGGCTTGCACCCAAGGTCTTTGAATTTTAAGCATAACCACTCATATCTATACAGTACTATGATAATCTTTCATAGCATGAAGGATTACCACATATAGTATATAAAATACAGGTTGAGTCTTCTTATTCACAAGGGTTCCATTTTCATGGATGGCAAAAATTGCATTAAAGCAAATCTGTTAAAAAAACAATGTCCCTTTGCTAGGCAATTTAAAAACAGCCTTGCTGACATTTGTGATGTAAGACAGTGTCATTAGGCAGACAATTCATCAATCAGTCTCTCTCCAGGCACTTAGAAAGGCTTCACTCCAAGCCAACAACCCCTCCCTTCACCAATGCAAACTGATAATTATTCTTTCACCTGCTCAGGGGGAAGGGAGGGGTAGCTTGCCTTAGAGTGAAGCTGTTCTAAGTGCCTGGAGAGAGAATAATTAATGAGTTGTCAGCCAGCTGCCTTCTCTTGCATTAATGAGGCTATTGTTATACATCTATTCCTTTAATTTAAAGGACACTTCTCATTGAGATAAAACCACGGGTTAAAAATCCATGGATAATTAGGTTATACCTGTAATCTTGTCTCTATTTCAGTTGGGTGGTTGCCTTTATGTACAGTAGTCCTGCAAAAATTTTTGCCCATAAGTTCTATGAAAATTAGTGGAACATGTGTTCAGGATCACAGCCATTGCAGGTAATGTGACACAGCTAATGTTTCAAAATATTTCATGTACTAAATATCTATGTCGCAACAGTAGAGGCTTTTACTGAATACAAATATGTGAGAATACAAGTTGTCTATGTGGTCTGTACTGTAGCCACCTGCACAAAATTGCATTGTGTAATCACTTTGATCAGCTAAGTGCCACTTTTATTTAATTGAACCATATCCATTGACATTTGCAAAGTGTGACTGAATAAAATACAACTTAATAGAAATAGGATACATCAAAGTAACATTCAGCATTGTCTCCCCCCCCCCCCATAGACAAAATCCATATTGTCTAAAAATGCAAGATAAAAGATGGAGAGTTAGCTGGAACTCCATCACGTACAACCACAAGAAAAGGCATTGACCAATTGCTTTATTTTCATGTGCCGATTTATACAAATCTAGTTTGAATAATGAGAGGCCCAGCTGGTACAAATCGTTACGGAATGCCTTTCAAAGCCATCTCTAACAGAAGCACATTCATTCTATTTTAACCAAGAACAAATTGTCTCAAATCATGCTTGAGTCTCTCAGATGTACCGAACACAAATCCAAACTACTGTTTGGAAGGGACAATTAATTTATGTGCTTATCTCACAGCAGATGTGAGCACTGACAGGTTGCTCTACAACAGTTCTCTGAGTGGCTCCCCAGTGAGTACGGTTTGGGGGGGTGGAAGGGACATCTCACTTCCCACATAAAGCAACCTTGGCAGGCAAAGTTGCTCAACAAGCTATTTATTAGTTGCTCTACTCCTCCCCGGCTGTTATATTAATATAACGAATTGTTCACAGGTGCTCCAAATGAGGTTTAGATGATCACTGGGATCGCTGTTACCAGAGCAAGCCAAATTAGGAGGAGCAGATGCATGAAAACCACAACAGTACCTGAGCAAATGTACAAAACATTTGTACATGAATGTCATTGCACACACATGGCCTCAACAACCTTAGCAATACAGCACTATTATAAGTGTTTTTAGGGCTTGTCCTCAGGGGAGCATTGCATGCCCCTGGTTTTCTGCTTTTCCTCCATACTGGATGTTCAGAAAGCACTATACTGGGGGGGGGGGGATTGTATTTATGCTATTTTTAGTTCTGCACTTTTAAAATTTGTACCCAGCATATAATTAATGCATTCTCAGCATAAACATGTTCAGAATGGTCAACAACAAGAAGCAAAACTATCCTATTAAACAATAGCATCAAGACTGTCATACACCAACATTAAAAGCAGAGAGGGCAGTGGTAAAAAGATTAAAAACAGAAACATCAAAGAATCCAAATAATCATAAAAATCCTATCCCCTCCCCCCCAAATTTATTTGGTAAAATTGGAGTAAAATCTAATTTAAAGCTTGATGGCAGCACAACCAATATCCTATACCCCTTCTTGGCCTCAGTCTGCCTTCTTAGGTCCACTCGTACTTGCACAAGCAAAATCACTGGTGCATGTCCAAGTAGACCCATTCGGGCAGCAGAGGCTTATCCCTTGACAAGGGAACAAATGTTCCCTTACAGATCCACCCTCATGAAAAAGGAGTTTCTGTCTTGATTTGAATGTATAACTACAAAAATTTTAAATCATACATTTGTGACTAATGGAATCTGGAAAGAAAATACAAAGTTAAATGCAACAAGGATTTGTTTTCCAAAATATGAATGTAAATTTCAGAAGATATAAAAGATGCATAAAATTCCTTGCATATTTATGGCAGAATTAGCAAAGAAATTGATTAAATGCACCGACGGACTTCCATCATCATAATGCTTTCTGTTATACAGGCAGGAAGGCAGTAAAAAACTCAGGAATTAAACTCATAGTATAAAACAGTAAAGTATGTAAGGCAATTACATTATGAAGCTTGAGAGCTGATATACAGGTTAAGCCTACTTATGCATGGATTTTCATTCACAGATATGACACAACATGGGTTCCCCGAACACGCATTGAGCCAGACATGGCTCAACCTGAACCCTCTGAAGGCAACTGGAGTTCTGCTTTGGTCACTTCCAGAAGGCTTTCTGAAACTTGCAGAGGCTGTGCATTGCGGGCTTCAGAATGCCTCCCAGAGGCAAAAGAAAGTGACTTCCATTTGAAGAAGAGTTGAAAGCAAAGTGAAGAGGAAGGAGGAAGGAGGAGGAAGTATAGGTGGAGCCTATTTATCTGCATTAGTTCCATTCCGTGACTCGGCGAGATTAACAAAAAACGCATTGTGCTAAATTCCATAGAGTTACGCAAATATGCTGCAGACGGACACTTCCGAATGGAAGGAAACTAAGGCAGCTGTTCTCAATCCCCTCCCCTCCGCTCCATACTCAGTCCTCCCGTTGCCAGCTGCCCAGCTTCTTTCACAGTTGGGATGCTGATCTTTTAAGAGTCCAGCCCTATGCATTTCTACTCAGAAGTAAGCCCCATTCCAGTCAATGGGGCTTACTCCCAGGAAAGTGTGGAGAGGATTGTAGGCTAAATCTCATGCTTTGCTTGATGGGAAGGCTTGCTTGCACCATGGGGGGAGTTGCTTGTGTCGGTGATTGTCTGCACCATGGGGGGGGGATTCGGCAAACACTCCCTGGGGTCTTTTAAAGCAATCCTCTCTGTTGCTACCACACCTGCCCCTGTGTGTGTGTGTGTGAGAGAGAGAGAGTGAGAGTGAGAGAACATAAGAACATAAGAACAGCCCCACTGGATCAGGCCATAGGCCCATCTAGTCCAGCTTCCTGTATCTCACAGCGGCCCACCAAATGCCCCAGAGAGCACACCAGATAACAAGAGACCTCATCCTGGTGCCCTCCCTTGCATCTGGCATTAGATTACTCTAGATTACTCTAGACTAGACTAGATTAGATTAGATTACTCTAGATTACTCTAGAGTCAGCTGGACCAGCGCAAGGACGTACGCCAGCCTGTGGAAGCTGCATCCAGCCTCTGCAGTGTCAAAACCAGATAAGTTCATACCGGTCAAGCTCAGCCAGCGTGGGGGTCTGAGGAGGCATGGGCATAGTGGGGAGGAGGCATTTCAGGGCAGGGGGAGGGTGGGCAACAGGCGGGCCTATGGGCAAGTGGCGAAAGAGCAGAGGGTGGGGCTAGGACCTGGCACTTGTGCCGGATCCTGACCCCATTCCTTGGCAGCGCAGCATATTTCCGGGCTGCTTGGATTTGTGCCATCTTTTCAGGTGGCACAGATCTGGGTAGACCTATTAGGGCTGCTGCCGCTCTCCCTGGTGTAAGGGGAAGCATTTCCCCTTGTCTCAGGCTGAGCTGCTTGCAGCCCAAAATTTGTGCTGGATACGAGGCAGGCTTGCCAGCCTCCCTGTTCCAGTGGAAGTTAGGATTGTGCTGCCTGACATTTATCTCTCTGTATTTACACATACTTTCAAACTGCAGGAACTCAGCTCTTTGTAGGGTAATTAGCAGCTATAGTACCTGATTTCTGAATAACCTCAGGGCTCGAGGCAAGTAGTTATCTGATCTTTCTATCACCCATTGGCAACCCACAAAAAATCAGGTCGCAACCCATCAGTGGGTCCTGACCCCCAGTTTGGGAACCACTGAGTTCTAAATAGACACACTGATAGCCTAATCCTAACCAACATGTGCCAATGTAGCCCTGAGGTAAGGGAACAAATGTTCCCATTCCCTTAGGGGGCCTCCATGACTGCCCCTCTGCAGAATGCAGCGTGTACCCTTTTGGCATGCTGCATCAGTGCTGGAAAGTTGGTTAGGACTGGACTGTGAGTTTTTTAGGTAATGGTCTCTCAATCTTATCCTGTTGTAACTGCTGTTTACTAAAGACAGTTGCCCCAGTTCAGCAAGTGTGATCTGCCAGCTACACTACACATCCACGCTTGGCTGGATCAAGAACCAGGTATACAAAAATGGGTCATGTACAGGACTCCATGGCTGGATCCAGTTGCTGGACCAGGACTGTATCAGTCTCCTGCTTGGAGAGTGGGGCAACAAAATCCAGGCCCCCTCCATATAGGATAGGTAATTGGCCCTGTCAAAGCATCAAATACTTCTGTTATTTGTTTGGCAAGTAGGAGCGCAAAGTATGTGTACACAGTTCACCTTTGTGTGCATCTCTGGATCTGGACCATTAAATTTAATACTTGTGTGAGGCCTCCCTGTGGGGGAGGGGAGGGGAGGGCCCACCCAGCCTTTCCGAGGGGGACCCCCTTGTGGGGGCTCCACCTTGCTGCACATGTTCTGGCTACAGAGATTTTCAGCCCTCCCTTCTCCTCTTCAGGCTCTTTGCTGGCTCAGGGGCTCCAGGACTGTTACTGCTTCTTTGCAAGGGGAGCCTCTTCCAGGGCTCCAGGGCTATTTCCCTTCCTGGGTGAGGCAGAGCCTTTTTGCAGTGTTTTGGGCTGCCTGGAAATGGAGTGAGACGCCAGCGCAAGGCAAAGGTGTGTGTGACTTTTGGTTCCCCCACCCCATACATGTTGTAACATATCCGCAGATAAAAAAATCTGTGGATAAATAGGCTGCACCTGTAGAAGGGGCACTATAAAGGCCCCTGAGAGGAAACCTGGAGGAGGAGCAGAAAAGGAGTCATAGGATGGCGCCACAGATTTGGGACAGGGAAAAAGAGTGGCTACTGTCTGGGGGCTCTGGCAGGCTTCCTACTGCTATGAGAAGGGGCACAGTCAGGCTAGGGGGGAAGAGCCTATCACAAGAGTGCACCCCATCAACAAAGTATGCCAGCTTTGGAAAACCCAGTGGATCATTTGCTCTGCCTTGCCAACCAAGCATTCCTGTTCCCCTGTGCTGCCAGGACCCTTTGGGACTCAATGGGTCTCTGTCTGAGACCTACAGGTGTTGATGGATTCAACTCTAGTTAGGAAGAGGGTGATGTGAACCAGGCCATTCTGTTATCTCCCAGTAGGGAGTCCTTTCTTTTTCAGAGTAAACTCTAAGAAGAGATAAGAGGAGACAAGCCCAGCCTCTGACTGTTTGGGATATGCAAAAGACACACAATGGCTACAGAGACAAACACATTTGACCTGGCACATGTGTTTTCAGCTTCCGGTTTGTGCAGTTGATATTTTCTTTGTTCAAAGTGAATAACTTTGACTTCCAGTAACCTTTTCTTTCGGCTCTGGCATCACTGCTGTCATTGTCCATTTTCAATAGATACTAAATGTCCAGATCATAATCACAGATGTATAATGTGCATAGCTGTGATCCTTTTGAAAGTACAATATGATGTGCTGTGTGGCCAAGATTAAAATCTAGCCATAGAATTCAGTCTAGATAATATGTCATCATTTTTTAAACTTATTTACCACTTCATCAGGACTTTGAAAAATAAACAAAAAGTCTTATTTTAAAAAAAAAAATCCGAATGACTAGTGGAAACCTGGACCAAGGCAATCAATCTTGAAAACTGCTTTGATGGCAATATATCATGCACAAATAATATAGAGTCTCATGCCAAAATCCAGGAGAACTTTGAAACCAGTCTTAATAAGTAATCATTTGTAATGGTTTTATTGTGGAAACTGTCAAAAGCCAACCAAGTCCCATATTTAAGAGACAATGTAGTAGTGGTTTGTAGTTCAGATTCTTACTTTCTGTGACCTTGGACAAGCCACTTGTGGCTGAAGTTTCATGTATTCCTACCTACTGCTGAAAACTCTTGCTTGAGAGTATTCCTAGGGTTAGATTACTTTGGTAAAAAGTGCTTTGAGTAGTGTTCACTTCATAATTAAGCCTTATATTATGCAAAATGTTAGCTCAATTTTTCAAAGATGCCTAATGTGCAAGAAAAAAAATTTTTTTTTTAAAGACCAGCTAGAACTTTGGTGCCTTTTTCAGACAAACCTTTCCATTGGCTGGGAAGAAGCCTTTTAAAAGAAAATATCCATTGGGGGAGAGGGAACAGGGTCTGGGTTTAGTGTTTTTTTCAGTTGAGTTGTGAGACTTCTGTGAGCTATGTAACCAGTTATATCTCTGAAATAAAACAGTTTGGGTTCATCTAAATCCAGTATGGTTACTCGTTGGCTATCAAGCAAGGAATAATGGATGAATTACTCAGTGCTTGGATGGCATGGGGCATGAGTAGATTGTAACTTGGTGGTAGCGGTGGGATCAAAGAGAAGGCACAGGTACCGTACAAACCCCTGCAGAACACAAAAGAAAGGGAGCAGATAAGTGCAAACATCCTCTGAGAAACTGATAGCATCCTCTGGAAAACCAACCATGTCCTCTGGGTAACCAACAATGTCTTCCAGCCAACCAGTTTCTCCCCCAAGCTGACCCTGCCCCAGCCCACTAGAGAAAGTATTGTTGCCATTTGGAGTTTTGCAACTGTCCAAATTATGGAATAGAACAATGATACCTTGAACAAGCGTTGTCTACTATGTATCACCCACAGTCACATGGTCTTGGAGAAGGTGTCAGTCAAACTCTGGAGCAGCTTATTAAGAAATTTGTCTTAGAACATCCTAATAATTGGGACAAATTTTTGCCCGTTTCTGAATACTTTGCCATTAATGATGCCATTTGCCATTAATGATACTCCTAGTGAGTGGCTTCAGTTTTCTCCACATCAATTGATTTTTGAAAAAAAAAACACCTAAGATCTCCTGATTCATGAAGGATTTGAAGGCCAACTGGAGACTGAGGGCCCAATTCTATCCAATTTCCCAGTGCCAGTGCAGCCATGCCACTCCCTCCTGTGTTGGGGAGGCAGTCACAGAAGCCTCCTCAAGGTATGGGAACATTTGTTTCCTTACCTCCGGGCTGCATTGTGGCTGCACCGGTGCTGGAAAGTTGAATAGGATTGGGCTTTCAGTCTTTACCAGTCCAGGACTATGTCAACCAGCCACAACAGACTCTGGAAAGTATGAGAGACTTTGCAGCAAAAAATATCCAGAGGGCTCAGGAGATTAAAAAATAGCAATATGGTCACAGAATGCATCCTGTTTCCTTTGAAGTTGGCTCTAAAGTTTGCATTTTAGTACCTCATGAAAAGCACAAATTGATTCCTAAATGAGAATCTGGCTATTGGGTGGTGAAGACCCTTAATAACAACAGTTATTTGATTCAAGATGATCAAAAGTCAGAGAGGCCCTTTGGTTTACACTGTAATAGACTCAAAAAGTGCTTTGAAAGACTTGAGGCCAGTGTGTTGTGTGTTCAAAGTGCTCACCACTAATTGGTCACAGATTTGAATAGTACAGTAAGATTTCTTTTTAAGTGTTACCATCCCTCAGGGCTCTCTAGACCTTCTGTGAGCCTTAGGGTGCAATCCTAACCCCTTATGTCAGTGCTTTCCAGCACTGGCTTAGTGGTGCCAATGGGACATGTGCTACATCTTGCAGTTGGGTGTCACCCACAGAGGCCTCCTCAAAGTAAGGGAATGTTTGTTCCCTTACCTCGGAGCTGCATTGCCCTTATGTCAGTGCTGGAAAACACTGACATAAGGGGTTAGGATTGCGCCCTTATGGAGATAGTTCAGAGTAGTTGAAGGTGTGTGACTCTACCCCTCTTCATGAATGGTTGGCATCCTTCAGTCTCGAAAGACTATGGTATAAGCCTACAGCACCCAGTATTCCCAGGCGGTCTCCCATCCAAGTACTAACCAGGCCTGACCCTGCTTAGCTTCCAAGATCAGACGAGATTGGGCATGTGCAGGATTCATGAATGGGGGGCTTGTGAAAGAAAATTGTTTTTGAAAGGCCAGCTTGACCTTTGGAATCTTCGGCAGGTGAACCTTCCTAGTTCAGGTGTAGAGGTGAGAGGTCTGAGTTTGGCAGATTTTTTCAGCTGCGTTGTGGACCTTCTGTAACCAGTTCTATCTCTGAAATAAAACAATTTGGGTTCATCTGCATCCAGTTTGGTTACTTTTCGGCTACCAAGCAGGGAATAACACAGGCCTACAAAACTGAGGGTCAGAAAAGTTTTTCCCAAACTTTATGGTGGTTTGATATGAATTTGGGGTGCTGATTCCAAAAATGGCATCCGTGTTGCCCTATCACATCTCATTTTGGAGATATGGTATAGCCTCATTAGTGAATGGTTCAAGCAGCTTCCTCATGAGGAAGCCATGGTGTAGGCTTCCTCACGAGGAAGCTGCTTGGACCATTCACTAAAGAGGCTATGCTGTGTCTCCAAAACTAGACATGATAGGGCAAAACGGATGCCATTTTTGGAATCAGCACCCCAAATATACCCAGGAATTGGTGTAACATATAAGGAAGCAAAATGTGTTGGCCTGTGTAATGGATCAATTACTTGGTGCCTGGATGAGAAGGGGCACGAGTAGATTGTGACATCTGGCATAGGACCATCTCAGATGATGTGCTTTCATTGACCATGGATAGTGGGGCAGTGGGGGAGTGGCAGATTCAGGGTGCCTTTCAGTAGTCCGACTGCTGTTAGTATACCCCAAGTACTTATGCATGGACACTACAAGCCTTGCAGAGCTAGGGTACCAACTGGCAGGACATAGAGTTAAAACAAAAGGAAATACTGGAAGGGATAGAGAGTAGGAAACACAAGCCTAAGCATGTTTGTCTCTTGTCAACAAAATAGGTATTTTTCATTTTTGTTCACATTGCCCATTTAATTTTGCTTTTCCTAGGTGGAACTTTTTGGCTTCTCTGCTGGTCTTTGGCACCAGAAACCAGCTGTAAATCTGGGCTGTTTTTAATACAAAGAATAATCAATACAATGTGCAATCAGCACTTATCCAACTATTCCGGAGCAGTCTCTTCGACTCGATACATGAATTACAGTATGGCCAAAATACTAGAGAGTGTCAGGTTACTATCTTCACATCTCTCAATTATATTTTATTTCAATTATAATTATGGTCATATTCTATTTATCCTTTCCTTGGTGCTGCTTAGAGCAGTAACTTCACAGCAACTCAGTGCGGGTAGCGTAGGCAGAGAGTTAGGCCACAATCCTATTTACACTTACCTGGGAGAAAGCCCCATTGGCCTGAGTGGACATGCATAGGATTAGGCTCCTAGTGACTTACCTGAGACTACCCAGTTGGCTCCCAGGCTGGGTTTTGACTTCAGGCTTCCTGGCTTACAGCCTAGTGCTCTAACTTTTGTATTTGAGACTGTATGCAGTCTAATACCTAAGATTACTCTAGCTTTATATCTTCTTTTTTAACTGGAATGTTGTACCGAAAGGAGTGCCCTTTAATGCCCAACTGAGAGGACAGCACTAGCTTAAGACAGCACTGTATGAAAGCTGGCACCACTGGAGGCACGACATCTCTGCCACCATCCCTATAGGGATGCAGATCTTACTCTGAGGTTAAAATGCCACCTACTGAATAACCAAGAAAACCTTCTATAGCTTTTCAGTTTTCCTTGGAGGTCTCCAATCCAATTACTGACCAGATCCAACCATGGTTAGCTTATGAGATCTGACAAGAGCAGAGCCCAAGGTAGAATGGCTACTTAAACATTTATTTGTGTCAATGACACATTTAAAACTCGCTACTCTGTCTAAATATTTAAAGGCAAAATATGAAGAGGGGAAATTGAATATGACACAAGTGGAAACTGGAGCCAATATATTGCTAAGGGAGGACGATTTTTGTCTGTGTTTGAATGGCCGTGTCTTTGGCAGGCATAGGACAGAGGGTTGCTATTCATATGACTAGCATCTCTTGTTATGTAACTTGATTATCTTTTTTAAAACCTGTGGCCAAAGCATCTTACTTACATCATCGTGAACCATGTCAGCATCCTCATTGGATTTCTTCTTTCCCAAATCCCAAGAGTTAGGAGGAGTTACAACATACAAATTTTGGTTAGAACTCATGAAGTAAACACATAGTGTTTATAATTTTAAACATGTTACAGTGAAAGGTTTAAAGACATTTATACTCCAAGTGGAAAGACCAAAATCAAATAAGATATTCCACCCTCTCCAGTCAACTCTTACATCCAAGTTGATCTGCCACCTTTTTAACTATTAATATTCCAAGTCAAAAGACCAAATCTAAATAAGATATTCTACCCTCTCCAGTCAACTCTTATATCCAAGTTGAGCTGCCAACTTTTTAACTAGTCTCTCCTGTGCCTTTAACAGCTCCAACTGCAGTTATTAGCAGATAACAATACTAATCTCCATACTGCACTGATGATTTCTGAACAGTAAGTTGCTGTTAACTGCAATCTGATCTGTCCCTGTGTCTTTTTCTGTTCACTTGGCAACCCTGGTTCGAAGGCTTGCCAAACCATGAAGCTATTGCTTTGCATGGGTTGGATCTATTATAAATATTAATCCATCCCACCCATTCCTCTCCCACCCTTTTCCCAAGGGAGCCCTCTACCATTCCCAAACCCTTGAATTGTACTCCTGTCACCTCAGCCCACATGAGCACACTTAGGGCCCAATCCCATCAGGCCAGTGCCAGCCCTCTGTCATCGCTGAGTATTGAAAACATGCCATAAGGCATGCCTGTGAAACTCGCTACTGGCTCAGTGCAGGTACAGGCTCAGCGCCAGTCTGCACTGAGCCAACGCTGGCCAGAGGCCTGTTGCACACCACCCAGAGCTCATTCCTTGTTCCTGGCAGCAGAGTGGTGAGTGGGGGCGGGGAAGGCATTCCAGGGTGGGGGGAGGGCGGGGAGAAGGTGAACCAGGGGGAGCGAGTGGGGTGGGAGCAGGCGGGACTGGCAGAGCTTTGCTCCACTGCATCCAGACACCTGCGTCAGGCCTCCCGGCATGACACCGGGCCACTTTACTCCACATTGTCTAAATAGCTGGCGCACAGTCAAGTAGCCCCATTGCGGGGCTTGGGCCTTCTTCTGAGGAGCCGCTGGCAGCAGCCTGGCATCCTTTGGATGCAGCGGCAGCCATTTTGGCACTGCTGCTCCTCTGAGCACCGGGCAGCTTAGGATTGGGCTGCCCATTATTTATATCAGCCACCCTTGTGGTCAGTTAAAAAGGTTAGAAGGTGGAATATCAATAAGTTTTAAATAAAACTATAATTAACCTCATCCACTTCCCATATATTAAAGATGTTGCTGAAACCCAGAAATAACCAGGTTATGGTATAGATTGCAGGGGTGCCCAAACCCTGGCCCTGGGGCCACTTGCAACCCTCATGGCCTCTCAATGCAGCCCTCAGGGAGCCCCCAGTCTCCAATGAGCCTCTGGTCCTCTGGAGATTTGTTGGAGCCCACACTGGCCTGATGCAACGGCTCTCAGTGTGAGGGCGACTGTTTGACCTCTTGCTTGAGCTGTGGGATGAGGGCTTCCTCCACTGCTTGCTGTTTCACATCTGTGATGCAGTAGCGGCAGCAAAAGAAAGGCTGGCCTTGCTTTGTGCAAGGCCTTTTATAGGTCTTGAGCTATTGCAAGACCTTCATTCATTCATATAAGTTCATCTTTAATATATTCATTTAGGTAAACTTATTCAAATTTTAAATGTAAATTAATTCGTTTTTTCCCCTGGCCCCCAACAGTGTCAGAGAGATGATATGGCCCTCCTGCCAAAAACTTTGGACACCCCTGCATTATAGCAACCACATGAAGCCCCTGCCATGGACCAAATAGTTGAATATGCTGCTGTTCTGCTGCAGCATATATTCAAAGAAGGTATCTTCCAAGTATCAACCTACTCAGCCAGACAGTGGCCATTTTCAGTTTATGGAATTGGTTTCCATGGGATATTGTGATGACTGGTATAGACTCTGATTACCAGGCACTATCTCCTTGAAAGTATATGAGAATTAAAACTGAAGCATGCTTAATTGGAAGTGAGTCCACTGTTTTAAATAGAACTTATTTTGAAGTCAGTCTGCTTAAGTTTGCACGTTTAAGACGATAGCGTCTACCGTCAGAATTTCCAGGTGCCTGGCCTATCATCACTAGGGAGATCCTGAGCTTCCGTTTACACCTCAATGAATCTGCGACAGCTGAGCCAAGTTGACATACAGCCTGAGAAAAATGCTAGGCTCCTTTCTGAGTGGAGATAAATTGGAACTGTTGGCTTGAAAGACAAGACAGAGAATCCTGAAGCTACTAATAGCTCTATTGTATTTTTCTTAGCACATGTGTGTGTCAAACACAATAGAATAGGTTTTTTTTGGTTTTTTTTAAAGAATTATCTCTCTTAGGCAGTCTACACAACCACTTTTCCTGGTGTTTTTATGTTTGGATGGTGGTTTTTGGGGGATGGATGGGTGGGTCATATATTTAATAAATTTTTACCCCTACTTTCATTAAAATTGAAATCAAGATTGTTCAAAGCATTAAACTCCCAAATTACAACAAATCAAACTGCAAAACAATTCTTAATGAAAACTCAATACAAGAACAATACACAGATTCGATCAGAAAAAAAATCTAATGCTTGCTGAAATAAAAATGACCTGTAAATACAGTAGGGATTGGCATGTGGAGGCCTGTGGGGAAAGATTTGCCATCTGCTATTCAACAAACTCTGAATCCCAACCTTACACACACACACACACACACACACACACACACACACACACACACTATTGTGCACCTAGGCCAATATCGCTTAAGTAATGTTTCACAGTCAAATGGAGAGGGAGAACTCCAACTTTGCCTCTCTCAGTGAACAGAGAGTTCTTATGATAGTTCTCTCATACATTTGACCTCCCTGCTCTCATTTGTAAGTTTATCGCACTGACAAATGCAACTGAGGTACCTAAAGTGAAAGCATCTGTTGCTTCTCATTCTGGGAGAGGTGGGCAGCCCAGTCCTAAATCTCTGCGCGGAAACACAGTGGCCCTGGCACGGCTACCGCTGTATGCCATGGAGGAGTTTTGGCATCACCAGTGCTGATCCCACCCCCTCCTGGACCTGATATGCCTTCCTCTCTGCCCCACCAACCCACCCACCCAGCACTTCCTCTCTGCCCCACCGACCCACCCAACGCTTTCAGTTCCTTCCACCCCATTCAATACCCTTACTGCCTTCCTCCAACTCCCTGCCCCAGCTTACCTGCTCCAGCAAGTCTTCATGGGCCTGCCAGCATTTAGGAGGCCAGCATTGCCACCAGAAAGCTTGCTGCAATCGCTTGGCTGAGGCTGCGTTGCAACTGCTGTAAAGCAGCTTCTGCCAAAGCAAACCTAGTTAAGCCAGTGGGAGAAGGGGATAGGATTGGGCCATAAAACAGTCTTTGTGATGTCTCAAGCTTGGCTGGGAATGAATCAACAGGCATCGCTGATATTGATGGTCCTCTAACCTTTGCTAAGTTCAAAATATGGTCCCTTTTAAAAATTGGTTGCAGGAATAGCGTGCGTAGTCTGAGATGAAACATCATACCAAGGGACCCATGCAGTTCTGCAGCTTTAAATGGTGACTTAAATTACAATTTTTTTCGCTGTAAGAGACAACCCAATCCTATGCATGTCTTCTAAGAAGTAAGTTCCATTATAGTCAATGAGCTAGATAAATGAGGATAAGATTGCAGCCTCTGTGTCTTTAGTAAATGCGTGGGAGGTAGGAATTCATCAGATTTAACGTTTTCATTACCGCATCCCTGTGGCCTAGATAGAAGGTTGCATCTACCACATTTTTGCCTATCACGTAGTGACTGAAAGCACCAAACCTCTTTGAGAAATGATTATTGTATAAACCTGGTTAGATCTGGGCCATTGGAGATCCATGTTGCAACCTAAAATGAGTTGCATGAGTGATTCTGTGCCTTAGGTATATGGCTGCAGGGCTGTGATTGATGCTGAGTCATTGCACAACTGAACAGCCCTTTCTTGGCATCTGTATTTCCTGTCTGTTCCTTTTACACTGAATAACCTAAGGCTGCTTTCTAGTGAATGATCACATATAACATTTGCAAGATTAACAGTCCAATCCTGAGCTGCCTGGAGCTCCCAGACCTGGCGGCTCCACGGAGGGCTGCTGCCGGGTCCTGAACCTCCCGCGCTACCGCGGGAGGCTCCTTGAGAGAAGGGGACATTCGTCCCCTTCCCCCAAGTAAGGGAAGCAGCTCTGCAATGGGGCTACTCACTTTAGCGGCTACCAAGAGGTCAGCGCTAAAGTAAAGGCGCTCGTGTAGGGCAAGCAGCCCTGCACGAGCGCCTTGGATCCTGCGGAGCTCAGCTCTGCGGATCCGCCTCTCCCCCTCTCCCTGACATGCCTCCCCCACGCCCCCAGCCATGCCTCCCCCTGGAATGCCTCCCCCATGCCCCCGGCCACGCCCCCACCTGCCGTTCCACAGTCTGGGAGACCGTGGAGCTGCGGAACCTGGGCTCCTGCCGGGTGCTAGTCCAGCGCCAGCTGGTGCTGGGCTAGCTCCAGGGGGAGCCCAGCAGTGAGCTCCGCGAACGTGCCTTATGGCACGTTTGCGACTGAGGTCCGCGGCGTGGAGCCGTGCCGCGGACCTCAGGATTCGGTTCTGAGGGCCCAATCTCAGTAGTCCCCTAAGCACATGATTATCTATGCTCCATTCTTAACCTGGCAGCACATGCTGAGGAGATAATCTGACTGCTGCCAGCACATTCTGAGTTATGGCATTTAGCACAAAACTGCAACCAGATATACTCAGCTGTTTGTGGTCCTGTGTTAAAAAGGAAAATACAAGAAATCCCCTGAGCATGCATTGTCATAATTGGAACTCGCACAGGATGAGTATTTCCAAGTGGCAAACGCATCCTAACGACTTCCCTAAATTATGAAGGTTCTAGGCTTGTAGTTACCTCAGAATGCCAGATGTGAGGGAGGGCACCAGGACGCAGGTCTCCTGTTGTCCTGTGTGCTCCCAGAGGCATCTGGTGGGCCACTGTGAGGTACAGGAGGCTGGACTAGATGGGCTTTTGGCCTGATCCACCAGGGCTTTTCTTATGTTCATATGTTCTTATGCATAAGAGAGAACATCCAGGTAAAGGATGTCCAATTAAAGGTTCAAATGGGGAGGTGGACTAAGGATTCCAATGACACTACAGCAGCTACTGAGGAGTTTATCTTTCCTGTTCCAGCCCATTATGATGTGACTCCAAGTCACATGAGAAGAGCCAGCAATGCAGCTCTTTCCCATGCCAACATTGCATTGTATTTCAGGAGGGGCAATTCTGGTGTTGAACACTTCTGGTGTTGGAAGGAGCCTCATTGCTGGGTCATCTCCAATGCCCTGGAATTCTGACATTACCAGAGAATTACCAGCACAGAATGACTGGATTAATGCTGCTGCAGCATTTTCTACTCAGGTAGCTTCAGTAGGAGTCTTGAGTGAAGGGATAAAGACAGCATGAGTGGCTGGACCCCAGTACTTATCGGCATAGATTGTGGTGCTTCAGGGCAGAACAACCCATGCAGAAAAGCCAAACACAAATGAGTTGGAGATAAACAAAAAGAAAAAGAAGGATTGTGATGCTGGAATGAAGAGATTTCCGTAGCAATCGAGAGCAAGGCAGAAAGGAGGCACTGCAGTCTTGCACAATGACTGCAGAACAAAAAGAACTAAACATTGTGATGAATGCTTTTTCATTGTGTGAGAATTATTTGATCAGATTGTTTCTCATAAAAGCTTAATTTAAATCCATAGACAAATACAAACTAATCAACTGAATTTCTTATGTACTTAAAAAAATCATCTGTGTACATTGTTCACTTGCAGCACAATCCACCATGTGCTTTTTCTACGAAAGCACCACTGAAACACATGGGATTTATGCAGGAGTAGTGCCTGTTTGACTTTGCCCACTTGGAGAGAAGAGATCCGTAAGCATTTAAATGTCCTCATTCAATTACTTTCAACGTAAAGTTATGAACTAAAAATATTTCGCATTACATTGGAACAGATTGCTTATGGTAACTCTTGCATAATGAAAGGGTACAATGAAGAATTGCAATTCAAATTACTTTTCAGGTCTGTTCAATTTTTTTTTAATAGAAAATTGCACAGTATAATTACAGCATGTTCATTTGCATTCATATTGAAGTCTCATGAGCAATTTTGCTCTTTTATATTTAAAAAAATTATTTTAAATGTGTGACTTGAATCAATAAATTCTAGCAAAGAACATGGAATGTACTGCTCCCATTCAAAGTTTTAAATTCTTATTAATGATGAAAGTCTAGAACCTTTCTTGAGTATGACAACATTGTAAAAGGCTGTTTCCTACACAAAGGTCACAACTTTGGATCTAACTTGGAAGTTTGCTTAAAACTATTATGGTTCCTTGGAAAAAGGAAAAAAAAATACTTCATGTGCACAGTGTTTGGGACACAACATCAACATGCTTAAATGTACCTAGCTATGACAGATGTGGTCCATGTATCACATATAGACTACCCGATTGGGGGGGGGGGGTGTAGGTGTGTATCTATGAACTTGTAAGGCTGCAAATCTTCTACTCTACTGAAGAAGTAGCATGGGTGAGCTATTCTTCAGCATAAGAAAAAGGAAAGTGATTATCATGACGCAGCCAAATAGCCTGGTGCATATTATCCTGCAGTCTGCCTCCTGAACAACACAGGATGTGAACAAGTGATTATTTCTGTAAAGCAGTGTTCTTTACATGTCATGGTAAAGAACACCATGATCATGATCCCAATGGGGTTGTAAAGCCTCATTTGGGGGGTCATGACAACCTTTCAAAGGCTGTACAAGAAAGGGCTTGGATCCAATCAAACAATGGTACTGAGTTTTGATATAATCCTGCACAGCAACGTCTTGCCATCTTGCCCCTTAGCTCAGTGGTTCTCACACATTTAGTACAGGGACCCACTTTTTATCTCTCAGAATCTGTCAGGACCCACCGGAAGTGATGTCATGACTGGACTGGACGTCATCAAGCAGGAAAAGTTTTAACAATCCTAGGCTGCAATCCTTCCCACATTTACCCAGGAGTAAGTCCCATTTACTATCATTGTTAAAATACGTAACATACATAGTACCTTGTTAAAAGTTACAGGTCTGTAACATTTCCCCAGATGCAGTCACATACCATGGTAGCATCAAGTCTAATATATTAAAAATTAAATATTGAAATGAATGGGACCCACCTGAAATTGGTTCACGACACACCTAGTGGGTCCTGACCCATAGTTTGAGAAACACTGCCTTAGCTCCTAAGGCCAGACCTGCTCAGGCTGCTACCTCACAGGGCTATTGTGAAGACAAAAGAAGTAGGGGGAATGAGGTAGATGGCAACAAGGGCAGGGAATGGGCAGATTGGGCCCCAGGAGGGGGGAGGGATTGGCAGCAGGTTCCCAATTTATTTATTTATTTATTTGGATTGAGGCATGAAAAAGATAGAAGACCAGTTCTGTACAGCAATGAAATGGTTGTTCCTTTGTGCAGCATGAGAGCAATTCTGTTTTAGTAGCTAACTAAGAGGGGGAGGCATGGGCTGTCCCTGGTCCTAACTATAATGAAGAGACTTACTTTAGGGGAAGAGCTTGCTACAGGGGTAAGAGCCTGTTATTGCTGCACTTGTGGTTGATTGATGTGAAAGCTGATTATGCCATCTTATTGGTCTTTCCTCATTCTTCTGTTCTGTTCCAAGGTCCATCATGGATAGTGTGTAGACTGTTTCATAGACTACATGCAGTTTTTAGAAATCAGCTGAACAAACAAGTCTTGTGCAGACATACCTGAGGGGACTCTGGAGGGGTTATAGCTCAGTGATAGATAGATAGATGCCTTATATATGGGCATTCCAGGTTCAATCCCTGGCATTGCTAGTTAGATAGCAGACTATGGAAAATACCTCTACCTGAAATCCTGGATAGCTGCTGCCAGCCACTATGGACAGCACTGAATAGATGGACCAGCCACTTGACACTGTATAAGACATTTTTATGTGTAAATATTGCATTTCACCCCTATATTAAAACATTTCCACAAGAAGAAAAAAACCATGCCTGCCAAATTACTCACGAATCATCATACATATTTTATTATTTGTTAATTAAAACATTATATCCTGGGCAGGTTCATATGGACTGATGCAGTCCTCTAGTCAATTATAGAATTTCCAAGGTGACTCACAATTCTGATAAAATAATCAATAAAACAAATCAGTCAGTTTTATAAAATCAGCAGTCATCGCGAACAGCTACAAAGCAAGAGTATGGGACTGGAAGGTGTTTTGTAAACTTAAAAAAAAGTTTTTAGCAGACATCAGAAAGTATATGGGGATAAGGCTATCCAGGTCACATATGAAGAAGCCCTGACCAAGAAAGCCCTGACCCTCATTTGCCAAACAACCACAACTCAGTTGGTGGTGAGATGGGACAGAGAGCAGGAATGGCTAAAGTTTCTGTCAGATTCATATGGGCAGAAGTGGTTCTTGTCATTCTGATTCATGAATTTTACTGCATAGATATGAGCTGGAGACTAAATCCAATTGTGTCTTTCCAGTGTGAGGACAAAGTACACAAACATTATTTCTTACACAGAAGCAATTTCCATTTGGGAAAAAAGGAGCACCTGAAGCTGTCTGAAGTCCTGTTGAAAAACATCCTATAACTCAGTAGAAGAAGGGTCAAATCCTTGGCTACGAAGCACCTCTAAATGCAAGGTGCTTGGTATATGGGCATTGATATGCTCTTGATGTATCCATGAAACAAAACTCTTACATGAATTCTCATACTTTTTTAGTTTTAATGCAAATTCTTTCAGCAAACAATGCCAATGCCTGTGTCTTTATTTTAGAAGAGGTGGAAAGGTGTATTTGCAGAGAAGTTGCTATCCCAGAATAGATTTAATGGATCGTGAATTTTGTATTGAAAGGAGAGTGTCTCTGTGACTTCTGATCTGCTTGCAGTAGACCTATTGCCTCCGTAGCAAGTGCATTAGACTACATATGCTCAGCTCATTGACTCCAAAGGTAGCAGCCCTGAATGCCTCATTAAATTGTCATGGGTGACTGAGAGATGCCACATAATGGGGGGAAAAATCCCCATCACATTATTGGTGGTGGTGATGATGATGATGATGGATGTGAGAGAGGAAAATAAAATGCAAACAACCTGCACACAAACCACAGCAACAATCCACTTTCCAAGAAACTGCTTGTTTTCAGTAGCCTCCTGCCCAATTCCACTGGAGATTTACCCTTCCTTAAGATGACTTATAAATGAAAATGGCTGACGTGCTATTAAAGAAGCAGGGGAGCGCGGGAAGAGCATGGAATGAGGTATAAATACAGCATTGTTGTGTATCATGGTCAGGGATCTGATGCCATTCCCTATCAAATACATTTTTTGAGAGCTCTCTCTCTCTCTCTGTGTGTGTGTGTGTAGCTATATAATGTGAGTAATCCAATTGCAGGGGAATTATGAATTTACAGCATTCTGCTGTTTCTTTCTGTATACATGTCCAGCCTATTTATACATGGATTTGACTCAACACGAATGGCCACTGCAAAGGAGAGAATGTGCTGATCCCTGGAGAAGGGGAAAAATGCACCCCTTTAAAATCAGTTTAAAAAACTGAACAGTAACAATAGCCTCCTTAATGAGAGAGAGAGGGGGGGGGCAGCTGGCTGACAATCCATCAATCCTTCTCTCTCCAGGTGACCCCTCCCTTCCCCCTGAGCAGGTGAAACAAAGGTGATCACTTTGTGTAAGCTCTCAGCTCTTTGTAAGCTCTTGGAGGAGGACTGATTGATGGATTGTCTTCTTAATGACTCTTATCTTGATGACTCTTATGACTGGCAAGATAAAATAAAGAAATGCATGTGGAAATGCTTTTGCCTGGAGGGAGGGGACAGCAATTTAAGACTGCAATCCTATGCACGCTTTCCTGGGAGTAAGTGCTGTTGAAGACAATGGGACTTACTTCTGAGTAGACAAACATGAGCTTGTGCTATAAGGCTTCTGAGGCAGGCTACCAGTTCTTGGCCTCCCCTTCTTCTGTCCCCCCTCTAGCTGGTCTCTGTCTCTCTCTCCCCCCCCTGTGTGTTTTTCTCTCTCTCTCTATCAGTGCGTGTGTTTGTGTCTCTCTCTCCCCATGTGTTTATTGCTCTCTCTGTCTCTTGTGTGTGTGTCTCTGTGTGTTGTTGTGCCTCTGTGTGTGTGTGTGTCGTACAGAGAAGCACATTCCTGCAAAGTTTCGCCTGCACTTCTGTGGGGGTCTGGCTGGCCTGGGTGCGCACGGAGCGAGGAAAAGTGTGGGGAAGCCGAAGGCGAGGAGGCGCTCGGTGTGCCTGCCGGGGAATGCCCTTTCCCGGCTGGAGAGGCTGCGTGGGAGTCGAGGAAGGGGAACCTTCCCGGCGCGGCGTCCCTGCCGCCCCCTCCCCTGGACGCGCCGGGGACATCCTCGCAGCGTCTCAGAAATTGGAAAGGCGCTCGGTGCCCGCGTGAGCCTCCCTGGGGGAGGAGGCGCGGCGCAACCAGCAGCGACCGCTTCCCCGCTCGCCGGCTGGCCTGGGCTGAGCGTCGTCGTCGGGGCCTGAGAGGGCAAAGGCGCAGGGGCGGATGCACCGAGGTGCGGGAGCCGGCGGAGCGGCGCGCGGACGAGCGGGCGCGCGAGAGGGAGACGCGCAGGAAGCGGGGCGAGGGAGCAGCCGCCTCGGTCGCCGAGCGCAGCGCCATGGGCGGCAGGAGGGAGGGCTTGGCCGGGCGAGGTGAGTCAGCGGGCTGGGGGCGCCGCGGGTGGGGGGCTTGGCGGCGCGGGAGGCTCCCTGCAGGCGCGGCGGCCAGGCGCTCCCCCTCCGCCCGGGGAGACGCCACCACCGGGCACCGCCGGCGAAGGAAGGCAAGTGGGGCGTCCATTGTCCGGCCGTGACCCGCGTCCCTCCCCCCGCGACTCTGCTTCTTCCCTCCACCACAAGGCTCTTAGGGCATGTCTACTCAGAAGTAAGTCCCACTATAGTCAATGGGACTTACTCCCGGGAAAGTGTGACTGAGTGCAAGCCTGTGCGTGTCTACTCAGAAGTAAGTCCCATTGTGCTCTGTGGGGCTTACTCCCAGGAAAGTGTGCTGTGGAGCTGGGATAGCAGCTTCTCTACAAACACCTACCCGCACCCTGCCTTAGACTCCACTCCTAGCTATACTTTCCTGGGAGTAAGCCCCATTGAACATAAGGGGGTTTACTTCTGAGTAAGACATGCATCGGATTGCAGTTTGGCTCTGCAATCCTAGCCACACTTACCTGGGAGTAAGTCCCATTGAGCACCATGGGACTTACTTCTGAGTAGACACGCATAGGATTGGGAGCCGAAGCCTATTCGTGTCTACTCAGAAGTAAGTCCCGCAGTGGGGCTTACTCTCAGGTAAATGTAGATAGGATTGCAGCCTCGGAGCCCAATCCTATGCATGTCTACTCAGAAGTAAGTTCCATAGAGTTAGTGGGGCTTACTCCCAGGAAAGTGTGGTAGGATTGGGCTGTCAGTCGCTTCTTGGAAGCCTGAGCTGAGAGGGGGGAGTGAGACGCGCGCCTTGGACACACACGAGGACTTGTTCTTTCTTCCCTTTGCCGGCCTCGTAGGACAACAAAGTGGACACGTGTACAACACTTGCGTGGCGTGCACCGCGAACGCTCCTCTCAGTGGAGTGGGCTAAGATGTGGTGGGACAAGACCCAGCTGAGTGTAGGAGCAAGTGGCGGGTCGTCCTCTCCCCGACGACTCTGGGTGAAAGAGGAATGAAGCTCCTAACCCCCGCCCCGTGCTTGTCGCGTCCCCTTCCTCCCCTTGCGCACTTGGCTTTGTGTTTGGAGAGGTGGGCGCAGGGGCCCCTCCGCATGCAGCCCACAGTAGTGGCGGGGCAGGCTTTCTGGACGACAGGCATGTACGGGGAGGGTGGGGTTTAGGGGCGGGTTGTCCTGCAAAACTGCCAAGAAGCCCCTGGAATATGCCCCCCCCCCCCGTCTCTGTCCTGATGTTGCAACTGGGGAAGAGCTGGTGGTGATTGTTCAGTTGCTGCCTCCTTGGACGGCTGGTTGCTTGAGCAAAAGCGTGATGGGGGTGCGCCCTGTAATTGCTCTGGTGAGGAAAAACGCTTCAAGCCCCTCATTATTTTCCCACTTCATTACAAGGCAGAGATTCTCCAGGCATTGACAGCAGTGTTCATCCCATGCTCAGCCTCAACTTGTTTTGCGCTCTCTCAGCATTCTCTCCTGATGATTTGGGGGGGGGGGGGGAGAGAGAGAGAGAGAAAGAGAGAGATGAAGTTCTGCTTATCTCTTTAAACCCAACAGTGGGAGCTTCCTTCAAGATTTGTGACATGTATTCTGATTGTATTCGCTATCAGACAGATTCCTTATTCCGCTGTGCTTTCTTCTCAACCCTTGTGAAGTTCAGCCTGGGCTCTGTAATTACCCCCACTCCCACTCCAGTCCCAACTTAAAAAAAAAAAAGGCATGGGAGAGTGGAAGCAGCAAAAAGACGGGTCTGCGTGATTAAAAACAAAGTGTTCAGGATCCAGGGTTCTGACTGGAACGCCAAGTGCCTGATGGAAACAGAGTTTGTTGTGTGACGGAGTAATCCCCATCTTTCCATTATGGCTATACACAATGTCATGTTATTGTGACAGCCCAGGAAAAAATATGCCTCTTTTTCTTCAGTGTTTACTGCTACACACAGTTATGTTGCAGATGCTTTGGTAGTTCCCTGGGGCTGTTCATAAGGTAATTGCACATCAGATAGTCAAGTAATCTTTCTGATTTCAATGGCTTTTACATAGAAGGGATCTCAAGTACAAATCGGAGGGAAAAAGGCCTTTATTGTTTGCAACTGTGCTCAGTTTTGATTTGTGTCTAAACTGATATATACTTAGGGAGGCTCTCGGTTTGCAATCTGTCTTTTTTATAATGCATGTCCTGAACATCATTGTGCTGCTCTCTACTGTCCATTAAAAAAAAGGAGTATGACAGCTGTGGGTCATATTTTTAAAAGTCCTACTCATCTCTGGATTTGTTTTTGCTTTTGGAAGACACATTAGAAGTTTGTGTACTCCTCCTTCTGTAAAGAAAGCATGTGGTAGAAAATAACACAAAATTGTCAAAACTGGACTTGTCATCTTGTAACTTGAAGAAGAATCATGTCTTTTCAAGAGGCAAGTTCCACAATCATTGCAGAAGTGCTGCTTCTGCTTCTCTCTGTTGCTGGTCTGAGCAACAGGGAAACATAGTAGACAGTCCAATCCTAAACTGCACTGGCACAGTTGGAGTGAGTGGCTTACACTGAATCCAGCACAGGTTAGGAGCAGACTGGAGGTCTCCTTGGGTAAGGGAATATTTTTCCCCTTACCCCTTATTGGAATGCAGCCTGCTCAATGGGGCTCCTCGGATCTGTGCCCGCTAAATCACTGGGACAAATCTGAGCACCCCCAGGTAGGGCTTTCAGGCCCAGTATGGGAGTTAGGATTTAGGGAGAATTGCCTCCCCCCAGCAGCTCACCACCCACTTGCTCTGCTGCCTACCCCAGTCAGTGGCATAGCTAAGGCATATATCTGCTACCTGGGGTCAAAGAAGATTTTGTAGCCTCCCCTGCATGACAAAATCAAATCTGATTAAGTAAATAAATAAAAAGTTATTGGTTCCATGCTGCATCATAATAACATCTCATTGGCAATCAGAACAATCAGTCTCATAGGTCAGTTTGGAGTTGAGCAAATCCACTTTTTGTTCCAAAAGGCAGTTGTGTTTTCATTTTCTGGTTAATTGGCCATATCTTTTGATAGAATACAGATATTCCGGTGCAGTTTGTTGCATTGCGTTCGGCATTAAATTACCTTTCCAGTGATATATAACATAATGGTATTATTCATACATACCAAGATTTTCACAATTTTGGTCACTAGTGTCAAGCTCAGCTTGTTGCCCCCCTAAAGCTTGATGCCTGGTACAACTGCTACCCCTTGCACCCCCTTAGCTATGCCACTGCATGTAACAATATTTGTATACTACTTTTCAACCATAGTTGTTGTAAAACTAGTTAATAATCAAATCAAATGTATAGGTCAGTGATTTTCAACATTTTTCATTTCATGGCACACTGGCACGACACTAAAATGATCAAGGCACACCATCAGTTTTTTGACAATTGACAGGGCACACTGTGCTATCAATGGGGGGCTCACATCGCCCAATGGCCCTACTAAAAAATTACTCTCTCCCAAATTCCCACGGCACACCTGGGGACCATTCGCAGCACACCAGTGTGCCATGGCCCAGTGGCTGAAAATGGCTGGTATAGGTAGATGATATTGCCTGTATTGTTATGGGAGAATGATGATGTTGTTGGTGCCAAGCTATCAGGCCCAGGAGGGGGGTGGGGACAGCATCAGAGTTTGCCACAGAACCCTGTCCCCCCCCCTCCTGAGACACAGAACCCAGCATGGGTCTCCTTGGTTCTGCGCCAGCTCAGGAGCAGATCTGAAGAACCCATTGGGGTCAGCAGAGTCAGTAGCGGACCTGCCATTAACTGAAAGGGGCAAATGTCCCGACTGTGGAGCCCTGTGAGCCTCTAGGGCCACATGGAAGCCTTACTGAGGTTCCCAATGCAGTTAGAAACAGTTTTCCAGAAGCACAGTTTAAGACTGCTGGGAAGCCTCATACGGCTTTCCTGGTTCATCCTGGAGTCATGCTAGGCTCCATTTCATTGCAGTGAGTATGGGGGGGGGGGGAATTTGCACAGAGGGAAGTGACAGCATCTCATGGGGGCACTATTGCAGACCTCTGCCTGGGTTGCAGGGATGGGAAGTCTGCCACAGAGCAGAGTTCTACATGGGGAAAGGGAACCTCACAGGGTGACCAGATACAATGGACGACAGAGTGCCTATTAACTATTGTACAGAAGAGAGAATTTAGCAGGTGCAGCTCAACATGGAAAGGTTTAAAAAGCTGCACCTACCAAAATTCCCTCTTCTATAGAATGGTTAAAGTATGGGCACTCTGTCCTCCATTGTATCTGGTCACCCTGGAACCTCAGCCATTTTGGCATTGCTGTACTGCTAGGTGCCAGGACAGCATAGAATTGGGCAGTCTGTTTTAGTACAGATTCAATACTGAAGTTGTTTCTTTGGATTGAAGCTTTGTCCCATAAAGGAGAGGAGCATATAAAAATCTTGTTAAATCTAATCAACAAGCCATATTTATTGGATATGGAGGCATCTTTGGTGACTCTTGACTGAAAGGATTTCAAAATATATTTCAACTATAGTAACTAATATCCATGTGCAGATGGTCATTCTGGTAAAAATATATATGCAGGTGGAGGGATTTGAGTTGTACCTGCTGGTGCCACCTCTGACCTCTGAATATTGATTGCAAACTGCACAGGGATTGGTGTGCCTGCACCCTCAATGTGCGATCTATATCCTGCAAAAATGGAGAGCACAGCTTGTATTTCTGAGTTTTAGGCATGGGTTCTTGCTGCAAAGTCTTAATAACACTTTAGACCAGTGTTTCTCAAACTGTGGGTCGGGACCCACTAGGTGGGTCATGAGCCAAGTTCAGGTGGGTCCCCATTCAATTCAATACTTTATTTTTAATATTGTAGACTTGATGTTACCATGGTATGTGACTGCATTTGGGGAAATGTTACAAATCTGTACTTTTAACAAGCTACTATGTATATCAGGGGTGCTCAATAGGTGGATCGCGATCTACCGGTAGATCGCGAGGCAAAATGAGTAGATCACGGAGCCCTGTCTCTCCAAACTGTTAATATGTCAGTTTCGTCTAGTGACTAGACGAAACTGACATATTTAGCTGACACTAAACTGAAACTGACACTTTAGCTGCTCTTCAGGCATGCAGCAACAAAACTGACGAAACTGACTAGAATCCAGCAGGGGCTCCATACATTAAAGGGGGTGTCTGTCAGACGCTTCCTTCCCCCCTGGTAGATCTCCGGGCCTTGCTGGGTTTCAAAGTAGCTCTCGAGCCAAAAAAAGTGTGAGCACCCCTGATGTATATTCTTCTAACAGTGATAGTAAATGGGACTTACTGCTGGGTAAGTGTGGGTAGGATTGCAGCCTAGGATTGTTAAAAATGTTCCTGCTTGATGATGTCGCTTTTGGCCATGATATCACTTCCAGAGGGTCCTGACAGATTCTCATCCTAAAAAGATGGTCCTGGTGCTAAATGTGTGAGATCATGTTTTAGATCATGGAATGTCAAAATTAAACGCCATGGACGTGTATGGCTGAGTTTTCTGATTTTGTGAATGCAAAAGGGTATTCTTTGGAGAGAAGAAGGATATATGAATAGCCCATCTATAAAAATATCTACAAGTCTGGTGGTGTGTTTGCCATTTCCCAACATCTATCAGTAAAATTAGGCAAACCCATCCTTTCCTACAAAATAGCTCCCAAACTGAACCTTTATTTCAAAAGGAACTGTTTTTATTACTAAAATTATTTTTCCAGTTTCCTAAATTCTGACTGTATGTCTACAGCTCTTAATCACCTTCATTGTTTTCAACCACTCAAACAGAATAAAAAAAAAACTTATTGTTGATGAAGCTCATCTCGCAAGCTGTTTCACAGTATGTTTCCATTGCTGGATACAGAATGGAAAGCTGCAGAGGAATATGTGGGGGAGTTGATTAAAAAAAGCCCAGCAGTACCAATATCTATCTGTTTTCTGTTGCTCTATTCACTGAAAGGAAAATCTTAGCAGAGGAAGTTATTGCTAATTATTTTGATAAATATCCTGAACTTCTATCTGTGGTATATATTATTTAATATCAGTGTTTAATAAATGGTTTTAGGGTAGTGCTCTAAATGGAACAAATACTTTCCTTTTTTTAAAAAAAAAAAAGTAAAATGCAGCTAATTGGAATCATTACAGACTTCTGAAGCCAAACTGTAGGTGAAATTGGTGTCTAATTCTCACACCCTAGTTCCTCTTATGCAATGTTATTTGCGCTTAAAGGAATGATTATTTTGGTTCCTGACTGCATTTATATCATCTTCATGCATGGGCTCAAGGCAAACCATATAATGTTACTGGAGAAATGTTAGCAGTGGGCTGTATAATTTTTGTTGGTGTCATATGTGCTTCAAGTCCATTTCAGGACAGTGAGGAAGGAGGAAGCTGTCCTCTTGTTTCCTAGCAGGATCTATCTTTGCTACTACTGTGCATATACACACCAGTGGCTTCATCTTATGGTGATTGAAATTGATTTTTCTTTTTTATCTCAGCTGGTGAAAGATCCAGTGGGTGCCCCTTGACCTGTGACCCCGTATGATGAAGTGATAGTAAAAGCAGAGATTATCATCTTGAGATAGATGCTATATGATATCATGAGTAAGAGCAACAGCATGAGTAGATGTTCTTGAGGCAGTAAGTGTGCTTGAATGGGTTTACAAGGCTTTGTCATGAGCAGGTAGAACTGAGAAAGAACAAGAGTCAGAACTTTTCAGAATGTAAGTTGGTACTCACTGAATAGTCTTTCCTTAGCCATTCATCAGAATATACTCCTTTAAAGTAGTGACTGGCTTACAGTGCACGCCCACACATTCAGTGGAGCCTGTTTATCTGTGGATTTTATATCCATGGATCTGGATCTGGCTCAACAAGTGTTCCCCCAGACCCACATTGAGCCATACTCAGGCCCCATCTGAACCCTCTGAGGGCTTCCCTGGGCTTCAGTATGCCTTACAGCTCAATCCTGAGCTCCCGTGGCACACAGCGTTGCCGGCACTGAAAACGGCTGCTTCCGGATCCTGCACGCCACAGGCTACCAAAGGCGGCACTTTAGTCTCCTCCTCCCGGGTAAGGGAAGTAGCCCCGCAATAGGGCTACTCAATTCACCTCCAACCAAAAGGTCGGTGGTGAGGTAAAGGTTTTTGTATAGGGTGCTGAGCTCCCAATGAATGAGCTCCACCAGACCCAATTCCCTCCCTGCTGGCTTCCTCTGCCCACCCTCTCCCCATCACGCCTCTTCCTTCCCTGGAACGCCTCCTCCCTGCCTACCCCCACACCCCCACTTTCCTTACTGTGGCTCAGTGGTGCATGCGACCGCCAAGCGGCAGAGGTCGGGCACCCACCTGGCGCTTGCCCAGCGCTGGCCAGCGTGGGGCTAGCACGGGTGCTGGCCCGGCATTAGGCCTCGTAAATGTGCCTTATGGCACATTTGCAACAGTGTCGGAGTGTCGAGCACAGGATTGGGCTCTTATAAGGCAAAATCATCACTTCCGGTTTCCCTTGGGAAACCAGAAGTCACATTTTTTGACCTGAAACGACCATTATGAAGCTTGCAGAAGCCACAGGTGGATGCGAATGGCCTCTGCAGCCTTCAGAAAGCCCTCCAGAGGAAACCAAAGTGCAACTCTAGTCCCCTTCAGAGGGCCTAAGGGACCAAAATTGCAGTTTTGCTTAGCCATGATTTTCATTATCCATGGGGGGGGGGTGTCTGAGAGCAGATTCCCTGCAGATACCAAGGCCCCACCTGTAATTAGAAATTGCAGTGAATATCTTACTTTCTATATGAAAAGTAATATATGAAATGCTAAATTACGTATATAAAAAATTAAAATTGCCCCGTGTTCAATCTGTTAGCAAGCTCAGGAAGATTATAGAGTACCTCTAAAAGGCATATAATTTTGAAATTGGATGAATTAGGAGAAGGGACTTCTGAGACACGGTTACCAAGCAGTTGATCTGTAGCCTTGCAGTGGAATGTAAGAAAGAAGAAGTTCTTTGAGGAGCAGGGAACTGAAAGTTGCTAGCATTTACAGATCAGCAAAGAACAAGGGTAGCGCTGGTCAAGAAAAGGGAACTTATGAGATCTTCCTGAGGTTACTGCCAAAGGAACAATATTAAATCTAGCTTGTGTGATTACACAACATTCCTTAGGATTAATCAAAAGAGTCAGATAAGGAGCCATCTGATTGTGGGCTAACGGAATGTAGAAGTTAAGGGGGAACAAGTCCGTGTGGCCTGCCTAAGGAGGATTTGAAATTCAATGTCCACAAGCCTCTGTTTAACTTTTGAAAGGAGTTCTGTTTCCGAAGACAGGACCAGATGGTTGAAAAGAAGACCCATAGGTTCTGTTTTCTTCCAGGCTCTAGTGAGCCATACAGGGTTCACCATGAGTTCATAAATCATGAGGTATAGCAGACTATCCTGGCTAGTGTGGAAAAGGACACACAAACTGTACTTAAATGTTAGCTGCCACACCCTAGTCTCAAGTAATGATTGCCCCAGTTCTAAACAAATGGCTGCATAAGCTGCACATCTAGGGAGACCCAGTATACCCCTAAAGAACTTAGCCTGAAGACGCTTGAACGAATGGTTAATCGAGCTTAGCCATACTGGAGAACCATACAGGAGCCGCAGTATTACTTTGGCATTATAGACTTTAAGAAAAGATGGAATATGACAATTACCTTGCCTAAAGAAGAATTGAGTGATAGATTGAATGGTATAGGGCCCAATCCTATCCAACTTTCCAGCACTGGTGCAGCTGCAATGCAGCCTTGAGGTAAGGGAACAAATGTCCCCAGACCTTGAGGAGGCCTCTGTGTTTGCCTCCCCACCACAGGAAGCAGTGCATCCCTCATTGGCACAGCAGCACCAGCACTAGGGAATTGGATAGGATTGGGCCCTTAGTGGGCTAAGTTGGTTGACAACTTCTGATGGGCAGACCATGTGAGATTGTAATGAAAATTCACCCCCAAACACTTAATGGTCTTAACTTGTTCAGTTTTCCTCCCTTACAAGTAAATCATTTATGTCTCTGTATGCTATAGCTCATTGTTGTATTCCTTGTATCTTTAGTGCCAGATGGCCCAAAAGTTGCAGAGTGGAGGAACAACTGTTCCTCTCTAAATGGGATGCTTCCCCAACTCCTGTTCTTGGTTTCCATCACAACACAAATACACTGAAATATGTCATTCTCACTTTCTGAACCAAGCACATCTACCAGACCCAGTCTGGTAAAGGTTGTCACCTATTGTTGGTGCAGTTTTTCATGGCTGGAATACTAGGCAGAGCATTCAAATGGTAGAAAAGAGGTTTATGAGAATTTTTAAAAAATAAGGTTGAATCTGAAGTGAATGTAAGGAGCTGCTTTAAATTTCTGGTTCATCTAGCTGTTGCCTGCACCACGGTCTCAGGGACCAGTCTATCCCCGTCTATCTGGGAAAAGTGCCAGGAATTGCACCTTAGAACCTTTTGCTTGCAAGACATATGCTCTTCCAGAAAACTGTAGTCCAATTCCTTCTTTTCTTGTTCTACTGTATGCAGTCTGTCTCTGTATGTGTCTGTGGATCTCTAGGATCTCAGAGAAGTCTCTCAGCTTTCCTGGAGATACACCAAATTGCACCTAGGATCTTTTGCATGTACAACATGTTCTCTGCCACTGTACTATAGCCTTACCCCCAAGCTATGACTCCATCCTCAGTGAACTGGATTTCTTGGCTAAGCTTTTGGGAAGGAGTGGTAGGCCAGGACCTAACTGTGAGGGAAGATTCCTTCAGATTCTTATAATGTGTTTACTTGAAACTGAATCTGTGATAAGAACATAAGAACATAAGAACAGCCCCACTGGATCAGGCCATAGGCCCATCTAGTCCAGCTTCCTGTATCTCACAGTGGCCCACCAAATGCCCCAGGGAGCACACCAGATAACAAGAGACCTCATCCTGGTGCTCTCCCCTACATCTGGCATTCTGACTTAACCCATTCCTAAAATCAGGAGGTTGCGCATACACATCATGGCTTGTACCCCATAATGGATTTTTCCTCCAGAAACTCATCCAATCCCCTTTTAAAGGCGTCTAGGCTAGACGCCAGCACCACATCCTGTGGCAAGGAATTCCACAGACCAACCACGCGCTGAGTAAAGAAATATTTTCTTTTGTCTGTCCTAACCCGCCCAACACTCAATTTTAGTGGATGTCCCCTGGTTCTGGTATTATGTGAGAGTGTAAAGAGCATCTCCCTATCCACTCTGTCCATCCCCTGCATAATTTTGTATGTCTCAATCATGTCCCCCCTCAAGCGTCTCTTTTCTAGGCTGAAGAGGCCCAAACGCCGTAGCCTTTCCTCATAAGGAAGGTGCCCCAGCCCCGTAATCATCTTAGTCGCTCTCTTTTGCACCTTTTCCATTTCCACTATGTCTTTTTTGAGATGCGGCGACCAGAACTGGACACAATACTCCAGGTGTGGCCTTACCATCGATTTGTACAACGGCATTATAATACTAACCGTTTTGTTCTCAATACCCTTCCTAATGATCCCAAGCATAGAATTGGCCTTCTTCACTGCCGCCGCACATTGGGTCGACACTTTCATTGACCTGTCCACCACCACCCCAAGATCTCTCTCCTGATCTGTCACAGACAGTTCAGAACCCATCAGCCTATATCTAAAGTTTTGATTTTTTGCCCCAATGTGCATGACTTTACACTTACTGACATTGAAGCGCATCTGCCATTTTGCTGCCCATTCTGCCAGTCTGGAGAGATCCTTCTGGAGCTCCTCACAATCACTTCTGGTCTTTACCACTCGGAAAAGTTTGGTGTCGTCTGCAAACTTAGCCACTTCACTGCTCAACCCTGTCTCCAGGTCATTTATGAAGAGGTTGAAAAGCACCGGTCCCAGGACAGATCCTTGGGGCACACCGCTTTTCACCTCTCTCCATTGTGAAAATTGCCCATTGACACCCACTCTCTGCTTCCTGGCCTCCAACCAGTTCTCAATCCATGAGAGGACCTGTCCTCTAATTCCCTGACTGTGGAGTTTTTTCAGTAGCCTTTGGTGAGGGACCGTGTCAAACGCCTTCTGAAAGTCCAGATATATAATGTCCACGGGTTCTCCCGCATCCACATGCCTGTTGACCTTTTCAAAGAATTCTATAAGGTTGGTGAGGCAGAAGCCTTACAGAAGCCATGCTGACTCTCCCTCAGCAAGGCCTGTTCGTCTATGTGTTTTGAGATCCTATCTTTGATGAGGCATTCCACCATCTTACCCGGTATAGATGTTAGGCTGACCGGCCTATAGTTTCCCGGGTCCCCCCTCTTTCCCTTTTTAAAAATAGGCGTGACATTTGCTATCCTCCAATCTTCTGGCACCGTGGCCGTTTTGAGGGACAAGTTGCATACCTTAGTCAAGAGATCTGCAACTTCATTCTTCAATTCCTTAATAACCCTTGGGTGTATGCCATCAGGGCCCGGTGACTTATTGATCTTTAATTTATCAATGAGGTCTGAAACATCTTCTCTTTTAACCTCTATCTGACTTAACTCCTCGGTCAGGAGGGGCCGTTCGGGCAGCGGTATCTGCCCGAGGTCTTCTGCCATGAAGACAGATGCAAATAACTCATTTAATTTCTCTGCCATCTCTAAGTCTCCTTTTATCTCCCCTTTCCCTCCCTCACCATCCAGAGGGCCAACCGCTTCTCTGGCGGGTTTCCTGCTTCTAACATATTTGAAGAAGCTTTTATTATTCCCCTTAATGTTGCTGGCCATGTGTTCCTCATAGTCTCGCTTGGCCTCCCCTATCACCTTCTTACATTTCTTTTGCCACAGTTTATGTTCCTTTTTATTCTCTTCATTAGGGCAAGACTTTCATTTACGGAAGGAAGCTTCCTTGCCCTTCACAGCCTCTCTAACTTGGCTGGTTAGCCATGCGGGCACTCTCCTGGATTTAGTGGAACCCTTCTTTCTTTGCGGTATACACCTCTGCTGGGCCTCTATTACTGTTGTTTTAAGCAGCCTCCATGCACTCTGGAGAGACTGGACTCTTTTTACCCTCTCTTTCAACCTCCTTCTAACCAGCCTCCTCATTTGAGGGAAGTCCGCCCGTCGGAAGTCAAGGGTTTTTGTTAGAGATTTGCCTTGTATTCTTCCCCCAACGTGCACATCAAAATGGATCGCAGCATGATCACTGTTCCCCAATGGCTCAGTAACATTTACATCTCTAACCAGGTCCTGCGTACCGCACAAAATTAAATCCAGAGTCACCTGTCCTCTGGTGGGCTCCGTGACTAGCTGATCTAAGCCACAGTCATTTAGCACGTCAAGAAATCCGGTTTCCTTATCGTGACCAGAACACAAATTGACCCAGTCAATATGAGGATAATTGAAGTCCCCCATGATTACAACCCTGTCCTTCCTTGTCACCTCCCTGATCTGTTTCCTCATTTCAAGGTCCCCATCAGATTTCTGGTCTGGAGGATGATAGCACACCCCCAGTATTACATTGCTGCACAAGCCTGGTAATTTAACCCACAGAGATTCTACGGTGGAGTCGGACCCACCTTCAATCTCTACTTTGCTGGATTCTATCCCTTCCTTAACATAAAGGGCCACCCCACCTCCAACACGCCCCTGCCTGTCCCTCCTGTAGAGTTTATAGCCCGGGATTGCGGTATCCCACTGATTCTCCGCATTCCACCAGGTTTCCGTTATGCCCACTATGTCAATATTTTCCCTTGTCACCAGACATTCCAGTTCTCCCACCTTTGCTCGTAGACTTCGGGCATTCGCATAAAAGCATTTATACACGGAATGCCCCAGGATGGGCTGCTTATTCGCTCCTTTGTCCCCGCATCCTCTCATTGTGCCAAACCGTCTATCACATCCCATCTCCCTACCTTTCCCAATTTCTTCCCCTACCCTGCCTTTGTCTTGTTGTTCTCTAACCTCCCCATCCTCATCCCATAGGGATGAGGAGTCCCGAACCGGATGCCCCTCGGCTCCTGTCGGCCTTCCCCCAGGGATCAGTTTAAAAGCTGCTCTGCCACCTTTTTAATGTTATGCGCCAGCAGTCTGGTTCCATTCTGGTTCAAATGGAGCCCGTCCCTCTTGTACAGGCCCCGCTTGTCCCAAAACGTTCCCCAGTGCCTAACGAATCTAAACCCCTCCTCCCTACACCACTGTCTCATCCACGCATTGAGACCCCTGATCTCCGCCTGCCTAGCTGGCCCTGCGCGTGGAACAGGTAGCACTTCAGAGAACGCTACCTTTGAGGTCCTGGCTTTCAGCTTCCTGCCTAAAAGCCTAAATTTGGCCTCCAGGACCTCCCAGCTACACTTGCCCACGTCGTTGGTGCCGACATGCACCACAGCCGCTACCTCTCCCCCAGCACTGTCTACTAGCCTGTCTAGACGAGAAGTGATGTCCGCAACCTTCGCACCAGGCAGGCAAGTCACCATGCGGTCCTCACATCCGTCGCAAACCCCCCTCTCTATGTTTCTAATAATCGAATCCCCCACTACAAGAAGCCCCCGACCCCCCTCCCGCCGAGGAGTATCCCGAGTGCGCTCGGATACGGGCCCATCCCCTGGAGAAGGGATCCCCCCTAGGGGATTGTTTCCCTCCTCTCCAGGATGACGTCCTCCAGTCCCGAGACTTCCCACCCGGGCAGCCGAGGAGCTGCACGCCTGAGGTTGGGACGAAACCTGATCGTCCCCAGAAGTCTCCCCACGGTCCTCCTCTGGCTGCCTGCGCTTCTCCAGGTCGGCCACCAAGGCTTCAAGGGAGCGGACGCATTCCCTGAGAGCCTGGAGCTCCTTGCACCGAGGACACACCCATGACTTATACCCCAGAGGCATATAATCATACATGTGGCACTCGATGCAGAACACTGGATAGCCCCCACTCTGCTACTGGCTGTCTGACTGCATAGCTTTTTTTTTGTTGTTGTTGTTGTTTTATTTAGGGGTCCTTTTAAAAACCGTACACTGGATAGCAGCCCTTTTCTCTAGGGAAGAGGAAGGGCAGTGTCTGGGGCCCTGGCCTCCTCGCCCTGCTGCTGAACTCGCCCAGATGCTAAACTCTCATGCCTTACCTGGCACTTGGTTCCCAGAGGCCACACGCGTCTGCAGAGAGCCTCACGCGATGGCCTGCCTAGCTTTATACTCCTGGCTGGCTCCTCCCCCCTCCTTCCTTCCTGATTGAAAGGGGGCTGGCCTTCCCAGGTGTGTTTACAAAAGCTCAGGAAGTCAAATGGCTGCTGATGGGCGTGACCTACTCTGCAGGCTCCTGAATGGACTGCTTGGGGCTCTTAATGGGTTGGGAATTGGCCCTTCCTAGGTCCTTTCCCTCCTAGTTCTGCTCTCTTAGGCTGGACTGTTTTTGTAACCTCAAGCTAGTTTTTATTTGGGTTTGTTTAATTATTTATTGCTCTCTAGATCCTGTGTCCCAATTTACTGACCTGTTTAGGTTATGTTCTAACTTAGATTAGGTTTAACCTGGGTTAAGTATAGGTTTAATTTAAGCAAGTAGAAAACCTGCTTTTCACTTTATCCTCCTCCCTTTCTTCGATTAAGTGCTACCTTAGGTGCAGCTAACTTTCAATTTTGATTTAAATGCCTGACCCTTGGGCACTTACTCACGAGTAGGACTCTGCTCCTACTCACGAGTAGCCCTCTGCTCCTACTCACGAGTAGCCCTATGTACCTCCCTTAGGTGCTAACTTTCAATTTTGATTTAAGGTTGCTTTAAAGGTAAGGTTAAGGTTAGAAGACAGGGAGTTAGAAAGACAAAGCGTTAGAATGAGTACACTTACCTCCTCCTCCTGCTCCTCCTCCTCTCCTTCTCCAAAACTCAGAGGTCTCCTTGCCTTCTCCTCGCCCAGATGCTAAACTCTCGTGCCTTACCTGGCACTTAGTTCCCAGAGGCACTTGGTTCCCAGAGGCCACACGCGTCTGTGATGATGACTTAGGGCCCAGTCCTATCCTCTCTCAGCTCCGGCACTGAGCTCCAGCACTGGCGCTGGGTGCCATAAACATGCCTTAAAGCATGTTTATGACACAGGGAGAACAAAGAGCACTGGTGCTGGGCCCAGCACCGGGAGGCCAACACCAAGGGAGTGCCACAAGGAGGAGTGGGGTTTCTGGGTGGGGGGAGTTTCTGGGAGGGAGAGGAACTGGGGCAGGAGGGGAGTGAAACCGACAGAGCAGGGCTCTGCCGAATCCTGTTCTCCATGTTGAGCTGAAAAATATGGAGCTCTCTAGTCTGCGCCAGCAAAATAGCTGGCGCAGACTGGAGGAGTCCCATTGCGACCCCTGCACCCTTACTCGGAGGAAAGGGATGAAAATCCCCTTCCCCAAGGAGGCTTCCAGCAGTCCCAGCAGGGTCACTGGATACAGTGGTCACCATTTTGGCACCATTGTACCCAGAGCCACCATTAAGATTGTGCTGCCCAAGAGTCCTAAAAGCAGTCTTGATGGAACTAAGGTTTTCATCATCCCAACCCCGGACTATCATACCCCAGTGGAATAAGGTTTTTGTTTTTTTAGGAGAGAAGTTGCAACCTTTTGATGTCTTTCTTTTAAGGTAGGGATTGGTTTACCTTCATTAGTGTCTGTGTGAGCAGGGGTGGGAGAACCGTAAAGGCATAGGATTCTTAAACGTATCAAACAAACTGTAGATTTGACTGGGGTTGTTTAAAGTCATAATCCCTTTTATATGACTGAAGTTTGTAAACTTCATAGCATTACTTGATCTTGAGCTTGAGCATGCACAAATCTTACCAGATTTCTATTAATGTTTTGGTTTTACTATGAGCTGGGTATGAGGAAGAAACTTTTTATTGCTTATCATTTTGTCTCATATTTGTACAGTAATACTGACAGTTACATTTCGAGCAATCCAAATAAAACTGCACAGTGAGCTTACGTAACCCCTCAGTAGTGAATGAAATTATAATTTTCCAAGGCTGCAATTCTATGCACAGTTACCTGGGAGTAAGTCCCAATGAACTAAATGAAGCTCACTTCTTTGTAGACATAAATAGGCTTGTATTGTGCCTCTCAAATTGCTCTCTCAGGCAGATTTCACATTGTTGCTTAGTAACAATATATGTAGTAAAACATCAGGTTACAAATATACCTAATATACAATACAGTTGGCTCACATCTTATGCGTGCTTCACTTCCAAGGAAGGAAGCAAGGCAACAGAACTGTGACTGCTTTCCCAGGGGAAGGGGTACATTGCAAGACAGTTCACAAAATGTGGCTGATCAGCAGGCACTGGAGCAGGAGCTTGGTTGCACTCAACAGGGCAAGCAGGGAGATAGGTTATTAAAAGGGAGAGAGCGATCTGATACCTGTTTTGGGTGAAGGCTGCCCCTGTGACCTTGCTTTTTGTATCTTCTCATAGGAAGGAATAAGCCTTTGGGGGGATAAGCTCATCAAAGACCATTCTTGCATGGCTGGATGGCCCTTGAATGCTCATCCTTGGCTTGAGAGTGGCTCTTCTCTCGTTTTGCATCCTCCTGATTCCTCATAGGATTGAAAGATTTTGCTCAGACCATCTAGTTCACCCAATCCTAGCCTGCGCTGACGTAGCTGGGCTGAGTGACTTGCGCCATATCTAGTGCAGGTTAGGAGCAGGCTGGAGGTTTCCTTGGGCTAATTTTTTCCCTTAGCATGCATAATGTAGCAGTCTGCCCAATGAGGCTACTCGGATTTGCACCAGCTAAATTGCTAGCGCAAATCAGAGCAGTTTCACGTAAAACTGCCATGCTTGGGAAGGGAATTAGGACTGACAGGCCTTCTCTGCCAATCCTGCCCCCTCCTGGGCTTGTCTGACCCACTGCTCTCCCACTGTCCTGTCACACCCCCACCCCACCTCCATTCTGCCCTCCTGCTCCTCCCTTCGCCCCTGCACCACTCAGTGGAGTACTCACCTCCACTGGTGGCCCTTCTTTTGGATACAGTTCTGGTGGGATGGTGTAGGCCTTCCCCCTGGCACTGCTTGCTCTAGAGTAGTTGCAAATGTGCTTTTCAGCATGTTTGTGACACTCTAAGCTGGCACAGTGGCAGCTGCGTCAGCCAAAGAGATCAGGTTTACACTGTCAGTTTGTTAACCACTATGCTACAACTAACACTGTGTGTAACATAAGTAGAGCAAAATGTTTCCTTCATTTTCTCAACTTTCACACCAATTGCCATCCTTGACAATTGGCTATGCCAGTTTCAAGCTGAGATCCTGTGGGGCAACTTCTTTCATTCCTTTCTATTCAGCTGTGTCCTGAATTAAATCTAGTACCAGGATAATTACAGTAAAACACACAGTTCTTTTTAAACTTTAATGTGATCTAGCTTATCTTCATAAAAGCAAACTGCGGTTGAGTTCATCAACAGCCATTGTGGCAAATATTTTATTAATATTTCAATTTTCAGTTCACCCTTGCAAAATAAAATATGCAGTTAAATTGTTTCTTTCCTCCTGTCCTTGCTCAAGTGTTTAGATGGGACTAATGCCCCTACTACCTTCCCTATATGCCATTACTCTCCTTCAAACTGTGAGGTATAAAGTGTATCAGCAGCAGATTAATACTTCACTATAGAATGAGATTCACCTGATAGGCATGACTTCATCTTGTGTCCTAACTATGCATCTGCCAAACCATGAAATTAGGGACCTTTCCAGGCAATATTTTGCCTTTTTTTCGTTGTGCAAAATACAGTATGGATGACTTTTCTTCCTGTGAGTGTCACCCCATTTACTGGTGGATTTTCAGCTAGTCAGTTCCTGTTTTACAATGACACTGGCAATGTCATGCAAGAATTCTGCTTTTCTATACCTTGTTAGTGCACCTGGGAATTAATTGCTGCCTGCATTTTTTCTTTTTATTAAACCCTAATTAGTGCCTGATAAATTTGGAACGATCAAGGCAATGCTTCACTCAGTATGTAGTAAACTTGCAGAGCATTTGCATAAAATAATATTTTAAAGGGATTGCTTTATTACTTATAGCGACAATGCAAAGCTTTATTCCTGATAAAGTGTTGCCACATGTCACAAAACAAAATTCAGACAAGCACATGCCAAACAGTAAGTCAAGATGTGGTGCTAGGCATGGACTGCAAAACCAGTGTGCTTTAAGTATATTAGTCCATCTTCAGAAAGTAAATAGTGTCTCACCATTTTATCTAGCAGAAACCTGATTACTTCCACGCCTACATGGATACACTGCATACCTTTCTACCTTTCTGTGTTCTTCTTGATGTTTCTTTTACATATGAGTCTACATGGAACTGAGGTGATACTAGGGTTTGTGTCACATGGTGTGAGAGCTCATTGTATCACCCCTATGATGGACCTTCTCCTGTACTAGACCATGTAGAATAAATTACAATAGCATATGCACAGCCTAAATGCAGTGGCATCACTAGGACTGGTGTCACCCCCTTTATATTTATATATCATTTTTTTATTTATTTAAAGATATAATAGAGCAGGTCACCCAATAAATCAGTAATCAACAAAAACCAGTGACCAGCTTGATGACACTCACACAACTGAATAAGAGTTGTACAATTAGCTCTGTTACATGGAAATGAGAGCTGGCTCATACTGACACCTTGTTGATACGCTGCTGTGTCATAACACCTCATTGGCTCTTGAAACAATTAGACTCATTGTCCGTTTTGAGTTAAGTAAATCTGTGTTTTGTTACATAAGGCAGTTGTGTTTTCCTTTTCAGGTTATTTGGCTGTAACTTTTGAAAGAATACAGATATTTCTATGCAGGTAATGATATGTAACATTGTGGTATTATTTGAAAATACCAAGATTTTTAACATTTTGGCCAGCAGTCACCCCACCAAGAATGTCACCTAGTGTGGTCCACAGCCCCACATCCTCTAGTGACACCACTGACTTGGACCCATGCTAGTAATTTTGCCGGTGCAAGTCCAAGTGGATCTGGGAAGGTTGATCAAGGCCTAGAACAACCATTTTCAACCGCTGTGCCGTGGCACACTGGTGTGCCGTGAGTGGTCCACAGGTGTGCCACAGGAATTTGGGGGAAGGTCATTTATTAATAGGGCCAATGGGAGATGTGAGCCCCCACTGGCAGCATGGTGTGCCTTGTCAATTGACAAAAACCTGTTGGTGTGCCTTGACCATTTTAGTGCCTTATCAGTTTGCCATGAGATGAAAAAGGTTGAAAATCACTGGCCTAGAAGATGGATAGTATATTAGCAGTGCTGCTGCCACTGATACCACCCCCTTCCCAGCCTTGATACACCTCATCCCTGCCATAGAGCCCAATCCTATGCAGGTCTACTCAGAAGTAAGTTCCATTAGAGTCAATGGGGCTTACTCCCAGGAAAGTGTGGATAGGATTGGGCTGTGAGTCTCCTTCCTGTTCCCCTCATGCCCCATTCTGCTCATTTCCTACCTGCCCCTGCACCAACTTACTGGCACCGGGGCTTTTCCTGGGGCTGCTGGCCTGTGGCTGGTCAACCACATGTAGTGGTGACCCAGCTGGACAGAATGGCATTTGCTTTTTGCAACCACATAGAGCATACTGTTCTGGCATGTGAGTTCTGGCAGCATAGTATATCCATAGGGTAGGATATTTTTACTATACTATCTTCTTTTGTGAATCTCCTAAACATGAGGGCCAGAAATTTCTTTAAAAAAGAAAAAGTGAGATTCTCCTACATCCAGATATTATGCTAAGTACCAGATTTTTACAAAACACAGAGAAATGTTGAAGACAATTAGCCCTTTTCCAAACACTTTAAATAGTTAATTATACCACATTACTGGTAATCCAATAGTATTTCCTTTTTTTTATTAAATTCAGGTCAGCTTATCCATGAGGCAGGGTGATGCAGACTGTTATTAGGATCAGATTGCAGGGAGATTGAAAAGGCAGTGGATTTAGTGTGCTTTCTGGGTCTGCTGCCACCACTGCCTCCCTCCTGCCCACAGTGCATGCCAGCCTCATTGATCTACTTTCTGCCTTCTCAAAGTGAGCAGAAAGTTGATCATCTGCCTTCTTACCAGACTCCTCCTGCAGTTTCCTCAAACCTAGAAGTGTGAGACTTCCTCATTTATTTACAGTTGATTACATGAAGAGGGCGCTCTTTCACTTGTGCAGTTCCTTTAAATAAAACTGGAATTTCTGCACTTCTGGGTTTGCAAAAATTGTGCAGGGAGTTTGGTAGTGTGCTTTGTCTTTGTAGCAGAGGTGGCAGTAGTAGACTCAAGACACTGGGCAGTGTTTTGAGTCAAGCTGTCCCAGATTAAAGTAATATTATGTCTATTTGTCCTTTTTTAATAAATTATTTGATTAAATCTGTGTTTATGTATGTATGCATAAAAGGAAGGTTTTCAAGGAACAGAAACTATTTGTTTGTTAGATGTTGCACATACATATTGCAGCAGGCATCATTTTACAAGAGGCATTTGTTCCTTTGGGTATGTGTGTGTGGACTTGAATGTCATCTGTCCTCATATCGTCCATGTACACATGTGGCTGATTTGGTCAGGTTTTGGCAAATGAAACAAGTTCCATTTTTCCCAGTGCTCATTCTCTTCCAAAGATACTGCACCTTTTTACAAAGAGGTGCTGTGATGAATGCCCTTACCCATTTTGGGCCTATTTTTCCTTGTTTTTGGACACTTCTACCCTCCAACCTGAAGTTTCTGTGCAGGTTCAACAGTCTGGGGCATCGTTCTGCAAGCAGCTCTTTTGTCTGTTTGAAACACCACTGCTAAACAAGCACATGTTTTTGTAGAATAGGTCCTTCTTTTTGTTTTCGAATAGCTGCCCCTTCTCCAGGATTGGCAGGCATCTGCCATTGGGCAGCCAAACCTGCCCCAATCTGGCCAACCTTACATCGAGGAGACCGCCAGCAGCCAAAAACCCTCTGTGGCAGTGGTTCTCACACGTTTAGCACCGGGGCCCACTTTTTAGAATGAGAATCTGTCAGGACCCACCAGAAGTGATATCATGACCGGAAGTGACATCATCAAGCAGGAAGATTTTTAACAAACCTAGGTTGTAGACCTACCCACATTTACCAAGGAGTAAGTCCCATTTACTGTCATTGTTAAAAGAAGATACATAGTAGCTTGTTAAAAGTACAGATTTATAACATTTCCCCAAATGCAGTCACATACATGGTAGCATCAAGTGCCATAGATTAAAAATTAAATATTGAAATGAATGGGGATTCATCCTAAATTGGCTCATGAACCACATAGTGGGTCCCAGCCCACAGTTTGAGAAACACTGTTCTGTGGGATATAGCAGTGGCCACAGGGATTTAGGTAGGATTGGGCTGTAGGTTTGTGCGGATTTTGTTCTTGAGTAGAATCCCAGCTCCAGCTCCATCAGCTGGGCATTAGTGATGACTGCTTTGATCATACTATGCTTTGTGCCCATCTAGCCAAGTCAGGCATTTGCCATCAGGCTGTGTTTACATTTTCTGCTCCCTTCTCCATTCTTTTTAATTCTTCTACCTTTGGTTTTTTAATAAACATGTAGTTAAAGTTTAGTGCTTTCCTGGGTGGGTGGGCTTTCTGCCTGGACTCTATCCTGGGATGATGGCAGTGGTTAAAAAGCTGCTGATTTAGTAAAGGGAAAGCAGGAAGCAAGAAAGGTTCTTTTGTGCTAATCCCAGCAGGCCTGTGATGAGAACAGGTGTCCCATCCTTCCCAGAGAAAATGCATACTTTAAGTTGGATCAAAATTTCATGCAAATACAGTGTTAACGATACAAACTCTGTTTCCAGGGGAATTCTTTTTGTTTGTTGGAGAAATTCCTTAGCAATACCTCTGTGAGTTTCTTCAAAACTCCATGTAAACTGGAAAATTAGTGATAGCTTGGATTAACTAAAAATCTGTCTTCTACATGCCCTGTCCTGCTCCTCATCTTCCTAATACTGGAACCACCAAATCCTGACAGGATAGGATAGTTTTAAAGTCTTTCCAGTAGCCACTAGAAATGGTTTCAGGGAGAAGGCTATAAAAATCAGAGGAAACCAAATGGTAATGATAGCTAGCTTTAAAAATCAGATTAAGATCTAAGACAATGTAACAATCAGATTTTTTTTATAGCCATGGAAAATAGAGGAGGCTATAGTTCAAGTAGCACATTTTGACAGATATTTAAACACTGATTTCTATGTTTTTCAGAAGTACCACAAGGAGTGACAGTTATTGTTAAAGGGAAACTGGATGTATCAGCGAGACTTCAGTTTTATTAAAAGTGCAGCTCTGCCTCCAATAACGTCTGTTTCCATGTCTGCTAGTTCCCCTAACGTCTATCGGTTACACAAAAAAGTCAATTTTCAATATATATTTCAGATTGAATCCTGATGATAAGCTCTCATTGCTGAATTCCAATGTTTGAATGATTGTGTAATAAGAAACTGATAGAGCATTACCATCTACCAGATTCCTTGCTATTCATGCCATGAGGAATGTGAAGCAATTACATATAGTGAGTTTGTTTGACAGTCTTTGAAGAAAAGGGGCATTTTACCCTTACACTAGCTTTGATGTAAGTAAACCACAGTGCCATGGTTCAAAAGTTCACCGTCTTGTTATCGAAGCAAGTCTATGATACAGCAGCTTGGTTACAAAGAGTACACCTGGTGCAATCCAGAAAGAGAAGATGCACTTTACTCTTTATATCTTTGACAATTTAAGACTTCTTTATTGAAGTAGGCCTGTTAACATACATTTCTCCCTTGGGTGCTTTCATCTACTACTCTTTGTGGTTCCAATCTACTCTTGCATTCCAATAACCTCTAGAAGATGTGTGTATTTATAAAATACTTAAATCTGTTGACACTGTGCATGAACAAAGAAATAGGCATCCATAGGCTTACATTCTGAAGGTACATGCAAGACACATTAGGGAGGAGGGAAAGGAAAAGAAAATGTAAGGAGGCTCAGTCAAGAAAAGCGAGGATGAACAGGTGTGTCCAAAGGAGGATCAAGATCATGGAGACACTTAAAAGAAGAACGAAGAGATTGGAAACCAGTCAAGAAAATGACACAAAGGAGTAATATGATCTGATAGCATTTAAGCTACAGTAGGCAAGAGTACCATTCAAACCGGAAATATTCCTTTTAAATGTGATATCAGAAATTGAAGACCAATATAAGAAACATTTTATTGTACATATCAGTATAGCAGCAAGAATATTCTATGTGCAAAATTTGACGCCTTTTTATGATTGGATAAATAATTTTAGTTAAACAATAGTGATTGTTTAGTTAAATCATTAATTAGTATAATGACAAATAGGATAATTTTTGTATCAATGATTTTTTTTTTTCCAGTCATTGTTGATTTCTGTTTTGGATTAAGACATGTTGTAATCTATGGCCAATATCCTCATGTGTAACCTATGTAGTCCCAGCCCTAAGTTTAACCCATTTTCTGTACCTGTATCTGTAATAAATAAACTTTGAAGAAAAAAAGATACAGTAGGCACGTATAAACAAGGAAGAAGGATATTGGGACCATCTTCCATCCAGTGAACCTATCTGTAAGTCATCCCTTGAGGTCTCACTCTTAAGGTCTCACTCTGCTCTTTGAGAGTAGGTGAGTGACAACCTCATTTAGATTGTGCCATGTGTACTTCTCTGGGGTGGTTCCCCATTTAATGCCAAGTCTTTTAGCTATCAGGTTAAGTATTTAAGGATGCAATCTTAACCCACTTTCCAGCACTGACATAAGGGTAATTTAACTTCCAGGTAAGGGAACAAACATTACCATACCTTGTGGAGGCCTTCATGACTGCCCCCCAACTGCAGGATGCAGCACATGCCCCACTAAGCACAGCTATGCCAGTGCTGGAAAGTTGGTTAGGATTGCACCCTAACTTTCCTGAGCCTTTGATTGCTTTATTATACAATTTCTGCTTCTCTTTCAATCCCAATTTTACTACATTTTGTGTGATGTATATTGAATCACTATTGTTAATTTCAGTTACAGTATCTATATGCCACTGTGGATACTGAAAAGTGGAAAGCAGAATATAAATATTTTAAATAAAAACAAATATAGCTCAGTTGAATTACTTAAGTACTGCGGTACAAACAACCTTGTTCCAAAAATATTAAAATACAGAGTAATCTCTACTCCAGTGATTTTCAACCCTTTTCATCTTATGGCACACTGACAAGGTACTAAAATTGTCAAGGCACACCATCGGTTTTTTGACAATTGACAAGCCGCACCATACTGTTGGTGGGGGGCTCACATCCCCCAGTGACCCTACTAATAAATGGCCCTCCCACAAACTTCCATGGCACACCTGCAGACCATTCGTGACATACCAGTGTGCCACGGCACAGTGGTTGAAAATGGCTGCTCTACTCTAATTTCCTCTAATCTGAGGAAACTTTTTTTCCTGCCTTGCAGAAGTGGAGCTAAAGGGGAGGGTGGAGTGGTAAGGATGGCACACAGCACGCTGTGTAAGTGCCGCTCTGGCCTGGCAGCCATTCTGGACGGAGATGGTATTTTGCCATCGCTGCTCCCAAATGGCTCTGATGCCAAGGGGGAAGGTCATTTACATGGCATTTTGCAGAGTGTGCCGTACTGACCACTCTGCCCTCTCTAACTCCGCTTCTGCTGCATTATCTAAGACCCAAAGCATATATTACTCTTGCCTTGTGGCATGATTGCTATTTTCATGTAGTCAGGTGGCAACTCATGCTAGTATTGCCTGTGTACACAAGAACCAGGAGTAAGTGGTGGGTGATGTAGGTTCTTTCTCTGTTGGCACCACCAGGTTTGTGTACAGGTTAAACCTGTTTATCAACAGGTATTATATCTGCAGATCTGGCTCAACACTGGTCTTTCGCATTGAGACTTGGCTCAACCTTAACCCTCTGAAGGTGACCAGAGCTGTGCTTTGGTCCCCTCTGGAGTGCTTTCTGAAGCCCGCAGAAGCCTCATGCATCCTCTTTGGAATGACCCTTATAGGCAAAGAAATGCAACTTCCAGTTTCCCTTGGAAACCCAGAAGTGACGTTTTAAGGTATTCTGACGCCTGGGAGGGCTTCTGCGGACCTCAAAATGCCTTCAATGGCATTAAAACATCACTTCTGGTTTCACAATGGAAACTGGAAGTTGCATTTTTTTTTTACCAACAGGCTTCAGAAAGCCCCCTGGAGGTGATCAGAACAACCCTTCGAAGGGTTTAAAGGCACCGAAACGGTTCTCTGTGGTTTTCTGTATCTGTGGGGGGTCTAAGAACAGATTCCTCATGGATACTGAGGTGCCACCTGTATATACTGGTGCCAAGGACTTGTCTTACAATTTTTTAAAAATCTGATTGAGAGGGATATTGACCAATTCCTTCAGTTTCTAGAAATTTGGGATATGGGTTTTTTATTTCTTTCACATTTCAGTTGACCTACACAGGGCACTTTTGAATATATCAGAGCTCCTTCTTCAGTATTACTAATCCCTGAAAGTCACATGGTGACTTTACTCAGCGTGTGGTCGGTCTGTGGAACTCCTTGCCACCGGATGTGGTGCTGGTGTCTAGCCTAGTCGCCTTTAAAAGGGGATTGGACAAATTTCTAGAGGGTATGGGGTACCCATTACGGGGTACAAGCCATGATGTGTATGCGCACCCTCCTGATTTTAGAAATGGGTTATGTCAGAATGCCAGATGCAAGGGAGGGCACCAGGATGAGGTCTCTTGTTATCTGGTGTGCTCCCTGGGGCATTTGGTGGGCCGCTGTGAGATACAGGAAGCTGGACTAGATGGGCCTATGGCATGATCCAGTGGCGCTGTTCTTATGTTCTTATGGTGCGTGGAGTTCACACCATGATTAGATTTCCCAAGAGGCAGTGGGGTAGAGGAGATGGCTGAGTGGAAGGAGATACTGCCTGACTGCCTGATGCTCTGCCTAGCTGCTGCCCCAGCCCCTTCTCACTTTACTTGGCTCTGAGCTTTCCTGTGCTGCATCCTAGCTGTTTTTTTGTGAGCTTCTTTAGATTTACAAACCAATCCTGAGTTTCTTGGCACCTGCTGGAACAGCAGCATCGAAGTGGCTACCTCTGTATCCAGTGGGCGCCAGGGAGCCACTGGAGGTCTCCTTGGGATGAAGCCCCAAGCCCCAAAATTCTTCTCCTCACCCAGCCCTCCCAGGTGGTTACACTTACCCCTGGAGGTGGTGCATCCTCTTCCTGCTGGTGCTTGGCCTGGTGCCTGACTGGCTCAGGCTCAGCGCCTGTGTTCTCTACTTGCTGGGTGCTATAAGCATATTTTACAGCACATTTATGGCATCCAGTGCTGGTGCTAGGGGTCAGCACCAGCGCCGGCTGAGTTCAGGATTGGGCCCTTAGTTCTTAGTGCTAAGCCTGAGACTTAAATACTTCTCATACAGACATGGTACTGCTGCTTCTGCACTGTTGGTATAGGTGCACCTCTGGGTACCTCACTGATGTTTGTATAAATTGCAATGCATTCTGTTAAGTTTCTAAAGCATTTCTATGGAATTAGTTCATCTTTTTAAAATTAATTTGTAAAAAATGAGTTAAAGGTGGTAGATTTGAATGGAAGAGGAGTCATATTAAATTTCAGCATGGAATAAATCCTCACATGTATTGACATCAGACTTGATTGTTCCTGAACAAGGTGGAAACAAGTCTTTAGGGAATAGTGCATAACTCTTCTGCCAGAACCTGTCTCTTATCTAGTTTCAGGAGTGTATAGCTTTAGATTTTTGCCTAGGAACAGACTTGTGTGTGGAAATCTGTTTTATGGTTTCTTAGCAAAATACCACATTTACAAAAAAAAATAAAAATCATTTTGGTATCCTGGAAAGTTTGCACAAGAGAAAATTACCTATTTAAGGTAAATGGAGCCTATTTCATCTTTCCATTTCTTATCATTTTTATCTATCAAGACTACAGTGTGAAGCATGTCACAGTGTATTTCAAAAAGCACAACACAGAAAATCTAGAAAGAAGAAAAACAGCCTACAGTATCAGAAAATGACAAGTGTAAAATTATATTCACCATCTATATGGTTGGATATTAACATTTTATTTTGTTTTTGCAGTGCAGTGAAAGGAGGAGATATCAGACGCAACTTCTGGTATCTGCAAACCTAGACTGTTTAAATCCACAGTGTCTTACCCATACAACCCATATAAGCATGGTAATTCAAATAGAGAATGTATTCCCACTTATTACTAAAGAAATAATTTATTTGTTAAACAACTATCCGAAAATTTTCTTTTTTTTGTATTTTCCAGGCCATATGGATAAACAAAGTTGCACTACATATTCATCTGTATATTCAAGTGCACACACTGTGTTTGTAATCTAGAATATATGAAAATGTTTTTAACAGTCTGCTAATTGGCTGATTCAACTGGACAAATTATTTAAAATGTTAACAGTAGAAATTCCTAAAGTCTTGCCAGTGGTTTACTTAACTTCCAAAGGAATTTCAGTGTTTTGCGTTTTAATAGTATGTCTTTGTGAGGCACCTTTGTCTGGTGCAGCACAGTGCAAGTTTTGAGAAAGCAAAGAGAGTCCTGAATAGCTGTGGTTATGTCTGGCGATATCATCATCAGGTACCCTCAATTCAGCCATGATTGACAGTTCCCTAATTGCTTATCAGCAGACCTGATAACAATGATTCTGGCCCAGGAAGGGGTGAGGAGAGTGGCTGCAGTTGCCACCATGTACTATCCCCCTTGGGCCTGAAAGCCCAACATGGGGTGACTTAGATTTGCTCTAGCAATTTTGCTGGTTTGAATCCCTGTAGCCCCATAGAGGCTGCTGGGGCTTTACCTGTGGTAAGGGGACAAATAACTCCTTCCCCCAGAGAGACCTTCAGCTGTCTCTGTTCCTGAGCTGGATACAATGGAGGCTGCACCAGCCCCACTGGATCACAGCACAGGACTACCCTTAGGATTGGGCTGCCCATCAGGTGAAACTTTCCCTGGTGCTGCTCATGTGTGATAGCTTAGTACTGATGATTTTTTTTTTTAATGTAATTGGGCAAAACTCTTGTAACAACATATTCCCAGCTAAAAAAAGAATGCTCTTTAGTTCTCCTGACCCTTCATTCTCATTTTCTGTCCTGGTAGATGATAAAAGAATAATGTTTATTTTGGCATCAGAAGAGTTACTTTCCCCCAGGCTATTAACTGAGTGGCATGTTACAAAGCTTTTATAAAGTACCTTTATGTTCCATTGCAACAAAGCTTTTAATTACATTGTTGTTTAGTGCTTTATACTTCAGAAGGTATTGCTTCTGCATTTGAAAATATCCCTTCCTCTCTCTCTCCCAAGGAAGTCTTACCTTCCATTAGAAATTTAGAGATGGAGAAAATTTTCATCGTACCCACTTTGTATTGCAAAGTGTTTTACTCAAGTGACTCTTCTGAAAATTTGAAAACTTCTGAAAACTTGCCAGATAGCAACTGTCTTTCTGTTTGAAGAAAAACATCTTTACTTTTTTTTTAAAGAAAGGGGTAAGCAGTCATTCAAAAATCATCCTCCATGTGTTGAGCTACGCTAGGATCAGATTTTGAACTTTGTGTGAGTCACTCAAAAAATGGTTGTAGTGCCTTGTAAAAAGCAAGCTTCAATTCAGTGTGTGGTGGGGACTATCAGGCAGTACAGGTGTGCCCCCTTATCTGCAGAGATTCTGTTCTGGAACCCCTCGTGGGTAGTTGAAACTGTGGATATGGGTATCCCATGGACGTACTTCCCTTGCCTCTGGAGGGGCCTCTGAGCTCATCAGAGGCTGGGAATATCTTCAGACTGAGCTCTGAAGCTAAAAACACGTGACTTCCTGTTTCATGGAGAAACTGGAAGTGACATTTTTAATGTCTTATAAGGCATTAGGAGGCCCAGGGAAACCCTTCAGGAGATCATGTGGGAATGTGTGCCGCAGGGGGGGGGGGGAGCTCCAGACCCAATCCGTGGATATGGGATTGTGGATATTGGGGCCCCTAGTATTCATACCACTAATTCAACTCTGTGTCAGCCATACTTTTCAATCTACGAAGAACATAAGAACAGCCCCACTGGATCAGGCCATAGGCCCATCTAGTCCAGCTTCCTGTATCTCACAGCAGCCCACCAAATGCCCCAGGAAGCACACCAGATAACAAGAGACCTGCATCCTGGTGCCCTCCCTTGCAACTGACATAACCCATTTCTAAAATCAGGAGGTTGCACATACACATCATGGCTGGTAACCCATCATGGATTTTTCCTCCAGAAAATTTTCCAATACCCTTTTAAAGGCATCTAGGCCAGATGCCATAGCCACATCCTGTGGCAAGGAGTTCCACAGACCAACCACACGCTGAGTAAAGAAATATTTTCTTTTGTCTTAACTCTCCCAACACTCAATTTTAGTGGATGTCCCCTGGTTCCGGTGTTATGTGAGTGTGTAAAGAGCATCTCTCTATCCACTTTATCCTTCCCATGCATAATTTTGCATGTCTCAATCATGTTCCCCCTCAGGCGTCTCTTTTCTAGGCTGAAGAGGTCCAAACGCCATAGCCTTTCCTCATAAGGAAGGTGCCCCAGCCCAGTAATCATCTTAGTCGCTCTCTTTTGCACTTTTTCCATTTCCACTATGTCCTTTTTGAGATGTGGTGACCAGAATTTGACGCAATACTCCAGGTGTGGAACCACAGGTTCCCTCCTTGCAACAGAGTTTTGATCCAGCACAGATAACTTTTTCTATGAAATGTATTTATCCAACTAGATTTGCTAAAGAGTGGAAGGAAGATTTAATTTTGGAGATGAGACAGCTGAGGGGTTACTTGCCTATATTTGTATTTAATTTTATTTCATTTGAATTAGGTGTATAAGCTCAGATAGTTTATGCCATCCTGGTGATTTCTGAAGTAAAATCTATAATGTCACAAAACTCACCATTAATCCTTACTTCAGAATTGCTTCATTGTCGTATTAATTCACGTGTCTTTCCAAGCTTTTTGTTTTATGTAGATCTAATACTTGAGTTTTTGAAATATCTGAACCTTTGTTGCCCATTATTCCAGTTTCATTTCTTTGATTTGAAGCAATAGATTCAGGATCTAATTTGCAGAAATGAAAACAGAGAATCTCATATAATAAAAGAACTGCATACGTAATTCATGAGAAAGATAAAAATGTACAGAAGGCCCCCGTATCTGTGAATCCAAATTCACATATCCGCAAATTGGGTCCACGACACCCCCCTGTAGGTTGTACACTTCTCTCCTGTGTCTCCTGATACTAAGAACGAACGTGTTCAATTAGGTGTTTAAAATAATACGTAGAAAGGTGACAGTGGTGGGTAGGGAAAATGTACTTTGGCTGTACTAAAAATATATGCAAAGTCAAACCAGCCATTTAGCTGAGTTTTATACAAAACTACACTATTTGTGCATAACTGTTCATTTAGGCTTGGCACACTAGGTGCTATATGTCGTTAGAATTTAATCACTGCTCTCTGACACTGAGGTCAGCAAGGCTGGTATGGGAGAACAGAAGGAGAAAGTAAACTTGATGGGTAGTGAAATATTTCAATCAGTGAACATGCTGATTTATTTGTTTAAGGAGGGACCTGAGGGAAATGAGTTTGGCTGTTTTCTTTCAGGTAAGCTGCTGAGAACAGTCACCATATTAGCCAGAAAGGTCATAGCTGTACATCACAATCATGGATAATAACAGTCTAAAATGTGCTGTTTTCACACACTGCAGTCATTTCAAGCCACAGTACTGAGTCTCTTATAGCTCTGTGCGAAGATAGAGCATGCAGAGCAATTCTTATATATATTTTTTTCCTTCCAAAGACATCTAGCAACTTTTTGTATTCACTTGGTGCATTAAGTATTAGAAGTCAATAGATGATGCTATTGTTACTGTTACATTTGTGTGTTGTGCTGGGGAACAGTTTAAAAATGAAACCATTTGGTGAGTTGCCAGGATTCTGCCAGCAGTGATTGGGAACCATATGTTCCCATAAAGGGAAAAAAATGATTTCTTGGTCAGGAGTGTGACCAACTTTTAATAAAGAAATACTTTATTAATGTCTCCCTGAGTAAAATCTAGAACGTACAATACTGCTTAGGTGTACTCCTAAATGCCAAGCATCAGGGCTGATTAATATGGCTGTCAGTGTTGCTGATTTTGCATCAATGGTGGTTAGCTTGTGCCAGCTTATCTACTCTCTGTCTGTATAACAATGCTTTTTAGCATCTGTGGTCTCTCAACCAAATGATCAGCCCTTCTTCTGAATTTAGAGGAGTAGGAAAGAGGAATCCCAGAAAACTGAGCAAGGCCTGAGACCTATGTGATTGGCCAGATTCAGGACAGAATTTTTTAGTTTTTAATTTTTTTCCCCCGGAAATGTGCCTTTCAGAATTTATATTTCACACTGTATATAGAACCAGCTTCAGCGTTTTGTGAGTCCTTGGATAACACAGTGTTACTGGGGCCCTTTTTGCCCTGCCCCATTAGTACCACCCTTCACTCTTTTGATGACACCTTCCTCTTTTGTATCCCCTGCTTTGTTTTACTCCACCCCTTTAAAATAGAACAAACTGGGCTGTATCCTAGGCTTATTTAGGACCCAGTCCAATGCTGTTCCCCACCATAGTATGCAGCTATGCCAGAACAGGCTTGTTACATGCTGTAGTGGTGGTGGGGGTGATTAGAAGGCTTGGGGGGAGAAAAGAAAAGTATACTATTTTCCCTTACTCTTCTCAAAGCCCCTTGACTACCAGTGGGTCTCTTCAGACCTGCACCAGTTCTTCAGGTAATGCAAGTCTGAGGAGACAAATGGGGTGTGTTGGCTCCCTCCAGAGGGATAACATCTGGTGCAAGACGCCTGTATCAGGTGCCACCCTTTCTTACTTCTGACATGCCTCTGGCCCTCCTCCATTATGCCCAACCCACACCCCCGTTATGCCCACCCTGCCATCTTTCCAAGGTTGGTGGGTCTTCTTCTCCCTGGCGTCTGTGGCAGGAATCCAAAAGCATGTGGCTAGGTGTGCTTCTCAATTGGCATTTGTGATGCCATACATCACCTTCTGCTTTTGGAACATTCGTTCTGGTGGCGATAATGCTACATAAGATTGGGCTGTTTATTATTATTATTATTATTATTATTATTATTATTATTATTAACAGTATTTATATACCGCTTTTCAACAGAAAGTTCACAAAGCGGTTTATAGAGAAAATCAAACAACCGAATGACTAATCATGACTAAAGGTCATCACTAAATCCTTTGAAATAAAATCTAAGCTATTTAAACTTGTCTGCACTAGAAGTGCATGCAAATGTGTGCTGCAGAAACATACAGATCCACAGATCCCTCTGTATGCACAGATTCAGGACCTGCGGATTGCATTATCCACAGGTTCCCAAACCCACAGGTCACACCCATATGGACCCTCTGGAGGCGAGGAGGGCTGTGCTCGCCTCGCCTACAGAGGGTGTTCTGAGGGCTGGGGAGGTGTTCCAAGGGCCACAGGTGGCCTCCCTGGCTCTCAGACCACCTTCTAAGGCCTCACTTCCAGTTTTACAGAAAAACCAGAAGTGATGTTTTAAGACCTTAAAAGGCCCTCCTAAGGCCTTAAAATGTCACTTCCGGTTTTTCAGTAAAAATAAGTGGAAGTGTGTCATTTTACTCAATAATAGCCACATTTTTGGGGTGGGGTTGGGGGAGAGACCTACTCAGGACTGGGCTGCACAGGAAGGAAGAGGTTTGCTTTTTCCCAGTGCACTGTTTTCCAGCCAAAAATTGTCCCTTGCAGGGGTGATTTGCTGCTGAGATGAGAACCTGAGGAAACTTCTGCCTCAAGGACAAACTGCCACTTCAATTTTCAGCTGAAAAATGCAGGGGAAAAGAATAAACTTTTCCCTTCCAGCACATCCCAGGCAGTTGCCTTCAGTTTTGATGAAAAGATGTACCGTCTTGTAGAAGCACAGCTGTGCAGCACGTGTTAAGGGGAAAATCTCGTTTGGTCCTTAGGATGCAATCCCTTCTCCAATATTACTCAAATTACAATTTGCTAGAACTTTGGAAAAAAAATGTTCCCTAGAAACCTATCAAAAAAATAGCATTAAACTCTCCTTTTGCAGTCCCTTAACTGCAGGAAAAATGTGAGTTGCCTGTAAATGGTGCTCTCTAAGAAACTTAGATTTTGAAGAATAATGACAAAATACGTAATATCACAGAAATGGAAAAACTCAATGAGTTTGTCCAGTTAAAGAAAAACAGTCACACAATTTTAGCTTTCAAAGTCTGCTTTTGCTCCTTTTTAAAAGAAAATTTTAAAAAATGATGTATTGTGGATATGAACAAATATGCCATAACATTTTTTTTTTTTCAACTTTGTTGCCCTCTAGTTTAACTGGCCCTATGCTCTCTGGAGTTTTGTGTGCATATCTGTTTGATACACATTATGAAGTGCTGAAGAATTTATTTATGGATATATTTAATTTAAAAGATGAAATCTCCAAACTGCAAAACAGCTGTGTGTCAAAGCCAATCAGCTAGGGTGAATTAATCACTCCCCACCACCACCACTATGAGAGCTGGCAAAAAGCCAAATCCCATAATGTCAATCTAAGCAAAGGTGCATCCAATTAAAACACTTTCTGCCTTGTGAACAGTATTTGGAGCAGAATTTTCAGCTGCTCAGTGACAAGTCAAAATCCGTATTTTCTGCATCCTGAAGCTGAGTTTACAAACCCAGTAAGGTACTCAGTTTGTCTTGGGTCATTTCTGACTTCAGAAATAGTCTGACTAAGGTCTGACTAAGTCAGTCCTTCATATAAATCAGTTTCAATTTGCTGAAGCTCTTTTCAGACAATGCAGCAGATACTGGAATTGACAGTAACAGCATTTGGGAATGCTGTATTCAGTGAGCAACTTACTTTGTAGTGCAAAGTCTTCTGAGGAGGCAAATGTTCGGGCAGTATCCTTCTTGGTACAGTATCTTCCATTCCTCCGGTATATCTACCCCATCAAATACAGGATCAGAAAAAAAAAATCACTCCCTGGTCTTGTAATTTAGCTACATCACTGTTACATTTCTTAATATAAGAGTCCAATCCTATCCCGCTCCAGCCCAGACTTTGTAGCACTGTTGACGGAGCACACGTTGCTTGCTATGGGCTGGGGGGAGCAGACAGCCCAGGAGAGCTAAGTAGAAATCTTTTTTTATTTACCTTTTAGTAGGCTGCAGTCTACTAAATAGTCTCCAGTGGTCTCCTTGGACCTACACTTATGGCATAAGTCAAAGGAGACTCCTGGAGTGGGGATGGACTGGAAAGGGGGAATAGGGTCACTCCTGCCCCTGGCCCACCTCTTGCCCACCCCTCCCTCTGCCCTGAACTGTCCTTGCTCTTCCCTTGAACCATGCCCACTGCTTACCTACATGCTCCAATGGAGGCTTCGGTGGAGTTCTCCTGCTGGCATAGGGCTTACAGCTCCTGCACTATCAGTAGTGAGCCACAGAATTATGAAGCAGCTGTGGTGTCTGTGGTCCCAGCTTCACAATGGCAGTTCATGAGATTTGCCAGTGCAAGGCCAGCATAGGAGTTGGCCACAATGAATCTATACCTAAAAGTTCAGCAGGCTTTTTTGGGGGGGACGGGGGACTCCCAGATCACCAGTGGAATGCTTCTTTGCTCACTTCCTTCAAATCCTCTTTTTTCCATAAAGCCTTTGGTACCATATCTTAGTCCCCATTCTGTAACTAGAGGTAATGAAATCAATTACATATTCTTCCCTTGTTTAACATATGCCTTCATCCCCCTCCCCTTGTCTTTCTCGCAGCAATATCTTGACTGTAAGCACCTTGGAGCAGAGACCTGTCTTTTCTCTCAGTATGTAAAGTGTCATGTGAATTCATGACAATTTACATGTCATGAATTCAGTATGTAAAGTGTCATGTGAATTGGTGGTGCTATATAAAAATATAAATACATGATACTCAGAAGTTAATTCTCACTGTTCAATGGGATTACTATACTTTGAGGTGCAGACAAGTCTTAATTGAAATACAAAAACCGATCCATTTGTTCTCAAGGATCAGGAAAATAAATATTCCACTCATTTTTTTTATTGAGATAGAGAAAACAAAATTATTTTCTACACAGAAAAAAGCATGCTATGATTAAAGCTTAACACAAAAGAATAAGAAGCCTGGTGTGACCAATATTTTCTTTGACATTATTTTCTAAGGTGCGAAAACAATTTTTTGCACCATCGCCCCCTTCTTCCAAAGCTAAAACTTCTACATCTCTTAGAATGTTTGCATTTGAATTCAAGCCAATAAATGTTTCTTTCATAGAAAATTAATGACTGATTTTAGTGCTCCTTCTCCAGATTGACTACTGTTGCCCTGAGTGCTCTTTTGAGATCTATGGACAAGCTTCTGTGGCCTGTCAAGTACATTAAGACCCCAACATATGTACTGTTTTTGTTCTGGACATACTAGACTCTCTTGCTAGTCCAGCTCTGTCATGCCTGTGCAGAAGCACCACAATGAATGGACTTTGCCTCCATGAAACACAGCTGTCTATCACTCCGATGTCCATGAATCATAGGCCTCATTAGCTTCTTGGCCCATGGTACATCAGTCAAATGATAGTTTCAGCACCTCACCTGTCAATCTGGGTTAAACTATGTTAATATGCATCCCCTTTGTACTTATCCACATGAGCTAACTGTCACAATTACCATTGACCTCTTGCTCAAAAGATCTGGAACAGTTAACAAATGCTGAGAGATGTTGCCTGCCAAAGGAAAGATCAAAATAGGTCCCTGGAAGATTAAACTGAAGGATTATTTGAAGGATTTGCGTATCTATCGTATGCTTTCCCTGCAAGTGATATTTCCCGGGGAGCAGAAATAGATATTCTGTTTTTAGGCCATTTTTGCACACAGATTTGCAGGAGGAGAATGGGTTGAAATGTTTCTTGGCAATATTCTGTAATATGCTTGTGAAGTTTCAGCAGCAGCTGCATCCCAAACTAATATCAGGGATTGTTGTTTCAAGGATCTAAACTTGTAGCCCATGTGCTCTGCATTGAATTGTTAACTGCAGAGATGCCATGTCAGTAAAGATGCATGCTTGCCAACATTATTGCTGTAAGTAAAACTCTCATTCTGTCTGTCTTTAGTATGATCTGCTGAGACTGCCTACAGTCTCTTTACCCCCCCCCCACATTTGCTGTTTGTACTTATGCACCTGTGTGCCAGTCTTTCCATGCACACATGCATGCATATGTGGAATAATTTGTATTCTTAGTTTTATCACATGCTACTTCTTCAAGAGGAAGAGCAGATACATAGGCCAAGAAGATTAAGAACAAACATTTAGTGTTTGCCTGAAGATTGTAGGTTCTTGGGCTCTAGCCAAGTGGTTCCCAAACTGGTGGGTTATGACTCATCAGGGGAACAGGAAGAGGGCCATTCCATTTGCGCAAAAACTGGAAGTGGCTTCTGATCAGAGTTAAAATACTGTTTACAGCAGCGCAGAGGCCCGCAAAGTGGGCTGTGAGCCCTTCGGACCTTGCAGAAGGCCAGTGCTGCCCTCCAGGCAGGTTTAGAAGCCCCTTGTTCCCAGCGCCACTGTGATCATTGTGGCACCATCACCGCCCCCTCCCTTCCCCTGCAAAGACCTGGTCCCCAACTCTGTGGTAGGAGTTTGGGAACCACTGCTCTAGACCAGCTGTACAGGGTGAGAAGAGAAGTAACTAGGGATGCCCCAAAACATAAGAATAGCTATGTCAGATCAGGTCAAAGGTCCATCTAGTCCAGTATCCTGTTTCTCAAAATGGCTTAACAATTGCCTTTGGGAAGCCCATGAGCTGAAGATGAGAGCATACCCCTCTCCCACAGTTGCTCTCCTGAAACTGGTATTCTTAGCCACACCACTGGTTGCACTAGTTACTATGTTCTCTTGTGCCACTCAGCTATGTCCGTAGTGGACTTTAGATCAAGTGCATGTTTTTCCAAGACCATTTCAGTATTGTTCTCTACCTCATGTCACCTGCAAAAGGTCTGTCCACCATGTGGCAAGGACACAGCCTAGATTCCCCTGTATTTCTCTGCCCAGGCTAAGAGTTACTTCTAGTCAAGTTTGGCCAAACAGAAATGTAGGGACCTTGTATCTGTGGCAGCTCCTTTTTTTGTCTTCCTACTTGTGAGTATGGATTTGACATCTGATGGGCAGCTCTGACAGCATCCCATCACATGTTAATGTACCATTCTGCTATCTTCTTGTTTTATAAAAAACACAGACAATGCCCCTTGTGTTCCGCTCTCTGTGGAGGCACAGTGGTTGGTCTCCAGGCAACTGAACTGTGTGAAGGAGCATTTGATTGACCCCCAGTAATTATATGCTTAGAAATATTGGACTTCGGGATTTCTGTTACTTTTCAACCGTTTTATTTCAACTAGGTTTTATTTAGTCTCTTTGTTGACAGTGAATAGTATGTCTGTAGTACATTTTGCCTACACATCCTTAAGTTGTTGTGATTGTATAGATGGATTGCCTGTCATAGCTGCTATCTGCTGGACTGAAACTGAATCCCAAGCCCTAGTTCTGTTGTGCTAATGTGCAACAACTAGTAACCTCAGGTTCTGACTATCCAGTTAAAGTGGGGCTTGGATGAGCGTCACATCTAAGCTGCTTACATGAAAGTCTGCTTTCTTATCTAGAAGTTCCAAGTTGTATCAGTGGACCAACACAACAGAACTCTGTCCTTTCTTTGCTTCTGAGTTGCTCTCAGAAAGGCATTCCCACCCAAACTTGTTGATGGGGGACTGTGCTTTTCCCCCACACTGCTAAGAAAGGCAAAAGACTTTTCACAAGGCCTTTGTTCAGGTTTGAGCTGACTAGAGCTCATTGGAATTGGTTGCAGGGGGAGCTATATAACATGCTGCTCTGCCTGGCTGTTCCATTGTGGGAAACACTCATCTCCTGGTATTTGTAGTACAGTATTAGCTGGTCACCTCAGAGCCAAGTAGGATTTGTTCTGTCCTTCCAGCCATCGAGAAAAGAGGCACCTGAGGGGGGACATGATTGAGACATGCAAAATTATGCAGGGGATGGATACAGTGGATAGAGAGACGCTCTTTTCCCTCTCAAATAACACAAGAACCAGGGGACATCCACTAAAATTGAGTGTTGGGAGACTTAGGACAGACAAAAGAAAATATTTTTTTACCCATCATATGTCTGTGGAACTCCTTGCCTCAGGAAGTAGTGATGGCATCTTGCCTAGATGCCTTTAAGAGGGAATTGGACAAATTTGGATCGTGTACTTGGATCGTGCAGACCTGGCCATGGTGATCCATGCTACGGTGACATCGAGGTTAGATTATTGTAACGCACTTTATGTGGGGCTGCCCCTGAAGACGGTTCAGAAACTGCAATTAGTGCAGAATGCGGCGGCCCGTGTGGTCACTGGAGCTAGGCGGTTTGACTCCGTCAGCCCGCTTCTCCGGGGGCTACATTGGCTGCCCATTCGTTTTGGGCCCAATTCAAGGTGCTGGTTTTGACCTTTAAAGCCCTATACTGCTCTGGGCCAGGATATCTTAGAGATCACCTACTCCCGTACAATCCGACTCGTCCTCTCAGGTCATCAGAGAAGGCCTTTTTACAAGTGCCGCCGCCTAAGGAGGTACGTGGGGCGGCAGCAAGAAATAGGGCCTTCTCAGTAGTGGCACCAACGTTATGGAACTCCCTTCCCCTTGACTTGAGAATGGCTCCCTCTCTTGAGACTTTTCGGCGAGGCCTGAAGACCTTGCTGTTTAACCAAGCCTTCTGACTTCATGGCCTTTTAAACATCTTTTATACATCTTTTAGTTGCTTTTTTACAGGCTGGATTCCTCTAAGAACTGCTGTTTTATGCTCTTTTATTCTGACTTTTATCTGACTGCTGTTTTTATGGGTTCTGCTAATGTGTTTTTTAATATGTTTTTATCTGTTTGTGAAATTATGTTTTAATCTGTTTTATATGTTGTTAGCCGCCCTGGGTCCCTTTGGGTCCTGGGTCCCTTGTAATCATGGGTTACAAGTCATGATAGGTACGTGCAAGTTCCTGGTTTTAGAGGTAAGCTACCTCAGATGCAGGGGAGGGCACCAGGATGCAGGTTGTGTCTTGTTGTCTTGTGTGTTCCCTGAATCATGTGGTGGGCCACTGTGAGATACAGGAAGCTGGACTAGATGGGCCTTTGGCCTGATCCAGCTAGGCTCCTCTTATGTTCTTATGACTGTGGTGATTTTAGTTTGTTTACCTGCTTCATAATGTGAAACTAATGGGTTGTTTAGGGACCTGGCTATTTGGTCACAGTTGGCAGGAGCAGTGTGGTCTGGAAGGAGTAAAGAAGGATTGATGATGATTGATGATAAGGGAGGTATTCAGGAGAAAGAACTTGATAACAGCCCTTGGGGGGGGGGTGTATAACCTAAGGAGAGTGGTAGGGTCCTCTGGGCTACATCAGCATTCACATCCTCAAAGACTGTTCAACTGGGTGAGGTGAAATAAAGATAAGGCTTTCTCATCCAAAGACAAGAGAGGAATGGGACCAGCTCACCACTCTGGCCAAAGGCAAATTTACCTGGAGTAAGGGGCAAAGAGATGGCAGTGTCCCCCTGAATACTTTCATGCCAGTACCACTTTTGGCAGAGAAGTTTAATATAGGATAAATCATGCTGCGATTATAACCTTCAATAGATGTAGCCCATTCCAGTCCAATTTATTGTCTTGTGTCTTTCCTGGGCATGGGGGCAAAGTGCAAGATTTCATGTAATGAGATAGCACTAGTCTTGTATCTTAACTTGATGAAGGACTTGGATTTATCTCAGCATTTATATCTAACATTTTACTGCATGCTTAGTTTCCTATAATATCTTATCAGTATGTGAATGCTGAAGGCTGCATAAGTAAGCACACGATAGGGAAAGCAGCATGCCATAGGCAGCTATGCTGCCCATAAGTACTACACAAGATCCTTAAATTAGACCTTGTGTAGTTCATGACTTTTTGAGGGTACAAAACATTAAGTGCTTAATCAGTATGATTAAGTCGTTCATAAAGTTTAAAAAGTGGGTTTTAATCAGATCTAATCCCTGAAGGGAATAGGCTGTGGTTCAGTGATAGAGCACATGCTTTGCATGCAGAAGGTCCCAGGACTGGGAGAGATCTCCCTGGCAGAGTTGATGTTACTGAACGAGATGAACCAGTGACCTGACTCAATAAAAGCAATTCCACAAAGGGTTTCAGATGACCACTGCCCACAGCTTCACAGTTTGGTTGGCATACAGTATTACAAAGGATAAATTGTTTGTACGATTTAGTAAAAGAATAGAGTTAATATCGTCGAAGTACCATCCATATTGAGTTATTGAAAAAAAAGGGTAATTAATTGATTAGCCATTTACAAGATGCAGTTAATTGATGGGAGATACTTTAATTGCTTTGCAGACCTATATTTTTCTCTTACCACTGTAAGAGACTTTGTATGTTGCAAGTGTACAGATAGGAATAGCCCTTCCTTTTGTTTTTCTAACAACTGATCTTAAAGCAAAACAAGCAAAGCACAGCTGGTAGGACCAAGTTATTTCTAGGAGTTGTTTGCAATTGGGCAGCCCAAATCCTCCTGTTGCCGAGATCTGCCCTTGCTCTTCCCCCTTCCCACCCTGATCTTCCCCCAAACCTCCCACAACTGGCCGCACTGCCACACTATCTGCTCTGATGTGGGCCAGGTCCATTAGTGGTGAGCGTAAGGAGCTGCCAGCTGTTTGTGCTAGTCGCTCCTATGTGCTTGGCAGCAGTGCACCATTTATGGTGCCACAGCAGCATTTAGGACAGCAGAATGCAAATTTTGCCATCATAAATGCCCAATAGGATCATACTGCTAAATCATATTACTTTCACCTATGTTTTTGGCTGTTGTGCTAGCACAGTTACATCTTTGTAACCCTGGTGCTTGCACAGACATTGATCCCTGATGCTAGCATATCTTCAGACTCTGCCAACACAAAGGTGCTTGGTATTCTATGCTTGTCCAGCTGATATGAGTTGAGGATAGCATTTCTCTGAAATTGTGCCAAAAACTGGTTTCAGTGTTGAGTGGTGGAATGGCATCATGCTCAAAGCTGAGGTTACTATAACTGCATAATATAGAGCCATGTTAAACATTCATGATATACAGGCCTTTTGAAAGCCTGGAAATTATGCTCCTCTTGTATAAATTAGGTCAGCTATAAACATTATGTGTAACTTTGTTTTAAGGCTGTGCAGTATATGTTATGGCAGGGTTTCTAAAACTGTGCGCCGCGACCCACTTGGTGAGTTACAACCTGATTGTTGGTGGGTTGCGAAGCTGCAACTGACAAGCTGATAGCAGAAGAGCAAAATGCATTGAACCCTATGGAAAGTGAAACTGAGCCATACCACATGTTCACTCATGAGTAGATTACTGTGCCTGGGTCCGTTGCAAAGGGCAGGCTGAGAGCAATCCAACACCACCAGAATGATCCTGATCTGAGGAACACAGCCCCCCCCCCCAAAAAAAAAACACCTGAGAAGAAATCCCTTCCACCAAGCTGACGAATGTATTGAGCCCTATGGAAAGTGAAACTAAGCTACATGGTTGCATTTACTCATGAGTAAGCAACTGTGCCTTGGCTCCTGTTGAAGGTCAGGCAAAGGGGGAATGCAGCACTACCAGAATGGTCCAAATCTGATGAACATGGAGATCATCAAGTGCTTCAGAAGGCAGCCTTCCCCCCACCATAGTACAATAAAGAGGCTTGTGCTGGTAAAACTTTTTTCTTTTTTAGTTTTGTAAAGCTAGGTGGTCCTGATGTCATGTAATTTTAAAAAGTGGGTTCCCATGCTAAAAGGTTTGGGAACTTCTGCTTATTGGGAAGGTGTCTTCCCCCTCCCCTGTTGAGCCTCATTTCCTCTCCTTGTCACTCTGGGGTTTCAGTACTGTTTAGAGGGAAGTTTGAATCTCAATCCAGACTAAACAAAAAACATGTTGTATTTTAAACTGATTTTGTCCCAAATCACACTGAACTGGCTTAAATATAAGAACTTAAATTGAATTGGGCATTGGGTAGGACTGCAAATCTTAGACGTTGTTTTGGAGCTGGTGGGTGGGTTTGAGGTTTTGCAGGCAGGCAACAGAGAGAATTCACTTGGTGGAACAGGGCTGGCTTCCCCATCTCATCTCTTATTTAATTATTTGTTTTACTTTATAATTATTCATTTTAATTTATTTAATTAAGAACATAAGAACATAAGAACAGCCCCACTGGATCAGGCCATAGGCCCATCTAGTCCAGCTTCCTGTATCTCACAGCGGCCCACCAAATGCCCCAATTATTTGTAGCCCGCCCATCTAGGGAAAATGGCACAATTTTAGTGCTTGCCATGCAGAATTTCAGTGCTTGCTGCATTCTTAGGAAATCACTTCTTGCCTGATGATGTCACTTCTGGCCATGACATCACTTTCAGGTTAATGACATCACTTCGGGTGGGTCCTTGATAGATTGTTATTTTAAAAAGCGGGTCCCATTGCTAAAAGTTCGAGAACCACTTTGTTATGGTGTTCTACCATTGCAATTAACCGTAGTATTCCTTGAGAGAGCTGGAAAGAAGTTCTGAGCTCTGTTTATCCTGTGCTGACCTCACAGGACACTGGATTGGAGCATAACATGTATGTGGCACAGAGCTGCCTAAGAGCATGTCTGCAGAGAAGAGCAGGAAATTGCTGTTACTTCTTAACTCCATCTGAAATGCATCACTGTGCTCAAAGAGCATCTTATCACAGGATTTGTGTGCTGGCTAACAAGAACCAATGGCTACACTTCCCTTCTGTTTCTTCCATTCTCTCCCTTTTGCTGCAAATTCATGCTTTAAATTTAGACTAGTAAGCTCCGTGTTTCTTTTATTCTTCCCTAGAAACTTCATACTAGAATAAACTGAAGAAGGAGCATTCCTGTTTTAAAAAAAATGTGGGGGGAGCCCTTCATTCCTCAGTAACATGATAAATTGCGGAAGCTCTGATTGAAAATTCTAATCACAGCCTTGCAGTCCTTCAGATCACAACCGTTGACAGTTGATTCACTCCTTTTCATGCCTGCTGCCTTGCACTGCTTATGGTGTCTCTTATGCATGAATCTATCATTAGCACACAAAGCATGATGGATTGGTTGGGGTACCTCTTTCCTCAGAACCTGGGAAATGCTTCTTTTTTCAGAAACGCAGAGCCTCTGTGTGACATCGTCATGAATGAGAGAAGAAAGTAATATTGTATTGGCTATGCCTGCTCGCAGCTACTGTTTTGAGAGCGAGAGCGAGAGAGAGAGAGAGAGAGAGAGAGAGAGAGAGAGAGAGAGAGAGAGAGTGTTGGGGGAAAAATTGATGCATTGTGGGGAATGTAACTATATGGCCTATCCTTCCCTCACGAGCAACCAGAGCAGAAAATCATTGCTCACAATGAATGTGCAAAACCACTTCTGGCAAATGTATTAAGAAGGTAATGTCCTTTCAAAATCCAAACAGTAAACAATTTCCTCCCAACTGCATGCAATACATTGAAGCCTTTTGACTTTCAGGACAGTCTTAAGGACCAAAGGGATTAGTGTTAATTGGGTTTGATCTTTTCAGTTTGTCATTGCACCAGGGTGAGTATCTTGTGCCTTTGGGAGATGGGGAACCATTCGCAGGTGGCTTTTTTTTTTAATATAGTTTCTAGCTGGTGTGTCATATCTTGATGACAAAAGCAGATGCATTTGAGCTGAGATGGAAGATCAATAGGCACAATTTTCAAATGTTGAATCAAAACAAAGTGAAATATGTGTCATGTTCAAAGATGCTGCAGAACTTGCCTGCATCACAGCACCCTGTAATAAATGAATTTTGTGCTACTGAATTGACAGAAATTTGAAATAACACTTTTTAAAGTTTAGCATGATTCATTCTGAAGTCTTTTTAAAAATGCAGTAAGAAAAAAAAGTATTAACAGAAAGTTAAAAGGAAGAGAGATAGGAAGCCATGTGTGGCAGTGGAAAGGAAATAGTGTTGGGACTGTCTTTCCTTGTTAACATTTCAAAACAGCAGAGCAAAATCACGGACATGGCTATTCCCGCAGAGACTTTGCTGTTACTTAATAATAAAGAAAAGGCTATGCAAATATGACGAAAGTTTCATCTCTTTGGTTTATATCATGGTGATTTGTTTTCCTTTTTAAATTGGTCACCTGGAAAACACTGATGTTGCTTTAGCGCAATGATTAATGATTAATTAATGATTAAACTCTTAGATTGCAATCTGATGCATGTCTACTCATAAGTAAGTCTAAATTATGTTCAATGGGGCTTACTCCCAGGAAAGTGAGTACAGCCCTGCAACCTTACTTAGAATTTCCTGGAAATTTCAGAGAGCAGGCCTAGCTGGCAGCCTAGCACAAAATCAGAATATGCCCCAGCCTATGACAGTGCAACTAGTGTGCATTCTCATATCGCATAACTCAAATTGAATCTCTGTTACTGTTCCCCTCTTGCTCCTCCAGAGGGTTGGCAGAAGAGCAGTGAGGTGTCCCAACTATGGGTGGAAAGGTAGACTTTCCACTAGCTATTCTTCCCTGCCGTCTTACATTGGGTCTTCAAATAGATGCCAAACAGAAATGTACAGGTTAAGTGCCCATATAATTGCCCATATGGCAGTGGGCATGCACATTTTTCTGCTGGGTTCATGTACATTTTTCTGCTGGGCAGCCCAGTCCTAAACTACCTGGCACCCAGAGGAGCAGAGGCGCCAAAATGGCTACCACTGCATCCTGTGGTCCCCACGGCAGCCGCTGGAGGTCTCTTTAGGGGAAGGGGACATTCATCCCCTTCTCCTGAGTAAGGGCGCACACCCAGCAGGCTCCTCTGCCAGTCCCACCTCTTTCATGAACTCTATCCTTCCCTTCCTCCACCCTGTTCTACCCACTCCCTTCCACCCCCTGACCCAAAAGGCCTTACCTCCAGCTGGCGCTGCAGGAGCTCCAGCCAGCCATCCCTGCCGCACTGGAGCTCGACACCAACTGGTGCTGGCCCGGCACCAGCATTCCCTACTCCCAGGGTGCTGTAAACATACTTTACGGCATGTTTACAACATCCAGAGTGGCGGTATGCTTGTACTGCCTGTGCTGAAGAGCTCAGGATTAGGCTTCAAGTTTTCTTGAACTTGGAAATAGTACAGGTACCTATTCCCACCTGAGAGTATCACAGTGCCGACTGGAAACTTCTAAATGAGATGTTGCCTGGGGATGTGTAAATAGGTAAAAAAAACCTACCTTCTTTCTCCTTTTCTTCTTCCTTGATATTTTACCAGATCATCCTGCGGAAGTTTTAGGTTTAGCGGATTCAAAAGCAGAATGGATGGCAGAGGTGTCATTAGGGTTTATGTCACCTGGTAAGAGAACTAACTGCATTACCCCTGTGATGGACCTCCTCCCATACCAGACCATTAAGAATAAATTACAATACCATATGCACAGCCTAAAAGTGGCATAACTAAAGTTGGTGTAACCCCCATTAATTTTATTTATTTATTTATTTATTTATTTATTTATTTATTTATTTTATTTAAATATATAACAGTCCAGAACCACCATTCAGAGCGTGATACCATAGTCTTTAAAGACTGAAGGTTGCCAACACACAACAGCACGGGTCACCCAACAAATCAGTTACCGACAAAAAACCAGGGACCAACTTGATGACACTCACACTGAATAAGAGTTTAAGTATTAGCTCTGATACATGGAAATGAGAGCTGACGCATACTGACACTTTATTGGTTCCTTGCTATGTCATAATAACACCTCATTGGTTCTTGGAGCAACCAGATAAGACGAACAATGTGTTTTCTTTTTCTGGTTATATAGTTGGCAACCTTCAGTCTCGAAAGACTATGGTATCGCGCTCTGAAAGGTGGTTCTGGAACAGCGTCTAGTGTGGCTGAAAAGGCCGATTCGGGAGTGACAATCCCTTCCACACCGGGAGCAAGTGCAGTCTGTCCCTGGCCTGTCTCCCTGGCTATGGGCCTTCCTTCTTTGCCTCTTAGCCTCAGACTGTTGGCCAAGTGTCTCTTCAAACTGGGAAAGGCCGTGTTGCACAGCCTGCCTCCAAGCGGGCCGCTCAGAGGCCAGGGTTTCCCACTTGTTGAGGTCCACTCCTAAGGCCTTCAGATCCCTCTTGCAGATGTCCTTGTATCGCAGCTGTGGTCTACCTGTAGGGCGCTTTCCTTGCACGAGTTCTCCATAGAGGAGATCCTTTGGGATCTGGCCATCATCCATTCTCACGACATGATAATTGTCCAAACATTTGATAGAATACAGATAATTCAACATGGTTTGTTTCATTATATCCTGTATGAAGTTACCTTTCCAGTGCTGCATAACTTGATGGTATTATTCTTCAATAGAGATTTTCCTAAAGGTTTCCAAACTTTTGGCCACTCATGGTTTCATTCCTCTCTCAGGGTGTCACCAGTGTGGTCTGCACCCTGTTGTAGCTCCTTGTAGAGCTTGTAGAGCTGCACCCCTTGTAGAACTGAGGTGTCTGGTCTGCCCCTTATATGAATGTTCATCATCTTTGGCAGGGTAAAACTACCGTTATTGTCCTCTTATGCTTTGCGTTTGTTGTTGTTCTGTAGTGGATGAGACTAGACATATACATTCAAATATATGCACGCACATGAATCTCTTCTTCTTAAACACTGACTTTTATCTGCAACTAACTGCAAATAACCTTTATCTGCAACTTTTATCTGACTTTTATCTGCAACTAACTGCAACTAACTAACAGGATGCAATATTCCAGTCAGTAGCTCAAGGTATGTCACCTATTGAAAATAAAACAATATAAATAGGAATAATTTTCTTGCAATTTGGAGTAAATTCCAGTGATGTGGTTTTCAGATAAGGTTTGGAGACTGAAGATGCTGAATGTATTGATTTATCACTAGTTAAAAGTGCAGTGATGTTTTTCATTTATATTGGGCTTAATAAAATTGGTCAGATAAACTCATTACTTATCCGTGATGCTTAAGTGCTATACTATATAACTTTGAAATATGAGGGAACACACGGACCAACAATAAATTAATCCTGCAGATAGATTTTTGGGAAAAAAATAGTATTGGGAGCAGGGAGGGGTGAAATGGAACATGGGAAATACTGCTTACATTTGTACTGATTCCTACATTTAAAACTTAAAATGAACGGGGTATCTGAAGGATTGTCTTCTCCCTATTTTATTTGGTCATCTATGAATGTTCTTGCTTTAAGAGGTTAGGCAGAGGCCTTCCCTGTTGTGATTTCTCAGCTGGGATATACCCTCCACAGGGAGAATTGACTGGTGCCAACTCTTAAGTCTTCTAGTGCCAGGAAAATGTCTTTTCATTTCTCCATAACATGGCTTTATGCTAAACTGTCCTGAGAATAGCATTGCTGAAGGCTGGGGTAAGAATTCTCCAAATAAACACATAATATAAAATATATGGAGTCATGATCAGTGATACAAGCAGCAACCTGACCTTCTTGGTGGTTTTTATGGGGAAGGTCTCAAGGTGATTCTTCCCACAATTCTTTTGGCGATTTTTTTGGCTCAAGGAAACAGTAAGATTACAATTTATTTGTTCTGGCAAATAATGTGTTTCAGGATGTGGGGGTACAATAAAAGATGGTAAGGAAATGTATCTTTCTTGTGGTTTTTTTTTTTTTTTCCCCTTCCAAAATATCTTTCTTGTGATTTTTTTTTCCTACCAAAAATATCTGAATTTTTTCTTACAAAGAATATCTGAACATTCAGAAGGTGAACTTCCTATCTTTCTTCTGGCATGCCAGATTTCAGTCTAGGACTCTTTTATTATTATTTTTAAACATGGGGAGGAGGAATTTAGTCATGTAATTTCTCTCTCTGCTGTCTAAAGCAGTTCAGCTTTTTTAGAATAGTGCCATATGCTATTTCTGCACATTAGAATTGGCTCTGTCAGTTCTGATGACTGAAATGAATGGCCTAATATATTTAGAAGAGCCATATGTGTGATCAGCTTCATATGCTTTTTGATGTCAGATTGCTATACTGGTATAATCTGAACCATGTTAAAAAAAAAAAACACTTTGGACAAATATCATTAATAATACCCAAACAGGATACTTTCCATTATGTCGTGGAACTCACATGTCATACAGCAAAAGCAGTGAAGAATGCAGGATGAAACATCCAGTTGTTTGATTCAGTTTATAGATATTGCAAGGAAATAGTTGTCAGGCAAATAGTGGACCCCAAATATCTGTTGAGGAACAGACATATGTGTTCCACTTGGTGAAAAAAAGTATTTTTGTACTTTATACACACCAGATGTGCACTATATTATTTCATTAATTATTGTGCCACCTTCTGCTTCGCATATTAAAAGTTTTTGTACTGCTAAAAAGCAACTGTGGACCTCCTCAGTCCCGCACACCAGGGTAAAAATCCATGAGGGTACCCAGCCTCACGCTGGGGGAATTTGCCCCATATACTAACTATCATGTTAGGTCTGCAACTGCTAAAAAGAAAAAAATAACTACTATATTAAAATTGTATATTCTAAAGGTAAAGAGCAGATTGTAATTCATTCCATGGGGAAGGCCATAGCCTTCTCTTTCCTATTGTTTGCCTCTTATTTGAGATACTCTGCTCTTTTTATTCCTCTGTGTAGTACTTCTTTTAGGAACAGGATACTTACGGCCTCTCTCAGCCTCCTTTCCTAGTTCAATACTTGGCCTCAAATTAATTTGGTTCAAGTGGACATTGGCACATTACAAATGGAAATGAGATTGCTGACACGTTACAGACATTGAATGGTTCTTAGGTGGTCAGAACTTCTGAGTGACTTTTACTCTGGAGGGATTGCAATGGGTGACCCAGGGTGAAAGGTTCTGGATCTCATTATAAATTGCCTGACCACTCATTTTCATCAAAATCGGTGCTTTCATTTTTACCCTTGATTGTTAGTCCAGTGCAGTTGGTTAATGAACAGTATCATTATGATAAAAAGTAGGAATGCATACAGTATAATATTTCCAAAGTGGAAGGTCACAGCTTCCTGTAAAATGTGCAATGATATATGTATAAGCATGTACTTTGATATGGTCTTCTAGTGTGCATTGTGTAACATTTCTAAACACTTCTCTAAGCAATATGCAACAAATTCTGACATTGCCATGTCAAGACAGAGATGACAAATGATTCAAGTATTTGTTTGGCTTCAATAGGACTTAAACAGTGTGCATGCTCCCAGCCATATACTGCATATTTTAAAGCTTTATTTGTATACTTATCCTCAGGCTTTAACTCTTGAGACCTTTCTAGGTTTTCATATAAATATTTATATGAATATTTTTCACTTAGAAATCACTCTTAGATTTTTTTTTTTAAACTTATGTGACAAGGCTTAAGCCAGTAGTTTTGAAGCATATTGCAAAGCAGTTGTAAACTGATGTTTATGTTCTAAATGGTATTATTGTCCGGGGCTTTATGCTTACTAGAAATTAAATGCTATCCCTTGCACCTACAATGCTACTTATTAACAATTCTGATTAGTATTCATGACATTATTATGTTTGGTCCATTGTGCATAGGCATCTAGGTTATATTGAGGAATATTGTGGGTCAAGTATTGTAAGCCACCTTGAGCTTTTAGAAAGGAGGGGTATAAATGGTTTAAATAAATAAATAAGCAATGTGGAACATGTGATTCATGTTAAAAGTGAACATATTAATAGACCTTTTGGGCTGCAGTGCTAACTGCCATACTGCAGTTGTAACATGCACGCCAACATTACACAGAAGTGTGCACTGCCAGAGTGCCATCGGGAAGGCCAGAATCTTCCAACTTGTACCAGCAGATCCATCAAAGCAGGTAAATTGGCAGAGGAAGTGGAGAAGGTGCAACGGGGCAAGGGAGAGTGGAATGGAGAGGCAGCGGGGTGGGAGATGGATATTGGGTCCAGGAAGGGCACAGTTTTAGCAGCAGCAGAGGTGGCAAAATCCTAGCCCCTTTCCCACACCCCATTCCATGGCATGGGTTCATGCAGACCTGTGTCAGTGAATTTGCTAGTACAGGTCTGAGTAGCTCCACGCTGTGGAAGCTTACCCCAGATATGGGTACAAATGCTCCCAGACCTCTGCAACTGCCCCCCCCCATGGATGCAGTGGTACCCATTTTGGCATCACTGCATCAGCGGGACAGAGGAGAATAGGATTGGGCTGAAAAAGCTAATATTTTGCAATATATTCCTAAAGCTAGTGATACTATGCATTTAGTAGCCAAGAATATTATAATAAATATCTGGTTGTCAGTCCACAAAACATAGAACGGTGGCAAGAACTGCTAAATAAATAACACCATCTAGCAATTAGATGGTTCTTACATACTTGTGTCAGCCCACTGTGCCTAATTATTGCTGCATGCATAATAGATAAGGGCACATTGATGCAACACATCCATACAGAGTTGATTGTAGGCCAAGCCCACAAGTTGAAGTGGGACTCATAGATTTGTGTATGAAGAATTAGAGCTGGGGGGAATATTTGCAACAGACTTAAGAATTATAACTTCCAGCTACTAGTTAGGTACAGTGATGTCTCAGCCCATCTGATCCTCATGAGCTCTACTTGTTGACTGAAGAGCATCAACCCCTGAAGTGACATCTGTGTCTTCATCTATGGTTGTTTAGAGTCCTTGTTGCTGACTGCTCAGCACAGTCAAGACTGTAAATGATTGCACAGTTCAGTTACTCAGTGACATATAATAACCAATCTTCAATCACTTAGGCTGCAATCCTAACCAATTTTCCAGCAGTGACATAAGGGCAATGCAGCTCCGAGGTAAGGGAACAAACATTGCCCTATGCTGAGGAGGCCTCTGAGAGTGCCACCCTACTGCAGGATACAGCACATGCCCTACTGGCACAGCTATGCCAGTGCTGGAAAGTTGGTTAGGATTGCGCCCTTATTCTCATGCGCATTAACACACACACACACATACACTTCTGCATATACCTCTATAATTCTTGCAATCTGTGATCTCGGCACTCTCCCATATATCTTCAACAACTTTTGTCCTCCAAACAACTTCACTATGTCCCCTTTCTTCCTTCAGTGGCTGCTCACCTTTACTTAAGTGTAACTGCCTTCATGTTGGAGGTATCTGCTTCTGTATAATGACATTCCGTGCAGTACACAAAATATTTGATAATGCCTTACAACATAGGTCACTCCAGTTACATGTTATAAAGTGCTTTTAAATGTTATGGCCACTGTATTTGGTGGGCTCAGGATGAGAGTTGCAATTAGAGATCTGCTGACATAGGGAAGGCACATTTTATCAACATGTTTGGTAGTGTTGAAAAGTGTTTCCCACCCACCCCCCATTGATGGTTTTTCAATGACAGCTGCAAAATGGATCAAAGGCATTTGCCAATTTAGAAAGAATTGCCCTTGGTCAGAACTGGTTTTGTTCTCTTCTTCCCTTGACATGATCACATAGTCAAATTGGACTGGCTGTGCAATGTCATGATGTCGTTCTGTTCACTTCAGTAGCTCTGCTTGTGGAAGTTAAAAGCATAGGATTTTAAATCAAAAACATCTTTTAATATTAATATAGCAATACCTCTGATATTGCTGTTCTTTTAGCACTGTTTCATTACAATGCTCTTTGTCATGTGTTGTTTGACAGCAATTCCAGCTAATGGGAGCAGTGTATTCTGACCAGTCAGTACCAGTTTCCTGGCTTATCATCAGTGTTGTCTCTTATAGCATTGCTTCAGTGCTTAAGAACCTGGTTTTCCAGGAATGTATCTCCCACATTATTAGTAGTATTACCAGTGGTGTCACTAGGGGTTGCGTCACCCAGTATGGCAGGCCAGTGCGTCACACCCATGAATGGACCTCTTCCCATGCAGTGGGCAGAACGATGCCCCAGGTGGTGGTGGTGGTGCCAAACCCTTGCCCTGACCCCAGTGGTGTTTTGGCTGTAACTTTTGCTAGAAGATAGATATTTCAATGTGATTTGTTTAATTCTATTCCACATGAAATTATGCATCACATTTATAACATGATGGTATTATTCAAAAATACCAAGATTTTAAAAATTTTGGCTAGCAGTGGTGTCACCCAGTGCAGCCTGCAAGCCCCACACCTCCTTAGCCACTGAGTATTACTGTACTGAGGAACATATAAGTACTAGTACTGAGAAGTCCTTGATTCAAATCTCACCTTGTACACAAATAATTGCTCAGTCTCAGTCCTGCCATCTGCAATTTTGGGATAATAATGCTGAGCAACTTTACAAACTTTGTAAAGTTTACTGAAATAATTTTTGTGAAGCACTTTGAATGGCCTCAAAACATTAGTTTTAGGAATGGATACTTGTTTATCAAAATATAACCAAAAGAGGTCTTTTCTGTCACAGTGATTACATTCCAGAAAGCATTGTGTCTTATTATTCATTCTGAGAAAAAGTGAGGAAAGAATCACAGAGTGGCAGAAGCTCCATGTTGCTTGTGATGTATAATTCCATCCTTGGATATTTTTCTTAAACTGAAAAAGTGATCAAGAGAACTTGCAGGTGACAAAATGAAAGAACGGTCTTCAAAACACACAGTGGTTTGCTTAATGAAGGTAATATTAAGCTTTGCATCTCTCCTAGAATTTCAGTCCCAGTTGGAACACAGCTTGCACTGTGTTTCTTCGGTAACAGTGAAGGTAAATGGCCTGCAATAGCCTTTGGGCTATTCTGTTGCAGAGTGTCGTAGGGGAGAAAAAATTAATCCAGTGCCAGTTTACATTTGCTGTCTGTGAATCAAACTGTGAAAGCTAATTTAAAAAGTTTCACACTTGACTTGAATGAGGAATGTCAGTGCTTTGATAATGTTAAATTGTACACGATTAGCTCCAAAGAGTGCTCTTAGGTAATACTCATCAGCCTCAAAATGCTATAGCTTAATGATTGCTCTGATAAACTAACACAAAGGTTGAGAGAGAGAGTATTAAAGACACTACAAAGATGCAGTCTACGGTATACTGTATGGTTGACCTTTAAAACCAAATCAACTTTATTTATTTCTGTATTTATATACTGCTTTTCTCATCTTCAGATTTCTCTTTAGGAATATTCAAGGTGGTTTGCATAGGCAGGCTTGTACTAGACCTTATATATATTCCACAGACACTCACACCAATCGCGCCAAAAGCCAAGGACCTTCCAGTTTTTATTGCTTTTGTCACTGACATTCTCAGCATTCCAACACTCCAGTCCGTCCTCTCACCAGGGCACGCAACAGCGGCTCCTCTCTCTCACCAAGGGTCATATCAGCTTTATCGGTGACTTCTGGTCATCTCCTTTCTAGGCACAAAATTTGGCTAAGTCTGCTTAGCTTTAGGCAGCTCAATCTCTGGACCGCACAAGGAAGAAAAATGAAGGAATGGGAAAGGGAAGTAAGAATATATCCAGTATGAATAATTTAGAGAGCAGAGGCCCAGCCTTCTTGTTGCCCAGTCATGCCTCTTCTATAGCCATTTCTTTCATATGATTCCCACATTTATTTCTTTTCCAGATATATTTATAAATAGGGCTAGAACAATTCCAGGCATCCAATTGTCTGGCAGCCCAATCCTAAGCTGTGCTGGTACGGCCAGGCCGTGTGGCCTGCATTGTATCCAACACAGGTTAGGAGGCAGCTGGAGGTCTCTTCAGCCTGCCTGATGGGGCTTTTTGGATCCGCATCAACTATTTAGCTGGCACAAATCGAGGAAGCCCAGTGTAACGCTGGGAGGACTGAGAAGAGGGTAAAAGCAAAAGAGGCTTCTACCAATCCAACCCCCTTCTTGACCTGATCGACCCCATTTTGCCCTCCGCTGTCCAGAAACACGCCTCTTCGCCTCCCTCCCCTGCCTCTACGCTGCCTAGTGTGAGCCTACCTGCTCCAGCCAGTGCTGCTCCGTCAGGCTGGCGCAAGTCTTTGAGCCTGCAGTGCCGGCTCACACCACTTTACAGCATGTTTGCAACACTCTGAGCTGGCGCAGTAACAGCTATGCTGGCTCAGACCAATGTTAGGATTGCACTGTCATTCCTTAAACATTTGGTCCTCAGATTTAGGAATTGTAAACATTTTTCTAACCCTGAGATTAAAGAACAGGGTGCAGATATTTTATATGGGACTGTACCCCTCTGTCGTAGCTAAATTGTGTGTGGGAGAGGCAGGAGAGAAGGTCGGTAGGTAAGTGGGCACTTCTGGTATATCTTTTTTTAAAAAGTTAATAGCCTAAGGGCGCAGTCCAGAGTCACCCTTGGGCTGGCACAAGTCCCTTGTACCAACCCAGAAGGGTTGCAAACATGTCGTAAAGCTTATGTGCCATAAAGCGAATGTGTGTCAGCCCACAGAGGCTGAAGCCAGCCTCCACGCTGACTCAGGAATGGAGCCTTGTGTTGGCCAAGCTTGGTCGACACAAGGCTCTGGGGTGGGCGGGAGGGATGCGTTCCAGGGCAGGGGAGGGCAAGCGGAGGGCGGTCTCAGGGATGGGTGGGGAGCAGGAGGCAGGGCTGGGAATCCTAGCCCCTGTTCTCGAGCAGCTTGGAGCAGCTTCAAGCCCCTCCACTCTCCTCGAATTTATGCCACCTCTGGAAGTGGTGCAAGTCTGAGGAGACCCATTGAGGCTGCAGAGTCTTATCCAGGGGTATGGGGAAGACTTTCTCCTTGCCTCCGGCTGAGCCACTTTGGGGCCCTATGTTTTGCTGGATAACATGCAGGCCTCCTGGCCTACCTGTTCCAGTGCAAGATAGAATTGTGCTGCACATGTTTTCTAAGCATTTGATTAACATTGTTGGCATCCTTCAGTCTCGAAAGACTATGGTATCGCTCTCTGAATAGTGGAACAGTGTCCTCTCCAGTGCGCGAAGCCTGGGTAAAGTAGATATGGAGGATAGACTTTTCCCATGCAGCAAATCCCCCCCTCTCCACATCGCTGAAATGGTCCAATGGAAAGGCAGAAGCCAATACGGTTGGTTCCAGCGGCGTTGCAGGAGTTGCCAGAACGTGACTGTGTTCAGCCATGAACTGCCTCAGGGACTCCAGCTCCGGATTTAGCCTCGAGGTTGACTCCTGAAGCCTTTTCCATAACTGGATGTAGCCACAAGGCAGTGGAGGTTTGGGATCAGAGTTTTCCTTCTCTCAGATGAGCTGCCTTCTCAGCTCACGAGTCCCATCTACCCAGTGGCTGTTTAGTCGCTGCTTACGACAAGTACAGCCAAACTGAGGGCCTATTCTTATCCCCCAGCCCCCAGGGGTTTGATTAACAGTGGGATCCCAATTGTACAGTTTGGGGACATTACACATTACAAGGCACATAAAGCTAAACTTGAGACTAGAAATAAGCATAGCAAGTGGGAAAATGGCCTTGGAAACGGTTATAGGTTATAATTGCTGGATGGGTTTCTCCCCATTTTTTCCTGGCAGATGTAACCCCCCCCCCTTACATTACAGTTACTTGCAAACATGATTGGGGAAAATGCCTGTTTGCTAGTTTTACATGTAGTTCTTCTCCTCACAGTGCAGTTGTCAATGGAGTTACAGCCTAGTAGTACAGTTTTATTTAGGGCTAACATGGTGCTGTGTGCTCACGCTTTGCTCAAGTTAATGAGAATTATTTCTGAACTGTAATATCTACAGGCGTCAGTCCAGAGGATTAGCATAACTGCCGAATTATTTTGCTTACAACATTGAATTCAAAAGCTTTCCAACTATGCCACTTCAATTTATGACACTATAAAATGAATGCAGACAATGGTTTGGAAAAAAAACAAACCCGAAACATTACAAATTGAAAAGTTCCACTTGTAACCTAGTAAAGAGAGAATTACTGGTAATTGAGAGAACAAATCATAAGTTTAACTTCTTGCAACCAGGTTCTGAGAAGTCCCATTCACACAGAGGTTTCACTCTAACAGGTTGGGGGCCCATGAGGAATCACATAGGAGGGGGACAAACAATAGAAAAAAATTCTTCCCTAGTTCAAGACTCCTGATCCCATGGGCTAAATCGGGGGTTTCAAGCATGTTTCATACAGAGGGCCGAAGTTAGCATTCAGGGCTCCTCCTGAGGGCCGGAAGTGCTGTTATTAAGCAGAAAGTGACATCATTAAGCAGCTAATGGCCAGAAATCAGACCTTGTTCTCATATAGAAACTCATTAACCTCAAATGACAGAAGAGAAAGTACACAAATCTTGAACGTATTTCAAGATTTGGGAAAGCCCAATTTTCACGTGGGCTGCCATTTCAGGGTTAAAACCTCAGCAGCTGAGAGCCTGAGGCCTGGATAAAAAGCTTTTGGGGGCTGTATCTGGGCTCTGGGCCTTATGTTTGGCACCCTTAAGCTAAATGGCTCACTTTGTGCTCACCTAGCTCTGAGCTTCAGCATATTTGCCCTTTCCTGCTAACTACAAAGGAAGAAAGGGTTTCGAAAATGGGGGAAAGGAAAATGTGTCCTTTCCCCCCTTCTTAGATAGCGCAGGTCCAAGTAGACCCAGTGAGGCATCAGAGGCTTACCATGTGGCAAGGGAACAAATGTTTCCTTACCTTGAGGAGGCGTTCACAGCTGGAAACGCCACATTTGTGCAGCTGCAACAATGCTGGTGGTGGATTGGGCTGCTTATCTATAGTTTTTTGTTCTCTGGTGAGCTGTTAAAGAGATTTATTTATTTATACATGCATGCATATCCCACAGATGCCCAAAGTAGCTTACAATTTTAGACTTTAACAAAAGCAAAACAGTAAACAAATGCCACAATATAAATACCAGTAAAGCAATAGATAAAAACAAAGTAAGGGCATAGAGAGGCACAGCGTGCAGAAAGACAAACACATCACACACAAGACTAAACAGAAATGTTGGGCATACCTCAAAGTACAAGCAATAGGTGGCTTCCCCCAGGTTAATGAGGTTATTGGGTTTCTGGACTGGCATGATACTGAAAATATTCATTTCTGTAGTAACTTTTGCTTTATGTTTACATGGAAAGATGGACTTATTTAAGTACCACCAGATTAAAAATAAATAAATAAATTCAGTATTCTGGATCCCCCTAGATAAGAAAGCTACAAAATAACTTCAAAATAATAAGGAAGCTACAAAATAAGTGTGGAATAAATGAGAATGTTTTGTGCAGTCCTCAAAACTGGAATGTTATTTTTCACCAAAAGAGGAACCCCAGTTGTGACTGAGATCAAACAAGAATGAGGCTGCAGTCCTATACACTCCTTCCTGAAAGCAGACCCCCTGGAACACAATGGGACCTGCTTTAGAGTAGACATGCATAGTATTATTATGTGAATTAACTATCAAATATCACTCCAGTTGGCCTCCAGTAATTGGTCAGCACAAGAATGAGGCACAAAGCCACCTCCAGTACAGATTTTGAGAGGCAGAACTGAGAGTAGGGAAATAGGTACCAGGACATTACAATAGGTACCAGCTAGCAAGACTGTTGGGCTTAAGTCATTTTATGTCTGGGAAATGTTTAGAAAATAAACTTAGGACCTTTCCTTTCTTCTTTGCATGCCTCAACATCTTGTTCACTTAAGAAATCATGGTGCTTATAGCACATGCAGCATTATGTTGAAGTTGTTGATTTCCTAACTCCCACAGATGCTTTAATTAAAGAACAAAGTTTACAACTGAGTCATACTGAGTAAAGAGGGTTTTGTGTGTAGAGCATTTGAATTAGTATTTTAAGTATAATCTACCAAGTGCAGCTTATGCACACCCTCCATTCATTAGGTTAAGGGCCCCATCAAAAGCAATGGAAGTCACAAGTAGCAGTGTGGTGCTGAATATGAATTATAAAACCCCTGAACATGTCCTAGTTTAGAGAGACACAGTCAAATGTTAATAATTATTAAAATAGCACTTAATCTTTGTGCCATTTTGTAATTCACCTGTATTTGCTTGTGTGTGTGCATGCAATACTATGTGCATTTACTCAGAAGTAAGTTCTATTTAGGATTGCAGACGTTGCTCTTTGCTTCTCATGTTATAAAAAAAAGTTCATAGCAAGTTCAGTTCAAATTATATGTTTACTAGAGAGTTCCAAGGCTTTGTTGCGTCCAGAAATGGTTCCTTTATCTTTTATTCTTTAGTCCCTGTATCTCTGACTGCAAGTTCAGTCCTTTCAGACTGCACAGTTAGAAGCATCCTGGTACTTGCTGCTTTATCATTCTTTAGAATTTAAATCCCAAGGACTATTTGACTTTGAATCCAGATGATATACTGTTCCCCCCTCCCCAGCAGTTATCAATGTTCTGCTAAAGGAAGTATCTGAACCAGTGATTTTCAACCAGTGTGCTGTGGCACACTGGTGTGCCATGAATGATCTGTAGGTGTGCTGTAGGTGTGCTGCAGGAGTTTGGGGGAGGGTCATTTATTAACAGGGTCAGTGAGGGATGTGAGGCCCCTACTGGCAATGCAGTGTGCCTTGTCAGTTGTAAAAAAAAAAACAGATGCCTTGACAATTTTATTGCCTTATCAGTGTGCCATGAGGTGAAAAAGGTTGAAAATGGCTGGTCTGAACCCCCTTTTCAAGTTTTTCAGGGCAGGTCTCTAGAAGCCTTCTGGCCACTCGTAATGTGATTACCAGTACTGCCACCAATGCACTTAAAAACCTCTCCTTTCTGTTTGGTAAAAGTTACAGAAGTATAGCAAATCATCATCACCTATAAAGTGTCAGACAATGAGGGGCTAGAACCAAGGTCAGAAACCTCAACCTAGATGGATGAATAATCTAAAACTATATAAGTTCAGAACTCTGTACTGTCTTTAGGCCAGCAGGACATAGAAATTCCTGATACAGGGTGAGTCTCATAATTCCGTTCCCAGAACTCACCTGAATGGCAAAAATCACACTATAGCAAATCAATTTAAAAGACCAAGTCCCTTTGCTCAGGTGATTTAAAAACAGCCTTGCTGACCTTTGTGATGTTAAGATAGAGTTATTAAGATGGCAATCCCATCTCTCTTCAGGCCCTTAGAAAGAATTATCTTTTTTTCATGTGTTCAGGGGGAAGGGAGGGGGTAGCTTGGAGAGAGAATGATTGATGAATTGTCAGCTGGCTGCCCTCTAACTATTGTAAAGGACTGTTTTCCTTTAATTTCTCATCATGTTGAGATAAAAATCTCTACAAATTACAAACAGTAAGAAAAGCATTTTAAAGGGGTGCATTTTCCCCTTTTCCAGGGATCAGCACATTGCTTCTCATTTTCAGTTGTCATTTGTGTTGAGTCAAATCCGTGTATAACAAGGTTGGACCTGTATCTATACCCTTGGAAATCAGACAGTGAAAAGCTTCCAGACTGGCCAGGCCAGGTATTTGGCCTTTGTCCCTTCCTTGGTCGATAGAGCACGGTAAATGTACTGCTCTCTTGGCTTCTTTATAGGGTTCCATGGTGTTTGCTTAAGGGCTCCAGCTCTTCCTTGATGTTTGTCTTCCTTTTCACCAGCATCTCTTTCTTTGCTCAGTTGTCTCAGCTGCCTCGTTCCTGTTCTTCTCAGACTCAGGATTGTGATTGTGGCTACAACCTATACCATGTGTCCACTGTTTCCTAACAAGCATGATTCTCCCTCGTGTATTTTCATCATCTGGAGTAGTCCTGAGTTGGACTGAGTTTAGTGGCTCAAATTGTGTTACTTAGCCTGGGAAATGGGAAAGACTGCCTATGACCCTGGCCTTGCTTTGACAAGTGTTTCCAGAATACCTCCAAGGACCTAGAAATGGGTTTATTCAAGTCAGTGTTACAGAAGTCCATCAAGCCCAGTTTTTTGTTGTTGTTTTTTTTGTTGGCAACCTTCAGTCTCAAAAGTCTATGGTATTGCGCTCTGAAAGGTGGTTCTGGAACAGCGTCTAGTGTGGCTGAAAAGGCCGATTCGGGAGTGACAATCCCTTCCACACTGGGAGCAAGTGCAGTCTGTCCCTGGTCTGTCTCCCTGGCTGTGGGCCTTCCTTCTTTGCCTCTTTGCCTCAGTCAAGCCCAGTGCTCCACCATTAATGCAAGTATGCAAGTACAGGTATGTGTCACTTAACTAAAGGGATGCATTTTTTGAAAAGCATCATTAAGCAATTTTGTCATTGTGTGAAAAAAATTGTGTTTGTGGTGTTGTCATTAGGAGGCATCAGAGGCCTCTTTTAGGTAACGCTGGTCATCCAAAGGCTTCAGAATGGTCTGCAGAAGTTACTTCCAGTTTTTGGAAGCAAATCAGAAGTAGACTAGATCCTATAATGTGTTTTAAACCATGGTTTGAAGACTCAAGCAACATATTAAATTATGTTTTAGAGTCAGAAGTAGCTTTCCAAAAACCAGAAGTCACTTCCAGAGACTTCTGTGGGCCCTTCTGAGGCTCCTGGAGACCCAGCACATCCAGGAAGAGGCCTCTCAGGCCTTCTAATGACAACACCAACACTACCAACACAGAGGTAAAGTGTTTCAACTACTGTACAACTACTGTACAGTAAACCAGTGACGGACTGTATCTAAGGACAATGATGTAGGCTTTACTGGAATCTTGCTGTTTCGGAAACGGGTTACCTGAAGTGAGATATGTCCCAATGGCATGATGTGTCAGCCTTCATGACTGCTGTTGAAGTTCAAGTGCTATGCATGTTCAAACTCATAAGATAATGAACTAGTGGCAGGGCACTAAATAAATCCTACTTATATGTTGGCAAGTCTAATTCTGCGCCCAAAAAAGGGAGAAAAGTCTAATGCTGCAACCTGTGTAAATTATTTATTAATCAAGGCTCTGTAATGATCTGGCTAAATTACAAAACAAAAATAGGAGACAGATCCTGCCTCTAGGCTTATATTTGCTTATTTTGCATAATTTATTCTGCTTTTGCTAAGCTCTGGGAGGAGAAGGGAACTATGAACAGAACTAAAATCTGCTCCATAACCACTTGGGATCTTATTCAGCCATTACTCTGGCTCCTGAGATTTTGCTAGGCATTACTCCCAGATTTTCAAGCATATTTTAGGTGGCATAAGGACAGGAAACAGTTTTAAAAAAACAAAAAAAAGAAGCTGAGACTTTCACGAAACTGAATTCTGTAACTCATTTCATATTCGACGACTGTGTTGGATCATAAAATATGATCCATACCTAGGTTGCTAGGGCACTTTTCAGTCAAGTGCCAGACATTTCAGCCAACCTCCAGCTTCTGAGAACTTGAGCATAAGGGTGGATTCTGCAGGATCAAGCTCCTCTGATGATTTAATCCCTTTGTTTCCTGCTGCCAACTGCTTTTGCTTAGAATAGCTCTCTCTCACACACACTCTCACCCCCCCCCCCAAAGCTTTATTCTCTCTTCCTTCAAGATTCACCCTCACATAACTTTGTTTAAATGAAGCCTTTCCTGAAATATCTTAGGGCCAATCCTATCCTTTTGTCTCCCCCCCCCCCAAAGCCAGTGTTGCTGCACTAAGGAGGCTTGTGCTATATCCAGTAGCATAGCAATGGTGGAGGGGGACAAATAGCACTAAGTTTTGTAGATTGCCTCAACGCGTTGTGCAAGCTACCCCTCATCCTCACCATTGGAGCTATTCCCAGCACCAGAAGCAAAGTGGAAGCATCTCCTCCATCTTGCTCTGCCACTGGGAATGGCTTAGATGTCATGGGGGAGGGGCAGCTTGCATGGTGCATTGAGGTGCCCTGCAAAACCTAGTGCTATGCCCCCCCTGTAGCTACACTATTGGCTGTATCTTGCGTGTGTGTGTATGCCATGAAATGATGGGAGAAGGAAGTGGGACAAAGTTCTACTTACCCTCTTCTGTTGTGTCATAATCTCCTATGGGTATCCTCTGAATTGCACCAGCTCTTTAGCTGGCATGTGTCTGAGGAGACAAAGGAGGTGAATGAACTGCTATTGGAGGGGATAGCATTTGGTGCAAGTCACCCACTCTGAGTGCAATCCCGTTTCCTCACCTCCAGTCCTTCCACTGTTCCGCCACACTGTGTCCCCCCCACCAACCTACCTGATTTGGTGGGCCTTCCTTGACTCACTGTCACACACTCTTTGCCAACATTCCAGAGGCGCAAAGCTTTGTGAGTTGCCAAAGTGGTTTTTGTGACTGTAGTTAAGGTAGGGGATGCTAGTTCTGGTAGCAGTGAAGCCCAGTGGGACTGATCTGTTAATCTTTTACCTATACTAACTACTCCATTGGTTACAGTAGTACTACTCTACAATATGGGAGTGTTCATTCTTTGCAGTCTAAGTTTGTATATGCTGCTGAAATGGAAACATGAATACTTTTTACTTCCTTCTCTTTATATACAGGTATAAAGCCATAAATTTTCCATTTTTAAAAAGCTTTAAAAAAATTAAAAAATGCAATTTATATAAGATAATGAACACCATCTCTTATGTTTTAAGGTAGTATAAAGCCATCTATTTGGAAATTCTTTTATTGCTTGAAATGCACTGCACACATCGTCATCTTATCCGACGTTCTTTATCAAGATTTGGCAGCCCTCAAGCAAATATATCATCTACATTTTCTTAATAGTGAGTCAGGAAATGCAAACTGAATAGAGATGTGTTTCACAAAGTGAAATATTGAAGAACATCTTGGAATTAATGAATGTGGTTCATATCAATTTTCTTATATCTAAATATAATGTAGAGCAGAACAGCTGATGATGCTCTGCAAAGGTTTTAGGAGAGGATAATCAAACTAGGGATAATTAGTTACTATTTAATTATGCAAAAAGCAATAAGCATATCTGAATAGGCAGAATAAATATGCAGAAGTAGAAGACTAATGTAAAAAATGAGTAATAAGCAATAAAACAAGAGCTCCATCATACTGTAAGTGTGAAATAATACAGAATAACCAAGATTTATCCCCAGTAAAGTCAGATTATGTATCTACTTTATGGGCTCTTGGAATGGCAAACTTTAGATCTCTGTTCAAATTCTTCCTCCACATTGAATCAGTGCAGAAGGTTCATGGAGGCAAGAGGGGTTAAACTGCATATTTTCCCTGCACATTTACTTGATGTACATTGCTCCTCTACTATACGCCCTGCTAGGGAAAATATGCACTTGTAGTTGTAGCTGGAGTAGGGTGGGGGCAATTAACATTGGTAAAATGACAAAAACCACCTCCCTGGCAACCTCTCCCAAGCAAAGTAATCCTCTCCCATAAGTGCTTTTGAAAGACATTTACAGCGCAATCCTATCTTGCACTGGAACAGGCAGGCCAGGAGGCCTGCACTGTATCCAGCACAAGATAGGGTTCTAAAGTGGCTCAGCTGGAGGTAAGGGGAAACTCTTCCCCTGACTCCCAGGTAAGCCACTGCAGCCCTAATGGGTCTCTTTGGACCCACGCCACCTCCTGAGGTGGCATAAGTCTGAGGAGAATGGAGCGGCTTGAAGCTGCTCCATGCTGTGAAGCTGCTCCATGCTGCTCGGGAATGGGGGTTCCCATTCCACCGGGTTCCAGCCCCACCTCCTGTTCCTTGCCTGCCTGTCTGCACACGGGTCTGCCCTCTTCCTGCCTTCCCCCTGTCCCAGGACATCTCCTTCCTACCTTCTCCCCACCCACCCCAGAGCCTTGCATTGGCCGAGCTTGACCGACACGAGGCTCCCTCCCCATGTCAGCGTGGAGGCTGGATTCAGCCTCCACGGGTCAGCGCACGTCTGTGTGCTGTCCCAGCTGACTCACAAGAAGCATAAACATGCTTCACGACATGTTAGTGACCCTCTTGGGATGGTGCAAGGGATGGTGCAAGGGATCCAGGGTCAGGATTGCGCCCTTAAACGTCTCCAACATCTCATCTAATTTGGTCGAAGGCAGTGTTTGCAATCTCTCAGGGAGAGTTTGAGCCACTCTAAGTTCTTGCGAGGGGCGGGGAGAGGCAGTGGGGATGGGGGGAAGGCAGCGGCATCTCAGGTGGGCTGCAGGGGCTTGGGTACACTTACCTGAGCCTCCTGCAGCCTCTTGGTGGTGCAGGGAGCCCTGCGCGACCTTCTGCAGAGCTCCCCGCAGCTTTAGAAGTGAAAGTGGAGGGATCGTACTCCATTTCTGCTTTAGTGAGGCGGGGTGCGATCGCTCCACTTTTGCTTTCAAAGCTGCGGGTAAGTGTACTTACTCAGGTAAGTGTACCCAAGCCCCTACAGCGCCCTTGAATGTTGCAATCCTGGCACCCCCGCCCCTTAAGTGTCATCGTACCAGCTTCAAAGTAAAAATAAGTAGCAGGAGAATAAACATTTTAATGAAGAACTTTAAAGTTTAGGGGTTTTTTTTTGTTGAATAATCTTAAGAATCCAATCCTGTGCATGTCTACTCAGAAGTAAATCCCATTATAGTCAATGGGGCTTACTCCCAGGAAAGTATGGATAGACTTGCAGCCTTAGGGCACAATCCTAACCCCTTATGTCAGTGCTTTCCAGCACTGGCATAGTGGTGCCATGGGATGTGTGCTGCATCCTGCAGTTGGATGTCACTCACAGAGGCCTCCTCAAAGTAAGGGAATGTTTGTCCCCTTACCTCAGAGCTGCACTGCCCTTATGTCAGTGCTGGAAAGCACTGACACAAGGGGTTAGGATTGCGCCCTTCGTTGGTTTGGCTATGGGGATGTCATGAATTGTGCTTGAAGCTTGTGCTTCAAAATTTAGCACTCCACAACTGTTTGAGAGTCTCTCTGAAGTTCCATCTTGTATTGAACTGGGCAATTTGATCTACTGTAGATCGGATTGGGAGGTTTTAAACACACATGAGCTAAAAAAAAATATAGAAACCAAGTATAAATTGGTCCTTGAGCCAACATTCTTGCTTGTACTAGAAATATCTGAAAGGCATCAATCAAACAGAAATAATTTGGAGCTGCCATAGTTTAACAACTCTTATTATATCCACACTTGCCATTCACACTCCTCCTCTGTATTGGTCACAACATGCCCCAGAAGACTAGCTAAAATCAGTCAGTGACAGTTATAGTAACTGTCTTCAGATATCTGAAATCTTAGAACAATAGAATGAGACAATATTTAGAATGGGAACAACAGAGGAATGGAAACAGAATGGGAACAATATTTAAGAGCCCATTAATTAATATTTAATTCTGAGATTGGCAGTGTTTATTAAACTATAGAAAATATGTAAGAAAGAAATAAAACTTGAGATCTTGAACAATTTTGTTGTGGCTTTCTAATAAATTCTGGGGTGTTTAAGCACACTCATCCAAGTTCAAACCTAAGACTGAATCCCTCTGCTTAATAATTCAGTTGGTCAGTGGAACAGATAGGAGAATTGCACCCTACCACATGTAATTAATTTTGTTTTCAGTGTAATTTTCCATTTATTTTACTTATGTTTGGGTATTCCTTTCCATTTTTTTTTTTTTTACAATGTTGCCTAACAACCTGTAAAAGAGATTGGGTAAATCCTGGGGGTGCTGGTGTGATCCCATCAATGAAATCTATCATAGCTTTTATTGGATATTGACTTTTACACTGGCCTGAACAGATATAGTTCACGGTGCTTGGAATAAGATGAGTGAGTTGCACTACATTGTTACTACCATGATTCTATCAGAATGAAATGTAGTGGACCAAAGGGCATATTTCTAGGTCTTATGCTTGATAGCTCTAGATATTGACTCACTTTCTCCAAAAGGGAAACCTTTCTTGTTTTCTTCTGGACATGCAGTATATTCTCCGTAGTACCTCCAGCAAAATGAACATTTTCCTTAACATGATGTGAAACTGATTCAGGTTTTTTTTTGGGGGGGAGGGGGGCATAATTTTGGAATGTCCATGTATTCAGAGCAGAACAAATAAAACAGCAGCTACTGCTTAAGAAACTTACAACACAATCCTATTTAATGTAGTGTTTCTCAAACTGTGGGTTGGGACCCACTAAGTGGGTCGCGAGCCAATTTCAGATAGGTCCCCATTCATTTCAATATTTTATTTTTAATATATTAGACTTGATGCTACCATGGTATGTGACTGCATTTGGGGAAATGTTACAGACCTGTATTTTCAACAAGCTACTCTGTATTTTTTTAAAACAATGATAATAAATGGGACTTACTCCTGGGTAAGTGTGGGTTGGGTTGCAGCCTAGGAGTGTTAAAAATGTTGCTGCTTGATTATGTCTCTTCTGGTCATGACATCGCTCCTGGTGGGTCCTGACAGATTCTCATTCTAAAAAGTGGGTCCTGGTTGTAAATGTGTGAGAACCACTGCTATATATGTTTATTCAGAAGCAAGTGCTATTATGTTCAGTGGGTCCTAGGAGTAGGCACCTAGTGTGTATAGGGTTGCTGTCTCAAGGCCCAATCCTATCCAACTTTCCAGCACTGATGCAACTATGCCAATGGGTCATACACTGCATTCTGCAGTGGGAGGGGAGTCACAGAGGCCTTCTCAAGTTAAGAGAACATTTGTTCCCTCATTTCAGGACTTTGTTGCAGCTGCATAGGCGCTAGAAAGTTGGATAGGATTGGGCCCTAAAGGGCTTACTTTTTGGGTTCAGTGACTTTATTCCCCTAGTGAAGACTAGGCTAGTGTGCTTTAATTTTTTTTTTTATAGGACTGTGTATTACCTGAGCCTTACAAACCAGCCACATCTCTAGTGACCCTTTATTATGGGAGATGATGTCCCTCATTTGACTAATCAGGGTTCCAATCCTATCAACTTTCCAGTCCTGATGCAGCCATGCCAATGGGAGCATACACTGCATTCTGCAGTGGGAGGGCAGTCACAGAGGCCACCTCAAGGTAAGAGAATGTTCTCTTACCTTGGGGCTGCATTGGTGCTGGAAAATTGGATAGGGTTGGGGCCCAAGTGTTGGGAAAATCAGATTTGGCAATGAAGAGAGACTGATTTTTAAAATGAAATGTGAATTCATACTTATAGCTAAGAACTATTCAAAGTTTGTTCAGTTTGCTTAATCTGAGGTGTATGTGTATTTTTAAAAAAAGTTGTGGGGAAGGGCAATCCAAATTGGGATTGCAGCATGGGGGAGTGGTTTCATCCTTTCACCCTACATGATGTTCCCATGAAAATTATATCCCCAGCAGCTGTTTGCCCTGGGAAGGAAGCTTCTTTCCAATACAGTTTCTCTGTGGCTTAATCCCTGCCCTGAACTCAGAATCTGAACCTGAGAATGGTTGGCAACCTTCAGTCTCGAAAGACTATGGTATAAGCCTACAGCACCCGGTATTCCCAGGCGGTCTCCCATCCAAGTACCCTGACCCTGCTTAGCTTCCAAGATCAGGCATGTGCAGGGTAACAGTTGCTGCAGAACAGCAGGCAATTACTAGCCCAAAATCCATCCAAGAGGAGCCTCTGAGCTAGACACAGAAATTCAGGGTCCCAGAATGGAAGACTTTAGAGCCAAGACACCCTGAACCTCAGACTCCTGTGAGCCTACACCTTGGCATGGGGAATGGGCCAGGAGGAGTACAATTGAATGAAGGAAAAAGTGCTGCCCCTTGAAGATCACTTTGCTCTCCAGGTAGGGAGCCAAGAATTGGGAGGGGCATTCTAAACCTGGAAGTACTTAAGATCTCACTTCTTCTTGGAACTGTTGTAAATGGCCTTGATGTTTTATGACAAAAATATAGACATGTCATACATGCATACATATATCTTGCATGCTCCAGTATGCAATAAAAGAAAGAAAAAAGTCTAATGCTGCCTTGCTGCAAAGCAGAATTAGGGCTACTTGGAATAGAGATGTAGCAGTGATACTTAGTTCCTCAGCCACTCAGTATTAACAGACTACCCAGATTTGGTGAACTAGAATATGGCAACTCATTGATTTGATTTTTAAACCAGTGGAGCATGTGTGCATTGAAAAGAGCTGGTCCTCAAGTCATAGCAAGTCTTTGTAGAGCTGAGTTCTGAACATTGTTGACATGGGGAACAACCTTACTCTCATCTAATGAATCATCTCAGAACGTATCAAATATACTGTGCATTTGATAGTCTGTTTGAGAGTGTTGTTGGTTGTAATCTTTTTTTCTTGCCATGTTTCTTTAGATGTTCCTCAAAGGTCTTTCAGGTCAGTACTTCCTGAAACAGATAAAACATTCTAATTCCTTGAAAGTAAATCAAAAGGGTGATGGCATCTAGGAAGTAGCTGTTGCTAGACAGCTCACAAACAATATCTCTGTGACTGACCCAAAGGCAGTTCTTAAACTGCCAATAAAATTGCCCGTAGAGGCTGCCAAGAGACCAGATGCTGATGCTGTTGAAGGAAAAAAAAAATATTGTAGCTTGGCATTTGTCCTGTAATTGCTTTCCAGGAAAAAAATAAACTATACCATGACAGGAGAAGGTGAATGGCTTCTCAGTGTAAACTACTTGGGTGACCTGAAAACGTATGCATCTTTTTGTGGCAGTCTATCAGCTTGCATAAAATTTTACGCTGTCTGACCCATCTAGCACTTTTTCCACTGTGATGGTTTCTATTGATAATTTTAGCTGTGTACAGATGGTTGTGATTTTGTACATGTGGTGTGTGTGTGTGTGTGCATATGGTGAAAAGGGAGGGAATTGTGATTGCAGTGGTAGACCCTGCCTGCTCCATGTGCATGATGCTCTTTGCGGGAATATCTCTTGACATGATACATTTGAGTTTGGCGATTGTGTTCAAATCCAAGTTCTGTCTGGAAGACATTTTTGCATATGGTGGGATGGAATTAAGTAATGTGAAGCTGGATGGATGATGGCAGAGTTATACAGAGAGATGGCTGATATCCATTGGCCATTTTAAATGGAATAAAAAAGGGGAAGGGTCAGTCTTGACGAACATAATAAGCTATCTCCTACAGAGCCAGATTGCTGGCCTACCCTGCTCAGTAGAGCCAGTCCATTCATGAGGCCAACCATAGTGGCAACAGATTGGTAAGGGGTGCCTATCTCTGCCTGCCTATTCACCTCCACTTATTCTCCTCCTATTCCCTGTATTGAAAAAGGAAGAGGGAGACAAGAGTAGAAGAGGAAGATAAAACAATTGTGGGCTAGACTGTCTCCAGTGGGGAAGTTTTAGACCAGCCCTGCGCTAACCTGCCTGTTGGTGCATTGTTAACACCAACTACTAGCAGTAGTAGTACATGGTTTTAGGCACTGATCTTTTCTCAGCCCTACCTGAAGATGCTGGGCATTGAGTCTCAGACTTCCTGCGCACAAGGTTTGTTCGGCACCAGTGAACTACAACCCCAGCCTCATACAACAGTGAAAGACAGAGGAAATCCTTTTCTTCTCCACCCCTTCAGCAGCAGCTGCTGCTGCTTCAGAACAGTGGTCTTTGTATAGAACTTTAGAGATCTTTTCAGTGGCTCAGCTAAAGTATGAGAAGGTTGAAAAAGATTGTTTTTTTAAAAGCCTACATCAGCGTCGTGTGACATGGAGGAAGGGAGAAAGTGCGGAGCTCTGCAGCATGTTATGTCCTTTTTGTGTATGTCAAGGCCACTCAGTGGCATAATGAGAATGCATTTTTAAGCCATCAACCAATTGGAAAGCTCTGACTTTGAGAATGTTTAAGTAAGTGCAGAACAGCGCCCCCCCTTCCCTTTTCCCAGGAGGTGATTTTTTTTCAGCTGAGTAATTTTCACTTTCCTTCAGCACAGTTTCACTTTAGTAGACGTTTAACAGCAGTAATTGCTACATACTTTGATCTCGTATATGTACTTTGTCCTCTTTTGTACCTTAGTCTTTATTCCACTTTTTTTTTACTAGTATCAAGAGCTATCCAAAAGGGAAAATAACTTCAGCTTGTCACAATAGATTCCAGCAGCATAGCTTTGGTAATGTACACGTTTGATTGTTTTATGCTTTCTTTAACATATGGAAGGTTAGAATTGGTAGGCAATCGAGAAGTTTCAAAGGGGGAGGGAAATGAAGGCCTCAAACCAGTAGGAGATGAAGGTCCAAAACCAGGAAGGAAAATTTATAAATAAGATGATTAGGGGTCCAGTCCTGTCCAACTTTCCAGCTCTGATGCAGCCGCAGTGCAGTTCTGAGATAGGGGAACAAACATTCCCTTATCTTGAGGAGGCCTCATGTGACTTCCTCCCCATTGCAGGTTGCAGTACATGCCCCATTGGCAGGGCTGCATAGCACTGGAAAGTTGAATAGGATTGGGCCCTTAAAGTTGAGCTTAAATCTTAAGTTTCAACAGGTGAACAGACAGCATATGATGTAGAGGAAGTGGCATGGATAACACGGTTTTGATTAAAAAAAAAAAATTGAAAGAGATACTGACACAGTGGTGGCCACAGCTCACAAGACAACTTTATCATAGATTTCAGATTTTGAGTGGGAAAGTCGCGGCCAGACTCTTCTATTTCAAAAATGCTTTTCAAATATGAAAATTTTCATCTTTTTTCCTATGGGAGAGCCCTTTGAGATATCTCTAAACCTAACCTATTTCACCGGCTCAAGTGAAATAAGAATTATAAGCACTTGTGCAATGAAAAGTGCAATCAAAATTATTAGTAGTAGTATTTCTCTCTCTGATTGCATAGTATGGCTAGTTGAGGCTGTCTGCAGATCTTGGTTACATGACTGACAATCTGTGTGGAATTAAGATGCTCATGACCTTACAAATTAAAATAAATAGGTCAGATTCTCTTAGTGGAGTCTGCTGTCATCTTCGTTTAATTGTTTTTCTTTTTTTAAAAAAATTGAATAACTATGCATATTCCCAGAGATTAGGTCAGACGACCGTTTTCTACATAGAAGGAAAGAAATACATAGCAGATGTGTCTAAAGTACACAGAATCCCAAGAGGACTTTGGAAGTGAATTTTTTTTTTTATTGTTTGTTGATTGCTAAGAGTTATTCAATGGTTTGGGAGACTAAAATGGTCCATCTGTGAAGAAACTGATCACAAAAAACATGAATATATTTCAGTAATACCAGCTAACATTTGTGTAGTGCTTTGCGAGTGTGCAGAGTGCTTTGCATACATTATGTTGATTTTACCTTTACTACAGTTCTGTAAGGAAAGTATTATAACAACAGGAAGCTGAGATTGAGAGAAAGTGACTTTCTAAGGGTCTCTATGGCTCAACGCCATCCTTATGGTACACCAGCATACCATTAGGTATCAGGGCCTCTGAGAGGAATTTTATCAGGGGGTACAAAGCTTCTTTTGGGCCCCTTTGCAAAAGGGGAGGGGTGAAAGAGTGGGGGAGGATGGTGACGGCCCAGCAGAATAGGGGCAGGGAGGAGCAAAGCAGGGTGGGGGGCTAGAGACAGCTGGATAAGTCTTTGGAGCCCAGGTCTACCCACCCATGTGGCATTGGTAGTGTCCCCAGCATCCTCAGTCATGGTAGTGTGTCCAGCACCCCGTATGGGCAACAAGTCTGAGTAGATAGGAAAATGTCAGATCCCAGGATATTTCTGGGCCCTCTCCTTTGACTCCTGGGCCCCCTTTTGATCCTGGGCCTGGGTACAAATTACCCCCTTTACCCCCCTCTCCTAGGCCCTGTTAGGTATACATACCAATGCACCACAAGGTCCACTGTGGCGGCAACCACTCTGGCAGTCTGTGGAGCACTGCCAGCAGTCAGCAGAGCACTGCTCCTAGTGCAAAAGCCAGAAAGTCATGTGCCACTAGCAACACCCCACAGGTTGGCTGCTGGTGGGTTTGTGCTGGTGATGGGTCATATTGGGAGCAGAACATTGTGGCACAGGCATTGACCATATTCTGAGCTCCCATCCCAGGCCCATCACATCCCCTGCAGCTCTTCAGAAGCCAGCGAAAGAGTTGGCATAGAACTGAGGAGTCACATCAGGGACCAGGAAGCAGCCAGAGAGACAAGTAAGGTTTTTCTTCTCTTACCTCTCCTGGACTGGGCTGGCTGCCAGTTGGCGCACAGGATGTAATGGAGGCTGTATTGGCTGCCCTGCATCACGTGTACTGATGAAGGATAGTATTGAGCCTCTAGTGAATTCATGGCAGAGGCATGATTTGAAGTGAGGAAGTTCCAAATTATGCCTCACTATTGTACTCATTATGCTATATGAGCTCTGGAAATGGAAGGAGATTGTAAACTTTCTTGAATGAAAATAAGTGAAAGAAAAACAGGAACCATTATAAAGTCTGGGACTCCAGTCCTAAAGCTGTAATGGTATAGAGGCAGCGTGAATTGCATCATATGTGCTGCTTGTCGGTTGCAATCCCATTTATGAAGCTGCTTTTCCCAGCCCAGTATAGAGATACCAGGTTTGAACTTGGGTCATTCTAAATCGAAAAGTTGTTCTCTGCTTTTGAACTATGGGCCTGTCCATTAAACAAATAAATATATTGAGAATGGGATAGTATCATGTCTTAGGTACTGTCACTAAGATGAACCATTCATTGTTGCCAACTCCTTTCTCAACTACCCTCTCTTCTCATTTCTGTGTTCCATAATAGTTTTGTGCATTATACCAGTCTAGTAAGGGCAGCCCACATTTGAACTTTTGTCTTGGATCCACATGCACAACAAGCTGCTGTGACTGTGTATCTCATGACTTGGATGACCACAGTCAATGGAAGTGTGATGTTTTGGTAATAACAGCACTTTCTGCATTTCTCATTTTTGTAAAAAAAACAACAACAAAAAAACAAAGAACTAAAAAACTGGGAAATCTGTGAAAAAAAAATGGCCTAGACTGGGGTTTGCATGGGTAATTACTGTGGCTGCATCTGCTGACACTGTACCACCTGTATCACCTACCTTTTTAAGCGATTATAATTATAATTATAATTTATAAATGAAATCTGCAAATAAAATAATAATTTAAGAACACCTCTAACAGTCAACAATCGGGGCTTTGCACATGGGTCAAAGTGCTGAATTAGGAATTAAAAATATGAAACACTCAATACTTGGTGAGTATAGATCAAATATTCCATTTCAGAACTGGTACCTGTTCAGCAACTTACTACTATTGACTGTGAATATTTCACCACTTTAGGGTTTTTATTGATGGCTTGAATACCTTTAGTGCATGAATCATTTTCTGCAATACTTTGTCACCACTCATTTGGTTTCTATGTAACATCATGATGTTGAAAAGATATCTGCAGGCAGTGATGTGTTGTTGTTTTTTCCTGTTACAGTGATGTTAATTCACCCTGCTAGGTCTGCATAATATTGTGGGTCAATTCACAATGCCCATACAGCATGTTGAGTTACAACAATTCTAAACACTTATTTGCTGATGCTGTGGTCTTAGGATCATATTGTTACATTGGTTTAGAAAGAAATGAGACTAATAATTGCACTTCCATGTAGGCACATATGTTACCCATTTTAATGAAGCAACACATTTTTGATAGAAAATTGCTGCACATACCGATATCTGATCCGCCTTTCCCCATCCTGAACCACCCCCGAGTCTCCTTGAACTTATGTCAGTTAAACGGTTGGTGAGGTCCAAGGAGGTCCATTGAAGGCCAGGTAGCCTTGGGGAGGTAATAAAAAAAAAAAAAAGTAAATATTTTTACTTACCTCTCCTCATCACCTGGTACCATAGCATGCAACATGTGCTCCATCAGCAGTGCTGTGAGCAGGTGGGAGATAGATTTGGTCCTTAAAGCTAGTTCTGTGCCATGCATGCCCTTTTGCTGGAGGAGGCAGATCAGGTCACAGTCTAGCTACTGACAACATTGCATTTGGATTACTGTAATGCTCTCCACATTGGACTGCCCTTGAAGGCAATTCAGTAATTTCAGCTTGGAAAGAAATGTGGCTTCCAGAGTTCTTTTTGGAACACATTGAACTGTCTACTGTATGCCAGCACCTATCCATCTGCACTTGTTCCCATTATGATTCAAACTGGTGGTTTACCTTTAAAGTCCCACAAAGCTTAGAACTTGAAGGACTGCCTTCTTCCACATGAACTTGCCCATTCACTTTATTTGTCCTCAGAAGACCTATTCTGCATCCCATTGCCTGATGAAATTTGATTGAGAGAGATATGAAAAAAGCACATTGAAGACAGGATTTGTGATAGAATTATATAGAACAGGTGTGGGTGATTTATTTTTGGCACTTTATATATATTTAGTCTCCCTCTCTTTCTTGGCATGCCTTATGTTCTCTCCACCCCCCCCCCCCCCAAAATCACACACAATGTAAAAGCAAACCAAGGCATCAGCATTAATGATGAGGGTTTTGACTTCAGTTTTCTGGAGATGATTGTTTCATTGTCTTTTTATAAACTGTTTATTTTGAAGTAGTACATGGAAAATCTCTGCAATAGGTTGTTTGTAGAGTGTCTATCAGTGTTCTCAATTGATTCCCACAGTACAGAAATAAAAACTGTTGATGCACAAAGGGAAAAAATGTAGGAGATTGGTTTCATTCTTGCTGACGACTGTGGGGAACTTCAGCACTTGGATTTTACTAGAGACAAACAAACTGCTTGAGACCTGCCTAAGACAGGCCTGGAAATTTCAGAGTAATTTCCCTGATCACTGGAAATAGTTCCTCATCCGAGCCCACTTACTTAGCCAAAGAGTCTTTATTGTAGGGCCCCTGGATTAAGCAATGAAAAAACACAATACCTCTCAGAGGGCTCTTTGACCCATTTTGGCTGTGAGACTTTAAAAAAAATAAAAAATAAAAGGGCTGTCCCTTATTTAATCTAATGGAGCCATGGTGCTCCAGCCCATTAAGAAAGGTAGTTTTAATCTCAGCACAGGAGAATTCAGGAGGTTCTAAAGTTTGCCTCTCCTTGGAGACAATTGATAACAAGTTCTGTAATTCATTTCTGAGAATTTTGCCAGCATCCTAGATTTAATCCTCTCATACCAATTTTGCTTCTAGAGTGGCCTCTTCTAATTGATTTTTCTATTTACGCTTCCTTCTCAATCTCAGTGAATATATGTGTAGAGTTTTTCATATTAAAATCTTATCATCACATGTGGAGTTTGTTAACTAATTCTGCCTAGAGCAACTTTAATTGTAGAGAAGTCCTATTGTATGTGTGCAATGGGGCATATAAATATTGGGGGGGGGAGTTGTTTTTCAGTCAGGAGACATGGTGGTGAACGGATCACTAGTGGTCCATTTTGGACAGGAAAAATAAACCCTTGTCTATTCTGCTAAGCCTGCTTAACCCAGACCATCGCAATGAGTTAGCTTAGCTGAGCTCATTAATGCTCAACACACTGAAAGCAATCAAAGCATATTATCCAGACTACTCTGCTTTGGAGCTGATCCATTAAAATCAATAGTTTGTCTTGAAGCCTAAACTGTGATATCTGTAAAATGCTTGTTTTGTGCAAATATAGACTGACTTTTTTTTAACTTCCAGAAGGTGGAAAAATAAACCTGAGGCATTTAATCAGTTGTGCAAAATAAATAATAAGACAACTGCTTCTGCTCTTTTAACTGTATTTAATAGAGTTTTGGAATGTTTACTTCATTAATTCCTAGGTATTATATCATCATAAGAAGTATTCAGGGTATAAGCTCTGTACTTCCCCTAGAATTAAAAGCCAATTAATTCAGAAATTGTTTGCATTACTCCTTCGTGCACTCAGTAAGAAAAGAGTAATCCTCCTGTGCTTTGTGAAAGAAATGAGGTTACATACCATCTGCAGGAAAATCTAAGTCATGCAGTCACTGTTTAACTATTGGTAAAATACTTTGGAAAAGAATCCATGTTTAGGAAAGTACCGTGGAATAGTGACTCTTAAACTACAGTGAGGATATAATGGGGCAAAAATTGGATCTCATTGATAAAACATATTCTGCTCCTTTCTTTCTTTCCTTACAAACGATGACCTAGATTGGTTGAGACAATGAAAGCTGTTGCTGCAATTAGCAGCTTGCTTTGCCATGCTGATTTGGACATGCAAAGAGATAAAATGCAGACAATATACTAGTTTACCAGCATGGTCCATACAAAGACCTACAGTTTGATGGAGACAGCATTTCAGAATGAACTTACTTTGAACCCCAGTTTCTTCTTTTAATTTACAGATATCAAGGTCCTGCTTTAGTTTGTGCTCTTAAGAGGACAATAGGGCATGAAAGTAGCTTTTTAATATCACTCTGAGTGGATACATCCATAGGATCAGTAGTGACAATTGATGGGAGCTTTGCCTCTCCAAGATTCTTTGATATTAGTGACAAGTGAGCTCCCCTCATCTTGATACAGAATTATATTCCCTCCCCTCGCAGGTCTATTTTTCTCTGAACCAAATTTTGAAATGAAATCATGTAGCAATTCTGATAACAATATTGGGAACACATTATAGTTCAGGTGACACAATCCAGCACTTTCTCAAGCCCCATATACCCTGTCCTGTAAACCCTTCCCCTTTTTACTTATTTGGTGATGGTGGCAGTGATAGGGAGGTCTCACGGAGGTCTTTTGAGGGTGCCTCCATTTCTCCTTCCCTCCTGCCTTGCAAAGTGTATTTTTCCAGAGCATGAGTTCTTAGTGTAGATTAGTGCTACTTAAAGTGGTGGTCTGCAAGCAATTGGCTGTAGGTCCTCGGTGAATTTCCAGGAAAAAAAAATAGTAATAATACCGCACAGATATGGTATCTCTCCCTGGCATGTTGGAGGGAAAAAAATTACTGGTCTTCTATTTCAGCTAGTTTGAGAAGCCCTCGTGTAGTTGTCAGGAACCCTGGAAACTTCATGTTCCAGGGCTTCTAGTTCCTGGTATTTTGCGGACTATGCTCAGTATCCTAGGCACAAGGAGTGCTGGGACATGTTGTTTCCATGTCTTTACTAATAAGGCCAAAATCCTAACTTTCCAGCACTGGCATAGTGGTGCTAATGGAACATGTGCTGCACCCTGCAGTTGGGTGGCACTCATGGAGGCCTCCTCAAACTAAGGAAATGTTTGTTCCCTTACCTCGGAGCTGCATTGCCCTTATGTTAGTTCTGGAAAGTGGGTTAGGATTGCGCCCTAAATCAGGTGTCCTGGGAATAATATTTCCCAGTAACTGGGATGCTGCTGTTCCAGCACCTAAGATACCAAGGAGAGATGGAGGTGCTTAGTCTCAATTCCAAGTTGTTTTGTATTACAGACAAACATTACAAGCTGGGCAGGTCTCTGTTCTGAGCTAGGTTAATATGAATCTTGGTTTCGTAGCTAATTGAAATAGATGGGATATGTAAAAAAGCACGTATGTGCTCTTGCTCTGGACCTGTTCGCCTCAGTGGGGCTTGTACTTGTTGCTACTCATGAGAGTCTCATGTAGCTGTGTTCTAAGGTTTCATAAGCACATTTTAATACTCAAGATAAATCTGTACAATCTAAAATGACAAACAATGTCAAAGCAGCATAGTTATATTGCATTACTTATTACATTGGATTTCAGTGGTATTTTAGTAGCTGTTCTCCCCCACTCCCCGTTTCTGAAAGCATTTCTGCTCTAGGCTGGTACTGTATGTGGTGTTTTCTAAAGTAATCTTGATCAGTATGTTTTTGTTTTAATCAACCTTTCTTTTTTTCCTGGAAATTGAGGTTATTTATATTGTGCTTAAACAGGCACTCCTGTGAAACAGTTCCATTGTCATTATCTGAATGAGAGACCCGTTAAGTGAATGCTGTGTAGCTGACAGCTCCTTAAAAAGAAATAATATGCCGTGATAATTAAAGGGGGAAAGCTTCCTTCCGCTTCTGTTGAAAGGACTTGAAAGACAAAACACTGGATCCAGGCTGGGAGGACTGTTGAAAGCATCCTTTGCCTTGTCAATCCTGTTGTACAGCTTAATAAAGCATGGTCTACCAGAGAGTGCTTAATCAAAAGGAAAGGGGCCTCTTCTATTCAAGCTCAAGATAAACTACAGTTGTTACTGTGACTTTCCCTTTAGAAAACCAGTAATAATAATAAAAAAATTTTCAGTAAAGGGACTGACCTTTTCTGTCTATCTGCTAGTACTAATCATTTATATATATATATTCTTAATTTGCACTGTGCTTTTCAGTCTTGATTGTGTTAATGCTCATATCTAATTTATTAGGCAGGTAACTATTAACAACCAGTCTGCAGATGAGAGCATGGAGGCTGAGAGACTTGAGGTTGCAATCCAATGCACACTTACCAAGGTGTAATTTGCAGTGTTTTATCATGCATCTCTTATCTTTATCTTTATCAAGATACAAGTGTATGTTGATAATGCAGAGACAGAAGATGCAAATAAAGAAACTGAAAGCTGCAGCAAACCGCATGGTTCAATCCCAGAATAATTTAAAGAATTTTTTAATAGTTAAATTGGAATTCAGGAGGTATGAGAAGCTTTGCAAGAGTTGCAGTGTGAGCCCATTAAGTTGATACTGCCCTTGTAAAGCATTATCTGGAGATCAGTCAGGCTGAACACTGAACACAAGGGTCCACACCCATTAGAAGGCTCACATGGTCAGGCCAATTTCCTGGGCCCACCATGGTTGGTGGCATGAGTCAATGGAGGGGCACATGCCACTGCAGAACCAGGCATCCCCATCTGCCAATGAGAGAATCTAGAGGGCCTTGCATCATTGTGCTGCTTCCCATTGGCTGATGGGGAGAAAGCTGCACCTGCCTTTGAGTGGGGGTGTCCTGGGCTTTGCCTCGGGTTGTCAGCAACCTGGTGACAGAAATGACTTTTTAAATCTTTAAAAATAAACTCACAGAAACCTTAGATATGTGGTATTTCAATGACTTTTATTTTTAGTGCTGTTTTTTTAACTGGAATAAATGCAAATATCAGGCTAGTCAAAAGTGGTCTTTTGTGGGGGTGGGGGATCATTCTTATAATAGCCTTTGGGAAGGGTGGATATCAGGGGATGGTTGGTGTAATGAGGCAAGGACTTTAGTACAGGCACAAATGCTTAAATATACATCTTATGGCATTTTAAAATGTTGAGAGATATTCCCCAGTGTATGTTTGCTAGATCAACCATTTTTTTCCTATGGCTTAGATGAGTGCTTCTTTTCTTTGTCCTTTCTCCACTGAATGTCGCATTTCAGTCTTCTCCTTAACCCACCCACACAAAGTTATGTCTAGAAGTTTTATGCTACCCATGGCTCAAATTTTGTTTATCATGCATACATAGTTTTGGCTAATTAAAAATACAGTTCTAGTAAAGCTTTCTACGTCAGCTAAAACCTTACTTGCTTTCTGTTAATCAAGGTAATTTCCAGCCCATCTGGAATGGCAATGGGTTTAATTTTGGGTTGTTTATATGTTGTGAAAGTTTGATTTATTTATTTGGGTTTCTTGAAGAGAGGCTGAAACTTTACACTTTTTAAATCGATTGAACCGACTTTGAAGATCTGTCCTTGAAAGTTGCATAATTCACATACAGATCTGAAGAGCTCATTAAGATGGAACCATACACAGACCCTGACACACTAAAAGAATATTAAATCAATTCAAATTGTTCATAGCCATGTAGTGTTATTGAAGCATTTCAAAATGTTGAAAGAGCCTGAATTTGAAAAGGGCGAGTGGTTTTACAGACTTAGCTCCAATAAGTGATTTAAATTGTCAATTCATCCTCTAGTGTTGAGCAGCTTTAATTTCCTAAATTATACAGAACTGGGTTTCCTAAATCATTGTCAGCAACTGAGCTGTGGGGAATCTCATCAGAATTCTTTCGCAGGATATTCCTTTTAGTGTGTTTGGGGACACACAAGTAGCAATACCTTGGAAAGAGTGGAGCTTGCTGATGAAGTCATTGGTGCCACAAGGTTGTGGGTAATTCATCCACAAAAATCAGACAAGGCAAAGTCTTCTCAGAAAAAAAGTGTCTGGAGACGGTGAGGATCAGGATGAAGGAATAAAGGAGTCTGTTGAAGATGCAAAGATTCAGAGAGAGAGAGAGTACTCAGAAGGCCTGGATCAAGCAGGAATGCCGGAAACAGGAATAGAGAGCAGAACAAGAAAAAAAATGATGTAAAGGTGCTGATTTTCTAAACCAGGGGTGCCCAAACCCCAGCCCTGGGGCCACTTGTGGCCCTCGAGGACTCCTAGTGCGGCCCTCAGGGACTCCCCAGTCCCCAATGAGCCTCTGGCCCTCTGGAGACTTGCTGGAGCCCTCACCGGCCCAACGCAACTGCTCTCAGCATGAGGGTGACTGTTTGACCTCTTGCGTGAGCTATGGAATGAGGGCTTCCTCCACTGTTTGCTGTTTCACATCTGTGATGCAGTAACGGCAGCAAAGGAAAGGCCAGCGTTGCTTTGTGCAAGGCCTTTTATAGGCCTTGAGCTATTGCAAGACCTTCATTTATTCATATAAGTTCATCTTTAATATATTCATTTACGTAAACTTATGTAAATTTATTCAAATTTTAAATGTAAATTAATTATTTTTTCCCCAGCCCCTGACACAGGTCAGAGAGATGAAGTGGCCCTCTTGCCAAAAACTTTGAACACCCCTGTTCTAAGCGAATGGCAGGAGCAGATATGAACGCTCTCACAACCAGCGTCTTCAAACCTGGAGGGGGTAGGATCATCAGTGCTGGCATGTACCAAATCCTGAGGCTCTTCCCAGACCTGATCCACCTGCATGGATTAATGCAGACTCATACCAGTGATGCTTCTTAATAATTCCGACTCTCGAGGCTTTTCTAGTTGCTATGGGCTAATGTGCTAGAAGCAGAGATGAGTAGGACTGATCCAAACATTCTGCTGCCACAAGAAGCTGCATCCATGATTGAAAATTGTATACTCTGAAATTCCATGTCATTTGCAAAGTATGCTGGAGTGTGAATGTTTGATTATGCATGGCTGCATGCCATCTAAGAGTTGTGTTCTCATACATTGTGCACCTTTGCTGGAGATCCTGAATCACAGTTCTGAGATCACACACTGATTTATTGGAACTCTAAAAATATTTTGAAGCAGACAACTACTTGGATTACTTTTTCAATCAGGCTAGCCTCATCAGTAAGGAGTGTGTGCAGGATGGTGGTGGTGTTGAGGGTTGAAGAAGTGGATAATGCTCATTATATAATTCATAGCATTCCTACAATTCTATGAAATGAGTTCATAAAATGAACTTTCTAATGTAGTTATGATCACCAGGGAATGTAATTTAGAATTAGCACACAATGAGAATGTGTTCTGAATGCCTTATTCAAATTAGGCGGCACATTATTTCATTACTACTTATGTTTCCTCTGGAGGCACAATCTAGTTTGTGTAAGGATAGCAAAAACTGGACATTTTTTTTTATGACTTTGGGGTGGTAAATAGGCATGACAAACATGGAGAAAAAATAAAATCAAAGAGGAGGTGGTTAAACAAATCAAAGATTAAGTAGGCCTGCATTGACTATTATCTCATTTCACTATTTTCTTCAAAATTAGCGTATTTAACACTGCCAAATTAATTGATTGAAAAAATGTATTCCCGCATTCATGTTGTTTAATTCCTGTTCTCTTGCTCTCTTGCTTTCCTAACTTTTCTTGTCTTTCCCCTTCTCCCTCTGTTCTAGTGTCCTTCACTTTTACTTAATGATCTTAATCCAAAGACTGTGACTGTGTGATTTTTGTTGATCATGTGCAGTATTACATCTGAGGATGTTGGTAGCAAACAAAACCACATGGCAGTGAAGACAAATGAGACTTGAAGCACAATTTAGGCATGTTTACTCAAAAGTATGTCTCATTTAATTCAATGGGATTTACTCCCAAGAAAGTGTGCATAGGATTGCTGCCTGAATGTAGGGAGCAGAGAGGAAAAGGAAGCTGATGTTAAACAGAAGCAGAAATCAAAAGCAGAAAATGGTACTGAATAGCACTAAAATGCTGAAAGCATTGACAAGAGTAAAAAATTGAAGGAGACACTTCTCGACCCTTGTGAAAATGAACTTGGAAGTGATCCATAATTTCAACTCAACCTTAATAATTCAACTGTGCAGGGGTAGTTTGCCTTGTGTTTTCATGTTTCTTGGATGCCATTATTCTTGTCCTACAGATGATTCTTCACTGTTTCTTTTTGCAGCATTCCAAAAGGGTGATTGAAATGAGCTATCGGGAGTCTAGCATCTGAAAAGCTAAGTTATTCTCTTGGAGAACTGTTCTAAATGAGACTGACCGAGATACTGGATCTGTGTGAAGAGGACTAAGGATATAATAGGATGTCAACTGAGACAGAACTTCAAGTGGCTGTTAAAACCAGCACAAGGAAGGACTCTAAGAAGAAAGGTAGGACTTTCTCCTGCTTTACTCGTGATGTATCTTCTCCTTGAAGCTAGATCCTTCAAAAATTTAGAAAATGAACTACCAGCCCATAGTATGGCTTTATTCTTCTTGTTCCTCCATTTTATCCAGGGCTGGCCCAAGACATTTTGCTGCCTGAGGCAAAGGGTGCCCCTCCCCCGCTGCCTGCACACTTGCCATACAAAACACACAATGTTCTATCTGAAAAACCTGGAGAAACTCAGATTGCTGAAAGGAGCTTTGAGTTACCCGTTAGCAATAAGTAAAGTGGGATATAAATACTGCAGATAATAAAATAATAAATTATAGGCCCCCACAATGCACTACAAGAAAATTCAGAGAAAAGGTGAGATCATATTTGCATCTACAACTGTGCTGCTGACTAGGAGTTAGTCACAAACAAAGCAGCAGATAGAAAGACTCAAGCAACTCTTGTTAGTGGACTGCACAGTAAGCAACGGATGCTGTTGTACGAAGAGTGAAACAGCATTTTTTGGAAAATGATTGACAGTAATTTAGGATCAATTTGATCCAAATTTTTGGTGTGAATCAACTGAAGGTGCTGCAAAATCCTGGAATTCAAGAATGCAACAGCATGTTCCTAGAATAATTGAAGTAGAAGAGAGGGCTTTATTTTAGTCATGCAGAGTATGAGTAGTTATTTCAGACCCATGAGGCTGTTTAAATAAATGCACTGGTGTACCTTAGGTTATAGCAAAGGCTTTGCTCACTCCTGACTGCTCCCAGGAGGTGAGTAATGCATTTAAGGATTGCTGGTTGACATAATACTATTCCCTTATTTGTGTAGCATTGCAACCCAGTATTTCTTATACTGCACTGAAGTCAAAGCCTAGCTTCACTTTCACCTTCAATTTGGCCCCTTGAAATTTTTGTACAGTATTCAAATAGTATGGACTTAAGAGAGAGAGGAAGTGTGAGAGGTAAACTTTCTCAGTCCTTGAGAAATCTGTTGCAAGTTACTATTTAATAAGAGATTTGTGGTTCCATATTTTTAATGATGTGTTACATAGTTTGTTCTCACCTTTGGTTCTGTTTTGGAAGGTTACATGTGATTCTGCTAAGTGACCTTCAAACTTCTCTACAAGTGTAGAGGACTGAATCCTAGGCAGGTTTAGGCCACGTATTTGGCAGGTCATGAAACTGGATATACAGGGCTGGCACAGCAGAAACACTACTGTCCCCTTCAGCTGTTCATATACTCCCCTCTCCACCATTGGTCCCTGACAATTTTAACATCATTTTTTTTTCTTTTTGCCCAGCCCAACAGAGTGGCCAGTTTAACCTGGTTGACTTCAAAACCAGAGTGTGCAAACTAATAATGATGGGCAGGAGGGCAGCATCTTGAAATATTCTAGGCACTGTTTCCAGTGCCTAACAGAGCACGTTAGGTCAATGATTGCCAAAACTATGTTTTTAAAAAGTGGGACAACAAGTTTCCGTTCTTCTTTTGGGTTTGGGTATTCTGAAATTAAGATTGATTTTTACTTTTCTATGACTGCTTAATAAAATATGCCCCTTAATATATTACTGTGGTTGGCAATGAATTTATTACATGTAACAAAAAACTATTGCTATTGTATAATAAACCACATGAATTATTAACAACTTTGTGGAAATATAAACTGGAGTGGTTTTCTGTATTCTGTGCTTATTGCAAAATGGGGATTTGGTTCATGGTTCAGTAGTGACACTCTGCAGATGGAGCTGTGCATGTGCAGAAGACTTACCCATACAGTATGCATTCCAAACGTTTCCAGTCATAGAACACTTCAGCAAGTGTGGGTCTTTAGGCTGATAATTTACTTATGAATTGGGAAACAAAGCACAGTAAGATGTCTGAATTCTGAAAAAATATTAACTCACACGCTCAGAGAGTCAGAACATATGTGACAATGGGTGCAATCCTATCCTGCACTGGAACAGGCAAGCCAAGAGGCTTGCGCTGTATCCAGCGCAGGATAGGGGCCCAAAGCGGCTCAGCTAGAGGCAAGAGAAAACTTTTCCCCTTACCCCTGGGTCAGGCACCCTGGCCCCAATGGGTCTTCTTGGACTTGTGTCACTTCCTGAGCTGAGGTGGCGCAAGTCCGAGGAGAGCGGAGTGGCTTGAAGCTGCTCTGAGCTCCCTGGGAACTCTCCTGGGCTTGCACTGGCCCAAGTAATTCTCAGGATTGCGCTCAATGTCATTGGTGGTGCAGGGTAAGCAAAGGCCTTTAGGCACAGACCTTTGAGGTCTCACCCACCCACACACCATTAGCTCCATCTTCTGCCAAAAAACTTGCTAGCGGTTGTCAGAGAACCAGCAAGCTCTGCCCTCCAAAGCTCCATCTGCTGCAGGCTTGGGATCATTAGGAAAGGTATTGAGAACAAAACGGCTAATATTATAATGCCGTTGTACAAATTGATGGTAAGGCCACACCTGGAGTATTATGTCCAGTTCTGGTCACCGCATCTCAAAAAAGACATAGTGGAAATGGAAAAGGTGCAAAAGAGAGCGACTAAGATGATTACGGGGCTGGGGCACCTTCCTTATGAGGAAAGGCTATGACGTTTGGGCCTCTTCAGCCTAGAAAAGAGACGCCTAAGGTGGGACATGATTGAGACATGCAAAATTATGCAGGGGATGGACAGAGTGGATAGGGAGATGCTCTTTACACTCTCACATAACACCAGAATCAGGGGACATCCACTAAAATTGAGTGTTGGGAGAGTTAGAACAGACAAAAGAAAATATTTCTTTACTCAGCGTGTGGTCAGTCTGTGGAACTCTTTGCCACAGGATGTGGTGATGGCGACTGGCCTGGATGCCTTTAAAAGGGGATTGGATAAGTTTCTGGAGAAAGAATCCATTATGGGGTACAAGCCATGATGTGTATGCGCAACGTCCTGATTTTAGAAATGGGTTATGTCAGAATGCCAGATGCAAGGGAGGGCACCAGGATGCAGGTCTCTTGTTATCTGGTGTGCCCCTTAGGGCATTTGGTGGGTCGCTGTGAGATACAGGAAGCTGGACTAGATGGGCCTATGGCCTGATCCAGTGGGGCTGTTCTTATGTTCTTAGGTGCTTTACTGCCCCACCCCCTGTCCCACATCACTCAGTAAGCCTGTAGTGTAGTGATTATGAGGAGAAGGAAGAGCAGCAGTCACAGTTGTCTTTTCTCCTTGTGTTGGCTTCATTTTAAAATATCCAGATACCCTGCCTCCAGTGTAGCATTGTGGGCAGGGCATCTGGACATTTTAAATGTGCCTGCACAAGGTGCAGGGGCTGTGTGGCTGTGCTCTTTCCCTTCCTCATTGCCCAGTAAGATATGGGGGAGTGAAGGAAGGGGGAAGCAGCATTCATGGTATGAAAGAGAACTCTCTTCTATCTGCATTCATATCACCAGAGCTCCAAGTGGGTACAGGAGCTTTGGGGGTTGGTTAGGTGGGTTGTCGGGGTTGGCCTAAGAGGAAAGTAGTACCTGACTTGGCTGACGTCTTTTGTTATAAACTTTATAAAGTGATGCCACAGCAAACATACTTAACATATTTTCCTATTACTGTGCAACTCTTACTACAACAAAATGACATTACAGTGGTTGTTGGTCTTGGTGCCAGTTCTCTACTGGTGTTCTTCCGAACTGGTTCCCTCTAAATACCACCCACTCGCCACTTTGGTTCCTATTAGTGCTTCTCTTTCTGCCATGAGAAAGTGCTGGAAAATGAAATGCATCAGTCACCGTATGTGGCAGTAGAATATATCCAGAATTAATCATGCTCCTTTCCTGAATGTGTAAGTCTCAGTGCTTTGAATCAAATTCAGACAGGCAGCGTGGGTCACAGCAGAATGCGTTTCTTGAACCAGGCTACATATAAAATTCTGGTGCAGTATTTACTATTCATGTGCTGTGCAGTGGAAGTGAAAAGAGAGTTGATTCTTTTTTCTTCATTTAGTTTTCATTGGATTGGGTCACACCATGTATATATCAACAAATGACCCTAACCTAGTGTAGTGTGAAATGATGGACATTTTGGAAAAATGTGTTTTTCAGGTTCATTAGCTGCCATCAGTGTGATCTATCCAGTGAGGCACCTGAAGTTATGTTAGTAATCACCTAGTTTGTTATCCAATAGAAATTTTTATTCCCAAGAAATAAGGCCTTTGATTCAGAGACACAGAGGTTTCAGCTCTCTAGCAAATTGAGTAGATGGACTGGAAGCATATTCAGCACGAAGAGTAACAGTCAAATTGATTATAGTGGATTAGGTTGTACGTGTGTACTTCCCTCGTTGTTGGAAAATGTAACCCAGATATTGCCTGAAATCATGATACATCCCATTTCAGCTGCTTACTTTTAACTATTAGAAGTGGAGAAATGAGAGACTTCTGTGATGAAAGGCCACTTTTTGTTCTCAGATTCCTGGTGTGAGGTGAGTGCAGTGACTGATCTGATCTGGGGCCTTTTTGAGTGTAGAAGACAAAAAACTTTTGGGGCTAGCAAAGTGTGCTCTGTAACCCTCTAATCTAAAGCCAGTCTCACTATGGTTGACTGTAATCTATGTATGTCCCTCTTCTCACTTTAAAGACTTCCTAGGAAGATCACTGTGGAATTGGGTAATAGGAGAGAAAGAGCTAGAAAGGGTTTTTGATGGAATTCTTCTTGCTCCTTCCCTCTTTTAATTAGGCATCATCCTTCTGCCAACTACACTTGAACACAGCAAGCCCTTGCTCACCCCAGAAACTAAAGCAAGGGAAAACTGTGGCTGTCTCTGCATCTCCTATGCTGCTCCATTGTTGCAGTGGAAATTGGGTGCTGTGAGGAATGAGCATGAAGCAGGCCCCTGGGGTCTATCTCAGTGTTCAGTCCCTGGAGCTATCATGTGTTGTTCTGCAGCAATGCTTTGGGCAGGGGTATGTGGGCTGAGAGTTTTGAGTAGCATCCCAGCTACATCAGTTGCGGATTAGTTGATACTGCATCCATTTGATGAAAACTTATCTTTGTTGATTCCAGATAAGCTCAAGCATTTTCTATCAGCCTGCTTGTGCTTTGACTACCTACCCACCCACCCCCATTTTGTTTAATTCACTTTCCTTCTGTACTTTTAATAAGTAGTTTACACTTTGACCCTTGGATTGTCATGTCTCTTTGTCTGCAAATGGCACTGTGGGTTTGATTCAGCTGATGGTCAAGTAAAGGGAAAGTGGAGAACAAGAAGGGGTGTGTTTGTGCTAATCGCTAGGAGCATCTCTCCTTAGCCAGCTGGCCTTCTCCTAAGAGTCCCTTTCCCTGACAGATGTCTAAAACCAACTGCTTATATCAAGCCTGCGAAGGAGAAGTCAAGTACCAGTGTTCCAGAAGGTGGGGGATGCTAAGTTTTTCAGGTGCCTTAACGCTGATGGAAATATTTATGGATTTGTTCTCTGAGTCAATGCTAAACAGGACACAAGCTCTTTTAAAAGCTTAGAGAGGCTTTTATTTACAGCTATGTACAGATTCAGAAAGGTTGGATACAGGTTGGATACAGAAGTTTTACCCCCTTGGTGGTTCCTTTGTTTCTCAGAAAACCACACCCAGAACTTCTCAGTTATAGGGTGTATCAAACAACTACTCATGTGATATTGCCATGTGGTTCTGTATGTCATTTCCCTTTCCTCATTTGGCATACTATGACACTGTAGTACAAGACTTCCTAAGTGGAAGTCTTTTACCCATCTAAGGCAAAGTTTACGTCTCACAACTTTGGTTACACAAGACCCTGGAATTTCCTTTTGGGAAAGCTATGACACACATGTTTTTTCTCTGCAGGTCTACTTGACATAATGACTATCCTGTTTTTAACAGAAACACTAGTTGTGTTTTTTTGCTCTAATGTTCCTCATCTGAGAGAAGTTAGGTTAACCCTTTAAAATCTCCATCAACGCTGGTGTGAGGTGAGTGCAGTGACTGATCTGATCTGTGGCCTTTTGAGTGTAGAAGACAAAAAACTTGTTCCAGAACCACTTTTCAGAGTGCGATACCATAGTCTCCTGAGACTGAAGGATGCCAATGAGAACGCTGGTGTAGAGCAGTCCTTAACCTGCAGAGCCACTCAGAGTAGCTAGAGCAAAGCAGACAATAGCTGCTCTGAATAGCTCTGTAGGCAAGGGGGAGGGGCTGCTTTTCACCAGCATTCAGGCACCTGAAAATCTTAGCATTTTGCCCCCCCCCCCCTTCCAGGAATACCAGTGAAGTCAAGTGCAGTTTTTGGGTTCCTAGCTTAACCTAGCCTTATGCCATTCAGGCAGCCAGGTTAAGGTTAAATGCTTGGTTGTTTTGTGTTTTGCGTGGAGTAAGGCAATCCAAGATAAAAGGGGTTAGGGATATATAAGACAGGGGCATATAACTATGTGAGAGTAGTGCACTCTCAGGGGAGTGTTTGCCCTTAAATCTTTATCAAGGGCTTCCACCTGCTAGAGTTTTCATTGTTCAGTCTGTCCAAATGTGCTTACCCCTTTGCTCTATGGAGGCATTCAAGGTCTTAATGGTATTTATGCTACTAAATGTCTGGCCTATGTGAGGGACTCTATGAATAATTAATGTGTGCTTTCGTGCGTGTGTGTGTGTGTGTGTGTGTGTGTGTGTGTGTGTGTAAGCTTCTAAAATAGCAGGGGCCCAATATCCTGAGCTATAATCTATTGCCTTATTTCCTTTTTTGAAACCAAGTTTGCTGCTGCTGTTCATCCCTAACTACACAGAGGAAGGATTCAGCAGCATCCTTCAGATTTATTTTGAAACCTGTAGTGGATATTTGCTCGAAGTTTTGCTTTCCCTAGCTAACCCATCAGCCATTATAATTCTGCTGAATGCACTGTGGCTGAATAGCCTAAGAATGTTTATATGACTGATCCAACTATCTTTTATTGTATCATTCCTAAAGCTGCTGAATGTTTCTGCCTCTGTACATATTACTGGTTAGGTTGTTGTTATAGTTTTTATGCCAATAAAGATTCCATACAACACAATGCCATTATTCTTTTATTGTGTTGGTATTATTTGCATGATGGGTGCTGGGCCAGTGCAAACAGGGAAGGAAGGTTATCTTTCTAGCCCAGGCTTAGAATAAGTTCATCTCAGCAAAACGAATATTTCTTTGGATAGATCCTTCTTGTGGCAGTGATGAGAATCTATAAACCTGTCTGAAAAGTAGTGTCTGAAAAACCAGAAATGGGACAGGGAGGAGGGGAGATCAAAGCTGGGAAGGGACTGGCATTGCAACAGTGGAGTCACTGATATCCTGTCCTCCTTACCACCCTTGATCCAGTACCCTGCATCCGCTTGGATTTGTGCTAGCAAAGTAGCTAGTGCAGATCCCAGTAGACCCAGCAGGGCGGAAACAGTTTACCTCTACTGGTGAAGCTGCATTGGAGGGAGGAGGGGGATTTGGGTAGCATTGAGCTGACCTAGCAATGATGGTGGTCAACCCCTTTCCAAAGATTTATTTTTATTTTATATTTATATACCATGTTTCAACAACCACAAAAAAGCTTGCAGAGTAGTTTTCATAGCATCTGCTATGGTATTGTACCAATGGTAACTACATATGGCTGAGGTATTAACATCAATGGTTGCGGATGTGGTATCATTCCCCTACCATGCATGGTATGTGAGCCTCATTGGTTATGGATATTTATCCAGTGCTTCACAACTACCCCAGTAACTACTGTGTACTGTAATTTAAACTATTGCCAGGAGCTGATCATGCCTCTGAAGCCTTACTATATAAAGGACTTTCCAGCAACGAGCAAAGAACTTCTCAACTTGTTTGGCAGCATATTTTTTATGTTTGCTGTTAGGCAGACCTTTTTCAGCTTAACCTCAATAACCACCCTCCTTTGATCCTAGACTGTCATGTGTCGTGCCAGTGCACCATATGGTGGTAGAAAAGATTACTTCTGTGCTGTCCTCCATTTTTGGCCATAATTCCAATCTGATGCTTGCTTCCTCTTAGTTATTAACTGTATGCTAAGCAAATGGTGTGTTGCAAACACCTTGAGAGGCCTTGCTGAAATATGAAAAGACATCCCCAAAGATATATGGCATCACTGATTAAAAGCAAATTACCTGTAATTCCAAGGCTTGATGTGTGTCTGTTCATATTCTACCCTTTCCTAAAATAATTATTATCCATAGCAAAGAAGAGAGCACAAAAGGGATTTGAAGAATCCTCCTAGGGACTTAATTAGTTTCTTTCTTTTTTGGCCATTCCCCCACAAATTGGACAACCTATCGCAAGGGTGTGACAAATTATTAATGAATCTGACTCATGAGTTTAGCTACATGTCTACTTGCAGCTTTTGGTCTGTGGAGAGTGTCTAAAGCATTGGCTGATAGTAGCCTTGGGAAAGGGAATTGTAAGGTTTTATTAGCCATGCTTCCTAAAAACATGTAACCTCTGGTGAGCTTGTAATACACGAAGAAGGTCGATGTGTGTAAATATTTATGGGTTACAAATCAAATATTAAATATTTACTTTGGTCTCTTGAAATTAAAAATGATTTCCAAATTTCTTTTGAGACTGACTATACTGGGTAAAGAGGAATGCTAATAGTATGCAGAAGGCTGGCCATCTGTCCTCTTTTTCTAGTTGACAGCCCACTTTTTGTTTTAAAGATTGACATGTATTTGGATTTGAAGAGGATTCATTGTCCATTTGGAGAGGTGTGTGCCTGCCTGCACAAGTACTAGTGGGACACTGGCACAAAATGGGCATACACATGCACAGACAGTTATTAGTTTGCTTTCCATTTAATACATACACACTGAAAGACCAGTCCTAACCATCTTTCCAGCACCAGTGCAGCCCCAAGGTAAGGGAACAAACATTCCCTTACCTTGAGGAGGCCCTCGTCACTGCCCCCCCCCCCCATGCATGTAGCATACATCCTGTTGGCACAACTGCATCAGTGCTGGAAAGTTAGTTAGGATTAGACTGTAAGCCATTCAGGACACAATCCTAACCAGGTCTACTCAGAAGTAAGTTCTATTGTGTTCAATGGGACTTACTCCTAGGAAAGTGAGTTTAGGATTGCAGTCTCAGTTGGACAGTGAAACTGTGGGGAAATAAGGCAGAAAAGAGAAGTACTCTCAGAACAGAGAGCGGCACAAGAGAACTTCACTGAAAGGGCTCACTGGGTGGGCAGACCCATATCAGTCTTCCTCCTTCCTGCGTGCTGACCTGGCTATTTTTCTTATCTGCTTCAGCTGCCACACACACACCTTCATGAGACTGGAACAGACTGCTATTCAATGTGAGAGGATCAGATTTACAATGATTCCTCTCCGACAATCCAAAGGTTTTGCTGCTTCAGGCATCTGGCTGGGGTGGGGCATTTAACTAAAGGAGGGAAGATGAGGAGGTAGTGATAGAGAAGTTTGTATTTTCCCATTTCCAATTACACAGGCCTACAAAATTGAGGGTCAGAAAAGTTTTTCCCAAACTTTATGGTGGTTTAATATGAATTTGGGGTGCCGATTCCAAAAATGGCATCCATTTTGCCCTATCACATCTAGTTTTGGAGATATAGTATAGCCTCATTCATGAATGGTTCAAGCAGCTTCCTCATGAGGAAGCCTACACCATGGCTTCCTCATGAGGAAGCTGCTTGAACCATTCACTAATGAAGCTATACTATATCTCCAAAACTAGACATGTTAGGGCAAAACGGATGCCATTTGTGGAATCGACACCCCGAATATACCCAGGAATTGGTGTAACGTTTAAGGAAGCAAAATGTGTGTTGGCCTGTGTTATCTGGGCGTAACTTCCACTGAATTCAGTCTGGCTCTCTTCTGAATATGCATGCATAGGGTTGCTCTGCCAGTGTTTCTGTTTCACTTAAGACTGGTGCCTACTGACAAGTGGCAAAATAAATTAAGATGTTTTGGAGGGGTTCACTGTTTTTGCTGATGGGTAGTTGGCATACTTAATGCCTTCTCGTAACAGCTATGTGGCTGTTTCAATAATTCACAGATCCATATGCAGTCCTAATTAATTGATTGAGTTCAAACCAAACCTTCTGTTTAAAACAGGTACTGACAGCATAAATTGGAGACATTTTGAGCAAACGAAAATGTTTTCCAAATGAATCACAGTGGGGAAGTCATTCATTTTCCCATTCCAGCATTCCATTGAAGAGTGATGCCTGTCAAATACTTACTATTGCTTTGTTTGTAAAACTAATTGAATGTGCAGAAGGCTAAATTCTCTTAGATCTTAATCATTCGAAGGACTTAATCATTAAAAGTTGTAACAGGTCTTGGATCATCTGTCTAGAGTGGGGCCAGTAAGAGTTTCATGATTAGAATAGACTTTTAGGGCAGTTAACTTCCTACAAAAGCAGCCAGCGTCACAGGGCACAACCAGATGAGAGAGGAAAAATGTAAGATGTGTAGTTGGAGGGGAACTTACAGGGGACAATTGGGAGATTGACAGGTGCTTATGTTTAACCATATCCCACCCTGATTGTTCCTTGTAAATATCCATGATGCATGCGTGCGTGCGTGCGTGCGTGCGTGTGTGTGTGTGTGTGAGAGAGAGAGATTTCCTATCTAGAACTGATTATTGAGGAAAAATGGCCAAGGATGTGATTTGCATGCAAGAACAGGCACATGTTTAAGAGTGTTTGCTAATACAGTATGTAATCTGGCTGTCATTCTAGCCCTTGTAGAGTTTACAAGCATGGATGGAGACATGCTATAAACCAGTCTAGGTGACAAATTTAGCACAGTATATGTGACCTGCATGTTTCTTTGAAATAAACCAGTAACTTAATAGGAGCTCTGTAGAGCTCCAGTTCAGATTAGGACCATGGTGGGAGAAGGTAGCTTCAGCGCTTTGCCCTCTCCACACTCCCAATCCAGATCAGACTCCAAACGGCTGCTGCTTTCTTTGAGGAGGCAGCTTATCTTCTGTAGTAGTCTCTTTAATTATTTTTGATTTTGTATATTCAAGTCAGCGCTGGGCTGCTCTCACAGAATGTTCTCTGGTGTTAGCTAAACCTTGTTGTTCAGCCGCTGTGTTTGTGTGCCACTATTTGTTGGTTAGATAAAATTCTGAAAATATTCATTTGTTAACAGTGCAAATTGTTATATAAGATGTATGTTTGCCTAGTTCCTTTTCTTTTCAAACTAGGACTCCAGTTTATGAGGAGGGTTTAAAAAATAACGATAATGTTCACTTTTAAAGATTTTTAGTATTTGTGAGATTTTTAAAAAAGATTTCTAGTTACAAGAAACTTTTGAGAGAAATCAAGAAAACTAAAATACAACCAAAACTGGCTAAGCATCATCATACTGTGCCCTCCTTTTGGTACTGTATTTTTGTTGTATTCCAGTTTTTTCAATAGATTTCAGGTAGTTTCTGATAAGACTTCAAAGAGCTGTAGAGTCACCCTAGCTAGATAACCTTTGCAATTTTGTGCACAGCTAGGCTGCTTGGATCCCATTGATTTCAGTGGTATTTAAGCAATTTAACTTGGTGCAGCATTGCAGATGATAGGCTTCGCTACACAAAAGAAAACAAAAAAGTCTGGAATTACTTTGATGGCTTGAATTATCCTAGTTTGTTTTTTTTTTCTCCAACACCAAACTTAATCCTCTTCCATAAGCAACTCTGACATGAGCCCTTTACCAATGTTCCCTCCATGTTTAAGTCATTTCTGCCCATTGTTGCATATATGCAACAGGGATCAAATGTGTACATCTGTGTGCTTGGCAGATTAAACTAAATGCATGTAGGAGGAAGTAGGACCATGCCTACTAACACCACACTGCATGTTAGCTCCGCACATTTGCTAGAAGGTCTGAAGACGGAGTCACATGATCTGAAATCAGGGCTCTCAATTGCATGGAATTCCTATGAGCATGTACCTGTATCCATATTGATGTCCATGGTTACTGTATGGTTAATGTATGGAGATTAGCAGTAGACCCAGTGGGAATCAGCAGCACTGAGGGCAGGAGTAGTGGGTCCAGTCTTGCTTCCTCTTTCATACCTGTACTCTGCTCATGAAGGGAATATTTGCAAAGGGTTATGATGCTCTTTGGTTTCCCTATCTTTTTATGTGTAAAACAATGTACAGATACCAAGCAGGCACCAAATGGACACAAACCAGGCAATATCCTTTAGCATCACCCTTTGACACCTTTTCAAGGCAACTGCTTTAGACTGAAGTGTGCTTAGATGGACTAAACAGAAATAGGTACTCCATATTTCCCACACAGATGTAGGTTATCATAATCACTTGGTCGTTCTCCTGAAGTAAGCATTTTGTTCTTGAGAGCTTGCAGCTAAAACTGGGCTGAAGGGTGCATAAACTGGCAGATTAATTAGTAAGTTCATTGTTGTAACTTAATAAATAAACAAGCCTGTTGCCTTGTCTGTGAATCCACACTAGGCATTGGCTGAGCTACTATGATTCTTAAAACCCCCCCTTCCCCTTATAAGAAAGTTCACAAATTCTGCATGTCCTGGGAGAAGGGAGGGGGACTCATAAGTCAGTGTGACTCATATTCATGGCATGTATAGTTTCTCTGCCACAGTGATACCAGCAGATGTGCACATTCTCCAAGGCGCACACATGCACATATGCGGGCTGCGTCTTTCAGAGAAAATGATGAAATGGAAAAGAGAAGACAGCTCCTCATAGCTCGTCTTTTCTAGTGCGCGCACTTGTTGATGTGGGTTGCTGGGGAATGCCCCCACAAGCTGTTGAAAAATGAGCATCCAGTGCTCAGCCAATGAGTGTGGAAGCATGAACAATGAGTAAGTGGTTCATGGAGCTGACAGCGCTATAAATAGGCACGACAACATCAACAATTGTTTAAAATCTGCTGCCTGCTTCAGCAAACAATGAGGCCATAAATCAAGTATTTCTCTCTCTCTTATAACTGAGTGAGGGGTGTTACCATTAAGCCCTGGAAATATTTACATTTTCTGATAAGTTGTACTTCTGGGAGTAACATATCTTTACTAATAACACAGTGTGGCTCATGTATTTTTTTTCTAACTAGAAAATATCTTCCATCATATTTGCCTCTCGAAGGGAGAAGCTGACTGAAAACATTGAAAGCAATACTCCAATTTTATGCCATAATAAAAACTCCCCTCTAGTACAGCGGGTGTGAGAGACAAGAAGCAAAACCTCTAAATAAGCAGAAAGCAGAAACACTAATGGCACAATCCTAACCCCTTATGTCAGTGCTTTCCACCACTGGCATATCAGTGCCAATGGGACATGTGCTGCATCCTGCAGTTGGGTGTCACTCATGGAGGTGAATGTTTGTTCCCTTACTGCATTGTCCTTATGTCGGTGCTGAAAAGCACCAACATAAGGGGTTAGGATTGTGCCCTAAGTTGCTGTTCCAAACCTTGATTTCCTCCTCCCTTCCATTTTCCTCCCCCAACTTCCCCATCTCATCATTCTGGCCATCTAATGCTCTCTGTTCAGAAACTGCATGACCTCAATTATTAATACAGAGTCCAGCAAACTAACATTAAATCAGTGTTTAACACTTCTGCGTCTGGAGGTGATTGGAGCACACCTCTGGTCACCTTCAGAGAGTTTAAAGGGGCTGAAGTTTGTAATCTGTGGTTTTTGGTATCCATGGGGGGGGAGGGTCCAAGAACGGATCCCCCACGCATACCGAAAAATGAAATGTTTGTTTGAAATAAAAATTGTATTATTTCCAGTGGGAAGGTATTACTGCCTGCTGGACGGCTAGGAAAGATGGGAAAGGCAGACTCTGCCCTTGGCCTTGACACCATGACAGAAATACATTGTCTCTTACATTTACCTGCATGCTTCAGGTGGTAAAAGAACATGAAGCGGGTCCCCTGGGATCTATCTCAGTGTTCAGTCCCTGGAGCTACCATGTGTTTACCATGTGCTTTCAGACCTGCAAATCCCCATCAGACATCATTGGCTGATCCATGTCGGAAGTGTGTGGATTCAGCTTTTGCCTTAATTTGTCTTGGGGGCTGTATATTCTTGGCTCATGCTTCCCTTTCCTCACCAGTTCAGATTCCCCCCCCCCCCATAAGATCATAAGGGTTATGATGAAGTGCTGCAGCTTGTCTCCTTTTTCAGAAGTGTCTCACCCTGCATTGCTAGGATCTCCTCTGTCACATGAAGACAACAGCTTTTATTACAGATTAATGGAATGCAGAGGCACTCTAGGACATAAGGCTCATCTTTGGGCTTTTTTTTGATGCCACAATGAAATTCACATTTTGAGTCAAGCTATTAGCACTTCAAGAGGGTATTGACACAGGGCTAAGAGGGTTTACTGGAGTTCTTATGGATATGGAGACAGTCAGCACATTAACCTTTTAAATAAATAGCTTTGGTGATCTCCTTGCGGGTTATGTGCATGACCTACATATTGATAAATGCAGTCCTAACACATTGCAACAACAGTGAATTTACTTCTGTCTCCATGGAGATATACGGGAGCAATATTTCAGGCACTGGTATTGATTGCAGGCCAAGGTTTTTCTGACATACGGAAACTGGTATAATAACAAAATCATATAGGGGAGTGCAAAATACATATATAATAAATAAAAATCCATTGGATAGCCTTAGTATAGAACAGAGAAGAATGATAAATAGAAGCTGACTTGAAAAGGTAAAATCCTTTGTTGTTTTCCTTTTCTAGATGACAGAAGTAGGCTAAGAATTAGGATACTTAATTAGCAGAATCACATAGTCCAACATTGTTGGATGGCACACTTGACACCTAGTAAATGTTATGCCATCAAAAACTATATGCCTGTAGAGAACAAGCATTTCAGGGAAAGAATTTCTAGCCCAACCTCCCAATATATATCATGTTGGGCTAGAAAGGAGATCTAATTATCCTAATTAACCTAATTATCCATGGATTTTTCACCTGCAGTTTTATCTCAACTTGATGAGAAGGGCCCTTTAAATTAAAGGGAAAAAGTTGTTTTTAAGTTGTTAATGCAAAAGAGGGCAGCTGACTGACAATCCATCAATCATTCTCTCTCCAGGCACTTAGAACTGCTTCACTTCAAGGCAAGCAACTCCTCCCTTCCCCCTGAGCATGTGAAATAAAGATAATTACTTTGCTCTGGGTAAAGGATTGATGGCTTGGAGTGAAGTCTTTCCAAGTGCCTGGAGAGAGACTGATTGTTGAATTGTCTGCTTAATGACTCTGTCTTTACATCACAAAGGTCAGTAAGGCTGTTTTTAAATTGCCTAGCAGAGGGACATTGTTTTTTTAAATTGACTTGCTTTAATTCAATTTTTGCCATCCACCTGGGTTCTGGGAATGGAACCCTTACAAATAACAATACTCAACCTGTATATTTTTTTATGGACAAAGGACAGTTTTATGTGGAAGAACACTTAACCATGCAGTTTAAGGGCTGCACCATATGATTCTGCTGATAATTTTTGGGGTTTTTTTGGGGTGTGTTCTTAAGTGCCTATCCCTTAATACCTTGCTGATTTTTTACTAGCATTCAGATGTCTAGCTATTGAACAAGCCATACCATGCAGTCAATTTAAAGTACACACTAGAAAACCTGAACTACTCTTTGACATTAAAAAGGGTCAGCAGTGTGTTTGGCATCGAGCCTCTGTGATGAAAATGGCTCTCTCTCCCTCAAAGGCTAGTATTTGGTATTTTCCTATCCACTTGGGATAATTGGGCTGCAATCCTATACACACTTTCCTGGGAGTCTCATTGAACACAGTGGGACTTATTTCTGAGCACAGTTGCTTACTTACAATTTACTTTACTTCAATGCATAGGATTGTGCTGTTGGCTACTTATACATAGGGGTGAGCAAATGTCATCCATTTCATTCCTGTTTTATGGGTAGACTCCGCTCCATATTCCAGTCATCCTTCCAGTTTAACAAGGATAATTTCAGAATTAATGCATGCACCAGTATGCTACAGTGTTCAGTTCTTGCCCCAGTCACATTAGATTTTCTGTTTTGCACTATCATTTAATTAGTGCACAGGAATCTAGATGACATCTTTTTTTAAACAGTGTGCATATGCACTCATGCACATTGGTAACAGGTAAAGAAAGAAAAAAAGTATGAACAAAAAACTGCAGCAAAAGCGCATGTGGTCAACATAGAATAAAGTCCATAAATTAAAAAAAGAGATTGCTAATATATTTATGCTGTTCTTCAAGCAAAATCAGGTAATTTAGAATCTCAAATTCCTGAAAAAGGGATGAAAAGAATGGGACTGAGCATCCCATTCCTCACTTGTATAGGCTACAGCAGCCATGATACTGGTGTAGGGTTGATGTCACCATACCCTGAAATATTGGTATAATTATTGTAGAGGGCTCATTTGTGCCAGGTGCCAGAAAGGATGGCACATGCTTTGTTAGTCTACTGCAATTCTTTGAAGCTATTGCTGCCCAAATAGATAAAGGAAGCACCCTGGCTGGGTTTGAGTTTCACCATGCACCTGTTTTTCATGGTTCTGTAGTAGAGATTAATTGCAAAAGTAAAGTCGAATGACAAGAGGTAAAATAGAGTTCAGGTGAAGAAAAATTTGCTGGCAAGAAACATGACAGAGTAATCTTGGGAAAAAACTTCACTTAGCAAGACCTTACCCAGTGATGATTATAGGATAGCAAAAACTGGGTGTGAGGTAGAAATGTGAGATTTTGCAAAAAAGGCTAATGCGTTTTCAGCTTTTCATTAAGAGGGTAATGGCATCCAAAAGAAATACAGTGATACTATTCTTGAAACTAGATAAGTTAAGAGTTCCCATCATCATTCTAGAGCAGGGGTGTCCAAAGTTTTTGGCAGGAGGGCCACATCATCTCTCTGACACTGTGTTGGGGGCAGGGGGAAAAAAGAATTAATTTGCATTTTAAATTTGAATAAATTTACATAAATGAATATATTGGAGATGGAACTTACCTGAATGAATGAAGGTCTGACAGTAGCTCAAGGCCTATAAAAAGCCTTGCACAAAGCAAGGCTGGCCTTTCCTTTGCTGCTGCTGCTGCTGCTGCATCACAGACGTGAAACAGCAAGCAGTGGAGGGAGCCCTCATCCCACTGCTCATACAAGAGGTCAAACAGTCGCCCTCACGCTGAGAGCAGTTGCGTCGGGCCAGTGTTGATGGAAGATGTGGCAAGCCTGGCCTTGCTTATATCACCAAAAACCTCTTTGAAAGTTGGTGGCTGGAAAAGACTGAAAGGGAATAATAATAAAAACACTTGCCTACCAAACTTGCCTCTCAGGCAGTTTGAGGACTGCAGTAAGTCCTTGGGTGGGATTGGGGAAGGCAATGGGCGCAGAGGGAAGGCAGTGACGCGATCCTGGGGATCACACTAAGGGGGCTGCAGGGACTGACAGTTACATACTTAGTCCCTGCAGCAGCCTCCTGGGGGTGCAGGGAGCCCTACACGACCCTCCACAGGGCTCCCCAACCTTCAAAGAGTGAAAGTAGAGCAATTGCGCCCGGCCTCCGCAAAACTGGAAGTGGAGTGCGATCATTCCACTTTCACATTCTGAAGGCTGGGGAGCCCTGCAGCCCCCTTAGTAACACGATCCTGGGAATTGTGTTGCTGCCTCCCCCTGCCCCCGCCCCTTAAGCAGAAACAGTCAAGGGCCCTCAGGCTGGGGCTTTGCAATGCCCTAGTTTGAGAAGCCCTGCCTTAGTGGGTTCACCCAGTGGGGCAGTACATTTCTCCTGCAAAACCTCCCCCCCCCCCACCAGATACAGTCTAGGATGCCATTTCACATCTTCTGAGCACTCATGGTATCATGTAAACCCATTAATATCGATTGGACAACCATGTGTGTTTTCCAAACATATGTTCAAATCTCATGTAGAAGATTCTGAACTCATTGATTAAGAAGTGTAAAAGGTACTTGGGCTTATGAAGGTTTTGCATCCAAGTGTGTGGTACCACTGAGAAAAGTGTTTATCCCCATGTGCGTTTTTGCATATTTGTCCTGGGGAAATGTGTGAAGTGCATTGTGGAGTAGCTTCATGCTAATATCATATGGGACAATATGGAAGTTCTGTATGTAGTGTTTGTATGTATGTATGTAGGATTTGGTTTATTTGCTCATGAATGTCATTGTTAGCTACTGTAGTCAGCAAATGATGAACATGTGTATGTGAACTGACTGTAAATGTATACACTGCATTTGAATGTATCAAAATCCACTCCACTGATATAAGTTTAATATATATGAATATTTGAAAGACATTAAAAAGTTATTCAATAAAGGGCGCAATCCTAACCTTTTATGTCGGTGCTTTCCAGCACCGACATAAGGGCAATGCAGCTCTGAGGTAAGGGAACAAACATTCCCTTACTTTGAGGAGGCCTGTGTGAGTGACACCTAACTGTAGGATGCAGCACATGCCCCAATGGCACCGCTATGCCAGTGCTAGGAAGCACTGCCATAAGGGGTTAGGACTGTGCCCTAAACGTTTTTCTGTCAGAAGTTAAAAAGTTATTCTGCTGGAGACATTGTTTTCAATATTTCTTCTTTAGATAAATCGGTGCAGTTTTTAATGTGCTTCCTTTTCGCTTCTTGAAGTGGTATCTTCCTATGTGGAAAATATTTAGGGTTATAGCCCTTGAATAATTGAAAATGTCAAAAAGATGAAATTGTAAGAGTGCACTGAAGATCAAACATGAAAATACATGAAGAACTTCCTTCATCTCTGTCTCTCCTGCATCTTTCCCCATCATTACCCTTAACTAGGGCATATACAGGAGGCAGTGCACAATATTGCTGTGTCTCAATCCGGCCTTTATTATTTTGTATTTTTATGACAGCTTATGTAGACTCTGAGTTGGTTTGAAAATTTCAGATTAAGTAGAAAGTGTAAAATATGTTATACATATTTACATCCATATTATATGGATGGAGCTGGAACAATCCAAGACATCAGAATTGGATTCGGACACTTGAAAGGCAAAAAAAGCTGGACCTAGAAATTCACTTAAACAGTTGATGAATTCAAATAGCCAATCTGAATGGCTCCTTAAATCCAGTTGCTTGAAGACACTTTCAATCTGAAATCATGGTTTGTTTGTTAGTTAGGAATACATTAGGTATACATAAACCCATTTATTTCAATGGCTCTAAAGCAAAATGTCAGTCATTTCTTCCACTAATCAGAGTGATAAAAACCATCTAATTTCTATCCGCTATGAGGCGCACTTCAGGAATTGGTGAGCTTGTTCAGGGGCTCTCTTCATTTGTACCCAGATGGGGATCGCTAGAGATAGGCCTCCATTTCCAGTGCAGGTAATCCACTACTTAAATACACATTAGTTTCTGGGGTATGTTCTTAAGGTTAAACATAACAGTACTTTAGTCCAGTGGTTCTTGAACTTTTTAGCCCCAGGACCCACTTTTTAGAATGATGATCTGCCCTGGGCCCATGGGAAATGATGTCGTGGCTGGAAGTGATATCATCAAGCAAATTAAAAATATATATTATAAATAAATATAAATTAAAGTAAAACAAATAATTTGTTTCAGATGCAAGGGAGGGCACCAGGATGAGGTCTCTTGTTATCTGGTGTGCTCCCTGGGGCATTTGGTGGGCCACTGTGAGATACAGGAAGCTGGACTAGATGGGCCTATGGCCTGATCCAGTGGGGCTGTTCTTATGTTCTTAATTTAATAAGGGGAGATGAGATGGGGAAGCCAACTCTGTTCCACTAAGTGAAAACCTGTTCCAGTCTTCAGAAACCTTAACCCCCCCCCCCCAAATCAGCAAGATTTTCAGCCCTATTGAGTGCCCAGTTCAATGTTCTTATATTTAAACCATATCAATATCAGGACTCACCTAGTTTTACAATTCTTAAAAAAGAAATCACCTTACCAGGTCAAGCCGCTGTTTTTATCCTTTATAGTGTGTGTGTGGGAGGGGCTGCCTTCTGGATCATTTGTTGAGCTTCACTTTCATCAGATCGGGATCATTCTGCTGGCCTTGCCTGACCTTCAACAGGTCCCAAGGCATGGTTGCTTACTTGTGAGTAAACATAACCGTGTAGCTTAGTTTCGCTTCCTGTAGGGTTCAATGCATTCGTCAGCTTGGAGGAAAGGGCTGCCTTCTTAAATGTTTTTTTTTTGGGGGGGGGGGCGGCCTGCATCCATCAGATTGGGACCATTCTGGATTCCTCTCTGCCTGCCGTTTGCAGTGGACCAAGGCACAACTGCCTATTTATGATGTGGCTCAGTTTCACTTTTCATAGGACTCCATGCATTTTCCTTCTCAGCTATCTGCTAATCAGTTTCATTTTGTGACCCACCAACAATCAGGTCATGACCCTTCAAGTGGGTTGCAACCCACAGTTTGAGAAACTTATTTAGTTGAAGCACTCATTCATTCATTCAATATAAGCAACACTGTAAATAACTTTCTATAGTGCTTGGAAAACAGTACAGAAATATTTATTTCTGTAAATAATCTGTAAAATAGATAATGCTGTAAAATCTGATGGGGACCTTGAAATGAGGAAACAGATCAGGGAGGTGACAAGGAGGGACAGGGTTGTAATCATGGGGGACTTCAATTATCCTCATATTGACTGGGTCAATTTGTGTTCTGGTCACGATAAGGAAACCGGATTTCTTGACGTGCTAAATGACTGTGGCTTAGATCAGCTAGTCACGGAGCCCACCAGAGGACAGGTGACTCTGGATTTAATATTGTGCGGTACGCAGGACCTGGTTAGAGATGTAAACGTTACTGAGCCATTGGGGAACAGTGATCATGCTGCGATCCGTTTTGACGTGCACGTTGGGGGAAGAATACCAGGCAAATCTCTAACAAAAACCCTTGACTTCCGACGGGCGGACTTCCCTCAAATGAGGAGGCTGGTTAGAAGGAGGTTGAAAGGGAGGGTAAAAAGAGTCCAATCTCTCCAGAGTGCATGGAGGCTGCTTAAAACAACAGTAATAGAGGCCCAGCAGAGGTGTATATCGCAAAGAAAGAAGGGTTCCACTAAATCCAGGAGGGTGCCAGCATGGCTAACCAGCCAAGTTAGAGAGGCTGTGAAGGGCAAGGAAGCTCCCTTCCGTAAATGGAAGTCTTGCCCTAATGAGGAGAATAAAAAGGAACATAAACTGTGGCAAAAGAAATGTAAGAAGGTGATATGGGAGGCCAAGCGAGACTATGAGGAACGCATGGCCAGCAACATTAAGGGGAATAATAAAAGCTTCTTCAAATATGTTAGAAGCAGGAAACCCGCCAGAGAAGCGGTTGGCCCTCTGGATGGTGAGGGAGGGAAAGGGGAGATAAAAGGAGACTTAGAGATGGCAGAGAAATTAAATGAGTTCTTTGCATCTGTCTTCACAGCAGAAGACCTCGGGCAGATACCGCTGCCCGAACGGCCCCTCCTAACCGAGGAGTTAAGTCAGATAGAGGTTAAAAGAGAAGATGTTTCAGACCTCATTGATAAATTAAAGATCAATAAGTCACCGGGCCCTGATGGCATCCACCCAAGGGTTATTAAGGAATTGAAGAATGAAGTTGCAGATCTCTTGACTAAGGTATGCAACTTGTCCCTCAAAATGGCCACGGTGCCAGAAGATTGGAGGATAGCAAATGTCACGCCTATTTTTAAAAAGGGAAAGAGGGGGGACCCGGGAAACTATATGCCGGTCAGCCTAACATCCATACCGGGTAAGATGGTGGAATGCCTCATCAAAGATAGGATCTCAAAACACATAGACGAACAGGCCTTGCTGAGGCAGAGTCAGCATGGCTTCTGTAAGGGTAAGTCTTGCCTCACGAACCTTATAGAATTCTTTGAAAAGGTCAACAGGCATGTGGATGCGGGAGAACCCGTGGACATTATATATCTGGACTTTCAGAAGGCGTTTGACACGGTCCCTCACCAAAGGCTACTGAAAAAACTCCACAGTCAGGGAATTAGAGGACAGGTCCTCTCGTGGATTGAGAACTGGTTGGAGGCCAGGAAGCAGAGAGTGGGTGTCAATGGGCAATTTTCACAATGGAGAGAGGTGAAAAGCGGTGTGCCCCAAGGATCTGTCCTGGGACCAGTGCTTTTCAACCTCTTCATAAATGACCTGGAGACAGGGTTGAGCAGTGAAGTGGCTAAGTTTGCAGATGACACCAAACTTTTCCGAGTGGTAAAGACCAGAAGTGATTGTGAGGAGCTCCAGAAGGATCTCTCCAGACTGGCAGAATGGGCAGCAAAATGGCAGATGCGCTTCAATGTCAGTAAGTGTAAAGTCATGCACATTGGGGCAAAAAATCAAAACTTCCCATATAGGCTGATGGGTTCTGAGCTGTCTGTGACAGATCAGGAGAGAGATCTTGGGGTGGTGGTGGACAGGTCGATGAAAGTGTCGACCCAATGTGCGGCGGCAGTGAAGAAGGTCAATTCTATGCTTAGGATCATTAGGAAGGATATTGAGAACAAAACGCCTAGTATTATAATGCCGTTGTACAAATCGATGGTAAGGCCACACCTGGAGTATTGTGTCCAGTTCTGGTCGCCGCATCTCAAAAAAGACATAGTGGAAATGGAAAAGGTGCAAAAGAGAGCGACTAAGATGATTACGGGGCTGGGGCACCTTCCTTATGAGGAAAGGCTACGGCGTTTGGGCCTCTTCAGCTTAGAAAAGAGACGCTTGAGGGGGGAAATGATTGAGACATACAAAATTATGCAGGGAATGGACAGAGTGGATAGGGAGATGCTCTTTACACTCTCACATAATACCAGAACCAGGGGACATCCACTAAAATTGAGTGTTGGGCGGGTTAGGACAGACAAAAGAAAATATTTCTTTACTCAGTGTGTGGTCGGTGTGTGGAACTCCTTGCCACAGGATGTGGTGCTGGCGTCTAGCCTAGACGCCTTTAAAAGGGGATTGGACAAGTTTCTGGAGGAAAAATCCATTATGGGGTACAAGCCATGATGTGTATGCGCAACCTCCTGATTTTAGAAATGGGTTAAGTCAGAATGCCAGATGCAAGGGAGGGCACCAGGATTAGGTCTCTTGTTATCTGGTGTGCTCCCTGGGGCATTTGGTGGGCCGCTGTGAGATACAGGAAGCTGGACTAGATGGGCCTATGGCCTGATCCAGTGGGGCTGTTCTTATGTTCTTATGTTCTTATAATCATTTACTTCCTAGTGAATGTACATATAAGAATATAAGAAGAGCCCCTCTAGATCAGGCCAAAGGCCCATCTAGTCCAACTTCCTGTATCTCACAATGGTCCACCAGATGCCACTGAAAGCACATAAGATAACAAGACACCCTTATCCTTTTGCCACTTCCTTGCATCTGGCATTCTGAGACAGGGTACTTCTAAAACGCATAGGCTGCATATAGTTATGGCTGTAACCTGTGATGAATAATTTTTCATCCATAAATCTGTCCCATTCCCTTTTAAAGGCATTTAGGCCAGGTGTTAGCACAAAATCATGTGACATGGGGATGTGTGTTAACTCTGTGGAAACGCTGCTTTTTTTGTTGTGTAATGTACAAAATGGCAGTGACATAGCTAGCAAGGGATAGGGGGGCAGTCCGCCCTAGGTACGAGCCTTGGGGGGGGAGGTGACACCACAAGTGACCACAATAGTTAAAATCCTGGTTTTAGGAATAATACCATCATGTCATATACCTTGTGGAATTTGATGTGAATTTATAGCAGAATGCAGTGATAAAAACTGGAGTGAAATATCTCCATGCTATCAAAAGTTATGGCCAAAAAACCAGAAAACAAAAATGCATGGAGCCCTATGGAAAGTGTAACTGAGCCATATCGTGCTTTACTTGCTTGCTTTACTTTACTTACTTGCTTTAAGGCGAACTTGCCTTACTCCATCTGAAAGGGCAGGCTGAAAGGAATTCGGTGACACCAGAATGGTCCTGATCTGATGAACAAAGCCCCCCCCCCCAAAAAAAAACAAAAAAACAAAAAACCCAAGAAGGAAGTCCCTCCCTCCAGGCTGGCAAATGTATTGAGCCCTCTGTAAAGCAAAACTAAACCACATGGTCACATTTACTTGTAAGTAAGCAAACGTGGCTTGGCTCGTGGTCAGGCCAGGCAAAGATGAATGTGAGGCCACCAGAATGGTCCCCATCTCTTGATAGTGGAGCTCAGCATAAACTCTAGAAGGCAGCCGCCCCCCCCCCCCAATAAAAAGAATACCAGCTTCAGCAGGTAAGGTGAATTTTTTTTTCTTTTTTTGACTTGTAGAGTTAGGTTAGGTGGGTTCTGATAGTGATATGGTGTAAATATAAGAACTTAAATTGAACTGGGCACTGGGTAGGGCTGAAAATCTCACTGATTTATTTGTGAGGGGGTGTTATGGCAGAGAGCTATAGAGAAAATTCACTTAGTGGAACAGGGCTGACTTCCCCTTATTTAATTATTTGTTTTTCTTTAATTTAATCATTTATAATTATTTTATTTTAATTTAATTTTAATTATTAATATATTATTTTAATTTGCTTGATTATGTCACTTCCAGCCATGACATAACTTCTGGTGGGTTACAGACAGATAGTCATTCTAAAAAGTGGGTCCCGGTGCTAAAAGTTTGAGAACCACTATGTATTGGCAACCTTCAGTCTCGAAAGACTATGGTATCGCGCTCTGAAAGGTGGTTCTGGCACAGCGTCTAGTGTGGCTGAAAAGGCCAATCCGGGAGTGACAATCCCTTCCACACCGGGAGCAAGTGCAGTCTGTCCCTGGTCTGTCTCCCTGGCTATGGGCCTTCCTTCTTTGCCTCTTAGCCTCAGACTGTTGGCAAAGTGTCTCTTCAAACTGGGAAAGGCCATGCTGCACAGCCTGCCTCCAAGCGGGCCGCTCAGAGGCCAGGGTTTCCCACTTGTTGAGGTCCATCCCTAAGGCCTTCAGATCCCTCTTGCAGATGTCCTTGTATCGCAGCTGTGGTCTACCTGTAGGGCGCTTTCCTTGCACGAGTTCTCCATAGAGGAGATCCTTTGGGATCCGGCCATCATCCATTCTCACGACATGACCAAGCCAACGCAGGCGTCTCTGTTTCAGCAGTGAATACATGCTAGGGATTCCAGCACGTTCCAGGACTGTGTTGTTTGGAACTTTGTCCTGCCAGGTGATGCTGAGGATGCGTCGGAGGCAGCGCATGTGGAAAGCGCTCAGTTTCCTCTCCTGTTGTGGGCGAAGAGTCCATGACTCGCTGCAGTACAGAAGTGTACTCAGGACGCAAGCTCTGTAGACCTGGATCTTGGTATGTTCCGTCAGCTTCTTGTTGGACCAGACTCTCTTTGTGAGTCTGGAAAACGTGGTAGCTGCTTTACCGATGCGCCTGTTTAGCTCGGCATCGAGAGAATGAGTGTCGGAGATCGTTGAGCCAAGGTACACAAAGTCATGGACAACCTCCAGTTCATGCTCAGAGATTGTAATGCAGGGAGGTGAGTCCACATCCTGAACCATGACCTGTGTTTTCTTCAGGCTGATTGTCAGTCCAAAATCTTGGCAGGCCTTGCTAAAACGATGCATGAGCTGCTGGAGATCTTTGGCAGAGTGGGTAGTGACAGCTGCATCGTCGGCAAAGAGGAAGTCACGCAGACATTTCAGCTGGACCTTGGATTTTGCTCTCAGTCTGGAGAGGTTGAAGAGCTTTCCGTCTGATCTGGTCCGGAGATAGATGCCTTCTGTTGCAGTTCCAAAGGCCTGCTTCAGCAGGACAGCGAAGAAAATCCCAAACAAGGTTGGTGCAAGAACACAGCCCTGCTTCACTCCGCTTCGGATGTCAAAAGGGTCTGATGTGGAGCCATCGAAGACAACAGTGCCCTTCATGTCCTTGTGGAAGGATTTGATGATGCTGAGGAGCCTGGGTGGACATCCAATCTTGGGGAGAATCTTGAAGAGGCCGTCTCTGCTGACCAGGTCGAAAGCCTTTGTGAGATCTATGAAGGCTATAAAGAGTGGCTGTCGTTGTTCCCTGCATTTCTCCTGCAGTTGTCTAAGGGAGAATACCATATCAGTGGTGGACCTGTTGGCTCGGAATCCACACTGCGATTCTGGATAGACGCTCTCTGCAAGTACCTGGAGCCTCTTTAGTACAACTCGGGCAAACAGCTTTCCTACAACGCTAAGGAGAGAGATGCCGCGGTAGTTGTTGCAGTCACCCCTGTCACCTTTGTTCTTGTACAGCGTGATGATGTTTGCATCCCTCATGTCTTGAGGTACTCCACCTTCTCTCCAGCAGAGACAGAGGATTTCATGCAGCTCAGTGACGATGATCTCTTTGCAGCATTTTAGGACTTCAGCAGGGATGCTGTCTTTTCCAGGTGCCTTGCCAAAGGCAAGGGAGTCCAGGGCCACGTGAAGTTCTTCTAGGGTTGGTTCACTGTCAAGCTCTTCCAGCACAGGCAGGCACTCAGTGTTGTTCAGCGCTTCTTCGGTGACTACATTTTCTCTGGAATATAGCTCAGAGTAGTGCTGCACCCAGCGTTCCATCTGCTGCGCCCGATCCTGGATGACCTCGCCTGTGGCAGACTTCAGAGGGGCAATTTTCTTCTGTGTTGGACCTAGGGCCTGCTTGATACCATCATACATCCCCTTGATGTTGCCCGTGTCAGCTGCTATCTGTATCTCGGAACAGAGCTGGAGCCAGTAGTCGTTAGCACATCTCCTGGCAGTCTGTTGGACTTTGCTGCGAGCAGTTCGGAGGACCTGCAGGTTGCGCTCACTGGGACAGACCTTGTATGCTGCTTGAGCTCTCCTCTTTTCCTCAATGACTGGTGTCAACTCCTCAGAGTGGGCTTCAAACCAGTCTGCCGCCTTGTTGGTCTTCTTGCCGAATATGGACAAGGCGGTGTTGTAAACGGTATTCTTGAAATGTTCCCATCTGTTGGATGCGTTTGCGTCGGCCGGGCCTGGAAGAGATTCCTCAAGCGCTTGTGCAAATTCCTCCACTTTTCTCTGATCCCGGGTCTTGCTGGTATCAATGCGAGGTCTTCCTTCCTTTTTCGTGTGATACAGTCGCTTTGTTTGCAGTTTCACTCTGCTGCTCACCAGGGAGTGGTCAGTGTCGCAGGCAGCACCATGATAACTGCGTGTGATCTTGATGCTGGGAAGGCTGGAGCGTCTGGTGAGGATCAGGTCGAGCTGGTGCCAGTGCTTTGATCTTGGATGTCTCCAAGAGACTCTATGTTGGGGCTTTGTGTTGAAGAATGTGTTGCTGACACAGAGACCGTGATGACAGCAAAACTCTAGCAGGCGTTGGCCATTTTCGTTCATCCTCCCAGTGCCAAACTGACCTAAGCAAGTGGGCCATGAACTGTTATCAGCACCAACTCTAGCATTGAAATCGCCGAGGATGAACAATGGCTCTTTTACAGGGATTTTCTTGACAGTGGTGGCCAGGTCATCATAGAATTTGTCTTTGGCTTCTGCTGGAGACGACAGAGTCGGTGCATAAGCACTGATGAGAGTGATAGGTCCTGCTGATGACTGGAGCTGCAGGGACAAAATTCTTTCACTTCCCACAGTAGGTGGGATGATGGATTTCAGCAGGGTATTTCTGACCGCAAAGCCAACGCCATGTTCCCTGGTTTCGTTTGGTGGTTTTCCCTGCCAGAAAAATGAGAAATTTCTCTCCTTGACAGATCCGGAATCTGGCAGCCTCGTCTCTTGAAGGGCGACGATGTCCATCTGCAGTCTGCTCAGCTCCATGTCGATGACAGCTGTTTTGCGTGCGTCGTCTATTTCTTGCAGGTCATCAGAGAAGCCAGGTGTCATTGTCCTAACGTTCCAGGTGCCCAGCTTTAGGGCAGTAGTTTTCTGTTTTCTGTTGCATGGTGCAGAGTTGTCGATCCGCTTGTCGGTTTTCACCCTAAACCCCACGCACCCCATGAGGTTAACGGACCGTGGCGAGGCAACACCTTACTGGCTGGGGACTGCCCAGCTTAAGGCGGGCGGTAGCTGCCCAATGAGATGCAATGATCTCTCCCACCGTCGGAAGCAGCCCCTGGCGTCATGCTCTACGCCAATCGAGCAAAGACTTATAACCGGTAAACTGCTGCTTCCCGTGTTGTGCCGACGCCGTATGGCGAAGTTGGAGTGTCCTCTCCAGTGCGCGAAGCCTGGGTAAAGAAGGTATGGAGGATAGGCTGTTACCCATGCAGCAAATCCCCCCTCTCCACGTCGCTGGAATGGTCCAATGGAAAGGCAGAAGCCAATACGGTTGGTTCCAGCGGCGTCGCAGGAGTTGCCAGAACGTGACTGTGTTCAGCCATGAACTGCCTAAGGGACTCCGGCTCCTGATTTTGCCTCGAGGTTGACTCCTGAAGCCTTTTCCAGAACTGGATGTAGCCACAAGGCAGTGGAGGTTTGAGGTCAGAGTTTCCTTCTCTTAGATGAGCTGCCTTCCTAGGCTGACGAGTCCCATCTACCCGGTGGCTGTTTAGTCGCCTCTTACGACAAGTACAGCCAAACTGAGGGCCTATTCTTAGCCCCAGCCCCCAGGGGATGAGGACCACTGCCTTAACTCAAAATGGACCAATGAGACATCCTTGGGATACCCTTGTGACCAAAATTGTGGAAATAGAGGCTTTTAGGAATAATACCATCATGTTATATACAATTTGATGCAGAATTCCATTGGTTGTGGGGAAATATTCACTGCATTATTTTCTGGCCGTTATTGTTATTCATTTCATATCATGACTATTACTATCTCTAAGTCTCACCTACCTCACAGGGTTGTTGTGAAGACATAATAAGGGGAGGAACGATGCACACCACTCTGAGCTCCTTAGAGGAAGGGTGATATAAAAATGTGAAAATTAGGGCGCAATCCTAACCCCTTATGTCAGTGCTTTCCAGCACTGACATAAGGGCACTGCAGCTCTGAGGTAAGGGAACCCTTACCTTGAGGGTGCCTCTGTGAGTGACACCCAACTGCAGGATGCAGCATATGTCCTATTGGCGCCGCTATGCCAGTGCTGGAAAGCACTGACATAAGGTGTTAGGATTGCGCCCTTAATTATGTTACATGAGGGTGACAAAAATTTTTGGGCCCGGGGTGTCAGATGACCTAGCTATGCCACTACAAAATGGGCCATAGAGCACTTTAGATGGGGGTGGGGGTTGCATTTATATCAGCTCTCAGTTGCATTTTACATTTTACGACAAGTTACAATGTGCATTTGTATTAGTTGGAGATTAACACATGTACAATTTGGCTAAGTATTGCACCAGCTTTATTTATTCACCGCTTCTGCGTCTCCTAAACATCTCCCCCACCCCCCAATAAACCACTGTGTGGTTTAATAAACCACTCGTCATAAACCAGCATCTCTTTTCATCTCCAGTACTATTTCACCTGCGCAAAAAACATCAGAGTGGATGGACCAAGCCTGTGCAAAAGCCTGACACAGCTGTTGTCAGGGACATCTGTAACTTGTTGTTAGGTTGGGACATCTGTAACTTGGATGTCCTTAAGTTGAGGACTACCTGTATGTACTTCATACAAATTGAGAATGCAGCCCTCTCCTGCTTACTGTTTGGTCTTGACCAGAGCAAGTCCTACATGGAGAAAGGGATAGTATATGTAGATAGGGACATAGGTAAGGATTTAGAGGGCATCAGTTCTCAATACCAAATTGAAAATATCCTTCAACTTCTGTATCAGATTGAAAATATCCATCCATTGCACTGTAAAAGTTGTATTATCTAACTCAAAGATGGCATTTATGTTGTCTTTATTCTGCACAAGGGTATCATGAGAACAATAGAATTTCAGTAATAGGCAGTGATTTCATTATGTTCTCCTCAAATAATCCCACAGTGGCTTTCCTGAGCATGGATGCTTCAGCAAATAAAGACGATCCGAATCCTACATATATTGGAGAAAAATAGGAAAATATGTATGTACATTTCAAAATTAAATAATGCCTCATATGATATTCAGTGCATTGACTGTCAACATACTAAGGAGATTATAACTGTCGCAAAGACATTTTTGCATCATCATTTGTGACTAAAAATCTCTAAAGAGATTGAATATATCCAAAGATAGCTGGGAAATCATTTATCTTTATTGTACCAAAGCCTTATTATTGTGTAAAGCCTTTTCAGAGAGAATCTGGTGATGAGCTGAAGAAGGTGAGCAATGTCTATAAGGCCAGTTAGGAATTTTAAGGTGATTCAGTGGAACTAGTAAGAGAGGGGGAAATGCAGCAACAATAACACAATCCCCCATGGGGAAAAAAAAAATAGGTAATTGGAAACTGTCAATCAGCTGGAATAGAGACAAATATGAAGCTGCAACTGATGAGATCTAGTCAGATTTGATGTGATGGTTCTTAAGTGCTGGAAACCATTTTACAAAGTTAATGTTGCAGTGAAGCAAATTTGGGAAGAGTGTAATTTTTGCAGGAAGACTTTAGAACCTGATTTTAGGCTAGAACAAGATGTGACAAGGCACGCTTGACTGTTGCTGTAAACAGCAGCTCCTGGTATCCTACTCCTCCTTTCCCCTGTAGCATCTTGTACAACGAAATGTGTGACATGATAGCACTGTGCTTCAAATTTCTTTGCTCCTGCAAGTCAGCCAAGGAAGTGAAGCACAAGTGGAGAAACAGTATGATAATCAACATCTTACATTAAATCAGGTTTCTCCAAACTACAGCCGGGGTGGGGGGGCACATCTGGCCCACAGCAACTTTTTTTTTTTTCTCAGAGCATATGCTAATGATTGACATTTTTACTCATTATATATCCTTTCTCAGTTTAAGCATGGCATTGTTTCTTTGTAATTGTCACATTTCTCTTTTGTTCTGAATCATATCATGCTGATTAAAAATAAGTAAAAAGTATTCATTCATTTAAATTTCATTCATTCATTTATTGAACTGATTTTTTTTCCGGCTTGTGAAAATGTGTAAAATATACAATGTGGCCCTTGTACTGAAAAGTTTGGAAACCCCTGCATTCGATGTTTAGGACAAGGTACTGGACTGCAGAGTTGAGCAGCAATTATATGTCTCCTGGCATGTCTAATTCCCTTCTTAGCACCAACATCCAATTAAATTGATTTGATGTAAATGTAACATATTTAAATCATATTTAACATATAAATCTTAGTATGTTTACTAATTACAGAAGGCTTTTGTGTTTTGAACAACTCACAGTATCATATCTTTGGTGAACTGGGCAATTAATTGCCCTCCCCAACATTCCAATTAGTTGCCCAATTCTGTCCTTGAATTTATGGCAGTGGGACACTGTCCTGTTGTCATAAATTGGCTGCCAAGGATGCCATTTCTTAGCCGCTGCCACAAAGCAGCAGCAGCATCATTATCCTGTGACCTGCTGCCTGCACTGAAGCAAGTAAGCCAGCGTGGGGGCAGTACATGGGCAGGGAGGAGGAGTAGAAGGGTATGTTGGGGGAGGAACTGGGGTGTGTCAGGGGAAGGAGGGAGTGGATCCAGCAGCAGTTACGTACGCCACATCTTATTCCCTCTTTTTGAAATCTCCGTACCCTTTTATTTCTTCAAGAATATACCACCAAAACAGCTGGCATATGACAAAGGAAGGCCATATGCACTGGAGCAGCCTACTGGGGGTTAAGTAAAACATTTTTACTTACTTTGTTCAGATTTGTCAAATTGCCCTGTGGCAGGGATCAGGACTGGAGCCACACGCATGGAAATGGAGTGAAGTAAAAACTTCCTCACAGCAGTTTTTAACCAAAGAAAAGGATGTCAAGAGATCTAATAGCTGATTTCCAGTATCACATCTAGTTGGTACATATTATGCATTTCTCAAGGCAATTATTTTACTCTTAATTTCTCTAGGCCTTCATCCTTAACTTCTCTTAGGCTGCTCCTCTATTCCTTCTTGTAACTCAGTGCAAAAGACTTTCAGGTAGAGCCCAGTCATGTCTAGTAATGATTGTAACCTTATGCCTCACATGGCGGGACTTGGAGGGACTTTTGCTTCTTTATCACGCTGTATAGAATTCTTGAAAATTACTTATAAATGGGAAGCAGTGAGTGCATTTCTGTGCACTGCTTGGATTTAGTGGAATTGTCTTACCTATAACAGGAACAGAGTTTACGCTTCGATCTTGTAACATGGTGCATGTACATAAAAATTCTTAAGGAGTAAAGGAGAAGCAAAGGCACTAGAGGCAGCTCACTTGGCATGCTGTTTCCAGAAGTGATTATAGAGGCCACAGAAATATTTGTAAGATGAGATTGTTCATATGAGGGTTCTAACTGTGAAGCAACCCTACAAGTTGATTTGGGCAGGATTACACATTGTAAGATTATTCTTGTACACCGTGTTGCTTCCCTTGATGGTACTTAATATATAATGGTTTAATCTTTTTTCTAAACTGCTGTCTTCCTACTGTGGAACACATTTTGTTACTTTTTCTGTCAGAAGGCTAACTATATTCAAAGAAGGGTGAATTTTTCAAAGTATTTTATATTTAAGAGATTGTCCAAGGTCAGTAATGAAATTTCCATTTCAAGTAATTTTGTTCAAAGTGGGAAAATTCCCCCTTAGGTTTAAACCATAGGTTCTAAAAGCCTGAAATCTGAAAAAAAGAGGCACCGCTTATAAGCGCTGTTCAAATTATGTCTCTTTAGACTACTCAGAAATATGGTTAAGCTTCTTTCTCACTGCTTTAAAATATTCAAGGTTATTGCCCTGCATTAAACTTGAAACCCTTTAAATGCATCCTTTTGCTGCAAAATTATTCAAGATTGACAGTCCAAAAGGTTTTTAAAAAGTCAGAGTTTCTAAGAAGGGAGCTATCTGAAAGGTGAAACTGGGAATCTCCGTCACAGATATTCTCTATGTTCTTAATATTTCATACTTTTTTCACATACTTTTAGGTGGCAATGATGTCAATAGAGCATAATGAATTCTATAGTGTCAGTAGTCCTCATTTAAGATAATAGCTTCTGTGACAAACTCTTATGCTATTAAACCTTCATAGTGAAATAAAATTAAACATACTTAACATGGCATAACCAAAGCAACTTGTCCAGAGGATATTTCTTTGTTGGGTACCTTTTCGTCAGCATTAAAATGATTATTTAAGCTACCCTATTATATACTGCTGTTCTCTGGGATGTGGGAATTCCTTCATTAGCCAAATATGATGTTACTTTGTGGATAGTTTTGATAAGCTTTGTCTTCTGATGCGTGCAAATATAATATGGAAAAAGTAAAAGTCCAAATAAGAGAGAAGAGTATGGCTTTACTGTAAGAATTAGTTATGCTTTTCCATGTCTCAAGACTCCAGAAAGACCCAGGCTATGTTGCAAGACTATTATAATAAGGAAAAAATGCAGATTTTACTTGAGAATGTTTACAAAAACTTATATTTTGTGCCCCTCTGCACAGTGCTCAGATCTTGCAAGCTGGTGAGATTTCCACTCCTCTGCCACCTAAATTGAAGGTGGGGCATCTGTGTATTAGACATGGAGAGAAATCTTAGCACCTGTTGAGTGAGTGGAGAAGGGAGACTGAGCAGGCATGGCTGTGTTGGCTTCTCCAAGGATCCAATTGGCTGAATCTGTGGAGATCTCGGATGTGTTGTCAGAGTTACTTTTGGGAGCAGTGAGGGACATTTTGCAGTGTGGTGTTTTGTGGAGGTTCTGTTCATTGTATTCTTTTGTTTTTCTTTAATGTGAAGAATTTTAATAGACTGTATGTTTGATAAGTAGTGAATGCAATGGACCGTAAGAGCTTATAGGTCCCATGTCTCAGCAGCAAAGTGGTTTCCTGGTTTGGGAGTTTGGGCTGTACGAGTGCTCCCTTTTTATTTTTTGCATTTTTGTCCCAATCTTAAGTCTTCCTTCTCCCCTGGTTCAATGGGGCCAGTCCTCGCACAGACTACCTATTTGCTAGATTGGGCCTGCAGTTGTCTTCAAGGCCTCTGTGGCTTCAATGGCTTATGTAAATAATTTCATAATGCAGTCCTGGATGTGTCTCAACTTTGACCACTTTTTGGGGGTTGTTAACTACTGTAGCTGGTTTGTGCCCAACTTAGTGTTGCAACAGATGCAATAGTGTTGCATCCTCTGAACTGTTTTTCACTGGAATGGGCCCTTAGATATAGGAGGGGGTTTGGACACCATTAACACATTGCCTCGGTGCCTTTATTATGGATAGAAGAGGTCTGGCTTTTGCAACAGGTCCTAACATGACTTTATTCATAAATGAGAGCTAAGTAAGCCATTGGCTGTGGTTAAACTAGGGGTCTGCCTATGCACCTTACCAGAGGAGTCAGCTAGGCAACATTGTAATTTCTAAACAGATAGCCTGAAGTGGCTTCGGGACTTAGTGGGACACTTCAGATTTGTTAGCGAGGTTGTCACGCTGGGGATGCCCCCCATTTTTACCCACATTTATGTGCTGCATGTAGTTTCAGATTAAAGCAACTCGAGTCCCTGGGCGAGGAGACTTTGGGAGGCTCAAACTTAATAACATCTGATCATAAGAAACAAAACCTCATTCTCTTCTTTATCTACTCAATTAAAATTGAAATTTTACGATGGATAAAAAGACTGTTTATAAATTTATAACCTCTAATAAGTTTACAAAAGTACGGAGTTAATGAAGATGTTCACACAGAACATTCATAAGGGAATCATAGCTATGTTATTACACTGATTATATACAGAACAGTTTCTTTTGAGCTTTTTGGATGCAAACTTATTAATTATATCATTAAAATCAGTAAGTCACAGCTTACCATTTTCTATGCAGAGCATTCTTAGATCAGACCATCAATCTTGGGACACTGTTGATTGTAGATCACTCTTAATCCTTTCTACGGCGAAATTCATTCGCAGTGCTGGGTCAGCAGCAGCTCTGAGTGTTGTAAAAGTGCCATAAAGCACTTTTTGACATCTGGAAGGTTAGCAGCACCGCTGGGAAGACTTGCAGTATGCTGCCACACTGAATCCTGAGCTACAGTCGCTGGAGCAGGTAAGAGCTGCTCCATGCAGTGCAGAGGTGGGGGAGGGCAGGGAGAGGTGCTTGTGGGTGAGGGGAGGGCAGAACAGGGGTGGAAGGGGTGGTATCTACAGTGGAGGCTTCAACAATGTTAGCATAACTTTCAAGGATAGTTGCAGTAGCTTTTACGTGTGTCTGATATACGTTTAGGAAATTTTATCTCGGGAGGCAAGAAATTTTTTAGCACTGCCCATAGGTCATGTGTTTAATGTTACTAAGCAAGCAGGCCTAAGTGCTTCCCAAATTTTTTTATCATCAGGACCCATAAAAAAAATAGTTTCACTTTACCAGCCGCTCAGGCCCAGTGGTGATTGGGGAGCAGTACTCTGCCCAAGAAGCAGGTTGTTTAACCCTTGATGCACAAAGCCTAAATCTGCCTTATCAGTTTCACAACCCACCAAAAAGTTGAGTTGCCACCCACTGGTAGGCCAAGGACCCACAGTTTGGGAACTGCTGACCTACACAGTAAAATCAAGGATTCAAGGGCGAGTGTGTTTGGCGCTCCCATCAATTTGTTCCTGAATTTTGGATTTGTGCTTACATATTGTTTTGGTTTAGGTATGCCCCTGATTTTTATACATACAAATGAAATAAAATTAATGGTAATGTTTTAATTTATTTTTGGCTGGAGACCAAGACCAGGGCCATGAGAGGAGAATGCAGGATATATCTGTGCCTAGAGTCAAAAAGGGAACCCAGGAGCCAAAGGAGGGGGCCTGAAAACTTCCAGGAATCTTACATTTTCCTATCTCACCAGGGCCCTTGAGCGGGGATGTAGGGAGTACAGATGATAATGTGGATACCAAAATCTGGGATCCACTTTTAAATACCTTGTAACAAGGAAAAAAGGTGCCAAAATTCCATTTTCTACCTTTGCGCAGTTAAACTGCATGATGACCTACTCATAAATAAACACACACATTCAGCTCCCTTTCACTTTCCATAGGGTTCAATGCATTTTCCTTGTTAATTTCAGTGTAATAACCTACCAACAATCAGGTCCAGACTGGGGGGTCCTGTTGCGAGCGGGATGAACGGTTCACAAAACTAGCCACTGTCCGGCTGCACGGCTTGCCTATCTTCCAAGGGCAGAGCGTAGGCACTCCCGGGAACAAAGACGACACAAGGCAGAAGTCCTCCACCAAATGCCGCTTTACTATATACAGTATATACAACAGTTCAGATAGCACACAAATCACGGATCACACTGATGTAGCCTTCGGCACAAACTCCACTCTGCATCTCCCACAACCCAGCTTGCGCCTGCTGGAATTTATATGAGTGACAGCCAATCAGAGTGAGGTAAAAACTGCACAGTCACTCTGACATTTCATGGGGTGACACACAGATGACAGTCACCTGGTCTGAATCACCAGACGTTGTATCATCATCAGCTCCCAAGATGCCGTGCTGCCTCAGTCAGGCCAAGGCTTCAGGGCCTGCTCCTATTCAGACTGTAAATTACCTAGCAGTCCCGGGGATGATCCCTTAACAGGTCCTGACCCACAGTTTGGGAAACACTGCTGGGATGGGTTCTGCGATCAAGAAATTTGAAAAAAAATTGAAAATCAGAACAAACAACATTCTGAAGAGTGAATTGCTCGATCCTCAAGGAGAGATAAAGTTTTTACAAGTTCTGACTGGAACTGACTGGAACTTCCTGTGCTCAAGCAGAGAAGAGAAGCACAATTATAATCAGAGGCACTGCAATCCTATGATGGTGGAACCTTGAGCTACTATCTCCTTTGCAGACCACAAAAAACATAAATGAGGTGAGTCTCTGATCTCCAGAGTGCATTGAAAAACTGACACTGGATCCCAGAGCATGGTGCCTCAAGGACATATGTCACATGTGTGAAGGGATCTGGGCCACCCCAAATCCATCTGCGCTTGCCCTCGCAAGCCTTTGGGTCCTATTGAGTCTTTCCAACCTCACCCTGAGCACACACTACTCCAAAAGTCAGAGTTAGTAATAAGTTACTTATTAGTAACTGAGGTTAATACATCAGAAGTTGCCACCCATCATCATGGGCTTCTCAAGGGCAAGTAAGGAAATGTCAGTACATACATTGCTACACAAAAAACAAGGAAGCTAGCTAGGTCTACATTACTTACATGCCTATATACAGATTACATTGTTCTCATCTTGATGTCCAGAGCAACAGAGTTTCTTCTTGACATACGCCAACCCCAAGGAGACTTTCAATTTTATAGAAAGATCCGCCAATCTTAATCCCTTAATTCTACTGAGTCATGCTCGGTCAGCTCATAATATTGGACCTGTCAGTACTCTTGCATGTATCCCTTGCCTGTGGCATGATCTCATCTTTTGCGCCTGTGTGTTATCTCTTGGCTCTGGTACTCTCATACTTGTTACCAAGGCCATCTGGCCTTCTGGAGTTCTTCTAACTCTCTACTTCAAAGTCCCTTCCTATTAGTTAACACCTTCACCACTCCATCACTCTGCCTAGCTATATAGCCCAACTTCAAAAGACATTCACTTCCTTTCCCATGTCCTTTTACAACCCATTGGTATTTAAAGTACTCATCCCTCAGTTACATATATCCATCACCTTATTATAACTTTAGATACTCCCTTATAATTCTAATCACCCTCTAAAATATCATCCACCCCTTTCACAACATGTATAATTAATATAAATGCATGTCATAAAGGCGTGATAGATTATAAATAAATTAGAAATAGGAGCTTTAGGGTCCAAACCTATCCAACTTTCCAGGGCTGGTGTAGCTGCAATGCAGCCCTGAGGCTAGGGAACAAATACCTTCTGGAGGCCTCCATAACTACCCTCCCACTACAGGTTGCAGCACACACCCCATTGGCATAGCTTCACCAGGGCTGGAAAGTTGGATAGGATTTGGCCCTTAGCAAACTAAATAAAGGTTGCAATGCTATATACACTTATATGGGAGTAAGTTCAATTGAACTGAATGGGGCTTACATCAGAGTAGACATGTACAAGACACCAATCAATTCTCCATTGTTTGAGAACAAGCAAGAGTTGGGGAGTGGAGAGGAAGGAACAGGCTTATCTTGTCTTCTTTTTGGATTCTATCCATACTGGTTCCTTTTTCAGTAATGAATATATTAGGGCTGTATGGCAAACACTACCCTCATTAAAAAAATTCATTAGAAGTCACTTTTATAGCAAATCTTTCTATTTTGGATGGTTGATTTTTCTCGTGTGTGCATGTGCAGTAAATGCACAGTTCATTTGTTGCTTAGGTCTCAAGGTAACTCTTCAGTTGCTGAGAGTTTGCATATTTTATTACTATGGCAAAAGAATAAAAGAAAAGCCGTGCTGCTTTTATGCCCTGTTTATGGACCTCATAGAAACTTCTAGCTGGCTGCTATTGGAGACAGAATGTTGGACTAGATGAGCCTTTAGTCTGATCCAACACTGCTTATTTTCTGTTCTTTAGAGAACATAAAAATTACGACAGTGTTCATAAAAAACTGGCTAGAATTTGGCTGCTTGTTGTATAGTGTCTGTCTGAGGCACAATCATACAGTAATTCCTTCTTATACGAGCGCAATTCATTCCAAGGAAACTGCTTGCAAGGTAAAAACTGTATAGCAAAAACTTTTTCACATAGGATACCAGGTCATAATTTCCCATTGGTTCCTGAACCTCCCAAATTAACAAAATTGACCAAATGGGGAAACATAATTATGTTTTCATAATTCAGTGCTCAATTCAGTTATGGTACCCAATTATGAAAACAATACAATTCCTATTCAACTATTTGTGCACAACGTACCCACTAATTAACACTTGCCAAGCAGTCAAAACTTTCGTCACCTGCCAATAAGATACAGGTTCACTGAGACAAGCAAAAAGCACTAACAACACATGGTGCAGTGGGGGAAGATGTGCTGTACATACTGGTATGTACAGTATGGGCTGGCACTTGAAAAGATATGAGTGCCATTGTGAGTTCCCACCAGGGCTTCACCAGTAGAAATCTCATATAATTAAAATTATGTTCATATAGTGAATTTATAGGTATGAATTTGTGCACCTTGTTATGGTGACACCTTGTAAAGTGATTGCTTTTGTTATGAGGGATAACTGTAATAAATAATAAAGTAGTATGAGGCATCTTGTTTTTAATGTAGGAACAAGCCCTAGGATTTCAAAGTCCTAAAGTGGAGTTTGATGCAGAAGAGGTCTTTTGGAATTTGCATTACATGTAATGTGCTCTTGGTTCTTAGAAGATAATACAAGGGACATTCCAAGAAGCATTGCACTTGTTGATTCAGAAAGGTATCTCATGAAGCATGAGCATTATATTGCATTGAAGTCCTTCCATGTTAGAATAAAAATGTCAGCTTTGTGATATGTCTGTTAGATATATCTAATTTTGAAATGATCAATATGCATTGCAGGGCTGCATTTTCATCACATTGTAGCAAGGTTTAACACTAGAACCCCATTGCAGTAGATGAAATCTTATGCAATTGTTTCACTATGGCTGCATTGCTAACCTCACTTTCTTGGGAGTAAGTCCCATTGAGCACAATAGGACTTACTTCTGAGTAGACCTGGTTAGGCTTGTGCCTTAATCAAGCTGCAGTGCCCATAGGAATTATTTTGTTTTCTTCTTATTGTCATGTCATTGGATATAAGGGGGAAAAATCAAATAGTGATATATCTCTGTGAAACCTCTATAAATGATAGGATCACAGCATTGGCCTGTCTAATACATGCCTTTGCTATGTCAGTGCTTCTAGAAATGTTTTTGACATTTCCAGGTCCCTGGGGTGTATGGAGATGAACAGTTGCCTCATTTATTTTCTATTTTAGCTGAATTTCTGAAACTTGTCATTGTCTTTCAGTTGAACGTACTATAATTATAGTAGCATGAACCGCTGTATACTTCCCCAGGTGAAACAATGTGTTACATAAGAGTTGTTTAATGTTAATGGTAGTGGCATTTATATACCTTCATACTTTTTACTGAGAATATAATCTTATAATTAAGCACAGTCATGGTGTGGACTGCTCTTTCATTATCTTTATGAAGTGAAACTATAATTATCTTATAAAGCAGACTTTGCCAAAAAGTTTAGCTTCAGAGTGTATGGAACATGTGCCTACCTTTTCTTCCATGTTGCAGGCAGGTTTTCAAACTGGCTTTGAGAATATTAACAGGTACTGCACACATGACAAAAAAAAAAATGAATGTGCTATATGGAGCTTACTGTGTTTCTTGTGGTAGCACTGGCTTGTGAAGTTGCTGCATGTGTTTCTTGTTCACAAACACACTGCAAGAAGCTTTGGCCAAATGCAGTTCTCTGCAGCATGCTTTCAGCATGAGTAGCTCAAGTCTCAGTCTGGGATCTCTATTAGTGAGTCATTTTTCACTGTGCCAGGACAGCTGGTCAGGAAAGGGTCCTGTCATTTGAAGCCAGCAAACAGTTTTGTAGCAAGTTCTTCTAACCAGGGAGTAAGGTGATCAAGAGGACCTGATGTTTCTCGGCTGCATAAGGATTGCAGAATTCCAGCGCAGTGTGCTTAGTGTTCTCATTCCCTCCTCACTACTGCCTGAGCCTTTAGTGCATATGATACTTGGAAAAAACATAATCAAATACTCTTGAAATAGGTCTAGTTCCAACTACTAGTTTCACCTTTAAATCCTTGTAAAAAGGCTCCAATAATGAAAGAGGTGAGGTATTGGGCAAGTTTCGAATGGACTGATGGCCCATTTGGTGATAGACATCACCAAAGGAGCCATGGAACAGTATCACCTTCAAAAAGAATGCTAACCTTTTATATTACAGCTCATGGTTCTGAAGATGGAATGAAAGTGGAAAAAATAGAAAAGTATCTTAAAGGATTATTATGATCAAATGCGTATGTTGTCTTATTCGTATGTATCAAAAGTGTGAATCTGGACACAGCGTTAGTCAGTCATGGGTAGGTAACCTTTTGTGTTCTCTGCTTGATTTATTATCTAAATTAGAACGTTATTAGCACTGTCTCATGCTGGTTGGATATCAGATTTTCAATTTATCTAGTTCTGAGAGAAGAAGAGAAATGAGAGAGTGAACAAGACAGGACAGTTCAGGTAGGGAAGTGCAAAGCCAAATCTTTTATTTCCACAGTCTTTTCAGTTTCTGTACTGTGTTATTTTATATGCATGGACAGTTATTTTATATGCATGGACAGTATGTATGGAAGGATCTTTGATCTTCTGTACAATTGCAATGCATGCTATTTTTAGAAAAATCAAAAAGACTAGGGTGTGTGTAATGTCCACATTGTAGCTGAAGCCAATGGATGCGTATCGGCATTTTATAAGCACACATCTATGTGTAATATAGCTGGTTGCTCATTGCTATCATTATAAATGCTAAAATTGAGCGTTTTTAGCCATGCTAAAGGCTGAAAACTCCAGTGGTGAAAGACAAGCTTTCCATCCATGCATGTAACAAGTCTGTAAAAATCCCTTCACTGTAGAGATGAATCTGTGAAGCTTTCAAACTCCTTTCACCATTGTTCTTTGCAACTCTTGCGCACAGGTGTCTGAGCTTTAGAAAAATGTTGCACTTCTATATGTTCTTCCATCTGTAAACAAGTCTGCGTATAAGGAGATCCATGTGAAGTCACACTTGGAGTCTGTGCTTGGTTTTCTTGAGCAGCAGCTGCAAGTGCATCTTGTTCCTATCATCTTTTATATTTTTCTTTTTAAGAAGTGGCAAAAGTAAAGGCTCATGAACTGAAGGATAGAGTAGTAGTATGTGGGAGGGGGGAATAGTGATTGAGGTTTAAATAATGTGTTGTGTAAAATGTAAGTGCAGGTGGGACCTTGTTATCCACTGCTTTGACTCACCGCTGATTCCGGGTTAAATAATTATAATTTCATTCCATTAGATTCCATTATTTCCCCATCTAGTGGCTGAATGCCACATAGCATCTATACCAGTGCATTCTGGGATGACAGTGGAGGAGCAAGAAACATGTAAGTAGGTCTTTAAAGCCACTTTTTCCACTGATTTGGTGTCCATTGAATTTTTTATCTGGGGAACAGAACCCCAGTGAATAATGCGGCACGACCTGTGGTTTTTAGTGCATTTCAATTAATGTCTTCCTTGTGGAGTTCAAAAATGGCATTTTTACAATAGAAGTTAATCCGATTCCTTGCATGGGCAAACCATGCTTGCAGCTGTGCCCTGAAAGAGCAAGGGGATTAAAGTTTTAGGCTAGAAAATCATGAAGTTTTCAAAACCATTTTGATATACTTCCCAAAAAGTTCGTCATTCATGGACTTGAAGAGTCCATGAATCTTCCTGCTACCAGCTCTTTTCATTTTGGAATATTACCTCTATATACCATTATCTCCTTCTATCTCCTTTGCTAAAACTCTGGTCATCCACACCATCTGAGGCCATCATAATTAAAAGTGGAAGTTCTTCGTGAATTGACTCCCCATAGTGACACAGTACCAATGGAAGAGCAATTTGAAGTTTTACTGGTACTTTTAAATACATGCACTACTAGATAACATTTTTCTCTGAGGAATGAAAGTTACTAATATAATAACATAGGTCATTTGGGAGAAACACATTGACACATTGTTCTGAAAGTTGTTCTTGACAGGTTCCATTTGTTTTGCTGTAAATGAAAACGTAACCTGCAAATTGCAAACATTTAGCAAGATGGCAAAGCGGTAAGGGGGTTTCCTAAGTAAAGCCCAAGTGAATTGCAAGCATCCTCACTCTTGACCTCTGTCTGTGTGCAGCTAGAGTGAAAAGGGTAAAGATTTCTTGTTTAGCTTTATTCTTATCATGGCAGGTCAGACTGGATGTAGTTAAATCACACTCTGAGCTGTCTTGCCCAATTATTAATAAGCCCATGGTTGTACTGCTCCTTGGATGTAACACATCAAAAGATTGGCTAGACTAAAGTTCCACAGATCTCGCTGATGTTCCTTGGCATATAAATTATCACTGTATGTGTAAACACAAGCATTTCTTAAATGAATATGTTGGAGCTATATAAATGCATGATTTTATAGATATTGCTGTTTAAATTACAGTTTGGGTAATTTGTGTCTTTCTGTGGCTCGTAAGACATATCAGTTCATCATGCACTCAAAATAATTTGTCTAAGACCAGAATGGTTTTGACAAGGGACACCAATTTAAGGAAGTTACCCACCACAGTAAACTAGGATCCCTCAGCACCCAGCAGTTCACTCAACAAGAGCACCTAAATGCGATTTATAGGGTATCTTAAGAAAATGTACATACACACACTTATAGTGTCAAATTTATTATGCTATCAATCACACTTGTGCTATAATGCTATATGGGCACAATCCTAACCAGGTCTACTCAGAAGTAAGTCCTATTTTGTTCAATGGGACTTACTCTCAGAAAAGTGTGGTTAGGATTGCAGCCTCATTCAGACATAAACTGCATATGGCATACACACCCAGTTGCTTGACCCAGTTAGGGTGCAATCCTAACCCCTTATGTCAGTGCTTTCTAGAACTGGCATAGCGGTGCCAATGGGACATGTGCTGCATCCTGCAGTTGGGTGTCACTCACAGAGGCCTCCTCAAAGTAAGGGATTGTTTGTACCCTTACCTCAGAGCTACATTGCCCTTATGTCAGTGCTGGAAAGCACTGACATAAGGGGTTAGGATTGCGCCCTTAGTTAGTTAGTTTAGTTATTGAACTAGATTAGGTACTCAAAATGTTTCCCATTGGCATCTATATGCCGCTGACATTGTTGATCGAGGGATTTGCAGACACCCACGAACATGTATGCTGGGAATGGTTCTGCATGTCTCTTCAATTGCTCTGCATACTGTGGATGTTTAAGTGTTGCAGGTTTTCTTCAATGAAGTATGTATGAATTAGAGCACATTAAAATGTGAATACACTTTTTTTAAGACACCCTGTGTAATAATTTAAGGCTGCAATGCTATACATGCTTTTCCTGGGAGTAATCTACATTGAACACAGTGGGACTTTCTTCTGAGTATAGGATTGTACTGTCAGGCTGTCTTATTTTAACCATTGGTGACCTTGAATTTTGTGTGGGCAAATGGCTGCTGTGAAACTTCATAATTTAAAAAAAAAATTTTTCACCAGAACTCTGCAGGCAGCTGAATTCCCTGGTGCTTGGTGCCCTAGTGGCTAGCGCCTTTCTTGATCATATGACATGTGGGGTAATTTCATGGCATATTCTAAAGAAAAAAATTGGTAACTATCAGAAGCTGCTCACCAGGAATGCTACTGGCACACGAAGTGCTTATGAATCTGCTGCTGCTTGCAGAGGGGCAGCAAAAGGGAAAAAAGCCTTATTGCCACCAGCAACAAGAATAAGCCCATAGCCATCACATATAAACACAAAAGCAGGTGACCAAGAATTTCCATAGACAGATAGATTTGGGGACCTTAATGGCAAGGCTGATCTAAGAAGAGACATGACCCAAACATTCTCTATTTTTTCTGTGTTTTTTTTTTAATGAAAATTCACCACCACATCTGGGAGAATAGATTCCTCTGTAACTATGAGGACTTGCCCATATACAAGTAGATGTATTAAAATGGGCACCACAGGACAACATAATTTTACAAAGTCCAACAAATCATATATAATAACAGGCTACTGTTTAAGATATCAGTCAGCTAAGTAGCCTCCATTCCCAAGGAGTGCTTTGAATGTGTGGAGCTTTGGTAGACTGGAGTTATATGATGCTTTTGGGTTTTAAAAAAACTAGTATCATGTACTGTTTGATTTCCCAGAGGAGGGGGAAAAAACACTGTCATACTGAATTTAAATTAGTCGTGCTAGATGTTCTGGAATTTCTGTTATGAATCTGAACTATTTACAAATGTTGTTGAAGCATTTCAAGGATATTTAGTAGCTTCACCTTTTCTAAACTGTATTGTTTTGTAGGTATGTGCTTACATGACTTTTTAAGCATTTTCCACTATTTTCAATAGACTGGTGTGCCAAGGTAGCAGTATTGATAGATATTTCCTTACCAGAACCCATCTCGGTTCTGGTAAAAGGGCATCTTTTTCTTCACTCACCTATTCTTTGTGAATATTAGAAAACTATAAAACCAAGAGATGTGCTGTGTAGGGACAGAACAGCTTAATCTAACCACACTGTAGAGATTTGATCCTTTCGTCCCAGTATGGTCCTTATCAGGATCACCCTCTGTGCACCCATACTGCTGCTATTTGCCCTAGAACGGAAGCTGCAATCGTGACTTGTTGGCATCCTTCAGTCTTGGGAGACTATGGTATTGCGCTCTGAATGGTGGTTCTGGAACAGTGTCTAGTGTGGCTGAAAAGGCTGATTCGGGAGTGACAATCCCTTCCACGCTGAAAGGAGTGTGGAAGGGAATAGTGACTACTGCTTTGGGAAAAAAAACAACCCAAAATGCTCCAGGACAGGTGATGTACTTAGCATGTTTTTCAGTTTGGCCTCAATTTTCAGAGCAAAATGAGACTGTGGGTGAAGACTGCCAGATGCCTCATCTGTCCATGGCTACTTAGAGCCCATCTCCCCAAACATGCAGGTTGAAGTTTTTGATCTGCAGATTTGGCATAATGTGGGGTCTTCCAGACCCCCATGAACCACATTCAGTCTAGTCTGAAGCCTCTGGAGGCAACTGGAGCTGTGCTTCAGTCACTTTTGGAGGCTCTTCTGAGGCCTCAGAATGGCCTCTGGAGGTCCTGGAAGGGCACCCCCAGTTTTGGCCAAAAAAGCAAGGCTCTAGTCGCATTCAGAGCTCCAAAATCTGTATGATTTGATAATCACATGGAATTTGGTTCCCCTTTGGGGGTCCAGTGCGGAACCCTCGCGGATGATGAGAGTTCATCTGTATTTCTCTCAGCTGAGCACATTTTCATTATTGAAACTTCACTGAGGAGAAAAGCAGTCAAAGAGGTGTGCACCTTCTTAAAAATCATCATTTTAAATAGCTTTACCTTTGCTGACTCAAGTCCTGTGTTATGAACTCTTTACCCCTTATGTTTCTCTGTGCAAGCTAGAGAGCCTGGTAAGTTTTTAGATGGCTCATTTGGAACACGTGTGAGGAAGCTCATTCCAAGCTAGCCCTTACGACTGGCAAGAAATGTTCTAGTCTGCATCCTGCAAGTTTCTGTCACTAGTTTCTGCCCATTAACAGAATCCTCCCACTTGACCATGAGGTGGAGACATTCCAGAGATTGAACTAGTTTTTCCCTCCTCAGGACTAGACAATAAGAAAAGCTGAAATCCAAAATCCAGATACACCTTAGCAAAGAGAAGGATTAGATGAATGTGGCACATTTGCAATCTTAGAGGGCAGAGTCAACTGCCTCAACATGACGTATCCCTCTTATGATGTAGGAGATTTCATGTTTCATCTTGTGTATGTGGATTTCCTAGTGTGGGGTACATATTAGAAATTGCTTCTGATTTATTTATTGCCTCTTACCACAAATCTAGTATTGCCCCTTTTTTGTACTTTGCCCATTTTTAATAAAACAATTTTCTCTACTTTGCCTCTGTGCTCTAATAGAGGGTTGTGCTAGATTCACTGGCATTTGTTCCAAGTTGGTATGCATACATTTGCAACCTAAAACATTATTTCTCACTTCATGATAAAAGATGGTTTTTGTTACACCCGCTTTTAGGTACTTCTCATCTTTTTCTTGTTCTCCTAGTTTAAGTGTTTGGGCTTTTAGTATTTGCTGTTCTTTTGTCAATTTGTGTGTGCTTGGAGATTTGACACTCTTGGTTTCTGCATATTTGAATACTGCTTTTCCTGTACTATGTTTTGTTCATTCACACCAGCGCAATACAACAATCACAGGGTGGGTTGGATCCTAAGAAATGCATGCAGAAGGAAGCTCCCACTTGCCTGCCCCCCCTTTCCCCACATTAGTTCCCTGCACCTCTTGAAAATTTTCTTCTTGTGTAAGTGAAAGGTACGGTACCTTCACTAGAAATTCCTCCTTCTTTCTTCAGCCCTAGTGCCCAATCTCACTCTGTTGCTAAGAGTTTCCAAACTATCAGGAGCCATTTTTCAGAGTGCTGCTGTGGGGAGAATTGAGTAGAGATGTTCACTTGCAGAAACTTCTTTAGATTCATGCTTCTTAGGATGAACACAATAAATCGTGATTTTACTTCCAGCATACATTTAGCCAGTTTTTCTTTTTACAGAAATGAATGATGCAAATACTATATCGCCCAAGAAAATACTATAAGTATTTACTGAATATAACAAAAACCACTCATTCTCTATATAATGCAAGTCTATGAATGAACAATGGAAAGGTACATCCCACAGGGGTATTGTTTAGGGTGGTCAGTTTCAAATTAGCTACGTGGTAGCTAGACCAGAAAAACTTTCAGTATCTGCCCCTGGCATGTACAAGGTTCCATTTCAGTTGATAGAATCACCTTATATCATAAATTTTAAGAATGGGTTGGATAAATACATTCTGTTTGTTTTCTTTGTTCTCACATTACCGACAAACCCCCCCCCCCCAAATAAATGCACCAGACTTGGGCTTGGGTTTAAAACTGGGCCACTTTATTGATCTTTAACATTACAGCAGGGTAACTGGGGTGGTTGACTAAAGACACCCAGTCCTAAGTCGTGCGGGGTCGCTAATAGGGGTAAACGAACCTAGTCGTCTACCTCCCCCAAGGTCAAAGGGCGAAACCTTCCGACTCGAGGCTGTCACCAGACCAACGGCCTAGGACAGCCTGTCAATGTTGCCCAAATGGATAAAACAGCAGGACTGGAGGCCCGCAGGTCAAGCCTGCCAGGCGTGCCAGTCCAGTCAAAGGGGCTTGCCAGCCAGCCTCTTTGAGCCGGGAAAGCATCATGTGAGCGGTCCTGGCTCACCCCTTGACCTTGCTGTCTTAGACGGACACCGGGGTGTGTCTACCTACCCTGACCCCACACGCACCACGCAAAGCGACCAAATACTTCTAACGATGAACCCTAGCCACGACAGTTCGGGGTAGGCGAAAAAACTGACAGCCAAACGCCAATCAGGATGTCAGCAAAAAATTCCTACCCGGCCCCACAAGGCGGCCAGCTAATCTCAGACTGCCGAACGGGCGGGAGGGCGGGGTCACCACTTGCTCCCGGACTGAAGGCTGGGTTGGGCACCGCCCAACTCCAGCCTCTTGGTCCCGCCCTGCATAACGGGCGGGCCAATAGCAGCAAGCCCCCAGCCTGTCAGCATCAGGGTGGGGGCTTGGTAATCTCCGTTAGCGCTAAAAGTGCTAACGGTCCTTTAGAGATACTTGGCAACAGAAATATAAGACCAAAAGACTAGTATATAAATTATTCTGTACAAGGTACAGGAGTTGTGCTATATATCAGGATCATTTATACAAGCTGTACGCTTTCTAGGAACAAAAGGTACTGATAGTGAAAGATGAAGGATGTCAAGAACAAAATGGTTAAAAAGAATAAAAGGCTAATTTTATTTACTTATTTATTCAGTTTCTATACCATCCTTATAAATCAATAAGAATACTATGCACGTCCAATCAGGGATTCATGTAATGATGAGAGGGAATCCTAACAAAATTTATCGGGAGCGTGAGCACAGAAGGAGATTGACATACTGTTGATGGCACACCAGGGATTGATAAAATGTGATGATGTATCTTGGACATAGCAGATAATTAGTCTTCTCCATTTGTAATTTGCCAGGGTGTTGGTACTGAAGAAAAGAAAGCAAGAAAATAACAATGCACAGAATTTGTTTTTGCTTTAAATGTTTTTATTGAAAGGCATTGCATTTTTTTATTTTGACTGTGACAAATTGTTGAAACTTACATTCTATGACATTAGAGAAGCAGAATCAGATTCAGGGTGTGTGTGTGTGAGAGAGAGAGGTGCGTAAACAACCTCCTGGCTTCTAAAGAAAGGAAATAAGTCAGTTTAGATGAGTTTACCCTGACAAGAATCTCTCTAGGTAGTTTCCATTGATTATATGCTTTCCGGTTCCATATATTGATGTGTAAGTGAAACAAGAGTAGATATACTATATCAATGTTACAGAAGCATAAGTCCAAGGAAAAAAGTGTCATGTAGCTTTATTAAGTGATACCAACAGAGTCTGAATTGCTGGTGAACTATTTTATCCTCAGTGGAGATATTGCACTCTTTTTTGATATGTTGTGTTGCCTGTTTAAAATACTTCAGTTGCTGAGAAGCTTCAGCTGTTCTCCTGGATAGATCCATCACCAAAGGGCCTAAGCTAACTCTGAATGTTTTCATTGACTGTTCTGATCTACCAACTTGAGTTAAAAGCATCATTTTATTTTGCTGTCACTCAGTTTCATTTCTGCAAAAAATTTCAAGATGTATAAGCCCCCTTAGGTGACAGTTCCTGCATGATGCTGTCACTCTAAGCTAGACCATATTGAATTCTGTCACTGAGGAGGACACGAAATGAAATGCACTGAAGTGTAAAAATTTGACTTCTTGTTCTTTTTTATCAGTATCATATCAGGCTATTAGTAGCTATTAGGTTGAAGCTGTTATTTTTTTTTCTCTTTAAACATGCTTCAGCTGAGCTACATGATCCATTAAATAAAAAGTGTTAACATGTTTTTCATCATATACAACAGCAACCCTTTACGTTAGCAAATTGCTGAGGAGGTGACACAACTAAAATTTGCTGATTTCTTTAATGATGAGGATTATAGTGCAAAACAGTTAAAATACTTCCTTGATTACTATGCCCTTTAAAGTCACAGATTAATCTTTGCATCATTACTCCACAGCTTTTTTGACCCAGTGTGTTGTGCATGACTGATTGATCTTTTCTGTTTGTTTGTAATGGCCAATTCCTGAATGTGTTGGATTTATTGTATTTATAACTTCAGGGTATTTCCCCATTTTACTGCACTGCAGTCTACAAGGCTAAATTCAAGAACTGATTACAATCATAGAAAACTGCAGCAAGAAATGCAATACAGATTCCCCCCCCCCCAAAAAAAAACCAGGTCCCCACCCCATTTCCTCACATGTCAGATGCACTCAGCAACCTGACTGAAAGTATAAATTATACCACGCTGTGGCCCTTTTTATCATCTGATCTATGGAGCAGAATAGAAACTGATGATAGAGGCAGCTATTCATCTTTCTTCTTAATTGAGGAAAAAGTGTGAGGTACAATGAATGATAGAGAAGCTGAAGCTGAAAGGGTCCATTGATATTTCCAACATCTGGTACATGATAAGACCTTATAGGAAAGAAAAAAAGAAACTTGAGAGCCTTAGAAATTCATTGGGGAAATGCATTAAAAATTTTCTCATGACATTTAGCTTAGCGTCACTCATCATTTTAACAAGCTCCTATAAGGCAAGTATATTAATATATAGACTAACTCATGGGCAAATGTATTTCAAAATGGCTAATATAAATTTATGATCAGTCTTTATTTCTACTGCCCTTCCAAGGGTTGTGCATATTCTTTCTTTTGAATGAAACTGTGATTATCTCACAAGGTTTGACAAGCTAGTTATTTGAAACCTAGTTCTTTTTTTCAGAATTTAATCAAGACCCATGACTTGGTACTCAGTGTTAGGAACAGGGCTTAGGCCACAAAGGCCCAAGTTTCTACTCTTCTATAGGTTTTGAATGACTAGTCAGCTTGGACTAGTCAATTGCAGGCTATAAGCATAATGCTAACTCCTGTCTTCTTAAAATTTGCTTGACCGTTTCTGAAATGATACAATGAGACAACATGCCTGCCAAAGAAAGGTGTAGTATTAAATTTTGTGGTTTGCCTACACTAGGGGAATAGAGTCAAACTTCAGAGCATTTTTGTAAATCTGTTTTCCGTTAAACCCCTATTTAGCAATTGGTAGTCCCAGAATCTTAAGAATTTTGTGTGTGTGTGTGTGTGTGTGTGAGAGAGAGAGAGAGAGAGAGAGAGAGAGATGAATTTGATTTCTGTTTTGCATATCAAAGATTTGTTCCTCATAAGTGTAAGATACTGTACAAAGATGCAATGATATTTGACAGTTAAGTGAGGAGTGTTTCCGGAAATCTAAGGTCTTTGAATTACTCCTGTGGTAGGTTTGTGTTGCACTGATAATTTGAAAATGCACCAACTATCCCAGGCTGTCTCATTGAGAAGGCTCTTTAAAGAAGCTGAATATTATATAACCCAATTTGTTACTATAACTTGAACCTACATTTACATCCAGTGAAGCTAAATGCATTGCCATCAGAGGCTGAAATCACTAAAGTTATCCCAAACCACAAGACAGTTCAGTTCAGTTCAGGCACTTGAAGTGCTTGCGACAGGAGCTCAGTGCACCCACCATGCATGGAGCCCACCACATGTGCTTTTTCTCCTTTTTGACTCTTTCCTAGAATGTCTACTTGGTTCAGATCTAAGTGCCCTTCCTTTAGATTGCTGCTTGCTGCTGGGCCTCCCTTAGTGCCAGTAGTTCTCTGGCCCTTTCTTCCTAGACGATTCAGTCTGATATCACTTTCCTGGGACCCTGTTTGAAGTATACCGCCCTTCCAAAGTTCTTTGTCTTTTTTACTAACCATAATCATTAACCTCACAGAAGATCACTTTTCAGCAGTTTCTCCTTTCCCCTGAGTTTGGTCTTGACCAAACCATCAAGGTCCAGACATTCTTCCATCAGGTCTATAGTCTGAATGTTATCTCTGCAATTTCTAAACCCCATTCCCAAAGATTTGCATCTTAAGCAGGAAGTCCAAATGGTCAGAAGTAACCCTCTCCTCCTCTCTATATCACAGCTATCCTGCTGTGCATGTGCCATGACTCTCCAGTTCTCCTTTCTATTTCTGTGTCTTTCCACAGGTTTCCTCTTTTGCTCAACTAGGCTCTGATATTTCCAAATAGCTCCTGGAGTCCTGGGAAAACCAGCTCCAGTTTTCTTAGTCAGTTTCTGTTATGGGTACTGTCTCTCTCTGTCTTTGTAAATAACTTTCTCAATTAGCCGTGCATTTGTTTCTGTGTCAGGCTTGACTTTCTTTTTTCTGATACTTCTGGTAGGGAGCTGTATGCACCATGCCAGAAGGACCCTTAACAGTTGTTTTGGGGTGCATATATGCATGTTAATACATGTATCTCAGAGCAGTCATGGTAACAACCCCTTTCCTAAATGTCATAAAATGGTGAATTCAAACTGCAAATATTCATCTTGCTGATACAGAAGATCATCAAATCATATTTGCTTGTAGCTGTAACTTGTTTGCATATTTCCAGATAAAAGATATAATTGAAACTCCTGCAAGATAGTTGGGAACCAGGTAGAATTTTGTGGGGGAGGGGGGGTGGCGGCAGAGGGGAGGAGCGGTGATGATGTTGCAAGAGACTTGTTTATTGACCTTGGCCTCTGGCAGGATGCAGGAGGCTCAGAGCTCCCTCTGTGGGCCTCCCCGCTGCTGCAAATAGCTCCGGTCAAGCTATTGGTGATAGAATGTTGCTGCGCCATTGGGGCGCTCATTTCTGGACCATTCCCCTTAAGGGGGAATGGCCCTCATCCAGTTCCCCTGGTGGGTCACTACCCACCAGTTTGGGAACCACTAATATAATCTAATAAAAATGACATACCAACTTTTAAAATTCATTCTTCTGTTGATAACAGGAGAGAATATACTCCCTGAAGAGGTTTCCTTTTCCTTTGTTGTTTAAAATGAACTTCCTTATTCTGCAATAAGATACTGAGAACTTCCTGAAAAGTACTGAGCAAATTCTATATCAGAGGGAGTGGAAAAGAAGGCCAAATTGCTCATTTTTTTGCTTATTCCTTTTCAAGCATTAATACGGAATGCACTTGCTGATGGAATTTCTAGATAAAAGAGGGCAGCCTGAATTTAGGTCAATAATAATTATATGCTACTCAAACTTTATTTTCTTCCTGTTTTCATAGACTGAGAAGTATCAACAGTTCTGTATTCCCTATTCTAAAGAACAAAAAAAGTGTGTAAGATCAAAGAGAAAACATTTATTACTTAACGTATAAAAAAAGAATGAAGCCACTTTAAATTTAAACGTAAAATTAAAACTGGTTCAGAAATAATGATCTAGGAATTGCATAGTAGTAAAGCAGGTGTGCCCAAACCCTGACCTGGGGGCCATTTGCAGCCCATGGGAGCCCCCTATCCAATGAGCCTCTGGCCCACTGGAGGCTTGCTGGAGCCCATGCTTATCATGGTCATGAAATATTGTATGTTGTGTATGACAGTTCTAGGTAAACATTCCACCTGACCGCATGAGTTGTGATGCATGAGTAGTACCCCACTTATACCTGAAAGATCAGATTGGCCATTGCCCATTTTAAGATGACAGTGGTCATTATACTGCTCAGGTCATTAACTGGGGTCTCCCATATCTTGATAATATGATCAAGATTTGCATTTTCTCTTTTGTCATTTACAGCTAACGAGTTCCTAGGTGAGAACAAAGTGCATATTTCTGGTCATCACCTGCTTAATGACCTCATACCCTTTTTATTGATATCACTTCCTGCTTAATGACATCACTTCCAACACTCAGCAGGCACCATGAATGCTAACTTTGGCCCACTGTCTGAAATGAGTTTGATACCCCTGGTGTAAGAAGTAAAATACCGTGACAAACTACAGACGGGATTCAAATAATTTCCTATGTGGAATTTTACGTTGAGTGAAGCTGCCTTAATGCCCCCTCTACTTCACTGTAATGTACAAAAAAGACTTTGTACACAATAATAACTTGTTGAACAAGGGCACAGAACAGTGGAAGGACCTGTTGTTATTAACATTATCCAATAATTCTTTAGACTCACACTATGTTAAGTCAACATAGAGGAAGGTTGGTTAGTTTACTTATCTTGCCACTGAATATATGAAGTTGAGTCAGGCTTAGATCAATCATAGATCAATCCTGCCCTGGCTCTGATCAGCAAAGGTGTCAAGCAGATGTTTTTTGCACTCCTATTACCAGAGAGTCTTCTTTAAACTAGAGATGTCAGGGTCTGAATTTGCAACCTTAAGCATGCAAAGCATGTGCTTTACCAGCAAACACTATACCCACCTCATGCAGTAGCTAACATTCCTGCTATATTAGCACATAATAAGGTGAAGGTCGCTTGGCAAGAAGCTGTACCCTAACAACTCTAAAGAATTTTATGGAGCTCACAATATCCTGTGAATCCTTTTTCCTTAGACAAAATTGTCTCTACAAATAGTCCTTGTATTGAGTAATTATTTGGGGATTAAGAAGGCTAATAAAAACTCTCTCTCGGAAGAGAATTTGAGATGATAACAAGGTTGTGATGCGCCCGAGGGAGCAGAGGCATCTGATGGCAGTTTAATCAAACTTGATTAAGAGAAACATTTACCTATACCTTGACTAATATATTTTGATAAAAATCTACATTGGGAAGGCACAGCAGTACAGCTACCATTTCTGGAGGTAAATATTTACTTTGACTGTATGCCTGTCACCTCCATCAGAATGAAAAACGACTGAGATGGTATAGTCTCTAAGGTGTCTGCGTGATCACATGCTAGAGGCATAACACTGGAAGTAGTACTATGTTGTACTGACATATGGAGATGGTCCATGCCGGCAGTAGCCTCAGACATTAATGTGTAGTGCTGGTCCAGTAGAATGGCTGCTGTTTGACATGGAAGTATAATATTGTGACAACCCTATACATCAGGGGTGGCCAAACCACAGCTCGTGGGATACATGTGGTTCTTTGACATATATTGTACCGGCTCACAGAAATATGCTGACTGAACTCCTTTTTTATCACTAATATAAAAAAGGAAATAAAATTTGCAAACTTTATAATTATTTACTGGGTATAAACGAGAGTCCACTAGATTTAAATGTAAGTTTAATGTTCATGATGAACATGAACATTTTAAGAATTAAAATACTTCTTAAATATTGCGGCTCTCAAACATCTGAAGTTTATCACATGTGGTTCTATTTTATTTATTTATTTATTACACGTACAGGAAAGGAAATTAGGAAGGGTATTGAGAACAAAACGGCTAGTATTATAATGCCGTTGTACAAACTATGGTAAGGCCACACCTGGAGTATTGTGTCCAGCTTTGGTCGCCGCATCTCAAAAAAGACATAGTGGAAATGGAAAAGGTGCAAAAGAGAGCGACTAAGATGATTACGGGGCTGGGGCACCTTCCTTATGAGGAAAGGCGTTTGGGCCTCTTCAGCTTAGAAAAGAGACGCCTGAGGGGGGACATGATTGAGACATACAAAATTATGCAGGGAATGGACAGAGTGGATAGGGAGATGCTCTTTACACTCTCACATAATACCAGAACCAGGGGACATCCACTAAAATTGAGTGTTGGGCGGGTTAGGACAGACAAAAGAAAATATTTCTTTACTCAGCGTGTGGTCGGTCTGTGGAACTCCTTGCCACAGGATGTGGTGCTGGCGTCTAGCCTAGACGCCTTTAAAAGGGGATTGGACAAGTTTCTGGAGGAAAAATCCATTATGGGGTACAAGCCATGATGTGTATGCGCAACCTACTGATTTTAGAAATGGGCTATGTCAGAATGCCAGATGCAAGGGAGGGCACCAGGATGAGGTCTCTTGTTATCTGGTGTGCTCCCTGGGGCATTTGGTGGGCCGCTGTGAGATACAGGAAGCTGGACTAGATGGGCCTATGGCCTGATCCAGTGGGGCTGTTCTTATGTTCTTATGTTCTTATGAAATAGGTTTAAATTAGGGTGGGTACAACACAGGTTACACACAAGGTTTGGCCCCAGATTCCAACACACATCATTCAGTTAACAAACAAACAAAAAACACAATAATTATCAGTACAAAGGCTATCATCTTTATCAATATAAAAAATTGACTTTTACGAAACACTCAGTCTTGTCTAACTAAATTTGTCTACCCAATTGTAAAACAACTTCCAGTATTTTCTTACTCTATCTAAATCTCTCTCTTTCATTCTTTCTGTTAAGACTTCCATTTCTGCTACTTCATAAATTTTGTCTATTAAATTTTCTCTAGATGGCACATTATAGATTTCCATTTTTGCGCAAACAGTATTCTTGCCACTGTCACAATATGTACAATAAGGTGTTTCTTAGATTGGTCTTTAATTTCTGATGTCACATTTAGGAGCAATATTTCTGGTTTGAATGGTAATACACAATGCAATATCTCTTGCAATCATTTTCCAGTATTTCTTTGCTTTTTCACATGTCCACCACATGATAAAAAGTTCCTTCTACCTTATTACATTTCCAACACTTGTTTGATCACCCAGAGTACATTTTTGCTAATTTCTCTGGCGTTAAATACCATCTATAAAACATTTTATATAAATTCTCTTTAAAAGACACTGCTTTAGTTATCTTAATATTGGTATTCCAAATTTGATTCCAGTCATCCATCGATATATTATATCCAAAAAATTTTGCCCGACGCACCATTGCATCTTTAACTATCTCATCTTCCATTCTTATCCATATGTGGTTCTTATAGTAAGCACATTTGGCCACCTCTTCTGTACATCAGGCAGGCTACAGGGACAAGACACCACTCAAGAGCATGTGCTAACCTAATTGTGAAGGCCAGACTTAAGATCCAAATAATATAAAATATTTCTGAAAGAGGACCATTGGTCTATTCATTACAGTTATAAATCAAATTGTGTTCTGAAGCTGAAATGTAAAGGTTGAAGGATAGAGGTCCAGACACATTGGCACCTTGGCCAGCTCCTGATACCACTACCGACCCTTGAAATTCCGACCACTGGTTAATTACCTATATAGTCTCACTAAAGCCAATTTAGTTACAGAGAAGTGAATATCACCAGTTGTGCCTGTTTTTTTTGTGTGTGTTTTTTTAAATAGTTCAGCTCTGTATATGCATTGGAATATGACAGACCTTTGGATCAGAGCCACAAATCTTTTGGATAACAGCCAATATGTGCCTCTGTTTTGTTCCATCTAGTATGAGGGTGCAAGGGTTTATTAATGAGGGCATGTTTAGATTTGGGGCACTGAAACTAGGAGAACAGTATGACTACAGATATACCTGCACATCTGCAATACAATATACAACAATAGAATAGACTGATAGTTGCATTATTCTTCTGTGTTCTATTCAGTTACCAACTCCATTCAATACAGGTTGTTTGCAGTGACTGAATTTAACCTGCACACAGTTTATTCTTTACTTGAAACAAACTAGCGTTATTCAGAGCTATTTTTGCTGTTTCTTACAATTCATAAATATGGTTATTTAAAAATATTGTTCACATGTATTATCTCAGGTTAGCTCAGGATTATGCATCTTCAAATAAACAAATATTGAAATGTATCCACTGAGAATATGCAAAATACATAGGGGCACGCTAAAATTTTTAAAAAAACAACCCTATTCATACTATTTGTTCTTGGAGTTCACCCCATTTTAATCCAATTTTCCCCTAAATTTGCAGTTGAATATCATGTGCAATCACACACAAAGCTATATGTTATGTGCCATTATTATATGCTATCGCCTTATCAGTCCACAGAAATTGGCCATTCATAGAATACATGATTGCTTCGTTCAAGTCAGACAAAAGTGTGTAAGGGTGTTAGAGCTAGTCCAAATGGTTTGTTTTTATTGCATTAAGCTGCATACAATAGGAGCACAAGAATTAGCTTCTTCCAAAAATTGTTTAACTGATTTTGTTTTAAAATAGGCATTCAATAATTGTTTCTTAACTTTCCTTAAGTTAATGTTTTTAAGTTATGAAAAAGGGTTTCCATGCATGGAAGAGTTCCAGATAATGGTGAAGTGCTATTCATGATTACTCAGAACTAGGTCCTATTCTCTTCAGTGGAGCTTTTGTCCAGGAAACTGCACAGAACTGCAACCTAAGTGCCAACATAATCTTTTTCTTGTGCTGTGCTGGTGCAACAGTCACTGTACTGGTGCAAGCCAACAAGCTTGCTGGCAGAATGGCCTGCACCAGGCCTCCAGGGCTGCATTCACGCCCTGGGCCGCTGGTGCAGGCAGATGATGATGATGATGATAGGATTACTCCTCTGACTTTATTCAAGGCGGTTTACATAGGCAGGCGTTTCTAAATCCCTCAAGGGTTTTTACAATCATAGAGGTTCTCTCTTTCAAGAACCAACATTTCAGAATGGATCTTCCTGGTTTGGTCTCACTTCTGGCCTCCAGTTCTCCCACGCAGGCTGGCAGGCAGCTCCATCTCTCATATGGAGGGCAGCCAAGACATTTCTTGCTCACATCAAGAGCAGGTGGAATCACTCAGCTCGGCTTGTCAGCTGCTTCAAGTTCTCACCATTCTCAGCCATTCAGGGAGCTGCTGGTGTCCTCGAACTGGCGACCTTCTGATGTTATCTTCGGGCTAACGGAGGCTCTACCCTCTAGACCAGACCTCCTACCCTCTAGACCAGATAAGGCGCTGAGCAGCACAGGCCTGGGAGATGGCAGTGGGAGGGCATTCTGGGGGAGATGAAGGGGTATTTCAGGGTGGGAGAGGCAGAACAGAGGTGAGACAGACCCAGGAGAGAGAATGGTGGATACCTCCTAACCCACATCCTGTGGCTCCTGGCACTATACTGGGCTTCCTGGATTTGCCAGCTACATAGCTGGCATGGATCCAAGGAGCTGCATAGGACAGGCTGGGGCATTACTGAGGGTAAGGGGAAATATATCCCCTGACCTTGAGGAGACATCTAGCTGTCTCCTAACCTACTCTAGATACAGCACAAGCCATGCAGTCCGGCTGTGCCAGCGCGGGTTAGAATTGGGCTGTGAAATTAAACTAATAATATAACAGCTTTACCTGTGGTGTTTGCAGAACTAAAATCCAGAAGACTTTTCTGTATTAGAAAGTAACTGAAAAAGCTATTTTGCTCATAATAATAAAGACACAGGCCACTTGGAGGGCTCCTATGCTGCATGGAATAAGGACAGTTGCTTTCCTTCTGTGAATATAAAAGAACCACCATTCTCACTCCTTTGTAAACATTGCAACATGATTTAAGACAGCTTAGCAAATACATGGTGTGGTGATTGAGGGGCAGGGATCATGATTTGCTCACTTAAACTGTAATAACAGCATTTGCCCAAGTCTGTTGTTTCACCAGTATGATGGTTTTGGATCTTACGCTGGTTATTTTGTTAAAAAATTCATGAAGAAAGATGAAGCTTGGCGAGGTCACTTAGCTGCAGTTGGCTTATTTACTCTTAGTGAAAGCTTGATTTTTAAAATGGTGGGGAACTGACACCTATTCTTTATGAGATGGAGGAAAGCTCTTATTACAGCAAACAAAGAAATAGATCATAACTGACTTGTTCTCCAACTTCCGTTCCCAAAGGGATGTTGATGAGGTTTATTTCCCCCTCCCAAAGAAGGAAGCTTAAATTACTTAAGGGACTACTTAGCTGCCACTGGTGCAATTAGATTAATGTAGACAGGATTTTGATTTATTTCTGGAGATAGGTGTTTTTTTTTTTCTAGGTCAGTAATTCTGGTTTGGGAGAGGAAAGAACTGAAATCAAACGTTGTGTTAAATGTATTCTTGTCATTTGAGTTCCCTTCAGCATTCTTCTCTTCCTTTTTTGGAAAGCACCATATGCAGGCCTACACTGTAAGAAAATGTAATATCAGTGCAAATAATTAATAAGCAGACTGATGAATAAATGATGAAATTTACCCATTAGGGGAACTGACATCATCTCTCTTTTTCTCACTTAAGCCATGTATAGTACTAAGAGAAGGAGAAGATGACACCATTCATTAGTTAGGGTGCTATTTTAGTGGGATAACAAAGTGGAAGTCTTGGGGGAATGGTGCTCCATTCAGTTTTGTGAGGATTACCATTACTATTGTATGTGTATATATTTATATATGCAGTGCAAAACTTATGCCCTTCATCTATTTTTATGTTTCTTTCTCAGGATCAGTTTTTATGTATTTTATTTTATTTATGCCATTATACATTTCACCTTTCCTCCAAGAAGCTGAAGGATGGGCTTTGCCAGAAATCTCCTTCAAAGCTGCTATGGTTCACTGAAGATGTATTTCTGGAAAATGGAACCTTCATTAGACGTGTAGAGGGAATTTGGGGTTGGAAAATGGCATAGAGGCAAAAGGTTATACCATCTCCTTTTGGACTAGCAGTCCTAATGTGGATTGTGCCCTTCCACCACAGATGCTGTTTTATGCTAAAAACAAGCCCCTAATTTGGTCTGAAGAAAACATATTTATGGTCTTCATTGTTTATTAAATATAGTTGGAATTTATGTATGCAGTCACATTGAAATGTTGAAGAACTACAGTCAGACCTCAGTATCCACAGGGGATTCATTCCTAGGCCCTCTGCAGATATCAAAACCTGCAGAAAAGCGAAACCATGGGTCCCGGCCATAGGACCTCCAGATGTGGCTTAAGATGTTCTGCAGTCACGTCCAGAGGTATTTCCGAGGTCTGTAGATACCTCTTGATAGCATCTTAACAGAACACCTCTGGTTACATCCAGGAGATCAGGTCCAGTCCTCCACTTCAGGTTCGGAACCTATGGTGTGTTAAATCTGTGGGTTCCAAATCCATGGATAAGGAGAATGTGTCTTTATTTATTTATTTATTTATTTATTTATTTGATTCATAACCCACCTTTCTCCCCGAAGGGCAGGCGGCCAACAACACTTAAAATACGTACAATACATAAAATTATAAAAATACAATAAACAATAAAATAGATAATAAAGCAACAAGACCAGCAGTATAAAACAATTGTTATAAAAGCAACCATCATACCCTCTATCAGGCATCAAAGGCTTTCTGAAATAAAAAAAAGTCTTCAGGTCTTGCTCTAGTGCCGGAATGCTCTAGTCCAGGGGTCTCTAAACCCCGACCCGGGGACCAGATGTAGCCCGCGGAGACCCTCTATCCGGCCCGTGGCCAGCCTCTGATCCCCTGAGAGCCTCTGGCCCAGTTGACCAAACACAACCAGAGTTGTGCTTGTGAAGTGGAGGAATAGGGCTCCATTTTACTGTGTGTGCTTTATTTCTTGGGCTGCGTTGGTGCTTGAAGAAATTCTAGACATTTGAGCCCATTCATTCATTCCAGTCATTCATCTAAGTTCCATCACTCATGTATTTATTTAAGTTTTATATTTAATTTTTTTTCTGGCCCTCGACACTGTGCCAGATATTTGATATGGCCTTTCGGCCAAAAAGTTTAGAGACCCCTGCTCCAGTCTAAAAGCATTCCAAGCTCTAAAAGCAGCACTCCAGGTCACCCAGTGAGCTGCCTGGCTGACCACTGATTCAGTTTCTCCCAAGTCCAATTTTGACATTTTATCCTCTGTGATGTCACAGTGGCACAGCACCTGGAGACATCCTATGTAGATTTTTAATTTTTGGAAGATGGAGCATAGAATAGTCAAGTACAAGAAAAGTTCCCTCTGTGATGTGCTCCCTTTTGTGGTTATTTATAATAATATTATGAATTACTGAATAACAAAGACAATGGACTAATGACCTAGAAGAGCTTTCATTCCCCTTTGAAAGTATTTGGTGTGTCCTGCGAGACTCTTGAAATTAGCTAATGCTTCCTATGGGGAAAAAAGTATCTTCTGGCAAACTGCTACATGCATATTACAAGGATATTATACTTATCTGTGTGGTTCAAAAATCCCTTTCCCAATTAGATTTGCTAAATAATAAACTTTCTTCACCATAACAAAAGCATTCAGTTCCATTAAACCTTATAACTATAATTTTGAGAATAAAGCACATCAGATAGAAAATGGAAGAAAGAGTAAATTAGCAGCTTCCTATAACTGGAAGTCATACGCCCTTACAAATATTGTGTAAGCTTCTGAAGTGAATCTGAGCTGACCAAGGTGAGAGTTTATACCCCATAAAGTAAATCCCCTGAATATATGCCCAATTGTGAACTCTGTACATACGAGTATAGTCCTTAACTGAGTGGGATAGTAGCACTTCCTCAGAACAAGCAGGTTTTGGAGGTACTCTTGGATTCAACTTTTCTCCTGCAGGTCTTGGTGGTAGTTGTGGTCCTATTTGCACCGCAACATTTGGCATTCCAACTGCAACCTTTTCTGGGAAACATAGATCTAGTCACTATCATCCATGCCTTGGTCATATTCCAATTCAGTGTGACAGTAGATATTCAGGTGTACTAGAGCAACTTTTTCCCCGCCCTTCTTGTTCACAGGCTTTCTCAGAGGCCTATATGATGAAACAGGAACCTCCATTTGAGGAGGGCAGGAGCGATGAGGACAGAGCAATTCTTTTCATCATTAGTTCTTTTCTCTGTTGCCTGCCTGGGTGCTCCTTCCTCATAAGAAGAGCCCATGGCCTATCAGGCCAATGGCCTATCTAGTCCAGCTTCCTGTATCTCACAGTGGCCCACCAGATCCCTCTGGGAGTACAGAAGACTGCAAGATACCTGCACGGTGTTGCCACTCCCTTGCACCTGGCATTCTGAAGTAGCCTACTTCTAAAACCAGGAGGTTGCACATATCCATCATGGTTTGTAACTTGTGGTGGACTTTTCTTCTAGAAATTTTTCCAATCCCCTTTTAAAGGCATCTAGGTCAGACGTTATCACCACATCCTGTGGCAAGAAACTCCAGACTTTCCACTTCCGAGCTGGGTAGATAAATATTATCTTTTGTCTGTTCTAACTCTCCCAACACTCATTTTTAGTGGATGTCTCCTTCCTCAGTGTGGGAGGGAATGGGGAAGGACTGTTGCCTCACACCTTCCAATCCATATAGGAAGGTAAAGAGCAGCAGACTCCAGTTGCTACTATCTAAGTACTCTGCCAGTGCTGAGGTAGGAGCATCCAACCAGCCAGGAAGCCAAAAAAGGGAACAGGTAGGATGCTCCTGGAGAGCATCCTACCTACCTTTCACCTGGAGAGAGGTGAAAAGCGGTGTGCCCCAAGGATCTGTCCTGGGACCGGTGCTTTTCAACCTCTTCATAAATGACCTGGAGACAGGGTTGAGCAGTGAAGTGGCTAAGTTTGCAGACGACACCAAACTTTTCCGAGTGGTGAAGACCAGAAGTGATTGTGAGGAGCTCCAGAAGGATCTCTCCAGACTGGCAGAATGGGCAGCAAAATGGCAGATGCGCTTCAATGTCAGTAAGTGTAAAGTCATGCACATTGGGGCAAAAAATCAAAACTTTAGATATAGGCTGATGGGTTCTGAGCTGTCTGTGACAGATCAGGAGAGAGATCTTGGAGTGGTGGTGGACAGGTCGATGAAAGTGTCGACCCAATGTGCGGCGGCAGTGAAGAAGGCCAATTCTATGCTTGGGATCATTAGGAAGGGTATTGAGAACAAAATGGCTAGTATTATAATGCTGTTGTACAAATCTATGGTAAGGTCACACCTGGAGTATTGTGTCCAGTTCTGGTCGCCTCATCTCAAAAAAGACATAGTAGAAATGGAAAAGGTGCAAAAGAGAGCGACTAAGATGATTACGGGGCTGGGACACCTTCCTTATGAGGAAAGGCTACGACGTTTGGGCCTCTTCAGCCTAGAAAAGAGACGCTTGAGGGGGGACATGATTGAGACATACAAAATAATGCAGGGGATGGACAGAGTGGATAGGGAGATGTTCTTTACACTCTCACATAATACCAGAACCAGAGGACATCCACTAAAATTGAGTGTTGGGCGGGTTAGGACAGACAAAAGAAAATATTTCTTTACTCAGCGTGTGGTCGGTCTGTGGAACTCTCTGCCACAGGATGTGGTGCTGGCGTCTAGCCTAGATGCCTTTAAAAGGGGATTGGACAAGTTTCTGGAGGAAAAATCCATTATGGGGTACAAGCCATGATGTGTACGTGCAACCTCCTGATTTTAGAAATGGGCTATGTCAGAATGCCAGATGCAAGGGAGGGCACCAGGATGAGGTCTCTTGTTATCTGGTGTGCTCCCTGGGGCATTTGGTGGGCTGCTGTGAGATACAGGAAGCTGGACTAGATGGGCCTATGGCCTGATCCAGTGGGGCTGTTCTTATGTTCTTATGTTCTCCTGTCTCAATTCCACCATCTAATGGTGCCTCCAAACATTCAACTGCAGGGGCTACAACGTTCAGTCTTGCTCTCATGGTGATCCTGTTTGCAAATTGTTTGCAGTGGCAGGGCTGTTTGGTGCTTCTTTGTCTCTGAGAGACTGACACGCCCCCCCCAACAGTCACTTCAGTCAGCAGAAAGAATAAGGGGCATGGCAGTGGGCAGTAATAGGGGGAAGGAAAGATTGAGAAGGTGTAGCAAATCGTAATGTCACTGGGCTCAGTGCGCTGGTCAGAATGTCTTAGGGCACAATCCTAACCAGGTCTACTCAGAAGTAAGTCCTATTCTGATCAATGGGGCTTACTCTCAGGAAAGTGTGGTTAGGACTGCAGCCTTAGTGGGTCTGATGTTTAAGCGCCTGTAGTATGGGGATCCCTGGTAAAAGGTGGCAATCTCTGGGTGTAAACTGGATTGGCAAGTAAGTGAACTTCCCCGGACCTTTCCTTTGGGTAGGATATCTGGGTTGGTTGCCTGGCTCCTTACTTGGAGTGCATTTTTTCCAAGCTGACATTTCCCCCTTTAAGAGCTCAGTGGAGAGCTCTGATTCACCCACACCTGGAATTGAAGCAGCGAGCCAAAGAGCATGTTGAGAGGTGTGGGGATTAATGTGGCTCGTTCCCATATGCAAGCTAGACTTCAGGCACTAGGCTGCCAAACATAGGCTGCCAAACTCATCCCCCACCACAGGACAGGGCAACAGCACCATCCACGGGTGCCACATCCCACCTAATTGCCACCAGGGCAGGTAAGTGATGCGCTAGGTGATGGAGGGTCAGGGGAGGGTGGAACGGAGGTGGAAAGGGTGTGTTTGGGGTAGGGAAGGGCAGGAAGGGGGCAGTTCAGGCCTGGGAAGGCGCAGGGACAGAAGATGAGGCCTCTGCCATATCCTAACCCTGTCCCAAGCTTGAAAGCCCTACATGGGGCTACTCAATTCTGCGCAAGTGTAATCTGAGTAGCCCCATTGAGCAGGCTAGGGGTAACTGAACAAATAATAATAATAACAACTCGGTATTTATATACTGCCTTTCTGGTCATTGGATTACTCCTCTGACTTTATTCATGGCGGTTTACATAGGCAGGCGTTTCTAAATCCCTCAAGGGGATTTTTACAATCATAGAGGTTCTCTCAAGAACCAACAACATTTCAGAATGGATCTTCCTGGTTTGGTCTCACTTCTGGCCTCCAGTTCTCCCACGCAGGCTGGCAAGCAGCTCCATCTCTCACATGGAGGGCAAGACATTTCTTGCTCACACCAAGAGCAGGTGGAATCACTCAGCTTGGCTTGTCAGCTGCTTCAAGGTTCCATTCTCAGCCGTTCAGGGAGCTGCCGGTATCCTCGAACTGGCAACCTTCTGTTGTTATCTTCGGGCTAGCGGAGGCTCTACCCTCTAGACCAGACCTCCTGCCCATGCGTATGTGGACAGCGTTCAGTTTCATCTGCTGTTGTGAGCGAAGAGTCCATGACTCGCTGCAGTACAGAAGTGTACTCAGGACGCAAGCTCTGTAGACCTGGATCTTGGTATGTTCCGTCAGCTTCTTGTTGGACCAGACTCTCTTTGTGAGTCTGGAAAACGTGGTAGCTGCTTTACCGATGCGTTTGTTTAGCTTGGTATCGAGAGAAAGAGTGTCAGAGATTGTTGAGCCAAGGTACACAAAGTCATGGACAACCTCCAGTTCATGTGCAGAGATTGTAATGCAGGGAGGTGAGTCCACATCCTGAACCATGACCTGTGTTTTCTTAAGGCTGATCGTCAGTCCAAAATCTTGGCAGGCCTTGCTAAAACAATCCATGAGCTGCTGGAGATCTTTGGCAGAGTGGGTAGTGACAGCTGCATTGTTGGCAAAGAGGAAGTCATGCAGACATTTCAGCTGGACTTTGGACTTTGCTCTCAGTCTGGAGAGGTTGAAGAGCTTTCCGTCTGATCTGGTCTGGAGATAGATGCCTTCTGTTGCAGTTCCAAAGGCATGCTTCAGCAGGACAGCGAAGAAGATCCCAAACAAGGTTGGTGCAAGAACACAGCCCTGCTTCACGCCGCTTCGGATGTCAAAGGGGTCTGATGTGGAGCCATTGAAGACAACAGTGCCCTTCATGTCCTTGTGGAAGGATCTGATGATGCTGAGGAGCCTGGGTGGACATCCAATCTTGGGGAGAATCTTGAAGAGGCCATATACATAAACACATATAGTGTTTATGTTGTTGATATTGTAAACTGCTCTGAGGCTTGAAGTAAAAAGGGACATACAAACATAATAAATAAAATAAGCATAAACCTTAGAATATTTCTTAAGGTGCAAATCAGGGACACGTTAGTCCATATAGTAAATGATAGATATGCTGCAGTGGTGAATTAGACTTTGGGAGTACAGACCAAGATTGCTTCTGGTGTTCATAAGCATTTTCATAAACCTCTCAGTACTGATGATGTCAGCAGAACCTGGCTATTGAATTATGGATTAAATATTTAATCACAGTTCAGCCATTACTATACATATTCCCATTTTTTCTCCTCTGTCTCCTGAAAATTGACAAAATTTGATGCACATTGGAAAAGAACAGATATCTAATAAATAAAATTTTATTTTGCTACCTGGTACATCAGGATAACAACAAACAATTATAAAGGATGTTTTAGTACCTCGTAATGGAGGCATTGTCGGGGGGAGGATTGGTGAAAAGGTCAAAACCTATTTTTCAAGGCATTAAAAGATTTTTGTGGTGATAGCAATGAAGTTTCTAGCACATATTGGCTGACCTGGTATAGTATCCTGGGGTGTTCAACATCTTTATCAATGACTTAGATGAAAGATTAAAGGGAATCCTTAGCAAATTTGAAGTTTACACTATCAGGTGGCCTTGATAGAATGGAATCCTGGGCTGAAACTAAAAAAATGAAGTTCAGCAGAAACAAATGTAAGGTTCTGAACTTAGAGAGAGAAAAAACAAAGGCATAAGTATAGAATGAGTGATATCTGGTCTGAGTACAATATACAAAAGGAATCTTGGAGTTGCAGTGAATAACAAGGTCAACATGAGTCCACTGTTTGATGGGGCTGCAAATAAGGCTAATGCAAGTTTAGGTTGTAGTAGTAGAACTACAATTTACAGTAACTTCCAAGTTGTAAGAAGTAGCGGTTCCATTTTACTCCACACTGGTCATGCCTCACCTAGTGTACTATGTCAAATTCTGGGCACCAAACTTTGTAAAGAATGTAGCCAAGCTGGAGAAAAGAAGACAGTGAAGATGGTCCTATGAACTCAAGTCCTATGAGGAAATATTGTCAGAACTTGTATGTTTAACCGGGAGGAGAGAAGGTGTGGGGAGGAACGTGATAGCACTCTTCAAATACATGAAAGGCTGTCATATGCAAGAGGGTAAAGATTTGTTTTCTTCTGCCGTAGGAAGTAGAACTAGATCTAATAGGCTTAAGCTGCAGTAGGAGAGATTTTGATGAATATCAAGAGAAATGTCTTAACTGTAAAAACAGTTTGGTGATGGAACAGGAAATTACCAAGGGAATTGGTGGGTTCTCCCTTGCTTGAGGTCTTCAGGCAGAGGCTTGACAGGTGCTTTTGGGACATGCTTTAGAGAGGATTTTCCTGCTTCAGGCATGCAATTGGACTAGATGGTCTTGAAGGCCTCTTCCCACACTGCAGTTTTATAATTCTGAAATTTAGAAGGCTGATATAATGAGCAGAAGATGATTGTGGGGAAGAATTGCACCCTCGCAACTTCACATCCACAGCGAAATGGAACAACCAAACCAAGTTCCAACAGGAAAACCGGCATCCCTTTGTAGGGGCAGGGTTTCTGTAGCTCCTGTTATAAACACATCTCTATCAGAGATTGAAGGGTGATTGAGCACAAATGCTAAGGGTTTAGAGTTGTTTTTTTTTAAAACCAGGCCATTTACTAAACGTAGAGAAGTCAACCACAGAAAACCAACAATACTATGCATTGTCTATCACTGTGCTACTTTGATATCATATGACTCTGAAAGTCAACCTACTTTGACCAAGGCTATCTGCCCTGTTTTTCCTTAGGTAATTTGAGTTGTTAAGTTCCAATATAATTAAGTTTATTCTACATAAATTCTTATTAGCACAAATATTATGGAGTAAGCATAATTAAAGCATTCAGATATTTCTGTAAAATTACAATAGATAATTAATACTGGATAATTTTTAAATCATCATAAAAATGTACCATTGGTGAAAAGATTGACAACTAGTTTTAAAAATATTTACTTCAATATTGATTTTGACACTGCCCTTATTAGGGACCGCTGTGAATGGTATATATGTTTTACTAACCATTACATTAGGCAGTTAAATAATGACTATGTATATAATCAACAATTAGATTCCATTGAACGCCTACAGACACTAGCAAAAAGGTCTCAGAAAAATGATTAAAAATGAAGCAAAACATACCATTTAAATCATAGAAAGAGAACTAACTAGACAAAAAGGGATAATGATTGCAGTCTGATTAGTACAGCAGAAAGAGCACTTAGAAAGTTCACATTAGGACCCTGGTAATTTAAAGTATTTAAAAATAACTTCAGTCTCTATTTTTTGTTGATTAAAAAGGTCACTGGCAAACCAATGTATTGCATTCATTTTATGTTCAAGGCAACTGGAGCAAATGGGGAGCTGTTGCTTAAAGTCCTCTCATTGACTCTGAGCAGTTCCTGTTGATATGAAACAGAGTCAAGCTGTCACATTAAGGGCAATGTATTGTAGCTCAGTTTCTCACAAGGGTTAAGACTGTACTTAGCTGTTTATTTACTAAAGGCCAGTTCGCATTATCACACTCACAAAGAACAATACAAGTTTGGACTTTACACCCATAATCCTTGATCAAGGCAGTCTCATAATTGTCATTATCATGACTGTTCTCTGGAGTTATGGTAATGGAGACAGTTGTGACTTATTTATTTAATATACCACCATTCCAGAAAGCTCAAGTCTGTGCACAATGAATAAAAGAAATCAACATTTCAATATAAGTTATTTAACTACAGTTAGGGTGCAAAGAGTCCATTTCCATTGTCTACAGATAATGTCCACAGAATAGGTTGACATCTATTCCCCCCCCCCCTTGCATCCTCTCAGAGGGGTGAGTGGGGAAATGTGGGAAGAATGCTGAAGATGCTGTACTTTGAAGTGAAGATGCCCTTTCTGTATGATCTGGGTTGTCATGAAGTAGAAATATCCTTCCTGTAAGATACAGGTTGTTGAGAATTGTGAAACTGCTTGAAGTAAATAGAGTGCTGTCCTGCCAGTGACGTAAAGCGGACAGTTTTTGGTGCCAGCACGGAGAGTTGCTGCTCTGGGAACCAAGGGAGAGTAACCTGCCAGGTGACCCATTATCTGATGAGAACAGGCTGCAAGGAGAGACTAGGTGCTGTCAGTTTGGAGCCTGGGCAGATACATGGGAATTAGAGGCTATGTGCTGTGGTAACAGAGGTGCAGACCATGACTTGGCAGAATTAAGGGATATTGAATGGACAGAACCAAAAAGGGGATGAGTTATATAACTGGAACAGGTAAGCCTGGGAAAGTTGTGACTGGAGTGCAGCAGGACACTCTGTCTGTTTGAAAATGGACCCTGCATTATGGGACTTTACTTGCATTTAGGATTTAGACACATACAGTTGGCCTTTGGTATCCATGGGGATCCATTCCTGGACCTTCTGTGGATACCAACATCTGTGAATAATGGAATCTGTAGGGAGGGCCTAAATGACCACCTGGACACAACCGGAAATGCCCTCTTGTTGCGTCCAGGAGGTGTTCTGAGGCAAGGGGTGGTTGTGTTGTCAACAATGGTTGCTGTAATACACACTTAATACAACTAATAATTTCCACCCAAAAATAATACAGGTATTTATATACCACCTTTCTTGGTCGTCAGATTTCCCCTCAGACTTTATTCAAGGCGGTTTACAAAGGCAGGCTGTTCTAAATCCCCGTAGGGATTTTTACAATTGAAGAAAGTTTCTGTCTTTCAAGAACCACAACATTTCAGATGGATCTTTCTGATCTGGTATTACATTCTGGCCTCCCGTTTCCTCCTACGCAAGCTGACAAGCAGCTCCTTCATCTCCCACATGGAGGGCAGCCAAGACACTTCTTCGCTCACACCAAAGAGCAGGTGGAATAACTTGGCTCGGCTTGTCAGCTGCTTCAAGGTCTCACTATTCACGGTGCCGGTGGCCTCGAACTGGCGACATGCGGATGTTATCTTCAGGCAAACGGAGGCTCTAGACCAGACCTCCTGCCTGTATGGCTGTATCATTGTGCAAGGCTGAAGAATAGCTGTCAATCATGCTGGGATGAAGAGCACCTACCAAATCAACGGTAAAGAAGTAATTGTGGGGATTATGACTGTAGTTGTAAAGTGTGGTGACATCAGTATTTAGTGTTTTGAACAGAAGACTTTTAGGTGTCTTATTTCCACACTGAAAAAGTCATACATCTCTGCAGGATAGGGTCCAATCCTATCCAACTTTCTAGCACTGATGCAGCCATACCCATGGGCTGTGCGCTGCATCCTGTAATAGGGAGAAACCTCAAGGTAAGGGAATGTTTGTTCCCTTGCCTCAGGTCTGCACTGCAGCTGCACCAGTACTGGAAAATTGGATAGGATTGGGCCCTTTGTCATCTGTAAAAGGTTTTCTGTGGGGTAGGGTGGTTGTTGCTCAAGATGCCCTGTATTGGTCAACAAAACACTCACACAGCAAATCCTCAAATACTTTGCACATCTACAGCATAGATACATCAGTGTAAAATACTAATTCTTCCAGGTTCCTTAATTCTCAATTTGGTAATGTCTTTTCTTTTGGCAATGTTAACTCTCAGTTTGGTAATGTAAAGATAGTTCTTTCTTTTCTTCTTCCTCTTACAAAACAAGAAAAGAAGTTTAATACTTTTATAACCAATGATATCATTAAGGCAAAACATTGTTAATCGTGTTAGGGTCAGTGACAAGAGCAAATGTGGGATCTGCGCATAAGGAAACAATAATTGAGATGTAACTTTTAAAACATAAATTTGACTTATTTGAAAAATGTTGAATTAGGAAACTCATGAATAAATACTCTGACATAATCAGAATTATGTGACTAGAAATTGACCTACTTAGCATGCAGTCTGCCTGTGAATCCCCTAGCTAATAGCATGCTAACCTAGCATGCGATGCTTTATCTTGCAGTGCACTAATCTGCATGCAAATGTTAAATTATTAGGCTGTTTTCTTACAAAAGATTTGATGTGGTCAATTTTATTCAAAAACGATGGGAGGTAGGCATGTGGAAAAAGCCAACAATGAGATGAATCTGCTGTTGATGGCTCAGGTGGGGCTCCCAGGAAGAAAATTGTGCCATCGTTTTGTCAGTATATCAAAAGCTGCAGTGTTGTTCCTATAAATAGTGTTGGAAGTGAATGCACATTTCATTAAGGGAGAGCATGAAAAAGCACATCGGCAAGGGTATTGTGAAATAGCCTGTGAAGTACACAATTTCTTCCTCTTTTGAAGCTCAGCAAAATCTTGATATGAAACAAGCTCATGCACACTGACACAAATATGACTTGTGCTGTTCTGCATACATCTGGCCAGATTTTTCTGCAAGTGGCGTGATGAAGTTTTTCATTTTTTGTTTATTTTATGTTAGCACAATATAAGCAGCAGTGGTGTGGGAAGCTCTGACCTTTCTTATTTATTATTTTATTTTATCTCATTTCAACTTTCTGCTCATGTCTTCATAAGTTGACCTTTTCGAAGGATTTTGTGGTGAGGAGGAAGATTTTGCTTCGACTTTAAGAGATGGAAGGAATTTTGGATTCACAGCCTGACCAAAGCTTCTTTAGTGTCCAGGAATGCAGTGCTGCCAAAATAGCGACCGCTGCATCCATTGAGGCCAGGGAAGCACTGCCATGTCTCCTCGGGGTAAAGAAACATATGTTTCCTTACCCCATGCAAGATCCAGGTGGCCTTAATGGACCTTCTCACTTCTGCACCCGCTACTGAGCGAGTGCTTCAGTGGTCACCTAGAGAATGATGCATCCTATAAAGATCTCAAATTGCAGGCAAAAGCAAGAACCCCACTCCAGAACCATTCTGCAGACATGCACTATTTGGCACTAGATACAAAAGGGAGAGGATTATACCAAGGGCTGGCTAATGTGGCTAACATGAATGTGGTGCATCAAGTACTTCCTTGGGGGGGGGGGGAGTTGATAAATTGATGAAGCTCCCTACCATCACCACCATCCTCCAGCATGCCACCAATGGAGTCCCTCTGGTAGGTTCTCACTGAGAAGAGGTGTGACGTGGAAGGAGAGGGGGGAAAAGTAAAGTGGTCCTGCTGCTGCTGTCACTGCCTCCTCACACTCTTTGCCCATTTGGCTGTGGCTCAGTGGGCCGGGAGAAGTGGGACATAGCGATTCTGCCCCTTAAGTTCCCTTCTGTGCCATCTCTTTGCTCATCTTCCACACAGGTCTTCTTTAAAATGAACAGGAAAAACCCAGCATGCTCCAGTCCTGCTCATTTCGTAAAAATGACGAGCAGTGACGAGACAGGAGATGGGCAGGAGGTCTGGGCTAGAGGGTTGAGCCTCCATTTGCCTGAAGATAACAACCGAAGGTCGCCAGTTCGAGGCCACTGGCACCGTGCGACCTTGAAACAGCTGTCAAGCTGAGCTGAGCTATTCCATCTGCTCTGAGTGTGGGAGGATGGAGGCCAGAATGTGAAACCAGATCAGAAAGAAACATCTGAATGTTGTGGTTCTTGAAAGATAGAAACCTTCTTTCAAATTGTAAAAATCCCTACAGGGATTTAATTTGCCTGCCTATGTAAACCGCCTTGAATAAAGTCTAAGGAGAAATCTGAGGACCAAGAAAGGCGGTATAGAAATACCTGTATTATTAGTATTAGTATTATTATGCCACAGGAGAGGAGTTAAAGTGCAGAATAATCTTTTCTTACTTCTCCTTGCAGCTGTGCCGGACTGGGTGTCCTGTCCCAAAAATTATTCTGTCTCCCAGTGCCCACTTTTTGGCTAATTAACACCCCCTCTTATCTCTAGAAACAACAGCTGTGGTGTGCAAAAGAATGAACACAGAACTCCTTATCTACAGCAATTAGCCAAATTTATTGCTATTTATTATTTATTGTTCCCTGCAATCCCTCTTGTCCTGAGGCTTTCCCTCCCCAAAACTCCACTTAACTCAGTGGGTAAAGGTTCAAAGCCTCCAGTCCAATCCAGTCTTCAAAGCACAGTCCAGTCCAGTCCTCTGCAGTCCAATCCTTCCCATAGCAGTCCACTGCAGCAGAGTCCCTTCCTCTGTGTCAGAGTCCTCCAGCAGGGTCCTGGCAGTCCCCTTCTCCCGGTGTGTCCATCCTGTAGGTCTGGGGTGTCCCGTAGGTGTCGGTGCCGTAGGTCTGGGTCAGGCAGCTCTGGGCTCCTTCTCAAGCTGCCTTTTATCCTTGGATGTCCTATTATCCAAAATGCAGGTCAGCTGTGAGCTACCTAGTTAGTCCCTTGTTAAGTCCAAATTAGGCTCAGGTGAGCCATCTCTTCAGTCCATGTCCAAAGTCCCATCAAGGTCAGATGAAGCTCAGGTGTCCATCAGTCTCCATTGGCCTTGATTGATTACAGCTGTGGAGCCAGCCCTGCCCTTCCCAGAGCTGTCAAACAGCTGTCAAAACATGGAATCGCTGTCAACACCACATCATCTACCTGATGGTCTTCTGATCTTCCATTACACTGGGCAAGTAGAGCATGGAGGTGGTCACAGCAACACCTGAGGCACCTTCTTCTCTTTCTTCTTCCAGTATCACTGGAGGAGGAAGAGGGCTGCCACTGTCCTAAGAGGAAGGGAAAGAAACTTCCCTTTTTTTCTCTCACTTTGTTTGAGGGAAGGATCAGTGAGGAAGCAGGGTGGCTTGTGGCAGAGGGGTGACATTTGCGATCTTCCTCGAGCAGCCCTTTGGCTTGGGCTATGCCTGATTGCACCCATACACATAATGCTGGAACCTTGACTGTATTCATGTACTCTGCAGGAGTGTGCAGCTGACTTCTTTTCAGCTGAAATACTGAGCATTCATCTTGGCTGCCAATTCTTGGCCAATTCATGTGCCCAAGTGATACCAAGTGCAAGGCAGTCCCATTGTACACCCAGCGCATAGCTAGGTAGTCAAACATCTGTATAAATTTATCCCAGGTTGTGATTTTGGCTCACAGAAATCTGTTGCAGGAGTACTACATGAATAGAAATTGTTAACATGGGCAGTAACCTTGGGATTTAGGTGCACTACAGTACCATTCAGTGCCTTTTTGCTTCTTTTGTTCCAGTCTGAGTTCATTTTATTTATTTATGAACATGTCTAATTCTGTTCCATTCTAAGACTCTGAGTCGTGTAAAATGCAAAAGATGAACTATGAATTAAATCTCATACAAAGATACACTAACTTGTTACTACCTTAGCTCTGAGCTTCTAAAAGATGCTTAAGCTTTGGTGAATGTCTAAGGATCGCTGCACATCATGTGAATTGCACAAGGCCACTAAAGAGATACTTCATGATTGTTTTCGTATGGCAGCCATAACAAATAAAGTTATAGCTGCATAAAAGGCACACCTATGTAAAAGATCCTCTGATGTGTGTGTGTGTGTGTGTGTCCCAAATTAATTGGGCTGCTTGAGTGTTCCACCTGAACAATCTTCAGGGGCTTTTCAGGAGTGAGAAGGAATGCTGCAGTAACCACTTCCCCTTCCCTGTTGCTCCTTCCCCTGTCACAATGGTCTTTGGGAAGGTGGGCAATAAGGTTTACAGCCAGCACCACAAAATGGGGCACAAATCTGACACTTTAAAGTGTCAAATTGGAAACACTATTCAAGAGGGAGGGACATCCTTTTGAATTTCTGTATCTCAAATGCTCATAGCAGGACTGGCTGCAGGTTTCAGGAGGCCTACCTGACTGGAGAAAGTCACACTGCCATCACCTCACAAAGGTTATTGGCACAGGAGTAGTCTCAGGGATCAGTCTTGGGGATCAGCATCAGGGATCATCGCAGCTCAGTGATGCCCATCCACCTTTGGCCTTGACTTTTACCAGTCTTATCTTGAATGCTCATCCTATTCATTTACAAATCTACTCTGCAGATCGGCACAGATAGAATGCCCAAACATGATTGGCACTTTGTGGCAAGGCTTGAATAGGAATGCTCCCTCATCGTTTCCTACACTTCCATTCATTCCGTTAGGGCGCAATCCTAATTGTGCCCTGGGCCGGTGCAAATCTCTTGTGCCAGCCCAGGAGGGTCACAAACATGCCATAAAGCATGTTTGTGCCTCTGTGCGAGTAAGCTGCACCAGTGCATGGAGGTGCACTGGCCCACAGAGACCAGATTCAACCCCCACGGTGGCAGCAGTGGGTGATTATGCGTCGGCTGAGCTCGGCTAAAGCAGGGGTTGGGGGGGGCGGGGAGGAGGTGGGAGGGAGATGTTTCAGGGCAGGAGCAGGAGGTGGTTATTCCAAGTGGCGGTGGGGAGCAAGAGGTTGGACCAGGACATGGCAGTTATGCCGGATCCTAACCCTGCTCCCGGGGCAGCACAGAGCGGCTCCAGATAGCTCCATTCTACTTGGCTTTGTGCCACCTCGTAAGGTGGCACAGATCTGAGTAGACCCATTGGGGCCACTGTGGCTCTCCCCAAGGTAAGGGGAAAAGTTTCCCCTTGCCCCTGGCTGAGCCAGAGGCAGCCCCAAACTTGCACTGGATACAGCTCAGGCCTGCCTGTTCCAGAGCAAGTTAGGATTGTGCTGCCCATTCTAGATTCTCAGCAGGCAGGAATTTACACCCAATTAGGACTGCAAACTGTGGACAGTTTTTAACATATCATTTTAAATGTGAATATAATATTGTTTTATAATGAAGTGTCTTTTCTTCCCGATGCTCGCCCTTCTGTTCATTTTGCTTTTTGTTTGTTTGTTTGTTTGTTCATATTATAAGCACTTTAAGCAGAGACATTGATTTATTTTGCTTTTGTAAAGTGCCTAGAACTGTATTTGGCTCTGTAGCAATAATAAATAATGCTCAAATTCTAATATCCGATGTGGTTGATAATGATAATTCCCAAAGTCCCAAATTAAGTTTCTTCTTTTGAACCTATATTTGAGAGTTGCTAGCATGAACACTATTTGATCAACTTGTGGCTTAAATAATCAGTTGTTCCCATACATTGTTTAGTCCTTGATTTCTAAATTTAATCCCATGACATCCACCTAGTCCGTTTATCTAATAATGCACCCAGTTTCTGCATCTCTGTAGACAACAACGGAGTAATTCTGTTATTGAATAATTCTTTGTGAGAAACTAAGAAGACTTCGTTTTCAAATCCTATCTTACAAGAAGACCTACTGTTTGTAGAAACCTTTAATTTTGATTCTGTTCATTTTATTTTAGTGGATCTTTTGCTCCCTGAATGTGCCATACATAAGGCACTGTTATAAACATTTAAAACAAAAGTATCAGTAAGTAATTCATACTTACAGCACCGTCCTAGGCATATCTACTCAGAAGTAAGTTCCATTGTGTTCAGTAGGGCTTACTGCCAGGAAAATGCGCATAGGATTGTAGCATTACAGCATTGCATAGCACCCCTCTTTCAACCTTGGGAATGCAGTATAACATACTGGGGTTTTTCTTTCCTTGTTCTGTCCTAGGGTGAGTGGTGACAGTCCTTCTCCTCCCCTTTTCTTTTTTTGTTTAACTGTCTCCTGCTGCCACTTTGACAATAGGAATGACAGTAGGGAGCAAAAATGAAAGCAACCAATTCAAAGAAGCACTTTGCCACTGTTGTAATTTTGAAATTGACAGCATTTTTTTAGCCCAAAGTTGCAGGGAAAATGCAGCTTTCCTCTTGGCCTCCTATGGCTTCTCCAGCAGGGAAAGACATTCTGTGATGTTGAGGAAGCAGTGGGAGGCCAACATGAAAATAATTTCTCATTTGAACATTGGATTGCAAAGGAAAGCAGTGATTTTTGCTTGCCACAGGGACAAGTACTCGGACTTCTCTGCTTTCCCATTGGCAAATAAAAGGCTTTTAGCCTTTGCTTGAGGATCGGTTTATTAACCCAATTCATTTTTCTTCTAAATACTCCTAGTTCCTTACTATCTGTGATTGCACAAATTGTTTTTTATTAGTACTATTCGTACCTGGTTGCTGGGGGCAGACGGGGGAACTAAATTTTATCACTTGAGGCTATCTAGATATTATTACACATTGATAGGTTATAAACATTCAGTTCACTTTGGTATAATACAAACTTGCAATTTGCTGCTTGCCTGGGGCAAGAAACAATTATACCCAGATGAGCACATAAGTGGCAAACTGTACCTGATGTGGTGATATCAGGAGCTGCACATGCAGCCAGAACAGCTCTGTAACATGTTTAGCATGTGAAGCTGCCTTTGGCCATTGGTACATCTACACTGTACCAATTGTCTACATTGACTACAGTGGCTCTCCACGTTTCAGAGTAGATAGAACTGGATGTTTCCGCAGATGCATACCTTTCTGTTTGCTTAGGAAATGGAACTATGGGAGCTGTGGATTGGAAGGGGAGAAAGATGGTGCAAGTGCATGTGGAAGGGAGAATCTGTACATACCTCCTCCCATCAGAAACTCCCCTACGCTGTCTTGCTATGCTTGCTAGATCAGTGGTTCCCAAACCTTTTCGCACTGGGACCCACTTTTTAAAACAACACACTATCAGAACCCACCTAGGTTTACGAGACATTAAAAAAGGAGATCTAGAAAGAAATAATATTTTTATTTATTTACATTTCATTATATTTTTTTTTATTACTATATTAGGGAACTGACTCTTTGCAGGGCAATTAGCAGCTATCTGATATTTAAAGGATTGAGGCTATTAGTCAACTGATCTTGCCATCATCTGTATTTGCATTGGAGACTCTGCTCAGTGCTGTGTGACTCACCAAACATTAGATCATGACCCACAGTTTGGGGAGCCACTGTGCTAGACTTATGTCTTCAAGGCCCAGCCTGGGAAGCAGAATAAAAGCTGTGAGAGGAAAGGGAACATTTTCAGATGAAAATGGGCATTTAGGAGAGAGATTAAGAGCCCCACCCATCTCTGCTAATCCTCCTTTGTAAGTTTCCTTTGCATAGTTGTTGAAGGAAATATGAGTTTGAGACTCCTGTATTTCCCTTGCAATGCTGATTCTCTTAGGCAGGCTCAGGGGATCCCTGAAGCAGACTCCTGCACACCTGCATTTGTATAGGCTCTTTCTGCTTCCAAATGAAAAGCCAAGAACAACAAAATTCCATTAAAAGACCAGTGTGATAAACTCTTTTTGCAAAGGTGTTTATGCAACGGGGGGGGGATGGGGACGGGACAACTCACAGAAGATTCTGTTTTAGGAACAATTAACTTGTTCCATTGTTTATCTGCTTTTACAACTTCAGTTTCCCCTGCATCCTGGTGTTCAACCAGACTTTATTGTCAAATTAGGTGTTATACATACTGAAGTTCCATTTGCCTTGGGTATTTGTTTTTGTTTAAATTGAAAGCAGGGCTGGTCAGGTTTTCAGAATGATGGAAAGAAAAGAAGGGCAGGAAGACATGTCTTAACCCTTCCTACTCTGATCATTTGCAGCTCAAAAATCATTGATCCCAAGCTGATGTTCACTTCATGAGTGGGTGCAATTTTGACTGTAAAAGTGACAAGAAGGAAAAGGGTTAAGTACCCCCTTTACCACTGTTTTATTCGTGATTGCAGCCTTCAGTTTCTTTTTTCTCAAAAGAAAAAAAATTAAAAAGGTCAGAAGAAAGAGACATGGAACTCTCAGTAATTATTATTTTCCCCTAAGTTTTGCCAAGGCTCTCCTGGACTTAGCCACTGAACCTGTTTTTCAACACTGAGTTCTCAGACATGTGGAGTTACAGTAAAGAACAGTCAGTCCTAATAATGTGTAGGTCTTATGTTCTTCTCCACTGATAAGCCACTGTCTGTCCAAGCTATCTGGTATTTGGAGGTAGGGCTTACAGGTCAAACTGCTCTTAGAGCTTTCATTTTAGAATTTAACCACAGCATTCTGCCAACAACAACATGAATTGATTTCCTCATTCTGTTCTTTCAGTGGTATTTGATCTCCTTCATGTTTACTTGACAACTATTGTGTTCCCTTCTTAATCCCCTCTTATGGCTTCATGAGCTGCACTGCATTGTGCAAACATTCACTATATACAACCTTATACACACTTAGTTGGGAGTCAGTCCTGTTGAACTCTGTGGGACTCTGCTTCTAACTAAATTGATGGGTAGGATCAGGCTGCATGATAGCAATCCTGTGCCCACTTATATAGGGCTAAGCCCCACTGAACAGGGTAGGATTTATTTCCGACCATTGAATCAAGCTCCATTTGCCGTGGTTTTTCACATAGATAGTTTCTGAAACTAGGTTTGTTTCTGTACTACAAGTGCCCATCTGTGCTACAGACGGACTGATGATTTCCTGAGTCTAAAATTAACAAACATTGTAGAAGAAACAGAATTGAAATATAATTGCTTCTGGCTGTTCGGTGTTTTTGGAATAACTGTATTATTCCTTCATCTTGAAGTCCTATCTTCAAATTAAAATTGATCAGTCAGCTCTTTAAAGCTAGAGTGTGAAATTTATCATGTTTCTTTGCTTTCATTACTGTGGAAAACATGTACTCGGTCAGTGTCTCCTCCAGTAGCCTTCTACTAAACATTCTCTCATTGAGATTTATCTAAAAGTTTAATCAAATATAATTTATACAGAGGTCATCCCAGTAATTTTGCCCTCTTGTCTTAATCACAAATTCTCCTTTGCGCTATTAAGAAATAATTTAATTATCCATTAGTCTAACTCACAAGAATGATGAAGAGTACAACTTGAATTTGTACTGATATTTGCTTTAGAAGAAGAAAAGAATTAAAACACACCCAGCAAATATATCTACGCTGATATATGCAAATGGCTTCTTTTTGAGAGTCATGTCTGGTATTGTGGGAGGCTTGTAATAAAATGGCAGATTGCAAATAAACACAGGAAATACTACTTTATTATACCCTTGACGCTAGGACTTGAGATGTACAGGTGCATTTGAATATACTACTGCTGTTCAAGTGTTAATCATGCAAAGTCCTTTAAAAAGCTCTCAACTGGAGTTGACCATGAATGACAATGCTAAACAAAATGAAACCACTGCTGAGATCATAATCTAAACACATTGATGCTACAGTTAAGGTATCATTGTATTCACACTTCAAATTATTATTTTTTTCTTCAAATGCATCCTTAATGGAAACTCAGCTAAGCTTTTCAATAATTTTAGAAAATAGTATTTTTGGGTACAAAGCCTTATCTTCTTGCAGTCAGTGGGAGTCTGGCATTTTTTTGTATATGGGAATGAAGTCCACTGTGATGTCTTCTTTCAAAACAAAAAAAATATACACACCTCGGTAGAAAGGAATTTCCAACTGTTCTGGTAAGCAGGTGTTAGAAGAATTCTGCTGGGAGTATCAAGTTGATTGCTGTTGACATGTGAAGACAGGAAGGGCTGCTTAGAGTTCACCTGCAATCTGAAGCAGGTGTCAAGCAGCTTCTGAAACAAGCAGAGAGGCTACATTGCTGGACAAGCTCGAGGGCTTTGAAGAAGTCAGTTATGACGGCCAAGGGACTTTAACTAGATGTGAAAATCTCTCCACTGCCTAAGATAATGAAAGATCTGTTAATTAACCAAGTGACTTTTGACACTACAGCATGTGCTTTCTATAGCACTTGATAAATTATCTGGAGTGGTGGTGGTGGTCATGGTGGGGAGGAAAGCAGGAGTATTGTCCAACTACACACATTTCTGATAAGACCAAGGACTGAATTCTTAAGTCCTGTCCTAAATATTTTCTCCTGAACAACTCTTTTAGGAAATGTGAACTTGACGGTAATGTTCTGTTTGACTCGCAGATTGTATAGCTATTTGCATGCATTTCCCTATCAGTTCTACCATTTGGTTTCTCATTCCTTGGGTTCAAATCCTCTACATGTTTCCATGAGAGCAGGTCCCACTGACCCCTGTGGGTCTTACTTCTGAATAGTCATGCAGCAGATTCAGGTGACATTTACAAATGGCATTTGGGCTCAGTGGACCATTAGCAGGGTGTATAATCATCCATGGTGTGTAAAAAGTGGGTCCAGATTGTTCTCATTTTTGCAGTTTGGAGAGGAAGGGGGAGGTGAAGAGGGAGAAAACTTAGTTTTAATTAATATTGTTATTTATTACTCCTATTATAGATTTCTTTTCTTCAGAACTTCTTATTTCCATCTTTGGGGACCTAGATTACACTTCATTGCATTTTAATTAGTTCTTTCCAGTTGGTAGGAATTACCCTTCTCTTGCAGAATTTATATTAAAATTGTTCATCTAAAAGCATATCTTTCTTTAGAGAGCAACAGTTATGCTGGATAAATCTCTAGCAGTAGATTGTATCCTGTGGTGCATACAAAAGTGTTGTAATATGTTATTGACTTTAAGACTGAACATGTTAAATGCAGTCAGAACTGGCCCAAGATGTCCTGGCACCTGAGGCAGCATACTGTATGCTTCACCCCCCCCCTTCCCTCATGATGTTCTATCCTCCCACTTCCTGGATTGTACAAGGAAGATGATGAAGTAGTGGAAGAGGAAGGGTAGAGGAGAGATGCTATAGCCCACCACTTAGGTTCTGTTCTCTAGGTACATCACTGCACTACTACATACATAGTGAATATGGAATAGATTTTACACTATGCTTATGTAGATTAAGCATACAGTATGAAAATGCAGATTATTTACAGCTTGACTATATATGGATCACATCCCTTTGAGGTCTGAAAAAAACAAATCATCACAAATTTTTACTTTGAATGTATGATAGAAGGCACTTGGGCAGTTTGAGTATAAAAATCAGGGTTGTGTCATATTGTAGAGCCCTGGCTACTTCAGAGATATTATTGACTTTGCTGATATCATTATACATTTAACAGCTTTCCAATTGGGCAATTCACACTGTGCCCTGAGGGACACTCATTTAGATCAGGGATCTCCAAACGTTTTGGCCAGAGGGCCACATCAAATATCTGGCGTGGTGTGGAGGGCCGGTAAAAAAAAAAAAATTATTTAAATATAAAATTTAAATAAATTAGAGATGGAACATAGATGAGTGAATAAATGAATGAATGGGCTCATTCATTCAACTTCTCTGGCCCTCAGAACACACAATCAGATAATGGTTCTGGTCATGTTCAGTTGAGTGGGCCAGAGGCTTTCAGGGGACAAGAGGTTGGCCGCGGGGCAGAAAGAGGCTTGCTGCAGGCCGCATCTGGCCCCCAGGCAGGGGTTTGGAGACCACTGATTTAGATGAAAGAATATTGTAATTTATAGGATCACTTTTCCAGGTGGTCGGAAATTTTGTGCCTTATCTTTTAAAGAAACATCTTTGTTGCGTGTTGTCTGGGTTTTTCATATCAGTGGTAAATGTCCTTTTTTAATGTGAATGTGAATACCTTTAAATAAGATGGAAAGGGGTCAGACTCATAATTGCACTCAGAATTATGCTCCTAGCCATATATCTTTTCAGTGTCAAGGAAACTGTACACGACGTTTATTTATTTATTTATATTTATTTGTTTTTCACATTTTTATACCGCCCTTTCTCCAAAGAGCTCGGGGCGGTGTACACAGCTGCTCCCCTCCTTTTGTCCTCACAACAACCCTGTGAGGTAGGTGAGGCTGAGAGAAAGTGACTGGCCCAAGGTCACCCAGGAAGCTTTGTGGCTAAGGGGGGATTTGAACCTGGATCTTCCAGGTCTAAGTCCACCTCCCAAACCACTACACCACCCTGGCTCTCTACCTGGTTTGGTAGTATGGCTTTCCAGCAGATTTTAAGCTAAGTCCTACAATGTCCAAAGAGAACGTAAATGATTTAGCTTTACATCATATTATTCAAAGTCCGTCATAAATAGTAATGTGATATTTCTTAACATTAATTTTGCAGTTTACAGAATCCTTTCCTGAATCTGGCAGCCTTGGGCCTGAATGGCTCCACGGTCCACAGGATCCCTAGACTCTAAATTCCACTGCTTATAAATCTGCAGTTGCTCTTGTCATTGAATTTTGACTCAGTCTCTCCTTCTTGATCCACCCTGCCTTTAGCACCATGGCAGACAACTGATATAGTATAGTAGCTGAACTGGGAATCAGACCTTGTTTGGTGTTGCCTTTACCATGAATTTTCACCATGTTCTTAAGCAAGCCACTTCCTCTCAGCCGCAGTTCCCTAACTGCAATATGAGTATAATAATACCTTACAGGACAGTGTCAAGAGAGTAACTCACAGCATAAATGTTTACATCATTTCTTAAAAGCCTGGTTTCTTAATCATGAATGTCAGCGGTTCTCAAACTCCAAAGGAGTTGGTGTTCTGCAGTAAGTCCTTGCAGGGGGAGGGGGGAGGCAGCAACACGATTGCCAGGATTGTGTGGTTTTGGAGGGGTGCACGTGTTTGGCTGGACTTACCAGAGCCTTCTGCAGCCTCCCAGGGGTGCGGGGAGCCCTGCACAACTGTTCACAGGGCTCCCCAAAGCTTAGAAAGTGAAAGCAGAGCGATCGTGCTCCGCCTCCGCAAAACCGGAAGTGTTTTGTACATTTTTGTTCCTCCAGAGGGCAAAGCGTGCTGTGAATGTTCTAATATGTTTTAATTTAGCTTTGAATAATTCCTTTGCATATTCCAGAACTCAGCCCTGGCACTGAAGACAGTTTCCAAGGATGAGTCCTGTTGAAACCTGATACAATTTTAGTTCTGAAAATCGCTGGGCTGCCCCTGGCTTAAGCATTCAGTTCACATCACTGTAAACTGCAAGTTATCTTAGATTTTTGCTCCATTCTTAGATGGTAGAATGATAACACAAGTATGGAAAGTTCATAAGCTGAGTAGCCTCGAAATGTTTTAGATTTCGCCTACACAGTCAGTACATTGAATGCTGAATTGACTGTATTTGTGTAATTATCATTGTTCTTTCACTGTTACATCATTGTTGGTTTTTTGGAGCTACGTAAAGCAGTCAATGATAACAGGGCTGCCTTCTCTTGAGTTGCAAGTTCAAAAATGCAGATACTGTTGAAGAGCTCTGATGATTTACTGGGTGACTGCAAAGGGTAAAGACATCCAGGTGTGATGTTCTAATTCAACAGCAAGCTACATCATTTCCAGTGACAGCAGAGAAATTGTTCCATATGGCACAAGTATGTTGTGAAATAGAACACTTCTGCAAATTAAATGTTAGTCTCAAAGTTTTCATGTCTCTTACACAAAAACTGTTCTCTGATGGCATTTGCAAGTTTCTGTACTTGTAAAGAGTTGCACTTACAGTGGCTGCCCTTAAATATGCAGGGATTTTTTTTCCAATTAAAATGTAGAGCTTCTCTAAGATCCCTTGTTATAGTTCTGGTTCTATACCAGTATTGGGAACTCAAGTCAGTGACTTGGACTCGAGTTGCAAGTCGAGTCTCTCGACTCGAGAGAATATGTGTGATTTTGGGTGACTTGGCAACTCGTGAGTTGCACGTGTGGAAGACTGAAAAAGACTAAAGTCAAGCCCCCCCCGACTCAGCACTCTTCCCCGTGCATGCTGACTCCAGTCTGCCTGTGTCTGGGGGTGCCTGCTTACTGTTTTCACCATGTGGAAAACCTCACGGGACCAACTTTCCAATTGGGCAAGCAGTAGGGAGTTCCAGCAGGGAGGAAGGAAAGGGTTAATGCAAGCAAGAGGGAGAGGTAGGACTGGGCTCTCTTTTACCGTCTCTGATTGGAAGGAAGGAAGGAACGGATTGGACAAAGGATGAGCATTCTCATATTTCTATTGGCTGATGGAGGGCAGGAGGAGGAGCAGAGGAGGGGCAACCCTCATTGAATGGCCAGCGCAAATGGGAGTACTTGTGAGTAGGACTGCCAAGGATCAGGTCATCCTGGTAAGCCTGCCAGCTGGTGCTTGTGACTCTGCTCCCTTTTGCTGCTTCTGTCGCAGCTCTCACTCAGTCCCTCCCACCCCGTTCCAAATGGAAGGGGGCAGCAGGGGACTGAGTAAAGAGAACTCCCAGACAGACAGACATGGCAGCAGCCCTGTTTTTCCCACGTCTGGCTTTTTAAAGGGGGCAACTCAGCCCAGGGAGAGAAAGAAGGCAGGGGAGCAATCATGCTTTGCAGGCATGACTCTGTTGTTACTTGGGAGGGGGATCCTCATTGAATGTGCGGCTGTAGAGGGGCTACTGAACAGAGGTGCAAGGATCTGGTAAGCCTCGCAGCTGCTGCTCATAACCCTCCTCCCTCTTGCCACATTTGTTCCGGCTCTCACTCAGTCCCTCCCACCCCTCCTGCCCTTTACAGATGGGCAGTGACAGCAGGAGAGTGTTCAAAAAGAGAGTTCCGACTCTCTCTCTCTCTCTCTCTCTCTCTCAGCAGCAGCCCCAGTTTTTCCACTTTTTAAAGAGGGGACGACTTGACTTGAGTCCGTTAGAGTCACTAAAGGGTGACTCGGAAAGTGTCCTTGTTATGACTCTTTTTCGAGTCAAGTCCTGGAGGGTGGTGACTTGGTGACTCGACTCGAGTCAAGTCACGTTGGGTTTTCCCATTTCTGAACTCTAGTGATTTTGGTCACTAGTGGTATCAACCTCCCCAAGAGTGTCACCTTACTAACAACTTATTGCAGCAGTTCTCAAACTTTTAGCACTGGGACCCACTATTTAGAATGACAATCTGTCCAGGACCCACTGGAAGTGATGTCATGACCAGAAGTGACATCATCAAGCAAATTAAAATAAATAATTATAAATAATTAAATTAAAGTAAAACAAATAATTCAATAAGGGGAAACCAGCCCTCCTCCAAAGTGAATTCTTTCTGTAGCCTGCCTGCAGTACTCTCCCCAAAAATCAGTGAGATTTTCAGCCCTACCCAGTTCAATTTAAATTCTTATGTTTAAACCAGATCACTGTCAGGATCCACCTGGCTTTGCAAATCTAAAAAAGAAAAAATTCACCTTACCAGCTGAAACCTGTTTTATTCTTTTTATGAGGTGGGGCTGTCTTCTGGAGCATTTGTTGAGATCCACGTTCATCAGATCGGGATCATTCTAGTAGCCTCGCATTCCCTTTTGCCTTATCTGACTATGAGCCAAGGCACGTTTGCTTACTCGCCAGTAAACGTGACCGTGTGGCTTTGTTTTGCTTTCCATAGGACTCAGTGCATTCATCAGCTTGGAGGGAGGGACTTCCTTCATGGGTGTTTTTTGGGAGCTGTGTTCATCAGATTGGGACCATTCTGGTGTCATTGGATTCCTCTCAGCCTTCCCTTTCAGATGGACTAAGGCAAGTTCACCTACTTGCGAGTAAGTGTGCAATATGGCTCAGTTTCGTAAGGCTCCATGCATTTTTGTTTTCTGGTGTTTTGGAATGGAGATATTTCACTCAGATTTTTTTCATTTCATTCTTCTGTAAATTTCACACCGAATGGCATATGACATGATGGTATTATTCCTAAAAACTGCAATTTTAGTGATTTTGGTCTCCAGTGCGTGTCTGTAAATTTCACACCGAATGGCATATGACATGATGGTATTATTCCTAAAAACTGCAATTTTAGTGATTTTGGTCTCCAGTGCGTGTCACCCCCCTGTGCACCTCACCCAGTGCGGTCCGCTCCCCCTGAGACCCCCTAGTGATGCCACTGAGTGGATGGGCATCTCAACCATATTCTACTTTATTGTCCTGCACACAGAGGTATGTGCTGCAACAGAGCCAAACAAACTGAACAAGCAGTGCAAGCCTGTCTGTTTCGGTCTCTAGTACCTTCCATTACAAATGTCCTCTGTATTTCCTCTCCCCCCATTTCCTGTGGCCTTTCTACATAATATTTGATCTATAGTACTTATCTTACAGAGTTGTAGGGATCACAATAGGATGACTTATGTGAAGCACTACAGAAAGCACTACACATATATTTAGTATTTGTATCTGCTGGTGCAGCTTTGAAAGACCACTCAAGCAACCCTTCGGATACTGAATTAGAATGCTTTGCAGGTGCAACATCCCCACCCTGAAAAAGTCCAGTGACCAAATGTGGAACTGGTAAACCAATGGAACTGGTCCAATGCGAAGAGATACATAATTACAATTATACTTAAATTGAGACATGGTGATGCTTTTTTCAATCAGGGTGCAATCCTAACCAACTTTCCAGCACTGACATAGCCAATGCATAGTGTGTGCACTGCATCTGGCAGTGGAGAGGCAGTCAAGGGGGCCTCCTCAAGGTAAGGGCATGCTTGTTACCTTACCTTGGGGCTGCATTGCGGCTAGGTCAGTGCTGGAAAGATGGTTAGGATTGTGCCCTCAGTTGATTAATGGATTAAAACCAAGGCAAATTATTAACTAAAGAGATGGCAACACTTTAATGCTCTTATTCATGTTTTCCAGGGCTTCTTTAATCCAGTTGTTTTTAGTGTTCATTTGTGCTATAGTTACGTATTTCTGTGTGTACCAGCTCCACAATTTAGTATCAAAGCACTGTGTTCTCCATTATATCTCCCCCCCCCCCACTTCCATAAAATGCTACATGGCCACTGAAGCTGGTAAACAGGCTAGGCTGTGACTAGATGATCAGAGACTGACTTGAATGTCAATATCCCAATCCCAAGTGAGAAGCAGCCATTGTGGCATTACAAAAGCACACGTAAGAACACATTTTGGTAGTGCCTATCTTGTTGTCAGAAATAATCAAAATGGAAAATTGGAAACTGTCAACATGAAGAGTTTGCAAAATAAACATAATTGAGACATGAATGTTTACACAGATGAACAAAATGTGGAATAGCCTGATGATAAAGTTAAACATGGTTACGCATCCAGATGTGATTTTTTTTCCTCCGAGCTTTAATGTTGCACATGTTACTCCTTTGCTCTCAGTGCTCAGTAGTAACATCTGCCTCACCATTTCCCTCCAGCATAATTTAAATATTACTTACACTTTCTGACTCATCGTCCATGTGCCATTAGTCTTTTTACAAAATGTTGTTTAAAAGTATGAGGACTCAACCATTTGATAAATCCTGTTGGGAATTCAGGGGAGAACCCAATGTAGTATAGAGATGGAGTGAGTGGCAAACTTAGGGCTTGTTGGTAGAGATTCTTTACATTTCAGGTTGCTTATAAGTTAACCATAGATATTTTTTACATATGCTTATGTTTCTGAGAAGGAAAAGGTAATGGAGATCTTGGTGTTTTTTGTATTTTCACAACAGTGTGTGGTGACAAGGTGGTGAGGGAGGGGGAGGACAGAATCCTTTCCTTTTAGAAGTTGAATGATGGTTCCATGGTATATTCACAGATTTCAGAAGTCAAAACTATGGAACAATGATTGTGTTCTTAGTTTGACTTCAGGGTGTCTGATGCATGTGGGACGAGAATATCAAACATTTACTAGCCAGTCACACAGAGCTTTCCATAAGTCTTAAACTGTGGCTATGGTGCATGGTTTAACTTCTCAAGGTTATGACCAAAGATATACTGAGCAGCTGGAGCCAAAATCATGTCAGCTTCCAATATCCATCTACAGCTCTGCTTGCTTAGGGTGCTAGTTAAGGTAGCTCTTGTGCTGTTTTTAGTATAGACAGAGACAATAGAACGGCAGCACCAAAAAGCCAGAAGTACAAAGGAAGATGCAAGCTCCAAGGTAGTGCTTAAAAAGTAGTTATTTATTATGTGAAGTTCACCCAACTCATTTTGACCAAAGATCTTCAGGAGCAAAGTTTCTTCATATGCCTTATAATGAAGCAATTCATCCAAGAATATGCTTTGAAAATTACAGCTTACTACTTTCTAGGATGGAAACCTCCCCCTACCCACCCAAGTGAAGCCCCAGAGTCCTCTAGAGCTGTTGGGTGCATACCTTTTAGTTTATGTTGATTGCAAGACATGGTGGAAGCATAATGAGAAACCAGGCTTTGCCATTTTACTAATATAGTAAAATATAAACCTTTTGTGTTGTTGGAGGTTGTCAAGTGTAGTGATACTCCAAAAATGTTGAGATCATGGAAGGTATATTGTTTTTCTTTATGCAGTCCACTGAATAAGTAGTGAAGGGGCTGCATCTCTCTTCTGCTCATTGGAACTCCATAATGCGACCAGCACCAAACTCAGCCCACTCTACCACCAAGCCACTATCTTGGAACTGTTACTAGAGCACTCCAAGAGGGATGTGTCTGCACAATTTTCTCTCTGATTGAAGACTTCTTGGGATGAAAGCATCCACAACATGGATTATAAAATTATTTTATTGATTGATGAATATTCACTGAGACTGAACTTAATGAAATGTAAATGATTGTAGCTACAACCCTGTGTATCATTAAATGCCATGGCCTTCTAGGTAGACATGCATTAGGATTCTGCTGAAATTCTAGTTAAACTGTAAAAAAAAAAAAAAGATTGTTTTCTGCTGTACTCTGAAGTCCCTAATAAATCGAACGTGAATTTTTATTTAAAATAAAAGCAGAGCACCATTATACAGTTGATGTTAAACTTGACCATAAGCATTCAGCTTTTTGATACTTTTGCACAACTGTGTGAATTTCAAATTTCTACCTTTGTCTTTACAGGTCAGGATCGCAGCGAAGCCACTTTAATAAAAAGGTTTAAAGGCGACGGTGTCCGGTACAAAGCAAAACTGATTGGGATAGATGAGGTTTCTGCAGCACGAGGCGACAAGTTATGCCAAGATTCCATGATGAAATTAAAGGTGCTGTGAAATTTTTAAATTTAAAGGTTACTGGAGCTAAAGAGAAAGGACTTCAATTTTTTTTTTAAATGACATTGGATCAGATTATTATTTATTCAGTCTGAACTGAATTGCAAACTTTCATGTAGCAAACATTAAAACGGAAATTGAAGGACGACTAAAAAGTTACCTAACCCCTCAGCATCCATTTTTCACACTTCTTCACTGGTGTTTGTAGCCCAAAATTGACTGCTGTCAAAATCACAATTCTTTCTAGGAAGAGTGGTGTTGTAGTCAGTTGCTACACCATGGGGGGTCGAAAGAAACTAATTCAGAGTGAGCGCAATACTTTCTGAATAGGAATTGTCCTAAAATAGTTTCTTTTGCAATCTGAGCAGTCACATTATGTCAGTATTATTAGGAAGAAGGGTGATTGAAATGGGGGCACTGACGTTGGAACTGCTCAGGACTGTAAAAAGGCTCATAAGGGAAAACTGGCCAAAATGTGTATTCGTGGGGTGGAGGGTGGTGTTCAGCCTCCTTCTGAAATAGAAAAGAAGAAAATCAATGATTTTCCCTGATAAAACCCTTCCATTTTTCCCAGTGGTTCATTGAGATGCCCAGGCCTTTAAGCTCTGAGCCTTATTATACTCCAAATGTGTAGCCTATGTGGAAATACGTATCTATTAGATATTACAATGAGGAGGCTGGGGAAAACTGGAATTTTGCTGCACACCCAACTTGGTCATGACATACATACATACATACATACAGAGAACTGTATGTGCGCCTGATGGACCCCACATATATATGATAGGATTGCTGCCATTGTGTCTTGCATTCTGTACTTGCAATAGAATTGCAAACTTTTTTTAAAAAAATGTTTTTAGCAGCCTGCCTCATCTGCTTTCACAGCAACCTGACATGCCAAAATTTGGCAGGTGAAGCGTGTCCTGGCATGGAGATAAAATAATGGGAAAAGTTCACCTGTTGAGTGTCTGTATGTCAGATTGCTATTAAAAGAGCAGAGCCAATTAAAATGTTTGCAAGCGGAGTTGAAAAATAACTGAACAATGCACCATGCAAAATTGGTTATCTCAGAGAATTGTTAAATTTAATGATTTCCTTTCCCACATTCTTATTCATGTTGCGCCTGTGTTGGTTCTTACAAGCTGTTTTGAGTCCTATATGAAATGACCAATGCTTCCCCCCACCTTTCCCTGGTGATTTCTGCTTTTGTAATAACCTTATCAGTTGATGGGAGATGTCTAATGATCAAGTGACATGCAATGCCACAGCATTACATGAACAAATCCTGTGCTCATGCACATAGTTTGCCATTACTTTTGAACTGTGTGGCACTATAATGGTTCAATCTTGGTTTGCAATCCAGTTTTGAAGGGCTCATGCAAATAAGAGTTAACTGGTTCAGAGGTAATGGCAAGCTATAATTTTTTTTCAAAAGCAGAAGTACTGTAACTTATTAAATTGGAGCATGAGAGGGGAGAAGGGGGGAAGAATGGAGCACACAAACACAGGGTTCATTCATGCTTTGGTGTTACGTGTGAACTGACGCTGAGTGTATTGGGTTGAGGGAGAAGAACTTTAAGGAAACTCTGGCAACATAAGCACCCATTTCTCCCTTTGGAAACAGGCCAGTTGAACTGGGAAATTAAAACTTGGACAATAATTTCTCTAAAAGCAGAAGATGGTGGAGTCGGGGAAATTTGTCAAGAAGAAGGAGGGAGGATATTCTCATGTGGGAAATATTTTTATTCCTCTAGAAGCTGACTAGTAATGAGAAGGATCTTTGTATAAGATGCCTTGTTTATATAGAGGGCTCAGCATTGTGAAGGAAAACCAGACCACCCTCCTTAATGGACAGGTAATCTTTTGATTGCTCTCAGGGTGATCAAGTGGCCATAAATCCCTATGGTCACTTGGCAGCTGCAGGTCTCTCCAAGACCGGTTGCCAAATAGCTCTTAAACCACAGAGCTTCCACTCCTGGTAACCAGGATAAATTAGGGGTACCCTCCCCTTGAGTCGTACTCCAGCTTACACCCCCTTGGGCTCAGCTTGAAAAGAGGAGTAGGCTCCCGTTACGGGGTCTCCAGGGTCTACCCCAGACACACTGGATTGTCTCCCACAACCAGTCCTTGTGAGTTCTCCAATCCCAATAATCCAGTCAGTTGTAATAAGTAGGATTTATTGAATAAATGTTTAAAGCATAGTTATACAGACAGCACTGCATCAGTCAAAGTTTAGGAATTTAGAGAAGAGCACACCAATACAATACAACACCCAGCACTAATAAAACAATAACGACTAACTCCTAGGTCTAACTATCACTCACCAAAGTCTTAGCTTTTCAAAGTCCAATCTAACCCATATTGCTGCAGTCACGTTGGGTCACTCTTGCCAGGATGGTCCAGGATCTCAGGCCCCTCAGCCAGAGACAAAATGAGAACAAAGGACACTCTTCTCCCTCACCTTTATAGGTCCCCTGCTCCGTCCACCAATCAGAACTCTGTTCTAACCAAACATTCTAGGGGTTGACGTGCCACAAGCCTTCTTACTCATGGTGGAATCCCCCCTCCCAACCTGAGAAGTTCACAGCTGAACCCTGCTGTTAATCATGTTGTCCTTGAAGCTCACATAGTAGCTTGGTACGATATCTGAGGGCCTTGTGAAGCGGCCTCCTCCACAGTTCTCCCAGGCCTGGTATGCACTAATTGGAGTTGGTTACAGCTGGAGCCTTACACTTAGGCCTATCAACATGGCTACAGGCAGAGACTCTGCTAGTTCAGATGTTACCTGGTCATTGATGTTCACTTTTTTGTCACAAGCATAACATACTTTAGGTATTGAGGCCAGACTGCAAACAATATCTTGGGCAAAAAGGCAGAGTAATGAGTAGCTTTTGGAATTTGGATTGAAACTTCTGTGTCCATTTGTAGGCACATATTTTGTTTTAAAACAATGTTCAGTCATAATCCCTGTGATAAGTTTAGGTGTATTCCATGTATTATCTTGATATCCCTGACCTAATTTTCTATGTGAGTGATAGATTTATTGGGCTGCAACCTAAATGTGCAACACAGTGGAATACACACATATTGTGCTTCAGCAGTATTTTTTTCTTGCCCTGAAAATATTTTGAAAAGTATTTAGTGATGAAAGAAGAATCTTCCTTTTAAAAGGCAGTATCTTAATATCTCTAGTAGCACATGCCATGAGAGCTATAAGATTGGTCTGCATATAGTCTCTTTTTTCATTCATTCCTTTGTTCCATCTGCCTACAAGTAGTTTGGGAGACTGACTGTTAACAAGGCTAGCCTGGCTCCCTTTCTCCCAGAGGGCCTCAATTTTCATAACTCCTCCAAGATGTTTGATGCCTGTCATCATAATTGAAAGACTTGCCTGTGTGCTATTTGGAAGTGACCAGAAACAGGTGGTGTCACAAATTCATGCTGTTGTATGATCCTGCTCTGCAGGATCTTTTACCATTTTCTATAAGGATGTTATTTCTCTTTAATATTAATATACATCTGTTAGAGATAGCCTGGTCTAGTGGTCTCAGTGCAAGACTTTGTCACTAGTTTTGTGCCAGAGAGGAAACTGGGCTAGTTCGTTTCGTTGCATTGCAGTTCTCTGCATGTCTACTCAGACCACACCAGATTGCCATTTTTGCACTGACAGCAGCTTGTTTAGCTAAAGACCTCCTGGTGCCTGAAGTGGTGATGTGCTGGTCTCTGCTCTTCTCGCTCTCTGGATTGTAAGAGGGGGATGGAGCAGAACAGGAACTGTGGAGGAGAGGGCAGTGGTGGGCTAGAGCAATGGACACCTTCCTTTTCCCATTCAGGAAGTGAGAGGAGCAACCAAAGGTCCGAGAATGTGGACGGAAATGGGTGCCCTCTCCCAGTTTGCTACCTAAGGAGACTGTCTCAGTCACTCCCCTGTAACTAAGCATGTACTAGGAAAAACCTCAGAAGAGAGAAACTGACAATATGGTGCTTGTCGATTTGCTGCCTCCTCGAACAGGTGGAAATTTCACCCATTTCACACCTACCTGGCATTGAAACTTTGTTCCTGCTGTGTTTCAGGGCAGAAAGTGCATCAGTAGCAGAAAGAGGGTTTTGCTGCAAATTGTCAGGCCATCCCTGCAATGTGTTTTGATTGCTGCAAAACTACATGGTTTCAAGCTGAAACTCAAATCACATCACTCAGAGCAGGAGAACCTTTTCCAAAATTGATGTTTAAAATTGGTTTGCATATGGAAGCCAATGTTATGCAGCACAATCCTCTGCATGTGTTTTTGGAAGTATCCCACTACGTTCAGGGGGTGGTACTTCCAAATAAGTGTAGAGAGGCTTGCAATCCTTAAATTGTGCAGTACTGTAGTGTATTTTACAGAAAGCCCTCCTTTTGAGAACAATGCTCACCAATGTGTAAGGAATATGAAAGAAACCAAAAACCAAATGACTTTGAATCTGAACCATTCTTGTTTTTTCTCCAACAGGGAATTGTTGCTGCAGCTCGTTCAAAAGGGGAACACAAGCAGAAAATATTTCTAACTGTCTCATTTGGAGGAATCAAAATTTTTGATGAAAAGACAGGAGTAAGTAAATTAATGTATGACACAGCAGAATTGAACCTCATGGTGAATGTATCCCTAAAATTATCCTGGATGGGCAGTTGCATTTGACTGACATAGAGATAACAAGTGCCGTAACTGATAGAGATTACAAGTGCCATAAACTACTAATGTTATCAAAGCAAAGGCTTCAGCTGACTAAGGTATAATGTACTGTACTTGCTTTTGATTTAATACAGTGTGAGCAATTTCTGAATAATTTTAGAACTAGTGTGATATTATTCAAGTTGGCAAATGAGTGGAGGCAATGAGTGGAGAAGCCAACTCATGTAAGATATTAAAGTCTTCATATTGTTTGAAGAATTGATGAGAGTGAACCTCTGAACTGGTACTAACGTAAAACTGGAGGTGCCATAGCTTAGTCTTCCTTGGTAGTTAGTCTCTCTGATTTGGAATCCATGATTTTTGACATGTCATGACTGGTTGTAGTTACTCAAGCTCCTATGAAGGAACTCTTTTCTTCACCTATTGATTAATATGAGAAGTTCGAACCTGTGGCTAATGAAGCCATGCTGAGAACATTTTCATACATTATAAAAGCCATACTTTGCTTTGTAGAAATTATCACTTTGGTTTCTTCTTGGAAACCCTAAGCCACCAGTTCATTAACAAGGAAAGCAAGAAACAAATTTTATATTTCACTTAGCATCTAGCATAGAGAAACTGTAAGTTTTCATCCTGTGGTTTCTCACAAGGTAGTACCAGTGACAGACAGACAGACAGACAAACACACACACACACAAGCCTGTTACTTTCCCAATCAGCCATACATTAAGCTTGGGTCCTACATAATCAGCTGCTGTTACTTCTATTTTTTGCCATAACTATGATGAACTACTTGATTATAGTGTACTATCAAGTCTATACTTAGTTAAAACTCTCTTCTAAAATTATAAAATGGAGCAACCAGTCTGGATTAACTGCAATCTCAATACATCATCAGTAGTTTCTTAATTTTTTTTGGTTCTCTGTAACAATAAATAACAGCAGAAACAAAGGAGAGAATAAAATTAGAACAAAAGTATTGAAGTTTTAAAATCAGATGCACCATTCCTTTGGATAGTACAAAACTGTCAGTGAAAAATGGTTCTGAAACACCCCATGCAGTCAGCACAGACTCCTGCCATTCTTTTAGTGTGATGGAAGTGTGGATGTTGTCCGCACTGTCACTCTCTGCCTGAAAGACAACCAGAAGTCTTGCCGCTTTCCAGCAGAGGTCGGTGTAAAATCCATCAGCAATGAGAGCTTTTCCTTCTCAGTCTAGGTAACAGGCAAAGTCTGTGTTAAGTACAACTGTTGGCTGGCTACCAAGGCTTCTGGAAGTTCCTAGGACTCCAGTGATAAACATTTGCATTTGTAAAATGAGCTAATTCCTATTAAATTGCTAAAAATGTTTTCCGTTTAAGGGCTGTTTTCTGTTGAATATGGCTGCAATGAGGATTAGCTTCGTTAATAGCATAAATAATCATATTTGATAAGGAAAACAGCTGAATGTGATTGTGAACAGAAGAGTGTTGTTTTTATATAGACTGTAATGGAACTATGTATCAAAAGGGTCATTGTTGTTCAGTTTAATTTACAAAGATTCTTTGGAGATCTCACAGAGCAGAGGCTAAGGAATTGTTCATAAGTATCTCATAGCCAAGTCATAATATTTCCATCACATTAAGTTATTTTCACTTTATGTTAGCAGGGACCTAAGGCAAATAGTAAATAAAACCAGAACACACTGGCAAACAGCTTTAATCTTTACCATAATTATCTCCACAGTGGCTTATGTCCTCTCTTGAATTTTAAAATGGTCTCAATTAAATTTTTATATAAATTAGCAATTTAGCATGATGCCAGAAATAAAGCCAGACTGATAAGCAGATAGAATTAGCTTTGCTAATTAATATTGTGTTATTGGTTAACCACTATCATTAAACTTACAAGTAAATAATGTAGTGCCAATTATAAAGAGTTATTAGACTTAGCATTGTGCATGATATATGTTGAAAGTATGATATGAGTCTGAAACCTTTTGTAAGTGTTTTGTTCTGTTTCCTGCAAGAACAGGAAGTCATGTGTAAGATTTACAAGTGATGCTGAACAAGAGTTGTATGGTTGGGTCACCCTGTTAACCAAACATGTCCTTATCCAGCAGACCCATAGAAGATATTAAAGGCAAAGATTGTTTGGAATGCGAGTCCCCATAACTTCCAGGGAGGTACAGATTTCATTATGAGTCACTGGAGGAAATAGATGATATTCATAAAGGACCTTGCAGTCTGGTAAAGACAACTTTTAAACTGACTGCCCCAGTCAACGTACCTGAAAGATCATCACAAGTCTCATTACTAGACCCCAAACACAATAGTTTGTATGGTAACAGGTGACTGGTATTTGGTAGAAGACAAGCATTACCATTCCCAGGTGATGACTAGTGCAAGAGAACATCAACGGTAGGGTCAATAAGACCGGTGACAGCTTGATGACTGTGATTCCTATGGGCCTTGGTTGTTCCTTCTTATTTTCCGATGCCCTTTCCCATCATTCCAGTTGTGCTGCAGAATGTAGATAAATTAGCTTTGGTTGCTCCTAAAATTAAACAGCACCCACAGTATTCTCACAGCTCTCCATCACTCTTTGTTATCACCAATTCCACAGCTGGGATCCCTACCTGCAAACTACTTATGGCACAGTATACCCCCTATCGAGCAAGAATTGTTAAATGCCCCCCACACCTTTTCAAATGTTAATTTGTCCCCCACCACACCTTTTCAGCAGTGAGGCACCTCTCCATTGTTCTTTGTCATCCCACTCTAGTCAATAACAGAAGAAAGGCTAGTTTGTTCATGGATCAAAATATTACTTATATCTCCAGTTGTTCGTGTCTAGTATTTTTTTATTTGTTCTTCTTTCTTACTCACCATACAACTGACCTAATTTAAAAGAAACAAATGTTGACATTTTTGTGCTTTGTTTCTTGTCGACTGATATTGGATTTTAATTTATCACAATAAAAAATAATCAATTTGTAGCCCCGAACAAGCAAAATCTCTAAAAATTGGAATTGGCAGAACTGACTTTATATAGATGAATTTAGAGAAACTGCCCCATAATTAGAAATGAGAAGAATGCATTTGGGTTACTTTCAGATACCTTGCTTGTGACTTTCCACTTAGCTTTTATGGTAGGCTGTGTGTTCCAAATGCAATATTTGTGGAAATGTATAAATAATTGTTTTGTTGTTGCTAAAGGAAAAAACTGAATTGTATTCCATACCCTAAATTGTCTTGCCACTTTCCTTTATTGCTCAGGTAAAATTTGAACTGCTCAAACCCAGCTCAAAACTCACACTCTGCCAATATATTACATCAGCTTTCTCTACCACATAGTCCAGCTACGGCAAACTGTAGAGGAAAGACTGAATGCTCAAGATAATACTCTGATTAGTTGTAGCCATTCAGAATAGTTGTAACCATGGCTCAAGATGTGTCATTATAGCTAATGAATGAATTTCATCATAATGGACTAAGCAAGTTCATTAACTAGTTTGCAGTACTTACAAATGTGCCAAAATCACTTCCATATTTGGATTCCAGCAACCTCCCAGATGTGGGCCAAAAACTTGTGTGCAATGTGTATGTGAGAATCCCTCAAAGCAGAGCAACATTTGACCAACCAGGGGAGGATTTTCTTTTTTCCTTTTTATTCTGACATCTAAACCACATATATCTCAGGCAAATACGCCAAGTACTATTTATTCTATTCACTCACTTCCTGGCATAATTAGCCCCCCTGAGTCTCCTCAAAATGATATTGCTGAGATCAACATGTAGAATTTATAACTCGGGGACAGCCTATAGATTTATAGCATTTTCAGAATTACACCGAGACTCCAAACTCCGTGAATTGACTTCCTGATTAAGTGGATTTATCACATAAAACATGGATACATTTTTTAAAAATCCAGGAAAAATCTGGACCCCGTTAAACTATTGGGATATGTATTAGGAGTATGTATTGGGGATACACCAACCACTCTGGTATGTATCTGTTCAAAACACTGGATACAAACTGTCACACATGAACACAATAGTTACTATACTGAGTCAAGACCTAATAAAGCCCACATAACCCAACCCACTTTCTTTGACACAGTTCATAATTAGACTATTATTGTCATCATCACTTTGTGTGTTGTGATGGAAGGAGAGTGGGATATATGCAGATATTTGCTGTATTGAAATAATAGCAGACTTTCTACATTAATTTATTCCTGCCTCCAGTAGGACAGCCAGAGTGGCTTACAACAATCAGGATGAATAAAATACTCTACAAAGAACATTCTCAATGTTATGTTATGATGCCACTTTTTTTTACCTGCTTCACAGGCCACTGGACTGTTTCTAAATGCAATTCCAGGTGCTGGTGATTTAATTTTAAAGCCCTACATGACTTGGGACCATGTAGGACGCCTGTCTCCCACCCCATAGGTCTGCCCTCATAGGTCAGCTTCCACTTTCAGAAGTTCATTTGGCAGCAGCCTGGGAAAGGAATTCTTTCCCCATAGAGATCAGGTTGGCCCTCTCTGTACGTGTGTTCTGGTAGCACTTGAAAACCTTTCTTTTTCTCTTTGCTTTCTGTGGTCTTGTTTGATCTTCCTTCTGCTGTGTCAGTCTTGTTAGTTTTTTGACTGGTCTGTGGCTTGCTTTCAATTATTTGATTATTCTTCTTACATTTTTGTAATTCCTGTTGTTTCAACTGTACACCACCTTCAATGGCTCTTTTGAATGATGAACAGCAAAATATAAATATTATAAGTACATAGATAAATGTTTAAGCAATAGAACAGCATCAACACTAAAAATGAAATCGTTGTCAACCAAAGACCAGCAACAAGCACAATTTTCATTCACTATCTAAGAGTCTGGGTGCTGCTATAAAGAAGGCATGGTCACATTCCCCACTCTTCACTTCTCATTAAGTGGAAAGATGTTGCAAGGCCTCTCTCACTAATCGCAGCATACTACAAGAGCTTCAAAAATTACTCAGGGTTCAATCCTATCCAGTTCTCCAGTGCTGGTGCAGTTGTGCCAGTGGGGTATGCACTGCATCCTGTGGTGGAGAGACAGTGACTGGGCCCCTTTTAAGGTATGGGAACACATGTTCCCTTAACATGGGGCTGCATTGTGGCTACACTGGAGCTGAAAAGTTGGATAGGATTGTGCCCTCATTCTATGCCACATCCCAGCATTCAATCACATTTTAACATAACAAAGAAAACAGAACTGCAGGATAGGGTTACACCAGTGGTTCCCAAACTTTTTTGACTGGTTGGTCCTGTGACCTAATGGGCCATTGACCACAGCTCTGTATTAGGGCTACAATCCTATACATTGTATAGGGCTGCTGCTTCACCTGTCCTCCTTCTCCACATGTCTCTTTTTTCCTTCCTTTGGTTTGCCCCAACCCTAGAGCAGCCCTCAGGTAGCCTTCCGGAGACCTCAGAGTTGTGAAGGTTCAGCTGGAGTCTCCAGGATGATGGGGCAACTCTGGAAGCTGATGCATTTGGGTTTGATAATTCTCCACAGGCCAATACCAATGCCCATTTGATCCAGAAAATTGATCGGTTCTAGACAGTATTAGCAAATAATGAGAACAGAGTCACAGATAAGAAAGCAGCTGGCAATTCTGCCCCTTGCAGATAAGCAAATTCGCGGATAGCAAATTCACATATAAAGAGAACTGAATGTATTTATCTAACATAGGTCTGAGTAGAACCTCCCCCCACCCCTGCTGTGGAGGCTTATAGGTATGGGAATGATTGTTCCCTTATCCAGAGGATACCTCCACAACTGCCCTTCTGCAGGATGCAGTGGTAACTATTTTGGCGATTCTGCATTGACAAGGAGTGGGAAACAATATTATTGGGCTTGCAGTCTGTGTTTGCAAAGCATGCAGTGGTGCACTATAGACACACCCCAGGGTGTTTGCAGTGTAGAAGCCTTTCAATTTCCCATTACGGTGATGGACACTTTGCTAGTTTGTCTTAAAAAGCACAGGTAGCTTGAAGGTGGAAATTCCAATACCCCTATTCCTGAAAACAAAGGAAACCAACAAGCTTTTGGTAGTTGCAGCTTTGTGTATGCCATCTCCTACCCATTGTGAATAACAGAGTTTGGGGTGCATTTTGAAATCCTGTATCTTCAGTAGTGGGTAAACATGTCTTTAATTTTATTTACAACTTTTGCTAATGATGAAAATATCATAAGACAGTAGATACATCCTTGAAAATAAAAGTGACACACAAAGTCACTAACACACTATTAGGACTTTTCAGTTGTGCAAAATCATAGAGTGTATCTTAATTTTGAACCATTTTAAAAGTCAACATGGCTGATAGGAAGTCATTCCTGTTACAGCAGGGTTTTCATGGAATAAATTGGGAATTATGAAATTAATGTTGTGGATTACAATGATTTCTTCTCAGTTCTCTATTACTGAAGGCCACATGAGTTTCTCTTTCATTTTAATGGCAAGGAAAATGAAAGTGGTGATAAGTATGCATTTTTTTGATGTGGAAGTTCTGGTGGCATAGATTCACCTAGCTCTCGAATTGGAGTGTATACCGACTCCATGGGGCAGTTACGCTTGCCAATTTAGCAGGCTGGTGGTGGATTCATCTGGTGCTAATAAAGGCCTACACTGGGCAGACCTCAGGTTATTCTGGCAATTGAGAAGTAGTGGGATTGCTTTGGACAAAAAAGCCCTGTGGAATGCTGCTGACAGATAGGTGTGGACTGGGGAATACATGTGCAGGGAGAAATATGAACAGCCATTTTTTAAAAGACTCTCTGAGGAGTCATTTATTCTTTGGCAACTTAATATAATCTACAGAAGCTTGTAGATTTTGGATGTGTGATTTCTGAAAATGTTATTTAAGGCATGAAGCTATCTTCCCTTTTCCTCTCTAGTGCATTTGGAATGGAAGGTCAACAGAACGAGGGAGGAATGGGAATAATTTGTATTTTTACGGTTGTCAAACTAAAATATTGCTGATTGTATCTTACTGCAAACTCAGAGTAGATGATTTTTAAAGGAACCTTTTTTCCAACAAATATGAAAAATCTAAAGTATAATGTAATAAAATGCCCTCAGGAAACAGGCTTCAGCAAGAAGAAAATATTACCAGTTAAGAGATACATAGATGAATCAAGAATGTTTCAGGACACGTTTAACGGGTTTAACTTGGAGTATAGAGATGCTGAGGTTCAAACCTCATCTTGGGTTACTATAACATTGTATGGATATACCTCCAATCATAGCAATCAAATTTTGCTTTTCCTGTCCAGTAGTGGTCTTAACTACTAGATGCTGTTATATCATGGTCACTGCTGTTAATTCAAGGTGAGCCTTTCAATCAGAATTAGAGTCTTGCTTTTAGATTAAACAACTTCAGACTATACCAGCATGATATTATGCACACAACCATAATATCTTACATGGAATTCTAACATTCACACAGTAATATATGGCTATTTTAAATTTAATAAGGGCTTTAAAATTCTCTTCATGGACAGAAACTGCTCAGAATAGACTTCAATTTTTAGTTTCAAATTCCTTTCTTAGACAGTTGATTAATATAAGTGATTTAAGAAAATCTACATTCAGCATAAACGGAGTAACTGGAGATCTGTTGCCCAATCCAGTCAAAATTGGTTGTGTTTAAATATCATTTAGTCACAGCTAACATGTTCCATTGATTTTGTTGGGGCTTCGTCATAGCTAACCTTAGCTTTACCTGAGCCGAAACACAGAAAAGGGAAAGCTTTACCTGGGCTTTCTCTGCACAGAAAGCCACATTGACCTACAGGTAGAGAACAGGTACTCTAATTATAAAGGCCTCCTTATGTTGATTTTTTCCTAAGAGCTATGCAGATATACAGTGGGGAAGACAATCCTATGCATGTCAATTCAATAGTAAGTTCCATTGTGTTCAGTGGGGCTTACTCCCAGGAAAGTGTGCATAGGATTGCAGCCTAAAGGCGCAATCCTAACAGCATCCTGGGCCAGCGCTTGAGAGTTGGCTGTGCTGGCACATGGACACTGAATCCAGTCTCTGCGCTGACATGGGAAGGGAACGTTGCTTCGGCTGAGCTCGGCCAACGCAAGGCTCTGAAGTGGGCGGGGAGGAGACAGGAGGGCGGGGAGGAGGTGGCAGGCATTCCAGGGCGGGGGGGAAGCAGGTGGAGGATGGTACTCGGGGCAGGCTGGCGGAGAATGGGAGGCGGGGCTAGAACCCAGCAGTTATGTCAGATCCCAACCCCCCGTTCCTGAGCAGAGCAGAACGACTTCAAGCAAAGAGGTGGCACAAGTCCGAGGAGACCCATGGGGCTGCAGTGGCTTACCTGGGGTAAGGGGAAGAGTTTACTCTTAAATTCTGCTGAGCCAGTTTGAAGCCCTATCTTGTGCTGGATACAGTGCAGGCCTCCTGGCCTGCCTGTTCCAGTGCAAGATAGTATTGTGCTGCACATGTGTTTGGAAAGAGTGGGTTTGTGCCAACTTGTACACGTGTAGCATGACTCCTGAAAAGATCCTAAGAATGTATAGCATATACATTCTCGTATATGCTCGTCTCCTAAGATCCTAAGATCCTAGAATGTATCCTAAGATCCTAAGAATGTATAACATATACATTCTCGTATATACGTGGTTGCTGGGGCACGTTGGTTTGACTCTGTCGAGCCGTTGCTCCGGCGGCTACACTGGTTGCTGGTTCTGTTCCGGGCCCAATTCAAGGTGCTAGTTCTGACTTTTAAAGCCCTTTACGGCTCGGGTCCGGGGTATTTGAGGGACCGCCTCCTTCCCTACAATCCTGCCTGTGCTCTTAGATCATCTGGGGGGGCCCTTTTGACTGTGCCACCACTAAGAGAGGGGCGGCAGCCAGGAAGAGGGCCTTCTCGGTGGTGGCCCCCCAAACTGTGGAATACCCTCCCCATAGAACTGAGAACTGCTCCCTCGTTGCTAACGTTTCGGCATGGACTGAAGACCTTTTTATTTCAAAAAGCTTTTAGTTGTTGACAGGCTGGCTGGCGTTCTTGCTTTTTATATGAAAATCCACAGGGTTTGTTTGTTTTTAGTATTTTTTTAATTATTGTAAATTGTTTTTTAATGTATTTTTAAGGTGTTTGTAAGCCGCCTTGTGTGCCCGCTGGGCAAAAAGGCGGGGTATAAATTAAAATAATAATAATAATAATAATAATAATAATAATAATAATAATAATAATAATAATAATAATAATATACACACGGAGACTCTGTATGTGCATACTATCAGGGACCCTGCTTTTTGCATCTCTTGGATTAAACCTATGCATCGCCATGACATTTTCAGAGCAATCTGGGCCTAAATTTGTCCACCAACTATGCCCCCAAACCCCCTTTGCTGGTTTCTGCAGCATATTGCTGGTAGTGCTTTTTAAAACACATGTAACCTTCACATATAGATGCAGGAATCCTTTGTAGTGGCCAGTGATAAAGCTGTATAATTTGGTAAGGAAAGGAGAATGGAGATGTTGGTGAATAACAACAACAACCAACAACAACCAGTATTTATATACCGCTTTTCAACAAAAAGTTCACAAAGTGGTGAATAAGTGATCGAATTTACTGTGGTGCACAAAAACCAAAAGGTTAACATTCATGCACAATGGAGCACAGGGGAACATGGTTAAATGAGGAAAGAGGAACTCCTTAGAAGTAGAATGGGCAGAGCAAAGGTGGGTGATACGGAGGAGAGAGGGTTGTAGAGAGAAGCTAATTGTCCCGTTCAGGTCAGATTGGGCATTCATATACAGGCAAACCTGTTCTAGCATCAATAGAATGTTGACAGCTGTGTTCCTGTCTGCTGAGAGAAGGATACTGACAACAGGACTGTTGACATAATAATAAAGAAGTCTGACTCAGAGCCAAACATTTTTTCCCAAGTGTGGGAAATGCCACAGCAAAGAGTGATGCACCTGTCTGAAGCCTTGCGTCGATGTCGTTGTGAAATCTTCTTCATGTTTGCAAAGCTACTCCTGCATCTACCTGAAATTTTCCTCTTGGTATATTATATACTAGAGACTACTTTGTGTTTTTCTGTTTGCTGTGTTGATAGCAGCGCTTCTGATGTAGTCCAGTAAGACAGGTGTGCCTAGTATGTTGTGCTGGCTTGTCAGATGCAAAAAAACACCCATTTCTTTCTCTTTTTTTACAAAATGAAGAAAAGTCCCCAGTAGTCTCTGACACTAGGTGATGTGATTGAAAGACTACTGCCCCACTACTACATGGTTAGAGAGGCATCTTTGCCTTGCCCCACCCTCGGCACAAGTCCCGTGCATTGATTAAACACTGTATTGGATGTAGAATGCTTGGGTGTAGAACCTGGGGCAGCCATTTGCCTTGCCTTGCTCCCAGCATCTCAGTTGGCTGGCAGCCCTGACTACCTGTCCAGTAGCCTGTCTGAGGCTAGCATTAGGGGCAGGTAGTATTTTTGCTTTGCACCTGGTTGGCTGTGGGTTTTTTTTTTTTTTTTTTTGCCTATTCCAGACTGCTATAGGCATGGCCGTTTTTGTCTTGGTCAGATTGGTCACATCAGGCAGGTGTAGTGTAGAACGGGGAATGGGAATTGGTATGCAACAAGTGCAAGCAAGAGGGGGAATCAGAACCCCATTGGGGTTGGCATAGGGAAGAGTAGATTGCCTGCAGACAGTGCAGCTCTGAGTCAGGGTGGGAATACTCGAGGAGGCATAGACAGTAGCGTGCTGTCTCCTCCAAGGCAGGTGCCCACACCAATGGGGAGAGGAGTGATGAAAGATAGGACGCACTGCAGAGTTTGCGTTCTGTCTGGAATTGGCTTTTGATGCAACAACTGTGGCTCAGTTTTAAATCCAATACCTGCCTCCTGTGCTTATTGTGGAATGATGCCTGAGAATGTGGTAGCTGTAGTTCTTCAATAGCTATACTATAGAATTGTACATTCTGCTTTTAAAAGCTGAAGCAGTTCAGACACATTTGCTTTATTTCATACACAAAGACCCAAACTTGGTCATGAAACAAATTTGGAATATTTGAAAGATAAGGTAAAAAGATAAAAAAAAAACTGACGTTATATGTTGATGCGACTTTATCTGTTCGTCTCAAAGCTGTACTATTTGCTATTTTGTTGAAACATTTTAAATTGGTAGCTTTAATCAGCTTTTCTAACAGCAGCAGTTTGCGTTGTAAGCAAGTATGTCAAATCATATGATCTACAGTGCACTTTGAACCAATTACACACACCCTCCAAATTTTTGCATATATTAATAGAAATGTAAGAAACGCCACCATAATATCAGCAAGTTTAACTTTGCCTTCGGCTATAGCTGCAAATCACAGAGAGGTCAGAAAGAGGTGGGTTGCTTTGGAAAGCAGAATCTGGTGCAGTTGGCTGCTTTTTTTTTGAATAATTATCTAGAATTAATTGTGCTGTTTTTTTGCCATGCCATTTCTCTGAACCTGAACTTACAGCCGTTGTTGCTTCAGGGAAGGACAGACAGCTCTAGTTAGTGTGGCTGAGAATAAGAATTTGACTTACCATGCCATATCCTTCCTACAAGCCTAAGCCAAGCCCCTCCCCACACTGTTCTGGGATGGATATCTTCAGAAGCAAAGCCATTGTGGGGGCTTCCTTCTGCATATATCACAAGAGAGGAGGAGAGAAATTCAGAGAGACTGTCCTTGGAAATATGGTAAGGAGTGAGGCAGAAAGCAGTCCTTCCTAGTGCCCACCACATGGGAAGTGGGGGAATTTTATGACTTCTCCTCTCTCTTCCCTTTCACTCTTTATTACAAGACCTCAGTTGCTGTTTATAGTTTATATTGCCAGGTGCTTTTCAAGCTGTAAGGTGCACCTCCTTGAGGAGGTGTAAACAGTTGCCAGGTTAGGCAGGTTAATTTCCTACCCACATTGAGCCAAAAGGAGGAGTACAAAATGACTTACCAAGACCACAGATCATCTGTCTTTATTTTGTCCTAAGTACATGCAGGTAAGAAGGTGGCTATTTGTTTTCTTGACAGGGGAGGACCATGCTCAAAATAAGTGAGTTTGAACCCAGGTTTTGTTTTTAATAGCAATAGTTGCAGGGGCAGCATGTTATTTAATAAAACAGAAACTGTCTGCAAAGAGATAGCACTATTTGTGTTGCTCATTTGTGTACATTTTGCCTCCAGATAAAACATAGCTGCAGTGGCTGGGATGGTACTGCTAAGATATCAATAATTTCTGAGCATCAATTTATTTTAGGCCCTTTGGTTCATGGACCATATTCATGGTCATTCATTCTGTCCTCTTCCAGCATGCTCTGCAGTTTCTTTCTACTCAACGTTTTGATATACGGGGAGAGCTTGTATCTGTGGATCCTGTATGCACAGTTTCACTTAACAGCAAATCATATCCACAGATTGTTTCTGTGGATTGTTTCATATAAGGCATATCCTGGGCCTCAGAATGCCTTATAAGGCATAGAAATGTCACTTCCGGTTTCCCTATGGAAACAGGAAGTTGCAGTTTTAGACCAAAACAGCCATTCTGAACCTCGTTCGGGCCGTGAGAAGATGCATGCTGCCTCTGTGAGGCTCAAAAAAAGCTTCTGGAGCTGAGGGACATCCCCGTTGGGGGGGGGTGAAGAGGTGTTCCAGAACAGGGCATGCCTGTAAGAATTTATTCTGATCAGATAGATTGGGTTTCTGTGCTGTATAATTTGGATATTCTTTGTGTGACCCACACTCAGGCAGCAATCCTATGCACACTTTCCTGAGAGTAAATCTAATTTAACACAATGGGGCTTATTTATGAGTAAACCTGTATAGCAGTAGTTAACAAACTATGCACTGCGGTGTCCTGGGACATCACAGATGTCCCTTGTGTCCACTTGTTCCTGGATCCCCCAGGCATTGCCACCTTGAACAGGCCAAGATCGCTCTATTCTTGCAAGATCTCGGGAGAGTGTCGTGCACCGTGGCCATGAGAGTGGCCATGGAAGAAGTGTGCTGTGGCAAAAGTAAGTTTAGGAACTACTGCTATAGGACTGTGCTGTCACTCTTGTCTACAGCCAATGTTCTGAAAGCACTAAAAAGTCCAAAGAATATAGCACAGTTATCAAGAGAACCGTGCAGCAACTGAATGAATTAAATACAGGTTTCGATTAAGAGAACAAAAAAAAAAGGAAAGCATGCTGTGCACAGAATTTGTAAAATGGAACAAAATAGTGTATCGCCCTCACCATATAAATAAACCCAGGAAGCAAGCAGTGGTACCTAAAAGCCATGAAAGAGCCTCTGCTTGTATTTAACTACAAGGTGAGGGAAGCGCACCGCTAGAGAGATGTTCAAAGGTTTACCCACTGCTTTTTCAGCGGAAAGTCAAAGAAAGGGATGTGAAAGCAACTCAAACGAGTTCTGCTTGTTTTGAACTAAGTTGGTGTACTGAGTATTTAATTTTAATTTTGGCTTTGAGATTCAGATTAGAGGAAAAGGAATGAAACTGCATGTTAAACCTAGATGAAAACCAGACGGAGCCAAAACCAGCGCTTGCGTTAAGTTCTGCCCATGCAGTCCTTGGATCTGTATGCCATGAGACTGCTGCCCCAGCAGAGGTTTCCAATGTGCCATCATGCTTTAATTGAAATAAAGAGTTACTATAACCCAATGTGACAAGCTCCCAGTGTGTGATTCTGTGGAAATGGCCACCTCTGGATAATATTGAAATGACTTTTAAAAGGCATATCCAAGCTCTTTATTCTCTCTCACAGCCTCTCTGAGGTGTCCTTTCAAATACGTGTTTTTCTTTAATTCCAGAATGGAAGCAAAGCCCACACAAACTCATCACATTATTTTGTCATGCAGATGCATTTTGATGAGACTTTGTGGGCTTAGCCAGGAAAGAAACCACAACGGGCTCTGGGGAAAGGTGCAGGACTATCTGAAGTCTTATGAAGCCAAAATTACAAATACAACGTTGGATCCGATGTCTCTTATACAGGAAGGAATTTCCAACAATGGAACTCTCTTGTCTCATCCTACAGCAGCACCTGTATCCCAGCCCCCCCCCCCCATCTACTGAAGATCAGGGCATTCATAGCAGTGGATGGGGTGTGGTGGAGGGACTCCTGGAGTCACCTTCTGTATGTGGGTTAAAAAAATCCTCCGCCTTGCCACATTCTCGATCCCCTCCATAGTGGCTATTTTCATTTATAACACACACCTGATCCAGCTCTAATCACATGTAGTTATGCATAAATAGTTTATGATTCTTCTACTGAGCTACAACCCCACTGCAATTGAAAGGAATGCCGTGAGGATACACATTGATTAGCACATCCAATGTGCATGTGTGGCCCCTGTTCCAGCAAGCCTGTTTCTGCATTTGAATACCCTTCCCTGGTTTGGAGCAGGTGAGAAACTCCTGAACTGAATGAATGAATGTTAGAATATATTTGTTCTATTTTTGTCACGGACAGCCCAGTCCTATGGAAATTCCCCTGCACCAATGCATCAATGCCGGCACATCATGCGCTGTATCCTGCAGTGGAATTGAGCAGTCCTTAGGTAAGGGGACGGAAACCACCTTGGTTGCCTTGGTGGATGACCTACGCCGGGGACTGGACAGGGGGAGTGCATCCCTGTTGGTCCTGCTGGACCTCTCAGCGGCTTTCGATACCATCGACCATGGTATCCTTCTGGGCTGATTGGCTGAGTTGGGAGTTGGAGGCACTGTTTTGCGGTGGTTCCGCTCCTACTTGGAGGATCGGTCCCAGATGGTGGTGCTGGGGGATGCCTGTTCGACACCCTAGCCCTTGAGGTGCAGGGTGCCACAGGGTTCAATTCTGTCCTCCATGCTATTTAACATCTACATGAAACCGCTGGGAGAGGTCATCTGGCAGTTTGGAGTGGGGTGCCATCAATATGCCGATGACACCCAGCTCTATCTCTCCTTTCCTCCAGGCTGGCGGTTGAGGGCCTGCAGCGCTCTCTGCAGGCAGTGAGGATCTGGATGGGGGCTAACAAGCTGAAATTAAATCCGGACAGGACAGAGGCTCTCCTGGTTTGGAAATCTTCGATGCAGGTGCTGGACTACTGGCTTGCGCTGAATGAGGTTGCACTGAATGAGGAGCAGGTCCGTAGCTTGGGGGTCCACCTGGACTTGCAGCTGCTGCTGGATTCCCAGGTGGCAGCTGTGGTTAGGGGGGCCTTGAGTCCCTTTGGGGAGAAAGGCGGGGTAAAAATAAAGTTATTATTATTATATTCCCCTTGCCCCAGGGAAAGACCCTGCCATGGCAACAGGTCTAGTCAGACCTGCACCTGCTAATTCACCTGTGCAAGTCTGAGTGGTGTATCTGATCTGGGAAGGGGGATAGAATACGGTGCATGCCACTGCCACCAATCCCTCCCCCTTCTGGGCCTAATCCACCCCCTCACTACCCTCCCCCCACATTACACCCTTCCTGCCCTCTTTCCTCCCGACTGCTGCGTTTTCATCATGAAACTGGAAGTGCCTGTTTTTTCACAATTACAGAGGCTTGAGAAGCATTGCAGAGGGCTCCCCAGATCCCTCAGACCTCCCAGGACTCCAGCGCTGGCTGGAGGTAAGAAAAAAAAACAACCCTCCCATCCCTGGCAGCAGTGCGATCCTAGAGGATCTCATTGTTGCCTTCTCCCCTTTCCCACTCCTTAAAAGGACAGGGGTAAGTGCTTCCCTGACTGGTGAGTCATGACCCACCAGTTTTGGAACCGCTGCACTAGATTAATACAAATCCCATTCTCCTTTAAGTATGCAATAATGTTTTTTATGTCTAAAAAACTGAGAATATGTGCAATAAGAAATGCTTACCCTTGAGTTTAAAAACTACATTTCTACATGTATAAGATGTCAAAAGTACACAACACTTTACTTTAAACATCCTTGTTAATTTCTAGAGAACACATTTACAGCACAATCCTATGCATATCTTCTCTGAAGTAAGTCCCAGAGAGTTCAATGAGACTTCTTCCTAGGTAAGTGTGTACAGAATTGTCGTCTTTGACTTTTAACTATGAGGATGTCAAATCAATTTATGTGGTTATTTATGGAATGTAAACAAATCACTTAATTTGCATGTAATTTGTGGCTGTGTCACTTTCAGTATGTTCCTGGGCTTAAGAAAATGATCTAGCAAATTTCCTTGTGGAAGGTCTCACAAAAAACATTTCCTTGGGTTATTGTCAGTAGAGTCAGTCGTGATGGAAGATGCAAAGGGATTAAAGATTTATTTTCCATTTATCGTTAAGCCATGTTTAAAAAGCCAGTCATCTGAAGAGAAACCTATTCATATTTGGAGAATACTCCAAGGTTACAACTTCTTTTCTCTTCTGGACTTGTCTGCCAGGAGTGAGAATTTCTGCTGCCTGTTGTGAGCAACAACAGAATGAATGGCTCCAGGTCACGCAGTTTCAATGGTTGACCATTCATTTTCAGCCGCATAGTGCTTTGCTAATATTCAGGAGAATAAACAGCCCTTTCTCAGGGAAGAGTTCAATCATGTTCGCACTCAGAAGTCCTGCTTCCCGGCCCATTTTGTGCTCCCATTCCTCCATCAAACCACAAATTGGCATCCTGCTCTTTGTTCACTTTTCTTTCTCTCTCCATGTTATCAGGTTCAATTTGTTCTCTTTTATTTGCTCATGAGCCTTGCCGTTGTGTAGTCTCAGTCAGAGTCTGTGTCTAAAATAATAAACTGCTGCATTCCTTGGCATGAAAGAAGCTCCAAGGTAGCATTGCTTTTCACTTTTAAACTACAGGGTCTTTTCCTCTTAAGGCTGCATTACAGCAACACCTCTTTTGAAAGATCTACCAATGTTTCAAAAGACATTTGCATTTGTTCCTGCCTATAGTCAATTGTTTATAGCCTATATTGACTAATAGCCTATATATATATATATATATATATATATATATATATATATATATATATATATATATATACACACACACACACACACACACATACAGTGTATATACACTCTGTGTGTGTGTGTGTGTGTGTGTGTGTGTGTGTGTGTGTATAGTATTGTTCCTGCCTATAGTCAAGATCAGGGGTCTTCAAACCCCGGCCCGGGTGCCAGATGCGACCCGCAGCAAGCCTCTTTTCGGCCCGCGGCCAACCTCTTGTCCCCTGAAAGCCTCTGGCCCACTCAACTGAGCATGACCAGAACTGTGCGCTGATGGTGCCTGGAGGGTGTTCTGAGGGCCAGAGAGGTGGAATGAATGAGCCCATTCATTCATTTATTCACTCATCTAAGTTCCATCTCTAATTTATTTATTTAAATTTTATATTTAAAAATTTTTCCCGGCCCTCCACACCACGCCAGATATTTGATGTGGTCCTCTGGCCAAAAAGTTTGGAGACCCCTGGTCAAGATGATAGTCAAGATAACGATGAGCATTACAGAAGTATAGAAGCATTTTAACTACATATATTTTAGATAGCAGTTAGGTATTTGTGTTTGATATGTTTAATCACTTTAAAAAGTATACAGAAATGCCAATAGAATTCACACTGGTGTCAATAGATTGTACGCCATTAATCTGAGATTAAAATCAAATAGTTTTCAGTATCCGAGACAAGTATAGTAAGTCAAAGAATTAATAGAACATGTACAACAGCACATTTAGCCATTGATTCAAGCCAGTTATTTTCTTCAGAATCAAGGGGCTTCAGACTTTCTTTTTTACGCATTGCATGGGTGTTCAATGATATTTCACCACCATGTATATTGCAAACTTCTATAACTGGTGATGTGATAAAACATTGTGTTTTGTGGTTAGCAACAGGAATGTTATGCAGATACAGTGTTTAAGCCTCAATAAGACCTATCATTTGGGTCAAGGGAAATTGTTTTATTGTTGCACAAAGTGCAACATTTCTTCCCAAGTCTTAAGCAGGAAAAAAAAAAAAAAAACTACCTCCATGGTATGAGTTGCTTATTTTATCTATGTTTCAATTACTTTTTGCTCTGTAAACACCTTGGAAATAGTGCAGGTTCCTCACTGTTACTCTTATGTTACTGGTAAATTTTACCGCACAGATCACAAGGGCTAGGCATGTAGAGCAGTGGGTCTTTGGGTCACAAACCGCTTTGAGAATCGAATGAAAGCTATGGATCCCCTCTGCAGAAAAATTCACATAAACACACACACATACATGCTCTGCTCCACCAGATCCAGAATTCCACATCAGGCCTCCCGGTCCAACACAGGGCTGCTATACTCTGTGCTGGCTAAATAGCAGCAGACGTAAGTAGCCCCCTTGCAAACAAATGGATACAACCATTTTGGCGCCGCTGCTCTTCTGGGCACTGAGCAGCTCAGGATTGGGCTGCCCAATACCTGTGTCATCATCCATTCCTATGTATGTATGGCATGAATATGTTGAATACCTGCGTTGGCTCGGTCATGTCGTGAGAATGGATGATGGGCGGATCCCAAAGGATGTCCTCTATGGAGAACTCGTGCAAGGAAAGCACCCTACAGGTAGACCACAGCTGCGATACAAGGACATCTGCAAGAGGGATCTGAAGGCCTTAGGAATGGACCTCAACAAGTGGGAAACCCTGGCCTCTGAGCGGCCTGCTTGGAGGCAGGCTGTGCAGCATGGCCTTTCCCAGTTTGAAGAGACACTTGGCCAACAGTCTGAGGCAAAGAGGCAAAGAAGGAAGGCCCATAGCCAGGGAGACAGACCAGGGACAGACTGCACTTGCTCCCGGTGTGGAAGGGATTGTCACTCCCGGATTGGCCTTTTCAGCCACACTAGACGCTGTGCCAGAACCACCTTTCAGAGCGCGATACCATAGTCTTTCGAGACTGAAGGTTGCCAATATATATAAATGGCATGAATATTGGGTTTAATAAGCAGGCGTATTGTACCTTTTTGTACCTGATATGTTAAAAGTGCGTTTTGTAAATTTAGGTGGTTGACGCTTTTGAGAATTATATGCTGTGAGTATCTAACTAGATAAAACTACATATTCCTAGATAGCACACTGTGATGTACAGCTAGTTTATTTTGGATTATTTTCTTTAGTGTCACAGTTTCTACTCTTCAAGGTAGGATTAGTACTGCTCTCTGTTTTGAGCTGGGATCTATTCCGTATCCCTGACATTATGTTTTGTTGATCTGCGTTCTTTCTGCAGGCTTTGCCTCTTTCACGCCAGAGGGGGCTGCCATTAATATTCTGAATAAATATCATCCTTTGTTTTATTTCATAGACATAGAAAAAACTGCTGAGATGTAATTAGCTGGGGTGTTTTAATCAGCTTTAGATGTTCTGAAATTATTCCAGTACATGTCAACAGATTCATATGACCTGTGGGCAACACCAAAAAACATGTAGTTGAGAAACCTAGCTTTATTCTTATTACAAACTATACATTATGCTATAGTTATCTGGCATAGTCCACCGGTGTTCCCTCCCATTTTCCTTACATAATAATATGTACTATAAAATGCTGTGCATGTAGGTTACTGGAGCTGTTTTACTATAAATGTTTGACTTCAGAGCAAAAGTTTTTAGATTGTGTTCTGGGAAGACCTGGGATTCCTTGGAAGCTTAACAGGAATTCCTGAATGGGAAAATCAGTAATAGTGGACAGGTTGTTCCAAAAGACGCTTTACCCTCACCACCAACAAATTTTCACTGAAATCTGAATCCGCCAGGGAGTTTTGGGTGTAATCTAAGTTGCACTCTCAGGTCAGGAGGGCAATAGTGAGACTCAACAGTTTTGGCCATTATCTTTTAGGGCTGACACCCTCCTGTGTCCCCCTCCATTTACAAGGAGTAAAACCGGGGTTCCAATTTCAGCAATTGGGGGACACAAAGAGGAGCAAAATATAGGGACTATCAGTTCAGTTTTATTACGGTCACCGACCAGCATAAAAATAACAATACATTCATAGTATACAACTGAACATGCATACGACCCATCACAGCATCCGAACATAGGCTCTTGACAACATAAAATACTAATGATTAATAGATCTAAGTCTAGGTAAGACTAAGTTTGGTCTAGTTATTATGGATTAAATTGAGTACAGTAACTGAGGAAGGTGCTTCTGAAAGTCTTCTAGTCCATATTGAATTAAAAACTTATTCAGAATATAAATACTCCTCTATGAGCAGCCTAAAAGGCCACAATCCACTCTCTTCCTCCTGATGCTAACTGCAGCGGCTAAGAATTTAGCCACCCTTTGTGTAACCTCTGGATTTGCATCTGATAGAAGAGAATGACTATGATCTTGACCTGGGCATTTGGTGAGCTCTTCTAACAGTGGGGAGATAAGGGATAACTGTATAAAATATAACCGTATAAAATATCCCTATAAAAAACACAATCCAGCAAAACATGACTGGTGGTTTCTGGTTGGTTTGCCCCACAAGGACGCAGTCACTCCAAAAATGGGACCTTCCGATAGCATCCTTCCACTACAGCTGAGGGCAAACTATCACACCGCACCAATGTAAACGCCCTTCTGTGGCTTGGGATTTCCAGCTGGAAAAGGTAGGGAGCTGGGGCGGCTATATATCGGAGTTCCTCCTTGATATAAAATTTTCTGACATTGTTAAGGTCTTCCTGGTGCTCTATGTCAAAGATCCTTTGTTTAATCCTAACCCCCACCTGAGCCAGTCCCATGTCAAACAAAAATGGTATGGAAAATTCCAGAGAGGACAGTTTTTGTTCCAGCCCTTTAATTCACCTGGATTTATACTCTACTTGGAGGACTAGGGGAGCAATCCCTAATGGGTATAGGTGCAGTCCTAACCAGTAAGAGCAAATGGCTATCCAGACACGGGCCTCTATCCTAATCAAGCCTGATTTCAGATGTAAAAAAGTGTTCGAGACAGAACTGGATACACTAAAGGCGGCCCTAATAAACTTAGACTGGACACGCTCCATTATCGTGATGTTGGGAAAAGATCCCAACTGCGCTCCATACACTAATTGGGCCATCACCTTTGCCTTAAACAATTTAAGTGCTGCTGGCAGATACTGGGCTTCTTTACTTTGCATAAATTGGAGAATAGCAGAAGAAGTTTGCTGACCACTTAACACTACATATTCTCCATGCGCTTTCCTAGAACCATTTATATGGAATACCACCCCCAAATATTTAAAGTGGGACACCTGCTCTATTTTATGGCCATCGATCTTCTAGCACCGAATTTTTAGTTTCCTGGAGAAGGCCAAGATCTTAGTTTTACTATAATTTATCACCAGTTGATTTTCCTTGCACTACACATTCAGAGAGTTCAGAGCTCTTTTAAGGCCAGTAGGTATTCTAGAAAGAACAACTGCATCGTCTGCATAAAGTAAGATGGCAGTAGGCCTCCCAGCTAATTTAGGGGGTTGGAAGTTAGGATTTTGTAGATGGCCAACCATCGAATTAATATAGAAATTGAAAAGAAGTGGGACCAGAATACAGCCCTGCTTCAGCCCCTTTTGAGTTGGTACCACTTTAGTGAGATGACCTTGCAGACTGCATTTCACTTTTAGTGCAGTATCTCTTTACAAGGACTGTATAAGAAAAAGCAAGCACTGATCAATATTAGTAGCCTTCAACTTCTCTCATAGTTTAGTTCTTGAGATGGAGTCGAAGGCAGCCTTTAGATCTATAAAGGCGCATAGAGGGAGATAGTTCTAGAGGACATATATTTCTCTACTAAATGTTGAAGTACCATACACTGGTCTGTTGTGGATTGACCCTCCCTGAAACCTGCCTGCTCCTCTGCTATTATGTTCTCTTATTTAACCAGGCCTTGAACTTCTCCTGCAAATGCTTTGCATACAGTTTGCTGATAATATTGAGTAAACCTATTGGCCTGAAATTGGAGGGGTCATTTTTCTTCCCCTTTCTGAAAATAGGGACAATAATTGCCATCCCCCAGTCTGTTGGTATGTTTTTATCAATATAAGTTTTATCAATATAAGAAAATAGCGAAGCTAGTACTGGTGCCCACCAGTCTAGATTGTTTTTAATTAACTCCGGGGGAGTAAGGTCTTCTCCGGGAGCCTTTCCATCCTTCAACTGAGTGACCAAACTGGTTGGCAACCTTCAGTCTTGAAAGACTATGGTATCAGCTTACAGCACCCGGTATTCCCAGGCGGTCTCCCATCCAAGTACTAATCAGGCCTGACCCTGTTTAGCTTCCGAGATCAGACGAGATCGGGTATGTGCATGTATCTCTGATACAGCGACTGGAGGCCAAGGAGCAGTCTCCTTCGGATCACTTGGAGTCTCACTAGGGACAAAGTCTGCATCATTATATAATTCATGGAAGTGCTTCTCCCAGATGCCTGGCTGTATACAGCAATCAGATAAAGTTGGCCCATAATTAGGTAAGTTCTTTATCAATCTCCAAAACCGACCCAAATCCTTTGCTCTGGCGGCCTGTATCAATCCTGCTCACTCGTTATCTGGGAAGGAAGGGCTGGCATTTCTACTGCTGGGATGCCCCTCCTGCTGGAAGGTAGGATTGGAACCTCACTGAACGGATGCTCCTCCCACGTTGGGGGCGTCCCATGGTGTTCCCCAGTTCGAACTCGACAAGCAGGAAAAAACCTGATGCCCCCTTGCTCCTCAGTAGTGGCCTAGCCCTTGATTTGTGGTGTGTCCACCGCAAGGGTTGAGTACAGCGATATCTAGCCAATTGTATGAGTACCTACAAACAAACAACAACCAAAAACCCCAACAACCGCACAAAGAAATCCCGCTAGGGTTTTCTGCCCCCCGTGGGGAGGCCTGAGGTAGCAGTAAACCCCCCGAGCTAGAGAAGCGGCGGGCGGAATGCCATCCTACCTTTCCCAGAACTGGAATTCTCAGGTAAGAAATTCCTACTTTTCTCACAGCTACTTTCTTTTTGTAGGTCACCAGCCTTTTATATTACTTTTTAAGCCACAGAAGCTTCTGAGCAGCACCCAATCCCCCCTCAGATTTGAAAGTTTGGTACACGTTGTATAACGCCTTTTTGGCAGTTATACATTCCTTGTCAAACCACTATTTAGAGGGGACGGTCACTCTGATAACAGTGAGGCAGGTCAGATGTCCTACCAGAGAGCACCTGTTTCAACTTATGCACTAGTTCATGGTAAGTGTCCACAACCTTAGTAGTGCTATCACTATTACTTAACACCTGGATGTGTTTCAGGGGCTCAGAAGCAAGCAATACTTTTATCTCCTGATCAATACATGGCTCCATCTTCGGCGGCGATATATTCCTCCTTCTGCAGATAGCGTAAATTTGTAATGGCTCACACTTCTCAATTGTTGGTTAGGGAATTTTAGGGTCAAAGCCACCAGGAAATGGTCACTATCAAACTTAGGTATTACCTCCAGCTCATCTAAAACAGGAAACAAGTTAGGAGAGATAATGAAATAATCATTTTGACTCATTTTAGGCCCTGCAAAATAGGTATCGTCAGCTGGATGGTCTTTTCCAAAGGCCCCACTCAAAATATGCAAATTGAGTCTTAAAGTAAGTTGTTTCAGAAGGAGACCTGCATAGTTTGACTTTTGATCCTTAGAACAGTGTTTGTATAGTCGGCCAGGTCCTTCAGACGAGGGCAGGTAGAATCCTTGTTGCACACAAAGAGTCTCATCATCTCGAGCCAGCCTCGCATTAAGGTCTCCAGCAAGCACCACATGGGCCCTAGGATGGTGGCTGAGCAGTGTCCCTACATACTCCTCAAAGGCCACCCATAACTCCTTAGTTTGCGACTTCCTTGATGGGGGGGGGGTAAATAAGCATTGATTAATAGTAACTCAAACTGGGGAAGTTGAACCAAGACTGATATTGCATGTTGTTTAAATAATGTAAGCAGACGTGCATCAACGCACATTGAGGTGGCAATCAACACACGCAAACCACCTTTCCGATGACCACTTTCCACTCCCCAAGCTTGCTTCCATAGAGTATTCCTGATATCCATTTAACTGTAAATTTCCAGATGTCCAAGTCTCTTGTACCATTATTATGTCGTCACTATTTTGGAATTTCCTTAAAGTGGGGTCCCAATGAAGGCCACACCAGCCATGCACATTCCATGTTATAAGTTCAATTTTATTTTTATGCTAGTTGCTTACATGTCATTGGGGAGCCACTGAGATTCTACTTGCGTCCTGATCGCTTCCCTCCCTCTCCTCTCCTTGTCCATCAGTCCGCCTTTCAGCCCAATGCCGGAAGTCGTGAGATCTATAACATCACTGCTGGCTGTTTGTTGGATTGCAGTCACATCTTAGCAGTGCACAAGTGCTTCTACACAGACAGTGTTAGGCAAACCACATTGGGAAGCAGGACAAACCCGTATGCGATCTTCTTCAATAGCTTGTAATAATTACTTTTGGACTGCATCTAAGTTGCCGGTGATATTCTGGTCTTGATTAGGCAAATCTTTGAATGCCATCAGTGCCTCTTGCACAAGATCTTGATCTAGAATATCAAGCTGAAGCAGTGGGTCACAATCAGCCAGATCCGCAGCTGTTGGCAAGCCTGGGAGCGTTACCGCTTTTGTTAACATTCTAGTGACGGAGGTTTTCGACTGTGGTAGATGTGTCATCTCAGGATAATCATGAGTCCTGTTGATATTAGCTTCCTGAATCACAGTTGCATCTTTTCCCAATGCTTTTTCCCAGGGAGCCTCTATAATGCTATTCAGAACTTGAGACAGTATTGCTTCTTTGGTTGAAAAGGAAGAGTCTTGCCTTGAGAGGTCTCCTATCGGTTGCTGGGACTGTAGAGAATGACATAGTCTAACAGACGGAGACACTACCTGCTGCAGATCACATGAAGGTTGAGCATATTCATCCCCAGGCTCAGCAGTAACTTCCAATTCCATAGGAGTTAAATCACGACTTTCAGTCAGCTCTGGGCCTCCCTTGTTGCGCTCTTGCAATATTTTCTGAAGAAAATGAGTTCTGTCTGCTATTTATTATTAATTATTATTAACAGTATTTATATACCGCTTTTCAACTAAAAGTTCACAAAGCGATTTACAAAGAAAAATCAAATAACTAAATGGCTCCCTGTCCCAAAAGGGCTCACAATCCAAAAAGGTCCTCAAGGACCTTGCCCATCTGGGCACCATTCAAATTTGCCTTTAGACAGGGTTGCATCCCATCCAGACTGCCAGAGACATTCTGGTCTGGACCAGCAGTAGCTGTTCTATCTGTTGGTGGCATGCCTGACTGCCGTGACCTTGCAACGTAGACCGGTCGCAGGGGCGGAGGAGGGGATTTACTTGCCAGAGACAAAGGGTTGATATCTATATCAGCAAAGACTCTCTTGGCTGTTATACAAAAACTGCCCAGCAACCTTTGCATTCTGAAAAGCATCATAGGAATTACACAGCTATTGAACTTCAGATGGACTCTCACTTCAAACTGCTGGCATGGCAATCTGTCTAGAGATAAGAGATCCACCTGCCCCAGATCAATTCTCAGGAGCTCCGCCAGTGATCTCCGGGCTCTAAATTTGTTGTACCAATGGCCCCGATTCGGCAGCTGACCCTGTACTGTTATTATAATCTGATCATTCTGTAAACACTGTCTAGTGCCGCCCTTGGTCTGCATCTTATTGAAGGTACCAGAAGCTACTGGGGAGACTGCCTGGGATATTGTTGCTGAACGGTCAGTGTTTTGATGATTTGAAACAGCTGCTGGAGGCCTGCATTGCCCTTCTTGCTCCTTCTCCACAAAATAAACAATGCTTTGACGTTCTTGGAATATTGCCAATAAGGACCATCCGGTCAGAATGCAGTGTTCTGCCAGAACCTTCAAATATTTGGCAGAATATGGTGAGTTCTCTATCATATCTCTATCATATCTATCATATGCCGTCATGCGACAAGTAACTAAAGAGTTACTATCTTGGGCACAGTTTGTATTAAGGCTGTTATAATTAATAGAAAGCCCAAAGATTTCCTCAGTAGTTGACTCACTGTTTGCCCAGTCCGGGGGCTCAGCCAAACAAAGCTGTCTTGTTTTGTTTTTAGCAGGTGGGCTCTTATCTGCCAGTTCCGATGGCGTTCTCTGGCGTTCTTCTTCCTCCATATAGGGACTGTACCAGAAATGACATCTCTCTTCTGTCTGGCTGTTGTCCAGGGCCAACTTCAGGCCAATTTGACCAATTTGGCCAAATTGGGTCCAGCTCCAAAGGGAACCCTATGCTAAGCCAGCAGATCATGGCACTTGCCTGCAACTGAGGAATCACTTCCAGGTGGTGCTGCTCCAAGCCAGCAGATGAGATGTTGCCTGGATCGAGAGAACACGTGCAAAGTTTGCAAAGCACATGTGTCTTGCCTGGCCCCAGAGCCAAGGCTGGCCTTAGGGTGATTTGACCAGTTTAGCTAAATTGGGCCCTGCGCCTGAAAGGGCCCCACACTGGAACAACAAGCAGAGCGCCCATATTTACAGCCAACTGAGTAGCTGCTGTTCCATCATGGCATCTTTCATACCAAGGCATTGCAAGGAGAGCAAAGCAAGTGGAGAGTTGCTGGTGGATGGCCCTCCTGCCTGCCCCTGAGTCCAATTGGCTCGAAATTGGCCCCCCTGGAAGCAGTTGGTGGTGATGGCATCACGTCACCATGTACTTTCAGGTACGTGTTTTGCACAGGGCGGCATCAGCCCTGGGCTCCCTGCTGCAGCTTGTTCTGGTGAGTGAGTAACATGGGGGTTGGGCTTCCCACAGACATGTTCTGTATTGGGCTCCGCAGCTTCTAGGGCCAGCCCTGCTGTTGAGAAAAGCACATTTTTAACCAGAAATTCCCTGCAAGTGATGCTGCCACGTCATGGAGCACTGTTCCAAGATAACCTCTAGGGCAAAAAAAAATGATGATTGCCTACAGCAGGATAAGCACCATTGTGAAAACTGGTTTTGGAAGTTTAAAAAGGTGAGTTACACCAGTTTGGATGCCTCCCACCCCATCCCTTTTTTGAATCAAAAATTCTCCAAGGAGAACTGTTGGTTCAGAGCTGGGGTTTTCTGAAGGATTTGTCAGGAGAGGATGTGCAACGTGTTTCTTCAAAGTAGAACCTTTCATAATCACTCCTTTATAGGATTTTGCCTTAGCACAGGAAGTTTGGATTAAACCATTCCCGTTTCAGCGTCCTGAGACCTGGCTCAGTTGTCTTGCACATGTGTTTTCAAATGCAAGCAGCAAAAACGTGTTTTCACATTTTGTAAATGCAAAAATTCATTACAGCCTTTTATTTAAGAATTGGAAAGAGAGAACTTGTTCTGAATTCTGAGAAGACAGAAATGATATTTTCACCAGAGTTCAGTCTGTCTTGACAATTCAGGGATAAGAGGAAATATATGTCAAGAAAATGGTTTAAAACACTGACCTGTTTATGGTCACATTACTTGTGGCAAATAAAAAGATCACCAAGGGAAAAGAGGAGAGAGGTTTGTTGTTGTTGTTACTTTTGATAATAAAATATAACAAATAGTATTTGTATGCTAGCTGGCTAGTAAAGATGCCTGTAGGCTAGTAGGTTTTCTGGACATGTTTTCAAAACTGGTTTAAAATGTCCAGTGAAGCCTCCTCTTGCTCACATAACTCATCCTTTGAGAATTTTGTATTTTCCTGCACATTTTGGTAATAGCTGTTAGGCCAGCAAAATACTCTCAGATAGACCAGATGGCTCTTTTCTGTTGGTGAGACAGATGCTAGGGGCTTAACTGGTAGATGTGGCATTAGGAAAAGATGAACTAAATCTGATATTTCCTCTGCACGTATTTTTAGTATGGTCTGTATTGTAATACCTCCCCATGCAAAAAACAACAACAACAAAAAAAAATACCTCAAACAACAACAAAACCCAAAACATTTTCTTTCTGAGGAACCAGACTGAGGGCACAATCCTAACCCAGTTTCCAGCACTGACATAAGGGCAATGCAGCTCTGAGGTAAGGGAACAAATATTCCCTTACTTTGAAGAGACCTCCATGAGTGTTACCCAACTGCAGGATGTAACACATGCCCCACTGGCACCTCTATGCCAGTTCTGGAAAGTTGGTTAGGATTTGGACCTGAGTTATTTACAGCATTTTACTGTATTGGTTCTGTCTAGCAGCCTGTATGAGTTTGGACTTTTATGCATTTTGAAAATAGAAGTTTTCTGTTAAGACATCCATTTCTTATAGGACCAATGTATATTTAGACATTTTTTTTTACTATAGCTTTCCCATTATTATTCATCTTTTAAATATGGAGCATTATATGGTTGGAAACTACTCTGTGACCCCTCTAAATTCATAGACTCTAAACAAGGGAAAAAAATTAATGATTAATGAAAATTTCTGTAGCAGATAAGCAAGCATCATGTAATGTATAATATTGTGCGCATTAGCTTCCTGTGTGCCCTCATAGGTGAGCTTTTTGATCTGACCTGATTTGTTAAGTTGGGAGAAGGACTGTGTAGGATACTAGTATTTTGCAGGATATTTTGCAATCTTGACTTCACCCCTATTCAATTGGTCATGAACTGAAGGCAGAATGCATATTTTGCTAGCAGAAAGTCCCAGGTTCAATCTCCATTGTCTCCAAGAACAGCTGGACAAAGACCTCTACCTAAAGTGCCTTCCAATCCATATGGGCAATACTGTGCTGGAAGGAGCAAGGGTATAAAGCAACGCTTCCCAATCTTCTTTGGCCTGTGATGTTCTCTATGCTGCAAATGCAGTGTGCAGCTCCCAGAAGTGACCAGCGATGTTGTTATCACCTGTTACTTCCAGGTTTAGAGACGCACAATAGAACTTCAAACAGCAGTAAGAGGCTCAGGGCGGGCAGGTAGGCTTTTCAAAGTATGTGAAAACCATGTGCTATAACTCAGCTCACTGAGCTAAGCCTCTTCCCACCATTTGAAGCTCTGTCATGCATGTTGCTGCTGGCCAGCTTGTGGCCTGCGACACCCTGGCAGAGTGCCTTGTGATGTCCCAGGGCATTGTGACGCACGGTTTGGCAACCCCAATCTAAGGCTACAATTCTATACACACTTTCATGGGAGGAAGCCCCACTGAACACAGTGGGACTTACTTCTGAGTAGACACACCTTCAACTGCAGTCTAATTCAGTATAAGGCAGCTTTCTGTGTTCCTTTCCCTTCATACTCACTTCTTTTGTAACATATAAACAATCCGAAATTTTATTTTGACCAAGATTCAGAAGAAAATCTGTTTCCTAATTCATGCGTTATAGGAACAGTGTGGGATCTGCTGGGCCAGTATCATTTGGTGGTAGGGACTATGGAGGCACTGCTACTCAGTGTAAAACAGGGCTTTTCAGACAGGGGCGTTGCGACGACTCAGCTTGTGGGCCCTGGTCTCTGCCTCCTTAAGGGGCGTGGGCAGCCAGGAGGCAGGGAGGAGGCACGATCACTCCACTTTAACTTTCAAAGCTGCGGGGAGCCCTGCAGAGGGTCACGCAGGGCTCCCCACACCCTGGGGGGCTGCAGGAGGCTCAGGTAAGTGCACTCAAGCCCCTGCTGCCCCCTGAGTGGTGCAATCCTGGTGATCGCACTGCTTCCTTTCCCCTGCTGCTTCCTCCCCTGCCCCCTCAAACTTCTGGAGAGTTTGAAAACCGCTGGTGTAGACAATCCTGATTTGGATGAACCAATGATCTGACTCGGTGTAACATAATGTTCATATGATAGTAGAAGTGTGTTGCTGTAGGGAGTGGTATAAAGAGAAACTGGGAAAAAGTTATTCCAATAAAATAAATTACCTGGAGATACTGTATGTCCGTGTAATACCTTTTAGGAGATCACGTAAACCTCAGGGTATGATATCTATCATGTCTACACTGGACAGATAAGACAATTGCCTCTTTTGAAGTAAACTTCATGGGCTGAAATTTCATTGCTTTTGAAGGATGTTATTTGACCTATCTTGGTTTTGAACCTGCAGTCTTAGGGGTATCTTTGGTATTTGAAATCTACAGTTGAAGCAATTTTTGCTTCAAAAACAGGATGATCCCAACTGCTGCTGCTCTATTTAAGTCTTGAAAATCTAGGAGGTTACGATTTGTCTTGGCTGTTAAGGGCATGGAAGTAGGGAATGATTTCTCTATGCCATAGCAGCATGAATCAGTATCAAAGCCTCTTCTCTAGCTAAAGAACTGGCAGGACTTTTCCGACTCTCCGACTTCTCCGACTCTTTCATTTCATTCCCTAAGGTTGTTCAGAAGAGCAATCCCATGCAATAGCACATTGTCCCTATAGTAACCACATGGGCTTGAGTGGAAAATATACTTTAAAATTGTTTTTCCCATGCTATATTAACACGATGTTCCACAGTGACTCATATGCCATAAAGTTTAATATAGTATTTATTTATTTACTTATTTAATAGCACGGTATTAAACTGTGAACCCTCCCCACCTTATAAAAGTTAAGCTGCTTCTTGTTTAACCATAGCTTATTTACTTCATTTATCAATTTTATTTATTTAACTTAGGAAAGTCACCTCGGGCAAGTGTCTTATCCTCAGTTTCCTTCTTGTAAAATGAAATCTACCATAAAGATGAAAGATTCTATCTACCATATAGATGGAACCTACAGTATATGGTAAGGATGTGCAGGAAGAGAAAGGCCAAATTACAGCCCCACATCTATTGGGGTTCCTGTTGCTAGCGCTGCGGAAGAAAAAGCTGCTTGGCCTTGCTCAACGTGTTCTCCCTGCTGCAACCCACAACATAAGAGCACTATCTGCATGCACAAGCGGGATCACAGTCATAGGCAGAAAAATATATTAAAAGTGCTATATAAGCTATTTCAATGACTCTGAAAGCCAGGGGGCATTTGTTTCTGAGTCTCTAACAGCTAAAGTTCGTTTGACAATATCTTGCATACAGTGACATTGAAATGGCTAGATGGTGCCTGTAGGTATGCCTGAGGACTGGTTTGACATTACATTTTTCTTCCTGGATTTTTTTTTTAAACATTGTCTGACTTCTACCACAAATGCACAGGCTTTTCTTTGGGGCACATATGCAATTATCAGTGTCATACAATGGCAAGAATTTCGGGCATAAACCTCAGCTGTATCCGGACAAGTCTTTTAAGAGTGTACCCTGGGGCTTGGACATGCCCAGCAGGACTTTTGACTTTGAACGTTCACTCCTTTGAACGTTCGTATCCCTCATTTCACTTCGTATCCCTCATTTCATTGAACGTTTGTATTCACTCATTTCACTTTGGATCCCTCAACACACTAATCGTAATTTCTTTTGAAACCTCTCCACGATTCAGAAATGGCTTTCATGTTGATTTGAAGGGGGGATGTTTTGTGTGTGTGTGTGTGTGTGTGTACATGCAACCATGTGTTTAAAGGGTAAAATGCCCCACTGGCTTCATAATGATATTTATTTATTGAAAATATTTATGTCTTGGCTCTCATTATGCTGATCTTCAGTGTTAGTTGGGCAACTCTTTTGAAAGTGGCTGTGAAGCTCTGGATTCTAATACTTGGCCAGCTGAATTTATTTGGAAATGTATTACTACCTTCAGTTGGTCACTTGCAATGTGAGAACAATGAGCTATCACATTTATTTATTTTTTGTAAGGATGAGCAAAGCAATAGTTTCAAAGATTATAAGAAGTGATTTAAATGGTGATTTGCATGGCAAGGACTGTCTGTGCATGCATGTTTGTGAGCACATAACATACAGGAGCAGCCTTGTCTGCTTTCCTCTTTCTTCTCTTCTGAGGGATGGCTACAGCTTCACTGAAGGGTGAAGAGTTAGACAAATGTCTTTCCAGCAGCCTCACCTCTTTCACAAGTGTCACAGGGATGCACATAAAGAGAGGTGACAGGGCACCACGGCTTGGCTGAGCACTGAGACAGGCCTCATTGGAGTGGTCCTGTGTGGGTACAGACGAATGAGGAGCTGAGGGTCAGAGACAATGCAATGAACAGGCTAAGACTGGCTACGAGATCAAGGCATCCAAGAGCAGAGGCTGGAGTGAAGGGCCAGAGGAAGGACATGTGATTGGGAATGGGACAAGTAGGAGGTAAGCCAGGTGAAACAGGGTCAGGGACAAACAATGCTGTCAGAACCATGCTTGTGGCTGGGTACAGGAGGAAGGAAAAAAGAGGCATGACAGGACTATATGAGGCAAGATGAATTGTTGAGACTGCTGTGCTGGCTTGGAAGCAAGGTTTTTATATGGCCTGATGTGTCATCACTGGGCCAGGGGGTCCGTTGACCCCATCCAAGCCCCATTATCTCAGTTCAGTACTACAGGGTGCCCTTGCTCTATGGATGCCGAACCTACTTAGCTTGCTGAAGGGCCAGAGCATACATAAGGAACAGAAGGTAAGTCACAGGTGACTGGCAGTGATGAGCCTGGTTTGAAACCAGTCTCGTATGAGCTTGTGAAGAACTGAGGAAAAGGGAGCCGGGGCAGGTCTATCTTCCCATCACGGCTCGTTGGTCTCCAAGCTACTCTATTTAACTTTTGCTATAACCAAAGGACAGTTGTGCCATATTGCTAGATAGATCCCCTTTCATCCCAAGATGTTGCAGGCAGAAGACAATGTTGATAGAAATGGTGGCCTGTATGATAACTGGGCTCTCCCAGCACCTCTACAGCATCTCACTCCTCTTGGTCCGTCCCCCCAGCATTCCTTGCCTCTGAGACCTTCTTCTGACTCTCACTCCCAGAGCCTTGGCAGAAGCAGTGCCGCTGAAAGGGAAGCTCCGGGAGAGCCCAGCTATAACGGTGGCCTGGTAAAGAGCTTCCAGGGGCCGCATCTAGTCCACGGGCCTTATGTTTGACAAATCTGGTTTAAATGTTCTTTTTCAGCAGTGCTGCTTTCAAGGTATTGCTTTGCTGATCACCTCTCAGCTGCAGAGCTATGAAGAGATGCTGCAGCAGTAGCAGTAGCTGCTGAAAGAGCGGGTGGCATGATAATTGGGCTCTCTCATATCTTGAAAATATGGTCAGATTTGCACATTAGCATTTGCAGCTAATGAGTTTCTATGTGAGAACAAAGTGCTTATTTCTGGCCATCATCTGCTTAAGCACATCACTTCCTGCTGAGTGATGTCACTTCCGGCCCTCAGCAGGTGCCATGAATGCTGTTTGGCCCACTATATAAAAACGAGTTTGACACCCTGATTTAAACATTAACAATCCATTTAGAGCCCCATGTCGAGCCCTGGCAGCCACTATGGATCTAGTTGAATCTAGACCAGCTCAATCACTGGTTCAGGTCCAAGTAGACCCATGTAGGGCTTCCAGGAGAAGGAGGGGAGATACAACCTGGTGACAGCCTCCTTTGCTGTCCTGACCTCTCGGGCCAAAACCCCCCACCCCACCCTTGCCGTCTTCCCTTCACCCTCCTCCACCCTAGAACATCTCCCCACTGCTTGGCGGGATACTTATTGCTGATGGCGCCCTGGGCTCCGAAGACTGTTGCGTAGGCCGCGCTGGTCTTCCTGCTGGCACCTCTATTGTTCTGGCCACCGCAAAGTGCCTTACAGCACTTTTGCAATGGCCATCTCCTGGGCAGCACACAGGAGACTGGCACTTGTTCAGGGTAGGATCAGACTGTAAGCCTCAGTGTTGCCGATTAGATAGTATGTCAGTTTTAAAGTACTGAGAGAAAGAAAGTAGTAACAATGATTCATAAATCTGAGCAAAAAAATACTTGACTAATGTCAAGTGCTGAAGGTAAATTAACATAAAGCTTTCTGCATCTTGATTCCCTGTAGATTCTTCTTCTACCTAAGCAGTTACTGTATGTGTTCTCTTTGATTTTGTTATGGCAGCATTTGCATCATTTTAAGAAGAGTTTGGCTGTTTCAGTAGGTTTCTTTTCACCCTCACTGTGACCAAAATACTGTGCAACTGTAATACTGTGCTCTAGCCTTCAATAAATTAATTCTTCCATTAAGAATAGGGTAGCAGTGGTATTGCTGTGACTTTGTCACAGAAGCTAACCCTATTATTGGAGTGATTGCTGCCCTTCTAAGTGCTTAATTGATCGATTTGATTGATTTCACTTGGACCGGAGGCCAAAAAAAAAGAGAGTGAGGATTAGGCAAGAATGACTTTATGACAGACTCCTAGTAGTTTGAAAGAAAAGAGAAAATCAAGAAATCTTTGAAACTAGTTAAGTCCATTCAGTTTTCTCTGCAGGACAGCTGTGGGTGGATGCTGGAAACATAATTAAGGGCTAAATGGATCTCTAGATGGAAATTGGTATATTATTATTATTGTTGTTGTTGTTGTTAACAGTATTTACATACCGCTTTTCAACAGAAAGTTTACTAAGCGGTTTACAGAGAAAATCAAACAAACAACTAATGGCTCCCGGTCCTAAAAGGGTTCACAATCTAAAAGGATGCAAAAGAACACCAGCAGACAGCCACTAGAAAAGACAGTGCTGGGTGAGAAGGGCCAGTTACTTTCACCTTGCTAAATAAAAGAGCACCCAATTAAAAAGTGCCTCTTACCCAGTTAGCAGGGGTTGAAATGAATGAATGAATGAATGAATGAATGAACCAATGAAACGGAGTTTTGTGCGACTCTAGGATTGACTGTAGAAGCGCTCTGAGGCTTCCCTGTGATCTTAAACAGTACTTCCAGAAAACTAGAAGTACTGTTTCCCATTGCATTGGTAGCATCGGTAAGGCTTCCCGCGCAGTCCTGGAGTCGCGCGGGCTCAGTGACCAGGGCATTTGCCCCATTTGCCCTGTGCTAGGTCTGCCGCTGGATATTTTCAGTGCTTCCTTGAGAAAAAATGTAGCTCCAGGTGCCCTGATTAAGGCCATGGTGGATCCATTGTTAAAGAAAGTAGGCCAGTCTCTATCTCTCAGCCTAACCTACCTCACAGGGTTGTTGTGAGGACAAAAAGAGGGAAGAAACCATGTACACCACCCTGAGCTCCTTAGAGGAAGGGTGGTATAAAAATGTGAAAAGTAAGTAAGGGCCCAATCCTATCCAATATTCCAGTGCCGGTGCTGCTGTGCCAATGAGATATGCACTACTTCCTGTGTTGGGGAGACAGTCAAAGAGGCCTCCTCAAGGTATAAGAACATTTGTTTCCTTACCTCGGGACTGCATTGCGTCTGCATTGCAATGGAAAATTGAATAGGATGGGGTCGTAAGTCAGTAAGAAAGGGCGCAATCCTAAGGCGCCCTTGGGCTGGTGCATATCCCTTGCACTGGCCCAGGATTGTCGCAAACATGTCATGAAGCACATTGTTGCCTCCTCAGGAGTCAATTGGGCCAGCGCACGCCGGCCTGCAGAGGCTAAATGCAGCCTCCATGCCGACCTTGACTGATAGCCTTGTGTCGGCTGAGTCAAGACTCTGGGGACGGTGGAGAGTAGTAATGCAAGGAAATAATTTCAGATTGAATGAGAAAAAAGAAAGTTCATTTATAACTGAGAATTTCCAAGCTCTACTGCAACATTATGTGCACTAGTATTCATAATTTGTTTTTTTTCATCATTCTTTGCTGTCTCAATGGCTCCTTAGATGGAACACAGGCTTCCATTTGAACACTTTTTTATGTTTATATTCTAGTAAAAGCCTATAAACTCCCTGAAGGATTTAGAGTTGCAGTTTGTTCGCTGGGTCATAAGAAATCATTATCTTTGATGCCCTACATACATTACCAAGGTACAGAAAGGACTGCCTCCTCACATAGGAAACTGCCCTTGCCTTGAAGTCTTCTGGAGAAGTTTTTCTTCACGTTTTACTACTGGTTGTAATTTGGCTCACGGTGGCAAGGGAGAGGCTGTTCTCCGTGATGGTGTTGGTGAGAGGGTGTTCTCTCTGCCTCACCAGTGGAATGCTCTAACAGTAGTGATCAAAATGGCTCCCTCTCTCCCATCTTTCCAAGGGCAGTCAAAAATCCACCTTTTGGGACTCAATGAACTCAAATTCATTTTTGAGTTTGCTTAATTCTGGTGAGGAGGGCTTGGGTTTTTTTTTTAATATTTTTTGGGACTCTCAGTTATGTGTTCACTATACAACCATTGTATCTTTGTAAAACTGGAGAAAATGTTTTTGTATTATTGTCTGAATGTTTTGTGTATTTTATGTTACTTTATTTAAATTGACTGTAAACTACCTTGGACACTTCTTGTATGAAATGGAAACACTGGATAAAAAATACTTTAAATAATAAGTAGTTGCTAAAACGCGTCGAGACCAGATTACTTGGGGAACTGCCTTTCCCCTCATGAATTGGCTTCCCCAATTTTTAACCAGCAGAGGCCCTGCTCTGTGATCCCTTGCTGTTGGAAGCCTAGCTGGTAGGGACACAAGACAGGGACCTTTCAGCTTCAGCACTCGCATCGCAGAATGTCACATCGCATGGGCAGTTTCCTGTTGTTAGACCCATTTGATCCTCTCCCTATCAAACTGTTGATGAATGATAAAGATTTTTTGGTTTTGCCACGTGTTTGATCTTGGGTGATGGTGTGTCTCCCATCTCTGACTTTGTACTTTGCACAGTTTTCATTTTATGGTTTTAGTTGGTTTTTTGTTTTTTAAAAGGTATTTTTTATTTAGTTGATTGCTCTTTGATTTGTTTTCCGTTCCTTGATTATGGCTGCAATCCTAACCACACTTTCATGAGAGTAAGCCCCATTGAACAAAATAGGACTTATGTCTGAGTAGACCTGGTTAGGTAAGGGAGGTACTTGCATCCAGTTTCTGGGAATTGCCCTACCCTTGCAGCCCTCCACACTACATCGCATACTGTTCCTTACCGGCAGTAGTGGTTTGTAAGGGTGCTTAGAGAGGGTGCAGTGTGAAAGAAATGGCAGAGGATCCCTTGCAGTCATGCATTAGTAGGACGAGATTCAAGTCTTTGTTCATTTACTAAAATAGAATAATAGCCCTGTAAATGACTATTTGAGCTCAATGACTGACCCTCAGGGCTTAGTCCTGTCTACCTTTCCAGCCCCAATGCAGCCATGCCAACAGAGTGTGTGCAGCGTCCTGTGATGGTGGTGGGCAGTCTTAGAAACCTCCGCAAGGTAAAGGAATGTTTGTTCCCTTACCTCGGAGTTGCAGTTGGCAATATTCGCTGGAGCTGCACCAGCACTGGAAAGTTGGATAGGATTGGACCTTCAAATTGTGTTTCAAGGTAAGCAAAGGGAATCGTTTTCTTTTTAACCAGTTTGGAATTTCATGGTAGCCTTTTAAATGCCAAGTACAAGGAAGTTATAAGGTTGGTTGTATAATGAAAGCGTTGAAATTAATGAACCATTTTGTAGTCATAAACATAGGCATATTTATGACTTTCAGAAAATGCATTGTAAAGTTTTGGTTGCTGCAGAATACAATGTATGTGAGTGGGGTGTACAATACTTGAGGCACTGCATATTATATAAATCTTCATGAATCAGATCGGATATTGGTGGTTTGTGTTTTTAGAGGATATATACTCTATTTCAACTAAAGAGTCCTCAAGCCAGTTTACACTAAACTGCACTAATAATTGGAACACACACACACACACACACACACACACACACACACACAGAATTCAGCATCACTTATTCTGAAAGCAGAGACCAACCATGCTTTCCTTTGTATCATTAAATGAGTTACTGCACTCTGGTGGCTATTACAAACAAAGGTTAGTGCTGCTATACAGTACACTGACTGAGGCAAATTTTAATCATTCTTCATGAACTTCATGTTTCTGATTAGCAAAGAAGACATGGTAAGATTTGCCTCACAGGCAGCCCAATCTTACCCTGTTCTGGCATAGCTGGTCCAATTGGCCTACGCTGTATCCAGCACAGGTTAAGAGCAGACTGGAAATCTCCTCCAGGTAAGTGAATCTTTTCCCCTTTACCCCATGTAATGCTTCAGTCTGCCCAGTGGAGCTACTCCGATCCGCACCAGCTAAATCAGTAGTGCAAATTCATGTAGAGCTGCCAGGCCCCGGAAGGTTAGGATATGTTGGAGGCCTCCTAGGCTACATCTTCTTAATACTGGCACAGCAGGCCTTAAACAATGGAAGTTGGCGAGAAAGAAATTCATTGTACATAAAACACTATCACCTGAGATCTCAATAATGAGATCTACACAACTACACCAGAGTTCAGCCTTTGGTTCCTTCTCCTACCTCCACCATTATTCAGTACTGCAAAGCTAATTTACTTCTGTCTAACCAGCCTCGTGAAATTAGTGAATTTAGTGAGCCTTGTTAGTGAATTTTTCTTATATGAAATTAGAGTCAGTTCAGCTTTCCAGTTCTTTTTAGAAACTTTTAACTGAAGTGGAATAACTACAGATTTAAGAGCATATAAAGAAAGGTACATGTTCTGTATTTGTCATTGCTTAACTTGAATATGTACATTGGCAAAGATTATCCTCCAGACTAATTGATGTTTTACAGTGCGATGATTCGAATCCGCATTCTAAGACATTCACTGCATGCAATATCACATTTCGTACCTAATGCACCAAGACAAAAATTACAACATTGCATAAATTCTTCTCGCTCAAACTCTCTCTAAACATGCTGTACAATTAAACACAGACACGTCTATGACTGTAGGCATGCTTAGCTTACTTCTTAATAGCCTGGTACAGTTTGCAAGGTAATACTTTGGCATCATCAGACATTAGAGATGTAATGATTTTCTAACAGTTAATGAGGGTTCCCAAATAGATTAAAATGTTTCCATCTGCTGCCTTGCATTGTAGGTGATATTTTTCCATGGCAGAATAATCTTTATGTCTAATTCCACAAGTAAGGAGTCTGATCATAGTTTAATTTCTGTGCAAACATTGCTTGGCAATCAATAAAATAATGTCAAAGAGCTTTGATTTAGTAGGACTCATCATGCACGTTTTTCATCATGCACAGTTGGGGAAGGAGGATATTTAATTTCACGATTAGAAGGAAAGCATGTGACTCAAATACAGGGGAAAGAAATCTAATAAATCAATACAATTATATTATGTAAATAAGATCACATCATTAATTCACTGGCAGACATGCAGTTCTCCTGATGAATGGTTATCCCACACTCTAAAATTAACTTACTCTAACCGAGGCTATTGGCAATATGACATAACACACAGAGACACAGACACACACACGCAAGTAGATGGATACAAGTGTGGTTCTATGGGTAATGTGATATGGGGGGGTCATATCCATGGAACCCATATCTGTGGTTTCACTTCTCTGCAGATCAGGTCTGCGCATGCCCCCTTGCGCCCCCCATGGGTGAGATTGGCTCTGTTCCCCTCACCTTCATGAGGGTGTTCTGAGCCCTGCAGAGGCCGTGCACATCCACCCGTGGCCTCTGCAGGCCTCAGAATGACTCTTAGAGTGAAGAAAGCGACTTTTAGTTTTATGAAAAAGCAGAAGTGACATGTTTAATGCCTTATAAGGAATTCGGAGGCCTGGGGAAGCTACTGCATCATGTTTTTTCACTCCAAGAGTCATTCTAAGACCCACAGAGTCAAAGGGCAATTATGCATGGCTTCTGCTGGGCTCAGAACACTCTCTAGAGCAGCAATTTTCAACCCTTTTCATCTCATGGCACACTGACAAGGCCGCTAAAATTGTCAAGGCACACCATTAGATTTTTTTACAATTGACAAGGCACACCATGCTGCCAGTGGGGGGCTCACATCCCCATTGGCCCTACTAATAAATGACCTTCCTCCAAATTCCAGTGGCATACCTGTGGGCCACTCGCGGCACACCAGTGTGCCACGGCACAGTGGTTGAAAATGGCTGCTCTAGAGGTAGAATCCCTTATATCCATGGGTTCAGCTATCCTTTATGGGTTCTGGAACAGAACTACTGTGGATTTAGGATCCAATTATGCATTGGATTACAAACTATAGAATGAGAAGACAAATTTTGGACCTTCAATACCTTCAGATTTCTTGCAAGAACAGTACTTCAGTCCCAGTCAGAAGTTTTGGTAATAGTTGTTTACAGTAATGGGATCAGGAAGTGTGTAGGTTTAGCATAGAGGCTCACATAAAGGAGATTTTTTTGTGATCTCAGTGGCTCATATACAATTCATATTGATATGTTTATGTTCTTACTGCTTAGTTCTTAGCAAGCAACCTAGAACAACAATTATGCAGTTGCTGTCTATCATATTTTGCCTTTTAGGCATTCTACAGGAATATTTATAATGGCTGTTTCACTGTCTTGTCTGTTATGCATTATAAATGAATTCTTGGAGAACATGCCAGAAGGACTCAAAAAGACTATGCACTGCACAGTCTCTTTGTACTATAGTTTCTAATTTATTATTAGAGAGGCTTCCCAGTGTGCATGCATGAATACACATGCAGTCTCAATTTTATGCAAACGGTCGTTTTCAGACTTGTAATCAGTTTGCAATGAATGCACGTGGAAGAGGGATTGGGACTGTCTATATTGTCCCCACCTACTCATATTCAACTAAAATACGTACTATTCTGGAACAGTACTTATGCACATATTGTACAACTGTACATGCTATGATTCCCCTGTTGGGTTTGAAGAGATGAGAAAGTTTGTGGCTTGTAATATATGCCAGAAACTGTGAAAAGAGTGTTTCTCCAGCAATTTCAGAAATCAGACTGATAGAAGTTGTTTGTATCTCAAATCCTTTGATTTAGTATGTTAAGGATAAATAGCATTTGGAGACAGTGAAGTGACTCCTCTACCACATCTTACTGTGGTACTTCTTACTACTACTTATTCCTCTACCACAGCCTACTGACGCTGCACAAGATGGAAATTAGCTATTTTGTAAGGCAAGCTTAATACAGAAAAACTTGACAATGCTTTTTCAATTCATCGTCAAATTATGTAGTGAGCAAACCCTACTCTCGGAATTCTCCAGTTTATCGTGAATCTGAGTTAGAGTGCCTTCATTTCCCTTCCTATTGAATGCGCATTTCCAGCAAGTCCTACAGCTCTTTATGGACTAACAGCCCTATCCTTCCCCCCTCTCCACTGGTACAGCTGCACTGAAGAGGCATGCACTGAATCTAGTGGGGCGGGGGACTCACTGGTGCAAGTTCAAGAAGAGAAAGGGGGTGGGGAAGCTCCTGCCAGAGGGGATCTGGCATGCCAGAGGTGACAAAGGAAGGGAGATGTCACATAGAGACCTCCAGTAACACTTCACTACTACTTGTAGGTGAGTAAAGTTCATGGTAGGGGTTGGATGGTTGCAGGTGGGGTTTGATGAGAGTCATTTGGATCCCATCCTGCTTCCTCCCTCATTAGTAATACAACAAAGCCTGAATTGGGCATAGGGAAAAAACAAAATTTGGAAAAAACTATTATGGAAAATAAATTTGCCAAACCCAATTCCAGATTGAGCTGAGGGTGATGGTTGTTCATTCATTAGTTTGCATTTCTTAGTCTTTTGAAATAGGGCTTTGTTTAAAACTGGGCTGATGGTAACATAAGATTTTATTGTAAAGAAGTACTCAAAGGACCAGGCAGCCCAAGCTACCTGCTGTTCCCTGCATGCAAAGCATCCCATGCACATTTTTACCACACCATCTGCCTCCCTCACGCTGTCTTATTCACACACACAGATACACATACGCTCCTGCTGCTTTCTTTCCCTTTCTTTCCCTTTCCTTTCTCTTCCAGCTCCTTTCTCCCTTTCCCAACTCTCATCTTGTTTCTCCTTCCTCTCCCAAATAAATATGGTGGTGGAGGTGTGTCTGCCACCATCACTTTTATTCACTTCTGTCTCCTTAAGCCACTGCTCTGTGTTTGGTGATACAGCTAGAGCTTGAAATTTCAGCAAACAAGTATAGTTACAGATTCCAGCAGATTGAATAGGAGCAATGTGGGCAAGGCTTCTGTTCTGGCCAGGGCAAGCAGAAGCACAGTATGTATCAGTATGTATCAGAAGCAGTGCAAACAGGAGAGAGACAGCCCATCCCATCAAGGCAGCCAAGCTGACAAAGGTTGGTGGGGAGAAGCCTGGCTGGCTCGTCTGCGTCTCTCCCGGTCCTTCTTTGCCTGCAATCCAAGCCTGCACTCCGCAATTGGCCCCCTTGAGGGAAGCCTGCAAGTGCAAAGGGAGGTTCAGCTGGAAGGCTGCAGCACGCTTTCTGGGGAAAAGCAGCACGCTGCTTTCTTTGCACATGTACAAGCCGCTCTTAGTTACATCTCCATGCTGGGATGCCCAGGCTTTGCCCACTTCCAAAATGGCGCCGCCTAGGTCTTTTGCCATCTTCCAAGATGGCTGCCACCATCTTCTCACAATCCACCAGAAATCGGATCGTGACCCACCAAGTGAGAACCACTGGCTTAGAGAAACAATCACAGCTATACATGCACATGCGTGTGCACACAAACACACTTGACAATATAAACAACTGAAATCTATAAAAGGAAAAAAATAGTGGGCCCTTGTTATCTGCAGGAGATCCATTCTAGTCATTTACACCCAGGGATGCAGATTTCCACAGATAATGAAATCTGTGGCTGGGCCTGGACGGGCAAACTGGAAGTGCCTTCCAGTTGCATCGAGGAGGCCTTCTGAGGTGCAGGAGGCTGCGCGCAGCCTCCCCATGCTGCAGAACATCTCCCAAATGCAACTGGAAGCCACTTCCGGTCACATACAGGAGGTCCTCCGAGGCCCTCCAGTTGCGGGCTCAGCATCCATGGAGATTGAAATCTGCGGATGCTGAACCAATAAATAAGGAGGACTCACTGTATTTGCCAGAGAAAGCTCAGAGTAAAAAAGTATACTTAGTATTTTCATCTTGATTCTGTTCCCATAACTAAGAAATGAATTCCATTATTCCACCATTTTTGAATACTTATTATCCCAACATCTCTTATAGTGTATTCATTTATTATTAAATTTTGCCAAACCTTCCCTACACCACCTTCTTTTGTTGGAAAGGTTCATTTTTTCCAGTGTTGAACAACCTACATGTGTGCTGCAGTCAATGGATTATTCACTGACTAATAATCTTTCTTTACAGTTCAGCTAAGATACCCTGGCAGCTCTATTTTAGGATCCTGAGGCAATTCCTAATCTATAATATCCATAACTGTCAGAGTGGTAGTATTCCAAAACAACCTTATGTATAACTATAGGATCATGAAATATGTTCAAAGTCTGCATCAGCTGATTATATCTCCAACATTTTGAGCAAGCCACTTCATACATTTTCCTTAGTTTCAAAGGAGCATGCAGCGTACTGCCAAAACTGTAATCCTTTATTTAAAAACAGTCTTAACATCAGGTAGATTGTTTACTGCATTGCCTTAATGTCTGCTGAAGTTTTGGCTTTTAAATTTCATTCTGCTTTTTTAAGTAAAAAGGTGATGGGATTAAGACTGATGGAAGATGACGTTTTGTTTGCATTTTTGTCTGAATCGCCCTAAGACTGCATTGGATGGGAGCTGAAGTTCTATCAGTTGAGTTTTATGTTAGGGTACACAATTTACAACTCAATCCTAACTTAATTTCCTCATGACCATATAGTGGTGCAGCTATGGGCTACATTGCATCTTGTGGGGCATTTTTGGCTGCTGGAGGTCTCCTCAAAGTAAGAGAAAATTTATGCCCTTGCTCCATTTATGCCCCAGCAGCCACAATGGGGCAACTCAGACCTGCACCAGCTATATCGCTGGCACAAGTGCAGGTAGTTTCATGCCAGCTCTTCAGACTCAGAAATTGGTTTGGATTCAGTGCACGCCACTGCCACCGAACCTGTCCCCTCCCAGGCCCAATGTCCCCATCGCCCACCCCATCTTCTTCCCGTTCTACCCTCCATTCGGCCCGTTCAATCTGCTTCCCACTCTCTGCCACTTCATTCTGCCCCTGCTTACATGCAACAGTCGGCCTCCATCGCTTCACAAGCATGCGCAGGAAAGCTCCGGCCTTCCCGCTGGCATGCTGACTGCCGCAAAGCGCTTTACGGCACTTTTGCAGCAGCCTGCATTTGCAGAACATGCATTCTGCCGGCGCAGGCCTTAGGCCATTAATGATGCAGGAGGATTTTCTAAGGATGCTGTTTGTTGCTGGGATATTTTTACTTCATGCTGTAGAGCTTCATGAAATGTTTACAACATTATGTTCAAATACCTGATGCTCATGCCAGTTGTGAAAGCGAAGCATTTTCGTCTTTTCGCGTGCAAATAGATAATGTATAATACCTGCAAAAAAAAGTTGAAAGAAATTGTGATCCCAAAATGCTAATCAGATGCTAATTAAATGATGCTAATTAAACAACAATTAATGTTCTGTGGTGGCACCCTCCACCAGGAGATAAGATCGATGCCATCCATGTTACTGTTTTGATGCTGACAAAATACTTCTTTGTGTCACTTGATTTTTCAGTTATGATGCACTGCTGGATTAGCTGAAATTGGTTTTGTTCTGGTGCCACACTCTTGTTCCGTTATTGTAATTGATTTTGTATCACTTTTTGATTTGATAAGATTTAATTATTTTACTGTATTTTATTTTTTCTGCTGAAAGTTGTCTTAACCACCTCCCAGTGGGAGGGGAAACCATGAGGTACACATGTAAAAAGAATAAATAAATCATAAATATAGTTTTTTTTTGTACAGCAGATGTTACTATTATGATGTGAAACCTCAACTATTTTGAAGTGGTAATTCTGCCACAGTTCTTCAGCTCTGGAGTCCCTCAAATACACCTTACAGATATTCAGCTGGGATAACTGGAAAAAAGCCCACTTGGAAAAAAGCCCATAGAAACATGGCCCACATGGGTTAGGGTAAGGGTTAGGCCATTTTTGTTTTTTTCTGGGCAGTTCTTGTGTGGGTTTTTTCCATGTGGGCTTTTTGCATTGGTACAGTGAACATGTGGAGAGAGGCGTGTCATCACAATAGCAGGTTCTCCCCTGACACAGGCATGCTCATAGAAACATGGAAAAGAAGAGTTGGAAGGGACTTTAGTGGACATCTAGTTCAACCTCCTGTTCAGTTCAGGCAACCATAGCATCCCTGACTGATAGCCACATTACAGACATTTAAATAGAGCCTGTTTGTGTATATCACATACTTTTTACAGTGTTTTCTCTTTTCCAAAGTTCAGAAAAAGATGCAAAGGGTGGAGGTGGAGCCAGCTGCCATGATTCTGTTCCTCCTTCCACGTACATTTATTGTACCCCAGTTGAAATTCTATAAGGAGGTAAAGAATGCTGGCAGATCTATTATTTCACAGGTAGCCCTTCCAAGATACCCAGATATTTTCTTGACATGCAAGAAAAATCAAGCCATCACTCAGAGGCTCCAAATGTGAAGTACTCAGGGAGCTTTTGGTAACAGATGAAGGAGGCTGCCGGCTCACACCCCAAGAGCAACAGCTTGAGATAGGATTGTGCTGCACGCTGTCCAAATGAAAATAAAGTACCAGATGAAATGCTGAGAACATAAAAACAATTTATGTGGTGAAATAAATTGGAAATAGTCAAGTCAAGTCAAGTCAACCTTTATTAGGCATAAACATTTGGTAGGTGAAGACTCTGTACGGAAACCGTAGAATTGGAAATAGTCTTTTGGCCCAATCCTATCCTCCAGGCGCTGCATCCAATGGTGGGGATGGGGGGCACGACCAAGTGGTCTGTGAGAATAAGAAATTTTTTGTTACTTACCTCTGTGGAGGTAAGTAACTGCCTGGACATCAGTGGGTCTCTTCAGACCTACACCAGCTCTTTTGCCGATTTAAGTCCAAGGACAGGAAGAGGAAGTGTTGGGCTAAGAAAATGGGAATAACATCCAGCGTAATTAGTATGCTGAGATCCACTCCTCTCACCCTTGAAATGCTTCTGCCCACCCCAATCCTCCCCTCCCACTCTCAAACCACCTTGCATTACAAACTCATCTGCACCTGTGCAGCATCTGGGAGCCACTGGCACATGCACAGGTGTTTGTGCCAGTGACCCTGAAGCACAAACCTGAAAAGTTTTATGACCCTGAAAAGTGGTGTTGCAACTTTTGTGATGCCATAGCAGCACTTATGGCAATGGATTGCAAGGTATGCTGCCATAAATGCCCATTAGGATTAGGCATTTGAAGACTGCACTGGAAACATTGATCTTCATTGTAACGAACCACCCCACCCCTGCCCAATTGCCATTCAGGTGTGCCCTCATAGAGGTAAAGCTATGTGCTTCAATCGAAGTGTGGAATTTGATTAAAAGTGCTCTGTGCTTCTTGTGCTTTTTGTTTTTGAACAGCTGTTACAGCACCATCATGCAGTTCATGAAATTTCATACATCGCAAAGGATATCACAGATCATCGGGCCTTTGGTTATGTGTGCGGGAAAGAAGGGAATCATAGATTTGTGGCAATAAAAACAGCCCAGGCAGTAAGTATCAAGATTATTGTCATTTTCTGTAGTTTAACTCAATTTGATAGCTCTGTCTAGAACACTGCTGTTTTGAAAGGCCAGCCTGCAAGCATTGCTTATGCAGTATATAATATTGTCAGAAGTGCCTGCATAAATGTTCCGAGATGGCAGTTTAGCAATACCAGTCTTGGAAAGAAAGGAATACTATTCACCCTTCTCCATTTCTTTCTCCAAGTATTCCTTCTAATTAGTAATTATTTTCCTTTCTAATTAAACTGGATACACTAGGTGAATACAAATAAGTTTACTTAGGCTCCTAGACTCATTTAGATAGAAAATGATGGAAAACAAATAGCTACTTTGCATAGTCTACTCTCATTTCATTGTATTAGAAACCACTAATAAATATAAGCAATGCCTTTTATGCTCATAATTATAATTACCATTAATCTGCAAATATAATTAGCTTATATAGAAATGAACCTTCGCCTAGTTAAAATCTGCAGCTAGACCAATATAAACAAGATACAAATTAGTTCAGTGTGAAAGGCTTTTGGTTTTTTTTGTCTTTTTAAGATGCCTCAGGCTGCCAGTCCTAAGAACCCCATTTACAAGCTGTGTTAAGCTAGAGTACTTGTACAGGTGTGGATTTAGTCACATTGATTACAGGCTCAGGTAATATATAAAGTGCCATTGTGCAGTCCGTCCTCAGTTTTTACTTGCAGTTTGAAGGCACAGCAATTCTCAGTATAAAATTTAAATTATTTTTATAAATTGTATTTATTTAATTTTTAATTTTCTTTTTTTTCTATAAATTTTAAGCCGTCTTGGGCATCTACTCTGACAGAGGAAAGGTGGGATAAAAATTTTTTAAATAAATAAATAAATAAACTTTCACAAAGTAAAGGATGATAATTAGAGAACTTCCAGGCATGTGCCTGCAAAGCAGCTGGGTTTGTAGGAGATGTACTTTCACATCAGTCAACAAAGGCTTCGCTGAGAATAAAGACTAACATTAACAAATTTCAGTGCACATGTCTACAAATCATCTGGTCTTTTGGAGTGGTCTGCTGACCTCAACTGCACATGCACAGAATGTCATTCAAACTGGAGAAGAACTTCTAAGAGAAATGGTACCAAATTCATAATAAAGCAAAACATTACACATTAGTAAATAAGTTTAATGATTTCAGTGCACCTGTTGTCAAATAAGTGATTTGATTATTGCTGTATAGACCTTCTGTCTCATTAGGAAAGAATATATTCTGTTATCTAGGTCTTCTTTCCCACATTATAATTTCCCACATTACTCATTTCTCTTGTTTTTCATGTAGGCGGAACCTGTAATTCTGGATTTGCGAGACCTCTTTCAGCTCATTTATGAATTGAAACAAAGGGAAGAGCTGGAGAAAAAGGCACAAAAAGATAAGCAGTGTGAACAAGCAGTATATCAGGTACCTAAAAGTGGCAGAACTATACAATGGTATATACACAGCAAAATAAGAATGGGGGGCGCACTGTATTAAAACAGTGGGGAGGGCACCAGGATACAGGTCTCTTGTTATCTGGTGTGTTCCCTGGGGCATTTGGTGGGCCGCTGTGAGATACAAGAAGCTGGACTAGATGGGCCTATGGCCTGATCCAGCAGAGCTGTTCTTATGTAAAACAGTCAAGAAAGAAAGCATAGTGGCTACTCCCGGTTCCAAAAAGCAAGCAGTTTAAGTTATGCAAAGTGGTGTCTAAAACCTGTAATATTGATAAAATGAATGAATTTTAAAATGCAAAGCATCGATAACACTTAATGGCTTAAATGGGGTAGAAAGATAATCAGTTTATAAGATGAGTTTCTGTGTGTGAAGATGACTGCTATTACTGTTGCCCTGATAGGATTTGGCAGTGGTTAAAAAACAGCAACATTGGCTAAGATGAGAACATTAGCCATTTGAAGTGGTTACATTTCCTTTGTTCGTTTAAATGTACAGTTTATGAGAATTAAGACAGGGAGATTTTCAGAACAGGTGTGTGTTGCGTCTGAACTTATGCCCTCAAACAGTACAGGTATGTGTAGAAAACTTATGCAATCATGCAACTATCTCTACTCAAAGTCTATGACAATGTGCATTTTCATTGTTTCCCTTTAATACAAAAATACAATTCTTGTACATCTGCTGCTTATTTTCTTTCCCTTTTCTCTCTTGTTCTCTACTTCCTTTGTGGTAGACAATTTTGGAAGAAGATGTAGAAGATCCTGTTTATCAGGTAATTTCTGAAGCTGAGCAAAAACAGAGTTTCAGAAATAGAAACGAATATTTTATTTGGCTGTTCAGTTGCTCTGCAGTGATAAAATAGTTTATGTAGGTACCAAACAAGGCAGCTGTGAAAAAAAGTAAAATATCTGCAGAACATTGATTTCTGAGCAGTATTCTTAATACTAAACATAACTCTAAAAGTAGTATATTAAGCATGTCTTGAATAATAGAAGACTGAAAAAAGATTTTCTGCGAAGATATTTATATTTTTTAGATTTGTGACTACTCATTTCCATACAGAGAGCTGAGAACTATAATCAACTTTATTGCAGACTAGCACTATCTTTAAAGATAAACGCTTACTCTGAATCCATTTCACTGATTTTGGAAATTAGTTTGAGAGTTGTAGCTATCCAGCAGGCTAAGAAATCTTTCACCTTGAGACAAAGGAGGAAAAATTTAGAAATATTCTATTACGTACGTGCAATAGCTGTTTTTAACAGTTATTTAAAAGGCATGAAATACTACAACTACATATTCTAACACCATATTTCATTGAAGATATAACCCTGTGATATTGTGTGAACTGTGTTTTAAGAGACAGGCAATGGTTTGCAAAATCAAATCAAGCACTTTCTGACATTTTAGAAATTTTGCCAATGTATAATGCCAATGTATTTGATAGGATGGATAAGTTGAAAGATGGTAAAGCTGAACCTGTTATAGGCTCCCAGATCTAACTTAAAAACACTGAAACCTGGGGCAGATATAACATTGGTAACAATCTTAACCAGAGCTAGGGAACAGGTCATAGGCTTGTATGCCTCATCCTCTTCTCCTGACCTACCTGAATTCCCTTAACTTCCTAGCCTTATTGTGATTTACCACTATGTATACACTGGCACTAAAGATAACTAGAATTCCTATCATGATTTAAAATGCAAACCAGCTTGCAAACCTTGGTTAAGAGAACTGGTTAGCGTTAACTGTGGCTCGTATCAATACACATTTAAAAGTAAACCAAAGGACAGGAAAAAAGGGAGAAAACTAGGAGGAGGAAGGAAGTGGAAGTGTGGTAGCCCTTTATCCAGTATTTTTCAGCTAGTGTGCCATGGCACATTGGTGTGCTGCAAATTGTCTGCAGGTGGGCTGTGAGAGTTTGGGGGAGGGTCTTTTATTAGTAGGGCCACTGAGGAGTATGAGCCCCACCACCAGCAGTGCGGTGTGCCTTGTCCATTGTCCAAAAATTGTTTATGCGCCTTGACAATTTTAGTGCCTTGTCAGTATGCCATGAGATGAAAAAGGTTGAAAATTGTTGCTTTAGCCTATTAACTGTTTCTTAGCCATGGTTAAGAAAGCAGCTGCATGACGTTTGCACCAGTTCTATCCAAAGCTTCAAGGCTGCAAGATTTTATTTTTGACTAACAAAATTCAAATCCATTACAATTATGCCACATTTTCAAAAGTGAGAGACTCGTAGGAACTCCATGAAAGAAGAAGAGAGATGTGCTTGAAAATGTCATTTTGAAAAGTCAGGACACACACCCTTCAAAGATGTGCAACCTTTGTCCCCATTTCCAGAGTTTAACTGTATGCGAGTTCCTCAAAAATGGTTGCGTATGATACATTTTCAAAAATAACATGAAAGGAGGCCCTTATTATAAACTGTAAACTGAAAGCTAACTTATTTCATCTGCCCATCTCCCGGCTTCTTTTCAAACAGGTTAAGAGTACCACATGAAGCCTCGAGGCTTCTTGATCATCCCATAAAATTAAAGTAAAAGTAAAAATTCCCAGTAGCTTCAGTGGGAACACCATTGAACTTTGGTTGTACCTCTGTTGAGAAATCAGCAGGAAACTCGACCAGTGACAAAACAAAGTCCTTTATTTCTCTTTCATACAAGGAAGTCACTTTACATGCCTTTCGGCTAAAGCCAATTGCTTCTTTGCCAACTTGTACTTTGAACCTGTTTCTTTACTGCTTGTCTCTGGTTATTTCTTCTGAAGTTCCAAATTGCCTTTTTCTCCTTTCTGTTTCATCTCTGACCTTTCCTCTTTGGCTGATGATGTAATAGTACATTGTGTTTGAGGCTGGACACGAGCCTATCCGTGAGCCTGAAACAGAAGAAAACATTTATCAGGTATATAATTGCTACATCTGTGTTCTCATTGCCCCCAGCCGTCCGTCAAGCCCATTCCATAGAAAAATGTTCCTTTTATGCATTTTCATTTATTTAAAAGACATGCCATCCATTTCATACTCATTCAAGTTACCAGTATATTTTGCACAGTATCATTTCCCTATCAGTATGTTCCTTATTTAGCCCTGTTTGAATTGATCAGTATTGATTATTTAACTTGGATAGATTCTAAATACTAGTGCATATAACATACATAGAGCGCTTAATTTAATTTTCATTGGGAACATTATTGACAACTGGCCATGCGATCTTTTGCATGCTTTTCAATTTAACTGATATTCCTTCCTGTTGGAGAAGATGGTATTTCTGAGTAGTGTAAAATAGCATATTCAGGAAAATGGAAACTCAGATCAGGCCAGTAAGAAAAACCATGTGTTTTAGTGCTTATTTCTGGTATTTTATAAAGTTCAGTAGTTCAACATCCAATTTAGCAATGTGTGTAAACAACTTTTATATAATTATTATGGATACTAAGAATGGGGATATCTGTTTAAAAAAAATACAAAGTCCAAGTCACTGTGTATAATAAGCTTTTTGACTAGAGAACCTAAAGCAGGGATGCCAAACATAAGACATGCAGGCCAAATCTGGCCAATGGAAGCTTTTTATCTAGTCCAGGGGTCTCTAAACTTTTCAGCCGAAGGGCCCCATCAAATATCTGGCACAGTGTTCTGAGTTTTCAGAGTGCCAGAAAAAAAATTAAATCTAAAATTTAAATAAATCCATTAGAGATGGAACTTAGATGAATGAATAAATGAATGGGCTTAAATGTCTAGGACTTCTCCAAGCAAGTCCAAGAAATAAAGCACACACTTAAATAGATGCCTGTCCCACAGTCACAACTCTGGTTGTGTTTGGTCAACTGGGCCAGAGGCTCTCAGGGCATCAGAGGCTGGCTGCGGGCCAGATAGAGGCTTGCCGCAGGCCGCATCTGGCCCCAGGCCGGTGTTTGGAGACCCCTGATCTAGCCCGTGTGATAATTGGCTCTCACAGCACTGCCTTTTAGCACAGCCGCTTGTGTTGAGGTTCTATGAGAAAGGAGGCTTCAGAAGACAAGGAATGCTATGGGGAAGATGCAAACCAACAAGGCTAAAAGAGGGAGACACTGCATAGGCGCTGGGAAGTGGGTCACCATTTCAGTGGCATTACTTCTGCCAAGTTTTCACTTCACAGAGCACCTCTCATCTCCTAACCCACAAAGTGACTCCTCGGCAGAAGTGGTGCTACTAAAAGAGTAACCCATCTGATAATCGGGCTCTTCCATACCTTGAAAATAGTTTCAAAATATGCATATATTCCCTTCTGTTGTTTGCAATTAATGAGTTTCTGCATGAAAACAAAGTGACCATTATCACTATTAGTGATGTAAATTCCTGCTTAATGGTGTCACTTCTGGAGCTCAGCAGGTACTATGAATGCTGTTTTGACACACACACACCCACCCACCCACCCACCCACCCCCAGACTTAGGCTATTGATCATTTTTGCATCCTGGGCTGGATCCTTTGCTCTTGAACCCCAGGAGGGACCCTATTACATGGGGCTTTGCCTGCCCTTGTCCTGTCTTTTTGGCATCCAGCTCCTTTTCCTGCCCTTTCTTCAGTCTTAAACTTTCCTTTTCTCCAGCCCCCACCCCAGCCTTCTGCATCTTCAGTCCCTCTGGTTTCCCTTTCCCCCTCTTCTCCTGCTGTTACCTCTCTCCCTGATCTCCTTCTCTTCTGCTCCTTGTTCATTTCACTACCACTCACCTCCTTTGTCTCCTCCTGGCCTTCCATTTTCTGCCCCTCCATTCCTATTCCAGCAGTTTTTAAAGAACCACCTCTACCAGGTCCACTCCCTTCAATTCAACTGCTTTGGCTGCCTTCCACTCCCAGTTCCTCCATGGCACCTGGCAATGATGTCACTTGCAAGTGCCTTGGAAGATAACTGAATGTGCTGAATGGAAATCAGAAAGGAAGGTCATAATTATAAAAAGGACAAAGAAATAACAGGGAGCTTTGACAGTGGGTTAGTAAGGAAAGGACCATTTCTACAAATGAAGGAAGAAGCTGGAGTAAGCAAATGGAAGATAAGCAAGAAATCAGACGCGTGTGGCCTCTGGGAACCCTCTGCAGACGCGTGTGGCCTCTGGGAACCCAGTGCCTCTGGGAACTAAGTGCCAGGTAAGGCACAAGAGTTTAGCATCTGGGCGAGTTCAGCAGCAGGGCGAGGAGGCCAGGGCCCCATACACTGCCCTTCCTCTTCCCTTGAGAAGAGGGCTGCTATCCAGTGTACGGTTTTTAAAAGGACCCATAAATAAAACAACAACAACAACAACAAAAAAGCTATGCAGTCAGACAACCAGCAGCAGGGTGGGGGCTATCCAGTGTTCTGCATCGAGTGCCACATGTATGATTATATGCCTCTGGGGCATAAGTCATGGGTGTGTCCTCGGTGCAAGGAGCTCCAGGCTCTCAGGGAACGCGTCCGCTCCCTTGAAGCCTTGGTGGCCGACCTGGAGAAGCGCAGGCAGCCAGAGGAGGACCGTGGGGAGACTTCCGGGGACGATCAGGCTTCGTCCCAACCTCAGGCGTGCAGCTCCTCGGCTGCCCGGGTGGGAAGTCTCGGGACTGGAGGACGTCATCCTGGAGAGGAGGGAAACAATCCCCTAGGGGGGATCCCTTCTCCAGGGGATGGGCCCGTATCCGAGCGCACTCGAGATACTCCTCGGCGGGAGGGGGGTCGGGGGCTTCTTGCAGTGGGGGATTCGATTATTAGAAACATAGAGAGGGGGGTTTGCGACGGATGTGAGGACCGCATGGTGACTTGCCTGCCTGGTGCGAAGGTTGCGGACATCACTTCTCGTCTAGACAGGCTAGTAGACAGTGCTGGGGGAGAGGTAGCGGCTGTGGTGCATGTCGGCACCAACGACGTGGGCAAGTGTAGCTGGGAGGTCCTGGAGGCCAAATTTAGGCTTTTAGGCAGGAAGCTGAAAGCCAGGACCTCAAAGGTAGCGTTCTCTGAAGTGCTACCTGTTCCACGCGCAGGGCCAGCTAGGCAGGCGGAGATCAGGGGTCTCAATGCGTGGATGAGACGGTGGTGTAGGGAGGAGGGGTTTAAATTCGTTAGGCACTGGGGAATGTTTTGGGACAAGCGGGGCCTGTACAAGAGGGACGGGCTCCATTTGAACCAGAATGGAACCAGACTGCTGGCGCATAACATTAAAAAGGTGGCAGAGCAGCTTTTAAACTGATCCCTGGGGGAAGGCCGACAGGAGCCGAGGGGCATCCGGTTCGGGACTCCTCATCCCTATGGGATGAGGATGGGGAGGTTAGAGAACAACAAGACAAAGGCAGGATAGGAGAAGAAATTGGGAAAGGTAGGGTGATGGGATGTGATAGACGGTTTGGCACAATGAGAGGATGCGGGGACAAAGGAGCGAATAAGCAGCCCATCCTGGGGCATTCCGTGTATAAATGCTTTTATGCGAATGCCCGAAGTCTACGAGCAAAGGTGGGAGAACTGGAATGTCTGGTGACAAGGGAAAATATTGACATAGTGGGCATAACGGAAACCTGGTGGAATGCGGAGAATCAGTGGGATACCGCAATCCCGGGCTATAAACTCTACAGGAGGGACAGGCAGGGGCGTGTTGGAGGTGGGGTGGCCCTTTATGTTAAGGAAGGGATAGAATCCAGCAAAGTAGAGATTGAAGGTGGGTCCGACTCCACCGTAGAATCTCTGTGGGTTAAATTACCAGGCTTGTGCAGCAATGTAATACTGGGGGTGTGCTATCGTCCTCCAGACCAGAAATCTGATGGGGACCTTGAAATGAGGAAACAGATCAGGGAGGTGACAAGGAAGGACAGGGTTGTAATCATGGGGGACTTCAATTATCCTCATATTGACTGGGTCAATTTGTGTTCTGGTCACGATAAGGAAACCGGATTTCTTGACGTGCTGAATGACTGTGGCTTAGATCAGCTAGTCAAGGAGCCCACCAGAGGACAGGTGACTCTGGATTTAATTTTGTGCGGTACGCAGGACCTGGTTAGAGATGTAAACGTTACTGAGCCATTGGGGAACAGTGATCATGCTGCGATCCGTTTTGATGTGCACGTTGGGGGAAGAATATCAAGCAAATCTCTAACAAAAACCCTTGACTTCCGATGGGCGGACTTCCCTCAAATGAGGAGGCTGGTTAGAAGGAGGTTGAAAGGGAGGGTAAAAAGAGTCCAGTCTCTCCAGAGTGCATGGAGGCTGCTTAAAACAACAGTAATAGAGGCCCAGCAGAGGTGTATACCGCAAAGAAAGAAGGGTTCCACTAAATCCAGGAGAGTGCCCGCATGGCTAACCAGCCAAGTTAGAGAGGCTGTGAAGGGCAAGGAAGCTTCCTTCCATAAATGGAAGTCTTGCCCTAATGAAGAGAATAAAAAGGAACATAAACTGTGGCAAAAGAAATGTAAGAAGGTGATAGGGGAGGCCAAGCGAGACTATGAGGAACGCATGGCCAGCAACATTAAGGGGAATAATAAAAGCTTCTTCAAATATGTTAGAAGCAGGAAACCCGCCAGAGAAGCGGTTGGCCCTCTGGATGGTGAGGGAGGGAAAGGGGAGATAAAAGGAGACTTAGAGATGGCAGAGAAATTAAATGAGTTCTTTGCATCTGTCTTCACGGCAGAAGACCTCGGGCAGATACCGCTGCCCGAACGGCCCCTCCTAACCGAGGAGTTAAGTCAGATAGAGGTTAAAAGAGAAGATGTTTCAGACCTCATTGATAAATTAAAGATCAATAAGTCACCGGGCCCTGATGGCATACACCCAAGGGTTATTAAGGAATTGAAGAATGAAGTTGCAGATCTCTTGACTAAGGTATGCAACTTGTCCCTCAAAACAGCCACGGTACCAGAAGATTGGAGGATAGCAAATGTCACGCCTATTTTTAAAAAGGGAAAGAGGGGGGACCCGGGAAACTATAGGCCGGTCAGCCTAACATCCATACCGGGTAAGATGGTGGAATGCCTCATCAAAGATAGGATCTCAAAACACATAGACGAACAGGCCTTGCTGAGGGAGAGTCAGCATGGCTTCTGTAAGGGTAAGTCTTGCCTCACGAACCTTATAGAATTCTTTGAAAAGGTCAACAGGCATGTGGATGCGGGAGAACCCGTGGACATTATATATCTGGACTTTCAGAAGGCATTTGACACGGTCCCTCACCAAAGGCTACTGAAAAAACTCCACAGTCAGGGAATTAGAGGACAGGTCCTCTCGTGGATTGAGAACTGGTTGGAGGCCAGGAAGCAGAGAGTGGGTGTCAATGGGCAATTTTCACAATGGAGAGAGGTGAAAAGCGGTGTGCCCCAAGGATCTGTCCTGGGACCGGTGCTTTTCAACCTCTTCATAAATGACCTGGAGACAGGGTTGAGCAGTGAAGTGGCTAAGTTTGCAGACGACACCAAACTTTTCCGAGTGGTAAAGACCAGAAGTGATTGTGAGGAGCTCCAGAAGGATCTCTCCAGACTGGCAGAATGGGCAGCAAAATGGCAGATGCGCTTCAATGTCAGTAAGTGTAAAGTCATGCACATTGGGGCAAAAAATCAAAACTTTAGATATAGGCTGATGGGTTCTGAGCTGTCTGTGACAGATCAGGAGAGAGATCTTGGGGTGGTGGTGGACAGGTCGATGAAAGTGTCGACCCAATGTGCGGCGGCAGTGAAGAAGGCCAATTCTATGCTTGGGATCATTAGGAAGGGTATTGAGAACAAAACGGCTAATATTATAATGCCGTTGTACAAATCGATGGTAAGGCCACACCTGGAGTATTGTGTCCAGTTCTGGTCGCCGCATCTCAAAAAAGACATAGTGGAAATGGAAAAGGTGCAAAAGAGAGCGACTAAGCTGATTACGGGGCTGGGGCACCTTCCTTATGAGGAAAGGCTACGGCGTTTGGGCCTCTTCAGCCTAGAAAAGAGACGCTTGAGGGGGGACATGATTGAGACATACAAAATTATGCAGGGGATGGACAGAGTGGATAGGGAGATGCTCTTTACACTCTCACATAATACCAGAACCAGGGGACATCCACTAAAATTGAGTGTTGGGCGGGTTAGGACAGACAAAAGAAAATATTTCTTTACTCAGCGTGTGGTCGGTCTGTGGAACTCCTTGCCACAGGATGTGATGCTGGTGTCTAGCCTAGACGCCTTTAAAAGGGGATTGGACAAGTTTCTGGAGGAAAACTCCATTACGGGGTACAAGCCATGATGTGTATGCGCAACCTCCTGATTTTAGAAATGGGTTAAGTCAGAATGCCAGATGTAGGGGAGGGCACCAGGATGAGGTCTCTTGTTATCTGGTGTGCTCCCTGGGGCATTTGGTGGGCCGCTGTGAGATACAGGAAGCTGGACTAGATGGGCCTATGGCCTGATCCAGTGGGGCTGTTCTTATGTTCTTATGTTCTTAAGAAAAGTGGTGTTGATATGAGACTGACTGGTAGGCAAGTCACAATCCTGCCTGGCATGCGGGGCTGCAGTGGCGCCAAAAATGGCCTGCTGCAGCATCCAGTGCACCCCAGGTAGCTGCTGCCGCCTCCTCCAGAGAAGAGAACTTTTGTCCCCTTCTCCCGGGTAAAGCGAGTAGCTCTGCAGTGGGGCTGCTCAATTCTACAGCGACCTGAGGGTAGGCGTAGAATTAAAAGCCTCTGTGTCAGGCAGGCTGAAGTGGATATGTAAACCACTAAAATGTTCAAAAAGTTGAATAATCATCTTGCTAGTTCATATCACCTGCATGGAAAAGTTATGGCTTATTTGTGAGAAAGACTTTTTATTTGTTTGATTAATTTCAAAGGGGAATTTGCAGGAATGTCAGTTGGAAAGACTGGAATCTAAGCGAACAGCTGGCCCTGCAGGGAGAATTCAGAGCTGCCACCTCTGAAATGTGGTGGAGTGGGCCAGAAATGTGTACCTGGGACCTGAATGCTGCTTCTTTCAGTAAGGGGGCATTTGCTCCAAAAGGGCGTAGCTTTTGCACAAGCCCTTTGATAGGTGAATAGCCCCTCAGACTGCCCAATACAACTCCTTTTTTTCCTGTTGTTTCACCTGAATTCTAATTACATTTTTTTATTTGCCTCCACAGGTCCCTACTAGCCAAAAGAAGGAAGGTGTTTATGATGTGCCAAAAAGTCAACCTGTAAGTGTAAGTATATAGGATAAGTAGCAGGGGTAAGACGTTTCCATGAGTTCTTCAACCCACAGGTTTGATTAACATAGTTTTGCATATTAGTAATTAAACATAGGAGATTTTTTTGAACATATCCAGATTGCTTCCTTGCTTTGGCATGTACACTAGTGAGAAAAACAAAATGCAGATACTATTTATTTTTGCATGCACACAATCATTCACTATCTTTCCTGACTACTTCATAGGTAATTCATGATAATTTATTAACAGTCCAACCTACCATAACTCCCTGCGCAGAGATGCAGTGGCACCAGCATTGTGACCTCTGTATCCTGCAGAGGAGTTTTGGCATGTTGAGAATTTCTTGGGGTAAGGGAACATTTGTTCCCTTGCCCCAGAGAAGGCTCATGACAGCCTGACAGGACTACTTGGACTTGCACCTGCTGTATCACTAGTGCAAGTCTGTGGTGACCCACAAAGGCTGATCAGGCCTAGGAAAGGGATCAGGATTTGGTGGGCACCACTGCAGCTGAACCCACCCCCTTTCTGGGCCTGATCTACCCTCCTCCCTGCTCCCCATCATCATTCTATTCCACTCACCCCCACCATCTCCTTTCCTCCTTCCTGCCCCCTGCACCTCCTTACCTGAGGCAGTGGGTCTCTGTGGTCCACTGTTGGGTCAACCAGGTCACTTGGTACTTCTGGTGCCAGCCAGGCTGTGCTTTTTGGACATTATGGTCCATATCCTAACTGTTGGGATAAAAATCTGAGAAATGAGCTATATCTCAGAATGCAGACTTGATTTCAGTCACCGGTGAGTGCTAGTTATCCAACTATACATATTTACTATACATTCTTCTATTTAAACTGGGAGAGAGAAATACATTGTCTCTAAATCAAAGGTAATTAAACCTTGGACAATGTAAGTTCTAAATATGAATCATACAGTCAAACTGGTTTGCTGTTTTTCTACAAAATTAAAAATATGGAAATGAGGCACATATTAAAGTCTATAGAATATTAGATTCCTCTTTTGGTTTTATTACTCTTTTTCCTTACACCCAGGTCTCTTTGTCTCCTACACACTTCCCTTCATTTTGTCCAATTTATTGCTTTCTCTATTAGATAACTGTCTAAAATTCAATTTGTGGCCAAATTACCCAGTTTCCTCTATCTGATTTAGATATCCAAGGACACTTTATTAATAGTAGACCTCGCTCACTTGAATGTCTAAATGACTTTGTCTAAATGGCTTAAACAACAGAGAAGCATTCGCCTCTCTTTTCGATTCACTGTACCGAACCTGCAGCTGATTTAAAACAGCACTCATTATCATTTTGGGGAGGTCAGCATTGGCAAAGCTATTTTCCTGTCCTGCTGCAGTATATGGATGTCCTATTTAATCTTCTAGATAGTATAAGAATTGGGGAGTGAAAATAAATTGTGTACACCAACCACAAACATGTGTCTTCTACAAAATTAATTTGGAATCTATACTAAATCTTGATATTATGCCTTTTCCACATCCTTCCTATGGTGGTGATGACCAGCCCTCCCTGGCCCTTTGACCACCGATTCCAAATGAAACTGCTAGCTACAGGTCTATTTGGAATACGTGAGTGAACTCATAAACAAAGCAGGCTTTGTCCTAATGGTGCATCTTAAGTGTCTGGTGTGCCTCTTAAATATTGCAGTTTGCTCACTATGTGAAATTAAACCTTGTCTAAATGCAGGCTTCTTAATGAGCTGTTTTTGTTATTTTTTTTTCTCCAGAAGCCTTTCTATTATACACACATGTCAGGTTCTGCTTGTCATAGTGTTTTTTAGCAACAGGAGGCAAACCGTAAATACCCTTCACTAAGCCTGTCACTCAAGTCACAATAAAACCTAATCTTCCCATCATCGTGTCCAAAGTATCTGTTTACAATTTTATGAAGGCTTTCAAACAACTTATCACACTGCTATATAAAGATGTATCCCTCCCCTTCCCCCAACAATTCCCCACTGCCTGCAATTGATTAGTCATGTATCCCTGGGCAGAGTAAGTGTCATCTGTTTGCAAATCAGTATATTAGGACTCCATCCAAACCGATTGTGATTTGAATAGGTATTGGTTCTCTGAAAATTTTATGCCAGCTAAGGTGGCTCCCTATAGTTCTTATACTTCATTAATAATAGTAATTAATATTATGCATTTATTTAGCATATGCAAAGCATATTATGCATTTATTTAGCATATGCAAAGCATATTTATATGGATATGGGGTTACAAGAATGTAGAGCTGGAAGTCACAAAAATGACCTAGGCCGCAATCCTAACCCACTTTCCAGCACTGACATAAGGGCAATGCAGCTCCTAGGTAAGGAAACAAGCATTCCCATACTTTGAGGAGGCATCTGTGACTGACACCCAAGTGCAGGATGCAGCACACAGCCCATTGGCACAACTATGTCAGTGCTTGAAAGTGGGTTAGGATTTGGGCCCTAGTAATTCAACTGCTAAGGCTATAGGGATATACATAACAAACCCAGTTTGGATACTCAGGATCATGGAGGCAAAGCCACTATACTCAGCAAGTCAGCAATTCAATCACGTAGTTCGTGGGAATCAGATGAGAACTTGTGAATATGATGGCTTAATCCTGTTGAATAGGAGCATCAGGGGAGTGCATGTTCTCCCAGCGCATGCTGTTGCAAAAGCACTATAAAGTTTTTTGTGCTACTCCTAGCAGTGCCAGCAGGAAGGCCAGAGCCTTCCCACTGGTGCCAGTGGATGTCTGGAGACCTGTCAGACCAGTAAGTTCAATGCGGGGAATGGTAGCGATGGGACAAGGTCCTGGGCAGATTGAGCCCAGGAGGGGAGTGGGATCAGCAGCATTAGTTTGCACTGTATCCTATCCCCCTTCCCAGGCCTGATCCACCAGGACAAATCAGTCTAGCATCTGCGATCTTCACTGGCACAGGTCCCAGTTGATCCGTTGCAGCTGCTAGGTCCTAATAAGGCCATGGGGACAAATGTCCGCTTACCCCAACGAGATCTCCTGCAGCTGAAATTCCTCTGCAGGATGCAGCAGGAGCTGTACCAGAAGCGGATGCATCACCCTGTGGAAATTTAGTTAGGATTGGGCTATGAGAGCAGTGGTTCCCAAACTGGTGGGTTGTAACTCACCAGCCAAGGAAGCACTTGTTCCTGCCCCTTCAAGGGAAGGGAAGGGGGGAAGGCAGCAACACGACCCCCAGAATAGTGCTACTGCTGGGGAGTAGGGGGATTTAAACCTACCTAAGAAAGTGCTAGCTTCCAGGGGGTGTGGGAAGCCCTGCAGGCACCTCCGCAGAGTTCTCCAGCCTCTAAAACTGTATTAATAATGATCAAAACCTGCTTCTGGTTTTCGATCAAAAACAGGAAGTGATTTTCAATTGCTTTTTTTTTTTTTACTGTTTTGGAGGTTTGGGGAACCCTGCAGAGGCATCTGTGGGGCTCTGTGCACCCCCATCCCAGATGTTTCCTTAGGTAAGTTTAAAAACCCCCTTTCCCCCAGCAGCAGCATGAACCTGGGGATGGCGTTATTGCCATAGCCACTCCCACGCACACACTTACGATGCTTCCAACTCCCTTGTAGGAGTTTGGAAAGCACTATTTTTAGAGTATTGGGCAATGTTGTTTCTGGTACCCAGGAAAAGCATACAGAATCATAGTACTTATAATATTCGGTGCTCTGTAGAAACAGAGAATGACAGGTGTCATGCTTAAATGTTGTGCACCTGACATTTTAGTCTTAAATATGAGATCATTTACAAAGGATTTATTCAGGATTGCATCTTCTTTCCATAGGCATTCAAAACATATTCCATTTAACCTTGCATTCGCTTTGTAATAGATGAAATAAGTATTAACAATGCGTCTTGAGTTTAGGGCAAAATCCAACAGAAAGCTTCCCTGCATAAACCCATATAAATGAATGACAGCCCAATCCTGAGCTGCCCAGCATGTGGGGTTGCAGTGGTGCCAAAACTGGCTGCTGCTACATCCAGCACACCTCAGGCAGTCACCACCGCCTCCTCAGGAGAAGGGGACTTTCATCCCCTTCCCTGGATAAAGAAGTAACCCCCACAACGGGGCTACTCGATTCTATGAAAATCCGAGGGTTGGTGTAGAATTCAGAGCCTCTGTGTCAGGCAGACAGCCCAACACAGAGACTCAGGATCCAGTAGAGCAAAGCTCCACCAGTCCCGCCTCCCTCCCACCCTACTCCCTCCCCCCGGAATGCCTCCTCCCTGCACTCTCCCCACCCTCCCTTGGCCTTCCCTCACCCCAGAACGCCTCATCCCTCCTTCCCCCCCATTTCCCCACCTGCCAGTCAGGTGTCCAGCAGTCCATGCGACCACCGAGCAGCAGAGCTGCAGTCAAGCACCGGCACTAGCCCAGTGCTGACCAGTGCTAGGCTAGGGCCCGCAAATGTGCCTTATGGCACATTTGCAACAATGTGCACCAGTGGTGAGCTGGCACACACTGGTTAGGATTGAGCCCTGAATCAGTGGGGCTTCCCAAGAAAGCTTTCAGCTGTAGAGTTTTCAAACATAAGTGTAAACAGGCTCAGTCAGTCCAGTTTAGATTCACAGCACAATCCTGAGAACACCTATTCAGTACTGTCCTGTTCAAGACATTTGTGTCAGCTAAGTGTTTAACTGCAAGGTCCACATTTTCAAATGAAAGGCAGACTTGAGCATGCACACCATGTCTGCAATTAAATGCCAACATTTTGTGGGGAAAAGTGGGCATGCCCACATCAAGAACATAACTTGTATGCTAATCAGGTTGTAGCTAGAATAATGTCTGTGCTTTCATGAGTGAACCTGGTTGAACAAAATAAAAAGGAGTCACTCTTTTTTGACTTTAATTTTTGTTTTTAAAGAAAATTGGTGTAGTGGGCAGGTGATTCCCCCAGGAAAAACATACTGAAAAGATCTTGTTACACTGATGCCTTTGTGTGACCGGTATCACAGAATGGGTAACACAATGGGGTTTGTTAGGGAATCCCTCATGATTTTAATGGCAAAGCTGCAGGAAAGGTGAGAGTGACTTGTCACTTGGCTAAAATGGTTCTGTTCAGAGTGTAGCAAAAGACTATTATTAAAACAGCACCATTGTAACTGGAATATTTATAAGCCGTCAGTATTCTGAGCACTGCTTCCAGCCTTGTATCATGCTGTATAGGTTTGCATGGAATGCTGCTGAGTGATCTCTAACAATGTACAATCTTGCTTTATGTCACTTGCATTTGGTAAATCACATGGCCCTCTCTCATCTTTTGTCTACCTTGGTTTGTTTTTTTGTACCTTGGATCCAAAAGTAGCATCCAGATGGCATTCTGGGAAGCATCTGTGTGCATTACCCTCCAGCAATGTCTACAGCTTGCTTAAGCAAAGCAGGAAACCTATTCCGTGTTCCACCTGGATGTTTTATCATTCCATTAGTAAGGCACTATATTTCCTCGGAGTATATACAGCGGTTGCTGGATGGCTATTGTGAAATGCAGATGTCTTTGTGAATGACACCCTTTCCAATTATGTAAATGACACAGAAAACACTAATATTTTTAAAACATGTGTTCATTCTTCCAGTTGATTTCAAGGACCCAAAAATTAATTTGTGCCTTACAGTTTGATTCTTTTAAAGGCAATGCTTACTCCATGCCCTTACACCATGTCCATATGTGTGTTTAACCCTTAGCAGTATACCAACCTTAATTCCCATCCAGATCAGTCCCACCTTAGCACCAGTGAGAGCTTCCATGACAGGGCAAACAAACAGTCTGAATCAGGACAGGAGCAATGGTTAAAGTCAATTGCTTCATATCATGGTCCTGATCCAGATCATGCCCCCAACGTTTTACAGGAGAAGAATTGAACACACCAGAGCCAATTGTGTCATTAATGTAATATCATGTGTAGTTTGGACCTGTACATTTACCTCTCCTATCCTTCTGCATAACTTTACCCCCAATAAGTACAGTGGCTACTGCCTGCTTTAGAAGAATTCCTTCTTTCTTGCTGTTATCTGCTCAAAGGAAACTAGGAAATGGACTTTGTCTCATTATTTTTCCTAGAAACAGCAAATCAGCCTTTGGTTTCCAGGCACCAAGTCTTTAAATACTTCTGTGCCTCAGCTTCAAAAGGCTACAGCACCAGGTCACTCTTTGACATGTCCCAGACTTCTTTTACAAGGAAAAAAAGAGGGATTTGTTTCTACTATCAGTATTATCATCCAACCTCAAATGCCCCTTTTGTACAAGTACAGCAATAATAGCTCTCATCACACCTCTGCCCTTGTGCAATAAATCCTTCGTCCATCTCAGATCAATCCCCTGTTATGATCTGGCATATTTCCCAGTTATGCTGCTATCTTTAACTTGCTAAAGCTTCCATAGGGAAGCTGACTGTGGAACCACCAACGATTTAATTTTCCTGATCTGGGACCATAGTGCAGGATCTATGCAGGAAGAGATCTTGTCGGATTGACAGGCAAAAATACATACTCTGTGGTTTTTCTTTTCTTTAAGCAACTATCACCAATACTGCAAGGTAATTCCCTCATTTCATTCAAGGATGATTGAAGGAGTCAAAGCAAATCTGGTAAATGAAAAATAATAGATAGTTTTAAATATATATTTGTAAGTGTTTTGTAGATAAACTAAATTAAGGGTAAATATTAAGTGATTTGGGGCTGTCTCAATTTTTGTGATCACACAGGGGCTCTCATCTCACATATGATATTAGCAGCATGCGTAGGGCCCACTTTGTCCGTCATCAGAATTCAAGGTGCAAGTTTAAATAAGCACACTCCGTCATCAAGACACTTGCTGTCATTTTCTGAAATTTATAGCTGTTCCTGTAGCATAAGCTTCTAAAAACTTCATGTTGTTCCCAAATTGCCTATCGTGCTTTTAACTGATAGAGTAAGTGGCCTTGTGCCTTGTATTGAATATAAACATCTCTCATATAATGGTTTTTTTCCAAAGGCAAAGTGAAATGAGGAAAAGTTGCAACTTTTGGAAAGGTCCTTTTGGAAGCATTCTGTTCTCCTCTTTCATGTTATGTGATTCTTGTATAGTTCTCAAGTCAATGAGAAAGTATGAGGGATACACATTGTAACCATAAAGGTTACATACATTGTATTGAGCATCTTGCACTTCTTCCTTTCCTGCTTCAACATATATAATTCTGTTATGTGTTCTGTGGATGCCCATGTCAGTGGTAGCATTGGAGGGGCAGACCTTCCTGGCACATTAGAAGGGATCACAGCATTAGGGGACTGTGGATGCAATCCTATCCAACTTTCCTGCACCGGTGCAGCTGCAATGCAGCCCTGGGGTAAGGCATTCCCTGACTTTTAGGAGGCCTCTGTGACTGGCTCTCCACTACAGGATGCAGTGCACGCCCCATTGGCGTGGCTGCACCGGCACTGGAAAATTGGATAGGATTTGGCCCTGTGGCAGGAACAATCAATCCAAAAAAACCTAGAGCCATGTGGTAACTCTAGATTTACTTAACTCTATGTGCAAATCATGTGAGTCTCACATGGGCACTTTTTCCTCTTCATTACCCCTGCTGTTCAACTTCCTTCTGGGAATGCTGTGTGAGCAGAGCATCCCTGGTAACTAGTGAGGGAGCCAGTGAAAGGTGCAGTCCTCCTCTTTCATACTACTGATACTGACCTGGTAAGCAGGAAGGCAGGGGTGGGAACTGTGCAACAGAGAATGGGGAAGGACTGGTGAAGCTGCATGGGTGGCAGGGAGAAAAGCAGAGAGTCTCTTGGGGAAAGGGAGAGAAGTGGGAAGTTGTAGAGAGGAAGAAGAGGATGAATGGGGAAGCCATGCGAAATCCCTATGAGTTCACACTCTTGGCTCAAAGACATTCAGTGCCCTAGCACAACTTGGTACCAGTCTCTGCCCATGTCCAAACTGAAGAACATTTGTCATCAGAAAAGACTGGGGGTACAATTCTATCCTGCGCTGGAACAGACAAGCCAAGAGGCTTGTGCTGTATCCAGCGCAGGATTGTGGCCATAAGCAACTCAGCTATAGGCAAGGGGAAAAGTTTCCCCTTACCCCTGGGTAAAGGCTGCTGGCCCCTATGGGTCTCCTTGGACTTGCACCACCTCCTGAGTGTCTCCTCGAACTTGTGCCACCTCCATAACTGCAGGATCCCAGCCCTGCCTCCCGCTCCCCACCCGCTCGCCCCTGGGGCCGCCCACTGCCCTCCCTCCTTCCCACCTACCTTTTGTCCTTGCTTTGGCCCAGCCAGGCCAATGCAAGTGTTGAGGAGGAAGCCAGCGCAGAGGCTTATGTCAGCCTCCGCAGGCTGGCGCTTCTCGGAGTGCCGGCCTGGCTTCCTCTCAAGGAGGTGCAAACATGCCTTATGCATGTTTGCAACCCTCCTGGGCCAGCGCAAGGGATTGTGTTGGCTCAAGGGTGCATTTGTATTGTGCCCTGGGCCACTTAAGTAGCATGAGTAGAGAGGCAAAGATAGGTGGTATATTGCCCTGAATGTATTAAGAGGATCTCCCCCCCCCCCTTATACGTATGGCTCATGCCATGGCAGCATATACCCTAAAACCCTTAACAATTGAAACACGATCTTTAAAACCTTAAAAATCAATTCGATACTTGTTAATCCTGGTTGATAAAAACTTGTCAAAATATCAATGACTTGCAATGATTCTGAAAGAAGTTCAATATTCTTCACTTCATGTTCTTTGTTGCATGAAGAGAAAGAAGTTCCACAATTTAGAATAATGATCCCAAATACTTCTCCCATAATACAGGATTGACACAGAGAAGGCATATTCAAGAGCATGTGTTTGATGACCTTAAAGCTTGTGATAGATGAAGACAGGCGCTTAGCGTGATACAGCTGTCATCCTGAAGTCAACAGTAAAACCCCCATTAGATTAATTAAGACTGAGTTGGGTTTTGACTTGAATCTCCAAAAACAGCTCAGTAAACAAAATTTAAACAAAGTGTAATACTCCTTTTGCATTTGATCCCTGATACAGACATTAGTGCTACAGTGGATTTTTGTGAGGTTTTATTTTTAATTCCAAACCCTTTTCATGTCTAACAGAGCACAGCATGATCCCTCCCTCTCACTTTGCAAAGAGAAGGAGGGACTGTGGTGTACATCACCCCCTTGGAAGTGTTTTGTAGAAGGCAGTTGACAGAACAATCTGCTTGCCTGCCTTGGCCATTGCAAAGCAGATCCCATCACCTCCTTGAACAAAATTAGGCAAACATTTTTTTGCCCCGTTTTTCTGCAGCTTGAAAAATCACTGGCAGACAGAGGATGCTCCTTCTGTGAAGGATTTCACAAAACAGTGCATTTACCATGCCAGTACTGCACAAGCGGAATTTACTTTTGTATCTTTTGTATTTTCCAGCTCACAGGTGTACTGTCAAAAAAGAGCGCAATCCAAAGGGGAGTTGGGCCAGTGAGAGTCCCTGGCTCCAGCCCAAGAGTGTCACAAAAGTGCCATGAAGCACTTTTGCGCCACTCTGAAAGGAGTTAGGCTGGCATACAGATGTGCACTGGCCACGCTGCACCACTGTGGGCCCCGGAGCATGGGTGAGTTGTGCAGGCCAAATTCAGCCAGCGCAGGTATCTGGGAGGGTGTGGGGAGAGTGGGAAGGAGGTCAGAGGGAGGCATTCCAGGGCGGGGCGAGGGTAGATGGCAGGCATTCCCAGGGTGGGCAAGCAGGCAGGGAGTGGGAGGCGGGGTCAGGACCTCCGCAGTTATACCGGATCCTTACCCTGTTTCCAGGTGGTGCAGAACAGCCTCTGGCTGCTTTGTTCTGCTCAGATCTGCGCCCACCTGTTGAGGTGGCGCGGATCTGAGTAGACGCATTGGGGCCGCTGCAGAGCGACATGGGGTAAGGGGAAGTTATTCCCCTTTCCTTGAACTGTGCTGCTTTTGACCCCAAACTTCCACTGGATACAGCGCAGGCACACCAGCCTTTCTGTTTCCAGCACAAGTTAGGATTGGGCTGTTAGTGTTATATTTTGTGGAAGAACTTGTGCTTAATCTTGAATGAATAGATTCGGTTCTAATTCTTATGACTCTCCCTTAGTTACCAAATGTGTCCACTCAGTGATTTTATATCTTCAGCTCTGTCAAGAGAAAACAGTGCCCCTTTCTCGTATTGTCATTTCAAACATTTTAAATGGAGTTTAGATATTGACATTACAGGAGTTTTGTCCTTTCTGCCACCTTGAAAACAATTGGCTTACAGCCCAATCCTACCTTAACTCCCTGCACGGTGATGCAGCACCATCAGTGCTGTTTCTGCTGCATCCCATGGGGAGACTGTGGAACGGGGTAGGGGTGGGCAGAATGGGGCAGTGATGGGGTGGGGAAGAGGGTGGTTTTTGCCAAGGAGGGGGCGGTATCAGCAAGCTGAGTCCTGACCCCCCTTCCTGGGTCTGGGCCACCTTCCTGAGTCAATGTGGACTTGCGCCAGCAATTGAGCTGTACCATATGGTGCATATATGGAGCAGCTCAATTGCTGGCGCAAGTTCATGCTTGCTGCTGTTGTTACTGCCCCTGCTGATACCACCCTCCTCCCCACCCCATCACCACCCTGCCCATTTCACGGCCTCACCATGCATTCCACCCCCTCTGTGGGATTACCTGCTTTGGGGGTTATTTTGTATCTGCTGGTGCCATCAGGAAGCTTCCAGCCTTCCCACCAGTGCTACTGCAGCAGCGTGCTTTGCTTTGCAGCTGATGGTGCTGACAGAATACACATCCCACCAGTTTGGCTACCCATTAGAATTGGACTGTAAATATACGGTGAAAAGCATACTCATTAAGAAAAATCTAAGGAATTGAATACATAGTTCCTTTTCATTTTATCTTGACAGGAATAAGATAATAAGGGTTGGCAAAATCTTAAATGTGAGAAAATTATAATGTCAAGATTTTGTAAAATGCTATACATCCTCTCAATTTGAATATGGCACATTTCGAAACCATAAAATGGTATTTCACTTGCATTGACTCCAGCTTCTTAGAAGTTCTCTTTTTCTACAAATGAGAGGGAAAAAACCTACAAGCTCCTAGTTTATGCATACATAATGCTAATTTGCTACACATGAAATTTTTAATAGCCTTCTAAAAAATAAATTAGAGTGTTAGATATGAATATATATGAATGCAGCAGAATAACAGTTGTATTGTATGTCCTATCATTGGGCTTTAGTGTAGAAACAGGAGTGTTCCTGAGTATAGAGCCGAATCCTGAGTTCTGTACACCAGCTTACCACCTGTGTGCACTGTCACAAGTGTGTCGTAAGGAAGGTTTGCGAGGCTTAGCGCTGGCCCAGCACTGGAGCTAGCCCAGTGCTAGTCAGTGCTGGGCTAGCACTGGTGGAAAGCTGGTGCTCCACCATTCCACGGTCAGTCAGACTGCCAGGCAGCGGAGAGGTATGTGAGGGCATGGAGAGGTGGGGAGGAGGCATTCTGGGGTGGAGGGAGAGTGGGGAGGAGGCATTCCGGGGGGGAGCGGGGCGGAGGAAGGCTTTATTGTAGAAACAGGAGTGTTCCTGAGATCAGATCCTGAGCTCCATGTTGGGCCATGTGACCCGACACAGAACTCCTTGGTACTGTGGCAGCTCCAGAGCTGCTGTAGAAACGAGTAGCCCTATTGCACAGTTACTTATTTTACTCAAGGGAAGGGGACAAAAGTTCCCTTCTCCCAAGGAGGCGGCAGAGTGCACTGGATGCCCCAGTAGCCATATTTGGTGCTGCGGCAGCCCAGGATTGGGCTGATAGTCCACTAGGAATCTCTCCTGAGCAAACTCTCTTGAAATGAGAGCAATTGTCATGGTCTTGAACAGCTCCTGTTCACTGGAACTTGAGCAGGAGAAGTTCCCAATGGACTGTACCTATGGTAAATTAGAATTATCACAATAGAGACATGGCTATATGAATAAGACCTTAGACAGCTAATTAACAGATAACATGAATTCCTAGAACCTAGGAAGGGCCAATTCCCAACCCATTAAGAGCCCCATTAGGCTAATCCAAGCAGTTCATTCAGGAGCCTGCAGAGTAGGTCACGCCCATCAGCAGCCATCTGCCTTCCTGAGCTTTTGTAAACTCACCTGGGAAGGCCAGCCCCCTTTCAATCAGGAAGGGAGGAGGGAGGAGGAGCCAGCCAGGAGTATAAAGCTAGGCGGGCCATCGCGTGAAGCTCTCTGCATACGCGTGTGGCCTCTGGGAACCAAGTGCCTCAGGAACTAAGTGCCAGGTAAGGGACGAGACTTTAGCATCTGGGCGAGTTCAGCAGCAGGGCGAGGAGGCAAGGGCCCCAGAAACTGCCCTTCCTCTTCCCTTGAGAAGAGGGCTGCTAACTAGTGTACGGTTTTTAAAAGGACCCCTAAATAAAACAACAACAACAACAACAAAAAAGCTATGCAGTCAGGCAGCCAGCAGCAGGGTGGGGGCTATCCAGTGTTCTGCATCGAGTGCCACATGTATGATTATATGCCTCTGGGGCATAAGTCATGGGTGTGCCCTCGGTGCAAGGAGCTCCAGGGTCTCAGGGAACGCGTCCGCTCCCTTGAAGCCTTGGTGGCCGACCTGGAGAAGTGCAGGCAGACAGAGGAGGACCGTGGGGAGACTTCAGGGGACGATCAGGCTTCGTCCCAACCTCAGGCGTGCAGCTCCTCGGCTGCCCGGGTGGGAAGTCTCGGGACTGGAGGACATCATCCTGGAGAGGAGGGAAACAATCCCCTAGGGGGGACCCCTTCTCCAGGGGATGGGCCCGTATCCAAGCGCACTCGGGATACTCCTCGGCGGGAGGGGGGTCAGGGGCTTCTTGTAGTGGGGCATTCGATTATTAGAAACATAGAGAGGGGGGTTTGCGACGGATGTGAGGACCGCATGGTGACTTGCCTGCCTGGTGCGAAAGTTGCGGACATCACTTCTCGTCTAGACAGGCTAGTAGACAGTGCTGGGGAGAGGTAGCAGCTGTGGTGCATGTCGGCACCAACGACGTGGGCAAGTGTAGCTGGGAGGTCCTGGAGGCCAAATTTAGGCTTTTAGGCAGGAAGCTGAAAGCCAGGACCTCAAAGGTAGCGTTCTCTGAAGTGCTACCTGTTCCACGCGCAGGGCCAGCTAGGCAGGCGGAGATCAGAGGTCTCAATGCGTGGATGAGACGGTGGTGTAGGGAGGAGGGGTTTAGATTCGTTAGGCACTGGGGAACTTTTTGGGACAAGCGGGGCCTGTACAAGAGGGACGGGCTCCACTTGAACCAGAATGGAACCAGACTGCTGGCACATAACATTAAAAAGGTGGCAGAGCAGCTTTTAAACTGATCCCTGGGGGAAGGCCGACAGGAGCCGAGGGGCATCCGGTTCGGAACTCTTCATCCCTATGGGATGAGGATGGGGAGGTTAGAGAACAACAAGACAAAGGCAGGGTAAGAGAAGAAATTGGGAAAGGTAGCGTGATGGGATGTGATAGATGGTTTGGCACAATGAGAGGATGCGGGGACAAAGGAGCAAATAAGCAGCCCATCCTGGGGCATTCCGTGTATAAATGCTTTTATGCGAATGCCCGAAGTCTACGAGCAAAGGTGGGAGAACTGGAATGTCTGGTGACAAGGGAAAATATTGACATAGTGGGCATAACGGAAACCTGGTGGAATGCGGAGAATCAGTGGGATACCGCAATCCCGGGCTATAAACTCTACAGGAGGGACAGGCAGGGGCATGTTGGAGGTGGGGTGGCCATTTATGTTAAGGAAGGGATAGAATCCAGCAAAGTAGAGATTGAAGGTGGGTCCGACTCCACCGTAGAATCTCTGTGGGTTAAACTACCAGGCTTGTGCAGCGATGTAATACTGGGGGCGTGCTGTCGTCCTCCAGACCAGAAATTGGATGGGGACCTTGAAATGAGGAAACAGATCAGGGAGGTGTCAAGGAGGGACAGGGTTGTAATCATGGGGGACTTCAATTATCCTCATATTGACTGGGTCAATTTGTGTTCTGGTCACGATAAGGAAACCGGATTTCTTGACGTGCTAAATGACTGTGGCTTAGAGCAGCTAGTCACGGAGCCCACCAGAGGACAGGTGACTCTGGATTTAATATTGTGCGGTACGCAGGACCTGGTTAGAGATGTAAACGTTACTGAGCCATTGGGGAACAGTGATCATGCTGCGATCCGTTTTGACGTGCACGTTGGGGGAAGAATACCAGGCAAATCTCTAACAAAAACCCTTGACTTCCGACGGGCGGACTTCCCTCAAATGAGGAGGCTGGTTAGAAGGAGGTTGAAAGGGAGGGTAAAAAGAGTCCAATCTCTCCAGAGTGCATGGAGGCTGCTTAAAACAACAGTAATAGAGGCCCAGCAGAGGTGTATACCGCAAAGAAAGAAGGGTTCCACTAAATCCAGGAGGGTGCCCGCATGGCTAACCAGCCAAGTTAGAGAGGCTGTGAAGGGCAAGGAAGCTTCCTTCCGTAAATGGAAGTCTTGTCCTAATGAGGAGAATAAAAAGGAACATAAACTGTGGCAAAAGAAATGTAAGAAGGTGATATGGGAGGCCAAGAGAGACTATGAGGAACGCATGGCCAGCAACATTAAGGGGAATAATAAAAGCTTCTTCAAATAGAAGCAGGAAACCTGCCAGAGAAGCGGTTGGCCCTCTGGATGGTGAGGGAGGGAAAGGGGAGGTAAAAGGAGACTTAGAGATGGCAGAGAAATTAAATGAGTTCTTTGCATCTGTCTTCACGGCAGAAGACCTCGGGCAGATACCGCTGCCTGAACGGTCCCTCCTAACCGAGGAGTTAAGTCAGATAGAGGTTAAAAGAGAAGATGTTTCAGACCTCATTGATAAATTAAAGATCAATAAGTCACCGGGCCCTGATGGCATCCACCCAAGGGTTATTAAGGAATTGAAGAATGAAGTTGCAGATCTCTTGACTAAGGTATGCAACTTGTCCCTCAAAATGGCCACGGTGCCAGAAGATTGGAGGATAGCAAATGTCACGCCTATTTTTAAAAAGGGAAAGAGGGGGGACCCGGGAAACTATAGGCCGGTCAGCCTAACATCCATACCAGGTAAGATGGTGGAATGCCTCATCAAAGATAGGATCTCAAAACACATAGACGAACAGGCCTTGCTGAGGGAGAGTCAGCATGGCTTCTGTAAGGGTAAGTCTTGCCTCACGAACCTTATGGAATTCTTTGAAAAGGTCAACAGGCATGTGGATGCGGGAGAACCCGTGGACATTATATATCTGGACTTTCAGAAGGCGTTTGACACGGACCCTCACCAAAGGCTACTGAAAAAACTCCACAATCAGGAAATTAGAGGACAGGTCCTCTCGTGGATTGAGAACTGGTTGGAGGCCAGGAAGCAGAGAGTGGGTGTCAATGGGCAATTTTCACAATGGAGAGAGGTGAAAAGCGGTGTGCCCCAAGGATCTGTCCTGGGACCGGTGCTTTTCAACCTCTTCATAAATGACCTGGAGACAGGGTTGAGCAGTGAAGTGGCTAAGTTTGCAGACGACACCAAACTTTTCCAAGTGGTAAAGACCAGAAGTGAGTGTGAGGAGCTCCAGAAGGATCTCTCCAGACTGGCAGAATGGGCAGCAAAATGGCAGATGCACTTCAATGTCAGTAAGTGTAAAGTCATGCACATTGGGGCAAAAAATCAAAACTTTAGATATAGGCTGATGGGTTCTGAGCTGTCTGTGACAGATCAGGAGAGAGATCTTGGGGTGGTGGTGGACAGGTTGATGAAAGTGTCGACCCAATGTGCGGCGGCAGTGAAGAAGGCCAATTCTATGCTTGGGATCATTAGGAAGGGTATTGAGAACAAAACGGCTAGTATTATAATGCCGTTGTACAAATCTATGGTAAGGCCACACCTGGAGTATTGTGTCCAGTTCTGGTCGCCGCATCTCAAAAAAGACATAGTGGAAATGGAAAAGGTTCAAAAGAGAGCGACTAAGATGATTACGGGGCTGGGGCACCTTCCTTATGAGGAAAGGCTATGGCGTTTGGGCCTCTTCAGCCTAGAAAAGAGAAGCCTGAAGGGGGACATGATTGAGACATACAAAATTATGCAGGGGATGGACAGAGTGGATAGGGAGATGCTCTTTACACTCTCACATAATACCAGAACCAGGGGACATCCACTAAAATTGAGTGTTGGGCGGGTTAGGACAGACAAAAGAAAATATTTCTTTACTCAGCGTGTGGTCGGTCTGTGGAACTCCTTGCCACAGGATGTGATGCTGGTGTCTAGCCTAGACGCCTTTAAAAGGGGATTGGACAAGTTTCTGGAGGAAAAATCCATTATGGGGTACAAGCCATGATGTGTATGCGCAACCTCCTGATTTTAGAAATGGGTTAAGTCAGAATGCCAGATGTAGGGGAGAGCACCAGGATGAGGTCTCTTGTTATCTGGTGTGCTCCCTGGGGCATTTGGTGGGCCGCCGTGAGATACAGGAAGCTGGACTAGATGGGCCTATGGCCTGATCCAGTGGGGCTGTTCTTATGTTCTTATGTTTATGTAGTAACATATAATAATAATGATAGGGAATGGGATGTGAAATTGGGCAAAGGCACCTTGACCTAGTGAGAACTCTGCTTATGCAAGGTATGTATGCCAAATTTTGGCAGATCCCCCACTTGTAGACCCTATCCCAGTTGCCTTCTTGTTCCTAAGAGTTCAAAATATTGACTTTTTCTATGAATTGTGCCATAAATATCAGGAGCACAGAAACAGTTGAAGGTATTAATATTACTAATGCTATAATTATGTTCAATATTTAAATTTCTTTAGTTATGGCTAGAAGCATCCTTGAGTCCTTGCTCCTTGCTCACAGAAGTAAATGGGCAATCAAGCTGACTCAGGCTGCAATCCTAACCACACTTTCCTGAGAGTAAGCCCCATTGAGCAAAATAGGACTTACTTCTGAGTAAACCTGGTTAGGATTGTGCCCTCAGACAATTGGGTGCAAAACACAATACAAAAAGCAGGCAGGGCAGCGAGTCTGCTTGTGAAGCATTGTTATCAGATTATTAATGCAGAATTTTTTTTTCCTTACCTCAGTATTTTCTATTTTTAAAGAACATTTATGTGGGGAGGGGGGGACTATCTAAGCATTAGTGATGTCACTGTAGTTTGTAATTCCTTGTCTTGAAATATGAAATGTTTTGCTTATTGGGCTGAGCTACAATATGAAGCAAGTGGCACACCTGCCCCCCCTCCCGCAGTGCAAAAAAAATTTCTCCAGCTCAGATGGAAAAGCAAGCACATGCACTTATCTCTTTTGAACACTGCAACTGCCACATCGTAGGTGTCGAGGATCATACCCTTGGAAAATCATATTTCTCCCTGGTGCCTTGGATGCTGCCCTTGCGGTTTTCAACCTACCAGGTTGGGAGATCCTGCCAAGAATCCCGCAGTGAGGGTTTCCTGCTACTGCCACTGGGGTAAGATAAATGGGGAGGGGGGATGGAAGTCTAGAATTAAGAGGCTTACAATCCGGTTGGAGAGAGAAAGCATTCAGATCAAGTCATGCTGCCAAAGACATGACAGAGTCCAATGTTCAGAATTCGGCTTGGAAAACATGATACGTTTTCTGGTTTGGGGGAATATAACACAACTTGCCAATGCCAATTCCACACTTAAGCCAGTTCCCCCATCATTACTTGTATATTCTCCTATATCTCCACCATCTTCTTTCACAGCAGCACCATAAGCCATTTCACTTCAACAAAGTCCGTGGAAGGAGGACAGCTGTCACATTATAAATTCTTCTTGCTTATACATCAATATAAGAACATAAGAAGACACCTACTGGATCAGGTCAAAGGCCCATGTAGTTCCTGTATTTCACAGTGGCCCACCAGATGCCTCAGAGAGATGCCTGCAACCCGTTGCCCTTCCCTTGCATCTGTCATTCAGAGAGACTATCTCTAAAACCCAGTCATCGTGGCTTGTAACCTGTGATGGACTTCACCTCATAAATTTGTCCCATCATCTTTTAAAGGCATCTAGGCCAGGTGCCATAGCACACATTTTGCCCCTCACAACACCTAACCTGGTGCAGGGTTCCCTCTGCCTTCTTAACTGTCTCCTCTCCTTTCTCCCTGGTATCTGCTCACATGCAGAAAGAGCCTGCAATGTTTCCCAGCAGCATTGCCAGAGAAGGGCAAGTTTAATGGTATTGTTGGTACAATCCTTAAAGAGAGAGAATGTACTCATTTCTTTGTAGCATACATCTCAGGGTCTATTAGTGCATATTAAATATAAATTACATTGGCAAGCAGGCTGTGCTGGGTCTCACGGGCATGAGTAATGTGGCTCAGCTTTATAAAAGACATGCAGGCGCTTGCAAATGTATATGTATGTATTTGCAGTGTGACCACTCATTCTCATTAACCAGTGAACTGTTTCCAGGAGGAAGAAACAAGCCTCTGTAGTTGAGAGCTCTAAATAGAAAATTAAAAATAGCACATAACTGTGAAAATTCACAGCAAGAAGTGTAATTTAGTTTGGGATTTGAATTAATCATTTTTGTATAATGCGCATTGTAAAGAGTTGCGCAGAAATATATTATTGAAAGGGGGCCCCCAATCTGCTGCTCTGAAGCAGGAACCACAAGTATGTGTGTGCATCAGTGCACCACCTGGCACTAAACAAAAGGGGTGTAAAGGGTTTTCAGTCTGTTTTGTAAGTCAGTCTCCACATATTTATGTGTTTATGCTTCATTGTTTTAAATGGAAAGGTTAAAAAGAAATCCCATTGCACATCAAGTTGAACCCTCCCCCGTCAAGCCTGAGCAAGACCAAAATTCCCACTATCTCTTTCCTTCCCTTGTCCCTGCTCAATGACAGCAGGTCACAAAAGAAGGTATACAAGCACTTCTATGCTTGATCTGATACCCTTCATAATAACTAGAGCATCTTTTTTAGCATCTGTGACTTTGTTAGCGTGAAAAGTCTTCCATTTGTTTTGATGCACTTAAAAAAAATAATTCATCAGCCCTTGCAGTTCTGGAAACAGCACAGATGAAGATAGATAGCACTGATGTACAAAAATAGTTGAACCAAGTTACTCCAGTTTCTAGATCGTCTGTCCTTCTGGAACAAGGAACTGTTTTCAGTTTCCTTTGCTATGTGAATCACTTTGAGAACTTTTTGTTGTAAAGCAGTATAATTCTTAATGGAAAGAAATATTCTTTATGGAAATATTCTTAATGGAAATAACTTCTGTTTCAGAAGATGGGACTGATCACCAGATGTAGCCCGGTCTTGTAGGGTGAGGGTCAGGAATGCTAAAAGTATGAGCTGAGGCTGGCCAGGGTTGTGAAGAGCAACAAACAGGGCTTTTTTAGTTATGCCCAAAAGAATAGGAAAAGAAATGAGAGGGTGGGATTGCTCCTGGATAAGGATGGTCATTTGGTGTCTAGAGACAAAGAAAAGGCAGAGCTGCTCAATTCCTACTTTGCGTCCATCATCAATCAGATGGAGGATTGTGCAAATGGATCCTTGGCTAATGGGGGGGGGATGTGCTTACATCCTCAAGAGGTAATGAAAACCTAGGACTACAGATTCTGATTGACAAGGAACTAGTTAGAAACCACTTAACTGGCCTAAATGAATGCAAGTCATTTGGAGCCAATGAACTGCATCCCAGAGTACTAACAGAACTTACAGATGTACTTGCAGAGCCTCTGTCAATTCTCTTTAAGAAATCCTGGAGGATGGTGGAGGTGCTGCTAGACCGGAAGAGGGCTGTGGATGTAATCTATCTTGACTTCAGAAAAGCATTTGACAAGGTTCCACATGACATCCTGATCAGCAAGTTGGTAAAATATGGGCTAGATGATACAGTTGTTAGATGGATTCACAACTGGTTGAACAACCATACACCAAGGGTATTTCTCAATGGCTGTAGTGACATCGCGGAAGATATTACCGAGGAGATAGGGTGTGGTGTCCACAGTGCCCCTTGCTCTAAGTGAATGCAGGATTAAGGCCCAGGTGGTAGCTGGAGGTGTGCTGCACAGCTGCAGCCACTAGAGGCTAAAGGAGATCCCTCAGGATATAAGGAGCACCTGAGATAGAAAGGATTGTGGGTTGTAGGAGGAGTGAATGTGGAGAGGAGAGGCTAACTAACTGATTGGACTGACTGACTGACAAACTGACCTTGGACTGACTGACTTGGCTTACTGACTTTGGACTCTGACTTGGCACCTTTGACTGATTGGACTGACTGACTGACAGACAAACTGACCTTGGACTGTTACTTGGCTTACTGACTCTGGACTCTGACTTTTGCGTGCTGTACTGGTGAGTCAACCAAGGAAAACTAATCAGCCTTAAGCGGGCACAAGGCTCAGTGGGGAGGAGCTGTGACAAGACAATGGCTTGGCATCAATCTGCAAGACAGTTTTGAGTGGGGTGCCCCAGGGCTCTGTCTTGGGACAGGTTCCCTTTAACATCTTCATCAGTGACTTGGATGAAGGGATACAATGGGGTCTCATCAAATTTGTAGGTGACGCCAAGCTGGGAGGAGTTGCAAACACAATAGAAAACAGTAGAAGTCTTCAGGAAAACTTAGACAAAATGGAATACTGGGCTGAAACGAATGAGATGAAGTTCAGCAGGGACAAATGCAAGGTTCCTCACAAAGGCAAAAATAACCCAAAATGCAGGTATAAAATGGGAGATACCTGGCTTGGCAGCACAACATGTGCGAGGGATCTTGGAGTTGCAGTGGATCACAAGATGAACATGAGTCAGCAGTGTGATGTGGCTGCAAGGAAGATGAATGCAATTTAGCCTGCATTAGAAGAACCCTAGTTTCCAAGTATAAGAAGTTGTGGTTCTGCTTTACTCTGCATTGGTTAGACCTTACCTGGAGTACTGTGTCCAGTTCTAGGCACCTGCATCTGGGCACCGAGATGCAGCCAAACTGCAGTGGATTCAGAGGAGAGCAAGGATGATGGTCAGAGGGCTGCAGTACAAGCCCTGCAAAGGAAGGTTGAGGGAACTTGGTATGTTCAGCCTGGAGAGGAGAAGACTGAGAGGGGATATGATAGCGTCCTTCAAATACCTGAAGGGCTGTCAAATGGAAGAAGGGGCAAATTTGTTCTCAACTGCATCTGAGATCCAATGGGTAGAAACCGCAAGAGACGAGATTCCGATTGGAGATCAGGACAAAATTCCTCACAGTAAGCGCAGTTTGACAGTGGAACAAGCTGTCAAACTGTGGACAGCTGAAGAAGGTGGTGGATCTTCAAGAAGAAGTTTGACAAGCACCTGCTGGAGATACTCTAGGAGGATTTTCTGCTACAGCAGGAGGTTGGACTAGATGACCTTTTAGGTCTCTTCCACCTTTATGATTCTATGAACTTGCATTTGTGTTTATCGGTGTTGGCACTGCTTTGCTGAAGGCCTTGGGGCAGAACCCTACACTGGGTGCTTTGGACTGCCATGCCTCCTAATCGTACTGCCAGTGTATCTGCAGCATTATAGCAGTTCCTTCCACCCTCCTTACAGCTGATTGGAGTATCCCTTAGAGCAGCTGTCTCCAAACTCATAAAAAAACACCCTCCTCCTGAGCAGAGCTTACCGTTCAGCGTTTCTTTCAAACAGATCCTGATACAGGGACGCTCTGAGCAGTCACGTCTATTGTCCAGCATCCAGAAGGCCATGCAACAGGATGTCTGGGCAGACGTGACTGCCTGGCTTCTAATCAGAGGCACCTAAACATCTTACAACCCAATCCTGTCTGGGCCAGTTGATGTCAGTGCGCCTCTTCCCCTGGCACTGACTGCTGTAAAAGAGTCAGTGCCAGTCATAAAAGGCACTCTGGCAGTCCGCTCAGTAGTGGTCTGCTGGGAGCACTGGCAGAAAGGCCAGAGCTTTCCACCCAGCACCAGCAGACTTAGAGCCACCAAGGTGGGGTGGTGGGAGGGATGGGAAAGGCAGAATGGGGGTGGAGGATGGCGAAACAACGTGGTGACTGGGTAGGGAAGGGTGGAACAGAGTGGTGAAATAGGCAAGGGATAGGCGAATTGGGGGAAGGTTGGTGCCAACTGCTCAATCCTAACCCCCTTTCCTGAACCCAATCCCACAGCCTAGGTCCATGCAGACCTTTGCTAGCTATTTATCTAGCACACATCTGAGTAGAAACAACCACCCATATCGCAGAGGCTTACCATCAGGTGAGGGAATGATTCTTTACCCAGAAGAAACATCTGCAACTGCACCCCGTGCAGAATACAACAGTACATTAGCGGTAGGAAGGGGAGAATAGGATTGGGCTCTTAATTAGCCAAAGCACCTGAAAAGAATAAGGAGGCATTAACATTTCAGATGAGGGGTGGTTTTCTTTATAATGATTTCCTGAACTGTCTGCTATGTTGTCTACAGCCATATCCAAGTTGACACTTGTTAATGCAATTCCTGTTTAAAAGTGTGCAGCCACAGCATTGGGGAAGCTTAAAATTAACCTGCCTACAAATCATGTTTAGTGGAATAAACCTAAATGGATCAATACACATTTTGATTTTCTGAGGAACGCCTTTTGAAGCCAATCAACAAGTATGCTAGAATGTTTAATACTTCCCTGAAAAGCTTGTGTTCCACATAAAAGAATTGTTGTTCACAAATACATTTAGCCACCATTCAGAAATCATTGCCAATAGTTAAGTGATCTGACCTGAACATTCCTCTGGAAGTGATGAATGATAAAATTCTGAGGGACAGGGAAGGAAATTAATAAAACAAGAGAATTCAGCCCATTCATAAATGATTGAATTGTATCTTTCTACAACATTGCAGTAATATCCCTAATAATAACAATAATAATGTAAGACCTACCATTCTCCAAGGTTGTCATACATATTAGAACATTAGAGCAACTATTCCATTGTCGAGAGAGGGCAGCATTTTGGATCAAACTCAAACCCCAATATGAGGTTCCTAAAAGCTTATGAAGCTTTGAAAGGATTTTAATAGAGACTAGACAACCTTCATCTCGACTTCCAGAGTTTGCATTTTTGAGATGTGTCAGTTTTGAAAAGGCTTTTTAATAATGCATTATTGAGTTGAGACAAAGCAATTAACTACTTTATTAGATTTTTGAAGCTGTGTCTCTATCCATTAGGTCAAGGCATTGATATTTTTATGATTTCTTCAAATGTTTCCTGCTGCAAAGGCTTTAAGAATTAAAAAACTTCATTAATTGCTTAATAAACCATTCTAAGGCTTGGAGGCCTCACACAGAGTGATTGTTAATATTAATTGTAGTAGCATGAAGGATATTCAGAGCATTGCATGGAAGATATTTAAACTTCAAAGGCTCAAATAATAGATTCCTGGATTGTGTTGTTTTTTTTAAAGCCCTGCTCAGACAACATTTATTTTCTTTTGTTTCTCAAAAAAATATGCGTTTCCTGCCTTTCCTCTCTGCCCCATGTTCAGTGAATGTATGAGAGTGGAATGGGATCATATTCCCCCACACATGCACATACTACAGCCTAATCGCAACTAATTTTCTGTGTTGTGATGCAACGATGCCAAAACAGCCTCCACTGTATCCAGGAACAGAAAGAGAGGCAGCTTGAGGTCCCCCTGATGTAAGGGGACATCCCTCCCCTTTGCTCTGCAGTAAGCCTCAGCCACCACTGTGGGGCTACTCGGGCTTGTACTAGTAACAGTGTTGGCGAAAGTCTGAGCAGCCTCGTGTCAAGAAATCAGAAGGATAGGATACAGCAGTAGCCACTGCTGCCATTCCTGTCCTCCTCCTAGGCTTGACTTGCCCCCTCCTCGCCCTCCGCCTTCCCCATTACAGCCCTTCTCTGTCCCAGTTTCACCCTTCCCCCAGTGGCCTGTAGCAGGCATGGGCCTCTGACTGGCGCCATCAGGCCAGGACAGACCTTTCTATCAACCCCACAATCATCTGCGCTTAGGCACATTTGAGACAATATGCATGCTTATTTCACTGGCAAAGACCAGCATAGGATTGCGCTGTTAGTGACTGTGCCTCTATGACTGCCACAGGCAGAGCTGGCCAGTCAGGGCTCCGATGTGTCGCAAACCTAAGTAAGTTCAGCTACGCCCCTTGCAGACAAATACTGAATGCATAGCAGGTCCTACCAAGAGAGAAATGCCATGGGAAGGGAAAGGCTTAAGAAAGCTGCATGGTTCACTTTTATTCAAATATTGCTGGGTTTAAGTATTCTGCTTTGTTAAAGGTTTGTCAGCTATCTCTTGTCTGCTGACATGGGGAGAAATAATGTTTATTTCAAGACTTTACACCTTACTGATGGAAAGGGTAATATCCCTTCTCCTACTTCTCCCTCCAGACAGTAATTGCTACTAACTTGTGTATTTGCCACTGACTAGGCTGAGAAAGGTGGGGGATATTTTGATCTAAGATGAGACAGGTTTTCATGTAATTAAAAGCAGCCAGTTTGATTCCACACAAATAAATTTGCTGTTCCACAGTAGAACCAAGTAACCTCATATCTTCCCAAACTTGCAGTTGTTTCAGTCAGCACACAAGGGAGAAGGAAGGGGGAGGGAAAAGGATTGTTTGCTCTAATTGGAGAAACCTTTTGTACTGAAATGGCTAAGCAAGGACAGACATGCAGGGCCAAATATTTGCCCCCAGTTAGAGTAGTGTAGCCCTGTGAAGTCTCTACTGAAGGCTTTTCCACGGTCTAATAGACACTAATGGCTTACCCTTAGGAAGCATCTTCTCAGCAGCAAGTGATGCAGAACAAGAAGTGATGGAGGATACAGTCCAAGTGCTACATGATAATTGGACACTTGGGACATGCAGTGACATGCCAGGCAACCATTTTCCGGGGGGTCCTGCCATAGCACAGTCAGGTTATTGCTAATCTTCTGTTGAATGCTGCACGCATGTTTCTCCCATGTTGTACTATTGCTGTTCCTCTAGAAAGCTTCCTAAGAGCTATCAGTGTTGTTTCAGCAAGACAGCTGGGGGCAGACTGTGACTCAGCATGACAGTGATGAAGAATTGATAGACCAGCTGGATTGATGTTCAAAATAATATAGACAATATATATGAATAATTCCTGATTTTGTATGTTGAAAATGTTCACAACTTGCAGCAAAGTAATTTATCAGTGTCTGACTAGTCTCACACTTCTCCAAAATAGGAACTCTTTCATCCCTTAGATAGCCCTGCTTTAAAACATATTCTGCTTCTTGCTTTTATTTTAATGGTTATGCTTTGTTATTACCAATGGAGCAGGGCAAAAATGATTTTCACATAGTGAGTATGGAGAAATGATTGGTTATCAGTAACCAATGTTGTTATCGTGGCTGGTGAGAACAGGGTAGCACAAGGAGAAAAAGATTTGCCCATATGCTGACATGTATGCACTTGGCGGGCCACTAGAGAAGAAGCACATTGATCACACTGAATTATAATGTCTCTTTGTTGGAAAGGCAGAAGTTGTTTGCTTTGAGAAAGTCTTCCAATATATCCAGTGAGTTCTTACAGGTATTGTTTTTTGTTCCTTTACTGCTGAAGTAATAATTAAAAATACTGTCTTTGAAATTCTTGCGTTTTGGAAACAAATTTAATTTTTATGAGTTACTACAGCATTGTGAACAATTAGGGAAATTTTGCGTGTTGCAACCTTGTCCTGTTTGAAGGAGACTGGACAAGGTAAATCTGTGACATCTTTAAATAGATGACCTGCAAGAAAGACGGATAAAATATGCAAAGTAGAGTGGAGCAGAGGTTGTGTTTACCGTAACAGACCAAGTAATGAAGCCCACCACACTAAACAGTCAATAGTATTTGTGATCAAATATTATGAGTAATATGAAACAATGTTTACTTGGCCAACTGTGTCAAGACCAGTGGCATCACTAGGGAGGTGCGGGGGTTGCAGGCCACACTGGGTGATCCACAATGGGGGGGTGACACACGAAAATTGCGGTGGTTAGGAATAATAACATCATGTCGATGCGGAATTTACAGCAGAATGCAATGAAAAAAACCGGAGTGAAATATCTCCATTTTCCATAAAAGTGCATGGATCCCTGTGGAAAGTGAAACTGAGCCTTCTCGCACATTTACCTGCAAGTAGGTAAACTTGCCTTAGTCCTTCGGAAAGGACAGGCTGAGAGGAATCCAACGACACCAGAATGTTCCTGATCCAATGAACACAGTCCCAAAAAAACATCCAAGAAGGAGGTCCGTTCCTCCAAGCTGGCAAATGTATTGAGCCCTATGAAAAGCAAAACTAAGCTACACAGTCGTGTTTACTTATGAGCAAGCAAACATGCCTTGGCTTGTGGTCAGGTCAGGCAAAGGGGAAAGCAAAGTCACCAGAATGGTCCTGATCTGATAAGCGTGGAGCTCAACAAATGCTTCAGAAGACAGCCTCCATTCCACTAAAAAGAATAAAAACAGTGGCTTCAGCTAATAAGGTGAACTTTTTTATTTTTTAGACTTGCACAGCCAGGTGAATCCTGACAGTAATATGGTTTAAACAGAAGAAGTTAAATTGAACTGGGCACTGGGTAGGGCTGAAAAACTTACTAATATTTTTTGGGGGTGGGGGGGTATTGCAGGCAGGCTACAGAGAAAATTCACTTGGTGGAACAGGGCTGGTTTCCCCTTATTTAATTATTTGGTTTACTTTAATTATTTATAATTATTTATTTTAATTTGCTTGATGATGTCACTTCTGGCCATGACATCACTTCTGGTTGTCCTGGACAGATTCTTATTCTAAAAAGTGGATCCGGTGTTAAATAAGTTGACACCTGGGGGGGGGGGGGTGTGACACTACTAGTGACCAAAATCACAAAAATCAGAGTTTATAGGAATAATACCATCTTCTTATATATCAATCAACGTGTAATTTTATGCAGAATGCAATGCAACAAACTGTGTGGAAATATCTTTGTTCTATCAAAAGGTATAGCCAAAAAACCATTGGGAGGCGGGGCAATTGTACATCACCACATCCACTACCAGGGGCGTTGCCCCACCCACTGCATGGGCATGATGCACTGGCCTCCCACACTGGGTGACATGGACCCTAGTGACACCACTGATCAAGACTCAGAGTGACATTCTTTATTAAATGCCAATGAAATGCTGATCATTGAGAGAAGCGAAATGTATGGAGGGAGCATAAATGCGTAGCATAAATTATACATAGCATAAATAACTGGACTGTGGAATGTATTCCTCTGAGCTCCACAGAAACGTACCCCTATAGGTTCAATTTTAGTGGAAACCTGACTGTCTACTGTCTGAGTGGTGAGTGGGATCTTCCACCACAGTGAGGTCCCAAGCTGAGGTGATTTATTGATCTTGTATGAGTGATTCATATCATACCTTGACTAACATAAATGGGGAAAAGATATGAGGCACACTTGGGAATATGTTCAGAGTTAGAGCTAAACTTCCCTCTATTGTGCACAGTATTTGGGGTGATTGTCAAGTTCTCCTCCTCTCAAATGTGTTCAAGGTTGTAGTTTATTTGCCCTGCTCTGCTAGTTCAATGGAAGACACTGCAAACAGTGCAGTTCCCTCTCTGAGAGACCCCTGGCTTTCATCTTCCCACCTTCATTTATATTTGTTGGTATCTCAGAACCCTGGAAACTGATTATATATACATTAATGAGCTACAGGACAAGCAAGCCCACATGTTCCCATGTGATAAATTATCACTGAGCTAAGCAAAAGCATCTAACTAAGAGAATACAGAATAGCTCTTGTTTCAGAAGTGAAATCAATAATTGGTGACGTCATCATTGTTGTGCTCAGCAGTACATGCCATTTTCATAAATCATTCACTTTCATTTTCATCAATCATGCATTGCAGCTGGAGAATGGAAACCTGTTGTTGGACATAGATGAAAATCTTGATAAAGTGACTCAGGTAAGAAAATTCTCTGTCAAAATGAAATCACCAAAGTAGTTAAATCTGTAAACTAGCTAAATGGAGATGAACTCTGGTTATAGTCCAGATTATATGTAGTCGTAAAGTACTCACCACTTAAACTACTTTTCACAAGGAATTACAGGTGGATAGTTAAGAAACCCAGAAGCTGCTGGCTTCTAGCCTGTAGTTCGAGAATACATCATGATTAGTGACAGCACATTTCCTAACATAAATGGGGAAACATGTGCATCACAATCAAAAATCAAAGGTGCGCTGAAACCATCAAAAGCTAGGCTGACAGGATTAGTGAAATGCCCCATAAATTCTTGCCAGCCCCAGACCTTTCTCAATGGTGTCTTGTATATATTAAATATTTAAATTTATAAGATATAGGATATAAACTAATTGTCCTGCATGAATTACATTCAGAAAGATTCAGAGTTAAAATTTGGGATAAGTGGTTTGGGGTAACAGAAGTTAGTGCAGTTTAAGGAGACTTTCAGCCCATTCCTAACCAACTGTCCAGCTATGACGCAGCCACAGTGCCGTCCCAAAGTAAGGGAAAAAGCATTCCCTTACCTTGAAGAGGCCACCATGACTCCCCCACCCACCACAGAATGCAGTGCACACCCCATTGTCACTACTGCATTGGAACTGGAAAGTTGGTTAGGATTGGGCTGCTAGAATCTGATATCTCAACCATTGTTAATGCACATGTTTAGATTGTACAGCCAGGATGTAAACAGTCACACTTTGCTTTGATGAATTCAGAGTCAAAATGGGAAACTCACCAAAAGAAGGGAAATATTTACATGAATTGCATTTGAACTCTTATTCCCCAACTGGAGTACAGTTAGGAGTTTTTCTTATACAGAAACATCCTACCCCTAAGATCATAAGTAATATTCTTCCATGTATATGAAGCCATGCTTCTAACATGGCTAATTTATCCATTGCTGTCCATTTCCCATTTGCAGTAGCACTTTTACAAAATGCTGCACTCCCACATTTCAGGATGCTCCCCACCTAGATTCACAAATTCATGCAAACTTGCTTCCATGGGGTCCTTGATTTGTCAGCAGCTCTTCACACTTCCAGGTGGTTACAGCCCTATCCCCAATAATCCCTCTAAGGGGTCCACACTGCCCCTTTGGCTGCTGAGTCAGAGCCCTGTGGCATTTCCAGGCATTATACATCATCATCAGACTTCCGGGAATGACAAGGGCACAGATGTGTGGAGCTCAGCTTACCAGGGCTTTGAGCTGCGCAGCCATACAGGTTCAAGGGAAAAGTGCCTGCCCATCTCTGCAGATACTGAGGAATTCTTCGAGGAAGCTGCAAGGGAGCCTCAGTTTCCTGTGTCATAGGAGGCAACATTTGAGAAATCAAGCAGCCCTTTCCTTTCAGCTATGGTAGGTTTCTGAGAAAAAAATGCAGAGCTGGCTGCCTTTCAGCAATTACATAAACCCTCAGTCAATCTCACATCTTTGCTGGAACAACATCTGCACAACATCACAGCCTTGAATCCTGTGTTTGGCCCAGTCTGTTCTGCATTGCCCCCTTGGAGTTGTCTGTGGCCCTGACATTCCTATCTACAGAAACTCCAGAAACCTTGGAGACCCAGGTCTCCTGACTGAGCTCACACTGTATTTTTGCCCCTTTATGTTGCCCCCTTATGTTATGTTATGTTATGTTATGTTATGTTATGTTATGTAAGGGCTCTCACAACTGCACCCAGAGCACGATACTATGGGAAAGATGGACAGGCTCTTCCATTAAAGGGGATGGCCTATAACATCATTTCACTTTAAATGACACCTTCCTGTACTAACAATGGTAGAATGAGATTTATTTTACATTTCTCATTAGACAGTTGTTAATATTTTCCATTAAAGAGAAGCAGGCAATATTTTAATGAACATTTACTCCAAAAGAAATATGCTCTTGGAAAGAAAATATTAGCTTCAAAAAAGACCATTTATTTATATTAGTCAATTTAATTTTGATCAATGTCATTATGTGCATGCTAATGCAGCTCTTCAAATTGCTCATCAGTTCATCATCTCATCATGTTTTTCCACAACATACCATAAATGTCCAATAAGTTATTATGCAGTTGCAATTACAATTTGTCTAGGTGTACCACATTTGTAATCCAGTTGAAAGCTGAATTTGCTAGGACACTAGAGACTATAGCATGGCATCAATAAATCAGAAAGATACACAAGAAACTTCACTTCTCCATATTTACTTCGCTTTCAAAATTATTGCTGGCTGTTTTTGTAACGATTTTCAGGTGAATACTGTATATATGCTGCAGTCCTGCTGTACTCTGTATCTAGTAACATTGAGGTTATTATTGTTATGAACACCGAGGTGATTGTAAGAGCTGTGTGTGTGAGAAAGAGACAGAGGGAATCATTTTCTAGCTGCTGAGCCTTCCAAGAATAAAAAATTAACAAGAAATACAGCTTCATCAGAGCATCCTTGGCTTTTAGAGGCTGACAATTAGTCTCTTCCCATGATAATCAGGAAAGAAACGTCTTCTTTGTCATGTCCTTTTATAAAGTGAATTTGTTACACCTCTTTGTGATATGAGGGATGCAACCTTTAAAACAGGTGACATTTCATTACACGAAGAATTCGGTAGGACCTAATGCTATCTTTCAAAACAAACATCTGAAAATCTTTCTTGCTGTTCTTATCTGACATTTACAAGTGTAATAACTAGTCATTTCCCCTACAAATTAAGACAGTGCAGGTGTTGAGTTTCTTTCTTTTCTTTAAATGAAAAGGACCTCATTCATTTTTAGCTTTGTGGGCCTCCTGTTGAAGTTACTTTATGCACAAGTAATTAAGAAACTTTCCCTGGACTCAACCCAGAAAGAATCCGAGTTCCAAATTTTTAAAGCTTTATTGTTGTTTTTTTGAATGTTTATTTGAATGTATGGACTTATAAAGGGCAGAGAGGTCCAAGAATAAGATAAGAAGGCAGTGCATCCTAAATGATTTTAAAGGTAAGTCTGTTGATAGATTGACGACTGCGGAGCTGTATTCAGCTCATAGAATCAGAACAGCTTCATTTTCTCAAATACTTGCAATCCTTCAAGTTGGATTTTGTCTGATAAAATATTGCAGATTGGTCTCTGTTACAAGGGCCGCGTGATGTTATCTGCTGAATTCATATAGTCTAGTGGCCAAGGAGCTGAGCTGTGAATCTAGACTTCTCCAGGTCAAATCTCACCTCTATCATGAATTTACTAGATGTCCTTTGGCAAGCCAAATTCATTCCACACCTCAGCACTAAAGTAAAGCCCTACCTAAAGGATTGTTGCTAAGACAATTTATGTGAAGTTCTTTCAATATTTGAGAGTGCTATGTACGTTTTCATGTATTGTTATTTTATAGTCTGCAGGATATTTCCCTGCGTTTGAAGTTGTGACATTTGCTTTTCACTACAAGACCATCTTCTCTGTTGCTCAAAGGATAAGAGACAAGATACACCTGACTCTTAATTTTTGACATTCTTTGCAGGCTGTTACCCAACTAGAGCTGTTTGGGGACATGTCCACTCCGCCTGATATAACCTCTCCCCCTGTAAGTACTGGTGTGAAATGTCTTGTCTCTTGCTCACATGCCACTTTCTCTGGGTTTATTGTTGTGGTATAACACATTTAGGTATTCATGAGAAACAATGCCCCATACTGAAATTGAAAAGCTTTCAAAAAGGTTTGCAATCATTTTACCCAGTTTGAATTTTTTCCTCTGTGAAATTGCTCATTACCTTCCTGCTTTTCCAGCACTAATTGCTTATACTGATCCCCTGTGAAGCTATTAAAATCATACAACCTTAGATCTTTCTTCTTCTTTTTTAATATGAAGGAACAGGTGCTATAGGAATTCGCATGCGTCTTAGCAGTGTGGAAAGAACTCTTTCAATTTATTCAGTACATTAGGACTTGTATGAGGTTTACTTGTCCTGTTTCTACCTGCTGTGCTTTTGCATCCCTTGTTCTCATAATAAGGAAAGAGGAATGTGAAGCTAGTTCTTGAAGGAAAAAGCGGTACTGTCACCCATCTGTGGTTACCAGTGCATTCTAAAGTTGCCTTATTTTGCAGACCCCTGCAACTCCAGGTGATGCCTTTATCCCATCTTCATCCCAGTCACTTCCTGCTGGTGCAGACGTGTTTAGCTCTGTACCTTACAGCACTGCTGCTGTACCCTCAGGTTAGTTATTTACATCACGCTATTAAATATTAAGCCATTTAACAGTTGCTTTGTCTCCCTTTAAAAGCTTGGAATACTCCATTTTATTTGTTCCCCATTGCTTCTGAATAGTTCAGTAGCATATTCAGACTCTCTTCCTAATGTCACTTTTCTGTATGGAAGAAATATCTCAATATACAACCTTTAAAAAAGATTATTAGAGTTCCACTACAGTATTAAGCATGTGTGTTTTATTCAGAACAGTGTGTTTCCCAAAACATTTCAAATTCTGTTTCCAGGTAAATTCAATTTTGTGATTTGACTAAGTAATGTAAAATAAGTACATATCTAAAAGATGCATGTAGCATTTGATTCTGCTAGGAATGGCAAAGGAATTGGGAGGTTGCAGAGGTCTGAAGCATATCCACTAACTATTAAGATGTCTGTACTTCTGGTTGGTTTTTGAGATTTTAGGAGGCACTACTTACATGTTTGCAAGTTTATTTGTGTAAAAATAAGGGTTAGATTGAAGCTGCTAGAAGCATTCTGTATTCTTCACCATTGGAATCTACAGACAGAGTAATACAACCAACCCTTTTCTCAGACTTTCTCATAACTATCAGGTTATGGATGTAGTCAAAATCTTAAGGAATTGCAGAATCCTATTTCTTTTTGTGCATGCTATTTTAGCTATATCAGTCTGAGACCAATTGTGTTTTGTCTTTATTCTGTTACCTTACACATGCTTTTACAAATTTGCTCAGCAATGAAAACAGAACCACCTAGTAAGTAAAAGGAGACTCTAATAGACGAATTCTGAATCACTCTGGCACCTCCCGGGCTTTAGGAGTTCAGACCTATAGAAATATTGAAACTGCCTTAATAAAATGAGGCAAGAAAATGGTATCTTTCCACAGCCAAAGAAATGTTTCTATAATATATAGTTATGAACTTTGTTGTTTTGTATATACCTCATGATATCAGTGAAACCTGTTTAACTCACAGCGCAGTCCTGGTCATGTTAACTCAGAAGTAAAATCCCATTGTATTCAATGGAGCTTAGTCCCAGAGAAGTGTGTAGAACTATAGTCCAATCTGATCTTTGGGTAGCAAAAAAACAAAACAAAAACACATCAAAATCTATAGATACCCACTAAACAAAAAAGAGGGAAAACATTTTAAAATATTGATGCTACTTAAATATACTTTTACAGCTTGGCATAATTTTTAGGAAAAAAATTTGCTACTTGTAAACTTGACAAAATCTCCATCTTAAGGTGTACTGGATGATCAAAAAGAAAGGCTGAAGGACAGAAGTTGAAAAGAAATGTTTATATAACATTGAAACTAGGGCTTCATACAAAATGTTTTTGCAAGCTAATGGATCTTTTGGCTGTTTTAAGAAAACTTCTAAGAAAAACGATGTTTCCTTGGGAATGTTGCCTTCACCACAATCATTCACAATGTTGGCATTGGTGCCAAATTCAAGTTTAATTCTGAAGATTGAGCACACCTGGCTGCTGTTTGCTTTTAATTTGGGTTCATGCTGCCAATTACACCTGTGTGCTTCACTGAGGGTAGACACAGGCAAGGCGGTTGTTTTTTTCTCAAAAAGCTGAACGTGGACCATTATTTTGTATGAGACATGCACTCATTTTCCTGCCTTGCTTTCTTCTTGAATCAAGCAGATTTTACAAGTTATATAATGCTTTAAAATCTCTAACGCCTGTTTGACTAGAAGAGGACAGAGAAAAATTGGAGCCTGCATCGTAGGAAATGATGATGTCAGAGGGGGCGGGATTGGCGGTGCCAGCACGTGCCTTATGCTATTCCCCTTCCTGACCTGATTCACAGGCAAGAATCAACTTGGACTTGTGATATCACTGACACAGATCTGTGTTGACCCATAGCTGCTGGTGGAGCTTAACTAGGAGCAAGGGGACAAATGTTCTGGTATCCTGAGGAGACCTCCAGGAGCCAAAATTTCCCCATGGGATATAGCGTAGCCCACACCAATGCCACTGCATCACCACATGGGAATTTAGTTCGAATTGGGCTGTTCACTTATCAAACACTCCAAACAAAAGAATTCAGGTTCTGGGAACCATCTCACTTTAGTATTATTGACCAGAGAATACAGCCCATTAAGGTAGACATAGTCTGCATGTGGTTCAATAATCCTAATGTCTAAACCTGCCCTGTGGCTTTGTAATTTTTGCCATCAGTCCAATTATGCCTCTCATGGATCTGGTAGTGCATACCATCAGGGAAGCTGAAGTACAGGTTGTCACTAAAAAGCCCTGTGATTCTTTTATTTGTATATCTGATCATCTTTTTCTTCCTCGGCCGCCCTGTTTTTGTTTTTATTTTTTTGGTGTTTTTTTTTTTCCCTATTCCTGTTCTGAAATTTATCCCCGCTCTCTTTCCCCCGAAGGTTATGTTGCAATGGGAGCTGTCCTGCCCTCCTTCTGGGGACAACAACCACTTGTTCAACAACAACTGGCCATGGGTGCTCAGCCTCCAGTTGCTCAGGTGATGCAGGGAGGACAGTCAATTGCATGGGGACAGCCTGGGATGTTTTCTCCCACCCAGCAACCATGGCCATCTGTAGCTGGTCAATTTCAGCCTGCTGCCTTCATGCCAACACAAACTGTTTTGCCTTTACAAGCAGCCATGTTTCAAGGTACCGTTGCTCCCATTGCTACCGTTCCACCTACAAGCGATTCCACCAGATCAAGTCCACAGACAGATAGGCCTAGGCAACAAGCAGGAAAAGAAATGTTTAAAGATTTCCAGATGGCTCAGCCTCCACCAGTGCCATCACGAAAACCAGATCAGCCTTCCCTCAGTTGTACCTCAGAGGCCTTCTCCAGTTTCTTTAACAAAGTTGGGATGGCACAGGAACCAGATGATTGTGATGACTTTGACATCTCTCAGTTAAATTTGACTCCTGTGACTTCTACAACACCATCGACGAACTCACGTGAGTACCCCCCGTTTTTCTCTTGCAACCTTCCGCAAAAATGTCTCCCTGTTGCAAGTTAGAGCCAATTCATGCAAAGGCAGAGCCTGAGTTATCCTCACCTTTAACAAGTAAATAAACTGGGTGACTTTGACATTGGGGGAACATGAAATTATGGATAACCACATCAGAATCCTTGGAAATATGTGGTTACGGAATTTAATTTTGGAAGGCAGTGTCACATCTTTGTTAAAGCAAGAATACTGACATGCACAATTTGCTTTGTAGGTTTTCTACAAAGTTGGAGAACTACTCATTAACCCAGTGTCCTAGAGGAACTCAAAAATACAGTGAGGTTCCCTACCCCCCACCCCCCCAGGAAGCTATACTTGATGCTATGGTGGCTTACTGATTTTGGATTCATAGTTATCAGCCTTGCTCCTGATTACATGGTTGCAAAAACATTTTGTGTGAATCAGCCCCAAATTAAGAACCTCTGAAGAAAGAATTTTTTTGTAAGAGAATGGCATTTTCTTTTGGGGGAAGGGGCTGTATTTAATCAGATACTATAATTAGTGCTGGGTCATCGGTGCACTGATAAAATTCAACTTTAATGTGTTTTTCAGACGGTAGTACAGCAGTTGCCATACAAGAGCCTTTCAGTGTACTGTTACTAACTTGGGAGTTCCTTTGTTCATAGATTCACGGTGTTATTAATAGAAATATCTCAGAAGGTGTCAGTAACTTTTGTCGATGAGGGTGTCACTATCTCTGTGGGTGTCAATAACTTCAACTTCAGACTTTATTTCTATCTAGAAGAACTGCAGAAACCTGTCAAGATGACGTTAATATTCACCTTATATTAAAGGTATAAAGATAAATGCATTGGCCCTGCAATGAAAATTTTAAGAAAACCTGGCACATGTTTTGTCGATGTTCACAAAAAGATGGTGGGGTGGTGGATTGTGGAAAGGGCAAACAAAACGACAGGAAAGGGATGATCTGATTTTGAATGTGCTATCTCACTCAGCGGCCCTCAAATGATTTGCAAGGGGGAGTTTTGCTTTTGTTTGATACCTACTTGCCAGACCGACATGCCATTAATCTTGCAAACCCTTCATAACGCAACAGCACCAGCCTCAGAATCTATCGAGAGTGCTTCCACCGTGGCTCACATGTGGCTCTGGAATATTTAGGACTCAGTATCATTCACTTAATGCAAAACTTGCTGTCGTTTCCGTTTAGCTCCCACTCCTGCTCCTAGACAAAGCTCTCCATCCAAATCCTCAGCATCCCATACCAGTGACCCGGCTGCTGATGACCTCTTTGAAGAGGGCTTTGAAAGTCCCAGCAAAAGCGAAGAACAAGAAGCGGTACGTTGTACAACTTCCAATATTCCCAGTCACTTTTCGCAATATTCCTACCAGGCTTTTCAAAAGAAATGTTAATGCCTATGCAACAATTACTAGAATATTTTCTGAAGTACAGTTTAGAAGTACTAATCAGCAGGGTCAAGCTGTCAAGAGATGTAGAAGGAAAGACTTCCTTAGCCATCATATAGCCGCTTACATTTGGTTTGGGGAAAAATGAAGTCTTTCTCGCATCGCTGGTTGTCCCGGTGCATATATGATTCAGGTTTCAAACTCATTTCTCTCCTCACTTTTCTCCATCAAACTTCTATAGCCATCGCAGTGCAGGAGTGTGGTTTCCACAGAATGGAAGGTGGACTAAATTACCTACCACTCTTTCCCATCCCCTAAGCCCTATTGGTTTCTCCTGGCTACACATAACTACTATGACTTTTAGATAAGATGTTTATTAACTCTACTGCTGCCACCCCACAGTTTTCCAAGCAACACTAAAGTGTGTTGATATTTGAAACACCTAGTTTCAAATTATTTGTATGCTACAGGAACAAGAGTATAATGGCAGACTTTACACATTAGCTCAACATTGCGATCCACACATAGCTTCTATTTGAGTGTGTCTGCTTATCATACATTTCTGCTTAATTGCTCCGCCTTTGTCTATTATGGCTCTCTGTACCTCTAGCTTCCACCTCATACAAGAGGCTGGAATCAAGAGAGCAGCTGTGAAGTGAGTAGATTGCAAAAACCAGGAATAGTTGAAATGGAAGGATCCCATGATGAAACCATAGTAGTTATTTTAAAATTGTAGCTCTACCTGAAAGAAAAACAGAATATTAGAGACCATCAAATATGGTGTTAACAGGGGTGAGGTGAAAAGCAAACGCCTCCTCTTCAAAATATTTGATGCAGTTTTAAGTCCCCTTCAAGGTGGACTTGACCTGAAATAAGAGTTGCACACTGCCTCTACAGCAATGCCTGCTAGCCTGCCAGCCCCCTTACTTCTTCTCCAAGCAAAAAAGAGACTTACCTTGGCAAAGGAGAAGATTCTAACAAGCAGGGAGAAGAACTGTCATGCCTACCTAATCATGCATCACTACCTAATATTTTTTTTACTGCACTCTCCACAGTGAGGGAAAGACAGAGAGAGGGGCTGACAGGGAAAGGGGAGTGCAGTTCTTCACTTGTTAGGACTTTATGAACATCTTTGCTTGACAAAGCCTTTGAGATTTTGCAGGCAATCTACAGCAATACTTTGAAAACCAAAATGGTTTCTGGGTGACCCAGGGATGAAGGATCTTGCACATTTTTATAGGCAATTTTACAGAGCATAATACTGACAAACAAATACAATTCAGGTGAAATCAGTGACATTTGAAAATGAATCTAACTGCAGGATAATGGCAAAAATAACAACCATTGAATAGTGGTTTCACTGGGGGAAATGGTAGAAACTGAGTTGGACAGGTCAGCCTGATCATATGGCTTGGCTTCAATTGAATGGCACAAGAGGTGAACACATAGCCGAGCATGACTCTATGCCTGCCTCACTTGCCAGAGGAGAACAGCAGCATGACCTCACAAATGATCGCGGTATCCTGATGTTTGGAGGTATCACAACAGCAGCTCAAATCCAGTGTGGATCCCCTATAGCAATTGTCTCTTGGCTTGAAAGAGCAGGGAAAAGGTGTCTACAAGAAGCATTTTTTCACTTTTCTGTTAGGTTCTGTGGCAATTCCAAAAGACTTGATGGGACAAAGTAAAACAAAAAAAGTGATGATAAAGTGAGATTTGTAACCCAGAATTTGGTAATGTGAGAGAAGGAACCGCTGTACCTAATGCACATGAACCCTGGATTTCTGATGGCCACTCTACATGCCCTTGTACTGTAGCTTCGAACTTGTGGCAAGCCATTCATAGTATACTACACAGATCCAGACTGCTTCACACATTGCTGCAAACTCACCTTTAGATGGTCTGTGCCATAGAGCAAATCGTTAGAACTGCCCATGGCAACTGCATCACATGAATGGCTCGACACTAGATGAAGCTTAAAGGCAATGGTTCATCTGCCTTACACCCAAGCCTAAAAGAATGACCAGTTTTGGCAATATGCCTCAGGTGACTGTCTCTGGGACTACCAATTAGCCTTTCCACAATGTGTTGGACCACTAAGATTTTTGGCCCACTAGTGATAGTGCTAAAAACCACCAGCAATCGTATTTGCCTCTTTTTTATTATTATTATCATCATCCACAAAGGGCATTCATAATACAGTGATCCATAGCATGAAAATAACCTCTGACTTTGTTTTGCTTTCTGTTGTTGAGAACAAAAAGGTGTTGTGTTCTTGTATTCTAGCCTGATGGATCTCAGGCCTCCTCCAACAGTGATCCATTTGGCGAGTCCATTGGTGATACTGTAAATCCACAGGGCGATAGCTAGATAGCGCAGGTTGGGGTAGGTATCTGTCCTTTTCTCTCTCACGCATTTGAGCTATTCACTGTCACCATTGCCTGCCGTCATCATTCATATCAATGAGTACCTTTCACCTCCATGTTAAACTGCCCTATGTATGAATTGTTAATTCAAACAGCAAACATACTCCTACCATTTAAAATATATATATTTTTCCATTACCAGAATTTAAGGCAACACAATTGCTTTAATCGTTAACGATGCATGTGCATGTTGTGGGTGTTGATAGATGCTTCATGTAGGTGACTGTGGCTATTTTTGTGCTGGCATATGTGTTTTGTCAGAAGGGACGTGATGCTACAGTGCTTGTGAACGTTCTACATTTGCCATTCCATCTCAGTGTATTCTAATGCTGCCACATGAAAAATGTTTCCTTTGTTACACTGTGTTGTGATTGGAAATAGTTTGAATATTATGTGATTTATTGCTCCTCTCTCTGTACACGAAACATCTGAGGCACATTAATAAGAAGTGAATTTATTTTTAGTACCTAACACACACTACCATGGGTGTCCAGATTTGAAGATTGTGCACCCTTTGGTAAATAATTCTGAGCAGCCCATCAACCCACATGTCGCGGATGTGTCTGCCACCTCTCCCCTTCTCATAACTCTGGTTCCCATAAGACTCTAAACATTACTGTAGCTAGTTGAAATCCCTAAAACCTATGCATCTTCTGCCCAGCCAGTACGGAAGCCATCAGCCAGTCACCTCCCTTCGCCCTTTAGGTAGACCCCCAAACTGAAATAGTTCAAGTACACGTTCTTAGTAAGCCCACTGCCCTTTCTCTCCATCATCCCAAAGCTAATGTCCCTAAATTGTCTGTCCACTAGTGTACTGAAATCTGTGAGAATGTGTACCTCCAGATATCTCCTTATCCTACCCAGTCATCATTATTAGGTCCTCAGCACTCCAAAAGAAAATACCACATGTGAAATGTCCCTTCCCCATCTCTAATCCTGGGACTAGATTTGGGAGGGGGAGGGGCATTATAAATAATAATGTTGAAGGTTTTGTTTTGTCTTTGTTTTGTTGTGAATCTCAGCAGGGACTTGGATTACTAATTTGCCTCTCCTTTGAACTGCCTTGTACCCTCACTTTTCCCATTATTTTGAGCCCTACTAATCGTGTTGTCCCTTGCTCTTGAATCTTTTCATAATTTCCTATGTTATTTGGGCATTAGGACAAGTTAAAGATAGGGATGAGCAGATGTCTCCTGTTCTATCGTATTATTGTTCCACGAGTGAATCTACCCTGAGCTGATTGATCAGATTGGGATCTGATCAGAATTCATAAATGTCTCTAGTTGAAGGAAAGCAGTATAATGAAATGATGTGAAAGTATGATGAAATGATGTTCAGATGTATCCAAATGATGTTTGGGATATATCTCTTCTTATTCCTTAATACTGCAGCATTATTTCTTGTGAAAACGATCCAAGTTATCAAGCAAGTCTCAGATCAGCAGTTAAAACTGCATTTCTCAAGGCCCAGGGTATTTAGTTTCATTGATGAAAAATATCTTTTAGTGAAAAGAAAAAAGAAAAAAAAAACCTGTGGTAGAGTTTCCCAGTATAGAGAGACCATGAGAAGCAAGGAGGGAATGAACAAAGCATTCTGAAGTACACAGTAATGGCTTTGACAGCTACCTGCTCCTTGTTCTTTTCATATCCAATAACAAGCAAATATTATGCTCCAATTTATGCTCTCTCTGCATAATCATGTATACTCTCCTGTCTAATATCCTTACAGCACAATCCTATGCATGTGTACTCAGACGTAAGTTCCATTGTGTTTAATAAGGTGTACTCTCAGAAAAGTATGGGTAGGTTTGGAGCCTTACAGCCTATCCCCCACCAGCCTGTGTGATGCAATGGTGCTGTCATAAGCTGCATGCTATATTGGGGGGGGGGATCTGACGGCCCAGGAGAGGTAAGTAGTAATCATTTTTACTTACCTCCTTGAAAGCCAACAGGCTGCCGGTGGTTCTCCTTGGACCTATGCCAGCTGTCACAAATAGTACTTTGGCAGTGTGTGAAACCACACACTTCTGGAATGCCACCAGAGAGGCTGCAGCAGCCATGTGCATGGTGGTGAAGCAAGGAAGGCCACCAGTTCAGGTAGCAGGGAGGGTGGTGATGGTGGAAAAGGGTTGGTGGAAGGCATGTTGGAGGCAGGACAAGGTGTCACCCAGCACATCTGACTTGTGTGTAATGCTGTCCCCTTTCTAACCTTACAACATGCCCCCTTGGTTTCTTCGAACTTGTGCCAGCTAAAGAGCTGGTGCAGTCCAAGGAAACTCATTGACAATCAGGAAACTCATAGGCGGTAAGGAAAAATATCTTCCATTTCCTTTCCCAAGTCTTCTGATCTACCTTCCTCCATCACAGCATACAGTGTTGAACATTTTAGCACATCTGCATGCTATGGTGGAGGAAAGGAAAGGGTTGGGCTCTTCATCTACTTGTACCAGTACTTGAACCTCTTCGAAGAGCTACCAATTTTCCTGTAGACAATGGTTTGTTTTCACAAGACATAGAACTATGAACACGGCATAGATATTATACAACAACCTGAACAGACTTTGCTGTCCTGGTGAAGTCCATTTCTAAATGTCTCAGTATGATGAATCACAGAAGCAAAACACAAACCCTACATGATATCAGAGGCCAGAAATTATGCCAGCAGGTGAGAGCACTTTCAATCCAATCCTAACTCCCTTTGCAGTGATGCTGCAGCAGCAGTACAGTCTCCACATATCCCATGGGAGGGTGTTGGCTTCAAGAGTTCTCCTCGGGGTAAGGGGACATTTATTCCCTTGCCCTAGGGTTCCCTTGTTGAATAACCAGTGCAAACCCAAGTTGATCTGTGAAGGCTGATCAAGCCTGGGAAGTGGGTCAGGATTTGGAATGTGCCACTGCTAAACCTACCCTCTCCCAGGCCTGATCCACCCTCCTCCCTGCCCTATCACCAACCGATCCCACCCGTTTCCTCCTCTATTCCTCTCCCCCCCTCCACCCCATTCCACCCCCTAGGCAGGCTTACCTGCTCCAGCAGGAGTTTGCAGGTCCACCAGCACTAATGAGAAGGCCTCCTGCCAGCGCACATATGATGTGTTTCATCATCTCAAAGCCCCAGAGTAACGCATCTTGATTTTAAAAAATAAAATAAAAACAAACCATTCTTACAAAGCACATTGACACTGTGGCATGTTGATTCTTCTCTGCATTCGATGCTGGGATAAATTGACTAAACTGGAGTAAAAGCCACATATTTCTGTAGAGTTGTGAGAATGAACAGAAAAAGATTAACTGGAAAAATGACTTCACCCATATAGTTGCTATGAAAGATCAAGAGAAAAAGCAGAGCTCAACTTAAATTATTGCTATATAAATTATTATATATTATTATATTGTTATAAATTATTATGTGGGTGGAGGGCTGCATGTTGTTGAGAGGGTCATAAATTCATATGGCCTAATCTAAATGCCAAGAATGCACAGGGGCACATAAATGTATTTTATTTACGTACATTAAAGATTTATACCCAGCTCTATCAGGACACAGCCTCTTAGAGTGGTTAGCACAATTTAAAACAACAACAACAATAATACATAAAAATGCCAGGTTGTGTTTTGTTTTGTTTTTGCTGTTGCTCTGACAATATGCCTTCCCCTTCTCTTGGGCCTGGAAGAGGGAAGAGGATCTCAGGTCAGAAAGCACCGAAGTATGTTAGAGCATTCCAAACCATCCCAAAATCAGTACAAATTCTGGGAGGTCCCACTGCTTCTTTTCAAATGGGTGAAGGGTAAGAATCTTCCTAACTCATGCGGAATCTCTCCAAGATTCAGGCGACAGAAACAAAACCCATTCCCTTAAGCCAGCGGTATCCAAATCGGAGACTGCTGCATGCTGGGAATGCCTTCCCCAGCCCACCAGTACTTACCATTCCAGCGTGCCACAGGACTTCATGTCTCCAGATTGGGACAACATAACACTCTGGCCAATCCCATCTATGGTGCAGTGCCCCAGCAGGCATTGTGCCCAGATTTCTAGGCAGACGTGACTGTCTGGAGCGTCATGTCGTCCCAATCTGTGGACATGAAGTTCTGCAACACACTGGAATGTTAAGCACCAGTCACAAGGGGGAAGAATTTGCCCAAACCCCAGATCCTCAGGCTGGCATTTAGAGGGGACTGCCTTAAGTCATCTCAGAGCTGTGGAAAAGGAATTGCCAAGGTATTCATGCTACTCTTGTCACTCTGAAACTCCCATGTGATGTCCCAAGCTGGATCTTGCACCTCAGGGGAAGGTCAGGACGAATGGTTAGCACAGTGTTTGCCTGGCTACCAAGACCATCCAATATTTGAAGTTTTCTGCATATGTAGCTACAAGAGTCATGTTGGTTTTACTACATGTAAGTAACCATAATCTAAATAGGCCATGTAGAAAACCGCTTATCGTTTGGGAATACTTTACCATACTCTACAATATTTGGTGGATATGGACAAGGTAATTGTGGAAGAGGAATATCTAAGCAGGGCAGTATCAGGTATTTGCCATTCAGCATTAAGTCCAGTGTAAAGGAGCTCTCTAGAAACAAACCCATAAAACTTCAGTGATGAGAGTGTGAACAAAATTGCTTTGCCACGAGGGTTCAAAAAAGTACTATCAACCCTCTCAGCCCCTGCTTTATTGAATCAGATTCTTTACAGAAGCATGGCTTTCAGTAAAAAAGATACATTACAATCCAGATTGACTGAGCTGTTCCCTTGGGTTTCCTTGACCTTCTTTCTCTGCCGAGGAGTCTCAGTCCAGGACTTTCCTAATGGCTGAATAATCAGAAAGCAGAAGACTTATTTTCTGAAAGGTATCAGCTGAAATTCTGCTTTCTGTTCAGCCAACCAGAAGGCGAACACTCTGCTAAAAATCTGCATAAGAGCAAAGAGGTCAAAAAAGCCTTGGGAGAATTGCAACTTTAAGATCATAATGCATCTTTTATGCTAGCCTTGGATGCATCAGTTAGAAGAATTCAGCCCAGTCTTGCCTGTACAGATTCTGTAACAGATGGGAATTCATCTCTTTTAAGTTAATGGAAGATGCTGGTACAAGAACAATGAATGTCATATGACTGATCATACATTTGGTTGAGGAGTAGTGCAAATTATTTAATTTCTCTTAAATAACAACAATGGCAGCAAACAATCTCATTGCAAGCCGGAAAAATACTATTCTATGATCATTAGTACACTGCTGCCCTAGGAACAGTTTTTGGAGATCAGGAAAAGTTTTGTGAGATGCTTTTGTGTGTATGCTGAAAATAGCCATTGCTAGATGCAATGATGGTGATGCAAGATGGAGAGAACTGGTTAGGAAGTGCATTTCTTGCAGTGGCTATCGTGAGTACAGTATTATTTAATGTACACACAAGATCTAGTTCATCCTGTGAAGTAGCTCAGAAGGGTCAATACATTTTCTAAGATTTTCTCTCCAGTTACTTACTCAGTGTCCATTTATTGTGACATGCAGCCGAATTGGTCAATATTTGAATGGCCTTTACTTCTTATGGATTTTTAAAATAACTATCATTATTGAAAAAAGACTGAATCCTTTCTTTCATTATTTATTTTCATACATAGGGTAACCACATTTAGTGCTAAAAGCTGCAATGTTGTTCTTGATTTTCTTTCCGTAAGTTAACCTAATACTCTTTTGGTTTAGACTTCATGACAGTTGATCCAGGAAAGGGTCCTCTTTGCTGATATTATTTGCATCTTCTTCTAGGCACTGATTTACTCTATCCTCAGGTGATAACAAGCTTTTTTCATTTCCTTTCTTCTGCCATGAACAGCAGTTTGGAGCATATCATAAGAACATAAGAACAGCCCTGCTGGATCAGGCCATAGGCCCATCTAGTCCAGCTTCCTGTATCTCACAGCAGCCCACCAATTGCCCCAGGGAGCACACCAGATAACAAGAGACATCATCCTGGTGCCCTCCCTTGCATCTGGCATTCTGACATAACCCATTTCTAACATCAGGAGGTTGTACATGCACATCATGGCTTGTACCCCGTAATGGATTTTTCCTCCAGAAACTTGTCCAATCCCCTTTTAAAGGCGTCTAGGCTAGACGCCAGCACCACATCCTGTGGCAAGGAGTTCCACAGACCAACCACACGCTGAGTAAAGAAATATTTTCTTTTGTCTGTCCTAACCCGCCCAACACTCAATTTTAGTGGATGTCCTCTGCTTCTGATATTATGTGAGAGTGTAAAGAGCATCTCCCTATCCACTCTGTCCATCCCCTGCATAATTTTGTATGTCTCAATCATGTCCCCCCTCAGGCTTCTCTTTTCTAGGCTGAAGAGGCCCAAACGCTGTAGCCTTTCCTCATAAGGAAGGTGCCCCAGCCCCGTAATCATCTTAGTCACTCTCTTTTGCACCTTTTCCATTTCCACTATGTCTTTTTTGAGATGCGGCGACCAGAACTGGACACAATACTCCAGGTGTGGCCTTACCATCGATTTGTACAACGGCATTATAATACTAGCCGTTTTGTTCCCAATACCCTTCCTAATGATCCCAAGCATAGAATTGGCCTTCTTCACTGCTGCCGCACATTGGGTTGACACTTTCATCGACCTGTCTACCACCACCCCAAGATCTCTCTCCTGATCTGTCACAGACAGCTCAGAACCCATCAGCCTATATCTAAAGTTTTGATTTTTTGCCCCAATGTGCATACTTTACACTTACTGACATTGAAGTGCATCTGCCATTTTGCTGCCCATTCTGCCAGTCTGGGGAGATCCTTCTGGAGCTCCTCACAATCACTTCTGGTCTTTACCACTCGGAAAAGTTTGGTGTCGTCTGCAAACTTAGCCACTTCACTGCTCAACCCTGTCTCCAGGTCATTTATGAAGAGGTTGAAAAGCACCGGTCCCAGGACAGATCCTTGGGACATACCGCTTTTCACCTCTCTCCATTGTGAAAATTGCCCATTGACACCCACTCTCTGCTTCCTGGCCTCCAACCAGTTCTCAATCCACGAGAGGACCTGTCCTCTAATTCCCTGATTGTGGAGTTTTTTCAGTAGCCTTCGGTGAGGGACCGTGTCAAACGCCTTCTGAAAGTCCAGATATATAATGTCCACGGATTCTCCCGCATCCACATGCCTGTTGACCTTTTCAAAGAATTCTATAAGGTTTGTGAGGCAAGACTTACCCTTACAGAAGCCATGCTGACTCTCCCTCAGCAAGGCCTGTTTGTCTATGTGTTGTGAGATCCTATCTTTGATGAGGCATTCCACCATCTTACCCGGTATGGATGTTAGGCTGACCGGCCTATAGTTTCCAGGGTCCCCCCTCTTTCCCTTTTTAAAAATAGGCGTGACATTTGCTATCCTCCAATCTTCTGGCACCGTGGCCGTTTTGAGGGACAAGTTGCATACCTTAGTCAAGAGATCTGCAACTTCATTCTTCAATTCCTTAATAACTCTAGGGTGGATGCCATCAGGGCCCGGTGACTTATTGATCTTTAATTTATCAATGAGGTCTGAAACATCTTCTCTTTTAACCTCTATCTGACTTAACTCCTCGGTCAGGAGGGGCCGTTTGGGCAGCGGTATCTGCCCGAGGTCTTCTGCCGTGAAGACAGATGCAAAGAACTCATTTAATTTCTCTGCCATCTCTAAGTCTCCTTTTATCTCCCCTTTCCCTCCCTCACCATCCAGAGGGCCAACCGCTTCTCTGGCGGGTTTCCTGCTTCTAACATATTTGAAGAAGCTTTTATTATTCCCCTTAATGTTGCTGGCCATGCGTTCCTCATAGTCTCGCTTGGCCTCCCGTATCACCTTCTTACATTTCTTTTGCCACAGTTTATGTTCCTTTTTATTCTCCTCAGTAGGGCAAGACTTCCATTTACGGAAGGAAGCTTCCTTGCCCTTCACAGCCTCTCTAACTTGGCTGGTTAGCCATGCGGGCACCCTCCTGGATTTAGTGGAACCTTCTTTCTTTGCGGTATACACCTCTGCTGGGCCTCTATTACTGTTGTTTTAAGCAGCCTCCATGCACTCTGGAGAGATTGGACTCTTTTTACCCTCCCTTTCAACCTCCTTCTAACCAGCCTCCTCATTTGAGGGAAGTCCGCCCGTCGGAAGTCAAGGGTTTTTGTTAGAGATTTGCCTGGTATTCTTCCCCCAACGTGCACGTCAAAATGGATCACAGCATGATCACTGTTCCCCAATGGCTCAGTAACGTTTACATCTCTAACCAGGTCCTGCGTACCGCATAATATTAAATCCAGAGTCACCTGTCCTCTGGTGGGCTCCATGACTAGCTGATCTAAGCCACAGTCATTTAGCACGTCAAGAAATCCGGTTTCCTTATCGTGACCAGAACACAAATTGACCCAGTCAATATGAGGATAATTGAAGTCCCCCATGATTACAACCCTGTCCCTCCTTGACACCTCCCTGATCTGTTTCCTCATTTCAAGGTCCCCATCCGATTTCTGGTCTGGAGGACGATAGCACGCCCCCAGTATTACATCGCTGCACAAGCCTGGTAATTTAACCCACAGAGATTCTACGGTGGAGTTGGACCCACCTTCAATCTCTACTTTGCTGGATTCTATCCCTTCCTTAACATAAACAGCCACCCCACCTCCAACACGCCCCTGCCTGTCCCTCCTGTAGAGTTTATAGCCCGGGATTGCGGTATCCCACTGATTCTCCACATTCCACCAGGTTTCCGTTATGCCCACTATGTCAATATTTTCCCTTGTCACCAGACATTCCAGTTCTCCCACCTTTGCTCGTAGACTTCGGGCATTCGCATAAAAGCATTTGTACACGGAATGCCCCAGGATGCGCTGCTTATTTGCTCCTTTGTCCCCACATCCTCTCATTGTGCCAAACCGTCTATCACATGCCATCACGCTACCTTTCCCAATTTCTTCTCCTACTCTGCCTTTGTCTTGTTGTTCTTTAACCTCCCCATCCTCATCCCATAGGGATGAGGAGTCCCGAACCGGATGCCCCTCGGCTCCTGTCGGCCTTCCCCCAGGGATCAGTTTAAAAGCTGCTCTGCCACCTTTTTAATGTTATGCGCCAGCAGTCTGGTTCCATTCTGGTTCAAGTGGAGCCCATCCCTCTTGTACAGGCCCCGCTTGTCCCAAAAAGTTCCCCAGTGCCTAACGAATCTAAACCCCTCCTCCCTACACCACCGTCTCATCCACGCATTGAGACCCCTGATCTCCGCCTGCCTAGCTGGCCCTGCGCGTGGAACAGGTAGCACTTCAGAGAATGCTACCTTTGAGGTCCTGGCTTTCAGCTTCCTGCCTAAAAGCCTAAATTTGGCCTCCAGGACCTCCCAGCTACACTTGCCCACGTCGTTGGTGCCGACATGCACCACAGCCGCTACCTCTCCCCCAGCACTGTCTACTAGCCTGTTTAGACGAGAAGTGATGTCCGCAACCTTCGCACCAGGCAGGCAAGTCACCATGCGGTCCTCACATCCGTCGCAAACCCCCCTCTCTATGTTTCTAATAATCGAATCCCCCACTACAAGAAGCCCCCGACCCCCCTCCCGCCGAGGAGTATCCCGAGTGCGTTCGGATACGGGCCCATCCCCTGGAGAAGGGGTCCCCCCTAGGGGATTGTTTCCCTCCTCTCCAGGATGACGTCCTCCAGTCCCGAGACTTCCCACCCGGGCAGCCGAGGAGCTGCACGCCTGAGGTTGGGACGAAGCCTGATCGTCTCCAGAAGTCTCCCCACGGTCCTCCTCTGCCTGCCTGCGCTTCTCCAGGTCGGCCACCAAGGCTTCAAGGGAGCGGACGCGTTCCCTGAGAGCCTGGAGCTCCTTGCACTGAGGACACACCCATGACTTATGCCCCAGAGGCATATAATCATACATGTGGCACTCGATGCAGAACACTGGATAGCCCTGCATCTGCTTTGGATAGATATTTCAATGTGGTTTATTTCATTGCATTCTGCCCCCACCCTGCTGCTCTTCTAGTTGTTTGTAAAGATATGATGTTTGCATGGAGCAAGTTAAAGATAAAATTAATGCTAACCCAGAGCAGAGCATCACCTCAAGATTAATGAAGTTTAAAGACAGAAAGCACAATCCTAAGGGCTCTAGCACCAGTAGTATGCTCATAGCAGTATGCTCGTACCTCCAGTGCTAAACTCGCAGCACCTGCGATGAGGCCAGCATCAGTCGGTGCTGAACCTCAGCACCAGAAGACATCTACCAGGAGTAACTGGCAGTGAGTTTCTCTACAAGCCGGCAGAGCAGCTTTTCGGGGCAGGGAGAGAGTGGGGAGAGAGGGGAGGGAACTGGGCAGGGACGGGCAGGCCAGAGGAAGGATTGGGCCTGGGAGGGGGGCAAGGATGACGCTGGAGACTGCTGTCAAATCCTAACCCCCCCCCCCCACCAGGCCACAGAGCCTTACACAGGCCTCCTTGGTACTGTGCCAGCAAAATACCTGGTGCACCTCCAAGGTGACCTATTGGGGCTGCAGTGGCATTACCCAGGTAAAGGAGCATTTGTTTCCTTCCCCCAAGAAGACTCCTGCAGCTGGTCTGGGCCCTGCAGGATACAGCAGCAGCCATTTCAGCATCACTGTTCCTTGCAGTGGTTCAGGATTTTAGGATTGGGCTGTGAGTCCTCTTCCTTTTAAATCTATGTCCAGTGCAATTCTGAGGGACTTGCATTGGCCTCATGAGTTTGCTCATGTGCCTCCTCATGAGTTTGCTAGGCTGGCATAAGCCTCCACGCCGGCAGAGCCCCCAAGTCTTGCATCAGCCGAGCTTGGCTGGCGCAAGACTCTGACATGGGTGGGAAGGAAGTGGGAGGGAGGCGTTCCAGGGTGGAGAGGCAGTGGGTGGCCGCGGGGTGGGCAGGTGGGGAATGGGAGGTGGGGCTGGAATCTGGCAGTTATGCCGAATCCCAACACCCTTTCCAGGGAGTTCATAGCAGTTTCAAGCCGCTCTGCTCTCCTCGGACTTGCGCCACCTCAAGAGGTGCGCTTCGGGCACCTATCCTGCACTGGATTCAGCGCAAGCGTCTTGGCTTGCCTGTTCCAGCACAGGATAGGATTGTGCCCTTAGTCTTTTTAATGATTTGTAAATTAGCTAAAATTGAGACCACCTATGATCTGTGCAGAAGGACCTGAAGGGGGGACTTCAAAGTGTCCCCACATGCAGTAGAGTTTGAATTCCTGTGTCCATCATGGGAGTCACTGTCTGACACACATAACATTCACTCCACTGTGCTATGCAGTGAGTTTTGAGATGCTGAGATTCCATTTCCCTCTTCCTAAATGACTAAATTTATAGAGATTGGCTATGAGAAGCTTATACTGTGTAACGCAAAAATTGTTTATATTGAATTTTTTTATACAATTATACTTATATGATACTTATATTGTGTTTCTTATACAACTCAGAGGTGCTGATTCCAAGTGTAATCTTAGTTTTTTGTATCCTCAAACATGTTTAGTTATCTTAAATTTTGTGTTTATTTAATTTAAATAATCATCAAAATATTCAGACAAATCAAAATTGAATTTTTTTACACAGTGAGATGATTATCTTTTCTTCTCCTTCAAGATATGTATACATGATGAAATGGAAAGTAAAGCATCATGTTCTTACAGGCATTAGTAACTACTGGGACCTAACCCAGAAGGCAAAACATCATAATACTGAAAGTCATTCTAGCTATGACTTTATAGTCCACTCAAGATTGACAGCCCAATTTTGACCAACCTTCCCCTCACTGATGACAATGGTGCCAGTGTGGGCTCTGCTGCAACCAAGGGGGAAGTTGCAATGTTGGCGGGCTCCTTTAGGTCAGGGGACATTTGACCCCTTGTCCTGGGGTAAAACCCATTTATTGCAATGGGACTGTGCCTGCTAAATCACTGATACAAGTCTGTTGCCTTGTGTCAGCATATCAGGCCTGGGAAGAGGGACCGGATACAGCAAGCACCACTACCACCAACCCATCCCCTCACAGATCTGATTCACCCAAACTCTGCACTGCTTCTTACCTTCCCTCTGCCCTGTTACACCCCTCCCCAAGGCTACCCATACCATCCACTGCCCTGCTTTCCTGCTCTGGTTCACATCAAGACCTGCACTGGGGTCGGCAGGACAGCACAGGCCTTCCCATTGGCGCTACTAACTCCTGTGCTGTCACAGTATGCTTTGTAGCATGTTTGTGACAGCTTGTGCCAGTGGAGTGCACGCTCCGCCGGTGCAGAAAGGGATAGGACTGGACCATAAGAAATCTTGCATTGCCATTAGTAGAGATTTCCAGAAGAAAAAGGAGGAGAGCAGGTAAACAGAAAAGGAAGGAGAATAGGTAAAGAGAACATAATTTCTGCAAGTGCTATATTTTTGTGATAAATTACCTGATTTTGGTGGCGAGGACACCATCCATTCAAAGCCGATATCTTATCCAAATATTTTGTAGTGCCAGAAGATCCTAATTTCAGTCTTCTGGAACAATTTTGATAAATGTTTATATAATTTAGAAGGTGCTATCTTCAATTTCTCACATTGCTTGGCATTTGTATGATTGAATTTGCCAGTACTCGTAATATGTTTATTCCACAGGGGTTCAGAAGATAAGTTTGGCATGCTTGTTTACTTGGATTTGAATTTGTATCTTGCCATGGAATGGTCTTTGTGATGGCTTGCCAGTCATCTTTGGCTCTTTTAGACATAATTCAGATTGAATGGAGTGTTGCTCCCTCTTGAAGGTAGAGGATGTCAGCAGAAAAGTGTACAGCATAGGGGAAATACTGTCTTTATTGCAGATAAACAATTTTGCATTGCAGTATTTCTGTCCATTCAGACTATGTTTTTTCTTAGCTAAAGGTGCTCCACCAATTTAAATCAACAACTGCAAACGTGAGATCTTCTTCCTCTTTGGCTTGTGGTTTGAGATACAATGAATTCTCTATTATTTCATTTTTACCATTTCAAGTAAGATTAGCATATGTGTTTTTAACAAACATCTGTAATGCACATTGAATTACTGAATTGCTTTTCTTAAAATTGTCATCTGGGAAACTGTAATAATTCCAAACAGGAAGAATATAAGTGGTATTTCTTTAGTGACAACTAGTTTTACTGCTGTTCTCAACCAGGTGTACAAATGGCTGGAGCATGCAAATTCATTTTTTTTTTCCATTGCCCCCAGGAAAGAGAACCTCTCTATGCGCAGATCAACAGACCTAAGAAATAGCGTTGACCCACGCTCGTGGTGCTTCAAGACTCGAAAGAGACAGGCCTTTGGCTCCCATGTTTTCTTTCAGTTGATCCCACCCAATCAAGGAAAATCATCACTTCACTGAATGGATTAGTTCAGCAAGATTTTTTCTTTTTTGTAACCTGTGGCGAATCTCTATGGCAGAACACTACTTTTTTAAAAATTCCCAATTTCCAAACAAAATGATCTACCACCATCCATGCTAGTTTCAGCAATCCAAAAAAATTATTTTTCTCCTGGTCAATTTTTGCTCTCTCTAGAGCACCACATGGTGCAAGTAGGCCATTTCAATCTGTTAAATACAAGTAATTGTTTAACATTATAGAGAATACACAGAAAGCAAACAAGTCATGAAGTCAACAGCTAGTGAGCTATGCGCTGCGCATGTTTTGATTGGGTGACTTTTTTATCGACATACCAGACTTCTCCTGCCCTATTTTTTTCCTCTTCTACCATTCCATAATAGCATATTCGAAAGGGGGGATAGTACTTGAGTGTTTTTTTTTCTTTCTTTTTTTAAAAAAACTGGTGATAGACTCTAGCAGCAAAACACCTCCAATGAAAACAATTTTTAACTTGAAACCATGGAATGCCATTCTGCTGATCATTTATCTTGACTGAAAAATGTTGCCAAATGGACCTTTTAAACACCAGTACATCAAAGAGATGAAATGCTGCTTTTCTGTTTTGAATACTCCTGCTGTGGGTAGAAAAGGACATCAAACCTTTTGATGAAAAAAAGGACAAACAGTGTGTTATTTCCTAGGGAACTCTTAAAACAAAGACCAGTAAAGGAATATTTTTTATTTCTTTGATATCTTGCTGCTGAAATGCTATGCAGACAAGTGTTTTTTTCTGTGTGCCATTTTTTGACAAGGAAAAAAAAAACCATTTGCAAAATGCTTCCAGTATATTTCTGGATCTGATTGGAACGGACTTTCTTAACCGGATGAAGATGGCATGAATTTTGAAATAATGAACTGATTCTGTGATCAAATTGTTCATCTTTATCACTTTTTGTACATCAGGAAAAAAGTCAAATGGGATTTTTATTTTATAACTTGAAATTAAAAAAAAAAAAAATCTTACCGTTAAACTCTTTAAATGTTTAAGGGAAATGGCTTTAAGGAGTTTGAATGAAATTTGCCAGGGTTTTTTTGTAAATATAAATGTTACGAGAATTCTTTTAATAATGCCATGACACTGTAGAGAAGGTAGCAGACGGCGGTACTTTGGAAGCGTGGAAACTCCACTTGTTGTTCCTGCATCAGCATGTTTTTTCACATGCATACGGTTACATGCAAAGGCCTCAGTGCATTTGCCAGCAGCAGTGAGCTTGTCAGCAGCTGGAAAAATAGATGGAAACACATGATTTTATGATCTTTCTTTTCCCACAAAAATATACATGCGCTCCATTTTTTTTACAGAAAACTATCACATTTCATAGCCATTTCATAACTGAAAAACCAACTAAACTGTTTACACACAATACAGAAACAACTTTTTACAAACTTTGTCCTTTTTTTTTACATTTATGTAAGAAAAGTACAGTGTTTGGTTCTTCTCTTTAGCACATGATTTGCATAAAGAATCAATATATTTTTGCCCTACAGAGAACTGATATACAGGTCAAATGTGTTTTCCTGGTTTTCCTATGCAGATTACAATTTATTGAATTTGAGTGGTTTAGCACTAAAAATAAAAATTAAAAGGTAAATGAACTCAAATGGCAAATTGTTTTTAGAGTTATGCAGATTTTGTTTTAAAATTGAAATACCAAGACTTCTGTGTATTTTCGATTGATTTATGTAGGCCTGGAGTTGTATACTTCTGTATGTTTGAATGGTTGAGATGACAGCAATTTCAGAAGTAGCTGATAGCTGTAATGAGATGATGATTTGGTGAATTTTTACAACCAAATTTCATAATTCCAGCCAGTTATTCTGAATTAGGGAATAGAGAAAAATGTGTGTTTAAAACTGTGTGAATGCTATCCTAGATATGAATAGTTTCTAATAACAATGCAGACACGAGATATAATGAACCCTTCCAATACTTTGTCACAATCTCGAGGGCAAACTCATAGCAAAAGATGCAAATATCTTCCCCATAGGATTTAAATTTGGGGAATTGTACAATTTGTCTTTAAAATGTAAACGTTCCATAGAGCATTGCTTTTTAAAGTATTTCTCAAATGTTAATTTTTAAAGAGAGATGATATGTTCTTCCTTAGCAAAACTCTTGTTTTGGACAATAAGAACACAGAATTTCAGTTCTTCATTCATAAACGTTGGGGGTCTTATGTAATCACTAGCTTTTCTATTTACATCATAGTTGAATAGGGTCATTTAAAATGTCTGTGCTTCTTGAACTCTGATGGACTTGCCCAGGATGAGAACAGGCCAATGTAACAGTACTACCTTATAGCTATAAAAAGGAATAAAGTTGGGATTTCAAAATCATAATTCACAGTTTGCTCCATGTAAACATTGGCTCTTTTTTAAAGATACTTCGCAGCTACCATCCCCCACTATTAGAGTGTTCGTTTTGCCATAATGTAGGAGCAACAGAATACAGAAGCCTACACTGTACCATTATTATAGAGAAGTAATAGGTTCAGGGGAGCCATCAAACCTTTCCCACCCCATTCTTCACTAGCACTAAATTTGTCACTTTAAATTTTAAACCAGGGAATCCCACCCACCATCCTGTACTGTCTCTAGTAGTTTCTTGATCCCTCTCATGTCATAAAAATATTTTGATAGATCGTAGTCATCCAATTGTCTGATGAAACCTATGATTGAATAATGTACTGGGCACCTTCTTTACAAAGATGTTTACTTTGATTCATTATGATTTCTGCATTCTGACACATATTTTTTTAATAAATAAAAAGAAAGATAAAAAGGACTGTTTTGCAGTACATTTCTAGATCTACTTTAACTTTACCTCAGAGGAAATCCATGTGTTAACATCTGTTGAACATCTTTTTTTTTTAAACTTTATGTATAAGACATTCAGCAGAAAAAACAACAAATTTTTAGAAATTTTCCATTAATTTCTGTAAGACACCATGTAATACTGTTACAAATAAAATCATTTAAAATCATAGGTATTATGTCATTCTTGTGCATAGGACTGCAAAAGTACCTACATCCTTAACTATATTGCAGTAACGCAACATGGCAGCATCTGGAGCTTGTGGGCAAGTACAGCATCCTGCCACCTAGAATTTTTTTTGTTTGGGGGGGAAGCAGTTGAATGTGCAAGTATTATGTTAGTAGAACATTCCATGAAAAGTCGGGAATGACTGCCTATAGCAGGGCTTTTCAAACTGGGGCATCGCAATGCCCCAGCCTGTGGGCCCTGGCCTCTGTCCCTTAAGGGGCGGGGGCAGCCTGGATGCAGGGAGGAGGCAGCTGCTCAGGGGGCTGCATGGGCTTGGGAGCACTTACCCAAGCCTCCTTCAGTCTCCCCAGAGTGCAGGGAGCCCGGTGCGAACCTTTGTTAGGGCTTCCCGCAGCAGTGAAAGTGGAGCGATCGCGCTCCACTTCCGCTTTAGCGGAGGCGGGGTGCAGTCGCTCCACTTTTACATTCACTGCTGATCCTGGGGATTGCGCTGCTGCCTTCCACCCACCCCCTCTGCCTTCCCCCACCCCCGCAAGAACTTACAGCGGCTTGAACTCTCCTGGATAGTTTGAAAACCACTGGCCTATAGAACTGACAATATACTGTTCACACAAGTTACATTGTTTTCATAGTATCTTTTCTAAAGATTTCAAAAAAATTTAAGTAAATGTTTACTACTGCCCTAGGTCCACAGTAAAACACTGGTGCCAGATGTAGATAGAAACTAAATAAGGAGTATCTACAATACAATGCAAGCAATACAGGGGGCATGATTTGGACTCAGTGACAAGTATTATTTTAATAATTGCTTCTCAATGCTTCAAAAGTTAAGATCAATTATTAGGTAATTCTGAGTGTCTTGTCTCCGTGGAACGTAAAACCCAGTTCTAAGCTGGGGCAGTGCCTGCAGCCAGCGCACTACTCTAGCAATGGCTGTTGCAAATAAGGCGTCAGGCAGACATGTTATCATGTCTGCAGTGTCGGTGAAGAGGCTCGCGCCAGTCGGCACTGGGCCTCTGCACTAGGAAGACATGCTGTGGGAGCTCTGGCAGCAAGTTTGGCCTCCAGCCAGCAGTGAAGCTATTTGGGAGGGTGGAACTGGGCAGGGGAGGCGAGAATTGGGCTTGGGGGGGCAGGGATGGCAGCAGACTCTGCCGCCAAGTCCTATGCCCCTCCCAAACAGCGGAGACCGACACGGGTCTCCTGAGTTCTGCACACACGCTAAATAGTAGACCCATAGGGGCCACTGGTGCTTTATACAAGGTAAGGGAGCCAAAGTTTCCTTACCCTGAGGAGACTTCTGGCTGCTTCCCTGGCCCCATAGGATACAGTGGTGGCCATTTTGGTGTCACTGCACCACTGGGTGCTAGGGAAGCATGGAATTTGGCCCTTAGTTTAAGTAAGTTAGCCATTTAGTTATTTGATTTTTCTCTGTAAACCGCTTTGTGAACTTTTAGTTGAAAAGCGGTATATAAATACTGTTAATAATAATAATAATAATAATAATAATAATAAGGAAAATATATTTGGTAAGAAACAATTTGCTCCTCCTTGGTTGTGAACAGAATTTTGTAGAAACTGATTTCTATCATATGACTTCTCCATCTCATCTTGGATAGATGTGAGGAAGTGAGAAATAATGCAAAACATTATTTTGCCATTTCCTGATCAGCAGAAACATTACCTATCTCCTTTGAAAATTATCCTACTGGAGGACAGAGACATCAGGTTCACTAATGAAATCGACAATCCAGCTATGAACCTTTTTTTCAGTTCCAAATAGCCGCATCTCAGTGGAAATATTTGTCTTTCAGCCCATCTATCAAGCACAAAAAAAAGTGATGCTAGAATCAAAAGCAATGTCTGATTGAGGCATTTGGCAGGGAAGAGGGTATGTGTGTGTGTTTAAAGCAACAACCAAAAACACAGCTCCCATTAGTTGTTATCTTTATAGTCCCATTTCATCGGTCTCTTAGGCCACACGGCATGTCATTGCATTTGTGTTTCGAAAGCTGAATATTAAGTCATCAGTTAAAAAAACCAAAAAAAGTTAAAAAGTTAAAAAGTTTGGTTAAAAAGACCAAAAAAAAAAAGACCACAGAGGAAGAGCAATGTTCCTACCTAATTTGTTATCTCCATAGGGTTGTATTCTAAGGGGCATGTAGGGAAGGGTGCATACAGAAGGAGCTATCCCTGCCTCTCTAGGTTGATAACATCAGAAGGGCTACAAGGCGAGCAGCAATTAATTTGTGTGTGTGTCCCTATTCCTTGTGTTCTGTTCATGGCAGAGAGTTAAGATACAAACCATAGCAATTAAGTATTATACAGTAACAGATTAATTTCTGCAAGTCCTACATCAATTGTGGATGTGCTGGGTGGTCTTGGACCAGCGTATTAGTAAACAGCCCAATTCAACGTAACTTCCCACACGGCGACGTAGCAGTGCCAACAGGAGAGTTTCAGGCTGCAAAGGCCTCCTCAGCGTAGGAGAATATGTGTCCCCTTGTCCTGGGGAAAGCCTTCACTGTCTCACTAAGTCTATATAACTGGTGATATTCTGACTGAACTTGGGAAAGCAGACTGAGGCTGGGAAGGGTGATGGGATATTGGTGACACCACTGCTGTTGATACCAACTCTTTTCCAACCTTGATCCTTCCTGCCCCATCTCTGCCCCTATTCCTTCCACTCCACATCTCCATCCCACCTCCTGCGCTGACTTTTACAACTGGCTCTGATTGCTTTATGGCAATCAGTGCTGGCAGAAGAGGCAATGGTAGGTTGGCTGGTAAGTATAGGCTTGGGCCATCAGTTCTTGGAGCAACAAACCCTTTGTTTTATTTATATTTTGCCTTTCAATAAAGAAGGGCACAGTGATTTATGACCAGAGGACTTTAGAAAGCTACAGCAATACTATTGCAATGTGCTCCAAGTGCAACCTTTTCGTCTTCAATTCTGGGCACCTCTGTGAAAAATCAAAAAAGTATAATCCGTAATAATCTATTTAGCTGTACATAGCTAAATATTTACATCAGTGGCATCCAAAGTGTCTTGCAGCATGTTGGTTTCAGGATGAAGCCAGCACAACAACAGTTTTTTTCCAAATTGTGATGTCAGCCTGTTTGACAATGCAACTCAATACAAATAAAATATTTTGGGGATACAGAAATTTGTAAATGCTTTCCTGATTAGCAACAGAATGGGATTCCCCCCCCCCCAATCTACACATGCTAAGTCATCAAACTCTATGCTTGTCTGTTTTACCATCAAAATATACCACATTTTTTCTGTATCTATAAACTTGGCTGCTCTTTCTTTCCTGTGTGCAAACAGTGAGTCACATAGTTTCCTGTAAGTGACGTTCATCTGGGCACTAATGATTAACAGCAAAATCGATCACATCAAAGGTCAAGCCGCAGACAGAAACATCTCTGTTAGACATGGGACCAATGGGACTCGAAACAGATAAAACCTTTGGACAGCCTAAGCCATCTTTTTTAATTGTTAGTCTTCCTTGAATAGAGCTGAAGAGAAAAGGTTATCGGCGGGGCCATCAGCTGAGAAGCTGGTTGGCAGAACTCGGGAATTCCTCCTGAGCTCTTCCCATAATGAGTTGGCTGACATGGCACATGTTCTCGCTGCTAAATTGTCAGTGGTGCTAAGTTGCTTGCTGTTGCAAGGGAGCCATAGGTACTGACTTATTTTGCAGCTGAATGGGACGATTTAGGCTGAGTGCTGTGGAATAGAATAACCCTAAGGAACATATTCCAGCAATTTGGCTCTCACCTCCCCATACTCTAGTTTTCCTTCCAGCCATATATTTGCATATGAATCCATACTGTTTTTGGCACAAGACAGCTGTCATTTATATACTATTCAATTTACAGTGGTATTTATTTTCCTATTGCTCTTATTATTGTTGGCATGTTAGCATATGTTAGCATGACTATGGACACCAACATGATTTTCTTCCCCAGTCTCCCAAAAGAACATAGAACTGGAATGAACAATTGGGAGAACAGAACATTTATACAGTACATGGAAAACTCCAAAGAGAACCAGTTTTCTAGAATTCCAAGTGAGCTCACATTCTGAAAAGTCACTTTCTGTTTAGGATGATTTTAGCCTTATATCATGGCAGGAAAGCTTTTGAACAATCCTGGCCCAGCAAGTGAGTCGGGTGGGCAAATGAATGCTTTATATGTATTTTACTCCCCTGGAATGCTTTTTATATATTTTAAACACCATTAATTTATCAACGTCTGCTTTACAACTTGGCATCCTGATAACCACAGTCCAGAGAAGGTTAGACTGCCTGGTAGCCCAGTGCTAAAAGGGAAGAGAGGTGCATTTTAGAATAGTGAGTCTCTTGTATTATCAAGGGGAGAGCAACTGCCCCTACTCATGTTAATATCACATCCCTCCCAGTGGCTGTTGCTCATGTCTTCCTTGTGCTTCTTTTTAGATTGTGAGCCTGTTTCGGACATAGAACCATCTTCCTATTCCTTTCGTTTTGTGAATTGATTTGCAGATTGGGTTATTGATGATGATGATGATGATGATGAACACTGGTATATTATCAATAATACAAAAAGAGCGCTGACTGATTTCTGTGGAGCTCACCAAGCCTAACTTCCTCTGGATTCCATATGTTTGACCTGCATTTAGCATCCTCTAACTCAGTGATTTTCAACCATTGGTTTGCCGCAAATGGTCTGCAGATGTTCCATAGGAGTTTGGGAGAGAGTCATTTATTATGATGGCCATGTGAGCCATTGTGAGAGGGTCATTTATTACAATGGGGGATGTGAGCCCCCAGCTGGCAGTGCGGTGTGCCTTGTCAATTGTCAAAAAACTGATGGTGAGCCTTGACAATTTTAGTGCCTTGTCAGTGTGACTTGAGATGAAAAGGGTTGAAAAGTAAAATAAATGCCCAGTTCTGAGGATGCACATATTTACCTATGTGCAGGATCTTCCATCCTATTATCAATCTAGTTTTTCTTGTATTTCCACGAAATTATTGTTGTGTTTTAACTAATTGTATTGAATTTTTTTTTCAGAACTGTAAGAATAAAGGAAGTAACTGGACTCCTACAGCATAGAGAACTTCCAGTTTAAATGCTTTCTGGTTTAAGTTTTTAAACACTTCGCTCATGAAAACTTTTGGCCTGTGGTGCTTGACTAGCTAGGTATGGAAATAAGTAGGACCAAAAGCTTGATCCTGTGCAGCTTTCCTGAATTCACGTACACCCCCGTGAATTCAGTAGTATTCCCCCGCCCCCCCCCCCAGATAATTGTGAATAGGCTTGTAACCTTAGGTGCTTGCACTTGCTGCCAACTGTTGGATTTCAGTCTTCCATTTGTGAATCCAAACCCATCTAAGACAAGTAACAACCGTTTCTGCTCTGTCCATCATTTATCTGACTTCCTCCAGCAGTTTTCCTGGCAGCCCAGTAGAAGGCTCTGTGCTACCAGCAAAATGTGTTTGTTAAGTTTGTCATAGTTTATCTTCTGTTTGCTTGGTGAAAAAGTGAGCCCAAGATCTACAGGTGCCTTCTCGCCTGCTTTCAAACACAGCAGCAAACTGTACGAGAATGCGACTAGAGATTGCCAGTAGTCCTTTAAAACCATGAGTGCAGCATCTGTGTCATTTCTTGTTTGCTCAGCCAGAGCCTTCCTTCTTTGTGCAATCCTAAGCATCCTCAATTTGCATTGCTCCAGGTAAGTGGATGTTTTAAAACAAATACCAGTGTTGTGACATGATAAAAAATGATGTTTAATGGTAACCTTTAAACAAAAAATTGTCCGGTAGATGAAAGATGCTTTTTGGAACTATTTCTGGATTGGTAAGAAGAGTACCTTGTTGAAATGTACATGTTGCACTGAATGCATTTTAATAAGTCTGATAACCTGGAGATCCCAAAGTATGTGAAATAGTGTTTGGTTCATATTCTGTTAAATTTCGTCCTGGTGATCTTGCGAAGATTAGTTCAAATTAGGCATGAAAAAGGGAAATATAAATAAATAATGTATACAGTTTTCTATACTCTGTTTTTAAAGATGGATGTGCTCCAACATATAATAGGAGCTACTCAATTCAGATTTTCAGTACCAAAGCATCCTGTAAATGTTACTGCATAAAGGGAAGTTGGGGCAGGGCCGTATTATTCATAAGGCTGACGAGGCTGAAGGCTAGGGCCCATCATTCTCAGGGACTAAGGGCCCATCATTTTTTGTTTTGCTAAGCCACTGTTACCTGCGCCTTGGGTTCCAATGGTTAAAAGCACTTTCTGCTATAGCAATACATTTACATATATAGCAATACATTTACATATATATTTATCTGTATATATCATACATTCTCTTATCCCTGTTGTTATATGATTAGGTTGTTAAGCGAACATTCAGCCAATCTAGTGTCTTTGTTGTGTAAACAGACACTCTACTGCAGGCTATAGGAGTCCTGACTGCCTCATTAAGAGCCTCTTTGTTGTGCTTCGACATATATGCGGTCCATCGTTAAATGGAAGGTTGTTACGTGATGCATGGCTGTCCTGTCATATATACTGTCAGCTATAGTAGGGTGAAAGATTGACGTTTCAGAGGGGACCCAAAATACCTGAAAGCCTAGTGGCCCAACCATGGGTTAATACGGCACAGGGTGGGGAAAACAGGTGATTGCCCTCACATTTTTAACACGATATAGTAAGCATAATAGAGGGAACACTGCATGCCATGAGGTTAAACAAACTCCCAGGCAGCGACCCCTTCCTTCACCAGGAGCCACAGCATGGGGAAAGAATGGAGGAGGTGATAATCACTTCCACTTAGCATTCTTTCATGTGCTCGGGGAAGGGAGGGGTCGCTTGCAGTGAAACTGTTCTAAGCTCTTGGAGAGAGATTGATTGATGGATTGTCTGCTGGCTGCCTTCTCCCATATTAATGAGGCTATTGTTAAACTTAATTTCAAGGGTCCTTCTCATAGCTTTAAGATAAAACCGCAGGTAAAAAATCTGTGGATACAGGTTATATCTGTATGTAAAAGAGGAAAGTCAAGGAAAAAGCATACCTTTTCCAATTCTCCAGAACTACTACAAAGCAATAAAAAGCTGAGGTTCAAGGCAGGTAGCCACTTCACAAACTGACTCTTTAGGACTGTATGGCACAACAGGTGACACACACAAAGGAATAAAAAGGGGATAAAGGACACTTTCCCTTATTCCTAAAGCCTGATCATCAACATGAGGCTCCAGTTCCAACCTCTTTGCTGGAACTCTGAATGGACACAGGCCTTTTAGGGGCTGAGGAGACACAGTAACATTTTGATGCAAACCCCTCATATGTACAGTGGACCCCCCCCCCACTTTACAATGGATTCACTTTACAATCAAATCATTCTATAATGGACTCTTCATAGTTAAACATGCTTCACTATTCAATAAGTTATTCGCTTTATGGAGGGCTCACAATCACTGCCAGCAGAACCTCGTGGGTGAAGGATAAGCCAGCAATGTGCATGCAATCTTTTGGTATCATCTCAGCCAATAGCAGTATTTTAACAGTATGACTGTATGTATGGAGGGAAGAATATAGCAGATACAAACACTAGCTTCCTAGGTGGTTGAGGGCCTTTGAGTTTGCAAGTGAAATGGAACCACTCCAAAATGAGGCAGTGGTTTCCACCTCCTGGAAGAAACCCTAAGTGTGCAGAACTAGAAACATTTGTTTTTATTATTTTGTTTTTAATAATTTTTTTTAATCCCCCCACATGGCCCTGTGAACGTCCAGGACCCAGTTTCTATGAGCCTCTTTTTGATGAGCATCCTAGGAAGTGCAGAAAAGAGGAGAACTGAGTGTCAGGCAGACGGTACAAGTCTAGTCATTAAATCCATGGTTGACAGCCGCTGAGCCATGGCTTGTTGAAGGTGCCAGTTTGAAAACAACAGCAGAAAGCGAGAGAGAGGTAATTGGGCTGCTTGAGCCCCTAACAGCTTTTAGTATCCTGAAGATGAGCATTAGAGTTGAGGGAATACAAGCTGTGAAGTAAAAACACTCTCCTCTCCATGTTCCACATTCTCCCCCCTCAAACCCCCCCCCCCCACACACACACACACTATGTAACAATCAAGCACTCAGGCTCAGAGCTGGCCACCAGCCCAGCTGAATCTGAACCTTCAGCTCTGAATTGCACAGGGCTGCCCAGAATTAAGACATCCTGGGTAGGTAGAAACGTATTCGTTTGGAAAACAAATGGTTTCTCATGGATAGATAATAAGCAGCTCTATGTCCAATAACTGATCAACCCTGCTGTGCTGTAGCCTTTTCTTTAATTTTAAGACCTTAGGCTTTAAAAACCCCACTTTATATGATATAGTTCTATGCAATTAAGTAATTTTTTATAACTCTATACAAAAATATTATAGAATACTTTGTTATATGTGGGTTTTTAAAGTCAAAATGCAATAAATACATTAAGACAAGTGGCCTGATAAGGACCACTGAACTTCAAGCAACTAAGAAATACTGAGAGCAATTGAACCATTAAGTATTAGGGTGTTAATTGAAAATGAAAAAAGAAAATCAGGAGGGGGAAGGGAGTCAGTAAAGCCCCTAACAATGTTTAATAAGTTGTCCTGCAGGGGGAAGGGTAAGAGGCATGGAATGAGATGCAGTGAAAAATGTCCTGCAATATATAGAGGTGTTTCAGAAGGAAGGAAAGGAAAAAGGAAATGTTTTTCCTTTCTCCACTTCCCCTGCTATATAGACATCAAACACTCTTCCAGCCTTGACCCTGAGCTCTTTACTGCTAGATAGCAACAGGTGAAGGAGTCAGGAGCAAGGGAAAGAAAATGGCAACATTTCCTCTCCCACCTCCCGATATATTTTATAGGAATTAAATAACTATTAAACTGTTCTGCCAACAACAAACAGGCAGATCACAGGTAGGTGTATCTAAAATCATTTCATACCAGACCCTTCAAGGTCTGATTGAGTTACAAGCAGTACAGGAAAGAAAAACATAAATCATTATCTTCACAGCTAGGCAGGAAGTTGATATCTTTAGTAGGAACAGAAAAGGTAAACTTCCCTGTATATTTCATTGTAATGGAAATCTACTTCTTATGGGCCTGATTCCACTTACATCTCAGAGATCTGGAGTTGGTAAGAGAATTGAGACAGTCAGTGGCAGAGTAGTGTGTCTACTCCCTGTGTAGTGTGTGTCTTCTAACCATTGTCCAAGTAGATGAAATGTTTATTAACTGCTGGTGAAAAGATATATATATATCTTTTGTATTCATAAATAAGTACAAGAAGGTTTACTTGAAGGCTCCTTTAAAATTGGCACATCGTCCTACTTCAGTCCTGTGGGATCTCATTAAAATAGACCTACACAATTTGTGGGCCCCAAGCCGGGCACACACAACCTACAGCCGATTGCTGTGTCCTTCTACCATGTGCTTTTCTCCCCCCAGTTGTTAGCAGACAACAATAAAACTGACTTACCAAGACAGATTGTATTTGGTTTGGTGGACTGCAAGTTATATAGATCTGCGTTAAAATGTAGCATCTTTTTTCCAGAACACTCTTTGCACCTGCCTCGGGAAATGCACAGGACATAGATTTCTTCCTACTAATGCACTGGAAGCCCTTCTGGTATTATTGAAATATATGCAATTATAGAATTATCCCCCCCCCCGCCACACACTCAACCATCAACATTTTATTAATAGCCTTGCCTGAGAAAAAGAGAGCTATACATTTGACTAGTGATGTTTTACATGAAGGCGACATACTGATCTTCAAAATGTCAGCCTGAAAAATTATGGGCTCTTTCTATGCTGGGGGAAACCATTAAGAGACAGGTATAACACCTGAAAGAGATTGGTATCAGACATCATATTAGTGGAGGAAAATGAATGGGTTTCTTTGATACTGTTTAACACCACTCATTAGTACATGCAGGCGGAAACCTGCCAAATCTCACAACCCTCTCCCAAACATAGAAGAGTCACACTGGTGTTTCATGGGGGAGAGAGTTCAAGGGTGGTCTCTCCTTGACTATCCCCTCTTCTTTTCCTTTGGCAGTCAAGACTGAGGCTGCAATCCTAACCTCACTTTCCTGGGAGTGAGTCCCATTGAACACAATAGGACTTACTTCTGAGTAGACCTGCTTAAGATTATGCCCTTAGACTCACAAACAACATTGTTCCACAGACCCACTCACACACCCCTATTTCCACATCCTGTCCCAATCAGAAACCAGGATGGAACTATGCAGGTTGAAGCAGGTTTGATTCTGGCGGCGCAATCCTTACCAGCACTTACACCAGTGCTGCACCTGCTTCACTGGCCTAGGGTGCTGCAAAAGTGCTGTAAAGCACTTTGCGGCACCCTATAAGAGTGCTGGAGGGAAGGCCTGTGCTGCTCCACAGGTGCTGGATCCAAACAGAGCACCCAACAAAGCAGGTGAACTCCCATTGGGTGGGGCAGGAGAGCAGAACTGCCGGGAGGGAGGGGTATAACTGGTGGGGGAAGGCAGAAAGGGGGTGGATCAGACCCGGAAGAGGGGTGCTATTGGTGGCGACAGCATATGCCATATCCTATTCCCACTCCCCTGCTTGAAAGCCTGACATAAGGCTTCTCGGACTTGTGCCAGCCATTTGGCAGGCACAGATTGTGCAGGCTGTGGGTTTGCCCAGAGTAAGGGACAAATGTCTCCTCACCTTGAGGAGATCTCCAGCCTGCTCCTTCCGAGAGCTGGATACAGTGTGACCCAAGTGGCCATGCTGCTCCGGTGCTAGTTAGGATTGGGCTGTCAGTCACTAGGATCAACAGGGAGAAGGAGGAGGTTTAGTCTGATGACACCCTTTTACTCTATCCCATATAAAAAGCCCCTTCTTGTGGGGGAAAGCTAACGGCTTTACACTGGGGAACAATGTTGTGGGGAGAAGCCCTTTTCCCTTTGACACTGATCCTTGCAAAATACAAACCCATCATCATGATGGATATTTTTTCAGCAATACAATAAGAATGAATTATACTGATCGGATACAGTCTTGTGCTGATGGATTTAAAAACTGATGGTGAGGGAGAGAAGAACAGATGAACTGGTTCCGTTGTTTATGAATGTATCTAGCTACGCAAGAAAAATTATTGGAATACCGTCAGTTATGAAAACAAGCAAACAAAATCCCCAGCTGGGCTCTTCTGACATACAATTACCAGGCAGACTTCCTGCTTCTTCCAGTCACCCTTAATCCATGCACAGTGATGGATTATGCAGAACGTTCTTACCATGAAGAATGGCCTTGAGGACTTTCCATCCTCCTCACGTCCCTCCCAGGCTTTCTTCAGGCTTTCTGTATCACTTGGTTCTGACCAAAACAGTTTGTGCCTCCTTACTGTGTCAGCATGCCTTCTTTTCTCACTTGGACACTCTCAAAGTTTACTTTGTTTTTTTTAAATCTGATAGTTATTTGTTCAGAAATGTCTCAGTTTTTTCTTTCTTAACTAACGTGGTATACAAGTTTAAAACAACAAGTGGATTCATTTATAGTTAAAATAAGTAAAAGAGCAGAATATATGCCTAATAAAGGTTTGTTGTATGTTAAAAGAGCAGAAGTGACAACTAAAACTAGTGAGGTTCCTCCTCCAAGGAAGAGGCCCTATCTGTCTGTCTGTCTGTCCTAATCCTAATCCTAATCTGTATTCTTACTCTTCTAAAGATGGTGATTTAGGGATATGGCTGGTCATAATTTTGCATCACATGAGTATGCTTGGGAGTCACACACACAATCCTGCCAGAGCTTCAAGCTTCTGTGACATCACAGCAGCAAATCCAATGGCCAGGAAGAGCTTTCAGATTAACACCCCACCCTAAATTTATTCCAGATTTTCTCCTCTCCTTTCAGTGACTTTCTGTCAATGTGTGACGCTTCACCACCTTTGGCATGGCAACCACTGTACACTGTTGAGGGGATTGTGTGACTGTTGTAGAGAGCAGTTTGCTCTCTCTACAGATCAATTTTCAGCCCAATTCTGCAAGTGGAAGCCCAATTCTCCCAGTGGTAGCTAGAAAGCCAGTCCAGGCAGAGATTTGCATGTATGATTGGTAGTTGCAGAAGTGTTTCAGTATGTGGTTGTTGATGGCTGCCATGTTGAGGATGTTGGTCCAACATCAACCTCATTTGCAAGCAGAGTAGCCAAATTGTTATGTGTTTTGCCACCTTATGTATATCTCTGTAAAAGGGAAGTGCTCTAAATAGTGTTCAAATCAGTGGTGTTGATAAGAAATAGAATGCCAGTTGCCTTGATGGAGAAGAACTTTTTTCCCCCTATTAACATACAGTGGAGAAAAGGAACTTTCCCTTCACCTAAATGGAGTTGATGTCAACATGTCCAAAGCCAGGTGGCGCCGATCTCCAAACAACTCGCCACTTCCCATAGACTGCATCCTTTCCAGCTGGTCATCATGGACCACTTGTGAACCTTGCCAGAAGAAAAGGGTGAGTTTATTAGGCATGTCTAAGATTGATATCCGCAACCTTGATCTGCATATATGGAAGGCATTTGCATGGGGGAGGGGGATTTTCACCTTCCTCAGCAGCATCCAATATTGCTCCACACTGGTTCTGTGTACATCAGGAGTGGGTGGGGGAGGTCTGCAAGAGATTGCTGTGAGGAGGACGGAGTAGGGACTTTCCCATGTGAAGACTTCTGTACAGGATAAGGCAAAGTTCTGTCCCCTGGGTCCATGTTCAGATTTCTGTCTACATTGTCCTCCATCCTAACTCTTGGCCAGTCTGCCTCTCACTCAGTGCTGACTTGCACGTGGGGAAAACCCCTGCATTGGACTACCCACGGTGCCCTCCTGGCTTCCTTTCTGTATTGCCGCTGGTACTGAGATTTCAGAGCTGGCCCTTGGGCAGAGTTCTGTTGACACTTGTACTTGCACTCTTATCACTGTTTGTATGCATGCACGCATACATTTTCATGTGCACCCACACTTCATACACCAAAGCATGCAAGGCTCCACTAACTTTAAGTAGCATGAGACATCTTCAAGTCCCTTGACTTCTTACCTGAATTCTCTGTCTCCTCTGCCCTATCCTTCAAGCCAACACCCCTTCCATCTTCAAGTTTCTCTTTCTCAGTCTTTTGCCTTCCACAACCTGACCTTTAGTATTTTTTAAATTTCTCATTAGCTTCCATATCTCTCAAGATCTCGTTCCAGTTTGAGCCTTTCCCACAAAACTACACTTGTCTCTAGGGACTTATATGCCCCTCAGCAGTGGAAGGCAAATATTTGAGCCTCTGATGGACCTCTTTGAACTTCAATCCCACAGTACAATTAACTGCTGCTGATTTCAAAGGAACCATCCTTTGGCTAAGAAATGCAGAAGCAACTTCTGCATCACCTTTTCTCCTCTGAAAAATGACTGGGGAGCCATTGTTCATTACTAGTTGTGTTAGAATGCTTCTGATGTGGGGTCCATTTGTGTGGGGTGCCTTCAATAGCCTTGTTTGTGATGTGGGAGGTTATTAGCCCAACAGCAGATCTTGTGATCCACTGTCAAAAGTGACCCAGCAATGGTGCTAACGTAGCACCACCATCATGAGTGACTGAGCCGCAGGTGGAAATGGCCAAAGGCTCTGCACACATGCCAGAACCTCCCAAATGCTCCACCAGTTCAGGTATGGTGGTGCAGGGGGCAGTTTGTGGGCTATCTAGGGAAGGGAGTGGGGCAAACTGGAGGGTAGTTCGGGGGCAGGAAGGAGAGGATCTCAGCAGCAGTCATGCACGCCAGTTCCTATCCCTGGGCCCAGGTATGTCCCCGTTCTCTCCTTGCCTGAAACAACTTGCCCTATCTGCCAAAGAGTTTCTATGGCTTGTCAGCCCACTTGATGCACACGTCTCCCACCCCCACCCCACACATACAAGTTGTCCTTTACTCTGGAGTTGGCAGGTCAACTGGCTTACAACCAGGCACATTCCAATCCAGTACAAGATCACATAGGCAGGTAAGTATGCAGCAGTATTGCTATTAGTTAGAGGTTTACTCAGTACTGTACCTTTTTGCTAACTCAATGCTGGTAAGAATTGTATTCTGACCTAGAATAAGCCATAATAAAAATATTTTGTGCTGAACATGGTGAACACTATCAGCAATATAGCTGATATAGAAATATAGTTTTCAAGAATTATATATTCTTAAAAACTAGGCGGAATAAGCATAAAAACTAGGCGGAATAAGCTATGCACGTTATTGGAAGCTGTTACCAACAGAGATATTTTTAAAAAAAATTTAGTAGTCCTGAACTTTCTAATATCTATTCTGTTACAGTACAGATTTGCCCGGGTGGAACGGCCTTCTCAGTTCAGCGGTGACCCATGTGATTACTCTGACAAAGAAACTGAAGACTGCGTTATAAACAGACCTTGCAGGAATACTGTTAGATGTGAAGGCTTTGTATGTGACACAGGTTTGTGACTTACAGGTGGCTTTCCTAAGTTCGAACAAACTCACATCCAGTGGAGCTGACCTAAATAGAGTGAATGCAAAAATGTTAGGCTTTCAAACTATAGTGTAGAAGGCCACATAGTTTGGTTTGTCAAAACTGAATCTTTTCCATCTTATATTATTTGCATGGCGACATTTCTTTTTTAAAAAAATATTCATAAAATCTATAACAAAAATGGATTCAACAGACATAGCTGTGTATGTCCATCATGTCACATTTCTTGGATCTTAAAGGCAGGTAGAAAGTAAGTTTTGAAAAACGCTGTGTGAAAGATACCAAGAGGATGCACACTAGCATCTTGCTGGAACTTAGAACGGCTGCATAGACAAGGAGTCCTTGCCATTTTTATGTCCAGAACAACCACTAGTAAGTCAACCATACTATTCTGGTTTTAACAACCAAAGAACAGAGAGATAAACCAAAGGTCATTAGATAAGCTGTTCCATTGTGCTGAGATGGAGTTTCCAATTATCTAGGTTCAAGATTCATTTGAAGGACCATCTGGTATGATAGGGAGAACAAAAGTGCTCTCCCTGAGCACTAAAAGCACATCAGACTCTTTGGGTTTCTCAGTCTTTGCAGGCAGCCTAAACATGTTTTCAAGTATTCCAGCTCAATCCCAAGATTTTGAAACATCCTTGTAAAATAATGGCCATGATCTTCAATATTCAGAATTGACTTCTAGATTCCAACTAGATGGTGAGATGTTTGCCTCATGCGGCCATTGGAGTCATACAATATTCTCTTGACCTTTTCTAAGCAATGTGGGATAGTTGAATTCTTATTGTAAATCTGATTCAGGTTTGAAAGAGTATTGCAAATACGTGAGCCTCAGCAGACTTACCCAAAGCATTTAACCGTGTTTAGTTATTAAACATGATTAAAGAGAAGAACAGGTAAGAAAGAGCTCTCAGGTGAAAGTTGAAATTAATAATACTGTTTGCAAAGTTGGGGGGAGGGGCTCAACATGGCCTTTATTAAAATAAAAGGTTATACCAGATTGACGACTAATTAGGCGGATCCCTTTCTGTGCTGTAGGAAGGTGCATTAATCGGAGGCTGCTTTGCAATGGAGATGATGACTGTGGGGATCAGTCAGATGAAAGAAACTGTAAAAAAGTGTACAAAAAATGCAACCAGAAGACAGAAGATTTCTGGGGAATCCAAATGCTAGCAAGTGGGTAAGCACCTCCATCCTTTTCTCAAGCAGAATTTCAAGCACAACTGTAGTTGTGTTAGATCAAACAGGGCTGGCCCAAGATCTCCTGACAATTGAGGAGCCATGCCAAATGCACACACACACACACACACCAGCAGCCTGATGCTGGAGGGAACCACTTCAGTTGGCCTCATGGTTGGGCTGGCCCTGGGATCAAAGGTTATTAACTAATGCCCCAATTTGGATTTAAAACACATTGTCATAAGTTTGGTCAGAGGAAAACTATGCAGTGAATAGCACATAACTAACCATTTCAAACTTTCCCCTCAGCACTGCAGTCAAGGGAGGAATAAACAAATAATCCTTCCTTCCTTTTTGCCGTACAATACTAGGATCTGCATGAACTAATGTAAACTCTCTTTCAAATATGTCCTCAATCCCTGTCTAGTCACTGGCAAGAATAGGGACCCACCTGTCCTCCAGCATGGTGCATAGTTAATGGACACCTTCCTATATCCACAGGCAGAGTGGCCAGGTGGATCCATTCTGTTTCTGTTAAGTGATCAGAATATGACTACAGATTGACTGCAGGTCAATCTGAAAAGTTTATTCTCTCGCCCCCCCCCCATCTCACCCAATGTCATATCAGTAGTGACAGAGGGTTCTGTTTGTTCATAATAAGGCAAAAGGCATAAAAATGATTTTTATTTGAGGAATTTAAATGTAACTTTGAAAGTAAACACTGACATTCTTAGAATCCAAAGAGTTTGCAGTCTGATGGGGGGGGGGGCAGGAAGAAGCCCAATAAACAGAGCTGCTCCTTAGGGAATTCTACCCCACCCCATGCTTCATTCTGTGGTGGGGGACAGTAAGGGAAGCCTCCTCAGTGTAAAGGAATGTTATTCCCTTAGCTCAGGGCTGCACTGAAGCTGCATTGGCACTGGAACATTGGATAGGATTGGGCCCTTAGTCACAGTTAGAGATTTGTCTCTTACCACACAGTACTTTTCTTCCTATCAGCTTAAGCAAGGATGTGGACTCAGAATCTCACAGCACAATTGCCAGGCTCACCTTCAGGGTGAACTCATTGGGGTTCACAGGCTCAAGTCATCTGGGGCCTAAGAAAGCCAGACTTACCCAGACAGGCCCACGTCTCATCCACCCGAGCACTAGGGCCTTCTGACCTTTGATGGAGATACTCATACCGTCTTGTCTGACTGCCAACCATGAGCTTTGTGCTTCGCATACTTTACTGTTGTTTTTATTGGATGGGAAGAGAACTAGTCACGGAGTAAAAGTCTAGGGAAGCATTATGGCTATGAAGGTTGCATTCCACCTGCCCAATTCTCTGTATTCTGGCATCAGAGAGATCTGTCCCAACCCTTCTGATGCAATCCATGAGTTTGGCCTATAAGTACATTTGACAAACTTTACAAATCTGTGGTCAAGCAATCAATAATGAGTTTTCTATCCCTTCTCAGTATTGGGTGATGGGAAGAAAGGAATGATGACAGACACTATTTGGAAAGGTTTAATATTCACTGTATTGCAGTTTTCTGTTACTATAGTATTTATCAAAGCATAACTTCCCAATCCATTGTTTTATCCAGACACTGTTTTGTTAGCTAGGGTAGAGGATAGAATTGCACATATAAAATACAGGTGCAAGAATTTGTGTTGCCATGTGTTTTGAAGGAATCATTTTCACAGGAAATTAAACATTTGCCTTTCCTCGCAAACCTGCTCCGTAAAACTGTGTGGAGCAATAGCCTTGAGGAAACTAAAATTCTGATCCTCCTCTTTGTATGTCGTAGATAGAATTCCCTGATAGCAGAACGCAAATCGAATACATTTGTAACAAAAAAGTATAACTTGTTTTATGTGACGTTAGTGACTGTCATGTACACTTGATTTTATCTATGTCCCTTCTCCCCAGATTGAATATTTTCACAAATGATCTGGAAGGATTGGTTCTTGACCATAAATATTATGCTGGAGCATGTTCTCCACAATATATCATGGATACCAGATTTCGAAAACCATACAATGTAGAAAGCTATTTGCCACAGGTAAGAATAAACATTTGGTTGAGCTGATTAACTTCATGGCATTCTTGGTACATCATATCCCTTCTGAATGTGAGAATTGTGGCTAGGCACTCTTATATGAATTCCAAATAAGTATGGAATTCTTAATTACTCCATGTAAATTTTAGCGATAACCTAAAAGACCTGTTCACAGACAAAATTTGACATTTTAGTGTTTCTTTGTAAGAAAAGATTTTCAGACTTTTGGAACCTTGCAAAATATGAATGTAAACAAAACAAAAAGACATTTTACACTGATCTAGTCTAAGTAACTTGTGAAAACTTGAGGCCTGAGTGAACTATGAATACATGAGAACAATTATTTATGCAGTCATAGAACTACAAAATCCATGATGCAGTGTATCTGTCAATGACCCTCACAGGCATATAAAAACATTGGAGGCCTTTACCTAAAGAGAGGAATGGCTGATCTTGAATAAACTGGCATGCCACAAGAATCCATTCCAAAGTCAACCTGGAAGTAGAATTTCAGCACGTTTCACCCATGCCTAAATATGCTTTTGAGAACGGGAATCGTGTTCCTTTTAAAAATTGTTTACTTCTCTTTGATGCATAGTACTTTGGTAATAATAACAGCATTTAGCCAATTACACTGTACTTTTCATCTTCAAAGTGTAAACAGGATTCAAACTCATGCCTGTTCCCTCCTAAACTCCAGGTGTGAAATTAGGATACGAAACATGAAATTTTTTTTCTTGCTTTTTTTAGACCAAAGGCAAATATGAATTTGCATTGAGTGAATATGAATCATACTCAGACTTTGAGCAGACTGTCTCCAAGGCAGTATCGAAACAAAAAAGCTTCAGCATTGGAATAAAAATACCAAGCATATTTGAATTTGGTTACAGTCAGAACGACAACAGGTACAAGAAATTTGTGCAGAGGACGAAAAGGTTTTCATCAACGGTAAATATTCTTCTGCTCAGATCCACAATCATTTTAGACTGAAAATGCGATGTGTACACATTTTGAGATGATCACATTTGAATTAGTTTGTTGAACACCCTGCAGTGTTGAAGTAAAAATGATGTCGGGGGTTTGTTCTGTTGAAGGGCTAAGCCAGAAAGCCAGAGGACTCACCAGACAGTGTCTGCAATCCAGGAAGCCTCTGAGGAACGGTACCAAGTTATGTTTACCTCAGAGTGCAGGTTGAAATCCCTAACCCTGCCTGCCTGGCCTGCATGAAACCTGTCAAAGTGATCAAAAAGAATAAAGCCATCTCAGAGGCAAGATAAGAACATAAGAACATAAGAACAGCCCTGCTGGATCAGGCCATAGGCCCATCTAGTTTAGCTTCCTGTATCTCACAGCGGCCCACCAAATGCCCCAGGGAGCACACCAGATAACAAGAGACCTGCATCCTGGTGCCCTCCCCTGCATCTGGCATTCTGACATAGCCCATTTCTAAAATCAGGAGGTTGCACATTCACATCATGGCTTGTAACCTGTAATGGATTTTTCCTACAGAAACTTGTCCAATCCCCTTTTAAAGGCGTCTAGGTTAGACGCCAGCACCACATCCTGTGGCAAGGAGTTCCACAGACCGACCACACGCTGAGATGCCTCATGTTGGGCTGCGAGACTCGACACTGGGCTCTGGATCTGGCGGAGCTCTGCTGGTCCCGCCTCCCTCCTGTCCTGCTCCCTCCCTCGCCACACTGTCTCCCCACCCTCCCTCCACCCCAGAACGCCCCACCACTACCTCTCCAATGCCCAGAGCTCCAGGCAAACACCCGGTAATGGAGCACTGGCCTCCGACCGTTGCTGGCCCAGCATGCACTTGTGCTGGGCCAGCTCTGGCACTAAGCCAACGGTAACAGTCACAGATGTGCCTTACAGCACATTTGTGACAGTGCACGCTGGCAGTGAGCCAGCACAAAGTGCTCTGGATTGGACCCAAAAACCAGAGCCAGACTAAGGAAAAAGCCTTAGGACGGCAGCTAATGGTTGTCTCAGCTCTGCTCCAATAGACAACAGTTGACTGCCTGCTATTTTGCCCCTCATGTTTATTATAACATATAATAATATATGAATTATTTATTATATAATTATATGAACATAACATATGAAGGAGGACGAAAGAACAGAGAGGCAGTGGATAAAAGGCGGCTAGATAAAAGATAAAATTATCTTGAAGAGTAAAAAGGAAATTGAGGATAAAGGCAGACTAGAGACAAGAAAATGGCTTTGAAACTAGAAAAACAGGTGGCTTTCTAGAAAAGCCTGCACGTGTAAGAAGACCAACATTCACAAATGTGGCCGCCGCATGTAGTATCAACTTCACAACTCACCTCCCTGACCATTCCAGTTCCCACCTCTTCATCTCTAGACTCTGCAATCCCAGACCAGTTGAAACAGGCCAGGGGTTGTCTGTAGATTCCCTGCCCAACTCTTTCTCTTTCCTGTTAACCATTTGGGAAGGAATTTCAAGCCACACCACCCTTCCCACTTTTTAAAAAACTTAAATAATTTGCTGAAGGGAAATTGTACAAAGTGTACACAGCATTTTGATTCTGACTGGCTTCAGCCACAGGAAAAAAACAAAACCTTTGCTCATGACAAGGGTAGGAAGTAGGGCAATGCTGTTGCTCTGGCTCTGGGTCTGTTGCTCAACTGATGAGCTGAAGCCTGAACTCGATGCTTGAACAGATTTTGCAGTATCACCAAGTGCCTTGGCAGGACAGTACCTTTAGCTAATGGCCGGTACTGCCAGGCACAGTTTGGAAACGGAGGGAGAGGGAGAAAGATTAAGGCTGCCGTCCCAACCTGATGAAATTAGTGGGACCTCCCTCTGAGTTGACATTCATAGGATTGTGTGGTAGCTTGTTGGACAGGCAAGAGGGAGATGGACAGGAAGAGAGCCATGCCCAGAACAGACAAACATGGGGGAGGGAAAGGGGAAGCAACAGAGAGGCTGAGGGACTAGTTAGTGCAGTGGATTGATGTCAAAAGGAAATGAATGAGCCACATGAACATGATCAAGGAGAGCTGCTCCCCCACAGAATTAGATGGATGTTGGATGGGAAAAATTGTGCATGCTGTGAGCAGGATCTGGGGAGGGGCAGAGAGACCAAGAGAGATGAAGAGCAGGAGCAGCAGTGCGCAGAGTCACTAGCAGCAGAGATAATTTAGATTCACCTTTGCCCGCTGCATGCGGCTGCCAAGAAGTACCACGTATGTTCAGTCTGCTGCCAGCAGAGTTTTTCTGCAGGTTGGCTCTGCAGTGGAGAATGGAGGTGGGGTGGGGTGGCAGTTTTCAGGCTGCTGATCAGTTCTGCCACGGCCCTTCAGGAGGCAGGCAGAGTGGCACAGTGGCGTATTTTGTCATCCTGATAATCCACCACTTGAAGCAACAGCCACACTTTGTGGGAGAGTTGACCCTTGAAGGGATTTGAGGATACACACAGGTTATGTGGCAGAAATTTGCACAAAAACTGGGCTTGAAGCAGCAGGGCAGGTGGTGTGGTCTGTAGGCTGAGCTGTTGCCTTGTCTGAAAAAGCTAACTAGGATCAGCTTCTCGGAAGGGTGGCCAAGAGACTGTATGAGAGACTGTGAGAAGCCACTGGCAGATCTCAGCAGAGGAGTGTGGAGGAATCAGCTGGCAAAAAAAAAAAAAAAAGGATAACATCTTGAGAAGTGACATGAAGCTTGATTTGCAGCTGCCTGGCAAGAGCTTGGAGGGCTCAAGAGGCGGTAGCCAGGATGATGACTGCTCTATGAAGGGAAACATCTGGAGAAATGGAGGGTTCTGTGAGATTTTCTCAAAGAATCATATCTGGAAAAAACCTCATTGAAAAATGGGGTTTACGTTCAGTCTGCCTGTGTAAATCGCCTTGAGTCTGTGAGAAAGGTGGGATATAAATACTGTGACAAATAAATAAAGCTTCTGTATTCCATCATCTGCTGTTCCTTTGCAATTTGCTTTTCCAAAAGAATTATCTTCAATATCTGCCTTCCTGTCCTTGGAATTTCCAGGAAGATGTCAGCTTGCGCATAAAAGGCCATGCTAATGTTAGACTGGTGAAACAAGACAGGTGCTGTCAGTTCAGAAAATGGCAATAGAAGCGAAGAAACCAAGCTATTCCACTGCAGGGCAGTCATGACAGTAATACATAATGAAAACAGCTTGCAGGCCTTCCATAGTTTAATTATAGTCTGAAGCAAACCATTTCACCTTGGGAGAGTTGAAGCATCTTCGGAATTCTTTAGTTCAGGAGAGGGTGTACACTGCACAAAACACAAGTACTGTAGTACTGCTGCAGTAGGGCTGCTCATATAGGTGGGTGTATATAAATGTAGCATTTTTTCCACTCAGTCCATTTAGTACTTGAAAACTGGGATTAGATTGCTACATTAAACATCTTCAGATGCCTTAGCTCCCAAATTATATGATCAAAATGAACTGCACATATTTTACAATCACTGTCAAAGAAAATTAAAGTTAAAAAAAGAGACCATCATCATAATAAGGTTTGAATAGGTAGGCAACACAATTAATGTTTTCCCCAAGGGCAATAAGTAGTTCAATTTTGCTTCTGAGCCGAAATGAATACAGCTTTTCAAATTTCTGAATCAAACCCAAAAATTAACTTCTATGAATGAATCAAGTGAATTCATGTATCTGCCTGTACCCATTTGTTCCCAGTCTAATTTATATATTGACCTAGCTGAGCTTTATGAAGGTATCTCGGCAGTTCGATTTTCTTATCCTTTTTAGCAGAAATGAACATGAGTGAATATCTCCAGAGCAAGGTCTATAGGCCTTTGCCTTGAGGAATGGTTTTGCTCTTATGATTCATCAGCATGTACAGATATAAAATGTTGTATTTCTCTAGTAATGCCCTTTGGGTTTTTATTTATTTACTAGAAATACTTACAAGACCCCTCTCCTGTAGGTTTAATTCACTTTCAATAAGGTGTCTTATGATATATTTTACATACACATTTCTAGTGTGTTTTCAGAATATATTTCACTGAAGCAGTAGCTCAAATCTGTAGATACGTACATGTGCATGCATAAGATGTGCAGTGCTATGGTAGAGCATTTTCAAAGACGTCTCATTTAATAGCTTTGTTTTTCTTGCAGTCTAGCAAGTTTATCCATGCACGTGCAGAGTTGGAAGTGGCTCAGTACAGACTAAAGGCTCGAAATTTGATGCTTCACTATGAGTTCTTCCAGAGACTTCTTCATTTGCCTTCAGAGTACAGCTATGGAGAGTATCGAGAGCTGTACCGAGATTACGGAACACATTATGTCACAGAAGCAACCCTTGGGGGCACTTATGAATATACTTTGATCATGAATAGTGTAGAGCTGCAGAAGGCAGGTATGTGGACACATGTGGCTGCAGATGGACCAGGCAATTTTATGTAGAGGTGGCCAATGTTTTCTCTTAGGTCTTGTCTGTAGAAGTACATAGCATCATACAATATTTGTGCCAATTGATCATACTTAGTTTTGTTCGTGTTTTGTTATTTCCAAGACTTTAACAAGTGGTGTAGTCAGAGCATTCCCATTACTATTGTACATTGATGCTTGTAGCCTTTGATTTCTTTAACTTAACAGAAAAGTTATTTTGAAAAAAGTGCAAGAGGGACAACCAGTGTAACAGCCCAGTCCTATGCCCTGTGAGCACCGGTGGAATACGTGTTCTGTCAGGGGCTTGTTGCCCAAAAATGGTTATAAAGCACCTTCCAGCAGTGCCCTGAGTAGCATGTGGCTGGGGCTCTGGTCTGGGCCTTCTCAGATACATCACCGGGCCAGCATAGGCCTGCCACAGAAGGTAAGCTGGTGGGGAAGGCTGGAGGGAGTGAAGGGAGGGCAGAACAGAGGCGGGGGGGGGGGCAAAACTATGTGAGGAGAGAGTAATGGGAGTGGGGAGGCTCTAGGAGGGGGTGGATTGGGTAGTAATGGCACGCACAGGATCCTATTCCCCTTTTCAAGGCAAGCCATTGCGGAGCAGGAGGCTTGTGCAGGGATAAGGGGATTTAAATCTCCTTTCCCTGCTGAAACGTCCCAATTTGCCCGCCCCCTGTTGCATACAGTGCACCAGAGGAGGGGAAGGATAAGTAAGTGGACTATTATTAATTAGATTTAGTAACACCTGATTCTGTAACACCTAGCCTAATAATTTGGCTTGTACATCTCAATACTGTATCAACTTGCATGGAAGCGATAGGCTAGGATTTAATTATTGGGGATCAAGTGGGCTAAATTCCACCAATCTCATTAATCATTAATACCATAAGGGGCAAAGAAAGTGTTCTTGAGGGAATCTTCTGCCATGCAAGCTTGTGACTTGAGAGCAGGTAATGAGGACTTGTTATGAATCTTAGTTTCAAGAGTAGCAACTCGGATTGTCACCTATAAGTGGTCTCTTGGTGAATGGCCCCAGATTTCTCTCATGGAATTTCTCTCAAGAGAGACCTGTCAGATTTAGCCTTCAGGCCTTTTAAAGGGGTCAAAGAAAACAATTTGTTTTGGAAGGACTTTGAATTATTTTTTATCTCTGGCTGATATATCTCCTCCAACTGTTACTTTTATACAATTTATTGTATGATTATTGGTTTATTGTTTTATTTAGACTAATGTAAGACACTTTGGGGAACAGTTAAAAAAACTCGGCATATATAAATGTAAGTCATTTGTAATAACAAATACATTCAAATTTGGTTGTGGAGAAATTCAGTGTGATATAGGATTATATCATGGTACCACGTCATTTGTTTGCTTAATGCATCATATGGAATATTTGTTCTTTTTTATTTATTGGTTATGTGTGATACATAATGCTTGTGTGCATCTCTGAAGATTATGACCTTTTAGAGCAGGGGTGTCAAATATAAGGCCAGAGGGGCCAAATCCGGTTCCTGGAAGCTATTTATCTGGCCCCTATAATTGGACCCTCTCAGCATAATAATTGAGCTCTCTCATATCTTAAAAATATGATTTGCATTTCCTTTTCTGTCATTTGCAGCTAATGAGTTTCTATGTGAGAACAAAGTGCTTATTTCTGGCCATCATCTGCTTAATGACATCACTTCCTTCTTAATGATGTCACTTTCAGCCCTCAGCAGGCACCATGAATGCTAACTTCGGCCCTCTGTATGAAATGAGTTTGACACCCCTGATTTAGAGTATTTTACAATGATGTAAAATAACTTATAAGTACTTCCCTTGAACAATTAAGGGCGCATTCCTAACCCATTATGTCAGTGCTTTCCAGCACTGACATAAGGGCAATGCAGCTCTGAGGTAAGGGGACAAACATTCCCTGACTTTGAGGAGGCCTCCGTAAGTGACACCCAACTGCAGGATGCAGCACACGTTCCATTGGCACTGCTATGCCATTGCTGGAAAGCACTGACATAAGGGGTTAGGATTGCACCCTAAGTGGTTAAATTAGTTGAGAAACTCTGAAGCCAACTGTGGGTTCTCCTGTGGGTTCTAGCACTGCATCCATTTCCTTTTTGTAAGCATTCAGGACTCTAAGCAGCGGTAAATAATTTACTGGGGTGACTCCCCTATGTGACATTGCTCTTATGGTTTGATGGATGGTGCTTTCACAAAGGCGGGTGTTTGTTGTGTAAAACAAAGAGAGCTCTGGGCTGTTAATCAATAGATTCAGTCTCTTGTTTACCCATTGGCAACTGTCTGCAGAAGTTCTTACTGGACTCCTCTGTTCAACACACAGAGGGAGATGCTTCTGAGCTCTCATGTACAAAGTGATTCCAACTGTGCTCCATTATGGGGTGACTGAATTTATTTATTTTTTGTCATGAGGTTTTGCTTTGGAGGGTCCCCAACCTTTGTCAAGATTTTTCAGAGTGTACGGGAGCTGATGTTTGGTAGGGAGCTGAAAAGCTTCTGTATATGCACAGAACACAATGCACAGTATTTGGTTTCTTGTTCATTTAGACCAGGGGTCTCGAAACATTTTGGCCAGAGGGCCACATCTAATATCTGGAGTGGTGTGGAGGGCCAGAAAAAATTTTTAAATATAAAATTTAAATAAATAAATAAGAGATGGAACATAGATGAGTGAATAAATGAATGAATGGGCTCATTTATTCAACCTCTCTGGCCATCAGAAGACCCTCCAGACACAATCAGAGCACAGTTCTGGTCATGTTCAGTAGAATGTGCCAGAGGCTTTCAGGAGACAAGAGACTGGCCGCAGGCCGGAAACAGGCTTGCTGTGGGCCACATCTGGCCTCTGGGCCGGGGTTTGGAGACCCCTGATTTAGACCATGAAGATAAGGCATGTTTGTTTAGAAGTTTAAGGAAAACATTTTAAATTCTGGATTTTTAAACTATCATTCAGGAATGTTTGAGAAATCATTTCATCTCACCTCAATCTGTATTCATTTTTGTAAGCCAAGACAGAATAGCGTCTTTTGAATCCTTAGAGAGGAGTGGGTAAATAACTATGGATAGTATTCTACCCATATTAATTGCTCATTTGTTCTAGTGTTCATATAAATTACATTACCAGTATTAGTGAGACATTATTATTCCATTAGAAAAACAATACTGGTATTCCTAAAGTCTTTCTCTGAGAAAGAAAAAGGATGCTTCTAGCTATTTTCTGGGATGACGCAATGCATAGAATTAAATCCAAGTGTAGTTTCATAAGTCATGCAGTATATCCTTGCAACAGCTATAATTAACGGGTATAAGGAATGTATAATATTTTTGTTCTGTGCTTTGTTTTGAAAATATTTTAGAAATAATAAAGATGAAGATGATCCAACCAAAATGTATCACTTTTAACAGAGCAATCCTAGGCATGTCAGATATGAGTCCCATTGTGTTCAATGGGATTTATTTCCAGGAAAGTATGTATAGAATTCCAACCTAACAGCCCAATCCTATTCTCCACCACTACATAGCATACAGCTGAGCCAATGGTGTACATGCTGCATGCTATTAGGGGGACGGGACCAGACGGCCCAAGAGAGGTAAGTGAAAAACTTTTTTACTTACTTCTCAGTAGGCTGCCTGGCCTTCAATGGGTCTCCTTGGATCCACACAACCTACATAGCTGGCCTAAGTCTGAGGAGAGGAAACTGGCATGTCAGGGAGGAAAAGAGATCATATCCCATGCAGGTTGCTGCTACTGGGATCCTCCCCACCCCGAACCTCCTCCAAACTGCCCGTGAACTATCCACACTACTGACCTACCTGCTCCATTGCAGCATCCTGCCAATTTTGGCACACTCAGCAAACCACTGCCTGTTTCCTCCAGCAGCTCCATTGCACATAATGTTTGTACTATTGCTAGACCTTTTACAACAGTGGATCAGAAGATCCACTTTCATGTCAGACCCATAGGATTGGGCCGTCAGTCAACTTTATTTCAATGTGTGCGTTAAGTATATCTCTCCAGTTGAAACCAAAGGAATTTTCAAAGGAATTAACTTTGGCAGACCATGCCCAGTTGTCCTATTTAGGACAGTGGCGTAGTTAATGATTGTATAGCTCGGCACTGAGTTCAAAATGTTGCCCCAGAAGTGATGTCACACCTGGGCTTTTAAAAAAGTGAAAATGAGGAAAAGTCCGTCTCTTCCCCCCAGCAGCTCACCATCCACTTGCTCTACCACCTCCCCCAGGCTCCCCCCATAATAATAATAATAATAATCATCATCATCATCATCATCATCAAGGTATTTCTATACCGCCTTTCTTGGTCTTTATTCAAGACTTTATTCAAGGCGGTTTACATAGGCAGGCTATTTAAATCCCCATAGGGATTTTTACAATTGAAAGAAGGTTCTATCTTTCAAGAACCACAACATTCAGGTGTTTCTTTCTGATCTGGTTTCACATCCTGGCCTCCATCCTCCCACGCTCAGAGCAGATGGAATAGCTCGGCTCAGCTTGTCAGCTGCTTCAAGGTTGCACGGTGCCGGTGGCCTCGAACTGGCGACCTTGTAGATGTTATCTTCAGGCAAATGGAGGCTCTACCCTCTAGACCAGACCTCCTGCCCTATATATTAAAGTATATTAATACTTTATTGGTTCCCTGCTGTATCATAATAACACCTAACTGTCTTTTGGAACGATCAGTCTCATTGTTCAGTTTTGAGGAAGAAAATCCCATTTTTGTTACACAATGCAGTTGTTTTTTATTTTCTGGTTATTTGGCTATAACTTTTGATAGACTAGAGATATTTTGTTGCTGTATGTTTTGTTACATTATATTCTACATTGAATTGAATGGCATATGATAGTATTATTCAAAAATACCAAAGTTTTCACAATTTTGGCCAGTGTCAACTAGTGTCAAGCTCAGCTGATTGCCCCATAAAGCTTGTTGCCTGGTGCAATTGCTATCCCCTGAATCCCTTTAGCTTTGCCACTGATTTAGGAGCAATACTGAAGTGTTATTAAAGTTCACAAATATGGTTGTGGATACATAGCTGAAGTGATTATCCTCCTATCAAAGAACATGTAGTCAACACAAATTAGGGCCAAACTAGGCAAGCTATTGGAGATCCAATTACTAATTTCCTGTACATTTTAATTTCTTGTAGAAGTAAACTTGCATGGGGGAGGGTATTGGACCAAGAGTATAATCCTTTCACCCAGCACAATTTTGCTTAAATGAATGTGGGATCCCAAGCTGCTATTTGCCACATATGTGTTCACTAATTAGGCAAACAGCAGAAGCTCAGTAAAGGATCACAGCTCGATTGGATATGCATGCTATCATGTACTCCACATGATTGCTACAGTATTGCTATATTCAGGTCCAACCTTGTTATGCATGGATTTTTTATACATGGATTTGACTCAACATGAATGGCCACGACAAATGAGGAGGAATGTGCTGATCCCTGGAGAAGGGGGAAAAATCCATCCCTTTAAATTTAAAAAACTGCTTTTTCCTGTTGTAGAGATACAGTCATGCAAGTGATTACAGGTATAACCTAATTATCCACGGATTTTTCACCCAGGGGAAAAATCCATAGATTTTTCTATCTCGATGAGAAATACCTTTTAAATTAAAGGAAAACAGTCATTTAACAATAATCTTGTTAAAGAAGAGAGGGCAGCCAGCTGACAATCCATCAATCATTCTCTTTCCAAGCTTCACTCCTCCCTTCCCCCTGATCATGTGAAAGAAGGCTAAATGGTAGTGATTATCACCTCTTCCATTCTTTTCCCCTCACTACAGCTCATGGTGAAGGGAGGGATTGCTGCCTCCTAGTGAAGTCTAACCACTTGGAGAGAGACTGATTGCCTCTGTATGCATTTCAAAAGGTCAGCAAGGCTGTTTTTAAATCACCAGAGCAAAGGGACTTTGTTTTCTAAATTGATTTGCTTTAGTGTGTTTTTTTGCCATCCACGTGAGTTCTGGGAACAGAACCCTCGCAAATTATGAGGCTCGACCTGCACTCTAGGAATAAATGATTATACTTGCTCAAAGTGAAAAACAGTCATGTTGCAACTTAATGTGTATCCCTATCTGCGTGTCTCTAGTCACATGTGGGTCGATCTTGCCCAGTCCTTGCCATCTTGCAAGATTTGGGCCCGAGTTATAATAATAATAATAATATACAGTATTTATATACCGCCTTTCTTGGTCTTTATTCAAGACTTTATTCAAGGCGGTTTACACAGGCAGGCTTATTAAATCCACGCAGGGATTTTTACAAATTGAAAGAAGGTTCTCTCTTTCAAGAACCACCACATTCAAGATGTTACACTCCGATCTGGTTTAACATTCTGGCCTCCATCCTCCCACGCTCCGAGCAGATGGAACAGCTCAGCTGCAGCTTGCCAGCTGCTTCAAGGTCGCACGGTGCCGGTGGCCTCGAACTGGCGACCTTGTGGATGTTAATCTTCAGGCAAATGGAGGCTCTACCCTCTAGACCAGACCTCCTGCCCAGTTCAAGGCATTTGAACTGCCCAGTTCAAGGCATTTGAGCAGACCTCCTGCTGAGTTCAAGGCATTTGGTTAGTGCCTGCTATTTTAGGTGTGGAGCCTGGCAGAATGAGAGTTGGTTTTGTGGACTGCAAGGCTTTTGACTCCATGTTTTCCTCCTTTGCACAGTCTGGAACAAGCTGGTTGCCTTCAGAGCTGGATAGTTCTTTTTGCTTTCTGGTTTATTGGCCCTTAACAGGCAGTTTTTTTTCACCCACCCCAGAGTGCACTTGGGTTTTTCTGCATTTGGCATAATTAGTGTGGGCCAGGGCATGGGTTCATCAGCCTGCCACTGCTTCCACAAGGCTTCCCACACACCATCATTAGCAAGCCACTTGCTGTTGGAGCAGCTTGCATGAAGGTGGTCAAGGCCTTATTCTGACAGATTGTGAGAGCTGTCAGCATAAGGTCACCATAGGATTGGGCTGTAAATGACTTGAACATCAGGGCATGAATCAGAAGAGGTTCTACTTGAACAGAAAACTCTTCTGTCCAGCGCGACCAGATACAATGGAGAACAGAGTGCCTATACCTTTAACCACTGTTGAGAAGAGGACATTTTGGCAGGTGCAGTTCAACATGGAAGGGTTTAAAAAGCTACGCCTGCCAAAACCCCCTCTTCTATACATTGATTAAAAGTATAGGCTCTTTGTCCTCCATTGTACCTGGTCACCCTGCTTCTGTCAATTCAGGAGAGTTGCTGATTTTCTTTCTGACTTGCAGCCATCACAAACTGGCTCTATAGGATCATGCGACACTCCAGAACAGTCTTGGTGAGGGGTGGGGGAAACTACAGGTAGGAAAATCGGCATCCGCCATACAAGTAGTCGTGCCTTCTGCTCAACCAGTGGAAACTTGAATCCAAGTCTATATTCTCCTTTAATAAATATTTTGTTTTCTTTTTAAAGGTTACTCCTTAGAAGATGTGAGATCCTGTACAGATAAAGGAGTTAAAGTTGGTGCAAATATTTATTTTGTTTATCTGAAGGCAGGAATGACAACTTCAGATTGCGATGCCATCTTAAAAGAAATTGGAGGTAGGCATACAATACTCACGCATGGATTTGTTTCATACATAGACAAAACACCAGTTTGGAACCTTCACTAAAGTTGATTTAAACATTAGAGAAAGTAAATTGTCAATAAAATATTGACTTTGGAGATTGTAGTTGTGGGCAATGTAATGTGATTTTGAACGACACCAATTTAACCTTCGTTTTCATATTTTGTAAGTCTCTTTGGGTGCCCATTTGAGAGAAAAGCAGGAAATATATCAAATGATAATGATATTTCGCACAATCAGACAGGTGTTATCAACTGGTTTGTTTTATCCAGACATTGAGGACGTGGCATGCCTGATTTTATCCTGTTTTACTGTTATGAATATCATCACAAGATGTAAGCTGTTCCCAGTAAAACTCCTTTCTTGTAGTTGATTGATTTCTGTGGCCCCTATGCTGTTCAGACACTCTTCAAAGTGTTTTGGAATTGCACCGATGGTCATCATCATTGTTGTCATTTTTGTTGATGTTGATATGCAGGGAAACCTGCAGGAAGTTAACTCTTTTCCAGTGCTGCTCAATGCATATCAAGAAGCACTGCACAGATTTTTGTGGTTCTACACAGTTTTATGTTTTCTGAATCTTATAATTTTTAGAAGGGATCTATTAACAATTATCTTGTCATATGTCTCTGGTTTCACACAATCAGAGTAATGACAAGGTTCACTGAGAAGGGATCTATTATTTCATTATTCTGTAAGTGACGGTGGGGGGGGTAGATCTTCCTTTATGAAGTGATTCTAAAAATAACACAGTCAAAAGGTTCCTCCTTTTTGCTGGGCAAGTGGGACCTTCTCTGTTCTTTACAGCACCTCAGGACACAATCCTAACCCCTTATGTCAGTGTTTTCCAGCACTGGCATAAGGGCAATGCAGCTATGAGGGAAGGGAACAAACATTCCCTTACTTTGAGAAGGCCTCCGTGAGTGACACCCAACTGCAGGATGCAGCACACAGCCCATTGGCACTGCTATGCCAGTGCTGGAAAGCACTGACATAAGGGGTTAGGATTGCAACCTCAGTATTAAATAAGCATATACTAAAAGTAGTAACATTAAGGCTACAATTCTGTCTGCACTTACCTGGGACTATTGACTGTAATAAGACTTCTGAGTAGACATGCATAGAATTGGGCTATAAGAGTACTAATATTTATTACGAAAACTCTTACCGGTATATCATGCCTTTGCATTGGACATCTTTCAAGGCAAATAAGATTTGTTAAAATCAATCAATACAACCATGACTTAAGAGAAAATAATGCAGCCATTGCTACCACTTTGGAATTTGTTACTGATTCACTAACAATGGGTTCATACACATATGGGCTCATTTGATAACTGCAGAATCAATTGAGAACCTGCAAGCATACCTTGGCTATCACACATTATGATATAACACCACAGAGAAATGTTAATATTGCTTCCCAGCACTCAAATACAATGCTTTTCATTGGAGTCAGTTTACACATTCTGCCAGTCATCCCTTGTACAGTAATTAAACATAGCAAATCAAGGGATCCATATCCATTCGTGTCCCTGGGCAGTTACTACAATTCTGTGTATGTGTCTGAGGATACAATGATTAACGTAGTGGTTGGGAATACACCACCACCTGAGCGCACTTAAAAGCTGTGTATTGAACATTATATTTCTATAGGGGCTTTACATGTTTAGGCTCAAATTACACAAGCTATATATTCCAATTACTCATTCTACAAATTGCATGTTCTGAGCCTTTGCACAATGGGGTCAATGTGCATAGGCTCATTTGCAAGTATGACATCTAGTACATGGCAACTGACTGTGCTGATGGGGTCAGGCCATTTATGATTTCCTCACACATACAACAATAACTGCTGCACAGGGTTTTTGAATTATTCCTCCAAGACGTGCAGCTGAATACATAAACTGACTTCATGGAGGGTGCAATCCTATGCATGTCTACTCAGAAGAGTAGACATGTACAGAATTCTGAGTAGTAAGTCTCATTGTTTTCTATGGGACTCACTCCCAGTCTGAAAAACATTGCATTTGAGATTATATGAACGTTGGTTCTGTTGGTCGGTTGTGTTTGGACTGTGGGGGTCCATCCATTCATGCAAGTCATTGTTTTACATCATCAAAGGGTAAATGTGAACCTGAACAAAGACATAGAAAGTCTAAATTGATGTCTTGGTAATCTCTTCATAGATACCACATCTAACAAGAAATTTGTGGAGGACTTTGTAGCCATGGTTCGTGGAGGTGCAAGTGAACATATTACAACCCTTGCTTACAAAGATCTGCCAACTGCGGAACTGATGCAAGAGTGGGGAGATGCTGTTCAGTACAACCCTGAAATCATCCGAATGAAGGTTGTATAAAGTGACGACTTTGTACAAAGTTGTATCAGTGCAATGCAATTGTAGTTTTGTACATAAAGCTGGTGAATTGCATACATTTCTGAAAATGGATTTCAAAATTTTTAGATTAGATTTGGATATAAAACTTTGATGAAATCAAGATGAAAGAATAGTTCCTTGATTACTGAATGAAATCCAGAAGATACAATATGTTAAATCTGTCACCAGTTGTTTCAACATTAGTTCTTCAAGGATTAGCCCCAAATTAGCCCCCATTTATGAAGGTGAACCTCCTGCCTTGAATATCATTATAAACCTCACTTTAAAATTTGTTGAAATAAGCCAGGTCACCAGGTGCATTTCAAATGAATGCACCTTTTGATGATTGCATTAAATGTCATGGTTGAACAGTACAGTTTTCATTGGTGCCTATTAACAAATAAAAAGGAATGAACTTTTTTTCCTTTTCTTTTTAAGGAAGCAATTTTAGATCATTTTTATTTAGCAGAACTCTATGTGTAAGTGGGTTGTACCATCGGTAATTCACATTATTCAAATTTTCATTATGTGAAACTCAAAGCACTTAACCCATCCATGATGCTAGAAATATATTTGATGGCATTTGAAACATGACCATTATAAACTAGCTTTCCATCAAATTATTTATGTTTTGTCAGTATGCTGCATCCCAAGGATGTTACAACATTCCATGGGGAGGCCACGAAGGCCATGCGACTTAATTTGCTCCATGTTTGTGCAATTGGAGAACGTAGGCAGAGGCAATTGTGGATATTTGCATCTTCCCAATATGGGAATATTCCTAGTTGGGGCAAAGTGGGGAAGACTTTTAGAAAGTAATGCAGTTCCCAAGGAATCATGTCACTCAATAGTCAGTGTCTAGCAAGAGTTCTTTTGCCTAGGCAGAAACAGCTGTCCCAACTCTAACTGCTTGGCAACACAACTTAGCCTCTTAGAAGAAGAGAACAAGGAAACCAAAGGGCTTCACAGGTTTTGTCTCTCATGAGACAAACAACTGAGATCATAAAGTCACCTTGAAAAAGTATCTATCCACACCCAAGAAATCAAGTAATGAAAATGTAGCTTGACTTTCCTGATTCATCCAATGTTTCAGATTCAAGGAGGGAATGAGTTGCACTCTCACCACTTTGCTATGGATACTCTGTACATAAACAGACGCCATACACAAAAGGAAATCATCAAGGTCATGGCTTCACCAGATATTGAGAGTCATATCCAATATGGTGACTGACATGCCATTTTTTTTTCTTTTTTGCTAGTTTTTTTTGTGTCAGGGTTGTGTAGGAAAGAGAAGATGAGACAATGTGTGCTGTTCCAATATAGCTTGTTTGTATGAATAATTATTCTATTTCCACTGACCTTATCATAGAAACCAACTCTCCATCTACCACCCATCAAAATTATGTTATTTCCATCACTGTTGCCTAGAGAAAGCTTCTGCTTCCCACCAATCTACCATAATATCATTTCCGTCACCATTCTTTGGGGTGGAGATGCTTCCTACATTTCCAGATTTGTGATGAAATTCTGAAGTAGGAAGCATGGAAACCTATGAAGACAATGCCCCTTGCTCCAAAACATAAATACTAACCACAAGCATATGGTCTGACCAGTCCTGACTGAGAGATATTGGTGTAGTTTTGTATGGAGTACTGTAGGTTACACAGTATTCTCTTTTCCTTCCTGCTGTAGGTAGAGCCCCTTTATGAATTAGTGACTACAACCACCTTTGCAAATGCAAATACATTGAAAGAGAACATGAGGCGTGCCTTGGAAGAATTTCAAGGGGAAACAAGTACTTGCCATTGTGCCCCGTGCCAGGGCAATGGAACTCCCTTTTTGAAGGGTAAGATCTGATCAGAGCCAGTGTGGTACGGTGGTTCCAGTGTTGATCTAGGACCAGGGAGACCATCCTTACTTAGCCTTGAAGGTTATTAAATGCCCTTGCCTTGGACCAGTCAGTCTCTCACCATGGGCAGAGCAATCCATCACCACCCCCAAGCTGACGCAAGTCCATTGCGCTGTTTCCCAAGTCACGAGCATGCTGTAAAGCATGTTCATGGCTACTCAGGAGAAGACTAGGCCAATGCAAGGATGTGCACTGGCTTAGCAGAGCTGGGCCTGCACTGAGAGAGGGTAAGTTTTTGCACAGGGGGCTGGAGAGGATGGTGGGAGGATGGTTCAGAGGCGGGAAGGAGGGTTTAGGGCAGGGGGAGGGAGACCCAGGAGGTGGATTGGAACTGGGAGGAGGTAGGACTGTCCACAGCAGCGCAGGCCAGATCCTAACCACCATCTCCAGCCTGAGCAGCATTTCATGGGTCTCTCGATTTGCACTCACGAAATTGGCTAGATTCAATGGAGGTCAGTTGGCCTTCCTACTCCAGTTCAAGTTAGGATTGAGCCCTAAATGCCCTTGCCTTGAGCCAATCACTTTCTCACCCCACAAGAATGTGATGATCCACAATTCACTCTGAGCAATTTGGAGGAAGGGTGAGATAAATAAGAAGAGGAAGAGGAGGTTGTGTTTAAGTATTATATAATAATAATAATCTTGCATTGCATCTGTGATCAGGAGACTGTGAATTTTACCCTAATTTTCTTCATTAGTTTTTCCTATTATTTGTATTAAATTATGAAGAAAAAGAAAATAGCAAGATGATATCTTCATTTAAATGTCACTATTGTTTCGTGGGCAGTGCGGCAAGATAAGGGACTACACCACTTTGGCAAGCAGAATGTAATCTTAATCATTTACATTTAAGAAGGCTTTCCCAACTCAATTATGCATAAAACACAAAGTTGCAATCTGCTTAAAATCTCTTTCGGAAATAGCTTTGCCGGGCTTAGTGAGCAGACTAGCTCTCTGGCCATTAATTAGTGTTTCTCCCAGCTCTTGGAAGATGAAATACCATCTGCAGCTGCTAAAGATTGTTATCATTATCATCACCAGAGATTCTGCATTGGACACGTTCTCCTGTTCCCCTTTTGGGCTGCTCTCATTTTCAAGGCCCATGAATAGGAAAAAAAAATAATCTGTAAATGCACTCAAATGTGTAGTTCGAGCATAGGATGATGCCATTGACATGCTCAGGCCGTTAGTTTGCCACGCTTGGTATTATTATTTACTGTTGGTATCAGCAGCAACTCAAGGTCTCAGATAGAGATCCTTTCCCAGCTCTGCTGCCCAACGTCCTTTTTGAGCTGTGGACAGCATTTATAGAGCTGGAATTGCTTTCTGTCCCACGACAGGAGGGCATTCTGCTTTCTTCAAGAATCCTGAAATATATATTCAGCTATGTCTTATGGTTTGTACATGTTTAAAATGGGTTCAGAGCTACTGCTGACTCTACCACCCCCTGTGCTTTCCAGGGACTCGCTGTGAATGTTTATGTCCCCTTGGACATCGGGGCACTGCCTGTGAGATCACCCTAAGAACAGGTGAGAGTGATTAGAAAAATACTTTATTTTAAAAAAGGAAACACAACCCAGAGAAAATGACCTCAGAAAGCCTGCAGTTAATCCAATCTTCCTCTGTTCTACATCTCAAAAGCTCTGTCAAAGCAAATTCTACAACATGCACTTGTGTTGGGGGGGAGGGGCTGGTGGGTTTTTTTTTGGTGTTGATTGTATCCTACAGTGAAATAGTGAAAAAGTGAAAAGAGAGGCAGATCTGTTGAGATCAAAATACATTGCTTAAAGCATTGTGGAACACCATGTTACAGAAACAAAGGTGACAGTCTTGAAAATGAAGGTTATAGTTAAGTCCAGAGGCACTTCTAAATCAAATTAAGTCCTTTTTTTTGGACCTGATTTATTAAGGCTCTATTCACAGAATCATTTTTTGAAGTGAACTGAAATCACCATGACATAACCCAGGCTAACACACATTTTGCAAGTGAGACCTATTCCTGGGTGCTGATTCAAAAAAAGGCATCAGTTTTGCTCTATTACATCTAGTTTCAGAGATACAGCATAGTGAATAGTTCAAGCAGTTTCCTTATGAGGAAGAAGCTGCTAGAATGATTCAGTAATGAGGATATGCCATATCTCTAAAACTAGACATGATAGGGCAAAACGGATGCTTTTTTTTGAATCAGCACCCCAAATTCATATAAAACCACCATAAATTTTGAATTACACAGGCCTGCAATTTCTTAGTCTTGTGTAATTTCTATAGTCCACTTTCATGTGATGGAATGACTTTGAGAAGGCACTTTTACACAGTAGCCTCTCAGTTGCCCCATCCTGAAACAAGTTTTAAGACCTTCAAAAAGTTGAGGGAATCTGCCCTATTTGCCATGTTAATGAAATGCCTTTTAGACTCTGGTTTAGTTATCAACCTTCAATGTTTGGCACACATTCAGTTATGAAGGTCACTTGGGTGGAACTCATGTAAGAATGAGGAAAGAGGTACAGGAGAACTAATGGAGGTCATATCGACTAGAATTCGGGCCATTCGGGTCATTATTGGGCCACTGATAATCTGTTAAGGTTCATTCGTATTATTTCTGGTAATCTTGGTTTTATTTCTCATAATTCTAGATGTTGCCATAGATGGGAAGTGGAGTTGCTGGACCAGCTGGTCTGCTCATTCTGGAGGACAACAGACAAGAAGGCGGGAATGTAACAATCCCAGTCCCCAAAACGGTGGCCAGCCATGTTTAGGGCTAAATACTGAAACCGTTTAGCAAAACATTTTGAAAAACTTTTTGCAAGAGGTACTGTATATGGACGTTTTCAGAATTATATTTTACCAGTCGTAGAATTTTGCTCACTAATTCTTAAACCAATTTCCCAAAGCTGTTGAGATGATTATCCATTGCTATGATCTGATCCAGAAACCTGTCTCAGGCATGGAGGCTGTGATATAAGTATGGAGCTCTTCCACTTTTCCTGTTCTGTTCAAATGGATGGAAGGGATTAAGTTCCCTCTTGCATCACTTTGCATGAATGTTGCTGCTGCTCTTCCCTCTATGCCAGTGGCTCCCAAACTCCTACAGGGGAGTTGGGAACTACGTAAGTATTTGTGTGGTCAGGGAGGGAAGTGGGGAGCAAAAGCGCCACAGTGATTACAGTGCTGCTGCTGCCAAGGGGCTTTTTTTTTTTTTTTTTTTTTTAACCTTGGGCTGACCTCCTGCAGGGTCCTGGTGGTTTGCAGCCTCCTCGGATGTCCTCTGAGGCTTCTGTAAACAAACCTTGTCTCCAATCAGCAGCTAACCTGAGAGGACATCGGAGGAGGCTGCAAGCTTGCAGGACCCTACAGGAGGTCAGCTCTGCTCCCTAGGTAAGAAATAAGTCCCTTGTTCGCCGCAGTGCTGCTATCTCTGCAGCTCCATTGCTCCCTGCCTCCCATTGGAGCAGGGCCACTCACCCTAAAGGGGAATGCCCTGCTTCTGGTTCCCCTGGTGGGTTGCGCCCCACCAGTTTGGGAACCACTACTCTATGCAAGAACACTATGGGTGCATCTGACTGAACACTACCCTTTGGATAAGAATGCAGATTTAATAGAAAGTATGACACAGGTAGTATATAAATTCAGTATAACAAATATAAATTTAAATATCTGTCACTGATACTATTCGGCATACTTACAGACGCACGTGTGATATTAAAGGTGCTCCTCTGCCACTCTAATGTTAGGAAATGTCTACTTTTTCAAGACAGTTAAAGCAAAATCCAGTTTATTATTGGGCTGTTCTGTGAAGTTGCTGAATGTTAATGTGCTGTTTTCTGTGAATGTCTGAAACTGTACTTTTTCTAATAGACACTGGAGGGTGCCTCACCCTGCTGAGATGCATGGGACAAATGAAACCTTAAATCTCAGTCAGAACAGCTTCATAAAATATGAAACTCAAAACCAATGTGGTGGTATGCCCAGGTTCCCATTTATTGCATTGAACAAAAATGGTTTAACCAATTGGATCTTGCCTTGAAGGGGGAAATCTGAATTGGGAAGAATTTCAATTCAAGAATATGCTCGTGACATCCAGCAATTTCAAAGCTGTGTAATAATGATATGCTTATTCATTGGATGATTTTCCCCTGCATATTACTCTGTCAAAGAAATGCACTCTCAAGCATCTTGAAACTTAATATAAAAAATGAAATAAAATAAATTTAATTCCTATAGTTCTTGAGCAATTATCTGTGAGGTGGAGTGCAATGGTCGTACATGGAAAACAGGCAATGTTTCAGGATGAGAAGCTGCCATGGAGAATGTGGTTTCTATTATGAACTTTGAATAAAAGAGGGCATACTTGCAGGTCCAGATTTTTCATGGAACTTCACCAAGTTTCACAGGTTTGTGATTTGGACTCTGCTCAAGCACATACCTATTTCCTTAAATGATGCCTACAAAAGTTTAAGTTGTGCGCAGGAATTTTCCATTGCATTCATGATGTATTTCCTGACACACAAAATAACATAGGGTCATGTGCACTTTTTATATGCATTGGAGATCCAGGATTATGTTACTTACATTTTCCCTCTAGTTGCTGTCCTAAGAGGTCACTGGGGTATTTACATGTTAGCTGTAGTTCTTCCTCCAACATAATTCAGAACTACAAGCATTTTATTCAGAACTACAAGCAATATCAAAAATAATTGCCATTAATTATGCATCATTGTGAGATTCATGCCCCTATTCTATCCCCCGCCACCCTACATGATGCAGCCACACTGCCAGAGCGTAAGTGGCATGCTATGGTGGAATAGGAAAAGCAGAAGGCCAAGGAGTGGTAAGGAAAAAAAATCAGTGTTGGGACCACTGCATCCTAGACAACTGTGTCCCGATCAAACGCATCCCAGTATTGGATATCTGCATCTGTTCTTTTTGTGTCATGAACATTTGCTTTCCAGTCAATGGGCATGTTGAGCAGCGAAAATGGGGATAGGATCTAGCATGTGCTAGTGCCACTGAGATCCACCACCTCTCACCGTTGAAATGCACTCTGTTCACCTCACTCCCTGCCCTGTTCCTCCTTCAATTCTCCCCCTCCAGTCCATGAACCCCCAACACCCATCCACGAACCACCAATCTTACCTGCTCCAGCACCATGTCCGGGTGCTGCTCTGGCCATTTGTGCTGGTGGTCCTATAGTGCGCAACAGCACAACACTGTAAGAGGACTTACGGTGGTAGATTGTAAGACCTACTGCCATAATCCTTTGATAAGGTTGGGTTGCCTGTTTTTTGTTAAAAGCTGGGATTCTTGGAACTTTTCATGAAGCTACAATAAAATACTTGTGGAAGGGTAGGTTTATAGTTTATTAGCCACAAGCAACCAACCTAAACAGTGGCTAGATATGGGAATCTACTGTAAAGCCTCTTCCTAGTGTTCCGCGGAGAACATGTAGAAATTGCTCATGTGTATAAATGCTGGAAAGAGGCTAATGTGTGAACCAGCCCTTAGAACTTGTGAGTTTTTAATGTTTAAGAGGACAAGAAATTGTTAGCTGTACAGGGCTTTTCAGTGATCAAGATGGTCAGCAGAGATCCTCAGTAGGCTCTTTCTAATCCATTCAGTCATCATTACATAACGCTTGTCGGGTTTTTTTAAAGGGTACTCATGCTCACTGACATTTAAACAATGGAACATGCATTTGGTTTTAGTTCTTAGTTACTGACTAGTTCTTTGTGACAGCCCTAAGAACAGGAAAATCTGTTGCTAATATAAGGACAACCTGATCTAACAGTGGGTTATAACAAGTGTCATCCAATGCCTTTCTTTTCAGAGTGCTCTGATTTGCAACACAGCAGTGCTTCTGAGCTTCTGTGGGCCAAAACTAAATTCCTTACACCACTGATGACTTTAAATGAAACAGCAAGATTGATTATGGGATATCCTACCAAAATACAAAAAGTGTATTATCTAGCAGGCTTTCCCCCTGCTTTTCGTAGGGAAAGTGTGGCACAGAAAGACTGGTTAAAGTGACATCCTTAGAAACACATCCTGTATATGGCCATCAACTTCCATGGTCAAGATTGAGATGGAGGAATAGTTTCCTTCGGACTGCAGCCCCCCCCTCCCAACAACCAGCTACCACAGACTGTTATGGAATTATGGAAAGCAAGTAAGGAACTGCCAAGTGAATGGGCACAAACATATGGCTGCCCACCATCTGGCCAAGAACAACCTTGGCCTATATGGAAATCTTTACAGATTGTGTGCTGTAACGGAATGCACCGGATCCCTCAAGGAGATAGGGTGTGGTGTCAACAGTGGCCCCTTGCTCTGGCAGGCAAGCACTAGGGCCTTAGATTGCAGTGCGTGTGCTGCACAGCTTCAGTCACTAGAGGCAACCAGGTCATTAAGGGATAAAAGCAGCACCTGTTGAAGGGAGAGTGGGGTGGGTAGTAGGACTGATAGATGGATGGATTAATGGACTGAGGAACTAATGGCTGATGGACTGCAGGACCTGCTGATGGACTAACTGACTAATGGACCAATTAATGAATGGACTTCTGCAGGAGACACTGGAGATTAGTGTGTGGCTGCCATGCCCAAGACCTGCTGAGGACCAAGGTGTTGCTGTGATGGCTGGAGAAGCTGCTGGCAGGAGAGGAGAAGAAGGAGGACCTCTGCAGGTTGAACAGGCGAGCTACCCTGCTGATGGGGTTCAGCAGTGCTGCAGTGCAGAATGCAGGCCATTGCTGGGGAACGAAGGGGAACTAAAGTGGGCCTAAGTTATCTAAGTGAACCTTGGAACAAGAATCTGCAAAACACATGCTGGGGCAGGAAGATCAAAGGATAATTTGAGGAAATGGGGTTTCCCCTTAGAAGACACTCTGTGTGAATGTGGAGAAGAACAAACCACTTTACATATGTGACAGTATATATGGTACCCTTCAATATATATGGAGGAAGATCTTATGTTGGCAAGTGGCTCGGTATTAGGCAAACGATATCTAGTTTTAACCTTTTTATGTATATTGCTATTTTATATGTATAGAATTTCATTTCTGTAGGTGCTTCTGACACAAATAAAGAAGACCACTGATTTTCCATAATGCCAACAAATCAGCCTGGGGAATTGTGCTATCAAATCCATCCAGCAACATAAGAATTGTCTGCATCATCTGATGTTAACCTTGTATAATGAATGCTAAGCAGACCCTGCTCAGCATTTACATTCTCAGGCTGATTCAAATTGGCAGCCTCCATCTTTCACTTCTGTCCTTTGTGTTTGTTTTCATTGTGGAAGTGAGCAGAAAATAGATGACTGTCATCGTTTTGGGTTTGTAGGCAACTCAATCCTAACAATGGAAAAGTCACGAAGGGCTTAAGTGAAATTAGTGGCACTCTTTTTGATGACAATGCTTCCTTTGTCTTTTTCACCAACAGTGCTTCTGTCTCTGTGCAAATGGGTGCTGCGTCAAGGGCATTATGGGTAAAAAAAAAAGTGGTGACCATCAGCATAAATGCTGATTTGGTTACTGCAGCCAACATGGTAAGCACCCTCACACGTTAGGGACATTTATCCACATGGGAGGGAGTCCACTTTGCCACAGATCCTCTCAAACCTGGAGCTAGGCCTGACTGGCTCTTTACGCCCTTCCTCCCCTCCCATGGACACTATGCCACACTTTCAGAACCACAGGACAGTGAGTAAGACAAAAGATTAACCATAGTCTATTGGTCCAAAGAGCTTGAGGAACAGTGTCGTAAGTGCTGCTTCACAGTGTCTCCATCTGTCAAGTCCACAGCTGAAGAACTAGAGTTTCTTGCAGGAATTGTGGAAGTAGCTGATGGTGACTGTGCAATATACTTGAACTGCCCCAGGTGTGAGGGTTCCTCTATCTTTTCCCTGGCCTATGTGTCTTTGAGCAGGAACTTGCCTCACTAAAAGTAAAATGGGCCAAAAGCCATGTGCAATTTGATTGTTTTTGCTTATGAATGAATGAGTCCACATTCCAGCTAATATAGAGATAACTTCTGTAAAGTACATAAATCAACCTTATTCTGATCAGTAAGATGACCCAGTTGTGCTCAAGTCTGAATGATGAGAACACATTGTTAGTGTAGTTCTCACCTGTTTTCATGCTAATTAATTAATATTAGTGCTTCATAATGAAACCCAGATGCAGCTTTGGTAGTAAACAACTTTAAAGTATACAAGTGTGTAACTTTGTTTAATTGTGTGGGACTTGGGGAGAGCTGTATATCCGTTCCACTTTATTGGTGAACTTGGGCGATGTAAGTTACCTTATAAAACCTTCTCCCTGTAAATAAACATGTGTGTGTGTCACATCATTTGCTTGACCTCCAAAACAATCTTGAAGTACCAGGCCATACAATACTGCGCATATACATCACATAACATACTGCACATATAGTATGTTATGGAGGCAGGAGGTCTGGTCTAGAGGGTAGAGCCTCTATTTGCCTGAAGATAACATCCACAGGTCGCCAGTTCAAGGCCACCGGCACCGTGTGACCTTGAAGCAGCTGACAAGCTGAGCTGAGCTATTCCATCTGCTCTGAGCGTGGGAGGATGGAGGCCAGAATGTGTGACCAGATCAGAGTGAAACATCTGAATTGTTGTGGTTCTTGAAAGATAGAACCTTCTTTCAATTGTAAAAATCCCTACGGGGATTTAATCAGCCTGCCTATGTAAACCGCCTTGAATAAAGTCTGAGGAGAAATCTGACGACCAAGAAAGGCGGTATATAAATACCTGTATTATTATTATTATTATTATTATATAGCAAAACAAAAGTGCTTGGAGCATTTAATATGTGCTATTATTATTGTTATGGATTGCATTTTATATAGCTTTTAGTATTTTAAATTGTGTTTTATTATCTGGTATGAGGCTTTGAGCCATGGAAAAGCAGCATAAAAATCCTTTACATAAATAATCTATGGATGCACCAGCCAAGGAAAAGCTTGTATGTCCAGAATTCCATTATGGGCAGACAGCGTCTCAGAAATGGTGGCATTCAGGGTTCCCCAATTTATGTCCAAGACAGATTTGGTGAATGTTGACGGCGTCCGTCAAAACAAAAGACAAACAGTGTTTCCCATTTCAGCTGGTGTTACCTTTAGCAATATTTACACCTGAAGCAGAGTGCATACAGCCCGAGGCACAAAGAGGCATAAGAAAGAGGTAGCAAAAATGGCACCCTCTCTGGTATCTGGTGCCTCAAACGTCTGCTTTGCCTCCTTTCATTGTAGGAACAGCCTTGGATTTTCTCGTTTTGAATTATTTTCACACTGTTTCTGCCCACACTCTCCTACCAACTTGATCTTATTTTAGAAATTCTCATTTTTCAAACCAGCAAAAGAATTGAATTTGACTGAGCTTTTTGCTGGACAGGAGTAAATTCTCTTATGTAAATTTCACCATCTCCCTGGATCATAAATGCAAACCAATGCTGCTGAGAGGCTGAACATTCACTCTGCATCTATCACTTGCATCTGCTGTTACAAACACACTCTGCATCATAATGCTGAATGCCTTGCTGAGTTAAAATAAATCAGGACTCGTGACAGCAGAGGGGTGGGGTGGGGTGGGGGGAAGAAAGGCAATTTTACCCAAAGTTAAAAATAAAATTACCCAATTTTATTTAAACCCTCCAGTTGATCTGAATCAAAGTATTTTCTTTTCCCCCACCTGCAACATTTTGATTTTTGTGTATTTTTACATGAATAAAATAAGCCCATGATGTGTCAAAGCACACTAAAGTGGTGTATGTATTGTTGAGGGGGAGAGATCAGGAAGTCACTCATACCCACCTGTGACCTGTTGGCTAAAAATGCCCCTATCCAGCTCTGATATGGGGATGGGGATGATGTCAAGTTGGGACCAAATCCTATCCAACTTTCTAGTGCCAACTGCAGCCCCAGGGTAAGGGAATAAACAGGGTAAGGGGCCCTCTGTGACTGTCCCCCCCTCCACTGCAGCATATGCCCCATTGGCACAGCTGCATCACTGCTAGAAAATTAGCTATGATTGCGCCTTTAATCAATTTGTTAGAGGTTTGCCACTTAACTGGTCTATAATTAATTTTACAGTGCAATGCTATCAGCAGTCCCACTGTGTTCAATGGGGAGTTCATTCTGGTAAGTGTGTTTAGGCAGCCTTAATATTCTAGGGTGGGAGGGGGGTATTTGAAATACACTGAGAACATCATTAAAAGAGGCATACCAGTCCCAGCACCTGTTCTTTTTCATCTCTGTGTTCTTGAGTTATACCTGTTTTGATTTTTTGCAAAGGGTTAAGCCTGCCCCACGGCCCTGATCAGGATTGGGCTCCCCTGATGCTGATTTTTCAAGGGAAAAAGACTTGCAAAGTTCCAATCTGAGAAGTCTACAGAACCTGAGGTTTGCTTGTCAGGACCCCATTTTCCAGCCTGTGTTGTGGAAATGTGGTTTGTGCTCCAGAAGAGCCTGGGGTCAGGCAGCATCTGGAAATGGAAAATTGGATGCTCAACTGGGCATGTGGACCATAAAACAAGAAGACAACCACAAAGACCTTACTCTCTCCAGCTATATTGTCTGATATGCTGTGAATGCCCCAGGCAGAGTGGGCCACATTTTCCAGTAAAGGCTTTTGAATTTTTTGACTGTGGTAAAAGTAAATTCTTGCCTTTCAGGAGATTAGAAAGTCAGTCAGAAGCAGGATGGAACACTGACTTCAAGATAGAGAGAAGCCTCCTTTCTCCGTTTTTACAGCACCCTGGTTTCCCAGACATTTTGACTCCCTATCTTAAGAAAGCTAATGTGCTTTGTCACCCTTCATTTATTATTTTAGGCTGTAGAACTCAAATGCTTCCTCTTGTTACTAGACCTGTTTGTTCATATCCACAAAAGGATCTGATTCCAATCCTCCAAAGAGCCCCCCATCCATCAGGCAAGCAGAAGACGCAGAGAGAAGGTCTCCTTGGAGACGCTATTGCAAAATATGTCGCGCGAACAGCTGCCTCAGATGTTTGTCAGTGTGTATAGGGAGCGAATTCCTTCATTACAAGCAGAGAGCAACCGTCGTATTTTTTAAACTTCCATTATGAGCTTTTAATTTAGGCCAGAAAATGGCTCGGCCTTATCTCATCTGGTATAGCTCACATGCTGGGCCCTTCAGCACCGCTTATATTAGTTTCTTTGACTAGCACTGTAAATGTGTAATTGCTCATAATCTTTTACAGGCCTGGCAGGCAGGTTATCCTTTTCTCTGCACTTCAGCTTCATTGCACAAAACTCCATTTTTTTTCATTGTTGAGGATTTGTGAGCTTCGGATGAAGTAGGGAAGCCTGGGGCTTGACGAGATTTCTCTTTGACATTTGAAGAGAGCCTCAAAAGCAGCCATTTGTTATGTGGCTAGCAGTGCACAGGCTTGTCCGTACAATTCCTTGTCTTAATGCTGGTGCTCAAACATATTCTGCTCTTCACAGAGGATAAAGGAAACTGGGGTTCGAGTCTGTTGACTGAATTAAGCACTGCAGCCAGAGAGTTGTTGCTGTTGGCCAACTATGCATTTCATTGTTTGGTGGTTCTTCTTTTAGAAGCAATTAAAGAAGTATAGTGGAGGGTGTTTGAATGGAGACCTCTGTGCATCCACTGCGTTCCCTCTGTAGCCCCTCTCCCTGGAGACTCGTTGTAACAGAGTGTGCTGCTAAGCATGCATTGACATGAACACACAGGGGAAAACTCTCTCTCGTGTGCTGGAATCCGGAGTAGGGGCCAATGGCTCAGCTCAATGGTTCTGCAGGGAATGAAGAAGGAGGCAAAGATGAAAGGTGCAACAAACTTCTATTGTTGGGATAATTTAACATTAAGAAGGAGGGGAAATCCAAAGAGAACATAAGTAGAGTCCTGCTGGATCAGGCCAAAGGCCCATCTAGTCCAGTTTCCTATATCACACAGTGACCCACCAGATGCCTCAGGGAGCACATAGCACAACAAGACAACCTGTTGCCACTCTACTGCACCTGGCATTCTGAGGTAGCCTACTTTTAAAACCCAGAGGCTGTACACACCCATCATGGCTTGTAACCTGTACTGAACTTTTCTTCCAGAAAGCTGTCCAATCCCCTTTTAAAGGCATTTAGGCCAGATGCCATTATCACATCCTGTGGCAAGGAGTTCCTCAGTTTAATTACTCACAGTGTAACAAAATATTTTCTTTTGTCTGTTCTAACTCTCCTGACAATCAGTTTTAATGGACATCCCCTGGTTCTAGTATTTCCCTCTCGTGTGAGGGAAAAGAACATCCCTCTATTCATTTTAACTAATCATCCCCTGCATAATTGTATATGTCTCAATCATGTCTCCCCTTAGGTGCCTTTCTTAGACTGAAGAAGCCCAAACACTGTAGCCTTTCCCCATAAGGGAGGTGCCCCAGCCCAGTTTGGTCACTCATTTTGGTTGCTCTCTTCTGCACCTTTTCCAGTTCCACTGAGGCACTGTTTCTCAAACTGTGGGTCAGGATCTACCAGGTGGGATGCGAGACAATTTCAGGTGGGTCCCCATTCATTTCGATATTTTATTTTTAGTATATTTGACTTGATATCAACATGGTATGTGACTGCATTTGGGGAGATCTGTACTTTTAACAAGCTATAATGTACTATTCTTTTAACAATGATAGTCAGTTGGGCTTCCTCCTGGGTAAGCATGGATAGGATTGCAGCCTAGGATTATGAAAAAAAATTAAACTGCTTGATCATGTCACTTCTGGCCATGACATCACTTCCAGGTTAATGACATCACTTCAGATGCATCCCAACAGACTGTCATTCTAAAAGGTGGGCCCTGAGTCAAAAGTTTGAGAACCATTGCATTAACACAATTAGATTCACACACACTCACTCATACAAAGCACTCATGTATTGGGAATTGGTTGAAGACAAGGCAACAGTGAGTACGTGTCAGTGGACAATTTTCACAATGGAGAGAGGTGAAAAATGGTGTCCCCCAAGTATCTGTTTTGGGACTGATGCTTTTCAACTTGTTCATAAATTACCTGTATAAGAAGTGAGTTGGCCAAGTTTGCAGATAACACTAAACTTTTCCAGGTGGTGAAGACTAGAAGGGCTTATGAAGAGATCCAGAAGGATTTCTCCAAACTGGGAGAATAGGCAGCAAAATGGCAGGTGTGCTTCAATGGAAGTAAGTGTAAAGTAATGTATATTGGAGCAAGAAATCCAGAGTTCAGATATACACTAATGGATTCTGAGCTGTCTGTGATGGAGCAGGAGAGAGATCTTGGGGTGGTGGCCGCCAGCTTAATGAACAGGTCAATCTGGCATGCAGTTTTTTCTTTCAGTTGAGATCACCCTGCAATTCCTCACAATCTGAGGCAAGGAGGATAAGTAAGTAGTGACAGGGACTTTTTAGCCATTGCACCCAGTTTTTGAAGTCTGTTTTTCCAGGAAGCCCATTGGGCCGCCTTGTTTCTTGTTTCTTTCCAATGAACGGCTTGCAAAGACTTTCCTAGTCTGGAAGGCAGCTGGAGTAAGATTTTTGGAATTAACTGTAGCCTGGTGCTCCACTGATCTGCATGCAGGCATGTTGCACTTTTAAATGTTTAATAATGAAACAAAAAAAAAATATCATTAAAAAATTAAACAAGACCTCCATTGTAAAGAGCATGACCTTCTGTCTTGCTACTGCCATGGGAAGGGGAGAGAGAGAGAGAGAACAAGCTGACCAGTCATAGCCTGTGTCCAAATTCTGGATTTCTAAACTGTATTCTGCAGGCAGTTCTACTACACCAAAGAAGAAGCAAAATAATAGGAATGTTCCCAGGGAAGAAAAAAAGACTTACAAAGAAGCTGGGAAGGATCTGTGAGTTTAGTTATTACAAATCTATGGGATGACCCATCAGGGATGGTCATACCTGTGACTCGGATGACTAGGCCTCGAGTCACAAAAACACACTTTTTTGTGACTCCTATGGACTTGAGTATCGCTTGTCAAAAACTTGGCACTGACTCGAGACTTGGTGGTTTTACCCTAAAAATGAAGTCTTGAATAGACTCAAGACTCACTTTTGTGTGTGCTCACAACTCTGTTTTGTGTGTGTGCTTCCTTGCTTGCTTGACTTGTTTTTTGAAAAAGACTTGATTCAAGTCAAACTGACTTGAAAATGGCTTTGGACAAGTCGTGATAGTTGCCGTTATGACTCGTGGGCAACTCAAGTCACGGGGGGTGGAGACCCGGGTCTTGACTTGAGACTCAAACAAGTAACTCTGGCACATCTCTGTGACCAATAAGGACCCAACTTTTTACCTACCAGAATTCAGCTTTGGCTCACCTGAGGACCTTAGCTGAGGGGAAGCTCCAACAGTGCAGCTCATGCAAACTGAAGAGAACTTCTTAGTAAACTTGTAGCTTACAGGCTTCTTCTCTGCTGCTACTGTCTGTGAAATCATATGTTCTCGGATCATATCAGCGTTACCTACTATTCCACACACTTTCTCTTTCCGTTTATTCTTTTCCTCACTTCCTGCTGTACAGTAATTGGTTTCTGTTTGTTTCCTTGAATAATAATAATAATAAAATAATAAAACTTTATTTCTATCCCGCCCTTCTCCCCAAAGGGACCCAGGGCGGCTTGAATTCATTCCCTTCTTCCCTAGCCAAATTAATTTCATTCCTCTTCCTTCATTTTCCATTCCAGTTGATTTTCATTATTCCTCCCTCCTTCCCATTCAGTTCTTCTCCCTTTCCCCAAATGTATGTCTCTTGGCACCTCCTTCTGCATTCTTGCAAATTTGTTAGGCATTATTAAATTAAGCACCTCATCTAAAATGTCACAGCAGTATTAAAATTATCTGAGAGCCAGTGAGGCCCAACAAATACAGAGTCAATGTCCTCCAAGTGGGGTTTTCCTACCAGGTGGGTATTTGTTTAAGATAGGAAAAAAATGGCTGTAATTCCAAGCACAGGCATAAGAAAAGGCCCATCCTATAATAACCAAGTACAGGCATCCCTTGCTTTTTGATGGTCTGCTTTTAGACAAATCGCTCTTTCAACTCATTTCAATTACAACCAGAACCCATACATTTGATGCGTAGTCAGCTCTTTTGACCTGTTTTGTCATATTTCCATGACCATTCATGACCTTCTGCACCCACACGGTGCTTGTTCTCTCAATCAACTCCATTTCATCTTTTTTGTTCAGTCTGTGTACCCTGTATAGAAGTTATTAATAGTGTATCTCTTAGAAATTGTGCACACTGTGTCTCATATTTGTACAATTTAGCTTTTGCACACATTTGCAAATGACATAAAGAGCATTATTTGTGTTTTTTGGCATCCAAAATGCATTTACAAGGTAAAAAAAGAATGGGTTTCACATTTCAACAATATCTGGTTTTGGTCACTGCTTTACTCACAAACCCAGTGATTTTCAACCTTTTTCATCTTGTGGCACACCGGCAAGGCACTAAAATGGTCAAGGCACACCGTCAGCTTTTTGACAATTGACAAGGCACACTGCGCTGTCAATGGGGGCTCACATCCCCCAATGGTCCTATTGATAAATGACCCTCTCCCAAATTGCCATGGCACACCTGGGAACCATTCGTGCCACGGCACAGTGGTTGGAAATGGCTAACCTGTCAAATAATCAGAGATGCCTGTGATCTCATTTTCTAACAACCAAACACTGAAAGCCTCCCAAGGGCCAAACACATGGGGCAGAGAAGTTCACTATGTGAACCCTTCCAAATAGCTAAAGGCAATTAAAAACAATGGACTGAAGCCACCATTTTACCAGTGAGCACACCACCTGTGAAGCGTCTGCTTGTGAGACCTTCTCACCACAAGGAATTACCTGTCCAATTCACAGCCTACTAGGCTAGGAGGCAAATGCACACGCAGGAGGCATTTCCAGGCAGCCAGGCCATCACTTTCAATAGCCTATAGCCTTTTCCAAGCCAGGTGGGTCCCTGAAAGTAGTGAGCACTGGGCAGCTGCCCCTTTTCAGGAGGTAAGAGGACTTTGTTTCAAAGGTTCAAAGCTGAAAATCCAATACATAAATAAAAATATAAATAATTCTGCAATTTTTAACATTTCAGTGACAAAATGGTTTAAGTTTGCAGGACAGAGCAACTAAGGAGCTACTTCTGTGGGCTGGAATCTTCACTCCCAAATCCATTTGCAGTTCTTTTTGCTGCTTTCTTTGGAGACAAAAGCCTGGGTTGACTGTATCACCAACTGCCAGGGACCAGGAGACTTTGCTCCATATACATCATCCTTCAGAATTTTAACTGACCATTTTAAACATAATTCACTTTGGGAACCAATCTTTGGGAACGATAATATACATTTTTAAAAATGTATGTTATAACCGTAATACACATTTTAAAAAAAATTTCTGCAAGCTTTTCTGTGATTGCAGCCTTGCAAAATCCACAGAGCCCTAGGTAGGGTTTTATTTGGTGCACATATTTTCTACCTTTTGCAGCCCGCACACCAAATTCCAAAGTATAAATGGCTCATAATCTCTAGTTAGGCAGTCAAACTGTGGCACAAAATACATACAGGTAGCTTTCCTGGGCTTCAAGTTAAAGGAACATCTCTGCACATGCCCAATCTTGTCTGATCTTGGAAGCTAAGCAGGGTCAGGCCTGGTTAGTACTTGGATGGGAGACCGCCTGGGAATACCGGGTGCTGTAGGTTTATACCATAGTCTTTCGAGACTGAAGGTTGCCAACCAAACCACTTTGTGAACCTTTTGTTGTTGTTATTTAAAAGCATTGCATAAATATTCTTAATAATAGAGAATTAAGACAATTCCCAAACCAGTACATTCACACTACAAGGGTTTTTTTTTTCTGGTGTGTTCCATGATGGTAATCACACTGTGAAACGGTCCCATTTGTTGTGGCAGACAAATGTGTAGGAATAGGAATGGGGTGTGCTGATGTGCTCTTCTCCCCCCCCCCCCCGCTTCACAAACATTCCTTCCACCATTGCATAATGACTGAACCAGGCTCTAGTCTCTCCATTTTCAATCTAACAATACTGCACATTTGTTATAAATGATCAGATAGCCAGTTTCCTTTGCACAGACTTGGCTGAGCGACGCTCCACAGAAGTAAAACACCAATGGGGGCTATTTCTTTATGCCTAGAGTGAGATCAAAATCTTAAAGCGTTACTGGAGTTAATGTATGTGGTTTCCAATCTCTCTGAAAATAGAGATTCTTTTGCTATAAAGATATGGTAGTATTTTGCCATCAGTTCAGAACCATGATTTATTATCCATTTGCAAGTATTACACAGCCAGTTTTCTGTTTCCCCAGAAAAAAAAATAAAATCTTGGTGTTTGAAACAGCATGGTCAAGCCCTTCTAACAAAAGAAAATTGCTTTCATTTTTACAAGAGCAACAAACACAACATTAAAAAGAGAAAGAGAGCAAAATATTTTTACCTTCTGGAAAGGTCACATGAAGCATTGGCTTGATCCTCCCGGGTGTAAAGCAGTCAAGTTAGTGATGCATCAATAAACTCTAAATGCCCATCATTGTAGGGTTGGAAAACATGCATCTTAAGACCACTGCTGTTATTAAAAGGTGGCTCTATTTTGCTGAGCAGAGGAATAAGCCCAGAGCTGGCCTAAGACCTCCCAACATTGGAGGCAGTGCACCAAATACCTCCCTCCCTGCTAACGCACCAGATACAGCTCCTCCTTCCATGGTCTGTATTCAAAAGAAAGACAGGGACAGGGAAGAGAAAATGTTTTGGGGAGGATAGTATCTCTTAAACACTCTATGGCCACAATTCTCCATCACACTTCCTCTTCTGCTCTATTTCCTGCTTCCTTTTTGAATCCGGGGGCAAGAAGGAGAGAAGCAGAGGAAGTGGGCAGGTGGGAGCAGGCACCCTCCCCCTGCCTGCTCATTCCCAGAGGCAACAACCTCTGTCATCCTCATGGATGAGACGCCTCTGACTCTTCATTCAATCATTCCACCTCGCTTAAGTGTGGAAAGCTGTTTTGCTTCTTGTATTCCTTGGCTTTGCTGCTAGAACGAGATGAATCTTTCTGTCCAAATTGTGGTATCCAGGTGGATGTAATTTTTCAAGAGCACCTCTGTGAACTCTTCATTTGTTCCTTCTAAATGTATCCCAACTTGGAAAGTGCTTTTCATGTCCATGTGGTAATAATAAAACAATAGAAAGTGAGAGCTTGTGCGCTCTGAATAGCCAAGCAGCCTGAACTGTGCCAGACTCAGGTGCAGGATCACCAAGACATGGAAAATAATACCCCTGAAGAAAATAAGAACGGTCCCACTGGATCAGGCCATAGGCCCATCTAGTTCAGCTTCCCATATCTCACAGCAGCTCCACCAAATGCCCCAGGGAGCACACCTGATAACAAGAGACCTGCATCCTGGTGCCTTCCCTTGCATCTGACATAGCCCATTTCTAAAATCAGGAGGTTGCACATACACATCATGGCTTGTAACCCATAATGGATTTTTCCTCCAGAAACTTGTCCAATCCCCTTTTAAAGGCATCCAGGCCAGATGCCATCACCACATCCTGCGGCAAGGAGTTCCACAGACTGACCACACGCTGAGTAAAGAAATATTTTCTTTTGTCTGTCCTAACCCTCCCAACACTCAATTTTAGTGGATGTCCCCTGGTTCTGGTGTTATGTGAGAGTACATAATACCAGAGCATCTCTCTATCCTTCCCCTGCATAATTTTGTATGTCTCAATCATGTGCCCCTCATGTGTCTCTTTTCTAGGCTGAAGAGGCCCAAACGCTATAGTCTTTCCTCATAAGGAAGGTGCCCCAGCCCAGTAATCATCTTAGTTGGTCTCTTTTGCACCTTTTCTATTTCCATTATATCCTTTTTGAGATGTGGCGACCAGAACTGGACACAATACTTCAGGTGTGGCCTTACCATCGATTTGTACAACGGCATTATAATACTAGCCGTTTTGTTCCCAATACCCTTCCTAATGATCCCAAGCATAGAATTGGCCTTCTTTACTGCTGCCGCACATTGGGTCAACACTTTCATCGACCTGTCCACCACCACCCCAAGATCTGATCTGTCACAGACAGCTCAGAACCCATTAGCCTATATGTGAAGTTTTGATTTTTTGCCCCAATGTGCATGGCTTTACACTTACTTACATTGAAACGCATCTGCCAGTTTGCTGCCCATTCTGCCAGTTTGGAGAGATCATAAGAACATAAGAATAGCCCCACTGGATCAGGCCATAGGCCCATCTAGTCCAGCTTCCTGTATCTCACAGCGGCCCACCAAATGCCCCAGGGAGCACACCAGATAACAAGAGACCTCATCCTGGTGCCCTCCCCTACATCTGGCATTCTGACTTAACCCATTTCTAAAATCAGGAGGTTGCGCATACACATCATGGCTTGTACCCCATAATGGATTTTTCCTCCAGAAACTTGTCCAATCCCCTTTTAAAGGCATCTAGGCTAGACGCCAGCACCACATCCTGTGGCAAGGAGTTCCACAGACCGACCACACGCTGAGTAAAGAAATATTTTCTTTTGTCTGTCCTAACCCACCCAACACTCAATTTTAGTGGATGTCCCCTGGTTCTGGTATTATGTGAGAGTGTAAAGAGCATCTCCCTATCCACTCTGTCCATCCGCTGCATAATTTTGTATGTCTCAATCATGTCCCCCCTCAAGCGTCTCTTTTCTAGGCTGAAGAGGCCCAAATGCAGTAGCCTTTCCTCATAAGGAAGGTGCCCCAGCCCCGTAATCATCTTAGTCGCTCTCTTTTGCACCTTTTCCATTTCCACTATGTCTTTTTTGAGATGCGGCGACCAGAACTGGACACAATACTCCAGGTGTGGCCTTACCATAGATTTGTACAACTGCATTATAATACTAGCCGTTTTGTTCCCAATACCCTTCCTAATGATCCCAAGCATAGAATTGGCCTTCTTCACTGCCGCCGCACATTGGGTCGACACTTTCATCGACCTGTCCACCACCACCCCAAGATCTCTCTCCTGATCTGTCACAGACAGCTCAGAACCCATCAGCCTATATCTAAAGTTTTGATTTTTTGCCCCAATGTGCATGACTTTACACTTACTGACATTGAAGCGCATCTGCCATTTTGCTGCCCATTCTGCCAGTCTGGAGAGATCCTTCTGGAGCTCCTCACAATCACTTCTGGTCTTTACCACTCGGAAAAGTTTGGTGTCGTCTGCAAACTTAGCCGCTTCACTGCTCAACCCTGTCTTCAGGTCATTTATGAAGAGGTTGAAAAGCACTGGTCCCAGGACAGATCCTTGGGGCACACCGCTTTTGACCTCTCTCCATTGTGAAAATTGCCCATTGACACCCACTCTCTGCTTCCTGGCCTCCAACCAGTTCTCAATCCAGGAGAGGACCTGTCCTCTAATTCCCTGATTGTGGAGTTTTTTCAGTAGCCTTTGGTGAGGGACCGTGTCAAACGCCTTCTGAAAGTCCAGATATATAATGTCCACAGGTTCTCCCGCATCCACATGCCTGTTGACCTTTTCAAAGAATTCTATAAGGTTTGTGAGGCAAGACTTACCCTTACAGAAGCCATGCTGACTCTCCCTCAGCAAGGCCTGTTCGTCTATGTGTCCTGATCCTTCTGGAGCTCCTCACAATCACTTCTGGTCTTCACCACTCTGAAAAGTTCGGTGTCGTCTGCAAACTTAGCCGCTTCACTGCTCAACCCTGTCTCCAGGTCATTTATGAAGAGGTTGAAAAGCACCGGTCCCAGGACAGATCCTTGGGGCACACCACTTTTCACCTCTCTCCATTGTGAAAATTGCCCATACCTCTGTAATGGAAGATCAGAAGATCATCAGGTGGATGATGTGGTGTTGACAGTGAGCTCATGTTTTGACGGCTGTTTGACAGCTCTGGGAAGGGAAGAGCTGGCTCCACAGCTGTAATCAATCAAGGCCAGTGGAGACTGATGGACATCTGAGCTTCATTTGACTTTGATGGGACCTTGAATTGACATGGACTGAAGAGATGGCTCACCTGAGCCTAATTTGGACTGAACAAGGAGCTAAGGAAGTAGCTCACAGCTGAGCTGCATTTGCACTTAATGGGACATACAAGGATAAAGGGCAGCTTCAGAAGGAGCAAAGCTACCGAGACAGAGGTACTGTGACCCAGAGGGAGATGCTACCTGACCCATACTTACAGGAGAAGGGGACTGCCAGGACCCTGCTGGAGAGGAGGGACTCTGCTTCAGAAGACTGGACTGTGCTTTGGAGATTGGATTGGACTTGGACTGGAGGCTTTGGACCTTTACCCACTGAGTTAAGTGGAGTTTTGGGGAGGGAAAGCCTCTGGACAAGAGAACTTGCAGGGAGTGTCTGTGTTTGTAGCAATAAATTCTTGTTAATTGCTCGATGATAAGGAGTTCTGGTCATTTCTTTGCACACCACAGCTGTTGTTCTTGGAAAAGGACGGTGTTAATTAGCCAAAAAGTGGGCATTAGAAGGGAGTTGGAATATTTGGATGGGACAAATTGGCATAGTCAGCAGGATAGGGAAAATTGGGTTAGGACAAATTGGCATAGTCAGCAGGATAGGGAAAATTGGGATAGGACAACCTCTTCCCTCTGTCTGTCTGTCTGTGGGCAATTCCCTGAATAAGCTGAAACAGGAAGGCCCATCCAACTTCCTTCAAATGCCAAAAAGAACAGGTACTCCATATAAGTAAGGAAAAAGTATCTCTTCCATTCTGCACTGAAAGTATGTAGTGCTTCTTCTATGGAAAAGTTCATTCATTGGGTTCAGAGCTACAGTAGTGAAAGGGGGGGGGCTGGCTGGTCATGTGCCATTCCTATCTGCAGCAAGCAACCTCAGCCAGTTCCAGGGCCTGCATTAGGAGCTGTGGGGCCCAATGCTGAACATTTTTTGCAGGAGTACCACCCCCATGTCCTTCCACTCACCACGACAATCGGCAATAGCGCACGCCATGCAAAGTGTGGCATCTAGCAGTAGATGACAGTGATGTGATGACATCACTGCCAACTGCTTCTGGAGGGCTGATTTTGATTAATCAGACTCAGAAGCAGGCAGGCTGCATGAGAGCTCTGCTCAGCACTCTAAACTCTGCACAGAGACTTATTTCCATGCATGCTGGCTGTGAATGCAGGCAACCTGCTCTCTGCTGCAGTGCAGGGCCCCCCCATGAATGGAGCCCATTGTGCTGAATTGGTGCAATCGGTCTAAGTTGGCCCTGGCTATCTCCCATGCATCAGGTTTTAGGAGTTATACTTCCAAGCCATAGGATGTGCCTTTGAAACAGAGTGATGTTCTGACACTTCTATAGAAATTAACCACTGCCTCAAGTAACTGTTTCATTACTGAGCAATCTTTCTACATCACCCTTCCAGGCTACGGCAGGTTCACTTGCAGTGCAATCCTATGTCTGGTCTAGAGGGTAGAGCTTCTGTCTGCCTGAAGATAACATCCACAAGGTCGCCAGTTCGAGGCCACCAGCACCGTGCGACCTTGAAGCAGCTGACAAGCTGAAGCCGATCTATTCCATCTGCTCTGAGCGTGGGAGGATGGAGGCCAGAATGTGAAGCCAGATCGGAATGAAACACCTGAATGTAGTGGTTCTTGAAAGAAAGAACCTTCTTTCAAATTGTAAAAATCCCTATTTAATAAGGGATTTAAATAAAGCCTGCCTATGTAAACCGCCTTGAATAAAGTCTTGAATAAAGACCAAGAAAGGCGGTATATAAATACCTGTTATTATTATTATTATGTATGTTTATTTAGAAGTTAGTCCCATTGTATTAAGTGAGATTACTTCCAGGTAAACATGCATAGGATTGCAGCCTGTTGGTACTGCCTGTCAAGCTGATCGTGCTGTCAAATGTGATAGAGCAAATTGCTTGTTTGAGGGGAAAAGAGAAGAGAGCTATGCCAAAAGCCTGGTTCTATGCATGGATTGCATTAGAAGATGATGGTGATTCTGTACTACTTGATTTTTTGCCATTAAGTCCTTTATTCCTTTATTGGCATCCAATTCACTGTTGTTGTGGTTCTTTCCCTTTGTAATAAAATAAATAAATAAATAAATAAATGCACGGCCACCATCAACTGCGATTCCATTGACATTCTCTGTGTGCATCTGTTTGTCTGTACTTGTTTCTTGCCATCGTTCTTCAGAAGCATGTTGCTGTGGATTCTTACCACAGGCTTTGGACTCAGTTCAATGTGGTGCATATTACTGCAGTAAGATTTATGTCTTGCATTGAACAGGGGCTCTTAAATCAACCAAACTGTGAACATCTCCAGCTCTAGTAACCTTGGGGATAAAATGCTGGTGTTCTAATAGATGATTCATGGCCAGAGTTAAAGAGAAAATAGCCTCATTTGTGCAGCAGTGTCCTCAGTGCAAGGGCTGCGTGTGGCTATGATTTTATTCACCATCAGTTTATATTAAAAAAATATGTAATGGTTGAATTTATTTATTTTTTATTTCACATTTTAGAATGTTTGAGCTTGACACTGTATCCACTTGAAACAATATCTAAGGGCCCAATCCTAACCCCTTATGTCAGTGCTTTCTAGCCAATGTTACATGTGCTGCATCCTGCAGTTGGATGTCATTCACGGAGGCCTCCTCAAGGTAAGGGAATGTTTGTTCCTTACCTCAGAGCTGCATTGCCCTTATGTCATTGCTGGAAAGGATTGCGCCCTAAATGTCATTAGGCTTCCTCGAATCCAGCCCAGGCTAGGTGGATCAGAAGCACTTTAAAAAAGAATCTATGTAATTTGCAAATGATCCTTTTGAATAAATTTATTCAATAGTGGCCAGGATCTTTTTTCACCTGCATGCACAAGTAACCAAGCTGCCAGGAAATCTATGACAGGGAATCCTCATAGTGTGTATAGTGCCCAAGCCCTATGCACACTTAATGGAATGGGTAGGCTGTGCAAAAGTGCACAGAAAGATAAGTGCACAGTGTGCAAAAGAAAGATAAAATCGATCGTATTCGTCGCGACTTGGATGCCACATTGACAATGTCTGATGATGTCCCCTTGGCAACTGCTTGTCCAGTATTGTGGGATTCTTTTCAGCTTGTGCAGCCTGAGGATGTGGACAGACTCCTTTGGAGTGTGAGGCCGTCTGCCTGCCTGTTTGACCCTTGCCCAGCTTGGCTGATTAGAGCGGCCCGGGGGGGGGGGACTGGCTGAGTGGACGGGGAGGGTGGCCAACTCTTCTTTGATGGAGGGGACGTTGCCGCTCGCCTTGAAGCGGGTGGTGGTTCGCCCCTTCCTGAAGAAGCCCTCCCTGGATTCCACTGTGTTGAATAACTATCGGCCAGTCTCCAACATCCCGTTTCTGGGCAAGGTAATTGAGCGGGTGGTGGCGGCCCAACTCCAGAGGGTCTTGGATGAAGCGGATTATCTGGATCCTTTTCAATCTGGTTTCAGGCCGGGCTTTGGGACAGAAACTGCCTTGGTCGCCTTGGTGGATGATCTACGCCGGGGACTGGACAGGGAGAGTGCGTCCCTGTTGGTCCTGCTGGACCTCTCGGCGGCTTTCGATACCATTGACCATGGTATCCTTCTGGGCCGATTGGCTGAGTTGGGAGTTGGAGGCACTGTTTTGCGGTGGTTCCGCTCCTACTTGGAGGGTCAGTCCCAGATGGTGGTGCTGGAGGATGCCTGTTCGACACCCTGGCCCTTGAGGTGCCGCAGGGTTCAATTCTGTCCCCCTGCTATTTAATATCTACATGGAACCGCTGGGAGAGGTCATCCGGGAGTTTGGAGTGAGGTGTCATCAATATGCTGATGACACCCAGCTCTATCTCTCCTTTCCTCCAGACTCCAGGGTGGCGGTTGAGGGCCTGGAGCGCTGTCTGGAAGCAGTGAGGATCTGGATGGGGGCTAACAAGCTGAAATTAAACCCGGATAAGACAGAGGCTGTCCTGGTTCGGAAATCCTCGATGCAGGTGCTGGATTATCGACTTGCTCTGAATGGGGTTGCACTCCCTCTGAAGGAGCAGGTTCGCAGCTTGGGGGTCCTCCTGGACTCGCAGCTGCTCCTGGATTCCCAGGTGGCAGCTGTGGCTAGGGGGGCCTTTGCTCAGCTTCGGCTGGTGCGCCAGCTGCGACCATACTTGGATCGTGCAGACCTGGCCACGGTGATCCATGCCACGGTGACATCGAGGTTAGATTACTGTAACGCGCTCTATGTGGGGCTGCCCCTGAAGACGGTTCGGAAACTACAATTAGTACAGAATGCGGCGGCCCGTGTGGTCACCGGAGCCAGGCGGTTTGACTCTGTCAGCCCGCTTCTCTGGGGGCTACATTGGCTGCCCATTCGTTTCCGGGCCCAATTCAAGGTGCTGGTTTTGACTATAAAGCCCTATACTGCTCTGGGCCAGGATATCTTAGAGACCGCCTACTCCCGTACAATCCGGCTCGTCCTCTCAGGTCATCAGAGAAGGCCTTTTTGCAAGTGCCGCCACCCAAGGAGGTCCGGGGGGGCGGCTGCAAGGAATAGGCCTTCTCGGTAGTGGCACCAACATTATGGAACTCCCTTCCCCTTGACTTGAGAATGGCTCCCTCTCTTGAGAGTTTTCGGCGAGGCCTGAAAACATGGTTGTTTAAACAAGCCTTCTGATTTCTGGCCTTCTTAACTTTTTTATACATCTTTTAGTTTTACAGGCTTGATTCCTCGGTGATCTGCTCTTTTACTCTTTTAATCTGACTACTGTTTTTATGGCCTCTGTAGTGTGTTTTTAAATGTTTTTATCTGCTTGTATTAATGTTTTTAAAATTTGTTTTTTTAATATGTTGTTAGCCGCCCTGGGTCCCGTTAGGGAGAAGGGTGGGATAAAAATAAAGTTTTATTATTATTATTATTATTATTATTATTATTATTATTATTATTAAAAGTGACTTGGATTTTTCAACTCTTCCTTTTCAAAGTTCAAAATACTCCTCAAGTATTTTTTTTTTTTTTAATTCCAAGGGAACATTCAAAAAACCAAAATGGTTTTTGAGGCAAGATGGGGAAAGGGCTACGATCATAAAGATCACAAAGAGCAAGACTTGCAGGAAGCATGATTTGTGTCCCGTACATATGATACACCCGCCATTGTAGCATAAATGCTACTGTCTTATCTACCTTTTGAATAAAATATGATCCATTCTGGCACAGTCAATGCTGTTTTTTAAAAAAACTTTATTTTGTTACAAGTCAAATGTTTTCTTAAGGTATCTCTGCTGCCAAAATTTCTGGACCGAATCTGAATCTTAACAGTTGTGCTTTGAGTTGACTGCCAAACTAATCATGTTTAATTTTGGTCCTTGGGTTGCGTGACTCCATGGGTTCCATCAAAAGTATTGTTCCAAAACAACTGCTACTTTCTGATGTCTGAAGACCTAAAAAGGTTCTAATCATCTTGGAAAAGCTGCACAAGGAGATGTGTTTGCATTTTGAGCAAGCATGAAACATAAGGGATTGGAAGGGCCATTTGGGTGGTATAGTCCAAACCCAGCCCTATATCTGAGGCTGGCATGTCACATCCTTACACGGCTAGTCATCCAGAACGATAGTTTTAGATGCCTCCGGTGATGTCATTGTTGGTATTTCTAGCCCAGTACTGAACTGGAACCCAGTCATACATTTCTTGTTCGGCAGCACGACCCAGTCACCCTGTCTTGCCAGCTGTTAGCATGTTTCCGTGTGAACGCTCCTGCCTGCACATGCTGCTCCACCATTTTGAGGTGCTGGGTTGTCACATTGTCTTGAACGCCTCCTTGTTCCAGATTGACACAAAGTCCACGGCGTCCAGCAACTCCAAACCCCTTCTATCGGATGACCTGTGACACAGTGCTTTTCAATTAGAAACCTTCAGACAAAATTTTATTTGTGAATTTTCTTTCTACTACGTAAGTGAACAGTCGCTCTGCATTCCTCAACAGGAAACTTAACTGTTGCACTTGGGGACAATGTTGCCGTGGGGGGTCATAACCTTCTCTCTACTGAGAATCCTGCAGGGACTTCACTGAGCTCCTCTGCACAGTCATGAGAGCACACAAAGAGGCACAAATCTTCAAGGCAATATTGGGACGTGCACTTGTTTCCTCCGTATATATTTTGCTCATTCTAAGGATAGGAACTTTGCTCAAGACTGGCATTGCTGGGCACCTGCTGGAACCCACCATGAACAAGATCCTGCTACTGCCCCTCTTCACTACTGCCCACTTGTTCATCTGTTCTCTTCCTCATGACAGCAGATTTGGTAGCTGCTGCTGCTTCTCCTCACCACCACCACCACCATCACCTGCTAGCTTGCCTGTCCATCCTTTCCCTCATCAAGGCAGAGACTGAGCAAGCAACAGCAAGGAAATAGAACAGCATCCTCCACCATGAAGTCAGTTGTCCCTGCCCTCACCCTGGGATAGTGAGTGAGAGAGTGAGTGATCAGGCTCAGTGATGAGGAGGAGGAGGATGAAGAACAGCTGCTGCATGCTTGTTTGCTCAATCTACACTGATTGGTACCACATCTGTTTTAGCAGGGGACACATATTGTTTATTTGGGCTCCACTCCATATTTTAAGGTGGCCTTTGGAGTGCACAATCTGCACTGATTTTGCAAGGAATGACATTAACTGTTACAAGAGCACAATGTATCTAGAAGAGCACAAGGTATCTAGAAAATCAACATGGAGATTGACCAACAGGGCCAGACAACAGCCTGATCCCTAGCAGGGTTGCGTGTGTTTAAGCACATGGAAATAAATAGGTTTAGGCATACTTAATTCTACACAGAATTGGGATGCAAGTCTTGAACATTAATATTCAGTCGGTGACGTTCTTTGATTCGGCTCTGGCATGATTTATAGCACTGCACGTTTACTCCTTCTAAAACCTTCTTTGCTTAACCCGACTTACTTATAATAATCAGTAGAGCTGTTAATTTTATTCCTTTGTAAGACCCCTTAGGCTGCCTGGCATGCAGGGTGATCAAAAGCATTGGAGGGAGGTGCTGATGGATGGCCAGGCTTCGAGAGTGGTATCAATTAGCATGGGTCAGAGTGATATATCCTGTAGTTGTTTTTCTCCAGTCAGTTCATCTTACCTGTTCGCCTAGTGTTCTCACACGCTGTACCCTTCGAACCTGTCTGGCACTTACAAACACAAGAGGAACCTATCAGCACCGGTTCGCCATTGTTCTGGCATGGACCACAACGGCAAGTATTGAACTCCATCAAATATTCATCCAAAGCCCTTTTCAGATTCTTCCTTTTTGTTTCAATATTGGCAAGCGTGGTCCTACGCAGCAGTTCATCTATGGGCTGTAACTGCACACAGAAGAAGAAATGGTATGTTGGCTTCTTAGAAGTGGTCTTTAGAGGACAGAGTAATGGCAAAGTGTAGTAATTAGCCCAGAAAGAACAGAGCAACTAATCTTAAACAAAGGCTTGGAAAAAAAACATTTGGGTAGGTTACCTAGACAGGAATACATTAAATAGTGTATAAAGCTGCTCCTGACCTTACAGGGCTTATCCCTCAAGAAACAGTTTTTCTATAGACTACCTGACCTATATCTTATGATGGCAGCATCATGCTGCATGGGGTCTGAGAAAAGCCTTGGGAGACCAAATATCACTCATGGGTTTTATGTTGGCTGCCTTCAAATGGGCCCCTTGCAGTGATCTGGGAACAATGTAGAAGAAAACAGCAAAACATGCAGGGGAGGGGCAGAGAGAGAGAGTTACTGCCAATCTGATCTGGGGGAAAATTTTTCTCTCAATTCCAAATATGGCCACCAGTCAAATCATTAACATTGCTACCACCAGTCTTGTCTAGTCTGGGAGCAAAAAGGGCGACAGTGAGCCCTGAGATGAGAAACACATGAACAGTGCATTAAGCTATCATAACCAAACTCACACTACACAAGGCAGACTGTTTGCAGAGGTTTTGCTTCCTGCGGTTCACTAAGGTGAGGGGTATTGCCTTACCAGAGTTCCTACACAGCCTTGAAAAATGATGCTTTGAAACAATATTTGTACAAGACACTTTAGCAAACAACCATGAGTCACAGATAAGAGGACATTCAAGTGGACATAAGTAATTATTGGGTGCTTGAATCCACTCCAAAACCATACACATTGGCAGAGTTCCTGAAGCAGCCATTTAAAGGTTACAGAGATGGCTACAGGCAGACAGTAGTAAGCTTCATCCAGAGTTATTGCTAGAGATCCTAGGAACGACTGAGAATATTTTCCCATTAGAACTTTTTCTTCGTTTAAAAAAAAAAAAGGTCACAGATATATCCCTAAACAAACTTCTGCTTGTCCTCCATCTGCTAATCACATAGATAATAGTTGCTTCCAACTGATATTTCCTTACCTTCTGCAGTTGCAGTTAAGAAGCTGACAACGTTTTTGTTATATGAGAGAGAAGGCAGATGAAATAGTATGCCCATCAACTTTCAAAATCACTAGGAAGAGCTTCATTTCCTTGCATAGGTGCAGTGCTAGCAAAGTTGGCAATTGCAAGACCTTGTGGATGACCATCGCACTTTTTTTAAAAAAAAATTCAACCTTGACCTTCAGACAGAAATACCTCCTCTTCCACTCCCTCCCCTTCTATTGAAGCAAGCAGACTGGTGTCGATATGTCCCCAAAACAATCTTTTGTAAAAGGCAGCAATGCATTGTGGCATGGCATAAAAGCACCAAAGTATGACCTCTGGGAATTAGTCTGTCCTCCTCAATCCCTTGCTTTTCTACTCCTTTTTTTCCAATTTGGGAACTTTATTGATCAGAAAGAAAGGAACAAAGCTCTATTTTATTGCACTGAGTTTGAGGGGTTCTAGTTGAAGTTTTTTAACTGGTACCTAGAAGCGCTGTACCTTCAAGCTGGAAAGGGGGACTGTGGCAATACAGTGTTTGCTCAGAGATGACAGTGGAAGGGTCTGAAATAAGGGGATAGGATACTGAATTATGTAGGCAACCTTCAGTCTCGAAAGACTATGGTATCGCGCTCTGAATGGTGGGTCTGGAACAGCATCTAGTGTGGCTGAAAAAGCCAGTATCCCAAAAGGGATACTGAATTATCCCCTTTGTTTAGGGATCAGTGACTGGAAGCCCTATGTGTCCTTACGTACCATCAGCTAGTCCACTGGTTAAATCAAATGGCAAAGGTGGGACCTGGAGGGAGTTGTAGGAATGACAACAGACGTTATTGGCAGTCTGCTTTAGGCAGTGTGAGGAACCTTTGTTCATCACTTGTGTGTTCTTCAAAGGGGTGCTCCTGAAAAAGTAGCTGCTATCCAGAGCTTTAGATAGTGTGATAGTGTCTGTGAATAAGAGGTACTAATTTAACATATTTATGTAATAGTAGATAAAACCCTAGATCAGTGGTTCCCAAACTGTGCACCATGGCACCTGAGTACGCAGCAATGAATTCAGAGGGGTGCTGTGGGATGTCCCCAGTGGCCTTCCCCGCTCTCCCAGGTGCCGCCATTTTGGATTACATGAGATCTTGTGTGATCCAAGATGGCAGTTCCCAGGAGCAGGGCCCATGAGAGAGAGTAAAGGGGGTAATTTGTGCCAGGGCCCAGAGTTAAAAAGGGGGCCCAGAAACCTAAGAAGGGGACTAAAAAATTTCCTGGGATGTTACATTTTCCTATCTCACTGGACTCGCTGCCCACATGGGATGCTGGGGGCATGCGGCAGTGGCTACTGCCACAAGCCATAAGCGCCAGGCCCAGGAATGCATACATGACACTCCTTAATATAGTGCGAAATCTGGGAGGAAACTACAGTACAAAGAGCTGCTGCAGTAGCTCTTTGGCTTGTGGATCAGCTTACCATGAAGCTTAATGTATAGGATCTCAGAAACTACAGGGGCTACAGCTGTTTTGGTCCACACAGGACACCTTCCATTCTAGTGAGCCTAAATACGATGCTAATTTTTGGCAATGATTTTCGATATTTGAAAGAGAGACTTAGGGGTGTGTTTGGTTTTCTGTATCTAGTTGCTGATGCTACATGAATGGGTAGACCTGGGCTCTGCATGGGGAAGCCCAGTACAGTTGGGCTCCACCATCATCCCCCTGCCCTATTCTCCCTGCCCTGGTTAGGAAGGCATCCAAAAGTGACTTTGTACCCCCTAACAAATTCTCTCAGAGGCCCTGCCCAGGAGAGCTGGGAAGATGCCACTGCGAAAGAAAGTTACTGTGGCCACAGTAAGTTTGGGAACTGCTGCCCTAGAGCAGGGGGTGTCCAAGGTTTTTGGCAGGAGGATCACATCATCTCTCTCACACTGTGTTGGGGGCCGGGGGAAAAAAGAATTAATTTACATTTCAAATTTGAATAAATTTACATAAATGAATGTATTAGAGATGGAACTTATATGAATGAATGAAGGTCTTGCAATAGTTCAAGGCCTATAAAAGGCCTTGTACAAAGCAAGGCCAGCCTTTTCTTCGCTGCCACTGCTGCATCACAGATATGAAAGAGCAAGTAGTGGTGGGAGCCCTCATCCCACAGCTCAGGTGAGAGGTCGAACAGTCATCCTCATGCTGGGAGCAGTTGTGTTGGGCCAGCATGGGCTCCAGCAAGTCTCTGGAGGGCCAGAGGCTCATTAAAGACTGGGGGCTCCCCGTGGGCCGGATTGAGAGCCCCCGAGGGCCGCAAATGGCCCCTGGGCCGGGGTTTGGGCACCCCTGCCCTAGAGGGAAGAAAAGATTGCTTAATACCAGCCCATTGCATTGTAACTTTGTGAAATCCAGTATTTTCAAACAAGCAAGCAATCATCCAGACATGCCCCTGAGCAGGTGTACAACACAGCTTAATTGACATCAACTGATTTGCTTAATAATAGCACAGGATCTTTGCTATTCAGTTGCAAAGGTTTAATTTTGTTGGGCCTATTTTTCCTAAGCCTATAGATCAGAACTGCACTGAGAGCAGCTCAGTGGTCTATAACAGTCAATGTCTGGCCCACATTAAGTGAGCTGATGCTGGTGATATCTGTTGGCTCTACCATAAGAACTGCTATCAGTGAAAAATGATACTTGTAGGTTACTGCAAGGGCACAGGAAAGTGTAAACAAGACATGTTTTCAGTGCGCTGCCAACAGACTTGTTTTACTCTAAACAATGTTGCTACAAAGGCAGAGTCACAACTTGGTCCACCAGGCTCTGGAGAGACTGAAAAATAACTAAAATCTGGACTGGGATAGCTGTGGATTCTGGCACTTTAAAAACTAGTGCAAAATAAGGAATTAGAATTCTTGACATAGGGTATGAATTATACAAATCCCTAGACCACAATATAAATGACTGCTGTTGCGTAGGCTGTGTTTGGGAATCTTGGTGTATTCTTATTCCCTACCTCAGGATAATGTAATGGGCAGCCCAATCTTATGGAGGGCATACAATGGCGGGTCTCCTGATCCACTACCATAAGCTCCCTTACAGCACTGTAAATGGTGCACTGAGGGGCCACCAGCACAAATGATCAGAGACCCCATGCACTCAGCAGCAGCTCCCAGACGATGTATCAGTGGAGGTAAGGTGGCCATGGAAGGCAGTTTGCAGAAGGAGCAGAGAGGGGAGGGGAGGGGTGAATCTCAGCAGCAGCAGTGCACATCTGGATCCTATCCCCATTTTCCAGCCTAACATACCCGCCTCTCCTTGGACTTACACCAGCAAAATAGCTAGCATGACAGCCAGGTAGCCTGTGGCAAGATAAGTAAAAATATTTTGTGCTATTTTTGTGCTTTAAAAAGTGACAAGTTTGCAAATAATGATCCCACCCTTTAATCAATATCTAATGCTTTGGTTTGTGTTGGTTTCTTTGTGAGCATACTGGTACATTCATACCTATTTTTTTATTTTCTGCCAATACTATGTAAGGTGTCCAGCTACTTTGATACTTTACTATCTGTCCAGTGACCCATCATCCTGGAGGAGAGACCTGTACAGAGCCTGTTATGGTTTCTACCCCCTCTTTCCCCCTCACCCAAATGTCTATCTGAACTGGAAGAGCATGGAAGAAGGATGTGTGGGACCAAAGATCTCTGTACCCAACTCTTTGCATATCTGCTTTCCACCAAAAGATCATGGTTAAGGACACACTCACAATAGTACTTATTATACAGGCATGTCATTCACACACCTCCTGCTTCACTTCCACAGCTCCTGTTCATGTCTACGAATCCTCGTGAAGAAACTTTTTATAGCTGCACTTTTTAAAAGAAAATTATAGAACACCTTTCCAAAAGAAAGAAAAGAAAAATGCAGTGTGGATCAATGTATCCATTTCAAGCTTTTCCTTGACGAGTTAGTTAGCTGGGACCATGATGTCTGATGAACTCAAACTTGACTACCAGAGTCCGGCTTTGCTTCTTATCTCTCTCACCTTTAGAAGGCACTGCTTAAAAGAAAAAAATAATGCATCCTCTCATTGTGAAATAGGGAGAAGGTCAGCAGATCAGTGGCCCATTACATTTAATCCTGTTCTAAGATGAGAATCACAATAAAAATATGAAATGATCTGGTCTAGTACACTTTCAATCCTTTAGAGATGTGGAGCTTCTGCAACTGAAAGAAAAGGCTTACCTCCAAATCAATAACGGTGGGATTAAGTTTTAATGACCTCCCCCAGTAGCGGCTTGCAACGGCATCCCAGTTTTCCATGAACCTGGCAACTGATGCTGTGTCTCCACCTTGAACCCGGGGAATAATATCCTCTATGAATGACTTGTGCATGCCACTCACTGGAAAGATGGGCAGGAGAATATATTTAATGTTCATGTCTATGTATGCACAAGTACTGATAAAATTGGTTCATCAAGGTGACTCTATAGAGGACATTTGCTAGCAACTAGCTATTCCATGGCTATAACCTTGGAGACTAAAAAGATGAAAGACAGGAAAGAGAGCTTTACTACCACGTTGTGTTCTTGAGTCCACATAGGAAGATGAGGGTTATAATGATATTATTAATGCCATCACATGCACAGCACTTTTCAGCTCTAGGTGCTAAAGTGTTTTATAAAATAAAGTGTCTTTATTAAATTATCTGTATCAGACGTTTTCTTTAAAAAAAAAAAATAGATGGGACATTATTCCTATTTGCAATATGGGAATAATATCTACCTTACAGAGTTGTTGTAAGGATTACAATGTACATGAGAATGCACAGAGCAGCTAGGGCTGTGTGCAGCTTCCTGTCAGCCCTGGCAAACGGTCACAATCAGTCACTGGATATGTGTACAAGGAGAGACTTAAGTCCGGTCACTCAGCCCCTTCTGTATTGTTGATTAGAGCGACTGTATTGCCAAATTTCTAATCAGGCTACATGCACACTGCTTCAGTAGCAGATGTGTGCACATGTAGTTCATCACACGGGAAATTTTTGGTGGAAATCAGCTTCTGAATATGTATAATTTTTATCTGGATTGGGGCGATTAGGTATATGAAGCATTTTGAAACCACTCCATTGGCTCGCGGTCCTTTTCTAAGCAAAATTCAAAGCACTGCATGGCCCAGGACAGAGTGCCTGATGGACATTCCTCCCCCCAGTCAGCATCCTTGCACACTGTGGTCAGAGTTGGAGAATTTCTTCTGGGTGCCCTCTCCCTTTTGAGGCAAAGCAAGTGGTGATTGGGTAGAGGGGTTTTGCCTGGTTTGGATGTCCCATCTATGGAATACTCTCCCCAGAGAGCCTGGCCTGGCACCTTCTCTAATGTCATCACAGTGCTAAGTGGACTTGTTTATTTCTCCCAGATCTGGTTTTCTCCGCTGTGCTTTTAAGCAACCCTCCTCTTCAATTCTGTTTATACTGTTGCTCTTTAGCCCTTAAGGCTCCTTTTATTGCTTGGTAGTTTGATTGCTGAGAGCACTTATGTGCTGAATGACTGAATAATCAAATAAATCAATACATATAAATGTGAAGTGTGGTCATGATTAAATACCCCAAAACGCACAACATGGTAGTGGGCTCCATGGATTGGAAGGAATCTAAGCAGCACAAAAGCACAATGATCCTCTTCCACATCCTCCTTTCATTTCAGTGGAGGATGTACAAGAGAACATCTCAGCGCCATTCGTTCATATAGCATAAGATAGTGCCTAAACTGCTTAGCCTTGACTATCTAATTTGCAATTGTTTTTATTTTTAAATTTGATACAGTTGGAGTATCTCTTATCCTGACTGCTTGGAACAGGAAGGTGTCATGATTACGGATTTGTCTGGATTTTGCAATAATTGCAACAGTATAATGAGAAATGCTTCCTTTTGCTCTTTTCACTGTTACTTATATGGGTGTCTGCTGGCCTCTGACATTTTTCAATAACGTCTGTAGAAGTATACACCATATAGCAGTGAATAGAACTTACAGCCTGTACCTGCACTGAATGTGGGAATGAATACGGGACCTTCTAATGTTCAGTCTATAGAAAGAAAGAAAAAAAATTGGACAAAAATGCCTGGATTTTGGAATAGTCTGGATTTTGGATGTTCGGATAAGGGATAATCTACCTGTACCTTTAAGTTGTTAGGATATGCTGTTTTCTGATCTGACCCTTGCATGTAGAACAGGTTCCAAACCAAAATGAAAAATGCCATTATTTGTCTTTGTTGGTCGAAACCTTCTGGAGGAGGGATTTAACCTCCTGTGGTGTCATGTACATTGTTCTTGAAAATATAAGAAAATGTATTTTATAATGCTTTTTGTCAGTTTTGCTCTGTAAATAGGAGGATGAACCTATCCATTGCCAATATTCAAAGGAAGAAGTACTTTGAAAATGTGCATTTGATTCCTACCTGTAGCTTGGTCTCCAGTCTTTGAGCATTTCTCGTAGGATGCCTGGCCACCTATTGTTACATCTGCCTCTGGATGACTATAGCTGAGGCCTATTGATGCACCAAAACACTTGCTTAGCGTTTCGCTTGTAACATCTGGAGGGGGGAGGGAGGAAAAAAGAATGTCAATATCAGTTTTATGGCTAAAAATACCATGGGTAATCATGTGCTAAGGCATCATTCAATACAGGTATGCAGACATGAACTAGAAAATGTACAGGTTCATTTAGGAGACTTTTCATTAGTCACTGCCCAAGAATGAAAGAAAAAAAGTCAATATGTTGAGCTTTGAAAGCTATCATCAATAAAGCAGTAAGCACAATTCTGCTTTCTGAAAACAATCTAAATCTTATTCAACAGTTACCGCTCTGTAAAGCCAAAGAGGCCAGAAATCTTTGAAAAGAAATGTGTAAGAATATATATGTGATATATACGCACATGCACTGATGTACGTATCAGTGGCTTTGCAAACTGAGTGATTGAATGGGATTGCATGTCAAATTCATAGGGTTTGAATTTCTTCTTCTTCTCCTTCTCTCTACAGGGATATGCTGGAGCCAAGTCTCTGCGCTCTTGACACGAGTCACTCACTAGTCATAACGGTGGCTGCCACTACTCGTCTAGAGGCATTTTTTGAGTTGACTCAAGTCCAAGTCTTTTTGAAAAGCAGGTCAAGCTGTAGAAATGGTGGGAAAAACAAGCAAGCAAGCATACACACAAAACAGAGTCACAAGCACACACAAAATCTCGAAGAGTCTATTCGAATATTTCATTTTAGGTTTAAGTCCCCAAGTCGCAAGCCAGTTCCCAAGTTTCTGACACGTGTGATTTGAATCACGAAAAATGCATATTTTCATGACTTGAGCCCAAGTCATCCGAGTCACGGTCCATCTCTGATTCCCTATCCCCAAAGTGGCTTTCAGACTGGGGCGTCGCAAGGCCCCAGCGTGAGGGCCCTGGCCTCTTTCCCCTTAAGGGGTGGGGGCAGGGGGGAGGCAGGGAGGAGGTAGTGACGTGATCCCCTGGAATGCACCACTCAGGAGGGCTGCAGGGACTGGGTTGCACTCATCAGCCCCTGCAGCAGCCTGTTGGAGGTGTGGGGAGCCTTGCGCAAGCATCTGTAGGGCTTCCCAGGTCATCAGAAGTGAAAGTGGAGCGATGGTACTCCACTTCTGCAAAACTGGAAGTGGAGCGCGATCGCTCCACTTTCACTTCTAACCAGCTGGGGAGCCCTGCAGACGATCGCGCAAGGCTCCCCACACCTCCGACAGACTGCTGCAGGGACTGCTGAGTGCAACCCAGTCCCTGCAGCCCTCCTGAGCGGCGTGATCCTGGGGATTGCGTAGCTGCCGTCTCCCCCGCCCCACTGCCTCCTCCCTGCCCCCACAAGGACTGACATCTGTGCAAACTCTCCCAGAGAGTTTGAAAACCGCTGCCCAAGCGGCTCATAATCTTAAAAAACAGATAAACAAAAAATCTGGAGACACCATGTCTGCCACTACACAGACATATAATCTGTGTACCTTGCAGATGTGAGAGACTCTAGTTCCACAGTGAACAGGCTGTTATAATGTGGTCTATTCTAAACTTTTCCACCACTAATAGAAGAGAATGAACTCTACCAGTTGCGGAATGAATTTATATTCATTCGCTGGACCATGCATTAATAAATCCATAGTATTCAATTTCTTGTACTTAACTATTCCACAACTGTTAACAACGCAATGGGGTGAAATTTATTTGCTGTAAGCAACAGGAACCATTACTTTTCCCTCACTGTTCAAGTGCCATAAAATTAAAGTTGAATTACACTCTGATTAATTGATATATTATTGCTCCTGTTGAGCAATTATTTTCAGCACGGGTCTGTCAATACAATTTGTTATTGTTTGCCACAAGGGGGTAGCTCCAACCTTGATCAATGGAAAGTGGTGGAAGCAGCAAAATGATAATCATTCATACACAATATTGGCAATTGAAGAAAGAAGCAAAACAAGATTGCTTCTAATCCAATATAATTTCAAGCAGCTAACTACGGTCCAAGCATTAGATTAATTTGTGCTTTTAATTTTTGAATTAATCACAACGTGTAAAAGTCTCCTTTGGTGTAATTATAAATCACAAATAAATTGCATTATTTTTCAGAGAAGTCATAAAGCAAAAATGATTTGCGAGAAGGAGTACAAGTTAACATTGGTGTTGCTCACATGGATTATGATATCTTTATTCATTTAAACTTGGCATTGCATTGCAGAGTTGCAGACTGACAAACTCTCTTCTTTGTCACAGTATAGGGCAATTACTTTCATTCTTTTTAGTGGCAACATTTTGCAGGATTCATGTCGACAAAAGTAATTAGTGATTACAAAATGATTAGTGATCACAAAAGTAATCACTATCCTGACTCAAAAGTCAGGATAATATGCAGTTCGCCATTCTGCATTAGTCCAGCTTAAGAGCAGAATTTGTTACGGGCACAGGATTCTGAAACTTGAGAATATCAGCTTTCATTTGAAAAAAATTTCAATGAAAAATGCACCTAACAAATCACCTGGGGTGAGATGGCACAAAGAGCCAGGATGGGTGCACCCATGCTTTGAAGTTACTGACTCTGCTGTGGTGTTTTAGTCTGGGCAACTGGCTGGTACTGCCCACCCCATCTGCTTGCTTTCCTCCAGACCATTAGCTTTGATGCTGAAGCATCCACCACAGTCCTGTCGCTAGCCTTCCATCCTTGCCTGAAAGACCAAGGAAGAAACGGAATAGGAGAAGAAGCAGGTGCATCTTCCTTCACCTGTGGTTAAAGGGGCTGGGAAGTTTTCCAGACTGTGATGTGGAAGCTCTCGTGGCCAGCTCAATGTTGTACAATACAAAAAATGTACTTAGTGCTTCCCCATCTCTGACTGCAATTATAGTTGTTTAAGCACTAGGCAAGTTGACCTGAGGTAAAAGACTCCCTCCTGACTCCTAATGTGGCAACCAGACTCTGACTGTGAAGGCAAACCTCAGCCACCAAGACCCTGAGATTGCCTTTTCGGCCGCATTTCATCAGGCCATCCGTGTTGGGTACCAGCTGCACCCAACTCAAGCTTTTTTATAGGAGAGAAACAAACCTATAATTCTAGAGAGAGCAGTTGCTTTCAGACACTGGTACAGCTGAACCCAGGGGCTGACATTCACTGAACCACCGTTTCCCTTCTACTTAGTCAACATAATACTTAACGATAGTAGTAGCTTGATAAATGTGACCTCTTTTTTATGGTATGCACTACAGATGAAAATTATACAAGTATCCTACATAAAAGTGAGAATTATGTTACTTCGGGGACACATTTTTAGAACTTCAACTATTCTCGTCCTTACAGAAGGGCCACCTTGCTGTGATAAATCACAGCCTTCCTGAGATACAGTAAGCAAAATATAAAATAGAATAATGGCTCTGTCTCGAATATGCCGCTAATTCATTCTGCCTCTTTATTTGGCAGCCTGCTCCTTGAAGCCATGCTTGGCAAGTTCATAGTTCCCTCTTTATTGCTCAGTCTTTGAGTCCAGGAAAGGCATTTTCGCAAGAGTAAGCTAGGACAAATGCATTAATGGCTTGATCCTATGGTCTCCACAGCAAGGCAAAAGAGGGAAATGTGCAGGTACAGAGGATGCTTGAACTGTTAGAATTGCACGACTTGTGATGTCAGACCAGTAAAACACCCAGGATATTCCACTGATGAATCAACAAACGACCACTGCAAATGTCCTGGTGCATCTTGAACATATTAGACATAGTTGGAGGTGCAAAACCTTTGGCCAACCTGTGTTTGTGAAATAAATGCTCATAGGCAAATGTTATGCGTAGTAAAATGCTAACCTGAAGCAGAGTACTTGTATTGTTTTATGCACCTTATTTAAAAGGAGTGCACATTTTGCATGCCAGCTTCTGAGTATGCATGTGTGTGTGTGCAGAAGGCAGTTTCATATGTTCATCCATACTAGTTTTTCCTGGAAGTGTATAACAGCCCAATCCTGAGCTGCCTGGTGTGCAAGTCTGCAGCAGTAGCAAAATGACAGCTGCTGCATTCTATGGGCACTTGGGCAGCCACAGGTGGCTTCCGATGCCTCCTTGGGGGAAGGGGACATTTGTCCCCTTCCCCTAATGAAGCAGCCTTGCAATGGGACTACTTGACACTATGCTGGCTATTTAAATGGCACAGAGTAAAGCAGCCCTGCATTGGGCTGAGAGGCCAGACGCGAGGCTTTGGATTCAGCAGAGCTGAGCTCTGCCTGTCCTGTACCCCTCCCACCCCATCTCCTTCACCCCACATCTTCTCCCCGCCCTTCCCCAACCCCACACAGTGCTGAGCCTGCACTAACTGCTGGGCCAGAGCTGGGCCAGCGCTAACTGCTGCCAACATGCCTTATGGCATGTTTGTGATAGTGCACACCGGCAGTGAGCCAGAGCACTTTCTTCTGAATTGGGCCCTAAATTCACTCTTTTAACAGAAACCATGGGCATAGTCTAACCTAGTGGTTTCCAAACCTTTTAGCACTGGGACCCACTTTTTAGAATGATAATCTGTTGGGATCCACCAGAAGTGATGTCATTAACCTGGAAGTGATGTCATGACCAGAAGTGATATCATCTAGAAGGAAAATTTTGAACACCTGCCAAATCAAATCTAATTAAGTAAGTCAATTAAAAGTTTACAGTAAGTATAAGTTTAAAAATTTATTTAAAATAAAGAACCCTCCTAAACCTCTCAAGTAACTGCTGATCTGTTTTTAAAAAAATTCCCCCACATTCCAAAGGCTGCAATCCTGTCCACACTTACCCGGGAGTAAGCCCCATTGACTATCATTGTTAAAAGCACGTACATTTTCAAAGCCTTTCCAAAGTACAAATCTGTAACATTTCTCCAAATGCAATCACGTATCATGGTAGCATCAAGTCTAACATATTAAAAATAAAATACACGTTGAAATGAATGGGGAACCACCTGAAATTGGCTTACAACCTACTTAGTGGGTCCCGACCCACAGTTTGAGAAGCACTGGTCTGACCAAAGCTAAGCCCCCAGGTAAAGTCCCAAGTGTGAGATGTAAGAGCGATTCGCTCGCTTTGATTATGTTGAAGTGACCTTCACAGCATCAAGGAAGTAATCTGAATAGAAATTGAATATTCCCTCCGGAAGCTCAAGAAGTCAATGACATATAAACATACTACGCAGCAGTCCCTGGCAGCCATACAGAATGATGTGAATTGCAGTGCTCTGCATGTCTGTACTGTGGACACCAGAAATGCCTAAACAGCCCCCCTAAAGTTAGAGATATCCAGCTGAGCCTGAAGGTTGCACCTGATGTTATGAATATCACAGTGTCAAGTGGAGAAGCATACCAGCGTTATGCATACCATGGAGTTAGCACACCAGAGATTTTGGAAGGTGGTGTGAATGACTAGTTACTAGAGAAGGCACAGGGTTTTTTGTATTTATAACACCATAGATGGCTTTCCAAAAGCAAACAATCTGATTAGTGTATCAGAGGGTTGTATAGTACTAAATGCCCCATTCATGATTTGAAGGCTTTATGCTTCAACCATCCAGATCCTATAGTGCATGCAAGCAACCCAGAGGATACCTTACAGGTAACATGATTTGCAGACAGAACTGTGCCATCCTGTGTGATTTTATTTTCTGAAAACCGACACCAGCAGAACCCTGCCAGTCTGCAGTTTAAAAGCCATCCTGAGTATGGCAGATGCAACACCATGTATAGAACACTTTGCTTAGATATTCTAAGTAAATAAACGGCTTTGCATTTATCTAAGTCTGTCGGTAGGATGCCGTCTGGTGTGCTTTGAACTCTGGCAAGTTTCAAGGCTACAGCTTTATCTAGCAGAGAAGAAATTCCTGGGGTTATCACTGTTGGTATTATTGCTATACCTGTAAGAAAATGCATGTATTAACTTCAAGAGGCATGACTGGGAATTAAAGCTCATTACCCTGTTGAGTACAAAAAATGATGTGTTGAACAAATGCCCTAGAGTTATTGGGTCAGTGCAACAGATTGTAACCTCCTGCTGGCCCATGTGCTTTATGTGTAAAAAAGAGTTTAATTTGGACCAGCCTGCTGTACACAGAATAGGTAGAAAAAATGAAATCTGCTCACCTCTTTTCCTCATTTCATCTTTGTTAACCACAAGGATGTATTCAAAGATGCCACCCATGGTCCCAGATGTCACAAAATGGGTGCCATACTCATTAATAAACCGGGCGTACAACCCATAGTTGTACTGATCACCAAGTTCCATCAGAGACTGGAGCATGTCTTCATGCAGGACAATATCATTTCTTCTCATCTTGAAACGGGCTGTTTGTATTTTGGTCACAGCTCGGATAAATCCTACATTCTGTAGATAAAACATGGCACAAGAGATTTTCTTACTTCTGGAAGAAGTTATATGCTCTGCCTGAAATGTGTGCTGCTGTAGTACAAAGCAAGCAGCTCATCATGGGTCAAAGCAGCCAGCTGTGTTCCCATACAATCCAGGTTCATTTCAGCAAACTATACATGATGCAATGTTGGTTGGCAAGTTTGGTGTCATTTCAGTGGGTTTAGAAATAGCAGATAGGTGGCTTCAGTTCCCAGTTGCTAAATGTGATACTTTCCTTTCTCTAGCTGGACTTTAGGACTGTTCACGTATTCTACTGCACTTTGGTACAGAATGCCTGTACGTAGCCACAGCAGTCTATTATAGATACATATTTCTTTGTGAATGCCAGTACCTGGATTCATTTTCAAGGTCAACCCAGAGACTGGATGCCTTGAAAAGCCAGTGGATAGAATGCAGGCGCAGCTCAAGGAACCTGTACAAAGGTATGATCATCTGTATCAATCTCTTACTATAGCAATGGAGTGTGGGCATTTTCTTAGATGGGGAGAAGTCATAGCTCAGTAGAAGACCACTTGCTTTGCCTGCAGAAGGTTCCAGATTCAATCCCTAGCATCTCCAGGTAGGAATGAGAAGGATCCCCTGGTGACGTGCTGTTATTTGGTGTAAACAACACTGAGCTAGAAGGGCCAGAAGTCTGACTTGTTACAGCAGTGTGTATCACCACCATCCCACCCCACCACCACCATCACCACCACTACTTTTCAAGTTCTTCCAACAGATCAGTATCCCTTTGCAGCAGCCAAAGTTGTTGGCTGAGCCTTAAAGAAAGCTAAAGTATAAATTCTTCCCTGCTCCCCAGTCAGATCCTTCAAGTCTCCAAGTGAAGAAACCACCTGAAACAGCATGGATCAACCAGCATGCACCTCCCCCAAACCAACTGGTTTCAGTGTCCTAATTTTCATCCCTTGCTATTTTGGGCCCTGCTGCTGCCATCATTGCATCTTCCTCCTGACCCACCCAGTTGTTTAAAGACACAGCTTTGATCCCAGACCACTGATCCCAAAGCAGCCCTACTGCCACTGCTGCCTCCTCACTTTTACCCCTGCTTCCTCCCACTTGTTCTCAGCCCACCACATTCAAATGAACCTGCTGGGTAGAGTATTCTGGGAGCAGAATTCTCTTCTGGGAGCAGAATTCTCAAAATGTTCTGTCTGGTCTGTTTGTTTCAAAAGACAGCCAAGTGGGAATGAAGAGGTAAGGGATTTGGGAGAAGTATTCCTAATCTCCTTCTTGCCCACTTGGCTGCAGTCAGGTGGCAAGAAGGAGGTGGAGTGATCCTGTTTTGATCACTGTCATGAAAGGAGAGTGATCAGAACAGGATCACCATGCAGCCTTCTTCTTTTTTCTCCCCTGCTGCCACTTCGATTGCTTGTGGCAATTGCTTGTGGCAGCAGCACTGGAGGAAGAGAACAAGTTTCTTGCCCCAAGCCTCCTCTCACTCACTCTCAACAAGCAAGAGGAGAAGCTGAGTATGAGGCAAAGCCACTGGGTGAAGTATTTGCCTCAATCCACCTCTCAGCTGAACTCGCCCTGAAAGACTCCTCATACAGAGATCTGCTTCCCCAGAGAGCTTTTACCATCCCAGAGGGCTTTCTCCTTCTCCACCAAAAGAACTGCAAGGGGTGGTAAAGATTTAAAATACAGTCCTCCTCACCCCACAATTCAGTTTGTCTTTCTTCCACATCAGGCCATTTTTTTACAGGTCGCGATGAATAGTCATCTGTTATGCAGGTTTGCACACAAAAAGTTTTAAAAAAATCACAAGTGCTTGGTTGGCAACCTTCAGTCTCGAAAGACTATGGCATAAGCATACAGTACCCAGTATTCCAAGGCAGTATCCCATCCAAGTACTAACCAGGCCTGACCCTGCTTAGCTTCCAAGATCAGACAAGATCAGGCATGTGCTACATTTCTGGGTTTCTGAGATTTTTTTAGACCATACAATAAATGGACCCCTGCACTGCTATCCTTTAAGTAAGGCAGGTTTTTGACTGGCACTTGTGCTGCCAAAGACAACTGTTGCTAATGGACCAATCTTTATGTTCCCCACCATGTGAAGCACTTTCTCATTTATATATTTAAAGTCACCATGAAACAAGATGTGGGGTGAGATGACATGTGTTGTTTGACTTTGCAATTCAATTTAATTTCCATTGGAATGCTTCTGTTTGCTTCCATGTAAAGCGGGAAGCAAACAGAATGGCTAATGATCACATACATGCAATTACAAATGAACAAATTAGTGTTTTGAGGGGGAAAAATTTTGGAGAAGGAAATAAACATCAGATACACAGCAATTGGACAGGGCAGCAAAATAGGGATGAGAAAGCAAGAGTATAAGTTACCTTGTCTTCATACTGAGTAAAATTCTTCAGAGTCCCCTTGCCCTTTGATAAGTGGAAGCCGATATCCACTGTCACCGGCAGTGGATATGCCGCCGGACCTATACCAAATGTAAAGCCCCTGCCCCAGGAGGAATCTTTTTTGAGGGCATTCAATAAGTCCTTGGAATTATCATAATATTCTGAAGAAAGGCCAGAATCAGCATGAGCCTGAAATAAAAGAGGAAGTGTATGAGTTAGATGGAGATATTTTAGATTACCATAGATGCTTAATGTGGCCTGATTCTCCTTTCCCCTGGAGACTCCAACAAAAACCCAAGCCAGGGCATTTTTCAGAAACACTGCTAATCTGTAAGTGCTGTTGTATTTTGTCCTTGCATTTTGTATGGTTTTTATATTACCAGATTGATGTGTTGGTGTCATTTGCATATAGAAGACCTCCCCTGGGCTGCCAGCCAGTGGATGTATGCTTTCTTAAAATTCACTTAAATGCCATTTAAGTAAATGAACTCATTAAATATGACATTATCTCTGCAAAGAGATCCCCACATGCATGGGATTTTGCAAGCAGTAACGCATGCACAGTAACCCCTCCATGAGTGCAACAAAATACTGTGTGGTGGTGAAGATTCCCACATCCTACCTCCAACACACTGCTATGCCCAGGGCCCCTGAGAGGAATTTTATCAGGGGGTACAAAATTTCTTTTGGGCTCCTTTGTAAAGGGGGGAGGGGTGAAAGAGCGGTGGAGGAGAGGGACAGCTGAGCAGTGACAGGTGAGCAGAATGGGGGAAGGGAAGGGCAAAACAGGGTGGAGGGGAAGGGAGGGACAGCTGGAAAAGTCTTTGGAGCCTTGGTCTACCCACCCATGTGGCATTGGCAACTAGATACAGAAATGCAGAAAACCACTCCTCTCTCGAAAATCTTTTAAATATAGAAAAACATGCAGAAAATTAGCATCATCATATTTAGGCTCACACAAGAATTCAAAGTTTCCTGTGCATACCGAAACTTGTTTCTGTAGCAACTGTAGCCCCATAGCTGTGTCCCTGAGTTCCTAAACACTCCTTCATGCCAAGGAGATCCACAAGCCAAAGAGCTACTGTAGCAGGCCAGTTTCCTCCCAGATTTGACACTGTGTTAAGAAGTGTCATGTATGAATTCCTTGGCCCAGCATATATGGCTTGCCAGTAGCTGCAGCGCTTGTGGTAGTGTCTCCAGCATCCTGCGTGGACAAGTCTGAGTAGATAGGAAAATGTCAGATCCCAGGAACATTCTGGGCTCCCTCCTTTGGCTCCGGGGCTCCCTTTTTGACCCTGGGCCCAGGTACAAATTACCCCCTTAACCCCCCTCTCCTAGGCCCTGCCTATGCCCAAGCTAGAGAGTGCAGCACATAACCCTGCCATATATATGGAGCTATGGTGTCTTTCATCCAGTTTGGAGGAGGAAGAAAGTGTAGAGGTCCCTTCTACATCATCCCTCCTACTGATTATCTAGTGTAGGGGTTTCCATACCCCAAACTGCAAGTCACATTCGGGCATCTGGATGATTTTAGCCTCACTGGGCTAAAAATAGCTCCAAAGATGCACTTCTAGGTATATACTGCATTTAGCCACTAGAGTGGCTGAATGTAAAGAAATTCATTACATTGAATTACATTTAGCACCTCTAGTGGCTGAATGATATGGCTGAATGATATGCTTGGAGACCTGGAATATAAAAATAAAGTTAATGCCTATGTTAAACTTATATCAAGCAGAAACTAAGACAAAACACATTTATGATTTGCAACATAAGTTGCTTTTTCAAAATCCATTCTCCCCTCTTCCTGTGCAAGTCATTTTTGCTGTCTGCTCTCCTCCTTCTTCTACCCCGCCCACTTACTGTATTCTATCAAACACTCAGCACGTCAGTTTTCAATGTATTTATTATTAATTATTAATTGATTTTCCAGCCCTCGACACCATGTCAGATATATTATGCAGCTGTCATGCCGAAGTTTGGAGACCCCTGATCTAGTGAGTGGGGCAAGAAGAGAAGAGTGACCAGGAAGTTCTCTTTACTGTGTAGGATGTTAAAGGAAACCAGATCCCAAAACAGATCTGGAACATTCTCTATACAGAGTAATGGTCACATAACACTGCAGTAAGGTTTTTAAATTTAATTATGTTCTACAAATACTTACAAGAAACTGATAGAAGTGGACATTGTAAGGCTTTCGGTAATATTTCTCATCATCCCCATAGTACAAACGTTCACACGCAGCATCGTACTTCAGTTCTCGCCATTCCCCATTGTAAACGGATTCACACTGGCCTCCATAGTAGGTAGGATCATACACTATCTGTGCTCCTTCTCGTGTGAGGATATTGTATCTGTCAGAGACAGGCATAAGCAAATGTGTAAGTACAGTTAACAGTACTTGTTCTGTTCAAAAGAATAACATCACATTTAGCTTTTCAGATTGACTGAAACTCTTTTCTGCAAGCAGATGTCAGATGCGAGAGACAGAAGACAACAATTCTACATAGTTCTAGAGAAAGCAGTGTTGGAGGAGACTGTGGAATTAATGGGTGCTGATTTCTGAGTCCCCTTCCTGGGCTTGATCCACCTGCATGGAGCAATATGATGGAGCAATGCAGTTTAGCTGGTGCAGCTACAAGTTGTTCCAAACCAGCTGCCCTTACACCAAGGAGACCTTCAGCAACCAAAAATCCCCTGTGGAATGCAGCGGAAGCCACACCAGCATCACTGCAGTGTTGTGAAGGGATTAAGTTAGGATTCATCCTTTTGCACTGCAGTAAGCACAAGCAGCTGCAATGGGACAACTCTCAGACCTAATCCAGCTCAATTGCTTATGCAAGTCCATGTTGTTCCATAAAGATAGATCAGGCCTAGGAAGGGGCTTGGGATATGGTGTGCACCACTGCCACCAATCCCAACGCCCTCCAGGAACTGATGAGTTATTCTCCCTGCTCCTGCCACCATTCCATCCACCCACTTGCCTCCTTTTGCCAATCTGTCCATAGCAATATGCACCACTTGTAGTTTCTTGATACTCTTTTGGGGCACACTCAAGTAGGGCATGTTGCAATAGTCTGAATGGCCAAGGCATGGATTGTTGTGATCCAATCTTCTTTCTTCAGGACCGGTGGCAGCAGACGTGGTCTGGTGGTTGAGTAGAAGGCTGTCCAAAGAATGCTAAACAGGAGTGGTCCTGGTTGAATTTTGAATGGGAGACTGAAAGCTGATAAAGCTGAGTTGAGACAACAGAGCTAGGAGGAGTCACTGTTTATAGCTTGGCCAACCTGAACCTGCTCCTGCTAGAAGCTTGGAAGGCATACCTAGATGCCAAATGTGATGTCCACGCCATGACAGATTCGATCTGGAAGAGAAGGGTTCTAAGAGCTGTCCATAGAACAGTTATTGTAAAAACTCATTTGTACTCTACTATGGAGTTTTGTAAGCAAACTTGGGCATTTGTTTTGGCACGGAAAAGGTGGGATAAAAAATTCTCAATCAATCGGACACCTGATGAAGGTGGGGAAAATGCTCCTGGTTAATTCCACATCTTATCCCTCCAGAAGCACAGCTGGATCCAGGAGTACTACCAAGTTTTACAACTCCTCTTTCAAAGGGAGTACTACCCCATCAAGAATAGATTTAACTTCTTCTCTAAGTTCAGTTCTCCTACTAACCAAGAGGAGCTCCACCTGGTTGGATTAAACTTCCAATTGTTGCAATTTGTTTGGGTGCCAAGTGCAAAAGGTCTCAGGCTGCACCAAGCGAAGCACTGAGGGTGAAGAAGCAATGCCTGTTCTTTTGTTGAAAAAAATTAACTCCAGCATTTCTTCAGAACTGCCTCTGACCTTTGGAATATTTGCGTACTGTTCTGTTATCTCAAGTGGTCTTAACAAATTATGATGTGAAAAGAAGAAAAGAATTAGGACCAGAAAAGAAGTCTCGGTCATTTGAAATGCACTGTGAATGTTATACTTGATCCATTTGTATACACCCATAGAAGTTTGGTCCGTTTCTCAATCTCTAAGCGTTGCCTTCTAGATCTTAGACCTTATGCCACACAAAGCAGTTTATATGCTCATTTGTATTGTGAGGATGAAGGCAAGAGCCCTAAATCTACTCCTGTAGCATTTATGGACGCCCAGCTTTTACCTGCATTGCACAGCGCAGAAAAGTACAATCTTCAGGCACGTTCACATTTTCAGCTCCAAGTGAACAATGTTTCCGATTCTTCAGCAGGCAAGAAAGAACTACAATGTAAAGAATCACAGCTCACCCCTGTGCTGCTTTTTCAATCCCTGGAACTGGATCTAGATCATCGCAGTAACGTTCGACATCCTCACAGTTGGCCTCATCAGATTGGTCTCTGCAGTCTGGCTCTCCATTGCATACGAGGTGGCGTTGAATGCAGCGGCCTGCAGTGCAGATATGGATTTTTATTTATTATTTTTTTCTGCTATCCATTACCAGAATCCATGTTTGGCGTAACAAGATAAGGCTGGATTTAATAGTCACTGACACAAATCGATAAAGATTATTTGGAACAGTTCTTGCATGTCTTTGCTCAGGTTATAATCTTTAAACTGTGGTGGAGGAGTTTGCAAAGAATATTCTGAGGAGACAGAAGGGAGGCTGTGATGGGATGGAGGGGCTCTCTTGCTATGTAGAGTTACCCCCAATGAAAAGATGTACACATTCAAAGGAATGTACCGTTTCTATTTTTACTCAAACTTCTCTTTGCAGTGAAAAGCAACTAGAAATAAGAAACTGAATGTAACATACCTTGTTTTGCAGCAAGTTTCTAGTTCCTGTCAGGGTTAGTGGCTCAGGGACTAGGGGATGGTTCAGCATATTGAGCTGATTGATAATATGTACTTGAGCAAGAAACTGTTGAAACTGAGGGTTAAGACCACAGCACAGAGGCTTTCTAGGTTCTGGTGGGATCCTATTGGCTCATTGTATCACCTGATTCCTGGGGTGTAGTACCACACTCTGACCATCTGCACATCAGACCAATGGTTCCCTTTGTTTCCATTGTGACAGAAGGAGTAAGGATCTTGGTCATGGGGCTGGCCCATCAATGAATTGGGGTGGGGGGTCCCTTCAATTTTCAGGCTGGAAAGAGGTGGTGGGCTTGGAAGGGATGCTCTGTGGGCTCATTTCATCTGCCTGTCATCTGGAAAGAGGGTGTCTGTAACACTACTCACCTGCTTTATTCTGAGGGTGATGGCTGTCAGTTCAGGAAACAGTCATTCACAGTTCATCTGAGAGTCAGACAACCGAGAGTGATTGCTGGTGCCTGTTCCAACTCAGTGCCCAGGTGCTGGGGGCCCATGCAAGGGCAGTCATGGCTAGAATTTCCTGGCTCATGAGCCTCTTTTGGCTTGAAAAGCCAAAAAGCCCTATTCTCTACCCACCATCTGTTCCTGCACAGGCATCTTGGGGACACAATGGCAAGAGCTGGTGGCAGCAGCTCACACATCATACAGTTCAGGAGATGAAAGAGACCCAAGAATTCTCTGATTTTCCAGATATCTGGAAGAAAGGATATTATGGGGGCACCAAGAACACCCCTACTCTACTGCCTCTTCCTTTTCCTGTTCTCTGGCAGCTGGAAAATCAGATGATTCTCAGGCCTCTTCAAGACCAGATTCTCCAGTCACTGTCTGTCCCCACTGGACAGAGCTTGGGGACCCAGATTGAATGTCCCCTTGGGAGGGATGAGAGTGCATGTGTGCAGCCCCCTACCTGTAGCATAAACATCAGCTGCTTTGTGTGAACTGGGAGATTGGGCCAGAAAGGATCTCATTGCCAAAGTCCCCAGTTTGAAACTCCTGGTGTTTTATAGTTCCCTTTTACATTTTCCAGACATTAGAGATCTCCCTTCCCACAAATGAATGAAAGTTCACACAGCTAGTTGCAAGAATTTGGAAACTTTTCCTTTTAGCTGAGAAGAAAGCTTTCACGAGGCACCTTTTCAGCTTTAAATAATGGATTATGAATCCACTGTGCACATCTTTGTGTCAGGTTCACTTTGTCAAAGCTCCCCAAAATGAGTCTGTGATCCCTGCTTATGGCCTTTAAAAGCAGCTACACGCCTAAAAGTTTCCACTGCTACTTTCAGAAAATGAACTCTGTCAGGTTAGTGAACATTTTTGCACAGTGAAGTTCCAGAAGGTGTTTGAGAAATTTGTTGCAATAATTATTTCTAAGGAATGAACACTTAAAGACTTCCAGCCTTCTCAGATTGGTGCTTTGGTTAATGGTGCAGAAAGTATTCTTGAAAAAGACTGGTACATCAGTCCTGAGAAGTGTATGTGGTATTCACTATGTGGATATACAATTCATGAGGACCATTTTAGTTTTAAGGACAATCAGATACCACTGGGGGCTGAAACCTCAGTGGTGTGGAGTGCATCTGTAGAGTGCATCTGATAGAGGTGCATGTGACCTCCATCACCAAAGTGTGGCTTTGGATATGACGACAGTTGTGAAATGGGAAAAAGGTGCAAATCACCTTAGGATGTCAGACTCCGTATCCACACTCTGCCTATTTCTACATGTGTTCCTCTTTTGCCTCCAGCACTACATTTGCAAGGGACACCTTCACTGCCTGCATCCTGTCTTGTCCCATTTGAGGTTTAAGGCATGGAAAGCAGTACGGTAGTTCTGAACATTTTCCACAGGTTCCTGAAAGGGGTTGAGGGTTTGTGGAATTGGATTGCTATATTGGGATAAATGTCTGGGAATGAATTGTACTCACCAGTCTCCTCACATCGGAAATCAGCTCCACAGTTTTGGCTCACAGCACATGTTCCTGTTGGCTGGCAGGCTGATTCATCCCAAAGATGGCCAATGCATATATTCCCACCGAACTTGGCTGGCTGTAGCAAAGTTCTGTATCTGTGCTATGGAATATTCAAAAAATTTAAAAAAAAAGAAAAAAAATTGCTTTCTACCTCTCATGAATTATATATCCAAAATGATACAGTTTCAATTAAACATTAAAAGGCAATAAAAACAGATCTATACAATAGTTTAACCTAGTAAGAGGAAGCATCAATTATTTAGGCATTTAAAAATGTAAAACAAATTAAGACTTTATCAGCACAGCTACTCCTGCCAAAAGTAAAAATTACTTAAAAGTACAGCTTGACGTGCAGAGTGCTGACATTTGACAACATCTTCACCAGCAGTGGCAAACAGCCCAATCCTATCAGGCTGCTATGCCAGCAGAACATGCATTCTGCCAGGGCCAGCTGATGTAAAGCAGCCATAAAATGCACTCTGGCAGTGTGCGGTACTGGAGCTGGCTGCTGTAAAGTGCACTCCAGCAGCAAATGCTGCCAGAGCACCAGCAGGAAAACCAGAGCCTCCCTGCGCATGTTGGCGGATCTATGGAGACCCTCCAGGGCAGGTACTCCCATGCAGGGGGTTGGATGGAGGTGGGGAGGGGGCTGAATGGGCCAGGGGTGGTGGAGCAGGGAAGGGGATGGGCAGAATGGGGACGTGTCAGGGGCACGGAGCAGGGTAGATCAGGCCTAGTTGGGGGGTGGGACTGGCTGCAACAACGCATGCCAAATCCTGACCCCCTTCCCAGGCCTGATCTGCTTGCACAAATCAACTCAGACTTGTGCCAGCAATTCAGCTGACACAGGTCCAAATTGACCAATTGTAGTGTCTGGGATTTATCCCAGGACAAGGAGACAAATGTTCTCTTACCTTGCGGAGTTCTCCAGCAACCAAAATTCCCCCTCTCCCACAGGATGCAGTGGAAACTGCCCCAGCGCCACTGTATCACCACATGGGGATTTGGATAGAATGGGCCAAAAGTCTGATTTCACAGGAGGCAAGGGCATGGAAATGTTTCAAGTCATTCAAATCATTCCCATGTATTAAAAGGGAGGGTAAATGTATTTGGTGAATGAGCATCAATCCTGTCCAGGGGAATTTTACATAACTGGGAGGCCCAGCATACAGACCACTTATGTGTGCCAGGGTTTTCCCTGCTCACTGCACCGATGGGACAGTGCTGTGTGTGCATTGCATTGCATGTCCAAAGCTGCTTCCAATCTAGCAAGAACATTATTCTAATGTTCATATCCAGCAAGTTTTTCTTATTTTCTTAGCTTGCATCGCAAGGGTTCGGAGGTGGTCAAGGAGCCATACCCATCAGGAGCAAGAGATCCTGGCCAGGCTGATCCCCTAAGAACTCTGCAGTTCTGGCCAACCATTTCAGGTTCCCCCCTTTAACCGATGTGGAGGGTGGAAGGGTCCCCCACCTGCTACCACCATTGCCCATTGCCTGCTGATGGAATTTGCCTCAAGGCATGGAGCTGGAACTGTACAGGCTGCAGTATTGCTCAGAACTATGTACACCAAGTTGATGAAACTTGCTCTGTTTTGGATTGAGGATACAATGATCGGTGCTGTACTGAGTTGTGTGCTCACTTTCACTGAAGACAGATATCAAGAATACTTGAATATATTAAAGTGAAGCCTTACCTTTTTTCCTTCACAAGAAAAACACTCAGTCCACCCTGACCATGGGCCTAAGCGACAGTCGACTGGAGCAGGTGTGCCAGTTTGTCTTCTTGATCTTTCAAAGAGAGCAAAAGTGAGTGGCTAGATGCTGAAAGATCCCTTGCAACATGTTCCCTGCAGTAAACGTTTCACCAGAATACCCACATCTGCCAGCAGCCTACTGTTGAAATTTGGGTGTAATGCTATCTCCAGGACATGGGGGAGGGGACAGTGTAGTGCCCAGGCACCTAAGACTCTTTGCCTGCTCTCTAGAATACCTGTAGGAGGTGTGCCCCTTAGTTCGACTTCCTTCTTCCCTTTGTGACTTGCTTTCACATGTCTGATATAAGATTAAAATGTAGCTTTGCAGTTCTTGGTTCCACTGGATTCCATGGGTTTCCTAGCATGTGATGAGCTGCATTTCACTAGACAGCATCAAAATCTAGCGCTGGAATCCTGATGTATGAAGCATGATGGAAATCAACCCCACCATATCTGACATTATCAAAAAGGAAAAAAGGGAGCCCAAAGTCAGGCATTACAGCTGTTTTAGCTGTAATGCCAGTCCATATACCTTTCAGTGGGAATGTGTTAAATACCATATTTTTCGCACCATAAGACGCACCTGACCATAAGACGCACCTATTTTTTAGAGGGGGAAAACAGGAAAAAAAAATTCTGAACCAAATAGTGTAATAAAATATTTAATAAACTATAACAGAATAACATTTGAACCATCCCCCCTTCTTAGGGTGAATGGGATCATAAACTGGCATGAAGATCCCTCCCTTTATTAGGGTGAATGGGATCATAAACTGGCATGAAGATCCCTCCCTTTATTAGGGTGAATGGGATCATAAACTGGCATGAAGATCCCTCCCTTTATTAGGGTGAATGGGATCATAAACTGGCATGAAGATCCCCCCTTCATTAAGGTCCCCAACGTGCACTCTTTTTTGCAGTATTTGGGGGGGAAAAAGTGCGTCTTATGGAGCTAAAAATACGGTAGGTCGGGAAAAGCTTCTTGATAATAACATACAGTATATCCAAATGCTGCTGAAAGAGTGGGGGCTGTGACTGGAGTAAGAAATATGTCTGATATTCAAGCTGTGTGTTCCGATAAAATTAGAGCACCAGCCTATGCAAGACTACTCAGAAGCAGTGGCATCACTTGGATTTGCACCACCAGGTACGGGAGACCAATGCATCACTTTCATGATGGACTGTCTCCTATGCAGCAGGCAGGGCAATGCCCTGAGTGGTGGGCATGTTGATGCACCATCGCACACCCCTGCTGGTTTTTTGGTCATAACTTTCGATAGAACAGAAATATGTCAGCAGGGTTTGTTCCATTGCATTTGGCATGAAAATACACATTGAATGATATATAACATGATGGTCTTATTTGTAAATACCAAGATTTTAAAAATTTTGGCCAGTAGTGGTGTCACACACCCTTCCCTCCCCCCGTGCACGTCACTCAGTGTGGCCCACACACACACACACACACACACTAGTGAAGTCACTGCTCAGAAGTCAGTTCCATTGTATTCAGTGGGGCTTACTCCCAGGAACATTTATACAGGATGAGGTGCATTTATACAGGAGTGTCGCCTTAGTGAAAAAGTAGCAGAGGCTTTCTCAGGGAAAGGAAACTCTTTGTAATAAATATCATTTTGATTATGGTTCTGTTATAATGGGAATGGGGGTGGAAAGTAAAGGGTGGAGCTTTCTGTTTTCCTAGAAACCTGAAATCAGGAACACCAGCGAATGAACGAACTTAGGACATCCTATACTGTACCACCGAGTTGCAGCAATGAGCTTTAGGGTGCAGGATAACCCAGCTCTGCAAGTGTAGCCACTTGCAAATTCAGCAACATAGATCCCCAAGCACAAACATGTTCCTGCTTGCAAGCTGCCCTTCAGCATTTTGAGGCCCTACTAAGTTCCTTAAGAAATTGTGATGTTACTGTGAAGGCAGCACAGGATAAGAGGACAAAAAGACTCAATATGGCATGATGGAAAGACCAGGAAAACGACCTGAAGCTATGGTAAGTTGCCAAAGACCAGCAGGTTACAATCAAACCAAGGAGTTTCTTTCTTTTTTGTTTGTTTCTCTTGTAGCACCTCAACCTTAAATTGCCAAGATAAAGACATTTCAAGTGCATGAGCACTGCATTACAATAGCCAAATAGAATTAGGCTGCATTAATTTTGATTGGGAAAATGCTTCAGGCCATGTAGGTGAAATCAACCATCTGAACCCATTTTATATTTTAACTATCGCAGTGACAGACTGCCTTTTCTCTCGCCTGAATGCAGCTGGAGTTCCTATGCAGCTCCATTGCATTCTCCATCAGTGTAACTGGGCAAATGCTGGGGGGGGGGGTCTTGCATGAGATGTTATTTGTAAGACTGTTCACCATGAGGCCACCTTTAGCTTTCTCTTTTGGAATCAGTGTTTGCACCATGTGCAGCTGGTTACTTGTTATGTTCTTGTAGTCTCAAGCAGGGGTCTCCAAACCCTAGCCTGGGAGCCAGATGCAACCTGAGACAAGCCTCTATCCAGCCCGCGACAAGCCCCTGGCCCCCTGCAAGCCTCTGGCCTGCTCAACCGAATGTGACCAGAGCTGTGCTCCAGTTATGTCTGGAGGGTGTTCTGAGGGCCGGGGAGGCCGTGTGCCTCCCCTCAGAATGCCTTCTAAAGGCCTAAAAACATCACTTCCTGGTTTTCCTGAAAAACCAGAAGTGACATTTTTGAGTCATCTAAAGGCCTTAGGCTTTCTGAGGCTTTCTAATAGATTTATTTAAATTTTATATTTAAAATTTATTTTTTCCCAGCCCTCGACACCATGCCAGTTATTTGATGTGGCCCTCTGGCCTAAAAGTTTAGATACCTCTGTTCTAAAGTAAGGGTCATCACTACTTTGGTTCATTTTGGAGAGGTGAGATTCTGCAGCTACAGGAACAGCTCTGTCCTTAAGACAGCTGGCCATTTCAGCAACCTAGCATTAGAAAGCCTGAACTTTCTATTCATGATTTTTAAAAAAGTATGATTGTGATTAATTCTGTTGATCTGAAAATATGCATGGAAAATCTATATTATGAGGTGCATAAATTCTGCTGAACAATGAGTGCAGTTCCAATGTTTTATTTTCAGGCCAAGGTACCCCATATTTCCTGCTGTTATTTGTCCACTCAGGGCCCAATCCTATCCAACTTTCCAGCACTGGCACAGCCGCAATGCAGCCCCGAGGTGAGGGAACAAATGTTCCCACATCTTGAGGAGTCTTCTGTGATTGTCCTTCCACCACAGAATGCAGTGCATGTGCCATTGGCACAGTTGCACTGGGACTGGAAAATTGGATTGGATTGGGCCATCAAAGGTCACCAAAAAAGTAACTGGATTCTCTCTTTTTAGCAGTTTCCATTACATCAAATATGTTCACAGATATTGCAGGGGTCTCCGTTTTGGCGGTTCAGTGAAAATCCGTTCTGTGTTTCTAAAGCTATGAGATTTCAAAGTCACACTTGAATCAGTCATTTAACTAAAGGGATGTTATTCAGCACATGTTCCTTGCCAGACTGACCCTTCCAGATGGAGTCTGCTTTTCAAAGGGAAAATGGCCTTTACTTATGTAAGCAAGCCAGAGCTTTGGAAACCAGTAAATGAGGAAATAGCAGTTATTGCATCTGTGTGTGCTACTGGGCTGTGACTTCTGCATGGCTTGTTTGCATGTGATGTGGTTCGGTGTGTACCTGCATGTGTTTGCGCATGAGATGCTGCTACATTTGTTTGCATGTAAAGTGCTGCATGCATGAATGTCTTTGGGCCCAGTTCTATACTATTCCCTGCCTTAGTATGCAGCTGCATCAAAACAGGCTGCACTGCATTCTGGGTGGGGGGGCAATTGGAAGGCTTGGGAGGGTCTCCTCAGTCCTGCGCCAGCTATTTTGCTGGCATAACTCCAAGGAGACAGAGGGGGCATGCTGGCTGCTATAGGAGATGGTCGGTGTAAAGGGGGGGAGGGAGGCTGCGGGAAGGGCAGATCTGATGGTGATGGTGTGTACTGGATCCTATTCCCCTTTTCTGCTGCCTCCCTGCTTCATTTCTCTCCTCAGATTTGTACTAGCACAATTGCTAGTGCAGGTCCAAGGAGACCCATTGCAGGGTGAGAGGCTTACAGAGATGTAAGGGCATTTAAATTCTCTTTCACCTTCGAAACCTCCTGGCTCACCCCCTGCTGGATGCATCAAACCCAATTTTTTTTGGGGGGGTGCTGGTAGTGGCTGCAACCGTGGGCAGGGCCACTGAAAGCTGGCATTGGGCCTGTTGTCAAAAAACCAGTTGCCAAATACCAGCAGGTTGCCATTAAACCAAGGAGCTTTTTCTTTGTTCGTTTCTCTTGTAGCACCTCAACCTTAAACTGCCAAGAGAAAGATATTTCAAGTGCATGAGCACTGCAATATGATAGCCTGATGGGCTATTGTACAATGGGGCAAGATGCCTGATTCCCTGCCCAAATGTTTATTTATTTTGTAATGCATTTGCTTTGTAATGGTCCAGACCCCCTGGAAGCCTGGGATTTTGCCCCCTACCTCCCCTCTCCTCAGACCTGGCAGCATAGGATATAGGATTGGGTTGTAAGCCCCATTAAACGCAACAGTAGTTGCTGATGAGAAAACAGGCATAGGATTGCACTTTTATGTTGACGTAGAATATTTTTAAACCAATTTTTCAAGGTTTGTACCTTTGTTTTAAAGGTACTCTTGCAATTCACTCCAAGAGTTTGGTATGAAATGAGCTAGATCTTTAAATGAAGTATACAAAGTTTTATAGTAGAAAATGTGGCAGGAGAAGAAAACACTCTAATGAAGAAATTTAAAGTTGATATTTTGTTTTTGTTTGTTTGTTTTAATACATAGTCTTCTAATGGGACATGGCTATAGTGTGGGTGATCTCATTAAAAGCTCCTGCACTTGAGAATTTGCCAGAATGCCATGGCCTGTGAATGTTCTGAGACAAGTCATTGTTTCTCACTCAGGAAACTGTACTAATGGCAAGCAAACCTCATGGAGCCGATATCCAATAAACTACATAAGTTGCTGTTTGTTGACATTCTAAGCCTACTGCTCATTTCTCAGTTAGCATTTGGAGCCAATGGATAATTTTGTAATGGTTGCTTCAGCTTCTACAGCTGCGCACAAACAGGATTCAATGGCTTTGTCAGATCTTGTTCAAACCTCGAAAATCTATTCAGCGTTTTCACAGTGAGGTGCTCTCGCAAATATTTGAAAATCTGTAACTATGAGATAGCCCAGACTGAGGATGGTTGCCTATCTATTTCAGCAGGTTGAAAAAAGAAAAGAAAAAAAGAACATCTTTACTACTGTAAAAATAGACAATTGGACTATTAAAAATAGACTACTGTAAAAATAGACAATAGTTAACAAACAATGCAACTAGAACTTCTGTGCCCTGGAGGAGTCTGACCTTGTATTCCTTAAGCTAGAATAACAGCCTTCTCTAGGGTTCCATGGGAAATGATGTTTGTACCTCAGCAAAACTTCAAAACCACTTTATCATATAGCAGCTTGTTGCTTCACGAATGAAAAGATTGCCAGGGTCTCGCTAGGCACACCTGAAGTAGTTATCTGGGCCGCGGCCTTTGTGTTTTCTGAGGTGAAATTTTTTAGTGACTAGCAAGTTCCCACAAGCAGCATGAGGGTGAGGATGTATTCCTTTGGAGTGTCTGCTGCATAATTTTCTAAAAGGAACATAAGAGGAATGTAATAAAATATGTATTTTCCCACTGTGAGAGGAGTTGTGACCTACATATTTCATAATAAGGCTAGTCTCATTTGATTATTCGTTGGTGGCAAAGGGGAGGAGGCAGCCTCAGAAATCCTTTTTTCTGTTGCATACATTTCTTAACAGGCGTCTCATCATTATCGGTTATCTATTAATTATTGACTTTCAAGCGTAATATAACAAAGACTCCTGTGTCACTTTAAAGACCATCACATTTATTGTGGCAATGAGTTTTCATAGGCAACCATTTTGTCAGTTGACAAGCATTTTGTTTTTCTTAAGAGATGGGAGAGACATAGGGGAAAAATCCATCACTGATAATTAGATGAGGGATGGATTCATCAGAAGCTGTAGAAGAAAGAAGTCTAAAGGAAAGCAGCAAATGCTCAGGAGATGAGCCTGTGGATACATACCAGTATGTGCTAGATCAAACAACATGGTCTCTGTGGACAAACATCAGAGTCCAGCAGTCAAAAAGAGGTCCCCAAAAAATCTTTTTTGTTCTTCTCAGTGACAGAAAGATGTGGCACCACTATCCTTCAACTTTTTGTAAAGTATTCAAGGCATTCACCTTCACCGACATCTTAAATTTGCCTCTTCATTATCCTGCTTTGTTTGATAACTTCGTCAAACATCAAAAATCTGTTCTTTATTTGGTTTCAGTAAGGATTACTAGAAGAAGCCTCCATAATTAAATGTATCTTTTCTCCTCTCTGCCTGCTCTCTGTCTCCGTATTCCAATTATTACTGATACCACTTTTTGATCTTTCTACATTCTATTCCTTTGGAATAAGTGTATAATTAGCAGTTGGAGAGAAGCCCAATGCTTTCATTTTAAAATGTATTCTTTTTAAAATCTTATTTATTATCCATGTTCTTTTTGCCAGTATGATATTGAAAATCAAAACTGCACAAAGAAATAGAAACAATGCCTTAACATTTTTGTTTTTGTCTAAAATGATTTCATGATCACAGAAATAAAATGAAATATTGGCTTATTGTCTTTTTAAACACCATGGTTGAAGCTAAAATATCAAATTATAATACATGAAAAATGAGAATTGAAGAATCAAAATAGAAGAAAAAAAATTGTGTTGCAGCAGGAAATATCTTGAAAAGAAATAATTATAAAGCTGCAAAAATGGTTTGTGCTGCGGCCCTATCACTATATTGCGATGGGGCTATTGTATAAATTGTTTTCTGCTAGCTGCTTAAAGGTAATAGTACCCACATGCCTCGTTCTCCGTCTGAATTGATGCACTGACCAGACAGACAGCAATTTCTATATGTAAGGCAGTATTGTAAATTACATGGAGATAGACTTACCTCTGGGAAGGCAATCCTGTTAGCTTACTGCGTGCTGCAGCTGTATCCTGACATGATAGTAGATAAGCTATCAAGAGAATCATAGGAGAGAAAATCTTACTCGGATGCAACCACATTTTCTTTTGAAGAAAACAAATGATTTCCTCTTTAGGTTTGGAAACTTTCTGGTACTTGTTTTGGGGAATGACTCATGGGCAGAGAAAGTATATTGGGCCTGGAATGCTCCACTGTACTGTGAATCATTGACAAAAGTCCAGGACTGTGATCCAAAGGTTGCCACTTTTTGGGAAATAGTTTCCCAAGTATTGGGCGAAGGGACATCTTTAAACAAGTTATTTTTTCCATGCTAAATTCAACCAAATGTTATCAATGGAACAGAATGGAAACTCCGAGTAGATGTTATTCGGCTTCAAGCGTTTTTTTTTCCTTTCAGAAAACAACTCCTCATTGAAACAAACAAACCTAAAACCATCGTATGTACTACCTATTACATAGTAATAGGACACAACTGAATGAATAAAACACCGATTACATAGTATCAACTTCTGTGGTAAAGAAATGACAGTAAATGCCAAAAACTCAGACATATTTTGTTAACACCTATTGCGGCTTGTTACTGTGTATGTGTTGAGTTACCAAACGGCTAAACAGAGAATTATTCAAAGAAAAGCCAAGCAATATCACTGTCTTCCATATCCTGAAACAACAAATGCAAACTCATTATTTTGCTTCTTTTTCTAGTGTTAAGAGGTGGGACATTTCCAGAGATATGGGACATATTTAACTACTGGTAACCACTTTGAGTCGTCTAGAAAGTTGTTTAGAGAACATAAGAACAGCCCCACTGGATCAGGCCATAGGCCCATCTAGTCCAGCTTCCTGTATCTCACATCGGCCCACCAAATGTGTGTGTGTACATATGCATATATACGTATGTTTGGGGAGTATTACGTATGTTATACGTATGTTATACGTATACGTATGTTTGGGGAGTATTATGACATTCAGGGCACAATCCTATCCTGTGCTGGAACAGGCAAGCCAGAAGACTTGCGCTGAATCCAGAGCAGGATAGTGGCCAAAAACAGCTCAGCCAGAGGTAAGGGGAAAATTTTCTCCTTACCTCTGGGTAAGGGCTGCTGGCCCCTATGGGTCTCCTCAGACTTGCACCACCTCTTGAGGTGGCGCAAGTCCGAGGAGAGTGGAGCAGCTTGAAGCTGCTCCGTTCTCCCTGGGAACGAGGGTTGGAATCCAGCATAACTGCTGGATCCTGTAGTAACATCGCAGAAGATATTACCGAGGAGATAGGGTGTGGTGTCCACAGTGCCCCTTGCTCTAAGTAAATGCAGGATTAAAGCCCAGGTGGTAGCTGGAGGTGTACTGCACAGCTGCAGCCACTAGAGGCTAAAGTGAACCTGGGAGCATATAAACAGCACCTGGAAGAACTAGTGGGGTGGGTTGTAGGAGGAGTGAATGTTTGGACCAGACCTAACTAACTGGCAGCTGACCTTGGACTGTGACCTGGCATATTGTTTCTGGACTCTGATTTGGCACCTTGCATTGACTACTGGCTTACCTGGACTTTGACTTTGGACTGTGACCTGGCATATTGACTTTGGACTGTGATTTGGCAATCTGCATTTATTGGATTGGGACCTGACTCTGACGTGTGCTTACTGCCCTGGTGAGTTAACAAAGGGAAACTAACCAGCCTAAAGCGGGCATGATACCCAGTGGGGAGGAGCTGTGACACAACAGATCCCAGTCCTGCCTCCTACTTCCCCACCTCCAGGGGATAAATGTTCCCTTACCTTGAGCAGGCCTCCAGGATTGCCCACCACCTAGAATGCAGCACACACCCCATTGGTATGACTGCACCAGCACTAGATATTTGACTACAATTGGGCCCTTGGAATCTATTATCCTTATCCATAAAATCTACCAGAGTCTTCATCAGCACTGCTTCCCCTAAAGTCAGAAGTACCTTTGGACACAATCAATGTCTACTGCAGTGTAGACAACCTTGAAGACACCTGTTGAGAAAAATTACTACAGGTCACCACTTGATTCTGTATTTTTTAATGGTTGGGAAGCCAAGTTCCAGTTTAGGTTGCTGCCTAGTTTGGTGTTGTGCAAAGGCAAGAGGTACTTTCACACAACTTATTTGGCCCTAAGCAGGATGGAGAAAGATGAGAATTTTGTCATTCATCTACATCTGATGCATGGTATAATGCCTCTGCACATGATAGAATAACACAGGTAGTAGTTCACCAAGGAGTTACAGGAACACTGTGAAGTTGTCACTTGATAAACAACTGACTGCTATTACAATGGAAGTCACTATCCAGTATCAGTAGGGTATCCAATGGTTAATTTCTAGAAAGAAAGATGCCTGGGCTCTGATGCATGGTATAATGCCTCTGCACATGATAGAATAACACAGGTAGTAGTTCACCAAGGAGTTACAGGAACACTGTGAAGTTGTCACTTGATAAACAACTGACTGCTATTACAATGGAAGTCACTATCCAGTATCAGTAGGGTATCCAATGGTTAATTTCTAGAAAGAAAGATGCCTGGGCTCCACCACACTGAAAGTATGCCATCTAAAGTAGACACCCTGCCCAGTTTAACCTCAGAGGAATTGGAAGTGCATTGTAATAATTCAATCGCCAGAGGTCATCTGTTTATTATTACTTATTATTTGCAATATTCCAGGATTGAACTGTGACAATCAAAATAGGTTCCAGGATTGAGCCACAATGGAGTGTGTCAAATTAAACCTAAAACATGTTTACATGCCAGTTGGTTGAAGTTGGGTATGGGTAATCACACACCACAAACATATGAAGTGCAATTGCAGGAGCTGACACAAAATGAAACTGGGCCCAGTTTGGCCTATGCAAAATCACTCATAGTGACAACAGAGGTAGCAATTCAGGGATTGTGACATGGAAAAGCTTTGCAAAATGGCGCACTGAATCTTACTGATGAATTCACTTAGGAATAACAAAATGTACACAGTACTGGGCCCTAAAGGAAATGGCAATTCATTTTTCCCCACTGCCTGTCTCAATAAAATAGTTTCCGGCACTGAAGGCACAGTGAGTTATTGCTTAGCTCATAACGGCTGTCATGTTTGCCTACTCAGTCACTACATCACCAGGATCTAAATCTTTGTTTTCCAATGCAATTTGAGAGGAGAAAGAGGCAAGTTAAAATATGAAATTTTCTTTTAATTCTGTATGCTGCGTGAAACCAGCCATCAAGGATAACTCAAGTCCAAAGTCTGACCAACCTCTAATACAAATGACCGCTTTGCCCAGACAAATGCCTGCTTTCTCCACATTTGCAGGTAATATTAGAGCATTATATCTATTTTCAGCCCCCTGATAGCAGCATTGGAGTCATACCATCTATGATTAAAGTTATTTGTGGATCTTCCTCACACAATGAGGCTGCATAGGATCTTGTGCAATCAAGCACATCTCCAATTTCAGAGAGATGGGTGGGTCATTTTGGTGCGACAGATAGGAGAAGGCTAGAGGGATTCAAGCAGCAGAGAAAATTACACAAGTCCCTTGATGCAAAATTTTACATGTTGAAAATGATAGCAGAAAGTTATAGTTTCATGTCTAATGCAGTTATAGCCCACTCCTGCTGGATTGCTCCAGTGGCAGAACAAGCATTCCACCAACACTGACTGCCTTACTGTAGTTGTAAAGAACAGTCCTGCACTGCACAGAGCCTTACCACATGCACTGGCAGATCCTCCTGGACTGACTGAGACAGGCAGGTTGATGGGGAAAGTCGGGACAAGTGTGGGAAGGGCAGAATGGGGGTAATGGTGTGAGGGGTGGGCAGGTGGGTCTAGGAGGGGGACAGGTTTGGCAGCAGTGGAGACCACATCAAGTACAAAAGAGAAAGAAAGACAATCTGGGAAAGGCCAGAGAACACCACATGAAATGACATATTGTAAAACCAGGCCAATATTGGAATGAATCCTATGAATAGGTTCAATCAAAGAAGCAGATGTGGATTCAGTGGTAGATGCTAATGATGCTCAGTTAAAAACAAACAAATGTGGCAAGCCCCTGACTGCAGTATTGGGACAGTGAATAAGGGGCACTGTCCATTGAAAGCAAATGATTTCAGTGAGAGCAGGTATTAAAAATCCATGGGGCCCCATGAATGTAATCATTTATACATTTATATACCACTTTCAACCAAATATCTCTCAAAGTGTTTCGCATTACAAAAGAACAAGACAGTTCCCCATTCCAAGGAGCTGACAACCATATAAAAAGAGACACAGAGAAACACCAGGGGAAGGGACAACGATGAGGAAAGGGGAAGAATAAGCAATATGAAACACACAACCATGTGTCTGCATGCATACACTTGCATGTGTGCACTTTTTGTGTACACACAGAAAAGCCAGCATACCCAGTGAACCAGCTTGGGAATCTATATAGGCCAGGGCTTTTCAAACTGGGGCATCATGACACCCCAGCCTGTGGGCCCTGGCCTCTGCCCCCTTAAGGGGCAGGGGTAGCGAGGAGGCAGGGAGGAGGCAGCGGCACGATCCCCAGGATTGCGTTGCTCAGGGTGCTGCAGGGGCTTGGGTGCACTTACCAGAGCCTCCTGAAGCTTTCCGGTGGTGTGAGGAGCTCTGCACGAGCATCTGCAGGGCTCCCCGATGCTTTAGAAGTGAAAGTGGAGCAATTGTGCTCCACTTCCGCTAAACCAGAAGTGCTACTTCACCCATTCCTTTGCAGTGCAAAGGAAAGAGGAGGTAGAGCAGAAGGAAATAAGGTAGAGATAGAGAGTGGAGTGCCTCTGATGGTATATTCCACCACTCTTTTCCACACTTTCTCTTCTGCTCCATCCTCCAGTCCAGAGAATGGGGGGAGCAGAGGTAAAGTGTCCAAATCTGGATGTACAATTTCAGGTGAAGTCTGATTGGTGCAGAATAGAGTGGAACTCTTGCCTTTCATGATCTGGACTCTTTGGCTCTATTAATGCAGCTGATTGCAATGGCTTTTTGGCAAGTACATCACACTGCTGGTTCATGTTCAGCTTGATAGTCTCTAATCCTATGCACGTCTATTCAGAAATAAGTTTCACTGAGTTCAGTGGGATATACTCCTAGGTAGATGGGTATAGAATTGCAGTTTAAGGGCACAATCCTAATCTACTTTCCAGCCCTGACATAAAGGCAATGCAGCTCCTAGGTAAGGAAACAAACATTCCCTGACTTTGAGGAGGTGTCAGTAAGAGCCCCCCAACTGCAGGATGCAGCACACGTCTCATTGGCACAGCTGTGTCAGTGCTGGAAAGTTGATTAGGATTTGGGCCTAAGGCACCTAAATCCTTTTCACATGTGCTGCTTCCAAACCAGGTCTCCCTACCATCTATGTGTGTGTCTGATTTTTTTGTACCTGTGTACAGGACTTTGCCTCTGTCTCTGTTGAACTTCATTTTGTTGGTGCTATGGCCCAATTTCAAGCCTGTCAAGATCATTTTGAACCCTGATTCTGTCATCCCCGTCTCTCTCCAATTTTGTGTCATCTGCAAATTTGAATCCACCCCTGCTTGGACTGGTTTCTCTTTTAGAAGTACTAGGCATGGGATACAATTAAATTTGTCTGTGAGCCAACTTTCCTGAAAGCTGATTCAGGAAATCAGCTTTCCTTAAATCCAAGGTGCACATTGGATTATCCTTAGTTTTATTTTTCCTCAGTACTCAGAATTCCAAGATGACATGGTTGGGCTTTTGTGCCACTGTAAGGGAACGCTAATTCCAGAAGCGCAAGGCCCCAGTAGAATTGGGGCTTTTGTCCTCTCTTCTTTGGTTCTTACATGTACACTTTCTCCCAGACTTCCAAACTCAGCTTATTGGATTTCTATGCAGCTGTACACATTCTTTCAGAGGCAGTCCAAGCTAAACTGCTACCTGAATCCTTCCACCTGTAGTTTCTCATACTCTGCACAACAGTATATAGACAGCAGACACCACAAGTATCACTCCTACTACCTTCCTGGGTTGTGGGATGGCACAAGCCAAGTGCAATTGTCCCAGCTAAACATGGTCAAATCGTTTAAACATGGTCAAAGGCATCCCAATCCACAGACAGATAGATGTAGCAGGTAGTATATTAAAAGCATTTGGTCAGGGAGAGGACAAACCTGAAGCAAGTGACAGCCTAGTGAGCCCTTTTCCATTCAAATTTTTCATTGTCCTGTTTGGTAAGAGCTCCCTTAAAAATTACTGAGGGGAAAACATAATAGATGTGCAATACATTTTATTGGCCTGGCAAATAATTTATAAGTTGATCCAGTAAGAGGTGTCATTATCCACCTTGTCTGTGTTTAACTTAAGGATCAATAAATGCTGCAAACACCTTTTTTCCTCCCCAAAAGCTGGGGAAATATGTCAAAAGAGCCTGATGCAGATAAAGCTAGCTTAGCTTGCCCTCTAGTGGACAATTGCCACAAACCCCCTCTTTGCATGTCTATCTCATTTCAAAAACAGCAATTCAATAATGACAAGCCATATCAAACCTAGACAGATGCTTTATGAAAAGCTGATTAAGCTGCAAGCAGTAGCTGTTGGAGACATCAGGGACAGGCAGCCCAATCCTAACCTGCACTGGAATAGACCATATCCAGTGCAGGTTAGGAGGTGGCAGCCATGCAACTTGGAGTAAAGAGATAACTGTCTCCTTACCCCATGGGGCTACTCCTTACCCCATGGGGCTACTCTGATCAACCAGCAAAAACACTTGGTTGGCCAGGAGGGGGGTTATGATCTTGACTAAGTTGCCCAGGCTGGCCCCACCTCCTTCTTGGGCCTGGTCTGCCCTCCTCCTGCCTTCCTCCCACCCGAAAATGCCCCGTTCCACACCCCCACCAGCTTCTCAAGCCTCCCCCCCCACACACATGTCGGCCACCTTTGGCCAGTGTAAACTTACCAGGTCTGGGTGACTCGGGACTTGAATTTGGCCTCTATGTCTATGCACTGGCTCAGCCAGTTCATGGAGGCATAAACATGCTTTACAGCATGCTTGCAACACTCCTGGGCTGGTCCAAGTGCTCTTCTGGATTGTGCCCCAAGGCTACAATCTTGTGTGCTCTTGGAAAGTGAGTCCTGCTGAGGTCTCTGGAACTTTCTTCCAAGTAAAAAGCATCCAGCTGCAATATTTTCACAGGAAAAACCAAAAAATGGCTCTCCCTTCAACCAACTTTGTAATGAGAGTGTAAACATTGTCCAGAATGCTCATTTGCACTATAAATGTCTTTCCAGAGTCTAAGGGAGTTTTCTCATTAGCAAGTAATAGTAGCAAATTGACCACGTTAATCTGAAAATTTTTAGACTTCTGCTATTAATTTGCAAATCATGCTATTTCAAAAACCTGCAATTAGGACGTGTGTTAATCAAGAGCTACCTTTCCAGTCTTTTCTGGGACACAGTGGGACTCCTGCGTAAACATGAATAGGATTATGCTGTTAGCCCAATTCTAAATTTCCAAATGTTATTTTAAAAAGTATTTTGTGGGTGCAGTTTGCCACTGCTTTCAATTTTGCCTGTTCATCGTAATTTAGCAGTGTGTGTGCACATTGATACAACACTGCAAAACAGTCACACTATATTCTCCTCTTCCCTTAGCTGCTTTTTGTTACCAAAGCAGCTATCTGCAGCACAGAGAACTACTGTTTGTTGAAAAGTAGCATATAAATATTTATTATTATTATTATTATTATTAACAGTATTTATATACCGCTTTTCAACTAAAAGTTCACAAAGCGGATATACAGAGAAAAATCAAATAACTAAATGGCTCCCTGTCCCAAAAGGGCTCACAATCTAAAAAAAAAAAAAATCATCATCAACAGGCAATTCAGGGTCACATAGCAGGAATTTTGATTGGGAAACAGCACAAGGAAAGCTTACTCTTCTCCCCCCCCCCTTTTCCCCACAAACTGCAATCTGGAGCCAAAATGCCCCCTTCTTTTTTTTAAAAAGGGTACTTCTGATCCACCTCCACTGTTAAGCCACATCTTGATGAAGGGCTTTGGTAACATCGATGTTGGCTGTGGGCTCTAGGGCAAAGCCCAACCCTGGACTTGCCCCATTCCCATGGCCACCACTGTTACTAGATACTGGGGCTTCAGTGGTCAAGCTGATTCATTCTCAGATTGGTATAGGTCCTCCTCCGGTGCTCTGTCTGGCTGACCTCTGATGTCACCCAGAATTAACATAACGCATAGATTGACCCTCCAAAGCAGTTTGCGGTATGGCACAGGAATCTGCTGTTCAAAGAAGACAAATCCGAATTCCCACTTGTTAAGGGGATCTGACAGCCCAATACTGCTGGACCTAATGTTCCATCAGCACAGCCTGACCTAGGGAGTGGCAAAATGAAAAGCCATGAAGAGCACAACTGGGCCGCTGCTGAAAATAGCAAGGGGTACCAGCTGTGTGACAGCAGCCCACCTGGAGCTCCTGGCAGTGGTGGGGATGGGGTGAGGGCAGGGAGGGGGAGCAATTGAGGGGGTGGAGCAGGCAAGAGGGGATGGATCCAGTGGCAATGGGGCACCTCAGATCTTATACCCTCTGTTTTAAACCATCCAGCCCCTTTTCTTTTCTTGGGCATAAGCCACCAAAAGAGGTGGTGAATGTCAGAGAAGACCCATAGGCGGCCCCAAGGCTTATGTGGAGGTAAGTAAAAATCATTTTTACTTATCTCCCATTGCTCTTGGGTTGCTCTCTCCCCTCCCCCACACTCCTGAATGCAGCGCACACCTTTTTTGGCATGGCTGCATCAGTGTTGGTGGTAGGGGATAGGATCGGGGCCCTAGAGCCCAATCCTGAGCTTGACACACCGTTTTACCGCTGGTGTGCACTGTAGCAAATGTGCCATAAGGCATGTTTGTGAGCTGTAGCGCCGGGCGGGCACTATTCCAGGGTGGGGGGAGGTGGACCGAGGGTGGGAAGGAGGCGTGACTGGGAGGCAGGAGGCAGGGAGAGGTATGCCAGGGGGGCAGGAGTGGGGAGGGAGGGAGGCGGGACTGGTGGAATGACGCTCCACTGGATCCTGAGTCTTCGCGTCAGGCTTGGCTCCTGACTCAAAGGCTTTTACCTCACTGCCGACCTTCGGTGACCCATTGCGAGGCTACTCCCTTTACCTGGGGGAAGGACACAAAAGTCCCCTTCTTCCGAGGTACCACCTGTGGCTGCCATGTGTGCGCACGATGCAATGGCAGCCGTTTTTGGTGCCGCCACAGCCGTGCACCCTGGGAACTCAGGATTGGGCTGTCAGTCATTGACTGCCTCTGTCATAGGTTTATTCCTCCTCACTGTTAATATGCTATTCTCTGAATGATGCAGAAAGAACCTGGCAGTAGGGTCAGGAACTGCACATACACAGAAGCTCATTTCAAAACGTGGTTGTAGTTTGTGTCAACTTGGCAAGTTCCGAAACTGGTTTGGCATGAACATTCATTCCCTAATCAACATACATTTCTCCCAAACAAGGAACGATTGCTTATCTGATGCTGATGCGTATAATTATTTAACACCAGAGGTTGCTATGTTTACTCCAGTGACCCAAAGAATATGCATAAATATGTCTTGCAAAATGTGCTACGTTGTGCTGAAGATAATAAAAGCAAAGTGCAATACCCTTTTCATGTCAAATTATAAGTCATCTCTTGAACTGTGGACACAATGACTCTTGCTCCACCTCCCATGTTGGGGGTGACCAGTGTTTTTAGCAAATAGCACTCAATTGACAACCCTGAATTTAGTTTATTTTAGTTTTAAATGTGCACCTATTCAAAATGCTCAGGGCAGTTTATGAAACACACTATCAATTAAAACAATAAAACAACTACCAGAACAGTATTAAAACCAAGGACAAAGGCAGAAGCAGCAGATAATTGGGTTTACTTGTAGGCTGCAGATGTAGAATTTCTGAAAGTGTGGGAATTATTTGATGGTGTTACTCTGCCTGCACATAATACAAAGGTAGCAATATGCCATCTCTGGATCTGCAACCTGTATTTTTGCACATCTGAAATAGCAAAACTACAGACAGTGGCGTCTCTAGGGTTCATGTCACCCGGTGCAGGATGCCAGTGCATGACCCCCCATGCAGTGGGTGGGGCAACACCCCAGCTGGTAGGTGTGGTGAAGTACCATCACTCCATCCCCACTGGTTTTTTGGCTGTACCTTTTGATAGAACAAAGATAGAACACATTCTGCATGAAATTACACATTGATTCCAAATTGTGATTTTAGTGATTTTGGTCACTAGTGGTGTCACACCCCCTCCCAGGGTGTCAACTTACTAACACCTTACTGCAGCAGTTCTCAAACTTTTAGCACTGGGACCCACTTTTAAGAATGACAATCTATCCAAGACCCTCCAGAAGTGATGTCATGGTGGAAGTGACATTATGAGGGAAATTAAAATAAATAAGTATAAATAAAGTAAAACAAATAAATAAGCAGAAGCCAGCCCTGATCCACCAAGTCAATTTCCTCAGTAGCCTGCCTGCAATAACACCCCCCTTCCCAAAATCAGTAAGGTTTTCAGCCCTACCCAGTGCCTAGTTTAATTTAAGAACTTCTGCTTAAACGAGATCACTGTCAGGATCCACCTGGCTTTGCAAGTCTCAAAAAGGTTCGCCTTAGCTGAAGCCCCTGTTTTGATCCTTTTTAGTGGGGGGGGGGCAAAGCTGCCTTCTGGAGCATTTGTTGAGCTCCAGTTCCATCAGATCAGGACCATTCTGGTGGCTTCAGATTCCCCTTTGCCTGGCCTGACCACCAGCCAAGGCACGTTTACTTACTCGCGAGTAAACGCGACGTGAGATTTAGTTTCGCTTTCCATAGGGCTCAATACATTCATCTGCTTGGAGGGAGGAACATCTTTCTCAGGTGTTTTTGGCAGTTGCATTCATTACATCAGGACCGTTCTGGTATCGTTGGATTCCTCTTGTCCTGCTCTTTCTGACGGACTAAGGCAAGGTCACCTACTCATGAGTAAATGCGCGATACAGCTCAGTTTCACTTTGCATAGGGCTCCATGCATTTTTTGTTCTCCAGTTTTTTGGCCATAACTTTTGATTGAAAGGAGATGTTTCACTCTGGTTATTTTGAATTGCATTCAGCTGGAAATTCTGCATTCAATGGTACTATATAACTTGACGGTATTACTCTTAACCACCGCAATTTTATTGTGTCACCCACCCTAGAGCACGTCACCCCCAGTGCACATCACCCCCCCCCCCCCAGTGTGCATCACTCAGTGCAGCCCACACCACCTGCACCTTCCTAGCGATGCACTGACTACAGACAAGTCAGATGCTATTTTCATAGGTTAACAGAAATGGCTACAGGTCATAAACTCATGATTTGAACAATCTGAGCCTAGGCCAGGCATAGCAAAAGTGGTCATGTTTTGTTCTTTTTCCACAAAACTCCCTGTTGCAAGTGCAGTGGCTCTCCTCTCACCTGCACATTTTCTCCTTATCAAACATAGTCAAATGATATCAAGTATATTTATGCCACCTGTATGTAATTGCTGCACTGAAATAATAGCAATTAAAAATAGCTTCCTTTTTAAAAGGAAGCAGATTTCAAAACTAAATTGTTCTGGTTCTGTATTGTATCTGTATCAGTCCTGAGTAACCAGATGACCAATTTAAAAAACAACAACCAGAATTGCTTTGGTGGATTTTGCTGTTTAATAACCCGGTGGCAATTCTGATAATGAAGAATTTGTATAGCTTGAGTGATGCTGGAATGCATGGGTTCTGCCCATCTTTCCTTAGCACAAGTGGGATTGTGCCAAGGATTAGTAAAAATCAATTCTCAGAAATGCATGATTCACAGTCCATTGGTTCTAAACTATTAGTTGGGAAGAGATTTTTGTCGATAATATCAGCCCTGTCCAAGGAAAGTGGTGGGTTCATTGGGTTCTGAAAAACAGCTCACTATAGCTGGGGTGAGTAGATTAAGACCATCATTTCTAAAGCACTTTTCAACACACAAGTGCTTTATAATTCTTAACTTGTTTACCCTTAGGATGATAAAAGGGGCGGGGGGGGGGTATGTGATAGAGAGAGAAAGTTGAAGGTGATTTGCACCCAGTGAGCATCGTAGATATTTGAGAACATGACTGGATCTTCCATATCCATCACTGACATTCAACCTACACGAACACTTTTTGAAATACTATTTGGGAGGAAAAAAAATATGGATCTCTGCTACCTTGCAATAAAAGCAAAGCTCTCTTGCTCTAGGGAAATGTCTGTTTCCATATCTTACTTTGTATTTATGCTTTCGGAGAGCTATTTGTATGGGAAGATTTATAACAGAAAGCACCGGTGGTATGATGAAAGATGATAGCTGTCCCTTCTCAGGCTCACTGCTGGTAAAGAGGAAAGGGATGGCATTTTAAAAGACAATCTTGCACCAGGGGTCAGAGTGCAGAAGGAATGTTGACTTGGGGCTGGTTTACACATTCCAGCCACATTGAGGATGAAATTGCTCCACGTGGCAATTGTCAGCACATTGCTTGCCATTTGTGTGTAGCAGCTCACAGCGCAGGGACGGGAATCATCACAGAAGATGCTCCCCTCTCCAAAATCTGTAGCAATATGGAGAAACCTGTCCAGTCTTCTTGGTGAACTGTTGCGCATGAATGTTTCACCATGCAAAAGCCAAGATGCTTCAACTGGCCTTGTAAACATGCATTCTTATCCTGTCATGAAAGCCAGAGCTTGGAAGGTAGTCTCACCTAGGTGGTTTCCCCCCCCCCCCCCCCGCATACCAACCTACAAATCTAGAACATCACCTGTAAATTTGGTCCAATAGCAATCACTCCTATTGCTTGTTATTTTTTTAATACATTAATTTTTGAGTTTTCCTATATCACCACTTTTTTTTCTAAACACTTTTTGATATTTTTTGAGAATCAATTCCCTGGGTGCAGGATATGTTAATATCACTTGCTTTCCTGAGATTTCTGTCATTCATATCACACATTCAGGTTGGAAACACTGGTTAATGCCCCATATCCAAGTTTGGTGGCAGGAAAATGAGTTTCCCCTGAAAAAGAAACATAATTTGCCCACAATGTTCTGGTTCCATCATGAGGAATATGACCTTAAATTCAGCATCAAGAAACTGCAAGTCTAATGTAAAGTGAGCATTATCCCCTAGATTCTGAATATATCAACACAAATACTTTACATTTAAAATTATGACTATCTAAGGCTGCAACCCTAGCCACACTTTCCTAAGAGTAAGCCCCATTGAGCAAAATAGGACTTACTTCTGAGTAGACCTGGTTAGGCTTGCGCCCTAAGCCTATTATGCAATGTCATCATCATGGTGCACCGTGGTGAGAATCTCAGGTTTTCCCTGGTTTCTACCAATTTTTTTCATCTATTTTGGACCTTTCTAACTCCTCAGAGGCCCTTGTGATGCCTCAGCATCCAGATGCATCATTGTTCTTTTGCTGTTGTTTATTGTCTGAGAATCTTCTTCTTCCTCACTGACATTAAAAAAAAAAAAGACCTGGTTTTGAGCCAGTGCATTGGGTTGCAAAGCCACCTGAATCTCAGAAGTGGAAAATTCAAGTAGCTCAGGTGACCCCTCCTGAGCCTGTATCTAATCTCCCAGTTGGAACAGGATTAACATTCACAGGTTATACAAAATCCCATCCCACCTCATGCATTCTCACCAGTGGATTGGAAGGCTTCAGAGTGGAAAGAGGAATTATTTCCCCTTACCTCTCTGTATTTTCCTGCTCTGCAGTGGAGCTCCTTACCTTCTCCAGCAGGCATAGCAAGGTTCAACAATGGCCAAGAAATGCTGCCACCTCTTGCAACCGAGCTCCCAAAATGGCCACTGATGGAGCACTGCGCACTCTGGGCCCAATCCTATCCAATTTTCCAGTACCAGTGCAGTCGCAATGCAGCCCCAAGGTAAAGGAACAAATGTTCCCATACTTTAAGGAAGCCTCTGTGACTGCTGCCCCACCACAAGATGCAGTGCATGCTTCATTGGCACAGCTGCCAATGGAAAATTGGATAGGATAGGGCCCTCAGTCAGCAGCCAATAAAAGATAGCAGAAGACTCTTCTGTTGTCATAATGCCCTGCTCCTGACAGCCCAGACAGGAAATTGTCTGTTACAGTCCATCTTTCTTATATGTGTTGTCAAGTTCTACACAATTGTTAAAAGATAGTATTTGGTCAGATCTTACAAGCTAGACATAAGACATGTGCAAATATTACAATCAAGTGTATAATCTTTGTGTGGTGGTAGGGGTAGCAAGAATACACTAGAAAGCCCCAGCAAATGTGCTCCCAAATATAACTACAGGAGCAGCATCTGTCTGCAGACAAACACAGTATTATAGAAAAATTCTCCCTATGATAACACTGGGTGGATCTCCCAGTTGTAGTTATGTGTGTGGGTTATACATTCCTGTCCCTGTCTAAGTAAAGAACCCAAGAGGGGAAGGGGGGTTCACCTGCTTAGGCACTTTTAAAAGTGTGTGTAAAGCAGTAAACTGCTTAGGCACTTTAAAAAGGCACTTTCAGTGTGAGATGGTTACAGCCTGAATTTATTGATCCACTATTGTAAATGGCCCAGTGACAGTGCAAATGTTGGAAGCTAAGCAGGGTCAGGTCTGGTTAGTACTTGGATGGGAGACTGCTTGGGAATACCTGTAGGCTTATACCATAGTCCAGGGGTGTCCAAAGTTTTTGGCAAGAGGGCCACATCACCTCTCTGACACGGGGGGGGGGGGGGGAGAATTAATTTACATTTAAAATTTGAATAAATTTACATAAGTTTACATAAATGAATATATTAAAGATGAACTTATATGAATGAATGAAGGTCTTGCAATAGCTCAATGCCTATAAAAGGCCTTGTACAAAGCAAGGCTGGCCTTTCCTTTGCTGTCGCTGCTGTGTCACAGGTGTGAAAGAGCAAGCAGTGAAGGGAGCTCTCATTCCACAGCTCACACAAGAAGTCAAACAGTCGCCCTCACGCTGAGAGAAGTTGCGTTGGGCCAGTGCAGGCTTCAACAAATCTCCAGAGGGCCAGAGGCTCATTGGAGACTGGGGGCTCCCTGAGGGCCGCATTGAGAGGCCTTGAGGGCCGCAAGTGGCCCCCGGGCTGGGGTTTGGGCACCCCTGCCATAGTCTTTCGAGACTGAAGGTTGCCAACCATCATGTGCAGTAGAGGTGTGACAATTCATGGTGGTGGAGGGGGTGGTTTGTGGGTGGCACAGGCATTCCTCTTGCTTTTGCAGTCATGACTGTCTCTGAAGGGGTGGAGGAGGGGCTGCTTTACACCAGCATTCAGGCACCTGAAGAAACTTTGTGTCTCTTTGAGCTTCCCCAGCTCCAGAATGCTAGAGGTAGGTGGTTCGGGGAGGTTCAGGATGGGGAAGAGCAGGGAGCAAGCTGGAGGGAATGGATCTCAGCAGCAAAGCACTCACTTCCAACCCACCCCACCCCCTTCCTCTCCTTGGACTTATGCCAGCTATGTAGCTGGTGTGGGTCTGAGGAAACCCACAGGTGATCAGGCAGTCTACTTGGAAGTTATGTTTCACTAGCTCTCTGGTTGCACCACCACAGCATGCAGCACGTGCTCTGTTGGCATCCCCATCCTGAACCTCCCCCAAACATGCTCTGTTGGCAGAGCTGCATGCTGTAGAATGGCAGAGGATCGGATCGGGCTGTCCCTGTCATGCTTAACATGACATCAGTGATTCTGAAAAGAGCTTAATTTTGGCTGCAGCATGGTTTCTTCAAACTAAAGAATCCATATGCACATTTTTATAATGCAACTGCTGTGTAACTACATTGTACACACCTTTGCAGGACAGATTCTTAGGGCTGGTGCTTCCTCAGTGGGAATGCCTGCTTCTTGTGTAACAAAGGGGCAGATCTGTTTGCAGGTGAAGGTAATCTGCTTTCTTACACCCTGAGGATTTGGGGAGGGAGGAGCCAGGTCCGTTAGCTCAGGTGAGTTTCTTCTGCATATGCTCCACCTTAAGGGTACTGGCTCTGGCTGTCTGATTACTGTGAGCTGCCAGCAAAGGGAGGAAGTAACTCTGGGTCTGAAAAAGCAACTCTGCTGGGAGGACGCACTGCCCAAATGGGCTACAAAGCTGAGCTATTTCAAAAGGAAGTATAACAGCAAGGGAATACCTGTGGAAATGGTAACTATATTCACTATTGCTACACTGCTGCTGGTTGCCTTTGTGGGACCTCTAACAAGAGCATTTCTTACCTGCTGTTCAAACAATTCTCAGGCTTCTGGCTGTGCCGCTTGTGACTTTTCATGGATCGCTGCAGTGAACAGGAAGCTGTTGATTTAACTTTGGGAGAATTTACTGCATAGAGAGGGACAGTGCTTTTAGGCTTGAGCTTCCTACCATTCATTTAATGAGACTTGTTGTGTTGATCCTGTGGGGCTGTGCTTTTTTTCCTGTCAAAGGAAAAAAAGCAACACCTGGCATTACCTCTATGGTGCTATAGTGAGGGGAAGCTCGCATAGGCTTTGCCTGACCCCCTGTTAACCCTAGACTTGTGAAGTGAACATGGAAAAATATGTTTATGGTAACTCCCCTTACTGCTTAAAAAAAATGGGCAATTTCTATGTGTCTAAGGCACTGTGTCTCCAACTGTGGGTCGGGACCCACTAGGTGGGTCGCGAGACAATTTTAGGTGGGTCCCCATTCATTTCAATATTTTATTTTTAATATATTAGACTTGTTGCTGCCATGATATGTGATTGCATTGGGGGAAATGTTATAGACCTGTACTTTAACAAACTACTATGTATACTCTTTTAACAAAGATAGTGAAGGAAACTTACTCCTGGGTAAGTGTGGGTAGGATTGCAGCCTAAGATAGTTAAAAATTTTCCTCCTTGATGATGTCACTACTGGTAATGACATCACTACCGTTGGGTCCCGACAGATTCTCATTCTGTCCCAGTGGGACTGGGTGCCAAATGTGTGAGAACCACTGGTCTAAGTGTATGCTTAGAGCTTCTAATGCTAAGACTGAACCTGCCATGGGTTATGTCAAAGCATTATCTATGCCGATAAAGGTCTTATGTATGTATATCAAAGCATTGAGGGCCAAATGAGCTTGTTTCATTGCAACACAACCAAACGGAATGCGAGCACTCTAGTCCTCGAATGTCCTTAGTTTAGGAGCCCTGTTTTCTCACTGTCTTTATTTTCGTTGTGACATGCCCTGGGTAATCCTTTTGAGGAGTGGTGGATGGCTTTGCAGGGCAAACCTGCTGCTACTTCCTGGCTATTGTACCATCAAACATTGTACACCAGGTACCTGACGCACGTGGCAACATTCCAGTGAGTTGTGCTGCTGCGCGGGTTAGAGTTCTATCTTGATTAAACTTGCCGTGTTCCTCTTCAACTTTGCAAAGCTGGTCATGGGTCGAAAGAGGAAACAGAAAGAAACTTCTTGCCAAAGCTCTTTGAAGAGCGGGGACAGTGCCAAAAAATATGACCTGGGCAACTTTATTGAATGAAGGGATCTGATTTGAGCTTCTCATAGTATCTATCTGGGAACTTGTTCCAGGATAAACAAGCCTAGCTGTTTATTGCTTTATGCCCTGCTGATACATCTTATCTCTGCAAACTTTCTTTTCCTAGCTGGATAATGATTTATTTGAATGTACAGTTGAGAGAGAGAACCTGAGATTTTGTCAGACTAAAGCTCCCTGCTTTAAAATAATAGCTACTTCCATAGTAGATCCTTCTTCACACTTCCCCCCCTTGTTGTTGCCCCTGTGAATTATGCCTACAGCTCTTTGACTTGCTATGAATACTTCACTGTAGCACATTTAGCCTCAGTGCTCCCAAACTCAAAGAGTTTTCTTGCTCAGCTCTAATAACAAATTGCCTGGATTCCCTCATGGCTTATGGTGCCTGTCATTTTGCACCTGTACTAGAAAGTTGTGAGACAGAATCAGCAAATATTGTTTTTGGGTTTTGCCAGTTCTGGATGAACCCATTCCTGGACACTTTCTCTTCCTCACAGTAATTAAGAACAAAATATTTAATTACTTTTATGTTGGGTCACCTGTGGAATGTCATTGCCCTTGGTTTCCTTCCTCTAGAATTTGTATTTACCTTGTGAAGTCCCCTGAATGGATGAAGAAGCTCTTTATTTAACTTCTATTTTGAAGCATTAGCTAGAGTATTGGGGGGGATTAACATTAAACATTTAATTAGTAGGTTTTAGCAATACAGAAACATCTTTTCCTACTTTAAAACATATCCTTCAGAACTTTCTAAACCATAAAACATTGCTTACGTAACTTCATTTTTAAATGTTTTTCTTAAAGACCAAGGAGTGCCAGGCTAGTGGGGATGGGGGGTGGGGGGAGGATGACTCATTCATGCTTTTTTAAAAAAAAAAATTTAATTTCATGAGGGAGATAACTTAGTTTTCAAAAATCTGTGCTATAATGAGAACTGTTGTACAACAGGGGCTAGAAGCTCAATCCTATGCATATCTACTTGGAGGTACGTCCCATGGTGTTCAACAGAACGTACTTCTAGGTAAGTGTGCCTAAGAACTGCAAATCAAGACTTTTCTGGTTTGACTCTCACCTCAGCTGTGAAATTCCCACTAGGTGGCCTTTCCTCAGCCACTCCTCAGCCCCTGCCCACTGCAAAATGGGAATAATATTTATTTTACAGGGCTGTGGCAAGGATCACCTCAGGAAATATGCGAAGTGCTTTGCACACTCAGAAAGCCCCATACAAATTTTTGGTGGTATTATTATTATTATTATTAAAATCTGTGCTATAACATCTACCAAAAACAAGACAATATTTTGGGGCATAGAGACCCTGGTTGCTGATGTCAGTGCCAGACTTAGAACACGGATCAAGTACATTTTTTTGTAATGGGGGGGGACGGGACTATAAGCAATATTATAATACAGATTCTATATTAAGGTATGGCCTTTAGTCAAAGCAACCCAAGGACTGGGTCTGCCTTGTGTCTTTGTTTCTGGCTTGTCTTACGCTGACGGCTATCTTTTTCACATGAGTGGGGAGTGTGAACTGTGACTACTAGGGGCAGCTACAGTCTTCACAGCCTGGCCGTTCCCAAGTTTCTCTTTCCTCCACTCAAGAAGTTATCCCTTCTTCTTGTCTTCTCTATTTTTTTTTCCTCAAGACAGGACTAAGGCTGAGCAGTGGTCTTTTCACCTCCCACTGACAGGTGGTGGCAACCCCAGTGCTTCTTTGTTGTCCTATCTGCTGTCTGCCTTGACCCCTGCCCCAGTGCCTCATGTTGCATTGGGTCCATCAGATCAAATCAAATAAATAGGAAAAATAGAAGATTAAAACAGATGAATAGAGAATAAGACTTGAGGGGGCTATTATCTGTGTAGATGAACTGTGAAAGAATGAATGTATTTTCTGGTATAAATAGTAAAAAAAAAAAGGGGGGGGGGACACCACAAATGGCATTTAAATGCTACCAGTGGCAACATGTTGCCCATAATGGCAGCGCTTCCATGGAAACAGCCAAATGCTTCATACTCCCAGCATCAAGGAGCTTCGTGTCACAGCAGGCTCATGGATGCACTACAAGAGGAGGCAATAGCTCTTGTGGAGTCCTTTTGAAAAACAGGAAAAGCTCTCCAGGGTTCAACTCAATAATTTCAACTGTGCTTTAATGCACAAAATCACAAGGCTCTAGTTAACTGAAGAAAGAAATCTCAGATTTAGTCCAGGGATAGCAAGTTGGAGAAAGGTTCCTTCTTTCATAGTCTTCTCTCTGTGCACAGCCATGGTGAGAAATGCAGTCATAAAAGAAGCACCTGGTTTGCAATAAAGCACTGTAAACAGTGCTATGCATCGGAGCAGATTTTCAAGTATGCAGACTGATATTATGCCCACGCTGCAGAAACAATGGCTTTCTATTTAGTCTTGGCTTCCACTGACTGTAGTCATAACTCTGTGTGATGTTTTGGATGAAGATTAGAAGGTTTGGTTTTATCTTCTCTTTATGGAGATGTTAATTGCATATACACTCCAGTTTAGACTAGACTATAGCATAGTGGGCTGCATCGTACAGCTGGCTGCACCAGTACAATCAGAGCAATTGAAATATCTCCTAGGTGCTTTACATCACACTGTGTAATGTGAAAATAATGAAGTTGCCTGAAAAGGGTTATTCAGGAGCAACTGTTTGGTATTTAATAAGTTGGACGCAATTACACAAAATTCAATAAAACTTGAGACAATGCCTAGCTGTGTTGTCTTCTCATTAAAAGATCAGTGACTTTCTCCCCCCGGCTTAATGGAAGTTCTGTCCAAGGTTATCTTTTTCCACCTACCTTCCTCATTTGACCAGCAATGTCAGAATAACTTGGTTCTTTACACAGGGTTGATCTGCTTGACTGGCTTTCCTCATATGACTCAAATGTGCCCCTTGGAGAGCACCTGCTCTTCTTGCACAAAGTCCCAGGTTCAATCCCTGGCATTTCCCAAGTAGTACACGGAAGGGAAGTTAAAAACAGAGAGTGGTAGCTATATGGATTCACCATGGCAGTATTATATGTTCATCAGCATGCTAAAAACATGAGGCCATGCATGATACATGAATGTACTTCCACAAGAGTCATCGCCAAGTGCTGTACCATAAACTGTGGGATTTTCTTCCAATGTCACATTCTGAAATTGCCTACATGGCATAACTCTGCTGTGGCACGATGAGATACTAGGTGGCTTGCTGTATCTTTTTATGTTTTAGGCTCCCTAGCTCTGACACATCCCTTAATTGGAAACGGTGTTAAGCAATCCTAGCCCCGCAGGTTGGTGAATCCCAAGCCACCTTTGCACAAAAGCAGTTATGAGAGAGAAGGGCAAATTTTGCCTGATCAGCTCATGCCACAATCAGGGTGTCTCATGTGTCTCTGCTTTTCAAGATGTTCAGAAGTACTGTCAAATGCTCCCATCACTGGAAACCTGCCCATGGCTTCCTTGATTTTGTGATTATGAAGTGGTTGTCAAGAAGCCTTTTTAATTCAAGGGAATTGGAATTGACAAAGCAAATGGTAATTGAAGATAACCAGAAGAAGGCAAGGGTAGAAATTTTTTAATGTTCCTTTTAAATTTGTGGTTGTTGTGATATTGTCTCCAAGTCATGTCTAGGCACCAGAAAATCAATGATACACTTTTGACTAATCTTTAAGTCCCATTAATTTCTATGAGACTTGGTCATGGCTAACTTTCTTTGGATAAATCCTATTGTGCTAACTGTTGTTCATGTGTGAGCTGCCTCTGAAATTATGGTTGGGAGGTGAAAAAATGCACATTTCTTATATAAAAACAAAGGTTGGACATGACAGGAAACCCAAGGCACAGGAAATTTGTATTGTCGTACATGTAGACAGAGCCTTAAGAAAGGAGTTGTTGGCACTAAGAGGCTGAGAATTTTTAATGTAAGTGGGTGCATGAAATGACAGGAGAACATCAAAGAAGTCCAGTGATAGAGATGTCTTCAGGGATACAACTGGATAATGTTCCCATAGTTTACATTACAGCTTGTACTAGGTTTTATAGTAGAAGCAGTTAACAATAATATCAATGTAATGTAAGATCATGTACTACTGTATGTTCAGGCTAACGAAAGATTCTACTGGGGGTGTGGCTATTGGCCATCAAGGGTCCTCCTAAACAAGATCCCTTTTCATGATGTCTTCCTTCTTCTCCCTCTTCCCACCTTTCCCCCTCTTTGTTAGAACTCAACCTTAGTTCTGTTCCCCTCTTTAGTTCTCATTATGTAATTTATTGATGGATCTCTGGGAAATGGAGTCAGTTTCACTCCAGGAACTAGACCATTCTGGGCGGTTCCCTCAATTAATGGATAATTGGCTAAGAAATGCAACATTAAAATAACAATTACCTATTGCCTCTCCTTGGCTATTTTAGGAAGGAGCTGGAGACTTCAAAGCACTTCGGGCAATGTTTCAAAATAATTCCACCTTTTCCAATGCATTGCTGCAACCTCAGAAAAAACCCTCTGCACAAATAATCCCACAACAGAGTACTGGGGGCAGTTCTACATCCACTTCCAAACAACATCTCTTTCACCAAGTGAAGGTTCCAAACCTTGAGCAAAAGACTGAGCCGGCTCCTTGTGTATTGCTGAAATCTGAAACGATAATGCATGTGAAGCCTGTGGTGTTGCCAAGGGTCAAGATTCGTGAACTGCCTGAAAGGAACAAAAATGAATCTAAAAAAAACTTTCCAGAGACTCTTGCTCAAGGAACAGCACTTGGCGTAGAGCCACAAAATCAGCGCCCCAAATCTTGCTTCTACCCACAAGAAACTGCAGTGGCAAATAATTCTTTCCATCAGACTCTGCACATTTGGAAAAGCACTTCCTCTCAGAATGATCTCAATGGTTCTATGGTACCACTGCCGTGTGCAAATAGGACAACATGTCATGGGCAGTCAAGACCCTCAAATGTTGCAGTTATTGCACAGGCTAAAGCAAAAACTGTTGAAGAGGAGCAATCATTGATCTTTGCCACACCAAAGAATCCTCCCAGCCAACACAGTGAACCTGCTTCATCCCCTACAACCTCTCCACCTATTCCACCAAGAAGGCCAGTGAGCCTACAGATTATGGACCATGGAGCACCTAAGGATACCAGTTCCTCCTTGAATACTTATTCCTTGGATAGGCAAAGCAAAAATGTTCAGTGTTCAAATGGTAAATCCCTTCCTTTTAATGCATACTATTGCATAATCTCACTGTGGCATAATCAGCCATGATTTTGCTCTATATGGGTACTAGGGATACCCTGCGCATGCCCGATCTCGTCTGATCTTGGAAGCTAAGCATGGTCAGGCTTGGTTAGTACTTGGATGGGAGACTGCCTGGGAATACCAGGTGCTGTAGGCTTATACCAGGGGTGTCCAAAGTTTTTGGCAGGAGGGCCACATCACCTCTCTGACACTGTGTCGGGGGTCGGGGGGGGGGAAGAATTAATTTACATTTAAAGTTTGAATTTACATAAGTTTACATAAATGAATATATTAAAGATGAACTTATATGAATGAATGAAGGTCTTGCAATAGCTCAAGGCCTATAAAAGGCCTTGCGCAAAGCAAGGCTGGTCTTTCCTTTGCTGCCCCTACTGCATTACAGTTGTGAAACAGCAAGCAGTGGAAGGAGCCCTCATCCCACAGCTCACATGAGAGGTCAAACAGTCACATTCACGCTGAGAGCAGTTGTATTGGGCCAGCGTGGGCTCCAACAAATCTCCAGAGGGCCAGAGGCTCATTGGAGACTGGGGGCTTCTTGAGGGCCTCATTGAGAGGCCTTGAGGGCCACAAGTGGCCCCAGGGCTGGGGTTTGGGCACCCCTGGCTTATACCATAGTCTTTTGAGACTGAAGGTTGCCAACCATATAGGGATACAATAAATGAGAGCTAACTACAAGAAAACAGCCAGATGTCAGGATCAGGTAGGAAGCTTGCTTTTGTTTCTGAAATTTTTCTGAACTTCAGTGAAAAGTATTTGGATGGCTTCTGTCTAAAACTGGCAGACACGAAATGTGTTGGAAAACACATTAAAAAATATTTTTTAAAGAGTAGTTATCCAGCTGTGCTATTCAAAAGGAGCCGCCTTGAGCTCCCCATATATTTGGAGGGAAAGGTGGGATATAAATCACTTAAATGGGGAAACACTTGACAATTTGGCAAGATTTCAAAATTGCTGCTTCATTTGTAGCTGTGAAAAGGGTTCACACAGGAAGGCATGCTAGGTGACTGTACGCTTTGAGGCTATTTTAACTGGTATTCGCTTCATTAATTGACGGATCAATTGGAAATTGATGGATCTGGGAAATGATCAACTGACCCTCTTATTCTGGTAACAATACATTGATACTCGGAGGTATTCCATACAAATGGTAGATGTGCTGGCTGTATTTGTTGCTGCTATCATTTGGCATAAGCCCTGAAGTGAATGTACCGAGCTACTAATCAAATGGCATTCTTCATAAATATTAAGAAATTTGTCTGCTGTCATGGAAACTGCAGAGTAAAAGTATCATGAATCTTCAGACCAACACATAGTGCTTGGAGTAGGGAGGTGCTGCTGAAACAAATCTTTGCATTGCTTTTTGAGACTAAAAGGAACTTGCAACCAGGAAGTTCCTGGTTTAATGGGGTTCCTTTAATCCCATTTCTTTACAAAACCCAGGACTGGTGCCAAACATGGGAGGGGAAAAAAGATGTAATCTTTGTTTTTTGTCTTTACTGGAAAAAACTGCCTTACAGGAACTTAACATTAAACTGCTGCATTACCAATTTACAGTGAAATGCAGGTAACTAATGAGATTAGGTGGATGTTTCAGAAGCCTTGGCTAGCTTCATGGAGCTTTTAGCTTTATAGCATGCAGAAGGACTCTTCCCAATGGGCTTAGTTTAAAACACTGCTGTAAGGGAGAGTGGCAGTGAAAAGTCAATTATCTACATGCAAATGCCAACATATATGTATTAGTTAAAGTTGGCTCACAGAAAGCAATTTGGAGATCTGGGTCTCCCTATGTTGAGCTTGTATGAAAGAGGCAGTAACAAAGCCTGCAGTGACTTTTGCCTGCTGGATTATTTGATTTCAGATTCTTATACCACCCTTCTCCAAAGAGCTCAGGGTGGTATACATTGTTCCTTTTTTTTCCACACAACAACTCTGTAAGGTATGTGAGACTGAGAAATGGTGACTGGCCCAAGGTCACCCAGGAAGCTTCATGGCTAAGCAGGGATTTGAACTTGGATCTTCCAGGTCTAGGTCTAAGTCCAACTCCCAAACCACTCGACCAGGGGTGCCCAAACCCCAGCCCAGGGCCATTTGTGGCCCTCAGGGGGCCCTCAGTCTCTAGTGAGCCTCTGGCCCTCCAAAGACTTGCTGGAGCACACGCTGGCCCTACACAACTACTCTCAGCGCAAGGGCTGACTGTTTGACCTCTTGCATGAACTGTAGGCCAAGGACTCCCTCCGCTGCTTGCTGTTTCATGTCTACAAAGCAGCAGTGGCAGCAAAGGAAAGGCCAGCCTTACTTTGCGCAAGGTCTTTTATAGGCCTTGAGCTATCTCAAGACCTTCATTCATTCATATAAGCTCAGATATTCATTTATGTAAATCTATGTAAATTTATTCACATTTTAAATTTTAATTAACTTCCCAACCCCCAATACAGTGTTAGAGAGATGATGTGGCCCTCCTGCTTAAAAGTTTGCACACCCCTAAACTAGATCATCCTGGCTCTTAACATTTGTGTTAGTCATGTTCTGATGGACAACTACAAAAATATAGTAGAACCCTTGTACTAGTGATAGGTTTGATTAATCTTTTCTTTTAATTTCGTATACTACTGGGAGAGAATCTCATGAATGGTCATCCATACATCCAAGATACATAACATAACCCTGTTATGGGAAATCCCTTTCAAGACTGGCTGGCCCAAGACTTGGGGAGGCAGAATGCCAAATGCTGCCCCATTACTCAGCGATGTGCCAACCTCTGCTACTCCCACTCTCCAATGTTCTTGCTTGGCACTCTCCTCCCCTTCACATTTCCTCTTCCTCTCTGTTCCCCTCTTCCTTCCTTCCCAATCAGGAAGTGAAAGGAGAGGTGGGAGCTGTGGAGGCAATTAGGTGAACAGATATGTGCATCCCCCTCCAATCTGCTACCTGAGGTGACAGCTTCACTTGGTGTCATGGATGGGCTAGCCCTGGTTGCACAGGTGCTCATAAGATGAGCCCCACATTAACAATGCCAGTGTATGCTAATTTCTTCATTTAAAAATGGGCATATGACTCTGCCATAAAAAGGGTCATAACTGTAATCCTGGTTTGGGCTACAAGGGTTATATTTCAGTGACTGAGCACCTGTTCTGCAAGCAAAAGGTCTCTGGCTCAATTCCTGACATCTCCAGGTAGGACTGCGAAAGATCCCTGTCTGAAACTCCCCAGGTACTACTACTAGTTGGCATAGAAGAGAGCACTGAGGTGGTTCAACAGAAGGCAACTAACTTCTAATGTTTGCATTTTCCAACATGGATTCCATCCAGACCCCCCCAAAAAGCATTAAGATCTTGTCTTCATTTGGACACAGAAATGCATCATTATGTCGATGAGATCAAGCTTCCAAAAACCAAATTACTTCCTTCTGCTGTATCACTTGGTCCACCTCCAAAGAAACCACCAAGGCCTCCTAAAGTAGATCTCAGCATTTTCCAACAGAATTCTCCAGGTAAGACATTTATTACTTTTGTTGTTGATTAATAATGCTAAGTACCGACAAGAAGTTGAGATCATTGCCAATCAAAACTGTGAAAAGCAGTAACATTGGCAACACATTTTAGATGGAGACCATGTTGCCTGTTCTTATGTTAGGCAAGGTGCTGCTGTTATTCCTTATCTTATGATCATATCCCATGTTGCTCTGGTAAGGTAAGTACTGGCTGTAAGAATGCACTAATAAGCAGAAATTGACTGTAATTGCAGGCTGCTTTCACATCAATGTCTGAGATAAGCTCACATACTTGAAGGCATACTAACTCCGATAATTGAGAAAATTATCTAATGGTAACGGTTGTAAAATAACTTGACTCTCTTTAAAGGTCAAAACGTTTTTCAATGAATGATCTATAATGAAAGACTAATGTCGCTGAAGGTTTATAGTTCAGTCTGGGCTTAGTAGTACAGCATAAGCACTGCCTGCAGAAAGTCTTGGATGCAATTCCTGGGAACTCTAGGCTGGGTGGGGGGGGGGGGGCGACACACTTCTGACTTGGAAAGCCACAACCATTTAGAGCAACTATGTGTACTATGACCTGACTGGTAAAAGGACGTTTCCAATGCAACAATCAAGTGGGAAGGAGGATAATATGCATTTATAATAGAGATGGCTGATCACTGCACTTCTCAGTTTTGGAAGTAGTTGGGATGACCGGGGCCATTGTTTACAAAGATGTTTGGATCGCTGAAGTGTTTAGAGGTGTATAAACTTCACTTTAAGGCAATGACATGAATGACAATGTTCTGGCTAGCCTTGGACCATTCTGTAAACTCTATACAGCAAACTGGATCAACAACTCGCATGCCTTGACTTGGTGGCAGGCATGATTTTTTTTGTGATGTGAAAATCTAAAGAACTTGGAGGTCCTCACATTTTTACAGCACATCCAGAAAACCTAGAGATCCTAAGGTTTAAATCGAATCCATTGGGAGACATGGATTCCAAATGGTCTGGATTCCAATTCAAAATATATTCAAGGAAACAGACACCTTAAATAGTACTTTAATAGTATTAAATAGTACAAAATAATATGCCTAAATAATACGCTAATCTGAAATTCAGCTGGTATGCTATCTGAAAGCATACATAACTGTTTTTGGATTGGTGGTTAAATCCACTGTAAGTAAATGCATCAGGGCGAATGGAATGAATGAGAGGCTACTTTTATGACTGTAGCTTTAGTTTCCAAGTATAGCTAATAAAATTGCTGCAGATGTTATCAAGGCATTCATGAAAAATTGCACTGATGTGAGATGGAGTTGTGTGTTTGCATGTATCTCTGGGCACTGTGAACCTCGGAGATAATGGATAGCAAGACTTGCAGCTTTAAAAGGCCAGTAAATGCTACACACTTTTTAAACATCTTCATTATGAAATTACTACCTGGCTCTTTTTCGTAGAGAACTCGCTCCCCTTTTGGTCTAAGAGAAGACCTGTAACATACTTGCTCAAAATCCAGGCCTTTTGAAATCATTGCTAGGATAAAGGAAAGGAAGCACCTAAACATTGCACTGCTGAGTTTCACATTCTGGCACACAGTGTGATTGTAGTTATGTTTTGTTTCCTTTACTTCATACATTGCATGACATTATAACACTTTGTTTCAGGTGCTGAGGATGATGTGTACATGACTCCTGAAAAGTAAGTGCGCTTCTTGCTGCTACAGTGACCTGTATTTCAGCACCAAGGAATGATTGATGTATTTCTCCTGTCTGGTCTTCACTCCCACTCTGTAGCCTACTTGACTCAGGTGCTGGTTTTTCCCCCCAGCAGGATATACCTACTCATGCAGGTTAAGTGTAAGTGCTGTTGGCTCCCTGGAGGAAGACCTTGAAAATGGAGGTCTGAAGGAACAAGCCCTGCTCTACAACTATGTAGACTCCAAGCATATCATGTGCATAAGTAATAGCCTCCTAGCTGCTCCCACACTGGAAGGTTGGATGACTGCACTGAAGCAATGGCAGCGTCAGTTTGCTGGGGGTCATGGGAAAAGCCCTGAACAGGGTCCTCCATTGCACCCCCATCCCTTGCTGACACATTGGGCATACCCAATGTTCAGGGAGTGGCCTGTCCAGAAGAGCCATCTAATGCTCATGGTCCTCAGCCAGTGTCTGACCTGATGCCACCATTGCAGAGAGACGTCGGTGAAAGCCAATACACTTGCTATACAAAAGCATCGAGGGTGGTCTCAGAAATGTACTCGAAACTATAGTTCAGCAACTCTGAATGTGGGGATTGTAATTAAGATCAAGAGTCAGTGAAATAGAAACATGCACACTGTCTATACTCAAAGTGGCTCCAGGTTCCTGCTGAGTAACCACATCATACGTGGAGTAAACCGGCTTTGCTCATCGACTACTCCATCCACATGCTTGTACCTACATACGTTTCAATCAAAATGGCATGAATTCAAGGCTTGGCATCTTCCTCCTAATCAAGGTGGCCTCTTCAGTAGGCAACACTGAACAGAAACTGCAGAAATCTGGCTAAAGAAACTTTTCTTTGCCACTACAATGCTTCAAACCCAGTTCTGCCTCTCCTCCTTTTGTCTCTTCCTGAAAAGCCTTTGAACCTGCAGTAAACACAGCATTATGTTTGGGGTGTCTTCCCCCCTTCAAATGATGTGCTGCCCCCCATCTCTCCAAACAAGCTTGCTCGACTCCCATGCAGTCTTTCCCCCACCCCTCTGTTTCTCTGCCTTGACATTTCTGAATCTCTATACTTTGAGGATTGTACCTGTAAATACCCTGGTGAGTTCTAATCTGCAGGTGCTGAGAGCTGATTTTATTGTTATCTCTGTCTGACAGCAGATGAGGAGGCATTTGATCACATTTGCTAATGTTTATGCAGCAAGTGCCCGCTTAAGCTATGTATGTTGTTGTCTGGTGCCCTCTGTTTAGACAGGCCTTTGAGAATGGCTGATGTTTTTGGACCATTCCTTCTGTTTGTGTGTGCATGCTGGATATCTGGTACTGTGATAAACAGATGTGTCCATGTAAATCAAGACTTGTCATATAAAGTCAGCAAGATGCGTAAGCTGGTGAGTAAACTAGGGGAAAGGAGGCTTAGCTGTAAGAGCTTCCCATAGCTTCACTGAGGTTGGAGAGATCTGATTATTTGGGGCAACTAGCTGAAGCCAGTTTGAATGAAAGAGGAGAGTCTAAAACCGATGATGCAGGTGGTAGAGGTATGAACCCCCAGGAGAATATTTAGCAGCTGGTCAGGATTTCTAGAAGCAGAATGACAGCTTTTCTGAATTTATTTCTGTTTATGCACTGGATAACAAAATTGCCCTTTTCTTTTATAAGATGTAGATATTAGATAGTACTGTATAGTGCAAGTGCCCTCTGCATCAGGCTGAAGATACTAGTTTTTTGCACTATATCACCCTACTTAGCATCTAATAACCCAGCATGGCATTGTAATGTTCATGCTGGTCCATTGATAAACTGGCTGAGCTACATTCTTTTGGATCTATTAGATTAGATCAGGGCACAACAGACTCTGGCCTGCAGGCTGGATCTGATGCCCTGCCTAATCCCTACCCCACATGGACAGAATTTACCATTCCATGGGGAGCCTCCTGCTCACGGCACCAACCCCCCTCCCCCCCTGAACTGCGCTGTGGCCAGTCGCTTCTGGGACCGGTCACCCCATTATACCCAGATTTCTGGGCATACGTGGCAAGCATGAATGCAGTTTGTGAGAGATCAGTGCTGTGAACTGGAGGCTCCCCAGCAGAATGGTAAGTGCCTTTTGCGCTGGGGAAGACTTTCCTGGTGTACAGCAGTCTCCACATTGGTGCTGTATTAGATGTTGGTTTCAGTCAAATTCTGTGTCTGAAATGACTTGTGGAGGAATCAATCAACAGCATTCTTAGCTTGGTGAGATAACACCTGTCTGGGGCTGTTACCTCAAGGCAGATGGGTAACCACCTTAAGAAGCTCTTGGCGTGTGTTAAGAACAATGCTATTACGTTGTGCATGATCAAAAATAGATTGCTGTTGTGTTCAATTAACATGGATCTTGACAACACATGTTGAAGGAAGTTGTACCTGCTTAGACCCTTACAGCTCAATTCTGACCAACTTTCTACCACCAACGCAGCCTCTAGGTATAGGAACAAATATTCCCTTACCTTGAGGAGGCTTCCAAGACTGCCCCTGCCCACAAAAGCAGCATGCATGCTCTTGGCATGGTTGCATTGGCGCTGGAAAGGTGGCTAGGTTTGAGCTGTTAGCCTAGGAAAGGACAAGGCTTCCATTCTCCGTAGTCATTGTTGGTTAACTCCTTTCCTGAACTCCACAGAAGCATCCAAAACCACTTCATGGGGCTGTTGCTGTCCCTGCTGCACTTGCCTCCCACCCAGTGTCAGGAATTCCTTCTAACTACCTAGTATTTGGTCTTTACATATGGAGCTGTGCAGTCTCTGGATGTGAGGCCTGGTTTCTAGTCTCATAAGGGAACTGGATGGTTGTCTTCCAAATGTTCTGAGCCCAGGAATAGTCTGAAAACTCCTGATAAAGTTTGTGTCTGAAGAGAATTAGGCCCCAATCTAAACCCATTTTCCAGCACTGGCATAGCTGTCAGAATGGGACATGTGCTGCATCCTGCAGTTGAGTGGCACTCATGGAGGACTCCTCAAAGTAAGGGAATGTTTGTTCCCTTACCTCAGAGCTGCATTGTCCTTACGTTGGTGCAGGAAAGTGGGTTAAGATTGTGCCCTTAGTTTGTTCATGGCCAAAACCTTGATAAGAAACTGACTGGGCATACCATGTACTCTACTTTGAATTTCTTGAAGGATGGAATCTCCTCAGACATGTGGTTCTACTGTTGCCTGTTCCATGGCAGTTCTAGACAATAATGTTTTGCCATCCTTATTCTTCCCAGTACTGCAACTGAAGGTCAAAGCACTTATGATGAAACCATATCCTACCCAAAACAGCCAGAAAGTTCTACTCGCGCATTCACCATTCAGGAAACGGCGCTTTGTGAGTCTTTTCATTTTGTCTAATGTTTTATGAGAGCATAGGGCTCATCGCACACACAATGTTGATACTGTAGAGTAGAGGCTGAGAGGGAGAGCGGCTTGCTGAAGGTTACCCAGTGAGTTCCTGGCAAAGTTGAGATTTGAATTGGCCAAGTCCAGATTCTGCACTTGGTCTGCAAGTCATTGCATTACAACAGCTTCTATAAACTCAGGCATCCTATATGGGCATGTTGGTAGATGCTGGTAGTTGCAGGTAGCCACTCCCATGCAACAAAAAAGTTAACCTCACAAGATATTTTCCCCCCACATTCTCAAGAAAATAACGTCTGTCCTGCTAAGCAAAACTGAACAGTTCTTTGCTGTACGGGATGTGGAATTTTTTTAATCACTTGCATTGATGCAACGGTTACCATAATGTCTTATTCTTTTGTATTCAATCCATCCTTCTGGTTTTTTCCTCTACTATTTTTCCCTTTTATCTCATCTGTGTGCCTATATGGAAGGCGTTCATGTTGTTATGTGTTAAACTTTTACTATCAGGCATTTCGAGTCCACTAATTTTTATACTTTAAATGCCGGTGGCCAATAAACTGAATTGATATACAAGCAATACAACTATTGCTTGGAATTTTGAGTAAGCAGTCCTGGATGTGCAATCATTAAAATAAAAAAGACATTCTAGGGCAGGTTAAGTTCTTGCATCACACTGTCCCTAAAGTGCTGCCTGCATAGTCTAAAGTAGTCCAAGTGGAAACATTTGGCTAATCTAGCATTGGAACTGAAACGCAATATGAATTATCACTAGCAGCATAATAATAGGGGAAAGAAAATGTACTAATGGTTTAAAATCCCTTTATTTTAGTTTCCAAGGCTGAAAAAAGGAAAGATATCAAGGTACGTGTTCTCACTGATGTTTCTTTACAATACATAGCATCATGCATGATTGGACTGTATTTTTTATCAATGAATATGTAAAGATTTGTTTCTCTTTAGTTCAGGAGGGAGGGTGACACACCAGCAGAGTCAATATGGGCATTTTCCAAATTTTTGACACGCTATCAAATTTTTGACATTTTTGACATGCTATTTTTGACATGCTATAGCAAAGATTCACCATTGCTGTCCTAGATCAAGTTTGGAATTTAGATAAGCATGTTACTTTAAGACAAATGCTAGATTGTTTTCTGTTTAGTTTGTGAAAACTAACGCTTTCTTCTCTTTGTTTTGCATAGAAACAAAACGTGTTTTCCACTCCTAGGTAAGGTTTTTTTTTTCTTTTTTTCCCCTTGAACTTCACTTTGTCTCTTGAAAACTAAGGCTTCTAAAACAACTGGATTTTTCTGTTTTAGAAATGAAACTACCCAATCCTATTCTTGTCTACTTGGAAATCGAGTCTAGTGATCCTTACCTACTCCTAAGTAAGGATTGTATAGGATTACAGCCAAAATGAACGCATAGTAGAGACTTAACTGTTCATGAACTTGGGGGACTGAAGCATATTCAAGAAGATCGTATAATTTTGTCTTTATGACACTGTCACCTTTAACATCTAATTTCTTGGCAGACCAATAGCAGAGTCTTGTGGTTGATTCAAGAATCCTAGTGCTTCTGCTCTTGCACATGTATGCGCGTACTCCCCTCCTTTCAGTCTAGAATTGGACATTCTGTTGATGTCTATGTAAATCTCTGTTGGTCTACATACAGGTGGGCTCTCTATCTGTGGGTTTGGAACTTGCAGATTTAATGTGGGTCCTGAACCTGCGATGGAGGGCCCTCACCTAATCTCCCAGATGCAACTGGAAGGTGCTTCTGGTTGCATCTGGGAGGTCAGGTGAAGGCCCAGACCTGTGGGTTCAGTTATCCACTGGTTTCAGCATCTGTGGGCATTCCGGAAATGGAACCCCCATGAATGCTGAAGGCCGACTATATGCTCACAGAATAAACAAGTTAAATATGTATATTCTGTTGAAATAAGTAGGATAAAGGTACAAGGGCTTAACTTTGATTGTGTCCTGTGATGTGTGGTATTCTCTGCTTCATTCTGGGACATGAGTGTGTTGTTGTGAAGTTGCCTTTTGAAAGTGTCCTTATTGTGAGCATTTTTGGATTCTGCTGACATGAGGAAGGCAGATCAAAGCAAGTGATGCATTTTGATGGGTGCTGGAGTTCTGTTAAAACCTAGAATGAATTCCATCCTCATTCTGTCAAATAACTAGTTCATCCTAGTAAATCTGGAGTACTATGAAAAATTAAAATGAATTCTACTACTCAAAGCACCCTAGCTAAGGAGAAAAATTCAGTGAGAACTAAGAAGTCACAGATTTGTGGCTCTCTAAAATAGACCTTTTTTTAAAAGGCAGGGCCTCTGGCCTATTGTCTCACTACAGTAAGCGGGCATAATCAGTGTTGCTGAGCTGCCAGAGTTTTGACCTTGGAGACTAAAGTGGAATGTACTGGCTGCAAATAAGCATTATAAAATCTCTCAAAATGACTCTTTCAGGTATGTCTGTGCAGATCATGGTGACATTCCAGGAAATGGTTCAGACCATTATTACCTTTTTACAGGTTCTCCAAGAAGAATGACAGTCTTTAGAGACTAGACTCTTATTTTTTAGCACGTTAGCCTCTGAGAAAGAAGTGTTCATTCTTTAAGGCTTCTGTGAGCAATAGGTGAAAAGCACCTGTGATGCTACTGATGTCAGTTCAGGGGTGTGTGTGTGTGTGTGTCAGTCTGATAATATGGTAGTACAGTAATTTGCCACCTGTCACTTTCTTCCTCCCACCAAGTGAGCATCTAGATATTCTGGGCGGCCCTAGCTGTCAACAAGGGCCATAGAAAACATACTGGCATGTCTGCCTATACTGAATATAGGATATGGGAGGAAGCCACACTTCTGAGAGCAGGCTTGACAATGTGCTCAGTGAACTTTAGCTGTAAGAGCTGGGAAAGCCTGGAACTGCCAAGAGCAATGTCTCTTCCTGGACTGACTTGGCAGGCTTCTACCTATCCTCAGTTACCTCTTCCAGGGGTCTTCCTGGATCTGTGGCTTAACCAAAAAGGAGATGTGGGCAGAGACCTATCCTCACCAAGGCATTTTTCTTTCAATAACTTCCTTCTTAGCTGGTTTGATTCTCCAGGCCCAATACTTGGTCTTCCTTATTACAGTCAAATCTAAACAATAGCCTTGTATGTCATGACATGCTTGGGCCTGGCAGAAGCTCTGGGTTCACCAGAAGTTAACCTGCCTCCACTGTCACCTTGGCCATCTGGCTGCTCGGCAAAGCAGCCAGGAAGGTGGGGAGAAGCAGAGTGTAGCAATTCTGCCCCTTGCCTGCCTCCTTTTCCCCTTAAATGGAATTGGTGCAAAGAAAGGGAGGCTGCACCAGAGCTGCAGGCAAGGGGACAGGATTGGGTCTGGGACTGCTATGCTCTGCCTCTCCCTATCTGCTTGGCTGATTTGCCAAGCAGCTGGCTGGCCAAGGCAGCAGCAGCACAAGGCTCTTGTGATTTTCTTCTAGCACCTCTGGGACGAAGAAGGGAGCTACAGCTTGTCTGATCCTCTTCCTGCTCATTCTCAGTAAGTGTGAATGGATTGGAGAATAGCCCAGTGAGCTGCAAGCCGGGGTGCTCTGAGCAGACCATTCCTCACCAGTTTGCCACCCCCCAACTCACTACTGGATGTGACATTCATGGGATGGGGTAGCCCTAGCCATACTGGTAACCCTACAAAAACCAGCTCAGGTTTTCCAAAGTGATTATTCCTTCAAACATGCACAAATCTGGGTCAGTACACCAGAAAAATTCCCCATAATATTGGTAGTTAAACTTCTCACCAGGGTGGCAAGCCATCTGTGTAAGGTTGCTCATCAGCCACCATACAGGTAGTTGAATGTTCTCCTTAATTTGTTTTCTGAAAAGATTTGCTGCACTGACAAGCAAATTTACAAATAGATGTAATGGGCTGCCTCTTGTGAATAACTTCCTGTGTTGGTATGTAGGGGAGCCATTGTCTGGCCTTTGGCAATATGCAGGTCCAAACCTGTTATGATATTTGTTATAATGATGTAGCGTAACATGTTTTTATCTGTTAACATTTAAGCTCTGAAAAAGAGGATGTACAGAAGAGAGGACCGCTTCAGAATCATGAAGTGCTGAAGCAACAAGCTAATGAAATGGGCAAGGTATTTTCAAAAAGATGATTTTTTAAATTTTTTTTTAAGTAGGAAGCAATATGTTGGGCTGGCAGGGGAGGATGGAATGTGCCTCCTTGGCAGCACAGCAGAACAGCAGCGTAGTGGGGCAGCACAGGAAGCAACAAGTCCCAAATAAAGCCACAAAAACAGCAGGCTCTTTGAGTATAGAAGCATGTATTGTAAAGGAGCAGGCAGGAGAGTAGTCATCAAATAATCCAAGGTCAGGTATACAGCAAGGCAGGGCAAAGATAAGCAATCTGAGTTGGTATCCAATCCAGCAGCACTTCACCATAGACATCCACCACATACAACCCACACCCAGTGACTGTACCAGCCACCTTTTATACCAGAGCCCACCAATCACAAACAGGGGTGACCTCATTTTGTGATGGATAATTCCATGGTGCTTTGCACCACTTTTCCATAAGCTTGCATTAAGCCTCTGCCACTCAGCACTTTTACCTGAGGTCACATGACTCCTAATTATGCACACAGGTATCTGTCATTACACATTGGGTTACAATGCTTGCTATACCAAGGCTATATACATCAGGGCTCTTCCTGCCACATCCTGGCTTATAACAATCTTGGCCTGTCAAAGGACTAACACAATGCAATGTGCATGACCATTTCCTTAGAAGCATTAAAATACACTCTGGTATTGTTCTGATGATCTTTGTGCAGACAGGGGGATTAAGATCATGGTGGCAAGCTCCCCCTTTTGCATAGATACTGTATTCCACTAATGGCCCATCTTTCTTTCCTCATGGAACTAAAGGTGCTGTATGTGGTGTCACCAGTCAATTGGTGATTCGGCATTAACCAGAATTAACTTGCTTTAGTTAAGGAGTTGTATTGGACTCTCCCTGCTATCCCACACTATACCATTAATAGTCTTTCTCCATGCCTTGACACTGCATGTGCAGTTTGGTGCCCTGCAGAAATGACTCATGCCTGTGTGCACGTTTACAATTACAAAGGGGATTGGACAGATTTATGGAGGAAACATCCATCACAGGTTACAAGCCGTGATGGGTTAAATGCAACCTTCTGGTTTTAGAAGCAGGAATTTCTGAATGCCAGATGCAGGGGACTACAGAATACAAATATCTTGTTGTCTTCTATGCTCCCAGAGGCATCTGGTGGCCACTCTGAGATACAGGAAGCTGGTCTAGATGGGTCCTGGCCTGATCTAGCTGGGTTCCTCTTATGTTGTGTTCTTATTTACTACAAATGGAGAGACCACAAATAGCAGTGAATGTGTTTTGAATTAGAATTGCAGCCACCATCATGTGACTGTTCCATGTGTGGTCATTGTATGTGTGATGGTAATAAGAACTGGTGTAGTCTAGTGGTTAAAAGAGATTACGCAATTCTGGATACCACAGCTGAGGAGGTATCAAATTGGAGCTTCCATGGTTTGAAACTTGTCTCTGCCATGAACTCACTTGATGATCTTAGGGAAGTTGCCCCCCTCCCAGCCTTGGCTGCAATTTGTGGGATTATGATTTTTTACTTACCTTCACAGGTTTATTGCAAGGACTGCATTGTTAATACATGTGAAACACTTTGCATGCTATCCAAGTGTTAAGAGGAGGAGGAGGAGGAGGAGGAGGAGGTGGTGGTGGTGGTGGTGGTGGTGATAGTAGTAGTATACAAATAGTGCTCTTGTTAGCTGTATCACTCAATAAGTGGAAATGTTGACTTTCTCTGGTCAGTATATGAACACTTGTGGTGGGAGAGTAGCCCAATGTATTCCACCACAGCTTTTCCATATTCTCCTGTGCACATCAAAAGGTTATTTCAGAGTACTTGTTCTTCTCTCAGCCCACTGATATTATACATTGTCTCTTGAGGCTCAGATTGATGGATGCTTTCTGATATGGGCATGGGTCTTCATAAAGAACCAAACTAAACTACATCCTTATCCAAGTTCATATTCGGATGTCTTGGGAACAGAAAAAGTTTCCAGTTCCAACAGCTGTCCTGTGTTGGAATCAGTAGTTTAGCTAAGGCAGGGCAAGGGGGTACATGACCCTGGGTACCAGGCCTGAAGGGGTGTCAAGCCGGGGGCATTTGGAGTGATTGTGTGTGGCTCTGAGCCACCCCTTTCTTGCCTTTTTTTCCCCCTGAGCACTGCCGTAACCTAAAGTGATTGGTGGTGGTGTTGTCATGTCAGAGCACTTACTTCTGGGTCAGTCACTTCTGAGGGCATAGCATCATGAGTCACGGCCCAGGGGTGCCAGAGGGACCAGCTATACCACTGGTTGGAATTTCCATACCTTGGTTTTGATTTGGTTTTTACTTCCCCACTTCTAAGGCTGACGTTTAAAGAGATGGCAGGCCTGATCACAGATCTCCAAAACCCTTAAGCAGCCATAAGATTAAAATGCTTTGTTACCAGTGTCGGAAAGTACCCTGTACTTGAAGTTGTCCTTTGCTCTTGTAGGATGAATTGGGTAAGTAAACAATGTAATGTTTGAAAAAACTCTTCTACCAACTGTTGATATGTTTTATATCAGATTGGTGATCATGGAGGTACGCTTGCTAAAGTGAAAATCAATGGTGAGAGCAGAAGTGGGAAGAACATGCTGCAAGAGGAACCCACACAGTCTTTCCCTGGGACAAGGCTAGCAAAACCTGGAAACTGTGAGTATTTTTTTGTATCAGGTGTCAATAACACTGAATTTTCCAGCAAGTGTGCATAGGATCATAGCCTTAACCTCTCTCCCATAGAGCCACCAATTCAGACAATAAGGGCACAATCCTATCAGTGTAAAGCACGTTTGTGCCTCCTCGTGAGTTGGCTGGACCAGTGCAGGGACGTGCGTCAGCCCACAGAGGTTGCATCCAGCCACTGCACTGATGCAGGGAGGGAAGGTTGCATTGGCCAAGCTTGGCCGGCGCAGGGGTCTGGAGAGGAGGTGGGAGGGAGGCATTCTGGGGTGGGGGAGGGTGTGCGGGGAGCAGGAGGCGAAGCTGGGACCTGGCAGTTATGCTGGATCCCAACCCTATTCCCTGAGCAGCACGGAGCAGCTTCAAGTTGCTCCATTCTTCTTGGACTTGTGCTACCCCCTGAGGTTGCACAAGTCCGAGAAGTTCCATTGGGGCTGTGGTGGCTTACCCAGAGGTAAGGGGAGGAGTTTGATTCTGGGGCTGAGTTGATTCTGACCCCAATCTTGCGCTGGATACAACACAGGCCTCCTGGCCTGCCTGTTCCAGTGCAAGATAAGATTGTGCTGTAAGAGAACAATTTCTTTCATTCATGCCTACTTTCAGTGCAGATATGCCAATGTAGCAATGAAGAACTTGAGCTACAAATCTAGAGATCCTGGGATCAAATATTGCCTATTGTTCAGTGGCCTCAGGCAAGCCACTTCCTCTCTGCCCCATGAGAAGAGAAGAGACCAGAACTTATAACAAAAGAGACAAGGAGGGATTCAACTATTCTGTCTGTCAGATTTGGTTGATCAGCTAAGAATAGAACAAGCCCTTGTTTTCTAAATTATTCCAGCCCCCTGTTGTGCAAAGGCTTGAGCTTATCCTGTCACTCAAAACGGGGAGTGCGCTTTCTGAGGCTGGAGGGTTGTATTGGAAAGAAGCCTGTGTTGCCTTTAAAGTTGCGATGACACACCTGTGCTGTTTATGCACCTCCTCTGACAGCTTCACTAATGTAGCCTGCTTTGCTTTCAAATATAAAAGAGCCTCCCAGTGTTTGGGAGCTGGAAGCTGGGCTTATTTCATGCTGTTACATCTCTTCCAAGTATAAACACTGCTGTGTTAAAGCCTAATTCTGCCGTTAGATGCATTTGTGACTCCCACGGAAAGCCATTAGTCTGCCTCAGCAGGGTTTGTATGATAGCGGAGAGAAAATGGAATGAGATCATTGGCTTTGTGAGTAGGGTGGAGAATGCTCAAGGGCCAGATGTGAGCCTACCTAATTGCAGAACAGCTGTATGGGAAAGGCTTTCAAAAATGTTTGTGCCTTTCCTGGAGGGACAGTATGTTGACACCACCTTGCTGTGGGTCTTTGGATGAAGTTCTGAACTCGCCTCCCTTTGGTGCCCCCCCCACCTGATCGTGCACTGAACCCTTCTATTCCCACTGATATTGAGGGTTCAGGACTTAACCTAGCCCTGTGGGCTCTCCGATGGGTGTGGAACCCTCAGCAAGTGCCCAACCCCTGGCGCTATACCTGGCAGTGTACCTCATTCAGTTTCAAAACCTGGAGACTAATGAATGTCTTTCAGCATCACTGGATTTGGGGTTTTGTATTTTGAGGGAAAATAATACATGTCAATTTGGTTGCATGTAACCTATATGCCGTCCCTCAAGGCTGTGCTTTGGCTGCTGTTGCCTTTCAGAAATTGCACTCAGTGAAGCCGTTTTTAACGGTTGCGATATAGAATGATTGATTAAAAATACATTCGTTGTTGTTGTGGGGCTTCTTTAATGGTTTAATTTCATGTGTGCAGTTGGCCATTAGTGGCAGGAATCTATTTGCACTTCTGATCTTCTGCTCTAGGAACAGGAAATGTCACATACTGCTTGGACGTAGACCTGGCTCGCACTTTTTGTTTCTTGCATGCTTAGACTGTTGCCCAAAGAGTTGAGGGCTTGGTGATCCTAGTAGGGGAGCTGGAGAGGGAAAGGTCGACAGTGTCAGGTTCATCTCTTTGCACCACCTCTTTTGACAAGTTCATTGTTACACCGGATGCTACATTCTTTCTAGACTACCTGCTATACTGCTGCATGTGTAGCTTTTGAAATGCCATTCCAACCCAAGACCTCTAGAAACAGTTTGTGGACAATCATGACCACAACATTGACAGTTTTTGAATTTGAGAATGTACTTTTGCTGTGGCTTCCATAGAGAACTCCTGGCACTCCTGAAGGTTTTCCCTTGTGCTTTTTTGGGCATAGGTTATTTGTCATGGTTGATCTATTATATACATACAGTAGAGCTTGTAGAATCCTTTTCCTATTTTCAGATGGGTACGTGTCCCTGGAAACCTTGAAAGTGGATGAAGAAAAAGCACAAGCTCTGGAGCTGGGTCCAAGAACTTCCCAGTCAGTGTCTGCTGTGGAGGAGCTGTACGATGATGTGGAAGGACTAGTGTGAGTGCTCTACAGATATCTAGTTTCCACTTGTAGGTTTAACCTTTAGAAGGTATTTCACTCTTTTTTTGTGTGTGACGTGTATTCTGGCCAATAGCATTTTAAAAAATCCTTTCTGTTGCAGTCAAGCCTCTGATACCATCAGCTCATTCACATCTGATACTGGTAAGTATGAGGCAACATAGTGGTATGTTTTAATGTTTTGGGTTTTTTATGTTAATGAAGGGGGTGATCATGTGACTGCAGTACTTTAGCACTCAGTCTAGCCAGAACAAAACTCTGTCATTCTTTCCAAAAGCCTGCCACATGTCAATGAATTCTCTATGCTTCCTGAACCAGAGGAATGAGTACCAGAATCTCTTTGTATGGATACAGCAGGAGGTTCAACCATGTTCCGTGACTAGTTGTATCATGTTTTCTGCACCATCAAGCATATTGTGTGCTGGAAGTGAAGCTATACATAACTCTGTCTCTGGCAAACTCACCTGCTATATCCTTCCTGTCTGGCCTGTATAAGGTCCTTGAGGGAGAGGAGGAGGTGGTGGTGGTGGTGGTGATGATGATGATGATATTTGTCTTCTGATTGTTCTCATTAGCTTGGAGAAGCCACTTACTTGCACACTGATTTAAAAAAAATCTATTTTTAAACCCAAGCAGATCAAAGTAAATATGCTGGTCTGTGACTGTAATAAAGATTTGATTTGATCAAAGTAAAAAAGAATGCAATATTAAAATCAGAAATCCATATGAAGACAAAAGTGAACAAGCAAATAATTGCAAACAGCAGGATTTAAATTTTATCTGAGTGATTTAATGAGTTAGGTCAGGGGTGCTCACACTTTTTTGGCTCGAGAGCTACTTTGAAACCCAGCAAGGTCCGGAGATCTACCAGAGTTTTTTTACAATGTTCGCGCCATCATAACATATAACATTTATGTGTACAATGTATGCTGGTGTACCTTGAGCCCCACTGAGTATAACAGGACTTACTCTTGAGTAGACATGCCTAGGATTAGGCTGTGAGGCTGCAATCCTAGCCACACTTACCTGGGAGTAAGCCCCATTGAGTACAGTGGGCCTTACTCCTGGCGTTTCCTCCCAGAGGCACCTGAAGGGGGGGTCAGCACTCTGCGATCTACTCATTTTGCCTCGCGATCTACCGGTAGATCGCGATCCACCTATTGAGCACCCCTGAGTTAGGTTCTACATGCATCCCGCACTCTGTCTTCAGTTGCCCACCTTCCTTTCCTTGGGGTTACCACAGTTAAAACTGCCAGAGGCTATAATTGTACTGTCAAGGAAAAATTGCCCTTTTATGAGAAACCGATTAGCCCACTATAATACTTAATAGTGGCAATTCAGTGTGCAATGGTTGAAGTCACGGTAATCCTTGTTTTTAATGTAACTTTGTTAACATTTCATTGGAGGAACAGTGGTGGCTTTTAATCTGCTCTTCTGGTTCAGTTATTTTATAAGACTTTTGGTCCAGGAATCTATGGACTGTACAGTATTAGCATAGCTTATTAAAATGAGTTGGTATATTTAAGAATCCAGCTGCAGTACCATATAGGCATAGTCCATTTAACAGGCCCTCATGTAGGGGTTTATAGACTGACTAATTCTAAGCATATTAACCTTCCGGTGGTTTCTTTATCCGCCTGTGGATATTTTCTCTTGTTGTGAATTTGAAGTTCACCCAGCCAATCCTTCCCTGTCATGTGCCCTTTTGAAATAAAATCATAATTAGTATCCTGAGTGCTGTTCCTATTTTGATTTAGCTTAAATGTATGCAAGAAATATGTGGTTACTTTTTTTGAAAATCTTAAGTTTCTTAGACGAAGGACACAGCAACTTATTAGGTCATTATCCCCAGTTTTTATCCTGGGGCAATTCTGTGAGAGAGGTTACACTCTCTACCAGCCCAGGGTTAACCAGTGAGATTTGTGATTGAGTGAGGATTTGAACATGGGTCTAAGTTCAGTGCCCTAACCAATGCATTGCAATACACTCAGGCTTGTGTTTATTTATCTATTTACCTCTTTGGGGTTTTATAGTCCTTGCTCACTATACTGTTTGCTAAGAATTGACTTGTCTTAAGGGAACTTGGTATACAATATAACATCCATATGCTTAAATATCAGAGGATCTAAAAAGACAATGTGGAAATTTAAGACATATGATCTCATAGTGTATTGTATAGAAAGAATGTTGTATGTGTTTTATTATATACTACACTGATGACTGGTGCTCCTTTTGGCCTTGAGGCTCAAACCTCTGCTTATTTACTTAAGTAGTCCATTGACACTCCCAGCACCTTAGAGCAGGTGTGTCAAATTCATTTCATGCAAAGGGCCAAATTTAGCACTCATGGTGCCTTCTGAGGGCTGGAAGTGACATCATTAAGCAGATGATGGCCAGAAATAAGCACTTTGTTCTAGAAACTCATTAGCTGCTCATGACAGAAGAGAAAATGTGCAAAGCTTGTTCATATTTTTAAGATATGAGAGAGCACAATTATAACAGGGGCCAGATAAATTGCTTCCTGGGTCCACAATCCGCCCGCAGGCCTTATATTTGACACTCCAGCTTAGAGCCTGCTTTTAGGATTTCTGTGGCATGTTCCCAAATGAGCATTTAACTATGGCATGTTCCCAAATGAGCATTTTGGAGATCTATACAAAGATAAATAAATATGAACGTTTTGGCATTGAATACTTGTCTAATTATTTGTGTTTGTATGTTAAGTTTCAGAAGAAACCTATGAAGATATTCAAAGTGAAGACTATAATTCAACAAAGCTAGAGTGAGTTCTGTCTTTGTATTGCCCTAAATTCCTATTTACCTAAATTCTTCTCATTGTCTCTCTCCCCCCCCCCCCCCACAGACACACACTACAAAGAAGAAAATCTCTGTTTTCACTGAGGGGTCCTCTAAAGGGCACTGTGTCCAATCTTATCTCCTTGATGTGTGTACTGTAGTACTATTTAATGAATTTTTGTCTCTCTTTTCTCCCACACGTTTGGGGCCTCAAGGCAGCTAACAGCATAAAACTGTACAATAAACAGATTAAAACAATATAATAACATAACTATAAAACAATTAACACAATAAAAACAGATCAAATCCCTATGGATCTCATAAACAAAACTGCATTTGTTAAGGGCTCAAAGTAAAAATGCCAGCTTCTCATGTCAGCAGTCAAACACCTTCTCAAATAAGGTCTTGAGGCCCTACCAAAAGGACCTGAAAGAGAGAGGAGTTCTTAGTTCCAAGGCCACAAGCAGGGCACCACCGCCAAGAAGGCCCTATTTCTCACCACCAACCCCTTCACCTCTTTCAGTGGTGGCACAATTAAAAGGGCCCCCTCTGGTGATCTAAGAAGAGAGGTAGGATTATAAGGTGGTCCTTCAAATACCCTGGTCCCAAGCCTTAAAGGGCTTTCAAAGTGCCAGTTTTGACTTTTAATTGTGTATGAGAGATGTATTTGTTACATTCATACATAGTTGTAGCGCCCTCAGCAAATGAGTTCTATTGGTCTACTCATGACCTCTACAAGTGGTCTCCTACATGTACATTTTCATGAAGACTCTTTCAGACATGTGCATGTCCTCCTGCCAAACCATACTAGGGTAGGACTAACTCATTCTGTTTAGTGCTGGAAATATTAACCTGCTCTTAATTCAAAATGGCTTCTGTAATAGGATCATGGAGTACTACTGCAGAATTAGGGTTTTCGGTGATACCTCAATTAAAAGACCTGTCTTGATTTAATGATTTCAAAATATTAACTTTCACATTTTAATCTGCTAAATCAAGGTTTTAATCATTTTTAAAGGGTATCTGTAAAAATTTCACAGTACTGTCCTTCTGTATAAGAACACTGACCATTTCTACTTAAGGTGGTGTTGCTCAAACTGTGGGTCCAGGGGCAGATAGGATACTTGGTGCCTTCCATTCTGCACCAGGCAACACCTGAATAGACTGAAGACCCCCAGCAGTGAACCCATCCTGATGCACATTGGATTTTTGGGGTGGTGAATGACTGTATTCTTAAAACACATTGGATGATGGAATAGTACATTCCCATAAAGAGGTACCGTGTTTGACCTAAAGTCATATTGTGTATGGCTTTAGGAGGAGGTTCAGTGCATCATGTTATATTTCTTTTCTAACACCTGAGTAGAATTTCTATACCAATGCACAGGTTCCTGTTTGCAGCAGTGGCAGGTTCTGCACATGTGTACCTGTGGAACAAATGATAAGGTGCTGGATTGGGGAGGGAGCAGAAGGCAACATAAGTTAGCTGAGTGGAACCCAAGTTCAACAAATTTGAGAAGTTTTGGATTAGTGTTGCAGCAGATGATTTCTTTTAGACTAATCCTCTGAATGCAGGTAACTTCCTGTTCAATCATTGATTGAAGTTACAATGGAGCAAGGGCCCCAGGCCCAATGGAGGATCTGCCTGGCTGGGCAACTCTGAAGCTTCAGTTCCAGTGACAGTCTAATGCACCATCAGAGGGTGGGCAGGGGTTGCCATGGGGCCCCAGCGTGTGGTCTTACACTATAACTTCCAGCAAGCTGTCACCAGTACCATTTGTGGCACCAGGATGAGGTCTCTTGTTATCTGGTGTGCTCCCTGGGGCATTTGGTGGGCCACTGTGAGATACAGGAAGCTGGACTAGATGGGCCTATGGCCTGATCCAGTGGGGCTGTTCTTATGTTCTTATGTTCTTATGTGGTTGTTTTGAAAATGACCATTGGTTTAAGGTTCCTGTACAGTATACCCACTTCACAAAGTTGTTGTCCAGATGACAATATAAGGATTAGCATTTAATGCAGAATTCTCATGCAGGATTAGATAACAGAATGATGAAGTCTACCATTATCTCCAACAGTAGCAGCTGGATGCCTCCTGGAAAGCAGAGCATAATGGAGATTGCCAGTCTCCTTTGTAGTCAGTATCTGGTACTTGGAAGTCACATTTCTCTGAACATGGATATTCAACCTACTTTCCATGGATTTCTCTAATCCCTTTCAAAGCCTTCTAAGATAGCAGGAATTATCATATCTTGCAGTGGTGAATTCCATAAGTGTAGTTATGAAGTCTTTCCTTCTGCCAGTTCTAAACTGCCAATAAATGTCACTTTCATAAATGATGGTAATGACAATATGCATAACTTAAAATTCGGTTTGATTTGATGTGTTGACCTTTTATTATTAACCTAACAGTGACAAAGTAGAAAAACCAAAGAAATTTGGGAAACTGTTCAAGAAAGGAAAATTCCATGTGAAAAATGCACATTTGAAAGAGAATTCTCGGTAGGTAACTTCTTAAAATTTCAGGATCAAGGGCAACTGTTTTAAATTATCATTCTCCTCTGTTCAGTATCTGATTTCATTCTTTATCAATTGCTTCAACCACCTGCGAAACTTTTGAATCTTGGGATGCTTGCTTTGCTGATTGCAGTATACCCATCTTTGCTAAAGGCTAGTACTGGGCTGGGGTACCTTCCTTATGAAGACAGGCTACAATGTTTGGGTCTCTTCAGCCTAGAAAAGAGGTGCCTGAGGGGGGGGGGGTTCATGATTGAGACATACAAAATATGAATAGAGTGGATAGAGAGACGCTCTTTTCCCTTTCACGTCAGAACCAGGGGACATTCACTAAAGTTGTGTGTTGGGAGAGTTAGGACAGACGAAAGAAAATATTTCTTTACTCAGCATGTAATAACTCTGTGGAACTCCTTGCCACAGGAAGTGCTTATGGCATCTTGCCTAGATGCCTTTAAGAGGGGATTGGACAAATTTCTGAAGGAAACATTCATCACTGGTTACAAGTCACGGTAAGTATGTGCAAGGTAGAGCTAGGCTGCCTCTGATTGCCAGATGCAGGGGAGGGCAACAGGACACAGGTTGTGACCATTGTCCTGTGTGTTCCTTGAAGTGTTTGCTGGGCCACTGTGAGATACAGAAAGCTGGACTAGATGGCCCTTTGGCCTGATCCAGCGGGTCTCTTCTTAAAAGAATGGCATGCACAACAATGAGATGTAAATGGAACATCAACAAAAAAGACTGTGGATGAAACTTCATGTTGGGTCAGTTCAGATGGTAGTTCTGGGAGCCGATGTCCACCCCATTTGCCTTGCATGGAAAGGATAGGAAATACTGAGCCTGAAGAATTGAAAAAAGTGAGAGCCTAATATGAACAAACATACCAGCTTCCCACCATGAAAACTATTGTGCCTCATCCCTGGCTTCACTCTTACTGCTCCTGCATATATACTTGGTCTCTGGTCTTGTGCTAGAACATTTACAGAAGAGAGTAGCTACGGGGGAAGCATAATCCCAAGGCATTTGGGAAGACGGCATCCATATGCTTACATAACCAGAGTTGTGCTGGATCAAAGCAAAGATTCACTGAGTTCAGCATTTGTTTCTTATGGTGTCCAAACAGATGCCCACAAACAGAGCTAAAAAAAAGTCCTCCCTTACTTGTCAAGCAACTGTATTCAGAGGTTTATTGCCTCTGAATATGGAGATTTCACGCAGCCATCATGGCTAATGACTAGTGATAGACCTCTTCTCCATGAATGTCTCATCCTCTTTAAAGTCATCTCTAAGAGTGTGTTCAGCATCACCACATCCCATTGCAGGGAAATCCATACATTAGTTATATGAAAACATGCTGTGCTTGCTGACTGACTTCAGTGGAGAAACAATGTACTCTTTCCTTTTTCTTCTTCCTGCCTTATCTTGCCCTAGGATTCTTTTGTTTTCCAAAGCTGCTAAAGTATTGTTGGATTAAACCTCTTGTAAAAAAACCAAAAAACCCCATTGCCAACATGCAGCTTCTAAGGGCTGCAAAGGGAGGCAGTTCTGATGGAGAAATTCTAAGTAATTTTACGGAGGATGGCAACATGGGATTTAATGAGAATTAAAGGAGAGGGAGACACGGATGGAATTCCAGCTTCTTCCTGGTCATGTTCTGCTGTTGCTCCTGCTGTGCTAATTTTTCTACATACAGCATGATTGTATACAAGGCCTTTATGTAAAGAACTAACAGCACTGGGTAAGGTGGCAGATGATGTGAAGTGCTGATTCTGTAACTTCCAAAGTGTGTATGTGGTGGAAAGAGGATATGTGAGCAACATCTTTTCTTGACTATAGTTGCTATGCAACCAATATTGCTATTTATGCGCTGTGTTGAAATGCACTTTTTTCCCTTTTCAGCAACCTTTCGAGTTCTGTGCCAAACCTAGGTAAGCCGATGTGTGCAATATTAAAACTGCTTCCCTTGACAGCAACGACAGTTAAGTGTCAGCCATGTAACTCACAGTCTATTGGAGGCCTGCCAAGCCAACTCTTAACCCTTGTTATCAGTGGCAGTAGAAGTGCCCAGTGCTCCCTAGAAGCAGGTGGGCAGTGTCATGGAGGTGGCAATGCAGGCCTTTGCCTGGAGACCCACACCAACCTGGCACTGTTTGAATGGATTTGAGGGTGGGGATTTCTGAAAAATTAGCATACCTTGGAATAGGTAAGACATGAGGTGCTCCCCTACCCATCTTAATGTCAACCTACAATCCCTGATGTAGCTTGTAGGTTTGGGTTTTTTTGTCTAATCTCCCATAATTTGCATCATAACCATGCTTCTCAGATTAGTGTAATCCAGGATAATTTGGGGTGCATGACACCATTACCTAATAGCACTAACATGATTCTGTGTGCACTGGAAGCCTCTGTAAGGTTGTTTAAGAAACAGCCTAGTTAGCTAGGCTGTACTGTGTAATTTTGAACAGATATAGCTTGCTTAATAATTTTAAGGTTTACTACCCCTGTGTGTTCCTTTTGAAAAGGATTAAGTGTTCTTTTTTTTTTTAATTGCACCATAGAGAATTTTCAGGAGGGCAACCCTACCATGCGTCTCAGATTGCCTTGGGTTTTCAGATGCAGCAATTCTCCTTGCATGACTGCAAGGTGTATCTGTTGCCGAGATCTTGAGCAGGGCTTTTAAGCAAGTACTGTATTTGCAAGGAACGCGTCTTGTGTGGAGCACTTTTTGCAAGTATCGCTGCCTCCAGGGATGACTGCTGTGTGCACATGGGCAGCACATGTATTAGGGCATGGTGGTGAGTGTTGCCATCAGTGGCAGATGGGGGTGTGTGAGAAGGCAGTGAGATCAGGGTGCCCTTCACCCCCCCTCCCAAGCCTGCCACCTTCCTTCAGCCCCCAGCAGACATGAGCTGCATTGATCCACTTCCCACCCACTAAAAGTGAGCTGAAAGCAGATTCTCCTTCTCGTGCTCATACAGTTTCCTTAAGCACTGGACTTCACGTTTTCTTTACTGACACTGCGTGGAAGAATAGCTTGTTTCATTTGTGTGATGCATTTTAAATGAAACCGGAAGTTCTGAACTTCCATGTATGAGGAAACCGCCTAAGAGCACAATAAGGGGCTTTTTTGGGTCATGCAGAAGCAGCAGCGGCAGACCCAAGGTGGCATTCCAGGTTCTGCCACTCCTGTGTTTGCAGGAGTGGGCAACTCATCACACATTGGTTTCTGCAGCAAAAACAGTTACTCCAGTTACACTGGTCTCTCACCACTTTTGAGGGGCATAATCTGAGTCTCGGCATCTTACTGCTTCCTTAGGCCTTTCCTTTTATAATGGGGTCAGTGCTGTGCCCTGCAGTCCCTGTGGCATCAGGGCATTTCACTCGCCTATAGAATAATCTACCTGACCAAGTACCACCTGTCATCCTGTAGAGTGCCACCACTGGTTGAAAAGCATAACTCCTGAAGACTGAATGGCTGCATTTCCAATTGTTATGTTAGTCTTTCTGGGGTGACTTCTCCATGAGAAGAAAGGTGTCTAACATCTCCGTCTGGACTGGTTGACAGTCTAGAAAGGAATAAGTTCAGTGTGTCTCTTAATGGCTTGCAGTGTTCATATTAATCTTTACTGGACTGTATGGTTTTGATAACAGATGTTATGGCCCAGGAAAGCATCTTGTACGATGACATTGGCACAGAACAAGAAGATACAAAGTAGGTAAACAATACTGATGGTAAAATGTTTTTGGCACATGCTTGTCTAGAGGAATAATTTTTTTAAACTATAACTGGTTTGTGACCCATACCATGTACCTCCTAGCACATGGGCTTTTAATGCACAGAATACCATTAGAGACGGTACTTTCTCAGTTTGAGCCATATCAGCTATGGAATTTATTTTGAAGGATGTGCTAGAGCAGGGGTCTCCAAACCCCGGCCTGGGGGCCAGATGTGGCCCGCGGAGAGCCTCTATCCAGCCCGTGGCCAATCTTTAATCCCCTGAGAGCCTCTGACCCAGTTGACCAAACACAACCAGAGTTGTGCTTGTGGGGTGGGGGAATGGGAAATAGTGTGTATGCTTTTTTTCTTGGGCTGTGTTGGTGCTTGGAGAAATCCTGGACATTTGAGCCCACTCATCTAAGTTTCATCTCTAATGTATTTATTTAAATTTTATATTTCATTTTTTTTTTCCGGCCCTGGACACCATACCAGATATTTGATGTGGCCCTTCGGCCAAAAGGTTTGGAAACCCCTGTGCTAGAGGACACTTTTTCAAAAATATGTTTACATGACTGGCTTAACTTCCTTTCCCCAAGTGGGATATGGATGGCACAATAAGAGTTTTGAACAGAGTTCTTGATACTCCCACTAAACTGTAACTTTCAAAGGACTCTTTGGTAAGGCCATGGTAGTTATGTCAGTATAAAATCAATGTAAGCTTGTAGTCTAAATATACCCAGGAGTCCTTTTCCTATACCCACATATGGAATTATGGTGGAGGCTCAGGGTCAATGGGGCTGACACAGGAAAAACTTGGGCCTTGTAATTTTTGGTTTTTAAAAGCAAATCTCCAGAGCTGTCCACTACCCACTGACATAGTAGATAAAGCTTGTATTAGTATTCTTATCCAAAATTTTCTGGTGTGAGCCAGACACATGTTTCTCATCGTGGAATGAGATGGAGAATTCTGTTTTTCTGTCAAAGTTCAGCTAGGGTGGGGGTTATAGAGAGAAGAGAAACTGGATATACCACTCTGAAAGTTTCCTTCTCCTGGAAAGAAGCCTGATCCCCCAAATCGACTATTTTCCTATTGCACCACAAGGTGGCAGAAGACAACTCAATCTATCCACTAAAAGGAAAAGAAAAACAAAGGACCATGGGTTAGGGGAACTTCTTGGATAAAGTTTAGCAACAGGCAAAAGCATAAATCAAGACAGCAAATAGTGCCTTGATTTGAGCTTGCTTTACATATATGGTCAGATGAGATGCTCAATTTTTTTTCTGTAGCCCCACTTGTATATCTGGAGATCATGAGTTCGACCTCCATTCAGCCCCAAAAGACTTCCCCAAAAGAGGAAATCCTGCTACCAACTTTCTGTTGCTCAACCAGGATGTTTCTATTTTCCTTCAATCGTCATCACTGCCATCTCCAAACCTCGTATAATTGAGGGGGCCCACAAAGTAAATGAGATGTCTTCCATTCTGGGTTCACTCCTCCCCCTTAATGTTTTGCTCCTGAGAGGTTTTGGTTGCACACAGAAATCAAATCTCCTTTGCCAAGGCTGTTGTTGCTCACCATTCCTGGGGTCCCTGGTTCCCACCACTGTTTCTGGAAATGGCTGCACAGAGCTGCCTCTCAGACAGAAGCAATTGCAAAGACTTGTGTAGCTGCTGTTATGTTCACCAAGAAGCATTCTGTTTTCATGGGTATCGGGGTCAGCCTCTTGAGTGAAGATAGCATGTGTGTATTTAATGTTACTGAATGGCATAATGAAAAGCTAATGGATTCTAGGAACTAGTTTTTTAAACAACTTTAGAATAACTTTGTGCTCCGTGTACAAATGTCTTTTTGTGGAAAAAAAGTTTTACTATGGCTATGTATTAAGGTTATGACTTCAAGAATTTTTGTGCTGTTCCAAGAAACTACTTAATTTGAACATCTGCTCTATACTTGTATCTAAAAAAGTAAGAAATAAATCCCTTGTAGTTTTATGGGTGAATAACGGCTGCTCAATGCTCCACTCGCAACCTATTGAACCACAAGCCTGTGTGCTGCTGTAGTGACAGAATTCCTATTTGAAAATGTTTTTGTGATTCAATGGTGCATGAAATGAGGCCTGTTGTGTGGTATCTTGGTTGATCTTCATGATACCCATTGTCTCTTTGGAACATCAGCATTTTGCAGCATTTGTGTCACTTGGAAACATGGTGTATTTTTTTTCCTTTTCCCTTCTCTCCACTCTCCAGAGAAAAGAATGAGATTCATAAAAACTGGAAGATGAAATTCCTCACATCAAAAGAGAAGGGTTGCAGGAGAAGCAGCGATGAAGCTGAAATGTAATGGGGGAAAAATGGGATGGTTTTGTGGTGCGTTCTGCGAACGATGCTACTTCTGTTCTGTACTTCTCTGCTGCCTATCCCTATCCCTCCCTATCCCGCCCACAGACAAACCCAATGCAGTGCACAAATTCAGAGCCTAAAATAAGATGATGGTGTTTCCAAGAGGCTGTCAGTAATAGTTCAAACTGGAGTACTGCAGGAATAACAAGTGGCACAAAAGTTACATGGGAGATGCTCATGGGAGGTTTTTGAAAATGGTGGTGTTTTATTCAAGCCCATTTGTGTTCAGTAAGACTTACAACCCAATCCTTAGCTTCCCTAGCATCCAGGACTACAGTGGTGCCAAAATGGCCACCGCTGTTTCCTATGGGGCAGGGAAGCAGTGTCAGGTCTTCTCAGGGTAAGTGAATAAATGTTCCCTTACTCTGTGCCGCACCCAAGCAGCTCCAATAGGTCGTCTTAGATCAGTGCCAGCTATTGAGGAGTGCCATTACCGAGGAGACCTACGTCAGGTTTCCTGACCCAAGAGAGAGGTCAGGATATGATGGCAGATCCCAGGACTGCTCCTCCCCTTCCCTCCCCCTTCCCACCCTCCCTCCCACTTGAACAGCCCAGCCACTAACTGGCAGCTGTACTTACTGATGGGAGCTCTCGGTGGCCATCTTCGGGCACTGAGGCCTAGTGCAGACTGACACTGGGCTCAGCACCGGTGGTGTGCCAGTACTGCCGGTGCAAAAGTGCCTTTTCAGTTAATGGTGCTGGTGGAGTGCTGCGCCACAGCCAGTAGGATTGGGCCCTAAGGCTGTAATCCTATCTTACTCAAAGGAAACAAATGCCTCTACTCATGAGTGATCTCTGCCGTGGCTCCAAGAGCCATGGCTGTCATTCTTATGCTCCATGAGTGACAGAGTAATGATGTACTACTAGAACACAAGCATTCTCTAAGAATTTTGGTTCCATTTTCTTTTCTCTTCCCATCCTGCAAGGTGAGATAAGAGAGAGCACTAAACTCCAGTTCTACTGTTGTGTGATCTGATATCCCAAGGAGACCTGAGAAATAATTTTTCCTGCTGCATACTTCAAAGCTTTCCATTTCCAGCATTTAAATATGAGCACCTCTTCAAAAGTATATTCATAATTGGTCAATGTGTGGTGTTGGGCCACATTGGCTAGCCATACTAACAAAGCTGTTGGCCATGATCTCTGGGTGTCCAAATGCTCCCAGCATTTGTCTGGACAGAGCACTGGTGAATGCAGAGAGGATTCCTCCATCGAATGGAGTTGAGGTCAACATAGATGCCCAGAGGAATGACCAGTAGGTGTACTGTCCATGTATGTGGCTAGACTGAGTGCCCTACTCCACCGCCAAACATTCAATGACTGAAGAAAGAACAACTTTTAGAAGGAGCTTTTGTAGGGGCTAGGATATCTATCTACAAAATTGTATGGTAGCTATTTATGTGCTAGTATGAGCCAAGACTGATTTGTAGGAACATCTTGGATAACTTTGTGAAATTCCTCTTCAGCTATTGGTTTTGTTTTTAATATGCTATTCATTTGTAACTTATAAATAGAGCAGACCCCTTTAAACTGACATGTTGATATGAATAAAGTCACCAGCATTTATAGTGATCAGCAATGCATTTATCTTATACTGGATGTGGTCCACAGGCAGCTGCTTCTAAGTGGAAGGAAGCTGAATTGATACTGATAATGGAAACAAATCATCAGCTAAACTTTAAATTATTTAACAGATCCTTGAGTATAGTGCATGTACTGTATCTTTTATCCTTCTGGTACAGGTAAGTGTTTTTCTCCAAAATGGCTAACCTTGCAAAAATGAACTTTTCAAAGGTGGAATCGAAGGAATTACAAACCCAAGAGGATTTTGCCTTCAGTTTCTTGAACAGCAGCTCTCTGTTCCACCTGGAATTTAAAAACTGCCAACACTTTTTTTAAATTCCCCTGGGTATACTCAAGACCAAGGGTGCCACCTGAAAAAATTCTACAGATCCTGCACACACATTATAATGTCTTTATTTAATGGCAAAAGACACCAGTACAGACTGGAATCTGAGATCAGGATCATGTATTAAAGTGTTGTGTTTCTCTCTCTATGTATACATTTACTGAATGCATAGATACAATCTCTGCATTGTAAATGAGATACAAAGGGAATAGAGATAAGAATATATCTTTGACTTAAAATAGCTCTATCCTATCATTTTATCTTTTCATTACTATTCTTCAAAAGTGATACATTCCAGACTGAATGAATCTGCGTGTGTGAGTTCTGAGTGTTGGGCAATTAACAGCACCCTGGTGTGTTGTATGTTTCTTTTTTGTTATTGTCTTTTTAACATCCACTCTCTATATTATCACTGACTTTCTTGGTAGCACTCCTTCCAGAAACTTCTTCAAAGTCAAGAAATATAACTTAGAAAAGAACAACAAGGAAGCAAAAGAAGAAAAATGGTTTAGAGAGAAGTTCATGGTATGTTAAAAATTGGAATTTTTAAGCTTGGATGTTGTCAGCATGGTTATACTACAGTAGTCACTTTAAGCTGTAGGTAGCATGCATGAAAATATACTTTGCAATCTGCCAACAGTCAATCTTCTGTAGAACTGTGAATAGCAACATTCTAGAAAACTGTTCTGTTGAATTGTTGTCTGCATCTAATGACAAAATTTCACAGCTGCCAAGGGTGCCAGATTCCATTCAGAGAGAAATCCGTGGGCTGCAGAGAATGTTGGTGCTTAAAGGACTATGGGCTGTAACCGAACCTTTTAAGGGTAAAGGTTTTCAGGAACACATTAAACTAGTGTTCTAGTATTAAGAGTAGCTTTTTAATCTTCTGGGCAGAAATAAAGGTACAGACATTTGTTCAAAGTCTTTTAACTACTTGGTCCCAACCAAGACCATTAGATGGCATCTATGCTTGGGTACAAGATTGCTTGGCACTTGCCAATGTCAACACTGGAGTATCACCTAAAAGTGCTGAATGATCTTGGTATTTCAGCTACCCTTTTGAATGGTGATGGTCAAGGTTACAGATGCTAGCGTTCTAAATATTATAGTATCTGCTAGTATTTGCAACTTCTCAACCCTTCACCCTGTGTTTCCTGTCTAATATCATTGAAATGGATGATGTCTGCATTTTAATCTATTAACTTCCTCTGAGCTTTTGAAGGAAATAGTAAACAGAGCCAATTCCTAGTTTTGCTAAATTTTAGGAAAATTTTGTAGGTTAACTGCTAATTAACTAATTTTGTAGGTTAACCACTGAACTGAAAAAAGTTAGAAATGTTTGTATGCAAGATATGATACATGGCTAATTTATAAAGACGGTGGAACATTAATAGACTAGAATTGGGCCATGACTAGAAGCAGGCCAAGATCCTGCTGGGATCCAAAGAACTTCACAACTTGATAACCCTACAAGAATTTGGACTCTTGTTTCTCAACAAGAAGCTCCCGTATTGTACAGCAAACTTAATTTATGAATGACACACTTCAAAGCAGAATTTAATATAGCACTGGGATCTTCAATACAGAGAAAAGTCTTCTTGGGCATGCCCAATGTTTGCACGTGCCAAGCCAAAGTAGCTTTTGGAACTGGGTTGCAATACTGGGATCCGATCTGTTTACTCAGAAATATGCCCCCAATTTCAGTGGGACTTGCTCTTTTAGTGACTTTTCTTTTTGTGTTGTGCCCCTCCCCCAGTATGAAAAGAAAATAAAAGTAATTAATACTGCAGTTGCACACTGCTCAAATGCTTCAACCAAAAATGAACTGGACTTGCGGATCACAGCCGGAGAACAACTTGAAGTCATTGATATTACTGAAGGGAACCAATTAATATGTCGGAATGCTGAAGGCAAATGTAAGTTTCCAAATTCTGCTGAGTGAAAGGAACGTGCTTAATGCTGAAGCAAATGTGGGGCAGGCAAACGCAGTAGTTGCAATCTCCAAATTCACCACTAGACTCTGTGGGCATTGCAGGGTATGGGTCAAATAAATTGGTAAAGGACTCTGAATCCAAAGGTTTTTGGCATGAAGTCTGAGCCTCTTTCTCAAGCTAAGCAAAAGGATTCTAGCTTCTCCTTTCAGAAACCTGAAGTCTGCCACCAAAACTGGGCTATGAATAATTCCATGCTGTTTGCTTACACCTGAATTTGACAACTTGTTTTCTGAAATTTAATCTGAACTCTAGTTTTAAGGATATATATGGTATGCTAATTTGTATGTGTCAATACCAATTGGTATGTGTCATTGTAACTGCTAGCAAAACTCAATATATTTTTTCACTATAAACTCACATTTCTTTCTTCTCTAGATGGATATGTGCTAGTAGAACACTTGAATTTCAGGTAAACTTTATAGTATGTTTAACTCCATGCGCAAACCTCATGATATCAGTGGCATAAACCATCTTTTCTAGAGAGGGGCAGTAAATTTAGGGATCTAGAGTGGCACTTCATGCAGTGGTATCACTAGGGGGTCCAGCCTGCACCAGGTGACTCATTCAGGGTGGGGGTGACACCACGACTGGCCAAAATTTTTAAAATCTTGGTATTTTTGAATAATACCATCACGTTGCAGATCATTGATGAGGAATTTCATGCAGAATGCAATGAAACAAACTATGCTGAAATGTCAGTATTCTATCAAACATTAGGACCAAATAACCAGAAAAGGAAATCACAACTGCCTTATGTAACAGAAAGTAGATTTCCTTGACTCAACACTGTCCAAAGAGACTGATTGTTCTGAGAGCCAATGAAGTGTTGTTATGAGAGACCAGGGAACCAATAAGGTGTTAGTATGAGTCAGCTCTCATTTTCATGCATCAGAGCTAATACTAGAACTCTTATTCAGTTGTGCGAGTGTCATCTTTGGCCACTAGTTTTTTGTTGGCTACTTTGTAGGGTGACCTGTACTGTGATATATTAAAATAAAGTTAATGGGTGTGACATCAACTCTAATGAGGCTTCTGCATTTAGGCTGTGCATATGATATTGTAATTTGTATGGTCTGGTATGGGAGGAGGTCCATCACAGGGTGATGCAATGAGCTCTTGCATTGGGTGACGCAAACCCTTGTAACATCTCTTTGTCCACATGCAAAGCATGACCCAGCCATGAGGGTAATTGAAGAAGCTGCTTCAAGCAGTGAGGGCAGCAATTTGGGGGGAGCAATGAACTGACAAGGAATGTCCAGGGCCCCCCAGCATCTGCACACTGTTTGTCCATTTGCTTCAATTGGCTCTCCAACTCTCATCTAACTCGCTAGGAGTGAATGGGAAGAGGAACAAAGCAGTAGCACAGTGGAGCTGCAGCAGCAGGGCAGCCTGCTGTGAAGGTTGCAGCTAGGAGCTAGGAAATGTGTACAGCACCAGAACTGTGATGTAGTCTTCTCCTGGATAAATTAGATGCTTGTTCAAGGTCTTGGTTCAGCATGTACTGAACTTTTGCCTGGAATCTGAATTTCATTGGCAATGTACATATCCATGTGCAATGCTGGGCTTAATCATATGTGTTTGTGCATTCTCTCCTGCAACAGGCATTAATGCTGTATACCTGAAGAAAAGATACTTCCCCTGAAGTGATGAACAGATGCATACGCTGGAAAAAAAGGACCAGTAAGAAGTGTCTTGTAATCAATGGCTGCCACTTGCTTGAAGGTCTGCCACAGAGCGGAGTGTGACTGTTTCTAAATATTGCAGGTTCGATGTAGTGATTGCCTTTCAGATTCATGCCACAATACGGCACGATAAGTGCTGGACAAATGGTCCAAAGAAACCCATGTTTGAAGAGCTTGTACATGCACAGAGGACTTCACCAAGTTCTGCTTCCAGCTACCACCCATCTTGCCTCATACAGACCTTCCAGGCTTAATAATTGAAGTTTTCAGGTTCGGAGAGGGGTTGTTATGGGTGGGGGGGGGGAGGAGAGCTGAAAGTTCCTGTGATTGTGCAGAAGTTCCCTTGTAGTTCTTTGGCTTGTGGTCAGAATGTTTATAATTTGCATGTGTTACATTCCAACATGGATTGAATACTTGGCACTTGTTCCCTAACCTGTATTAGCTCTGCACAAATCCTCATGTATATTAGATAAGTTGGTGGTACAGCTCAGATATTAATGTTAAAAGTAGATGTAAGTAAATTAATTATGAATTGGCACTTAATAGAAGATGCTTCATATTTGAAGGCACTGTTGTTAAGGCTACTGTGAATATAGGACTGTAAGTAGTTTTACATAATAACCTATTTCATTACTTGAAGTGAATCTCTTGCCTTACCTATGTATTTATCTTATATTGAGCTTTATAAAATACCCCGAGAAGCATTTTGAATCATTTTTTATATGAACATGTGGTCCTTTTCAAAGAAGAGACATGGGTTTGAAGGATGGACCCCATGCTTTTGCAAAATCCCCATATACCATTTCACGATGGTTGGGCCCACTCTTAAAAACAAGAGGGGGTCAATAGTCCACAGTACAATGATTTAACTTGGACTGGCAAAAAAGGAGTCTACTATAAGTAAAAATGTCCTGATAACGATCTCTTTTTTCAAAGCTACACACATTGAACTAGAATTTGCTTATAAGGTGAAGTATGTTGGTATTTAAATATAGGCTATTAGAAAACATTACTTATGGGAACACTTTTCACAGGAATGATACCTGTTATGCTTACCAGATATATGGCACAGGAAAAACTTTCAATAAAAACCAAACATTTGGCTTGTATTTAGAAGCTAATACACAAACAAGTTTTTTTAGATACTATTCTAACATATGGTTAGTATTAAGTGTGCTGACTTGCATGCCTCCTTTCAAAATGATTTAAGCATGCAAAACTCTGCAAACCTACCAGCACAAATCTTACTATCTTAGGAAGAAATGGTCACTCAGAAGAAATGTGCGCAAATCAGAGTTTTCAGTACAAGATATAGTTCAACTTGACTTGTTCTTTCTGGAATGAGAATTCTCGAATTGACTGGTACGTATGACAGTACAGATATGAATAGTAAATATCTCAGCTATTTCCTTGGCCACCTGAAGTACTCTTACATGATTCACTATAGAATTTCTTGAAACAACTTGCTTCTGACACTAGTGTTGGGGGAAGAGACTTTAGGGGGTTAAATAGAACCCATTGCCCTGAGCTTTCAAGCCATGCTGTTGATGTGTGATATGGTTTGGGCATTGCAGGCTTATGCCTGACATTGCCACCATATGATGATTTACTTTTGCTGTTAATGGCTATTCCCTGACAGCTCATGCATTGGCATAGTCTGATAAGTTGCATGGACTCCCTTGTTGCTTGAGTCCATGCCTTTAGATTCTGACTCTTAGACTGAAGATCTCTGAGAGTGTATAACCTGATCAGCACAGAAGCTTTAATCTTAAATTTTTTAAACACCATCTTTTAAAGTGAAGCTGTCAAACACAGTAGCCATCACAATGCAGTGTGATACACTAACAGAAGCTCTCACCAGTCTTATAGTTATGCAGAAAATGAAGGCTGCATTTAGTTATTTGATTTTTCTCTGTAAACTGCTTTGTGAACTTTTAGTTGAAAAGCGGTATATAAATACTGTTAATAATAGTTATTTATACTGTTAATAATAGTTATTATTATTATTCTAAAATGGTGGGAGGTTGTGCCTTTCCCCTGCAAGTGTTGCTAATGTAAACCAAACAGTGATCATTTGAAGATAATACTGACAAGCTGTTCTAGAAAATGAAGTACACCATGAAAACATTTTTGTGAATTAGTTTGCAAAACAAGCAGGGTACACGCCACAGCTTAAACAAGAGGAAATATACTCAGTCATATGTGAGTGATGCTTTTTACCACAAGTGAGGGTGGTTCAAGGACACACTTCTAATCACTGGGCTTGCAATTGTTTGCATGCTGAAGAAAATACTGGTATAATTACATAAGTTATATGTATTATGACATAATACAGGGAAAAAATGAATTACGTCCAGTAAAAGGAATAAATACACTGTATTTCAGAGTTTTGTGAGCACGATGCAAAAAACTACATTCAATGGAGGAAGGGAAAAATGCATAGATGAGACTGAAGAGTTCAAATAAATAAATTCCATGAACACGTTAAGCATTTAAGGCAATTTCAGCAGGAGTTTCAAGGCTCTCTTTTTAAAGCATTAACTGTATGTTTGACAAACAAAGGAATGACACAACATCAATCCAATCTTTTGATCAAGTTTCTTGTCCATTTAACAGGTGCATGAAGAAATATTGCTGTTATGCATAGAAACTGCATTTACTCTTGGTTTTAAGTGTTAGCCTGGAACTTTCAACAACAGTACTGCAATTATGGCTGCAATCCTAACCACACTTTCTTGAGAGTAAGCCCCACTGAACAAAATAGGACTTACTTCTGAGTAGATCTGGTTAGGATTGTGTCCTATGGCATAGATATCTTATGCACAGCTCCAGTTATACAGTATCAATTATCCAAAGTCACTGGCCCAGGAGGGAGCAGGCTCAACAGTGAGTGCCCAGCGGCATTTATTTATTTACTGGGGTAATGGCATGAAAAAGGTTGAAGATCATTGGAATATCCTATAGATAGAACCTCACTGTGTACTAACTTGTAGGGTGGGTTGAAAAGAACATACCAATATATGAGAGAAAGAGATGAAGTCTAAACTAGTTGCAGGCACTGGGGGGGGGGGAGTACAGGTACCCCCAGTATTGGCAGGTCATTTATCCATAGTTCACAAATTCTCCTCCCCAATTGGGCAAACTGACTTTTTGATTGCAGCCCTCCTGTCACTGTCTCCGTGCTGCCTACGAATGGTAACGGGAAACCGGAAGAGGTAGTTGGAAGTGGGTTGGAGGGCTGAAAACATAAGACATCAAAGAGTTTAGAGTGTTGCATTGTTTTCAGCACTCCAAACTGCTTCCTGTTAGCTCTTCTTGATTTCTGTTAAGTGTTTGCAGGCAGCACAAACAGTGACAGGAAAGCTGCAATCAGATGCAGGTAAGTCATTTGCACAATGGGGGAATTTGTGAATCACTTCTTGTAGGGATGTGCTACTATACTCGATGCCCGGTAACAGCAGGAACCTATCCCCTGTGGATATGGGGGGATGCCTGTGGTATGAAACCATGACGTTTAACTGGGGAAAACTCTAGACAGATGCAGTAGTACTATGATTCCTGCGACCCCATTACTTCTCAGTTCTGGGTCTAAAACAATTTGCACAGCAAGTTTTGTTTCTTGCCAATATTGTCATGGGAGACCATGGCAAGTACACTTCAAGTATTTGTTAATTTGTGGCTGCGATGTTGAAGGCCGCACAATGACTTAATTTGTGACTTGTAGCTGCTGATGTGAACAGAAGGCACAGTTCTATGTCTTGGTCAGGACAGCCTTCCTTCTATATCAATACACTATCGCTGATATAGGCTATGAATTGTCATCAAGACTTAAAACATTCAGTTGGAAAATTATACATTTTGCTGTATGTTGTGAAGAAATTAATAGTGTGATTCTACTATAGATGCACCACTGACTAGCAGAAAATGGCACCTGGTTTTTCAATCAGTAGCAGTACCTGAAATCTAGTTTGAGGGGTGATGGTGTTGCAGCAATTAATGCTTTGCTATGATCACCTATGCATCATTGTACCATTTTAAATCCTTACAAGTCTAGTACTGAGGCTAGAGAACTGCTGAGCTTCATTATATGGGCAATGGATACCTGGATCTATATACACTCTGATGCCAGAGAGCTGACAGGCAGCCCAATCTGGAGTGCCTCTGGAGTGGGCCCTAAAAGATCCCAAAATGTAATGTTCCAGCAGCAGCATCTGAGTAGGAACTAGAACAGCATTTCATCTTCCTACTATTAACGTGGGCACATATGCATAAAAATCTGAGTATCAGGAATTTAAATTCTAGCCCAAATAATCTATTCTACAATGATCCAATACATAAGTCATGACTTTGTTTGCTACATGAGCAGTTTGTGATACAAACGCCTATATAAGCTTCTTGTGTGCAAGCAGTGTCTGTGAGGATAGCCCCTGCTGATGCTCTTGTCTGAGACTGAAGCTTCGAAGGACTTACGACAACATGGCCATTTGTGGATACTGATAACGTGACACCAACCTTCTCCTGAGCATGTGGGGTTCTCAAATCAAATGTTATTTAACAGGCAGTGCTGTGACTTGTTTTCTTTTTTGAATATTAGCACAGTGCCTTTTAAAAGTGGCAAAGTACAATATAAGTGCTAAACCGGAGATTAAGAACTTGCTCCTGTTCTGTAGGTAAGGACCGTGAGGTCTCAGAGGAACCTTGTTACTCTGCAACAAGTTGTGTAGAAAATCTTTAGCAAACTGAGTAGTTCTATAAATTGAAATAGCCCCCCCCGCTTTTTTATTTCACCTTCTTTTCACAGTTGCTAAACCAGTACAAGTTGGTAAACTTTCCCCGTCATCCCCCCTAGCAAAATAAGCATGAACACTTAGCAAAAATAGCAAAATAAGCATGAAAATAAGTAGCACAATACTACGGAGTATGGTGGGAGGCTGAAGACCTTAAAGTTATTCAATAGTGAAAATGCTGAAGTATTCAGAAATATACTTGGCAAAGTTTCACCTAGAATGGTTTGGCGAAGACTATGCCAATTGGTTTCATTAAAAAAAACAAATATACAGCCTCCTTGTCTAAATTTGAATCCGTACTAAGGCCCACTGTATAGTCTGTCAGGCAACAAGTATTAAGTCCCACTGTAAAATTAAACAAAATGCAGTTGATACTTCTTAGATTTTTAAACCACCATAATCACTTCCTTTTAAAAAGGTGTACTTTTGCCTTTGTAAAGTAAGAATTTTATCTTTTAAAGGTCTGACAGGTTTGTAAAAGCAAATTAAGTAAAGCCGATTCCTTTAGATAGCCTGTGGAATAAAACATAAGTTATCCCTGCTTTATCAGTATACTGGTGAAGGTCATAGTCAATTAAGCTTTAAAGGTACATGAAAGCCCTCAGGTCTGGAACTGTATTGTCAAATATATGCGCAAGGTACTCTGAAATAGCAGGCATGGAAGGGAATCTGTTTTATTGTATACTAAAAAATAAATTTTGACTACTTTCCCATTTGGAAGGAGGAAAAAAATTACCAGCACCTTTATCACAAGGAACATTGTTTGAACTAAAGGCAAACCTCACTGAACTTCTTAGACCTCAAGGATATCAGTTGACATCCTACAGAGAATCCATGTGACTGCTGAAAGGCTGCCTTTTGCTATGGCAAAACTTATATGACTGCCATGTGCTACTAGCTTTGTAGTGGAATTTCACGTTTAGTTGGGCTAGAGTGACCTTGACCTATAGCGGTGGAGGTGGAATTATGGTGGACTGTGGAACTTTAATTTGGCCAAAAATAAGCACATGGTTTATCATAAAAAGGAATAGGGCCAGTGTTCTGCCATCCAAGAGTAGACTAACTCCTGCAATGACACTAAGATGTTGGACTAGCATGTGCTGACTCCACTGTAAAATTTTGGAGTGATTATCCACAATTGCCATACTGAAAAATGCTCACTTCGCTGTTAAAACACTGATCAGGCCAGCCCTAAGTTGCACTGGTACAGCAGGGCCACAGGGTGTAGCCTGCAAAGCTTAGGAGCATGCTGGAAGTCTCCTTGGGGAAGAGAACATTTCTTCCGTTACCCCAAATAACACCCTAGCTTACCCAATGGGGCTACTTGGATCTGTGCCAGCTATTTAGCTGGTGCAAGTCCAAACAGCCCTATGTAAAACCGGCAGGCCCAGGAAGGAGTTAGGATTTGGCAAACCCATCCACCCTCCATTTTGCCCTTCTGCCAGCCTTTGTTTCACTCGCCTGGCATGTCTCTTACCTCTACTAGTGGCAGATCCACTGGATGCAGCATCAGTACAGTGGTGCAGGCCTCCCTCTCCTGGCACTGCTTACTCTCTAGGTGCTGCAAATGTGCTTTACAGCATGTTTGCAAGACCCTCAGCCAGTGCAGCAGCTACTACACTGGCAGAGTGGCAACTTTGGATTGCGCTGTGAGATACCAACCTAGTCCTAGTGTATATAGTTCTAATTTTGGATGTGTAAGTATTCCTGGATCTTTGGGAAGTGGGGAGTCTGAGGTCAAGATCCTCATAATACAACTCTGACAGAAGGAGGGTAAAGGGTCATGGAAAGTGGAGAACAGAAACCAGGAGTTGTCTACCTTCTGTGTTGCTTTGAGCAACTGCTAGGAGGTTAATGCAGCTGTTGCAAGCAAAAAAGTAAATGGACAAAAGTGTTATAAAGTAACAACATGATGGATTAGAGTTTGAAAGAAGTTCATGGTGCAACTGGAGAGAAGAGGAATAAACTGGGAAAACACTCCCACCTCTTAGTAATTCTCAGCTTTTCTTGCTTCCTAAACTCTGATCCAGAGAACATACATACCTTGACGGGTGAGCCCACTATGGATTGTTACCCCTTTTAAGATGGTTGTATACATTTCAAAAGTAAATGGAGGTTGGCAGTAACTGTTTCTGGGAGAAGTTGGCTCTGCAAGGGCCTGGGCCCTTGGGCCAAGCATGAAGCTATGCCCCCTGCCAAGTTTTTGCTTTTTTTAAAAAATAAGTGCACAAAACCCCAAATGCAATACTTGAACAAGAAAGGCACTAATAAACATCCTTCTGGATAAGCATTCCGGGCTCCGGAACAAAAAGAGTTAACTCCCCCTCTCCTGTTTAAGGTGGGGATTGAAAATCCATACCAGAACTGGAATAGGTAGCTATGTAGAGGAACAAAGAGAAGTAGTCACAGAAAAAACAAACCCATTCCTGAGATACCTCTGCCGCCAGGCCCAATCTTATCCAACTTTCCAGTGCCAATGCAGCCAGACCAATTGGTGTGCATTGCATCATGCAGTGGGTGGGACAGTCACAGAAGCATTCTCAATCTAAGGGAGAGATTTAGGAGGCTTCTGGGAGGTGGCTTCAGCCCCTTACCTTGGGGCTGCATTGCAGCTGTATCAGCACTGGAGTGTTGGATAGGATTGGGCCCTCAGGCTCCAGGGTTTTTTTTCCTCCCAACTTGACCGTTCTTTGGTGTACTCAGTTCTGTCCATGATCCGCTCTCTAATATATCTGTAATCAGCTTTGGTTTCTCTGTACTTACCATGCTTTGTATAGGTTGTGAGAATTTTTTTCCCCTGAACCGTTAGGTTATCAAGTGACCAAACTACTGAGGAAAGCTATAACTTTTCTCCTCGCTCTTACCATTATTACATACAGCACTCTTGCTTTGTTCTACACCATCCAGGGGGATGATATGATTGCACCTCATTTAAATATACAGGGCTGCACTTTGATATATTTGGTACAAGGTATGGCTTGCAATGATTGATGGGGGACTAACGATGTGATTAAGAGCAGACTGCATGTACTGCCAACGAGATATAGTAGGTGGTCTGAGCTGAACAAGCTCAGGCCAATGAACAGCAATGAGAACAAAGCAAGTATGAAAGGTTACAGTGAAAAGAATTCCTTTGGAGGGCACAGACTCCCTAATGGAAAATGTTAATTAAAGCTGTGAAAACATTACTGTGAGATGCTTACAAAAAGAAATGGTAACCCTTCACTACCAACACCTTGCAAAAGCTTGTGTTTAGCATCCAAGCAATGGCTGATTTCTGCTGGAGATGAGGCTGCAGCCTGAGGATGCAAAGAGGAACCAAGGAATGGAACCTCACCTTCCACTGTTGCAGTGCATAGCCTGGACAACCTCACTTCCTTTCTTGCTATCCATGAGGAGATCACAGGACGTACACATGGAAAGTGTTGTAAAGAAACCTGGCACGCATCCTCTTGAAAAATCCATAAGTATCGCACATGCAAATTCAACACTCTTGCTGGACACTATAGTTTTGCTGTGTTCTACATACTGACGCTTCAATTTCATTTTTACTGGGTCATCTGCAAGGACCTGCAGCTCTCTGTCAGGGAGAAGGGCATAAAATGCATCCCAGTAGGGCCAAAATCATGTGCCTAGAACTCAGGAAAAGCTTGTTGACCAACACACTTATTTAATGCATCTACTCTTTCTAAGTATGTGCACTGATCTTCACATTGTCACATTATTAACTTCACCACAGTGTAACAAAAATGTGAGAAAACTGTGTTACAATTACTCAGGCCAATGCGTCATCTAGCTCAGTGATGTCACTCATAATGGGCAGTAGCTCTTGAATCCAGATATCTACTTTTTTAGGGGACAGGCAGCCCAATCCTGAGCTGCCCAGAGCGCCAAAAATGGCTGCCACTGCATCCCAAGTGCAAACCGGGAGGTGCTGGTGGCTCCTCAGGAGAAGGGGACTTTTGTCCCCCTGGTTAAGGGGAGTAGCTCCACAATGGGGCTACTTGATTCTATGGCAAGGGTTGGTGTAGAATCAAGAGCCTCCAGGTTGGGTCGGCGGCCCTGCATGGAGGCTCAAGATCCAGTGAAGCAATGCTCCCCCAGTCCCACCTCCCTTCCGCTCTGCTCCCTCCCCAGCATGCCTCCTTCCCACCTCCCCCCACATCCCCACGTACTTCTCCGCTGCCTGGCAGTCTGTGCAACTGCAGAGCAGTAGAGTGTCAGCAGTCCACCAATGCTGAGCTAGCACCAGAGCTGGACCAGCACTGAGGGCCACAGACGTGCCTTATGGCATGTTTGCAACAGTGTGCGCTGGCGGTAAGTTGGTGCACCCTGTTTAGGATTGGGCCCTGTGGGAGGTCTCCTTCTGGCCTTTTCTGCTATAGTGTACCATCCCACAATGCTGAGACTGTGGAATAGAGGCATACAGCTATGAGTTGCACTGGTTTGTTCACACAATAATACTTAGCATTTGTGTAAAGCTTAGAGGGTGTGCAAAGTGCGTCAGATATATTATCTTGATATCATCCTTACAGCAATCCTATAAGTAGGTAGTATCATCCCCCTATTGCAGCTGGGGAGCTAAGCCAAGAGGGAATGGCTTGCCTAGGCCAAGTGAGTTCATGGCAGAGGCAAGTATTACATTTGGAAAGGTCTGTCTGTCTCTTAGCTGCTGCACTGCAACAGCTGACTCCTGCCAACTTCTTAGCATTCCAGAAGCACTCCCACAGAGGAAAAATATTACAGTACCGATGTCCTACAGGCCTGCCACAAAGGTTTCCTACTGAGAGATACCTGGGGCTGAACCTGCAAATATGCAATACTTAGGGCCTCAAACAAGTAAAAAGTGCACAGCTCCACTGAGCTATGTCCTGTAGTCTTGTGGTGACTTTGCCTGCGCAGAAAAAAAAGCAGACATAGACGTTTCTTCCCAATGTTGTAAAGTGCAAATCATCCCCAACAGTGTTATGTCTTCTCAAGTCTTTTCAAAAATCAGTTAATTTAATCCTTTAAAGCAGGGGTGTCCAAAGTTTTTGGCTCGAGGGCCACATCATCTTTCTGACACTGTGTCAGGGGCCGGGGGGGGGGGGGAAGAATTAATTTATATTTAAAATTTGAATAAATTTGCATAAGTTTGCATAAATGAATATATTAAAGATGAACTTATATGAATGAATGAAGGTTTTGCAATAGCTCAAGGCCTATAAAAGGCCTTGCACAAAGCAAGGCTGGCCGTTCCTTTGCTGCTGCTACTGCATCACAGATGTGCAACAGCAAGCAGTGGAGGAAGCCCTCATCCCACAGCTCACGCGAGAGGTCAAACAGTCGCCCTCACGCTGAGAGCAGTTGCGTTGGGCTAGTGTGGGCTCCAACAAATCTCCGGAGGGCCAGAGGCTCACTGGAGACAGGGGGCTCCCGGAGGACCGCATTGAGAAGCCTCGAGGGCCACATGTGGCCCCAGGGCCGGGGTTTGGGCACCCCTGCTTTAAAGCAATAATCAAGTTCTCAGGAGCATTATTGCACTGACATGATCACGTCAGGGGCACCATGGCTGCTGCATATGCAGACTTTTTCAGATCTTGGCAGCTGCTGCATTTCCTGCAGAAGTGAAATTGAGTGGCAAGCAGTAAGACCCAACAGCTGCCAAGTGTTGGACATAACTTTGATTCTCCTTACCTATGTCTCCCAGTGCTGCCACTGCTCCATACCATCCACCAAACCGTTGCACATTCCCTGGGTAACAAGGCAAGTTCTGCAACTAGAACTACATAAGCGATGCCTACTTGCTTATTTCCCTTAATATACACAATATATTATGGCTGCAGAATTTTACATTTCTGCTCTTCAGACTTAAGCTTTCCTTGCTTCAGATGCCCAAACAGTTCTTTTGTGCAGATTTTGCAAAGGCCTGACCCTTCTAAAAGAAATCAAACTTCTTTAAAAAAAAAAAAATACCTGTCAGTGAGCAAGAGCCATGATGAGACTGGCACACATTTCAAAGAAATCCATAGTGTGGCTACCGAGACGTGGCGTGACAGAGGAGATGCTCCCAGTCAAGGAGCTAGAGAGGGACCCGGGAAGAGACTGGCAATCAGCAGTGGCGGAATCAAAACTCCTTGGTCTGTGTAAGCGAGCAGCAGAGCAGGAGCGCTGAGGAGTGGAAGAGCCTGATCTTTGCTCCATGACATCATCTTAAAGTCACAAACACAAAAATTAAAGTAAAACATCTGCTGAGGTTAAAATTAAGGTGGAGAACCCTTCTTTTCTTTCCTATCTTGGCAATAACCGCTCATTCTCAGAAAGTGGAGTTTCAAGAAGGGGATGAGGATGACATAATACTCTTAGAGTCCAATTCTATGTATGTCTGCTCAGAAGTAAGTCTCATTCTAGTCTAAGTGGCTTACTCCCATCCCATGTTACTTCTGCTGGTGAAAGCTGCTGCAGCACAATTCTCTCCTGTGCTTCTCAGGTAAGGTCAGAAGCCTCAGGCCACATAGGAGAGGTAGCACCCCCCTAAGTCACCACTGTCTCAGAAAGGTGATAGTGGCGGGGGCAGCTACAACGTGGGACCGTCCTCCATTGCCTGTACTTTCAATGTTATTTCTGAGGGGCAGGAAGGAGCCACTCTGTGGCAACTCTCATGCTGCAAAGCTAAGGTGAGAATGGCCTCTGCTGTTCCACTTTTAATGGTCCACCTATTAGAAGTACAACTGGAAGTCACTGGTGATGATGCTGCTGCCAGTTGCTTCCAGACTGGGAGGCCAGACACGACACAAGCAACACTGGTAAGAGGCTTGGAGTGGATGAGAGGGCTTTTTCGAGTGCTTGAACAGCACACGCTGGAGCTCTGCCTGCTGAGTCAAACCTCCTACCGCTGTTCATTGTGTTGTGTTGCTGGTCTCACTGCCAGGCAGTGGAGCTCTGGGGGTCCCATAAGTACTACTAGTCACCACCTCAAGTGGTGGTACGAGTACCACTGGTTGAGAAACACTGATTTAACCAGACTGTAATTTGGATGGCTTGCTTGTTTACCTCTCTGGGCAATGACTATGTAATTTCTGGGTTCTGTGATGCCCAATGCTGGCAATACTTAATTAATATAAAAAAGCTGTACTAATTATAACTGAAACAAAGTTTTCATGTTGAAATCTGCATCTTCAGTGAAGGAGAATCTTATATCAAGCTAAGCAAATCCCATTAAAATCTAGTGTTTGATTTCTTCCTTCTAGTGTTCAGGGCTTGAGGGGGCAGTTGAAAGCACACCAAAAACTGAGGTGAGTTTAGATAATAACAAAATCAAAAAGAAAACTAAAAAGGCTGTTTCAGCTTAATTCTAGCAGGAGAGTCCTCAAAGGGGACAGGAAAGGAATTACATGATTGCAAAAGTTTGCTATTAGGAGATGTACAGTACTCTAGGAACAAAAATAGTTTGCAGCAAAAATAGTTTGCTCTCTTTTCACTTGCAGATAGTGTCAGAGTTAACAATAGTGGTGACAGATAGATCAAAGTGTACTGCTAGGAACAACCGTGGCTTTAATGAGTAGAAATGTAGACTCAAAAATAAGAAGAGAGTGGACTAGGACAAAGACAATATTTTTTTGCTTGAGATTTCATTCCACATCTCCTGCTTACCATCAATGCTTTTAAAGTCCAAAAGATAGCTTCGATTGTCAACCTGATAAAGCTGCAAACTCATTTTCACATAATTTCCCGTCACTGGATTCTTTCGTCGAACTCTGAGATGATAGGCATTCACCACCTGAAACATTTAATTGCCATGCAGAGAGAATGGAATTATGGTACAAGAAAAACAATAACCTTTTTATTTAGCAATGTCTCAAGTTTCAGGAAAAGAATGTTGTCGATGAAAACGAAAAAAGTCTAACTGGCTTTAAATAATGTCACTATTCAAGTTTAAGAAAAAGATAGAAAATGACTTTCCAAAAAGAAGATTTTTTTCAAACATCATGAGCATACAACCTTCTTGAAGATGCTTTTCTTACAAGTACCTACAACACAATCCTGACTTCTCTTTTTTGATCATCAAAATTACCTTTGTCTATGCCATGTGAATACAGATTTATAGGTATTTCTTCAAGACAAAAAGGCCACCTTGTGCACTCTGATAGCTATGAGGTACTGGTCTCTTAAGAACAATTATGTGGAAAATCCCAAAATAATGGCTTTGTTCATTTCCAAAATCATCCTTAACACCTTGAAAATCCAAATGAACTTACATGGTTATGCTATTTCAGGGCTGGCCCATCCATGATGCCAACTGAAGAGGGTGCCTTGGGCAGCAGATTGGCAGGGAGTGCCCATTTCTGTCCACCCACTTTCCTCCACTGCTCCCTGAACTGGAAAGGGAAGAGGGGGCCAGAGTAGAAGGGAAAGTGTGGAGAAGGAGTGGTTCTAGAGCTTCTGCAGGCAGTGGACTGGTGCATGAAAGGTATGAAAGGGGCAGCATTTGGTATGGCAATTCAGGTGCTCAGAGGTCTTGGGCTGGCTCTGGCTATAATGAATGAATAATTGGCCTAATAATTGGGGATAAGAATAGGCCCTCCGTTTGGCTGTACTTGTTGTAAGAGGCAACTAAACAGCCACCGGGTAGATGGGACTCATCAGCCTGGGAAGGCAGCTCATCTGAGAGAAGGAAAACTCTGATCCCAAACCTCCACTGCCTTGTGGCTACATCCAGTTATGGAAAAGGCTTCAAGAGTCAACCTCGAGGCAAAATCCGGAGCCGGAGTCCCTGAGGCAGTTCATGGCTGAACACAGTCACGTTCTGGCAACTCCTGCGACGCCGCTGGAACCAACCGTATTGGCCTCTGCCTTTCCATTGGATCATTTCAGCGACGTGGAGAGGGGGGGGATTTGCTAAATGGGTAACAGCCTATCCTCCATACCTACTTTACCCAGGCTTTGCGCACTGGAGAGGACACTCTGTTCCAGAACCACCATTCAGAGTGTGACACCATAGTCTTCCGAGACTGAAGGATGCCAACAACCAAATTGGCCTTTAGTCATACTCTGTCTTATCAACTGCACAGTGGTCTGGAAATACTGAGTCTTGTTTATGCATTACATTAGCTAATACAGATGTGCTCCAGTATCCACTGGATTCCATTCTGGAACTCTCCCCCTCCCCACATAGTTAGCTGACACCACAGATATTGGGGATACCCACCCAACCCCTCTGTGGGTCTCAGATTGGCTGGTTAGGCTGAATAAATAATTTAGTAAAACCAGAAGGTACATTTTTATGCATTAGGAGGGCAGGGGAAGCAAGGGAGGAGAGGAGAGGCGGAGCTCCTCTTGCCTCCAGAGGGTGCGGGGGGGTGCATGGGGCCACTGTATCCATGGAAAAGTGAATCATGCATACGGGATCTGCAGATACAGTGGTCCCCCTGTACTGGTAGAGGAGAAAAAAGATGAACAGGAGAAAGGAGAATGTTCATATACTGTTCCTGGTTATGCAAAGGCTGGTTCTCGTGTTTCATATTTCATTTTTCATGTCAATCATCTACCGCAGGAAGGATTTATATCTATGTCTACTCTTGAGTCAGATACAAGTTTGCCAAATCACTTCTATAAGCCCTGGCACATCACTGTCCAACCTGCAAGGAGATGTAGAATAACATTAATGTGTTGTGGTTTCCAGCATGACGATGCCTTGGGATGCACTTACATGAACCAAACTCACACGGACAGTTACCCTTAATGTTTTGGTTCTTGCTAGTTCAGTGGTTCTTAAACTTCCCAGGAGATTTAAGTAAGTCTCTGTGGGGATGGTGAAGCGATCCCCAGGATCATGCCCCTGCAGGGGAAGGGGGAGCTATTTTTAACCTAAACACATGTGCTCTCAGGGTCCGGGGGCTTGTGCATCTCCCTGTGGCTTCTAAATAGTGAAAGTTGCAAGTGCGACAAAACCAGAAATTCCACTTCTGGTTTAATTGTACCTGCAGCTTTCACTATTTAGAAGCCATGGGGAAACCTGCAAGCGCTCTGTGGGGCTTCCCACACCCCCTGGACCCTGAGAGCATGCATGTTGAGTTTAAAATTAGCCCCCCTTTCCCCTCAGGGGTGCGATCCTGGGGACTGCTTTACTGCTTTCCACCTGCCCCCGCCCCTTAAAGGGAACAGGGCATCGTTGCATGAGCTAGTGGGTCGTGACCCACCAGTTTGAGTACCACTGTGCTAGTGGATTAGCTCCACTCTCATATGCTTACACTCAAGTTTAGAACAAGGTGTGGGAAAAGCCCTCCAGGAAATGTACAGATGCATAAAAAGAAGCCTTAATCTCCTCTGCCTGGTTTATTCTGTTCTCTGTTGTCACCTCTTTCTTCTGAACATCCTCTATGACTTTATGGATCTCTCTTCACTTCCTACTTCCTCCATCATGGGATGGCAGTCTTGATAGTCAGGCCATCAAACCTGGACTCTAAGTCCTACCATCAGTGATTTTCAACTTTTTCCATCTCCCGGCACACTGACAAGGTGCTAAAATTCTCAAGGCACATCACCAGATTTTTTTACAATCGGCAAGGCATACTACACTGCCTGTATGGGGTTCATATCCCCCAATGGCCCTACTAATAAATGACCCTCCCCAAAACTCCCATGGTGCACCTGTGGAGCATTGGTGGCATACCAATATGCCATAACACACTGGTTGAAAATTGCTGATCTATATCATGGCAATAATAGTTAAAAATCCTACAGATTGTCTTGTAAGTAAGGCTGTGTATTAGTCTATAAGAAATTCTGCTGAAAATTACAAAAAAAGTGCTATTTTCCTTTCTCATCACAGAAAGGATCCTGAGCTTGCCTGCTCTCTTAGAAATGTTTCTAATCATTAAGTCAGGGCAGGTGGCAGTATCCAAGGCAGGTAAACAAAATTTTCCATAATTAAGAGGCAGGGCTTTAATATCCTGTATAATGTTTTGCCCTTCCCATTGACTTAGAAGAGTCAGAATAAATTATTCCAAATAAGTAAGTATATGTCAACTAGCTTCCTTTTTCAATAGGCATACAGGCCACAGAATCCAACTCATCTCAGTATGGGATTTGGGTTACCTTGGTGCCAAATTCTGAGGGTGTTTTTTTTAGGGGACACATAGCTTCATGCTAAGTAGTAATTCTCAGTAAACACACATAAGTGCAGAATATGCCTACAAGCAAGACCGTAGAGATCATGCATCGAAACATTTTTAGTAAAACATAAAAGTGGAATCAGAACAACAAAAGAAAATAAATTAACTACTGGTCAATACCAACTCTTTCTCATAAACAGGTAGCCCCCGCTGTTTCAGGTTCTGGTTCTCACTACATAAAAAAAATATTAAAAATAAAATAATAATAAAAAATAAATCCTCTGGGCTAAGATCAAATTCATTCTGTAATGCTGCAATAAATGAATGCCATTTGTTGCTTGACCTGAATATGCCTTAGCCTGTTTATATACCACAGTCTGTGCAAACTGTGGTATATTTCCTGAAGTAAAAAAGAAGAGCCAGTAAGGAAGTACCACGTTACCCAAGACAGATTTCAAGGAACAATATAGCGTGGAATTTTTCTAGAAATATGATTCCTGGAAACCATGACAAATGCCTTTCTTTCCTTCAGGAAGATTAGTTACCTAGAAGGGAATTAGCTACTAAAATTAGATATCTGAAGAGCTCTGGCTATTCCTGCACCTGCATAAGGCAGAATTAACTCTCTAACCTCAAGCTTTAGCAACTTAAAAAAAGGAATTACGTTATCATAGGTCAGTAATTAACGATAGAGGTTCTTTAACTACAGTTCATGTTCTAATATGCAGAGAGAGAAATGTGAAAGTAGTAAACAATTGTTTATTGTTTAATTGTTGTTAATGCTATCATGGCACTTATTAGGTTACTAATCAATTAACTGAGAATTTATAATAAGCCACAAAGCACAGAGAGTTCCTACCTTCCACTCAAATTCCAGCTGTTTCATAGCACGGTAGACCTCAGCCATAATGTCATAAGGTTTACTTTGACTTCGTATTCCTAAATGCCACTTGGCTTTTTTCACAGTCAGTGGTTTTGGCTTAGTGGTATTCAGTGCATCCAATGGACACTTTGCTTTGGGACTATCTGCTACTAGAGGAGGCATTCGCTCTGGGTGGGGCTTCACCCCTGGGGGGATGTGCATAGTGTCATCCATAAAAGAGCCAGTGGGCGGGCTGGAAGCAAGGTAGAATTCACTGGCTTGGTTCATGATTCTCCGATTGTCAATAATAAGGTGGTAAGCCACTGCAAGCTGGTCCTGGGGATCCCCACTGTACAAGCTCGTCATCACCTCAGATTCGGTGCACTCAAATTTCTCACAAACTTCCCGCACAGCATCATCATCAATGACATTGGCATCATAAGAAGGATCCTCTGGAAACAAGTAGCTGGGCAGATCTTGTTTGAACCACTCGTGTTCTCTAGAAGACATTGTTTCTTCAATTAATCATCATCATCATCATCATCATCATCATCTACAGCCTACATTTGATTCCTCAGAAAAGTAAAAGCTTGGCATTAAAATGCTGAACAATATGTAACTCTTCTGATTGGAAGAACATGTGATTTCTGCTAGGTGACTCACAGCCCAACCCTATCCTGCGTTGGAACAGGCAGGCTGGCTGCCCTGCTCTGTATCCAGAGGCTGGCTGTGGCGCAACCCTGGGCAAAGAGAATCAACTCCCCTTCCCTTGGATAACGTGGCAGCGGCCTGAATGGGGCTACTCAGATATAGCTCTGGTCCATATCAAGAGTTTGGTATGTACATCTTAGATTTAGGAAGTTAGGGCGTAATCCTAACCCACTTTCCAGCACCAACATAAGGGTAATGCAACTTTGAGGTAAGGGAACAAGCACTGCTTTACCTAAAGAGGTGGCACAGATCCAAGCAGCCCAACACTAGACCAGGCTGTCCAAGAGGGGGATATGGATCCGGCCTAAGTGCCAGATCCTGGCTCCAATTCCCTTCAGGCCCAGTCCATTCACAGGCCCACCTGCTGCCCACCCTCCTCCTGGTCCAGAATGCCCCCACAATGCCTCCCCCTACTCTCTCCAGGCCCCCATGCCAGCGTCCCACTGCCAGCGCATACTTACCCTCCACCGGCCCTGCTGGAGCTACATTTGGCCTCCCAACTCACCCGATGCCACGGAAGTGCCTTACGGCACTTTTGCAACACTGGGAGGCCAGCGCAGGGGACTTGCACTGGCTTAGGGCACTCTTTGGATTGCATCCTCAATATTTTTTGCTGCTAAGCTTTTGGTTATAATTTAGAATTGGACTGTCACAAGAAACTACTGAAGTTAAGAACTCAAACAGATGCAAATGAGTTATTTCTAAAATGAATTAAGTCCAACAGGTGTAATAACCATGAGCAATAAAGAAGCTCCTTGGGCACATATACCATAAGACAAGCAAAAGAGAGGCTGCCCCTTGGGAAATGCTACGCATGAGATGAGTGGGAGACTGCTGGGAAGAAAACAGCGCTTAGTAGCTCTGGCCCATATCAAGAGTTTGGTATGTACATCTTAGATTTAGGAAATTAGGGCGTAATCCTAACCCACTTTCCAGCACCAACATAAGGGTAATGCAACTTTGAGGTAAGGGAACAAGCATTGCTTTACCTTGAGGAGGCCTCCGTGACTTCCCCCAAAACTGCAGGATGCAGCACATACCCCACTAGCACAGCTATGCCAGTGCTGGAAAGTTGGTTAGGATTGTGCCCTAAATCTTCTGATTTAATGTGTCCTTATGTTATTTCAATAACAGAGGTGAAATGCCTATTAGATTCACTAATTTCCAGCTCATGTTCCGTTCCCAAACAATAACTCAGACAATACCCTCCTGAATTTCCTCAGATGATCATGTTATCCTTTAAGCCATTTCTGCCCATCATTGCATATAAGCAACAGGGATCAAATGTGTACACCTGTGGGCTGGGCAGAAATGGGCTAACCACAGGGGGAAAAATATTTCTAAAAGTTTTGACACCAGAAATTACCTTATGTCCTTGATGGTTGCTCGTTTGAGTGGATCAACCTGTAGCATATGCATGAGTAACGTGGCAATTGAACGATTGAGGTATTCAGGAATGTAGAAGACACCTCCACGGATTTTTTTAAAGAGAGTGGGGACATGCTCATCATCAAAAGGAAGAGTCCCACAGAGAAGAGCATAGAGAATAACACCACAGCTCCAGATGTCAACCTCTGGCCCAGCATACAACCTGAAGATAAAGACATAATTCTTTAATTCTTCTGACAATTCACCAGTTCATTAAGGCTATGTGTGCAATATAGTAATCTAGCACAAAGCTCCAAACCACACCCTGTTTACTTACTTAAAGGTAAGCACTGCTTAATAGCCACTTTCATTCCAGATGAAATGTGGAAGAACATCTGATTGCAATAACATTCCCCCTGGCATTTGGCTGCTCTTGCTCATGGCTTGTCCAATCATTCTGGAACTTCCCAAACTCTTCCTCTTTGATTTCCCTCTCTCACATTCTTCAAAAGTCTTCAAACGCATTCTTTGGCACTCCAGCACTTTTGGGAATCTGTTTCTTAGGAATGTCTACTCTGTTTGGGCGAGCACTTGGAAATTAAATGTGTCTGGACTGGCCCAGAAGTAAATCTCATTCTTTTCCCACTTGTCAAATACTAATGTGGGTCCTGACTCCTTTTTGTGCTAGTCTTCCTCATTTAAAGCTAAACTTTACAGCCAGGAAATGAAAATGCTATATGGATTTGCCTAAACATATCAGTGACCATAAACTGTTCAGCCATTACAGTGAAGCCCACTCCAAAAGCACATCGTTGTTTAAAATGGTATACAAAGGTTTCATGTTCTACCTTCCAGAAATGACTTCGGGTGCTGCATAATTGGGTGAGCCACAGCTGGTTCGCAGAAATTCACCATCAGACATCATGTTGGACAGTCCTAAAAAGTAGACTCTCACATGTTGGTATATACAAATGAATTCCAAAGGTATGGTCATACTGTACTGAGCATTACTAAAAGGGAAAACCTCATGGAAAGCAGCCAGGTGTGTTACAGAATAATAAAGCAAACAAACAAACAAATAAATAAATATTGGGGCTTCTGGAACTGTGCCACATTATTTGCTTAACAAATCATTTCTCACTAGCAGAATGGCTGCCTTTGTAAATATCTATTTCATGTTGCAAAACAGCTTTTGAAAGCTTATTGCAGTCTCTTCTTGGTGCATCCAGGTGTCCACTATTCCAAAGGCTTCTGCACACAGGTTACCAAAGACAGGAATTGGAATAAGTTGGTATACAGAGGCCTAAAGAGGAGCAGTCTCTTGAGAGCCCTAAGGGAATAAAGGCCTTGTTTTTTGGTGCCTGGCCTGGTCCATTGCTGTGTACAGTATTCAGAATGGCAAGGGGTAGGTTGAGCATCAACGCTATAAGAAACGTCTCTGTGCTTGTACGGGCAGGATCATGGCCAGTGAGTCAGAGAAATGAGCAAAAAAAGGGACTCTTGATGAGGAAGCCAATCATAGCATGGGAAGAAATGCTAACAGTGACAAAGTCATGCAGAATAATTTTGCAAATGTTTTTAGATATGCTTATGTTAATCTGGAAAACAGCTTAATTATAAACCCCTCTCTCCACTGGGGAGTCAATCTAATTCTAATTCTAACTGAGGTGGCAAACCTATATCTGAGCTATATCACTTCAGACCAAATGGAGTTCATATGACTGACTACTCCTCCTTAAAATATGCCCTGTACATAAAAGACTAGATAAGCTAGGGATACTGCTAGGGGAGAAATATCCTCCCTGACATCTACTCTCTTAAATACAGAAATGTTTTGTATAGAGGAGCATGTAGTCATTTGAAAGCAACCAGCTGGAATTTTGAATTGGTATAGCCCAGACACAGATTTACTACCATAGTGAGAACTAGGCCAACGTTTATAACAACGAAAGATTTATACAGAATGAAAAGAAACTGCTAGTGATGATGAAAATTGACTCTGGTTTCTCTGAAGGGCATTGGTTGACAAAGTCAAGCAAGAGGCTTCCAACCAGTTACATTTCTGGAATGCTGCTGGGGTCACATACCAAAATCAGCTATCTTGGCATTCATGTGTGCATCCAGCAGCACATTCTCTGGTTTCAGGTCTCTGTGAACCACCATGTGCCGATGACAGTAATCTACAGCTGACAGGATTTGCTGGAAAAGACGCCTGGCTTCAGTCTCTTCAACCTACCAAAAGGCACAGGAAGGGAACCAATGCTCAAGGTTTTTCTAGGACACTCCGTAAGGCAGGATGTGTCTCTATAATGAGACACAAGAGACAGAATTACAGTAAACAACACTAAACAAACAACCATCCCACGGAGATGTTTCTATTCTCTTATAATGAAGGCTGTCAAGTAATTAAAGGCTTTTAAGCTTTAAACTGTGCTGCTTTAACCAATCAAATGTTCAAGTAATTACTTTGAAATGTTTCACTGCTACAGACAACAACCCCTGGTGGGTTCTTTTCCAGAGATCTCCAAAATGTGGAAAAAGTTGCCTAAGCTCACCCCTCCTGTTTCAGAAACCTGAGATAGCTCCAGTTAGCTAACAGTTCAAGCCTATGCATATTTACTTGGAAGGCTTACAACAACAACAACAACAACAACAACAACAGTATTTATATACCGCTTTTCAACAAAAAGTTCACAAAACGGTTTACAGAGAAAGTCAAATATCTAATGGCTCCCTGTCCCAAAAGGGCTCACAATCTAAAAAGATGCAACACCAGCAGACAGCCACTAGAAAAGACACTGCCGAGTGAGGTGGGCCAGTTAAATAAAAGAGGAGGCTCACTGGGCTCAGATAAAATTATTCCCAGGTAAAGGTGGTTCAGGACTGCAGCCTGACAACACAAGTAATTTGCTTACTATTAAGTAATTCCTACTGAATTCAATGGGCCTTACTTTCCAAGCAAATATGGGTAAGGGGGCTGCAGCCTTTTTTTCTAAAGAGAAACTTATTTTAAGCTGCATTCAGGTCAATAATTGATGAGCCTTAGTAGCTTATCATAGTAATGCAATAATCATGATGATAATAAGGCATACATGCTTTACCTCTTTCTATACTATGCATAATTACATAGGATAATATAATACCTATTTGCTGAATAAATATGTGCAACAGATCAAATTAACAACATTTAAGATTATGGGGTTGAAAAAAAAACTTGTGATTTTATAGTTACTCAGTGGAGTGAAAACTGTAGGTAAACAGCAACTCTGCTATGACTTCCTCAAGAGTAAAAAGAGAACAGCTTTGAGATCCCAACATGTGAATTGATGCAGTGGAAATGAAATCACTTTATTATAACTACCGCTATTGCTACATTTGCAGAGGATGTAGATTCAAAACGCTAAATATTTAGAAACTGCTTGACCATAGAAAAGTTAGGAAGAATCTGTGCTGTGCTGATTAGCTGCAGACTGTGCATTTATGGAGAGGAGTGTCTTATTTAGGTTGAACCTTTACCTACATTCCAGGTGATGCTGTGGCTCACCATCTGTGTAGTTATATAACTAACTGATCATTCCTTACAGTAATGGCAAATGAGTGCTTCCAATTGCCCCAAAGGCTGTTGTACAAGTGCAATGTCACGGGACACACGTTTGCACACATGTAGGAATGGATCATTATCCCCAAGTCACTTTCAATGAAGAACCTCTATAGAAGTTAGTGGCAAAACTCCAGAATAAACAGTCTAAACATGAACTGTTTATAAACACAGAAAGCCAAGGAAAATTGCTATTGGTTATCTCAAGCATTTGTTACTGTGGGTGCAAACCCAACCCCTTATGTCAGTGCTTTCCAGCACTGGCATAGTGGTGCCAATGGGACGTGTGCTGCATCCTGTAGTTGGGCAGCACTCACGGAGGCCTCCTCAAAGTAAGGGAATGCCTGTTCCCTTTCCTCGGAGCTGCATTACCCTTATGTCGGTGCTGGAAAGTGGGTTAGGATTGCGCCTTGTGCTGACTAAAAATGAGCTATACATCTGAGGCAGGATGGATCAGCAGAATGTTTGCATTGTAATGCTGCAAGGAATAGCTGCAAAAAACAAAATGTACGATAATGGTGGCAAGCCATTCCAGATGGGGCAGTAATGAAACCAGGTTGATTTTTGGCTCTCAAAATCTCAGGCAAGCTCCAGTTTGATAAAGCCATTCTAGTTGCCAATCATAGTCTCTTTCCATCTCCCCCCCCCCCAAATTTATCCTAACTAAATAAAGTCACTTACATGTCCGTGTTTACAGATGTAATCAAACAGTTCTCCACCAGATACGTATTCCATTACCATGAAAAAATCTGTTGGTGTACTGATGACCTGGTACCTATTTAAAAAAAGAGCAAAAAAGAATAAGAGAACATTTCTTTTACAAAAATTCTTGCTAGTTAGCAAGAGAAAAATTTTAAGGCATTTTACTTATCCAGTGTCTTCCTTAAAACTAAGCAATGGATTTCACTTTGCATGTAATTGCTTCCCTCTTCTGAAGGGTACACTGATTATATTTTCATGATACAAACTAACACAAACTCTTTCTGGGCTATGTTAAATGACTCTGTTTGACATATTTAACTCCCCCGCTCCCCTTAAGCTTACATAATCCTCTGGAATCTTTGCTCAATAAACCTACCTCATTTAGGTCTAACCTTTTTCAAATTTACATTTTGGCTAGAAAAGTGCATGAATGTCTGACAAGAGTGATCTCAAATTCAAGTAATTAAAAAAGGCATAGTAAATCTGAATATCAGTGCCAAGAGAAGATTGGTAACTCCAGATTCAATAATTTACAAGTAATTTTTAAAACACCCCAATATAAATGCTGTTTATTGTGAGACAGAAAGATTAAAAGTCCAATCCTACGTTTGTTTACTCAAAAGAAAATCTAAATGGGTTCAATTAAATCTACTCCCTATTAAGTGTGCATAGGATTACAACCCAAGACTGCACATTTACTGAGGAGTAAACTTCAGGAGTAAACTTCACTGAACTCAGTAAGACTCACTTCTAAGTAAATATGCTTAGGGTTGCACTATATATTACACTTTGAAATATTCACTAGAATAGTAGAATATTCATTAGGTCTCATTAGAGGAACAATCAAATACTGGTAATATAGAGATGTATTTACAACATCCCCAGGTCATGCACTACATATAGCATAGACCAAAGACATATAGCATAAACCAGTGGTTCCCAAACTGGTGGACTGTGACCAACCAGCCAGGAAGCACTCGTCCTTGGCTTCTTAAGGGGCAGGGTGATGGAAGTGACGTGATCCCAAAGGTTAACACCACTACCGGGGCAGAAGAGGGGTTTACTTACCAAAGCGAGCGCCAACCTCTGGGGGAGTGCAGGGAGCCCCAAAAATGCTTTCACAGGGCTCCTCAAGCCTCTAAAAAGCTAAAAATTTTGATCAGAAACCACTTCTGGTTTCATTATCACAAACTGGAAGAGGTTTCCAATAGCAATTTTTAGAGGCTTGGGGAGCCCTGTAGAGGTGTCTGTGGGGCTCCCTGCAACTCCCCCCTCCGGGAGGTTGGAACTTGCTTTGGTAAGTAACCCCCCCCCCAATCTGTCCCTGGCTGTATGATGTCACTGCCATCACCCTGCCCTGCAAAACTGTGGCCCCAAAGGCATAGACAAAGGGAAACTATACCAAAAATACTTACAGTTTTATTATATGAGGATGCCGGAAAAGCTTTAGGTTTTGGATTTCTCGTTTTATCTTCCCAACAACATCCAAGCTGCGAATTTTTTGCCTATTTAAAATTTTGACTGCCACTTTGTGTCCTGTGAGCTGGTGTTCCCCAACTGAATAAGAAAGGAGTGTGGAATGTTAACTGAAGGGAACATCACAGCTTTAAGAAAGTAGCTTAGAAATATGATTTTATTGCTTATTTAATTAATACCAAAACAAATCCCTTTTTGGATGGTTCTGGCTCAAATCCAGCTGGGACAGTTACTCTGCAGATGCCTGATCTCGTCTGATCTCGGAAGCTAAGCAGGGTCAGGCCTGGTTAGTACTTGGATGGGAGACCGCTTGGGAATACCGGGTGCTGTAGGCTTATACCATAGTCTTTTGAGACTGAAGGTTGCCAACCATAGTTGATGACCCAATTATATTTTTTTCTGGCAGTTGAATATTCACCACAGTACGTGTGCAAAGAGAACTGCTTTCTTTTGGTGAAGGAGGGGGTTCTGTGAAGGAGGACAAAATGGTCAACCAACTACTAGCAACAGTTGTGCTCACCATTGCTTCTGGACACCACTCCCGCCTCCTTTTTTATCTGTAAGCAACCAGAGAGAAGGCAGAAAGCACAGCCTCCACTCTCTTCATGTAGCCAAATCTTATCGCCTATGTGGTATTGTCATGAAGCCAAATCAGAATGAGAGCAGTGGTTTCTATGCTCTGTTGTGGAGAGAGGTGGGTGTGGGAAAAATGTTGCCCAATGGCAACAGCAGAGAGTGCAATCACCATCACCACCAAAACTACTAAAAGGGAGCAAACAAGATACAAAAAGAATGAGTGGGCTTTTGTGAACCTTTCACACACATGCTCACTCACTCACTCACTCTCTTTCTCTCAGTCCCAGTTCAGAGCAAATCAAATTTGCCAGAGACTTTTCAGTCCCTATATGAATGCCAAATATGATCATGCTTAGAAAGTTAGGACTGTTACACATCATTAACACATGGTGCTTTCCATGTAGAAAAAGGTGTCATTGTTTGAAGTGGTCCCCAGCAAGAGGATACAAGAGTAAAATCTGTGTGAATAACAGCCCAAGCCTATGGCCTGAAGCTGCGAATGGAATGCACATTCTGTAAAGTGCCTTAAGGCGCTAAGCAATGGTGGGAAGGCTGGAGTGCCAGTCGCCTGCTGAGAAAGGTAAAATGGCAGGGAAGGTGGAAGGGGTGAAACTGGCCAGAGGGGAGAGGAAGGAGGAATGGGGCAGGAAGGCTGCAGGAGGGGGTGGATCTGGCAGTGATGTCGTGAGCTGGATCTTAACCCCTCTGGCAGCAGCCTCCTCTCTCCCTTTCTCTCCTCGGACTTGTGCTAGTGAAATCATTAGAGGAGGTCCGAGGAGACCCATTGCAGAGCAGAAGCTTATGCAGGGGTAAGGGGATTTAAATCCCCTTTCTAAAAAGCAATTCATTATGAATCAAAATTACTAACTGTATTTAACAAGAAGTATGCATCAATACTCATTCCAAAAGCTGGTCTGCAATATTTATTAACAATTTTCTTTTTAACCAGTGGCTTCTAATGCATTAATAGGGTGAGGTTTTTGTCTTAGAAAACTCCATTTATCAGATACACACCCTAGAAATAATTCATCCATTAACTCTTTGCTCCTTCTGAATGGTGCCTCATATTGCCACCACTCCCTTCCCCCTCCCTGAAACATCCCATAACACCCCAGTATAGCAAAGCTCATCCCAATATTTTGGAACTGTTTAGGGAAAAAGTTCTAAATGTGCCACTGATTGAGAAAATGCTGATCAAAAACAGAAGTACCAATGGACTCTGCCCATGGCTGTATGCTGTGGACTGAAATAACTAGTTTTGTAAAACATCCCAAAATAGAGAAGGTACTTCTAGTAGAACTCATTATGAGTTTGTTTAAGGCATACAATGAAATGAAATGGGTGTTTAAATTCATAATATTCCAAAAGAAAGGAGTATAGCAGTTATCTTACATACAGAGTTTAGCCTTCCAATTTAAAAGTTGCAGGATTTCAAAAAGAGGTGATTTGTAAAAGCAAGAGGTAATCTGTGCTTGTGGAAGTGGCCTGACTAAAGAGAGGGTCAGAGTGGTTACCACGCAGTAGCTGTATTGGGTGAGCAAGTCACTATTATTAGCAGAGATAAGAACAGCCTGAAATTCTTTCCTCAATAAGAGTGTTCTAAAAATAAAGTGCCGTGCCATGCTTCTAAATGAAAACACTTTGGCTGATTCCCTTTTATGTGCTTCTACATGTTCTTGAAATGGAAACAGATTTTCTTATTTCCAACATCTTGTTTTATATATTACAGGTGTAGCACATAGCTTAATTACACTCAAGAAAGCTCAAAGACCAAAGGATTCTGCATGGCGGAGGGAACAAGGCACTTTTTAGCCAGAAAAAAAGCTTTCTTTAGTGCATGTCTGAAATGAATGAACTTAAATTAGGAAATGCTCCCAGTTGTGATTCCCATGCAGTGATAGAAGCAGCAGCATCACTGGAAAAAGGAGAACCCAAAAGGGGCAAAGTGCATGTTGGGGGGATGGGGGGACATGAGCCCATGTTTGATTTTGAAAGGTAAAATAATGGTGTATTTCACACCAACATATCAACACCCCCATCCTAAACATAATGGTGTATTCACACATCAACACCCCCACACTAAACATAAACAGAAGTGGACCTGTGAACTACTCTTTATATAGATATAGGTAAAGATATAGAACATGGGGGTACTCACCCCCCTCAATACTTTTCTGGCACCACCTATGGATAGGACAACCAAAAAAGAATAACTCTGTTTTCCAGATGTAGAAACTGATGTAGAAACCTCAAGTTTTACTATGTGTTCCATGGATCCTGTTAAAGCCCAGTTGTAATGCCCTGCTTCCACCATCCTAATTGCACTATCACAGCCAATAAAATTAGGGTAACAAAGTAGTAGAGCATTTTTGTTTCAGAGTTGCCAACTTTTTTACTGCCTCAGTTTTTATGCCTGTAACAGCAGCTTAGTCTGCAGACATAACCAGGTGATAAAACTGTGGAAAGTTTAACCTGCTAATTTCTAAATATCAAGATATTGTTAAAGGCCCAGGAATAGGCCAGGGCATTTATTCTGGCAGCCATATGGGGAATATGTAGATCTGCAAAACAGAAACATCAGACATGCCAACTGTATATGTACACTACATGAAACAAACTTGGCCACCAAAGAACAGAGGATAATGCTCTCAGTGGGATCCTGAATACAGTTTACTATTGCAGCTGCCTCCCCCACCATCAAGGATTTGTGAGTAAAGCTACAGTTTGTGTTTCTATGCACCAGGGTTTGGCCCTATCATTCGTTTTGCCCACATATTTCAGGGAGTAATTGAGCAAGTTATATGATAGCAATGCAGTAGGTTACTGAGTAACAGTAAATCACCCTCTTCAGCTATGTTCAATGGTCTTTTCTATTGTCTGTCACCATCAGCAACTCAGGATATCACTTTACTTCTCTGGCAGCTCATTCTCCCTGACCAGCAATGCAAAAACATTCCACACTGACACAGCCAGAAATGAAGAGAATTCCAATTGTATGTTTTGATGACAAGACCAGCTCCCTCAATTGTAGGGTGATTATGTGTGTTTTGTTCTACAGCCCATGATCTTGAGAATAACCTTTCCCCCCACTGCGGTTCACAAAAAATAAAATGAACAACAAACAATTAAACTGCAATGGAATGGTTCATCTTCTATTTATCATCTACACACAACATGTGTCTGAATATGGTTTTCTTAGTGCCGATACATTAAAAATTAATAATAAACACGCTGCTTTTGTGATCCATCATTTGCTTACAGTAAGCAACAGATACAGAGATATTATTGTTTCACTCCCTTGGGACTTGTTAAGCCTATTCGAATGTCTTGAGAGATGAAAACAGGAGAGAATGTTATTGGTTGTGTAATACAGTGCTTCAGTAACCTTTGATGATAGCTTCTATCTACAGATAAGCTAAGTGGAAGTAGCAGGTTCTCCGCACCATTTAATATGTTGCAAAGTTGTAGTAACAAATGGATGGCGTACAGCAAGGGTACTGAAAAAACACAGTATCTCCTTGAATGACTAGATGGGCAGACCAATCCTATCACAGGTTTCCACCAGCAGAATGCATACTGCACAGGTGGAAGTGAAAGGATGGCAGTGGAAGGGGAAGTTTTGAGGGGGGGAGCACCATGTGACCATCAGCGCAATGGCTGGCAGCTGCACTAGTGGTCCAGTGCTGAGGCCACCAACCGCTGGTGCCTGTGAGTTGGCAGAGGGGGTGGGTAGAACTGCGTGGGGAGGGGCGGAATGGGGGAGTTTCTGGGCTGGAAGGAGGGTGAGGATGTGTAAGGGCATGAAGTGGTGGTGATCAGTGGCAGCAGCTCTGTCGATACCCTATCCCCCTTCTTGGCCACGATTACCTCCCCAGGTGCCTTGGACTTGCACCAGAAAAATAGCTGGTGTAGATCCAAGGAGACCCACTGGGGTAGTGGAGGCTTGCCCCAGGGCGAGGGAACAAATGTTCACTTACTTCAAGAAAGCTTCCAGGACTGACCCCCCCTCCCAGTGGGATACAGCGTGTACTCCACTGGCCCAGCTGCAACAGTGAGGGGGGGAGAAGGGGGTGGAGAATGATTTAGGTTGGATTCAATCCAGAAGGTGATCTGATAAAGGGACAATGGATTATGAGCAATAATTCATTCAAAACAGTCAGCACAAAGGACCTTACAAAGTTAGGCTGCAAACCTATACACACTTATGGGGGAGTAAGTCCCATTAAACTCAATGGACCTCTCATCCAAGTAGATATGCACAGGAATGTACTATTAACCATTCTTATGTGCTGTGCTCAAACTTCTTCACATGTATAAGAAAAGGATTTTCAGTCTTGCACATAAGTCCAAAAAAGTTACTTAAACCCAAACAAATGTTTAATAGTCTGCCTGACCATAAGTATCACTCTGAATGAGATGACAAATCCTACATACGTTTACTTGAAAGTAAATTCTATTGAGCTTAATGGGACTTGCTTCTGACTGGGCATTCACAGAATCCGGCAGTAAATGAGGAGGAAAGCGGGGAAAGCTTGCTCACCTGATGTCAATTCTTACCTGCCATATGCGATCAGGCAAGTGGTTACCTGGATTTATTTATTTATTTGTTTGTTTGTTTGTTTGTTTAAGTAAGTGCTAATGTGGAGATATGATATGAACAAGGCTTGACTAGAGTGAGAGACCCTGTGATGCAAGAACGGGTATGGTGTACTGACCACAATACTGACAAAGCCATGATGATTGCTGCATGGCCTTGGCCCCTCACTCTCAACAATGTCATAGGGTTGTGGTGAGGATAACATGGTGAGCAGGAAATTAAAATGTGACAAAGAGGAGAGACAGAATTCACCGCACACCAGCTTTGGAAAATGAACTTTCCAAGCGACTCTATGTTGTGAAGATTCTTTGGGTTTCCAGAGAATCAAAGTGACATGTTGATGACATTTTCTTCCACTAAACACAGGAAATACCTGACAAGCCCAGTCTCCCTTTCCATTTGGGAATGCGGCTTCTCAGTGGTTGCATGTCTATGTTATGGATACAGAAAATACTCTAAAGCCCCCATCCTGACATCAAGCAGGTTTTGGTGATTTTTTTTCTTTTCAAGGCTGGTGTGCGGTGAATTCTGGCTCTCCTCTTTGCAACATTTTGCCGAGATCTGCGCTGAAGGAGCAGGTTGGGTGAAGGCTAGATCTGCACTGGAAGGAGCAGGTTTCGGTGAGATGCGCACTGAAAATAGAGATGCGCTGAAGGAGCAGGTTAGATACACAGCAAAGGAGCAGGTCTGGGTGAGATGTGCACAGGCCCGAACACATACAGTTGCGCTGCGGGCATCCCCAAGCTGCTTGGGGCGGGGCGGGTGGCGTGGGGAAGGGGGTCAGATGGCGGGCTGGGAGCCCACCTGGGCACAAGCGCATTCCTGCCTCGCTCCCGCCACGCCGGGCCTGGAGACGTCTCCCAGGGTCACACCGGCACAGTCCCTGGTCCAGGCGAGGAGTGCGCTCGCAGGGCAGCCTTCCCCGCCCCGGCGCTCCGGCGCGCAGCCCTCGCCCCCTCCCGCACGGGCCCTGCGCGCTCCCAGCCGCTGCGCAGCATCCTCGGGTGCCGCTGAGGGCGAGGGGCCGGCGGCGCTGGGGAGCGCGTCCGGGTGCCCGGAGCCCTCCTGCTCCCCGCGCGCCCTGGGGGGCCTGGGGCCAGGTGGGCGCCCGTGAGCTGCTGCCCAGCCCAGCCTCGAGCCCCGGTGTGCGCGCGCGCTCCTGCAGGCGCAGCCGGCCCTCCTCCTGCAGCCCTCGCCCGCCCGCCCGCGCAGCCCATACTCAGCTCTTGACTTTGCCGAAGGTGCCCACGCCCAGCGTGTCTCCCAGCACGTAGTGGCCGATCTTCACGCGCCCGTCGTGCTTCGGGGGCTGCTTCTCAGCCATCTTCGCCGCCCTCTGCGCCGCCACCGGCGCGGCCGGACCACAATGCAGCAGGGCCGGGAGGCGAGGCGAGACGGAGACAGGCGGCAGCGGCCACCGCGGGCGGGCGGGCGGGCTGCGGGGAGGTGGACAGGTAAGGGAGGGGCGCAGGCTGCCGTGGAGGCCCACGTTCCCTCAGCTCAAGGAGCCCGAGCGAGGTTTGCTCCTCCTTTTCGGCTTTGTGGGAACAGGATTTGGGAAGAGCACTCTGCACATGCTCAGGAGCGCTCTTTGCACTGGCTGCGCACTAGGGCTTCACCCCGGGCGACCCGATCCAACGGAGAACAGGATGCCTATAGCTTTAAGCACTGGATAGAAGAGGGGATTTTAGCAGGTGCAGCTCAGCATGGAAGGGCTGCACCTGCCCAGTTTCCCTCTTCTATACAATGGCTCAAGGTATAGACCAGTGATCTGCAACCTCTGTTGTCTCAGGGCACGCTGACAAGGCACTAAAATGGTCAAGGCACACCACCAGGTTTTTGACAATTGACAAGGTACACCATGCTGTTGGTGGGGGCTCACATCCATCAATGGCCCTACTAATAAATGACCCTCCCCCAAACTTCAGCAGCACACCAGTGTGCCATGGCACAGTGGTTGAAAATGACTGATATAGACACTCTGAGCCCAATCCTGTGCACGCCTACTCAGAAGGAAGTCCCATTGTACTCAGTGGGAATTATTCCCTGAAAAGTGTGGATAGGATTGTAGCCTTGGTCCTCCATTGTATCAGGTCACCCCAGCTTAACCCAGTGATATTCACCCTTTTTCGTCTCATCGCACACTGACTGGGTTATAAGATTGTCAGGGCACATCATCAGTTTTTTGACAGTTGACAAGGGACATCACACTGCTGGTGGGGGGCTCACATTCTCCAATGGCCTTCCCCTCCCCCAAACTCTTGCGACACACCTGTGGATCATTTTTGGCACACCAAACTGCTATGGCACAGTTGAAAACCACCTGCTTAAGACCCATTTCTGCCCAGCCCTCAAGTATACACATTTGATTCCTATTGCATATATGCAATATTGGACAGAAATGGCTTAAAAGGTAGTACTGAAAGCTTACAGAGGGCTGCGTTTGAGACTTGGGACAAATTAAACCCTGAATTGATCACTGAAACACGTATGCGAACGTGTTAGTTTTTGTTTGTTTTTCACCAGAAGTGCCACTGGACCATGTAGAAAAGTTAAATTTCTGGACCATGTAGAAAAATGATGGGATTCTGGAATTAGCTGCAAAATGAGCTGTTTCTTGATGGAAGAAAATGTGCTAAACATCAGTGAACAGTGCCTAGAAGGCATTTTTCATTTGTATCAACTTAATAACCATGCATGCCAAACTGCCATCTATGCACAAATATACATGTACACACACATCAGGGAGACAAATGGATGTAGCTTAAACAAATTCTTATAAGAAGTTTAAGGAGACCAATTTTTCAAAACAGGAAAGAGTTAAGGAGCAAGAGAGCAAACCCATGTGACAAGTTTGTTACAGGCGCAGAGGAATTATGCTTGAGCATCACTTGTGCGTAGGGAGCAACTTTGGGCCGGGACAGGGAAGAGCTCTTGAGACAAAATTATGGTTTGCAGTTGTCACAGTATAGAAACTTGAGTTTACTAGTCTTGGACTTTGATACTCACGATCTAGAACCGCTGGCCACATTTCACAGATATTGTCAAAATACTCCAGTCCTGTGCTTCCCCACCCCACTGATATAGTGACCCCAAAGTCGCTACTGCTGCATCCTGCAGGGAGGGCAGTTGCAAAGGTCTCCTCTGATTAAGCCTCCGCAGCACAGCAGTATCTACCCAGACCTGCAATAGCAAATGTGCTGGGACAGGTCCATGTGGACCTACATTGGGGAATCTGGTTCAGGAAGGGGCTAGGATTAAGTGACTGCTGCCAACACCAAATCCACCCAAACCTCCCGATCCCCCTCCCCCACAGCATGCACTGCAGACTGTTTTGGTGTAGTTACAAGCTATGCAGGGAAAGGGATAGGATTGGGCTGTAAATCTCTGGTACCGCTGTGTAGATCTGAGCTTTAATTATGCATTGTTAAAAGATAATTTAACGAATGAACGATATCATTCACAGCAATATCACAGGTTTTTGTACATAATAAGATAATGAAACAATATCCATTTGTTATATGAGTTTCTGTACTACAGTAGAAAAACGAAAATTTGTCACTCTGTATGTGTGTTTTGGTAAATATTAACTGTACATGCGTACAGTAGGGGAGGCCTGTATCAGTGGATCGGGTCCGTAGGCTCACCCCCCCCCCGCCATGTGCACCCCTTTCAGGGGTGAGGGAAGCATCTCCGGGGCTTCCTTGGGCCTCGTAATGCCTTATAAGGCATTAAAAACTTCACTTCTGGTTTTATAAAAAAAAAAAAAAACGCGAGTTGTTTCTTTTTGTTCTAGGAGTCAGTCTAAGCCCAGCAGAGACCAGGGGCAGATGTGTATGGCTTCTGCTGGACTCAGAAGGTCTTCTGGCAAGGGTGGAGGACATTCCCTGGTATCCAATGTATCACATCAAGACGGGTTCCGGAATAGAATCCCCGAGGATAGCAAGGCACACTTCTACATACTATGTGTTTAACAGTGTAAAAATGTCTTAATTTAATGTCATAAGTACAAGTGTACTCAGAAGTAAGTCCCACTGAGTTCAACGGGGCTTACTTCCAGGTAAATGTGTATAGGATTACAAACCATCACAGTCTATGAAGTTGGGATCTGAGAACGTGAATGTTAATTAAAAAAAAAAAAATTTAGAGTTGTGAATGACGAGCCAGGGCACTTTCTTCTGGGATGTTGAAGAAGTCACTACATGACTATGTGCATCTGAAAATTGGGGGCCAAGTTCATAACTGTGCTAAGAGTACCCTCTCACCACAATGACAACTAGCATAATTGTAGCTTGAATCCCTATGAAGATGTTAATGTACCGCATACAGGAAGGTGTGCCCCTGCACTGATGTACTCTAGCCTCCCCCCTATTGGCCACAAGTACAGCAGTTGTCTACAGCAGGGGTCTCCAAACCCGCAGCGAGCCTCTATCCGGCCCACGGCCAGCCTCTTGTCCCCTAAAAGCCTCGGGCCCACGACTTAACATGACCAGAGCTGTGCTCTGATTGCATCTGGAGGGTGTTCTGAGGGCTGGAGAGGCTGAGTGAAGAGGCTGGAGAGGCTCACTCATTCATTTATTCATTCATCTAAGTTCCATCTCTAATTTCTTTATTTAAATTTTATATTTAAATTTTTTTCTGGCCCTCAGCACTGCACCAGATATTTCATGTGGCCCTCTGGCCAAAAAGTTTGGAGACCCCTGGTCTACAGTGACAAATGCTCTTAGCCGGGGAGAGAACTTCAAATGACCAGCATTTCTGACTATTATTCTCTGAGTTCAGCATTTGTCACTGTGGACAAATGCTGGACTTATGTTCGTAGGTGGTTGGGATTTGGAGCATACTGATTCAGGGCTAGGACTTGCCAGTGCATTCTCACTCCCACCACCACCACCATCACCATGTACACTTGTAGATACTAAGTGAATATTATTAGAACATATACCATATACCAGCTACATATACCAACTGTTCTGTAGATGGCTGAAAAAGACCTATCATCTATAAATGCCATAGCACATTAGGCAATATTTCTCAATCAGCTTCCAAAGCGCAGGTCTCTATTGATGGGAGAAATTGCCAGAAAATTGCTACTAAAAATGCTTGGTTAAGCAATCATTTGTTAGTAATTGGTCTTAATGGTGCACAGTTATAATACAGGCTATTTGCAGAGATGTTCACTGTGTCTAAAAGTGTTAGAATGATAGGCAGAACTTATGTTAAACACGGCTGCTGAGATCTGACAACCATTCAGACTTTGTTTCTCTGCAGTTTATGATACCATGTACATAGTTCCTCCCTTCCTTTTGTCCTCATGACAACCCTGTGAGGTAGGTGAAGCTAACAGATAATGTTTAGTCCAAGGTCACCCGGGAAGCTTCATGGCTGAGCGGGGATTTGAACCTGAATCTTCCAGGTCTAAATCCAACTCTCAAATCATTGAGTAAGTCCAACTGAATTCAAAGATTTACTTCAGACAGGACTTACCTCAGAGCAAACATGCGTAAGAAAGTGCTATTAATCAACACTTATGTGTGTGTGGCCTAAATACAACAGAGGATACGTTTCTACATCTTTTACTGTTCACAATAGGCAGAATCCAGGAAAAGACTTTTCTAGATTCACTATAAATCAAGAAGTTGCCTAAAAAATATCTCTTTTCTTATTAATTCTACACTTTACATAAACTGGCATTGTTTGTTGTTGGTGCTGATGATGTATGTGTAGTCAATTGTCATCCTGGAGACCATGTAATACAGGGGTGTCGAACTCATTTCATACAGAGGGCCGAATAGCATTCATGATGCCTGCTGAGGGCCGGAAGTGATGTCATTAGGCAGGAAGTGACGTCATTAAACAGGTCATGACCAAAAATAAACATTTTTTCTCACTTGGGAACTCATTAGCTGCAAATGACAGAAGAGAAAATATACATATCTTGATCATATTCAAGATACGGGAGAGTTCAATTTTCAAGTGGGCTGCCCTTTCAGCAGAAATACCTCAGCATGGCTCAGCAGCTGAGAGCCTGAGGGCTGGATAAAAAGCTTTCGCGGGCCACATCCAGCCTGATGTAATATGTACATGATCATTGTTCCTTTGTTATGATCTTGTACTTTCTGAATATATCTCCCTGGTTTTGGTAAGTGCAGCAGTACAAATGACTGAACAGCTAGGTCTTATGATATGTCCCCCATTTACTCTTGTTAGCCTTGTTAGCCTTTTGTGTGTGTGTGTGTGTGTGTGTGTGTGTGTGTGTGTGTGTGAGAGAGAGAGAGAGAGAGAGAGAGAGAGAGAGAGAGAGAGAGTTTCTTTTAAATAGTAACTTGGGTAGCTGGGAAAAAGAACATAACCTAAGCAAGCGGGTGGGGTTGGGAACCTTTAGGATTTTGCCTTTGCTACAGTTCTACCCCCAATCACATACCAACATACCTTGTGATTGTGGGCCACTTCAAAGAGGGGAAAAAAACACCTTTCCATTAGCTTTTAGTCTCTCACTAGTGAAGAGAAAAATGAAGACTGTATAGGAATGATGGGTATTTTACTGCTACTTCCTGTGGCATGGAGTTCCACAGACTAATTACACACTGAGTAAATAAATATTTTCTTTTGTCTGTCTTAACTCTTCCAAGACTCAATTTTAGTGGATATCCCCTGGTTCTGATGTTGTGTGAGAGGGAAAAGAGCATCTCTCTATCCATCACCTGCAAAATGTTTTATGTCTCAATCGTTTCCCCCCTCAGGCGCCTCTTTTCTAGACTGAAGAGCCCCAAATGCTGTAGCCTTTCCTCATAAGGGAGGTGCCCCAGTTCAGTTATCATTTTGGTCTCTCCTTTGGTCTCACTTGCAGAGTAGCTCATCTTGGGGCTGATCCTATTGCACCCGCACTGGCCCAGAGTTGGTCCTCAGTGTTGCAAATGTGTCATAAGGCACACCTGTGACACTTACTGTTGGGCTCCTGCCGGCTCAGTGCAAGTGCTTACTGAACTAGCACCAGGCGGAGACTGGTTGAATGCCGCCTGGAGCTCTGGGTGAGTGCCGGGCAGCAGGATGGTGAATGGTGGCGGGGCAGGAGAAGAACCTGCGCTGCTTCCCAGCCCTGTTGGGAAGCAGCAGTCACCATTTCAGCACCGCTGCAGCCCTGGGTGCTGAGAAGCATTGGATTAGGCTGCCCAGCTGCAACTCTGACTTGGAAATAAGTCCCTTTGAATTCCATGGGCTTACTTCTGAGTAGACATGCCCTAGAATTGCACTGCATGTCAGCTAGAATTGTTGTGCTCTTTTGTTGGCTTTAGATGGTCTGGACTTACTTTATTTTGCCACCACACAATTGTGGCACTGTTTTCTGTATTTATTTTAATATAACCACTGAAAACTGCAATGTGTCTTTTTCTGTCTCCTTTTAAGTGCCTCTCTCTCATACCCTCTCCACATCAGTACTAAGCTAAAAAAAATGTTCATCTTTAGTCAATGGGGTGAAAAAGGATTTATGAATTGAATAAAAATAACATGCATTCCTGCTGGAAAGACACATTCCAACTTTTCCCTCTTTGCTCAATAAATGTGACTTTCTGTGGCAGTATGCCAGGGTATTTATGAATAGGAGCCTTGCTTTTTCATCTGCTAGGACCTGCTCTGAAATATTAATTAAAATGAAAGCCGCACATGAGACTTTCATAACGGTGCTATTTTTAGTCAAGGGCACCGCATATTGCAAACAGAGTTTTGCTTTGAGTAATTTCTCCCAAATATTGTTATATAAGGGGGGGGGAAATCTCAAGCATAATTTTAGGCATTCTTATTGTTTCTAGCATCACCCAGGCTCAAGGCACTGTTCTTGCCGCAGCTGATATAAAGAATATTTATTGCCTCTTTAAACCCCTGCTGAATATTTCGAGGACGATGTTACTAGAAAAGAAGAAGGCAATAAATATGTCAATCTAGAAAATGGTTTTTGAATAAAATGGCTGGATACAGTGACATTCACCAAACTGGAAGTGGATGGAAGTATTACTTTTCCTGGTCATGATTAAATGTGAACAGTTCTCTACTCCCTTTATTTATTTATTTATTTTGACTTTTTACTCAGTTTCTTGAATTGCCACATTGATTCATAGGAGTTTCTTCTACAGATCTGATCAGGCAGCGCAGGGGGTGGGGAAGGGTTGCAGGGAGGGGCCATTTCTGGGCAGGCGGAAGGCAAAATGTGGGAGAATTGGGCCTGGGAGAATTGGGCCTGGGCCTGGTGGAACTGGCAGAGCAGGCTTCCACTGTATCCTAATCCCTCTCCCAGAAAAGGAGTGAAAACAGTGAAAAGTTAGCAGTCTCTACTTTATGTTTATTCCGTCTAAGAGGGAATAAATATAGAGACTGCTAACTTTTCACAGTCTGTTGAAATTGAAACCAAAAAATAATGTTGCTGAATTTGCCAAATAGGGGGAGGGGTTGAGAGAAGAGTGAAATCCCAGCTCTCTAAACAAATAGCACTTCCTGACCATGTAGATGGCAGCATAGCTTCTACAAGGTCACAACCTGATTCAACCAATCCAAAGCAAAACTCCCCTGAGTTTCACTGTAACCAGATTTGTACACCAATTAAGCTTGAGAATGTGGCTGTGATGAAGTGGCAACCAGTGACTTTCACAGCTCTGGGCACTTGGAGTAGAGAGGTCATGACATATAGTTACCTCCCCTCAATTGTTGCTTGATGTTAGAGTGAGTTCTGGGTGTTCTGAATGAAACTGAGGAGTGATTCACACATTGACCTCTCAATGAAGGTTAAATACACACGTTTAGAGCCCCCCTTTGCTTAGTGCTGTATGGCATCTCAAGTTGCATCTCTTAAGCCCACTGTTGCCCTACAGAGCCACTGCCATGATGTACAGCAGCATACCTCCTCAGGTTGGCTCCAGATTTCAGGAAGCCCTCAGCAAAATACTGTCTATGGGCCCTCTCCTACCCCAATTTGAGTTGGGTCTTACTATGATGGATGGGGGAGCAGAGACTGGCAAAAGGATTCTCTCTAAGCCAAAAGAGTCACTGTGTCATCACACCACAAAGGGCGTGAGCATAAAGGTGCTCTTAAGAGATTAGCAGTGGGTCCTTTTGAAGGACTGGGCCCTCGGCAACTGAACTCAGATGATGGTGGCTCTGACCCCTGCTTCTGATGTCACCTCAAAGAATCACACCATGTCAGTCCAATACGACCATTCCTATGCAGTGGTGTTGCTGGCTGTGCTGCATCTTCTTTTGTGGGTCAGCAAGAATGTTTGTTTTGACACCAGAAGCATTACCTTGCAAACTGTATAGGGGACAGAAAAGGTCTTCATTAATTAGGAGGCACTCACAATGCCTCATACACACCCCTCCCCCACAGTGGCATCTTTTCTACTGTGTGGATGAACCCCAGCACCCCCCACCCCACCCCAGAGTATCTGTACTGAGATAGAGAACGAGCTCTGTTCCCCATCAGCCAATATACACAGATAGCACTGGAGAGCACATCCATTTACCTGCTTGCTGTATCCTGCACCTTAAGGTAGTGCATATGCATGGATGGACAAGTCTTGAGATCCCTCCACCCCAATAATATTCTGTATGCTCTGTACATCTGCTGGTTTACATTACCTATCATATTAACCAGGCAATCAACCTGGTACAGGCTACATTAAGCATCAGAGGCCCTGCTTCACAACCAATTGATACATGTTTGGTGGGATACTGGGTAAGGTGTTCTCAGTGGTGGCCCCCCAATTATGGAATTCTTTCCTGAAGGAGCCGTTGTTGATCTCTGTGTTGCCCTCTTTTATGCAGCGAGTGATTTTCTTTTGTCAACTTCTGCTGGTTTTCTCGAGTTTTGTCTTTCAAATAATATGGCACCTCTGTTGGCCTTGGGTTTTGTTGGTTCCCTTCTCTGTTTTTGATGGTTTGCACTGGTTTTGATATTGTTTAAACGACTGGTGAAAGCCACTTTAGGTAGTCCCTTTATTGGGACTGAACAGTGGCCCAAAACTATTCTAAATACATGAAGGGCACAATCCTAACCAGGTCTACTCAGAAGTAAGTTCTATTTTGTTTAATGGGGCTTACTCTGAGGAAAGTGTGGTTAGGATTGCAGCTGAAATTTCCTTCCCCTGCACGAACAATGGACACGGGTACATAACTATGATTGTTTGTTGAAATAACATCCCTCTTATCCAGGCATTTATGGGCATAGCCCAAATGTTCCAAAGATGATGCCCGACTCTTCTCCTTGTGAAAGTAACAAAAACACAAACAAAAAACGCAGAGTGCTCGGTGACCTGTCTTTTCCAAAATTGTTTTAATTGTTTTGAATTCTATATCTTATCAATGCCAGCTATTTTTCATAGTCCTTGTGCATGATACTGTAAGTAAATGCCAGCTGTTGGAGGCTTCAGAAAACACCCTCAATGTCAAAGTTTCTTTCTTGAATGTAAGTCCTTATCAGTCAAGATTCTAGGCTAAGGGGGGGGGGGGGAAAGAAGGCATCTCTTTGGTTATGACTGAGGTAAAGTGATATGGCATCCCATCCAGTGGTGTGCAATTTGGGAGTTCATTCTCTAGCACCTGATGCCCCATCATACACATCGTCCTTCAGTAGAGCAGCATCATGGGACTTCTTGGCAAGACTTTGCATTAGTTCATGTTTGTATGGCCCACTAGTTTATCACTGTACTTATTTCCAATTTATTAATCTTGATCCATCTATACCAGGGGTGCCCAAACCCTGGCCCTGGGGCCACTTGTGGCCCTTGAGGACTCCCAATGTGGCCCTCAGGGACACACTCCAATCCCCAGTGAGCCTCTGGCCCTCCAGAAATTTGCTGGGGCCTGCACTGGCCCGGTGCAACTGCTTTCAGAGTGAGGGCAACTGTTTGACCTCTTGTGTTAGTTGTGGGATGAGGGCTCCCTCCACTGCTTGCTGTTTCACATCTGTGATGCAGTAGCGGCAGCAAAGGAAAGGCCAGCCTTGCTTTGTGCAAGGCCTTTTATAGGCCTTGAGCTATTACAAGACCTTCATTCATTTGTGTAAGTTCCACTTCTAGTATATTAATTTATGCGAACTTATGTAAATTTATTCAAATTTTAAATGTAAATCAATTCTTTTGTTCTCCAGCCCCCTCCCCCACACAGTGTCAGAGAGATGATGTGGCCCTCCTGCCGAAAACTTTGCACACCCCTGATCTATACCCATGCATAGCCAACCTCCAGGTCAGGTATTCAGCTGTTCAAGAGGAAGAGTGAACAGAGCAGGTGGACACCCCATCTTGAGCAGCATGCACAATCCTGGCACCCAGATCAAAGGAGGAACCATGCATACAGCCTCATTTGTATACATCAGTGGTGCTCAAACTTAGTACTGGGATCTACTTTTTAGAATGAGAATCTATCGGGGCCCATCAGAAGTGATGTCATGACCGAAAGTGACATCATCAAGCAGGAAAATTTTTAACAATCCTACCCATGCTTATCCAGGAGTATGTCCCATTAACTATCATTATTAAAAGCATATACATAGTAGCCTGTTAAAGTACAGTTCAGTAACATTTCCCCAAATGCAGTCACATAGCATGGTAGCATCAAGTCTAATGTATTAAAAATAAAATATTGAAATGAACGGGGACCCACCTGACATTGGCTTGCAACCCACTTAGTGGGTCCTGACCCACAGTTTGAGAAACACTACATGATTCCTCATTCACCAAGGTATATGTCCAAAAGCTATCATTTTTTATTTACTGCCTTGGTGTTCAATTCTTCCTTCAAAGAGCTTTGGGTGACAAACATGCTATCCTTACATCTCTGGGGTCTGGGGAAGAGGTTAGGCTGACAAGCAGTGACTAGCCCAAGGTAACCCAGTGAGTTGATGGCTGGCCAAGGACCTGAACTCAGGTCTTCCTAGAGCAGCATTTCTCAAACTGTGGGTTGGGACCCACTAGGTGGGTCATGAGCCAATTTCAGGTTGGTCTCCAACCATTTCAATGTTTATTTTATTTTTAATATATTACACTTGATGCTTCCGTGGTATGTGACTGCATTTGGAAAAATGTTACAGATATGTACTTTAAGCAAGACAGCATATAACAATCATATCATCACAATGATGATTGACTATCATATAACGATAGTCAATGGGGCTTACTCTCATGTAAGTGTGGATAGGCTTGCAGCCTTTGAGTAATTATTTTTAAACTGATCAGCAACTGCTTGGGAGCGCTAGGAAGGTGCTTATTTTAAATAAATTGTAAAACTTAAAATTTTTAACTTAAAAGTCAAAATAAAACTTTTAAACTTAAAATTTTAAAAGTTTAAATGATAAACTTTTAATTTACTCACTTAATTTAATTTGATTTTGTTGTATGGGGGTGTTAAACATTTTCCTGCTTGATGATGTCACTTCTGGCCATGACATCACTTCCAGGTCAATGTCATCACTTCCAGTGGGTACCAACAGATTGTCATTCTAAAAAGTGGGTCCCGGCGCTAAAATGTTTGAGAAACTTTACCCTTGAGTAAGTTCAGTGCTTCATCCTCCATACAACCATGGTTCTCCAAGGGACTTGCTTTTCACAAAGCAAGTCCGTAGGAGAATTTAAGCAGCTGTTTTTACTGTATTTAAATCTCACGTGTCATATTTATGTACCTGAGACTGCTACCATCTAGAGGACATTTTTCTAGCATCTGTCTCTGGAAGCTCCTTAAACTCTGCTGCAGACCTCTTGGAATACCCAGAAGGACGTGACTAAATGATTGCACTCTGAATTTCAGTGCTGGTTAGTCCAACTGGTATGTGTCGTCTAACACATTCTAAATGCCCACAACATATGCATCAACACTTTATCCACCAATCGGAAACAAAGAGAGAGGTTTCAATACAGGCCTGGCCTTGCTATACCCCTCCATTTTGTAGTCAAATATAATTAATATTTAGGATAAACGTTGCTGAAGGCCATTCTGAACCTGAGGGGTAGAGCACACTATAAATAAAATAAATGAATGAATGAATGGATAAATTAAGTGGGAATTCCCAGGTGAGGGGGGAAAAAAAGATCCAACTCATGGCCACTTCAAGAGCCTCACGTTGCCTCTCTGGTGTCCAAACTTTGGGCAGAAATTGACAATATCTGTTTAAAAGTTTTTTTAATACTGCCATAAGATCTAGAAACATTTTATTTATTCATGGTTTAAATGGTGATGCATCACCTTGATGATGATATCGCACCATGGATTGCAGTCTAAGAAACATGCTGTTATTGGAAATGGCAGACTATAGCTTGATGATGGGCATATGGCTATTTGCTGGCAATCATTTAAGTGCTGCTTGATAATAATAAATGAAATCTTTGATTAAGAATCTTGTTTGATGGCCAAATGTTTCTTGGGTCAATGGTGTTTGTTTTTTTTTAAAGGATGATGACCGTATTGATTTTTAAACCAGGCTGTCTATCTTTATAATGGCTCATAAATCACAACCAAATACTTGGACAGTTTTAGTTATTATACCTAATAGGAACAGGGAGAGCTTATTATCTCTGACAGGTTAGCCAAGGCAAGTGGAAAAAGAGGATTTTTTTCTTTTTCTTTTTGTAAACAAGAGTGACTGAGGAAGTCTACAAGAGAATGACCTGCCTTTTTGCAGATTCAAGGGCAGCTACTTCATTCAGGATTTACAAACTTGATGGGCTTTTTGAATTTCTGCTCTGACATGTGAAAGACGTGTGTGTGTGTGTGTGTGTGTGTGTGTGTGTGTGTGTGTGTGTGTGTGTTTAGCATTAGTAACCTAAAAGAAACTGTATAACCATCCAGGATAAATGTTGCTGCCCCACTAGAAAATATTAGCAGCCATTCTCTTGCTCATTCAGTCTTGCCAAGGATGGAAGGCATAAGGTTTCCAACTTTATGTGAACACTAGATGGCATACATCCTACATGATAATTTTAAATAGTTTGCATCAATCTGAGGGAAAGTGCAAAAGTGTTCTGATAAGAGCTAAGGGGCAAACCAGAAGGACATTGTCCTCTTTTTGTAAGCCTATGATCTGCACTAAATACAGACCAACTAAGCCATTTGAAAGGTTCCTGAGAACTACAAGTCCTATCACTCTCCATCTGAAAAGTAAGTTGAGCATTACTGCACAGGTGTGTCATGGGGTGATTCACAGAGCTCTGACTGATGCACCCAAAGCAGTAATGTGATTATGTGAAATGGCCCTAAAAGGGGATGGTCTGAAAAGTGACCTGAACTTTGCACTGAAGTTCCAGACAATAACTGCCCCAATCGCTACCAGGTGATCTGGTCCAGGTCGTTACCCTCATGTTCCAATCAACGACTGTTTATCTGTTTGGAGGAGATATGTACCATTATCTGTTGCATTGCTCCATTTGTTCAGTTCCTTAGCTACATCTGTTGACAGGGGCACTGGTGGGAACAGCAGAGGGAAATGATGGAAGCAAAAGATCTGCTGAGCAGCTGTAATAAATACACAGCTGAGAGGCTCGCTCACGTTGCTGCTACAACACAAAAGCTGAGAAAGGCCTTCATCGCAGAGAAATGTGGGGGGCTCTCAATCCTGGGGACTGATGAGTTCTCCAAGGTTTTCCAAGTGACTAAAATGTACACAGTTTAATCTTTCTCTGTTCTATTTTCAGATGCATTATTTTGATGGTTGGAATGACCTGTGGCCAAACAACGATTGCAGAAAAATTCAACCATCTTCAAGTAGTGAACTGCAGCACAGAACTGTTGTGGACACAACCAAGTATTGCATGTTCAATACTGCAGAAGTGATGGTGAAGAAGCATACAGTTGATCAGAATTTTGCAAAACACTTTGCAAGGCAATGGGCAGTATGTAATTCACTGTGAAAAGGATGTGCTTAAATCTCAGGATTATTCAGGCAGGAAAACCTATGGCTGCCTGCATTTTTGTTTGCACATACTGAGAAGTTTGGTGCATGGCACTACATCAATCCCTTCAAGAACTGAAAAGGATTTTGGCAACTCTCTGGTCTTCAATGAGTTGAGGGGTTTTAGCTTAGTGGTTCAGTACAGGTACTTGCTTTGTGTGCAGGTGGTCCCATGTTTGTTCACTGCTGTCTCCAGGTAGGGCTGGAAAAATCCCCTTCTGAAACCCCAAGCGCTGCTACCAATCAAAGCGGATAGCATCAAGTAGGCACTCCAAAGATAAGCCCCACCTCACTAAAGTTCTTTAAGAGTGTTAGCAGGCATGGAGGTGGTCTAGTTGGCATTGCAACATAGTTTTGAAAGTCCCTTGTCAAAAGTTCTTGAGTACACAGGAGTCATGGAATTAGAGGACATGCCTTTTTACAGCAGCACAGTGGGCCATAGGATTGGGCTGTAAATGAGCAACTTCCAGTGCTGCTGCCAGGGAGTGTACTTTGATTTTCAAAATAAAGCAGCGCATCTTCAAAATGATCGTCAAAGTGAAGCAGTGCATTGCTCTCTGTCTCTCTCTCTCATGTTTCCTTCCTTCAGCTCCCTCCTTTCTCCTCCTCTCAATTTCATTCCCCCTAGCCTTGCCCTCACATTGTCCTCTCTCTTTTGCCCCCTTCCCCCTAACACTTTCTCCTCCCAGTTTGCCCAGCGGTGCCCATTCCCCTTCCAGTTTGAAGCACGCTTTAGTTTCCTCCCTTCTCCCTTCTCCTCTTCTCAGTTTCATTCCCCCATCTCTTTTCTTCTCGCATCTCCCCACAGTTTGTTTCAGCTTTGCCCTCTCCCCGTCCCTACTTTCTTTCCCCCATCTCTGCATTTTAAACAACATGTGTGTTTCCAATCTGGACTGGCAGGGCCATCCTATGCGTGTCCACTCAGAAGTAAGCCTCATCGGATTCAATAAGCCTCATACCCAGGTAAGTGTGGGTACCTGAGGGGGGCAAGGCTGGGCACCAGGCTGGGAGGGCAGTGCTGCACCCCCTTGCAGCATCCCCTCTGTGCGCCACCCAGAGCCTTTCGCCCAGAGACATTCTGAAGGCCAGGGAAGCAGCACCTCGGAAGGTCAAAAAAACCCACTTCCACTTTCACTGAGGAGTTTTTGTTTGTTTGTTTGTTTGTTTGTTTGTCCTTAGAAGGCTTTCTGAGGGGCAGGGAGGCTTCCCCAGGGACTGCACTGCCTCCTTGGGCCTCCAAAAGGGAGGCAGGGGGCAGCAGCTCGGTGTGGGGGGCAGCCTGTGGTTTTGGCCCCAGGTGTCTAGGACTGCATAGGACTGCATATCCCAGGACTGCAGCCTGATTTAGCACTTACAGACTTTCTGTTTTCCCAAATGGGTAGGAGAAGGGCTGGACCATTTCTGACTTCCTTCTTTTGTCTGAGAAGCCCCACGTGTATATTAAAACCATCTCCTACTTTTCAAGGCAGATCCCATTCTGCATGTACTATTTTATACTTTCCAAACTGCAGACTGTTGGGAACCCTCTAACATGCTCTCCCCCTGTCCTTTTTCTAACCACCTACTTGGTGAAGTGTTCTGTAGAAATCCAAAGCTGGCTGTTTTGTACTTGATTTAGAATAAAAGTATCCCCATCTTTTGAATTGTGGGTATTTCTTCTTGTGGAACAACACAGTCATCAATGATTTTATGTTGTTGTTGCTTTTTACCTTTCTGGGGGGGCACAATTTCATCCTTTGCTTCAGGCAGCTGCATGTCATGGATTGGCCCTGATACAGACCTACACTCTCAGTGGTGGACACATGGGAGGGCTGAGGGGGCTGGGTGCCAAGCTGTACGAGGGTGACAGAAGCCGCTTCCCAATTTTTAAAATCTTGTTATTTTCAAATAATACCAACATATATCATTCAATGTGTAATTTCATGCAGAATGCAATGAAATAAACTGTGTTGAAATATCTCTATACTATCAAACATTATAGTCAAAAAAAACACAGAAGGAAAACACAACTACCATATGTAACAAAAAGTGGATTACACTGGGAATCCTGTAATGAAGGTGTACACTGTAACAAAAAGTGGATTGCACTAGGATTTCCATCAGGAATAAAGAGCTTGTTGCAAGCATTTCAGAACACCAAATGCATTCTTCATAGATATGTGTATGTTTTGTCTTTCTTCTATATTACAACAAAACTGCTTTTGTATGTACGATAGACCATAAGCCCACTGCATGTTATCTTGATAGGTTTTGTTTTTGGTTATGATCTCTAATGTTCACTACATATGTGAAACCTGTTTTATATATAAGTTCAATAAAACAAAATGTTCACTATCTGCGCTTCTTCTCTGGTCATTACTATTATTCATTTCATATCATAACTATTACCGAAAATAATTTTGTCATGGGGGGGTGCCAAAAATTTATGGGTCCCGGATGCCAATTGACCTTCATACACCACTGTAAAAGCTCCCCCCACTCCTGTGCTCACATGCTTCTCTCCATTGTAAACAACAGTTGCTACCTTGGCATGAAGTGCAGGCAGATAGGCCATTCTGCTTTGAAACTATTCTCCTGTGAAACTGTGATGCCCAGGGCAGCTCTCCCCACAGTGACCTGAAAATGCCGTCTTAGCATCCAACTTTCTTTGCTGTCTAAACTGACTTCTGGAGGCTGGCCAGCATGTAGCACAAAGTCAGAATTTACCAGCCTTTATATAGCCCCTTGCACACATAGTATTTCTTTCATTACCCTCTTACTGCCAAAATGCCTGCTTTGTGTACGTAACACATAGGGCAGTATACATACAGCTCCATAAGGTTAGCCATAACCACATGAAAAAGAATTTGTTATATGTATATATGGAAATGTTGTGATTTTGAAATACCGTTTTTTATCTTCTGCTGGAAAGCCCAACAATTGCTCCCCTTTTTACCTGACTTAACAGCCTGCCATAATGATGCTAATTTTGCGCCAGACCCTTTTATTTGACAGTTGAGACATCTAGGAAGTCACACTTTATTATTATTATTATTTTTGGAGAGGTATTATCTCACCTGTCTATCAAAACTGAAGCTTAAGGAATACATCGCTTTAGCAATTTAAGGTTGCATTTAGGTGAGTTGAGTTTGTGGAAAATAATCACAGATGACTATATGTATATACTATATACACGTATGTATATATACTACAAGGAAACAAATCCAACATCTCTTGAAAACTTTCATTCCATGCTTAGAACAGACACATCTGTCAAAGCGTTCATCATTTGACCATAACCAAGTCTGATCACAGCAGTTGAATTTTGACATAAATTTTAGAAGAGCTGGACTGGAAAACAGGAAGGAAGAAGGGATGTTTGGGGTCAACCATTGCTTTTATTTAATTATTTTCAAAGTGCATTGCCAGGCTGCATTATAGATAACTGTCCTGTCTCTCTGATTTCTCTGCTGTATTTATATCCCACCCTTCCTACAAGGAGCTCAAGCGGTGTATGTGTTTCCACCCTTCCCCCTTGAATCCTCACAACAAATCACAGCCCAGTAATCCTGAGCTGCCCAGTGCCCAGAGGAGCAGTGGCACCAAAATGACTACCGCTGCACTCATGGGCACCATGGCAGCCACCAGACTCCCCTCCGGGGAAGGAGACATTCACCCCTTCCCCTGGATAAGGGTGCAGGCCCTACAATGCGCTGGCTATTTTGCTGGTACAGACTTTTCAGCCTAACACAGAGCGTTAGATCAGGCAGAGCAGGGCTACACCGGTCCCACCCACTCCCACTCTGGTTCTCTCCCTACCCTGCCCTGCCCTCCCCTGTCCTCAACCCACCCCAGAATGCCCCCTCCCTCCTTGACAAAACCTATCACTGCCCGGAGCTCTTCCCTTGCTCTGGGGCTGCATCCGTCTAGCACTGGCTCAGCACTGACTGGAGCTGGGCTGGTGCCAGCAATCCCTATATGGAAGGTGCCATAAATGTACTTCACGGCACGTCTAAAACACCCAGCGCCAGTGGTACAAGTGTACCGATGGCACAAAAGAGCTCAGGATTGGGCTCTCAGTGAGGTCGGTCAGGCTAAGAGGGCATGGCCTGCTCAGGGCTGCTCAGTTACCATCACAGCTGAGGGAGAATTGGAATCCAAATCTCCCTAGTCCCAGTTCAATATTGCAACCACTATTTATCTCTTTCCCCAACTGTTGTCTCTTGATTGAGCAAAAGGAAACGCTTCCCATCTTGATCAGTGCAGCAAATGTGTCCTTATGGAAGCTCCTTATGTTCCAAAATCCTTATGGTCCTGTACTCAAGATTGGCACATTTACTCTGTCTGCATTTCCTGCCCGGGACACTAGATGGTAGTATTTGCTTCTGTTTGAGTTTGTAAGCGGTGTCATCATCGCACTCCAAAATTGCTTCTATGAAAACATGTAAAAGAATGGAATGGACCTTCAACTCTCCACAAAGCAGAAACAAATCAGACTCTTGTTGTCGGGTAGATGGGAGTCAGCAAGTAATCATTTTTCAATTATCTAACTATGAAGACTCATCTTGCGCACTGCTGCCTATTGTTGGCTTGATTTCCAACAACATTGTGAAGTTCTGGGAAATTTAAAAACGAGAACCAAACAAACAAAATAGGGAGAGTAGCAAACCAATATTTAAGCTCTTTAGGAGAACTATAAATAGTCAGGTGCTGTTCAATAGAAGTGACTAGGAAAGGCAAAATATGTAATCAGTCACATTTGCATCTCTAGGGGACAGGAGACCAGTGTTTCTTAACCAGTGGTACTGGTTCCACCAGTGGTACTTGAGGTGGTGTCTAGTGGTACACATGGGACCTCTCACATGACCCACCACTCAGCAGAGAGACCAGGAATGTGACAGCAGTAGGAGGTTCCAAAGCATGCTATTCCATGCTCAAAAAAAGTCTTCTTGCGCACACTGAACGTCTTACTGGTGCTTGTTATGTTGCGACTGACCTCCCAGCCCAGAAGTAACTGGCAATGATGCCATCGCCAGTTACGTCCGGTGGTACTTTGAATAGGTGGACCACGTGAAGTGGTAGGGCAAAGGACAAACTTTGAGAAACACTGTACTAAACTGTTCTTAAATGTATGTATATTTTTTCAGCATGTATAGTAGCTGCTTCTCTTAAAAGATTCACATCTGAACATTTACATATTTGATTGTTTGATTTAACCCATTTCTGCCTAGGCTATAGGTTGGACTTTTGGTCAAGGGCTGCAGCTCTGTAGTGGGACATATGCTTTGCATGTTGATGGTCCAGTTTTAACCCTTGGCATCTCCAGGTAGGGTAGGAAAAGGCAAAGACCCCTGTCTGAACCCTGAAGAGCATCTGCCAGTCAGTGTAGGCAATAATAAACCAGATGACCAATGTTATGATTCAGCAGGGTTATAAATTATGCTGAATCACTTGCGCTAATCGGTTTCCTGGCCTCTGTATTATTCTGCTGTTCTTTTTTTCTATGAATAAAAACAAGATCTTTTCCACAAAAAGCTACAACGAAACAATCAAAAAACAAACAGGAAGTATGAACTAACAGGAGAGCCCTAAACCATGATCCAGAATCAATTGTGGATTGCCACTCTTGTGATGTCCTTTGAACTCCTAAAAATAATGCATTTGATTTGCAGGAGGGATTTCCCCAGTCATTTGTGGGGTTTGCTTGTAGGTAGAGCCTGGTTTTTCTTTCAAACCAACATGGTGGATCTCAGCTCTGATATCTGGTTTTGCTTACAAGGGTGAAGCTCCCATTAACTTCAAAGAGAATGCAAGCACAGCAGAAAGTCAGAGACCGCTGTGTGGATCAGAGAGCAGGAATTTCATGTATGAACATGCCGTAACACAGCAGGCTGTCTTATCATACTGAAGAAAAGTGTCAAGCGAAGTGATTTCCAAACACTTTTGGCAGGAGCTACTTTCTTGAGGTGTAAACTCATTCTCTTTCATCAACCCTTTCATGATTACCCGTTCATGATTACCAAAAATAAAAATGGAATACACCACACTAAATATAAGAACCGAGTCACTCACATAGTAGAGTAGGAAATGAGCTCTAAGCGTGTAGATACAAAATCTCATTTAATGTTAGAGGCCAGATTGCCAGATGCAGGGGAGGGCACCAGGACTCAGGTTGTGCCTGTTGTCTTGTGTGCTCCCTGGGGCATTTGGTGGGCCACTGTGAGATACAGGAAGCTGGACTAGATGGGCCTTTGGCCTGATCCAGCGGGGCTCTTCTTATGTTCTTAAATGAAAGGTACTGGATGACAGAAAAATCTGAAGTGATGGAAAAATCCTTTGTCATAACTGAACTACCACCACAACTAACCTTGCAGATTTTGTGCTAACTTCCTAAGAACCAGTTCAATGAAACAGACCACTTGAGCTGCAATTCTATTCCCTTTATCCCGAGAGTAAGTACCATTGAACAGAATGAGGCTAGAACTGCCCAGGATAGCACTGTTTGTGTTCTCCCTAATTGAGCTATTTCATTGGTCATCGCCATCATATTATTGTTATGATATATTTATATAATACTTTTTAGCAAAAGAAGCTCATACATAGCAAAATTTTGAAATGATTCCCTGTTCCAAAAGAGCCCATGTGTTGGGTCACATGGACTCAAAAAAGATGATAGGAAAAGGCCAGTGAAAAAATGCTGTGCTGGGGTGAAGCAACTGTCAAACAGAGGAACACTGCACTGTACAGCAAGTGGTTCTTAATGGGGGGAGGAATGACATCTAGAATGGACCAGGTCAGGCACATCCTATTGGAGGGTCTACCTGGCCAGGCCTATGCCTCAACCTTCAATATTGGTTGTATCTGTAACATTCAATGCATCATCAAAGGGCCAATGGTTGGACTAGTTCAGGGCTTTGTTCCAGGGAACCCAGTGACATGGTAGTAGCACTGCTAAGGAGAAAATACTAACAAGATTTTAGGGCTTGTACACCTGGAGAAACACTTCATATTAAGACGTCTCCAATTTCCTGTACAGCAGCCATTTTCAACCATTATGACATGGTACATTGGTGTGCCGTAAAGGTCCACAGGTATGCTGTAGGAGTTTGGAGCACAGTGTTGAAAATACCTGAAAATTTCTTCCTGGTTCTGCAGTTGTGTACCTAGGGCAACTGTAGTAACTAATTGTCTGTCCCTCTAGGACAGACAAGTACTACAGATAGTTGCCTTAGAAACAGAGGTGCAGATCCCAGAAGAGTCTCCTGGAAGCTGGAAGTGAGAACGCAAATGATGATGACCATAGAGAAGGCCATAGAGGTCTTCTCTATGACCTCTCAGTGTTCCATGAGAAGAAAAACATTGAAAATTGCTGCTGTAGATAATAAGTAAACATGTTCCTCAGTGTTACAGACTGGTCTAGCTATGAGAGCACACAGGGCAACCACAGAATTTGGCCTTTCTCTGCAGTAGCTGCAATCCCATCATAAAAGGGTTCCTGAAACCAAACAGGTGCAGGGAAGGGGCTGCGCAGACAAGTCAAGGCAGGCCTCAATGGCATTTTAGACCTTGTCAGAGAGTTCGACAAGGCTACCCAATGCAATGCAGTGGCAGACCTCCTCAGCCTCATGCCCCAGGGCAAAGATCAGTGATGGTGCCCCCCCCCGTGGGATATCACTGCCCCATGTGCAAATTCTCCCCCCCCCCCACTTGCCAGGAGCTCATGGAGCCTTGAGCAACTCCAAGATGTGTCAGGGAAGCCTTTCTGAGGTTCCCCGACACTTTAAACTGTCGGGAAACTGGAAGCACAGTTTCTGACCCTGTCAGGAGCCTCAGAGAGGCTTCCATTGGGTCCTAAAGGTGCACAAGGCTTCACACCTGGGGCATTTGCCCCATAGAATGAATGGGAGGTCTGCCACTGGTGCAATGGAAACAAGTCTAGAACCAGTCATTTTGGCATGGGCGTGTTTGTCATCCAAACCAGCATTCCCATCTTGCTCTTCTCCCTGTCCTTGGTGATACAAAACATGTGATGGGATGTCAATGCATTGCAACACTGGCTGCCTTTGCATGTATCAGCCCAGTAAGTGGTGCAGGGTGAGAGTGACGTCACACATGTTTTGTGTCATCATTAGGTATTATGAAGGAAACAAACAGAGCAGCAGCCTTGAGTCAACTGCAATACCCAGTTCTGGCTTCTGTCTAGAACCAACAGGCAGTGGGGATGTCACTTTTTGCAGAGAACAGAATTTCTTGTTTAAGGGGGAAGATGGGAGATGTTCTATATATTTTTTCTGTATAGCTGCAGGGCTTTGCTGCAAAGAGAAAAGGGCAGCCTGCTGATGTTTATAACTCTTGCCCAACTCATTTTCACATTAATAGTGTTTAAGTAGAAGACCCTTCATGTGACCTGATAACACTGGATAACTGCAGAATTTGGTCCTTGACCAACTCCCTTCCATATCAGTAGGGTGTAAGCAGGAGATTTTCTCTGTGTGTGGACACAAGGACACATCAAATTACTGCAGAATTCTGCCTTTCAAAGACATAATCATACTCTCTGAGGACTTGGTGGATTGCAGAACATCTCAGTTTATCTGTGCGTGTTATTCTCCAGTTGGTTTTGTGAAAGCAAATACAAAGCTTTATTTTCTTCTTCAGGTGCAAATGTGGTCATCACAGTTGTTGCCCTCCTCAATCAAAAGTCTGTTGGATCTTAGCCCCTGGAATTTTCAGTCAGGAGGACAACTTAGACACAGTACGTTCAGGGAACGACAAAAATGCACAGATGAGTACATGTTTGCTTCTGTGCTCCTGGATCTTCTTGAACTGTTGGGATTGAAGAGCAGAAAGCTCTGGATCCAGGACTCTCTGGCACTTCCCTACATCAGGTCAAGCTATGAGAGTTTTGTAGAAAGCAAAGACCTTCCCAATGACAATCAAATATGGGGTGGGAAGACTGCAACTTCCTATCCCAGGTGTGCAAATCATCGCCATCATATTATTGTTATGATATATTTATATCATGCTTTTTAAAATCCCATTTTTAACCCCACACACCCTGCTCCCCTTATAGCAGTTTTCTTTGCAGAAACTCATTTCAGCTTGTAGATTGCTCTCTTTAGATTGGGATCTCTATGAGCATGATTACAACGTAAGCCAATATTGGACTTGGTTGTCTCCACAACAAACAAAACTAATCTTTTGAGTATTAAGTTTCCAAACAAATAAACTGACTGCTTGCCCCTTTTCTAATTCTTTGTGTAGTCTTGGAAAACAGTTCTTTGTGGGCTATCTTGGCAAATTATCTGCCTGGCTTGCCCCTCTGATTAAAATGAAAAGAAAATTACAGCATGTTTTCTATGCATTTACAGCATGTTTTCTATGCAAGCCTCTGTGCTGGAGAAGTAACTCCTTCTGTGCTGGAGAAATCTGTGGTTGTTTCTCTTCCTCAATTTCATGCTTTGTATCTGGAATGCATGTTCAGCTTTCGATTTTTGAAATTTTAGCTTAGATTTTAAATATCAAGTTTCTAGTCTTCCTGATGCAGAGATAAGTTTGAAATATGCAAGTAGTCACCTTAATCTAGCAATGGCTTGTAGGTGTAGGAGGTACAATGCTTCTCTGCCTGTAAGGGCTTCCCTTTCATTTTTACAGAGGGGATCCATATGTGCATTATTTTGAATGGAGCAGCTCATGCACACTGAAGTGTTCTTAGTGCTCTGGAAGAGAGTGAAGTGTCTGCAAAAGGCTCAAGATAAAAGGATCACATCTTTAATGTCTTCATTATTTTCTTGTCCAACGTTCAACTATTCCTCACCCATCCATACATCTATGATTCTTGGCACCATAACTGTCATTGCTGAAAAATTCTAAGATCTTAAAACATTCAAAGATCAGGTTCAGAATAAAGTTCTGAGCAATTATGCAGCAAAAAGGGACATTGCACAGTTTGTTGCAGCTTATCTGGTTACAGTATAGTTTATTCTGGCTGTAGAAATTGAGTTTTCTTCACCAACATGAGTTTTTTAAGGGCAAAATAAGAACTACCACTAGATAAAATGTATGGCCTCAGCATTACAGAAGTCAAAATCCATAATGTAACAATCCTTTATCCTGCATTCACATATGCCAGAACTAACTTCACGCCAGTAATTTAGCAGGAGAACCTGCACCACTCCAAAAGGGTTTCAGATGAGCAGGGAAGGAAGCTTAAGTAATAAGAATAATCCTAAATGAAGAGTATGACTGAATTCTTACAATTTGGAAATTGATTTGTCGAAATCCCAGTATGTCAATCATTCTGTTCCATAAGAGCTAATTAACTAAACCTTGCTTAAAGGGACAATGCTAAGTGGATTATGCATTCAAGGGACCTCCATATTAACCTTTCTCCTACATACAGTGCACAGAAACTGTAACTGTGTCCCTACATACCCCCTTAAGTCTACTTACAAATGAATGCCCTGATCCAGTTTTTCACATCAGGTGCCAAAGCTCCAGTGTGAGCACACACATGCATAGTTTCTTTGTCCAGAATGACTTTCTGGTTCAATTTCAATACAAGAGGCAAATCTCCATGTAATTTTTGTGTGTGTATTTATCTGCTCTGTCTGTTGAAATGAATAGGAACTTCTTGCACGCAAGAAGCGTATGCCTCTGAGTGCATGTGGCTCTTATCAACATATATTACAGCCCGGAAACGGGAACTTTACCTATTTAGTAGGTAAAACTTGTGATTCTCCTTGTGTATCACATATTATAGCATCCATGCAAAGGGGGTCTGGTTGGCACCAATCCTTTTGATTTTCCTGGGAATTGTGCTTCCTTCCCTAGTCTGGCCTGAATCTTGGAATTCTGAGCTTTAGGTATTTTGAAGGACTAATGGTGTGACTAGATGAACTGTATAAAATCAAGGACGGATATCTCTGGACACATTCCTCATGTCTACAATGACTCAATGAAGGGCCAGGGCGTAAGAAAGAGCCTCCACATGGGTGTTTGTTTGCATTGCCTGCATGCACAGGTATCTCAGGTCCTAATGGCCATCCACATGAACATCTTTAAAGGAGAAGAAAGGAGGGCAGTCCTCCTCTCTTCCCCTTTAAAGTTATTTAAGTTCCTCCTCCTCTCCTCTCTTCCCCTTTAAGTTCTCAGCTCGGCATGGAACTGTGCCAACAATGACTGTGACAGCACAGCCACTGTTTGTGTGGTTCCGTCTGCAAAAAAAACCAGTAGTGGGAGAAACAAGTCACAGTGCCGCTCCCAGTACCTAAATTTCTGGCACCCAAGGCATTTGCACTCCCTGCCTCTCTGGGTATACCACTGATCCAAGAAAATGCAGTGGCTTGTCAATAAGGGTAGGGAAACTTTTACCTTTACAACTCAAAGGCTCTTTGACGAAAGTTTCTAACCTGTGTAGTGGCCTACTGCATACAAATATCTTGTAGCATACTGAGAGACGTTCTTCTGTTGCATATTATTTTGGCTGTGGGAGGGGGTTTGCAGTCATGTGGATAACTGTATTCTTCAAATATTCAAGGTGAGCAGCTATGAATGAGCAACTGCCTGTGCAAGGAGACCTCCCAGTCTCAACAATAGATCAACAATGGCTTCTATTTGGAGGTGGTTTTCTGAGCATTGCTCCTCAGATAAGAATAACTGCGGGTCAATGGCAATTTTGATCATGTGGGTATTATTACTGTAAGGGAAGTTTTATCATTCTGGATTGGCTTTGGAATTTCACAATAATGAAACAAGCTGTTCCAGGACACTTAGAACTAAAAATCCAAGAGGAATGCAGATGGATTGTCTAGTCCGCAGAGTACCACTCTGAGGGCACAAGCCTAATGAGGTCTACTCAGAAGTAAGTCCTATTTTGTTCAATGGGGCTTACTCTCAGGAAAGTGTGGTTAGGATTGCAGCCTAAAACTACAGCAGCAACCTGAGTGAACTGCACTTAGGCTACAATCCTGTACACATTTGCCTGGGAGTAAGCTCCACTGAATTCAATGAGACTTCTGAATAGACATGCAAAGGATTGCACTGTCACTAGATTACTACTATTAGGAGTTCACATAAACATAATGTCTTCTATTTTCTACATGAAATGCTTTCCAATATTTAATTATTTGTCTTATCAGCATTCTTGGGTAATTTACAACCCAATCCTATGCATGTCTACTTAGAAGTAAGTTCCATTGTGTTCAGTCGGGCTTATTCCCAGGAAAGTGTGGATAGGATTGTAAACTTAGGCTGCTGGCTGTTACTAGGGACATGTGCAAGACCAGACAATGAGTGTCGAGGCTTAAACATGATTCTAATATGGCTCATGTGTGCTCCAGGAGTCTGCCTTACCCACTGCACCACACTGATAATGATAATAATAATACAAGTATTTATATACTGCCTTTCTTGGCAATCAGATTTCTCCTCAGACTTTGATTCAAGGCAGTTTACATAGGCAGGCTATACTAAATCCCAATAGAGATTTTTACAATTGAAGAAGGTTCTGTCTTTCAAGAACCACAACATTTCATATGGATCTTTTATGATCTGGTATCACATTCTAGCCTCCATTTTCCTCCCACAAAGGCTGACAGCAGCCAAAGAGCAGGTGGAATAACTCAGCTAGGCCTGTCAGCTGCTTCAAGGTCTCCCCGTTCATGGTGCTGGTGGCCTCCAACTGGTGACCTTCGGGTGTTATCTTCAGGCAAGCGGAGGCTCTACCCTCTAGACCAGACCTCCTGCCCTCCTGATGCTTGTGCTTCCCCATGTTATACTAGAAGCTGACAGCCAATAACAGGCTGGTTAGTTCATATCAATTACTGCATGTGTGAATTTCAGTCCAGCTTGGCTTTTGGCCCTCTTAAGGTTCCCAGGTCATTGTGCTGCAGCAACTGGCAGAATTTCTCAGTCAGAATTGCCACTGTAGATTTGGTAGATTTGGTAACACTGTAGATTTGGAAGGCCTTGACTTCCTGGCCTGCAGTACTCACCCTCCAAAATGCCCTTACCTCCCTGCCTTCCTTCTTGCCAGCAGTGCATAACCTCTTTCATTTTGGCTCCTCCTTTTTTCAGCTCCATGTGTTCACCACCCACATTTTCTGGTAGGTTGCCTCATGTTAGGCCACTTCTGCTTTAGCCTCTCCTGGGGCAAACATCAACTGTGGGGAGCCAGTCTGGATTGGGATCACAGTGAGAGCAAAGCCCCCTTCTTCCTTGGTTCTGATTCAGCACATGCACACACATACACACAGACCCCTTCCCCAATGCAACTTCATCACTCAAAATCCCACCCTATGAAGCTTCATAAAAAAATGGGGAAGAGGGAAAGTACCTGAGCTCCTTTATATGTGTTCACACATAACTTCAGTTAATTGCTTACAACTGCAAAACAGAAAAGCAGTAAAGTTGCATTTCTAAAAGGGCAAAGAAAGCAAAAACACGCACAAACGCAAAACCCATTACAAAACTGTATTTGCAAAATAAAAAAGTTATGACTCACAAATCATATGATATTTTTGCAGCTAACCCCATGATTTGGGGATATACTGTACTGTAATTGGCAAGCTTTCACAAGCAGGCTGCTATGATAGTACGTTGTTTACAGGGGTTAAACCTTTTCTGCCCAACATTGCATATACAAAACAGGGATCAAATGTGTACACCTATGGGTTGGACAGAAATGAGTTTTCAATCTCTAAAGAATGAGACTGAAGGCCTTTAGCCTTTCTTAGATCAGGTGTGGAGACTGTGAAGGAAAGAGTTATTCTGATTATACTGTAGTGCAGTGTTTCTCAAACTGTGGATCGGGACCCACTAGGTGGGTCGTGAGTCAATATCAGTTGGGTCCCCATTCATTTCAATATTTCATTTTTAATATATTAGACTTGATGCTCCCATGGTATGTGACCGAAATTGGGAAAATGTTACAGATCTGTACTTTCAACAGGCTACTATGTATATGTTTTTAACAATGATAGTCAATGGGGCTTACTCCTGGGTAAGGATTGAGCCTACGACTGTGAAATATTGCTCTGCTTGATGATGTCGCTTCCCGTCATGACACCATTTCTGGTGGGTCCTGACAGATTCTCATTCTAAAAGTTGGGTCCCAGCACTAAAAGTTTGAGAACCACTGCTAACACAAGGCATTCTGTACATGCTCACATATACAACCCAGCAATGAATCTCAGTCCTGTACTGAACAAACCTCCTTACCTGGGTCCTAGGAAAGTTTGTTTCATGGGAAGGTCACCAGGGCTGTTAGCAAAAAGACACCCACTAGAAGACCAGGTTCTTTCCCAAGGGGTACCCAAAAGATGCGGAAAGTGATAAACACGACAGCATGCAGACAGATCCAGGGAGGATGGCGGCGGGTGGCACTGGGGAAAAGAAGAGGGTCGGTTCCACCTTAAAGAGATGGGACCCATGTGCACCTTCAGGCGGTGGACTGAACGCTAGGGGCTCCCTCCTTCTGGTCCTGAGCAACGCTACTCCTTACTTGCTCTCTGGAAAGGGAGGTGGAAATGTGGAGTTAATTATCATCTGTATATGTCAGTTTCAGGAAGGGGGTTGTACTTGGATCGCTCCTAAGACTCCGGAGGAAGGGGGGTTGTTGCGGGGTTGGTGGAAAAGCTGGGAGGAAATAAAAGTGCAGCGAGAGGCGGTCGCATCACACAGCGGCGGCGGAGCAGCTCGTGGTGTGGAGAGAGCGCTCGCCCTCTCCTCCCATTCATCCAGCGAGGGACTGGCTCGCAGCCGCACTCCGATGGCCGGGACGCGCCTCCGGGATTGGTCGAGCGCCTGATTACGCGGAGCCGCAGTTCTGCTTCCCAGCCTTTGGTTCCAAAGCGACCATTCTTTGCGAGGACGCTCTCGCCAGCCCGGGCTTGGCAATCGCGCCCTCTCGCCCGGCTCCTCTTGGGGTGGCTGAGCTTGGGACAGCCCAAACCACCACCACCGACTCTGCACAAGGCTTAAAGGGCCCGCGGCAGACCAGGCACCACCAAAGCCTGCCCAGCAAGCACCCACCCGCCCCCTTTCTTTCTCCCTCCTTGCCAGCGGGGAAGCCGGCACAGGCAGCACCGCTCCATCTCCTGGATTTCCCCTTCCCATCGGTTCTAAGACTCGGTCCGGAGCGGCGATCGCCTTCCCCATCATGCAGAACTACAAGTACGACAAGGCGATGGTCCCCGAGGCGAAGAACGGGGGCAGCCCCGCTTTGAACAACAACCCCGCCAAAAGCCCCAGCAAGAAGGCTCTGCTCATTTGCCTCGACCTCGTCTGCCTCTTCCTGGGTGAGATTCGGAACGGAGCCGCTCCCCCCCACCCCACTCTTCCTGCTGAACTCCTCGGACCTCTGCTGGCCTGTTTTCACACAGCTCTGGCTTTGCACAGACTTTTTTCCCCCTCTCTCTCTTCCAAAAACTTTACTCTGCTTCAACTAACCAGGCTCCTTCTCCTCCTCCCTTGTCTTTCTTCTTCACTCCCCCTCCACACTTGGATGGCTCTCTCCTTTCTTGCTGATCACCCCACCCCACACACGAAAAAGTTGGCGACTGAGAGCCCAATCCTAAGCATGTCTACTCAGAAGTAAAGCCCATGAGTAAGTCAATGGGGCTTACGCCCAGGCAAGTGTGGATAGAATCGCAGCCTGCGACTGGATCAACTTTTTCCAGGGGAATCGTTGGCAACAACTTCTAGTCAATTTCTCCCGCTGCGAATCCTGCAAGCTTTACATTTTAGTCAATTTCTCCCTCTGGGAATCCTGCAAGCTCCTGCTTTCCTGCTCCTGATATCGTGAGGGTTTATGCCAAAGGATAATGGAAGGGGAAAGGGTTGTGTGTGGGGGGGGGGGGGGAGGTGACCAAGGAGACCCTCTACTGCCTTGCAAGAGGTGCTCCACTAATGAAGTCCGCTGTGTGTGTGTGCGCGCAAAATGCACGACCTGCTTGACACAGGAGGGACAAGGCAGCTGAGGGTGGTTTGCTTGGGGAGGCTTCATTGGACTCTAGGAAAGCACCCAGAGAAACCACAGCAACGTATGGAAACCCCAAGCAGTCCTGGTGTCAGTCCAAATGAAATGGATGTCCCAGCAGGCAGCGGAGCCCTATATGTAAACAAAGCATGTCTCATCCCAAAGCAGGGACAACAAGCGTGCTCCCCCCACGGGTCTCCTCCTGGTGAAAGGATTGGTTGGAAAGGTTGGAAACCTTTGGCCCAGGTTTTTTTTCTGGGGTTTGGGAAACTGAGTGAGGGAGCGTTTGGTCTGCCCTTTACAGAGAAGGAGAGGGGAGGGTGATCACGATGAGGAAAGTTGTAGTTGGAGCGAGTGTAGTGTAGGATTTGCTCAGCCTCCACAGTTTGTAGTTTCCAAACTGCAGTGTTTTTTTTGGGGGGGGGGGGTGTACGTCTTGATCCTGAGCATACCTACTCAGAAGTAAGCCCCATAGAGTCTAGTGGGGTTTACTTTCAGGTCAGCCTGCCTAGGAGTGTTGTTGTATGGTTGGCACGCACGTGCACTCAGAGGTCTGTGACCTCTCCACGTTGAAAGAGTAAAAGGGTTTGTTTACGTCTAGTTGATATGCTCGGAATTCTGGCTTGTAGTTCCAGAGAGTTGTCTTTGATCACCGGTTTTTTTTTTCTTCCTGGCAGTTCTCCTGGGCCTTTTAATAGTTATGTGATAGGCAGAAGTGCAACTGATGGATCTACCACATTGCACCTCCACATCTGAAAAAAAGTTGCACCTTTTGAATTTCTGCCTGCCACTTAGCTGCTCAGGAGTCCTGTCAGGGGAATTATGATTGAAAAACAATGTGGCAATCCTGCTGTAGTGTCAGAATTGGTTTATTGTGGCATGATGAACTGCCTTGGGCCAAAGCCCCGTTTTATCCCATGGAGTGTACTGAGAAAGTGGTGGGCAGAGACAGTGCTTGGATTGAAGGTGCGCTGAGTTGGTGGGATGAGGACACCAAGGGATGTCTGGAAATCCTATCCATGGCTGACCAAGATTTTTTCAGCTGTAAAAGTACTGTGCAAACTACCAAGGGATATAAATGTTCGTGCTCTCTCTCTCTCTCTCATATATGCCTCATTTTGGATGATTAGGGTTCACCAAAACTTAACAAAACAAACATCACTGTTGTTTGTGGTGCCCTTTGATCCCTTGATGGTGAAGATACAAAACTTAATTAAATAGCCTCCTTTAGGGAAAAGTTAAAAATCAGAAGAGTCATGTGTTTCTGAAATATTTCTTGTCTTGAGACAGTCTTCTCAAACTGCTCACACAGAGGTAAACCTAGAGACACCAATAGAACTACTCTATTCACAGTCCTCTGTATCCTGGTAGTACTTGGTATATTTGGTATACTAGAGGGATGTGAGATATTTTAAGGAATTGTGCAAATAAACAGCTAGGGGTGCCTTACTGAATCAGGATATGGACAGTTTCACATGTTACAGGGCAACAAAAACAAAATTTACCACTAAAAATATAATCGGCAGGGAGCTGTGGCCAATTTTGGTTTTCCGATTAGCCAACCTGTAAGACAACATGTGTTTTCAAATACCCAGTTTGTCCCATTCATACTTGACATGTTTAGCTACCCTTGGAAATGCCTTATGTGCAGCAGCTGAGCTGTTTGGCATCAAGAGACCATGGAAGGGAATTCCAGCTTGTGCAAATTGGCAAAGCCTTATTGTAGTTTATGCTAGCTGAGAATGTGGCTTTGTTGAAAGCAGCAATTTGCTCGTTACTGTCCAATTGCACAATTTGATGTATATATAATAATAGTGTGTGTTGAGAGGAATTAAATCCTAAGAGTAGAATAGTTGTACTGTCTGATGACAAGTGAGAGAGCACTTCAGTGAACTAGATTGCTAGCATGCTCCATGCTACTTGGGCTGCTACATGTTTTTTAAACCATTGGGAAGTGTTTTTTTGAAAGGGCATTTTGGGTTCCTCTGTTCTTTAGAAGATGATCAAGAACCAACAACTTGAAAAGATCTCCATGCTTGATGCTCACTTCTCTTAAGTGGTGGATAGAAATCCAATGTGTTTGCAAAGCAAACCCACACATATCGGTGCCCCCCCCCCAAGTCAATACAAGAGTTTCTGGAAGCACATCTTCTTATTGGTTGCTCTGTTCTTATATGTCCACAGTCTTGCTACTACTCCATATTGGTTGGAATTTTGCCATTTAATAGAGGCACTTGAAGGGATTAGGAGGGGGGTTTTATACTCATCTGGCTAATACTCACCTTTGGCAAATAAAGATGACCATTTTTGAAGCACTTTCTTTTGATTTACTTCTGATTATAGAGGGATTAAAGGGGTAAGCTTATCTAGCAGGGATAGTAATCTTCTTGGACAAACAAATGCAAATAAAACAGAGTTTAAAGAGAAGAGACTTGAATTTGGTGTGTGAATTTTTTTCCCCCCATCCACCTTAATCAAGATGAAGTATTACAAGGCAAAGTGCTGGCAAAATGAAAAAGGTTATGACCATAAACTAAGTCTAGGGGGTGCTGTGGTCTAGTTGATAAGGTATATCATTGATTCAAGAGCCTTGGGTTCCAATCCTGTCTTAAGTGCAAGCTTTTGGGGACCTAACCAGATACCTTTGCCTTATAGGCTACACCAGCTATGCGCCATGGGCAATTATTACCCATTTTGACAGCATTTTGTTTTTGTGTGTTTTTGTTAAACGAACAGTGTAGCAGCAGCAAGAGAGAAGGGCAGTGAAACATCAGGAACGTGTACATGGGAAGCTGAAAGTTGTGTTTGTTTGCTGTGATGATGAGCCCACTGAACAAACTGGTCAATTTGCTATAATCCAGGGACAACCCTGAAATGTTTAATAGCATCCATGTAGCTGGTGGCATCAGTTCCTGGTCCTTGAAAGCTGCACATACAGACAAGGCATCTTTTTACAGGTGTTATAAATTCAGTTGTAATGAAATAACTGAATGGAGTTACACCTTTAGAAACCAAGTGGCTTATTGTGGAATGTTTTTTATAGGAAAACTAAGAGCCCAATCCTATGCATGCCAACTTAGAAGTAAGTCCAATTAGAGTCAATGGGGCTTGCTCCCAGGAAAGTGTGAATAGGATTGGGCTGTTAGTCAGATATGTAAGTGGATTGAGAACAAGCTAGATAGGTTCTTCCCATGATTGAAAACCAATAACGTATTACATTTGTAGAGTTTTGGAGCTATTGATTTGGCTGTTGAAAAATCTTGTTACATTAGGTTGCAGTCTTATGCATGTTTACTTGGAAGTCACCCCACTGAACTCACTGGTAATGAATGATAAGTAAACATGCATAAAATTTGGTTGTGAGCTTTAGATCCATGCATAAAATGAACAGACAGAGCAGCTTCTCTAATTTTGAGTAGGTTATTTCCTTGGTCAGTTCATGCCACAATGAACCAGTAGTCACGCACCATCTGTTGTCATCCTGCTTCTGCACTTTAATGCAGGTACCCAGGTGGAATATAAAATGAAGGTGTGCAGAGTCCAATGTTGCAGAAAGCTACGGAATTACAAACAACCTTCTTGAGAATGACTTATGTGCTGAAGAATCAAGTAAAAAAAAGTCAAATAGCATCATGATGTGTAAAGTTAAACATTTCGTTGTGATACAAAGGCAGGAACAATCAACTGGCTTCCAAGAAAGAAATGAAGAACACAACAGCATATGATTTTAATAATCCAGACATCATAGTCTTTAAACTGATTGTTTCTGCTTAGAGGATATTTCTCTCCATACTGTCAGTTTGGTTTAATTTTTGTGTAGTTTATTGTTCATCTGGTCTCTATTAGCAGGCACTAATATATTAGCCAGAGAGAATGATTTTTTTTTTTTGCTTTATATTTCCACATGAGTTGTGGAAAAAAAAACTTCATCCTCAAGAGTCTGGAAGAAATAAAATATTTGATATGCACTGTGTAAAATTGATAACTAGAAACATACAGTTAGTTTACCACACCTCATCCGAAGATTAAATTCCTGGGTTTATTTTACCTTTATCAGCATTTGAGTCAAACTCCTTTCTTACCTGAGTGTGGTAAGGATTTCATTCTTGTTCTCTCTCTCTCACACACACACACACACACACACACACACACACCCTCTCTTTCACAGGCTTGTGTGTTGGCTGTGGGGACCACTTGCTAGAAGGGGATATCTGACAGAACAAGACTGTAATCTCAGGGCTTACCCTTGAGTAAGCACAGAAAGGATTGGGCTGTAAGGCTTTGGTTCTATGTATATTTACTTGGACATAAGGCCACTGAAGTCAGTGTCAATCAGAGTAATCAAGATCAATCTGAGTCAATTGTGAATCTTCCATTTGGTGCCTCTGTGTCCTACATGAGATGGAATTTACTTCTTTGTAAACAAGTTTAGGACTGGAATGTTTAGCTCTAAGACCGCAGTTTTGTGCATACTTAGCAGTGAATAAGCTTCGGTTGACCTAATAGGACTGACTGCATAGTGAATTTGCTTAGGGTAGTACTGTATGTCCCCCAATGTATTGGAGCCTTTCTACCCTTAGTTATGTCACTGGCTGATGGAAGGTGGCAGAAAAAGTAGGGAACAAGATGCTGGGGGAAGGAGGCAGGTTTTCCTGCCTCCAATTTTCACTTTTTTAAAAGCTTGGTTGTGACATCACTTCTGGGGCATCATTTTGAGTTCTGCACCTGACTGCACAATCATTAGCTATGCCACTGCTTTAATCCAACTTATTCCATTCTGAACTCAGGAAGGGAGTCATTGCAGTGGTTTCCAAACTGTGGGTCCATGGCCCACCAGTGGGTCATGACCAAATTTTTGGTGGTTCCCAAAACTGACAGGGTAGTTTAGGCTATGTGCATCAAGGGTTAAAAACTTGCTTCTCAAGGCTGGGAACACAACTGGGATAACTTGGACTCAATTTGTGAAAATACGCATGTTTCACTGACTCATGGACTCTCACACAATCCCTCCTACCCCTTCCCACCCTGTTTACAGATGAGTGGGGACATCAGGGGAGAGTTTAAAGTGAACTCTGTCACACACACACACACACACACACACACACACACACACACACACACACCCTGGCAGCAGCCCTGTTTCCCTCCACGGAGCTGTGGCGGACTTTTTAAAGTCTGACTTGACTCGAGTCCTATCGATTTGTGAAGGGGTGACTCAGAAAGTGCCCCTGTTATGACTCGTTTTCAGGTCAAGTCGTGGCAGTAGGAGACTCTGGACACAACTTGAGTAGCGCCGCACTGGGTTTTCCCATCCTTGCTATCACTTGGGGAGCACTGCTGCCCAATCACCATTATAGCCACAGAAGCTTGAGTGGCTGGTGAAATGAAACTGTTTTTTTAGGTGGGTCCTGATGCTAAAACGTTTGGGAACCACTAGGGATTAGAACAAAAACAATGGACTGATGTTAGTGAGAGTAATTCAGTCATGCAGAAATGTACAACTCCTGCAATATAATTAGGCAATTACCTAATTTGAAATTCATGATGGGAATGAATGAGCTTCTATAATTTTGCCACCCAGCAGATATTTTTGTGTGATTCAGCTACACGCTGAGAACAATGGTTGTAACAGAATTCTCCAGACAATGAAGAGGCAGACAAGCCATTCTTCTTCCATGCAGGTCGCGTATCTGATGAACTTGAGTGTCTTCCTGCAGGATGCTAACAGTACAGTACTTGATTCTGGTCTAATTGGACACTTGATTTTGATGTGGCTTTTGACACCCAATGTAGTTTTCAGCTAAGGGAAACATAAGAAGATGAAATATCAGTAGAGCCTGTAATTCACGGACAGTGGGAGAAGATGATTGACATTCCTGCTGAGTCAGATTGAGTGGTTTGGGACAAGATAATGTTTTCAACTACTCTAAAACAGGAATATATTGTGAGGGTAAATATGGTTATAATAGCAACACAGAATACTTAGAATATCCAAACTGTATTTCTTTATTACTGATCTAGAATATCCATCATAGATGATAAAATCAAGTGGTTTATTTTATGGCAGTGATTGAACTGGACTGATTTGGATATAAAGGTGTTATATATTGCTTTGCTGCTTAAATTTGAAATGACAATTCAGATGCGGATACTTTTTCCTTTCTGTGCCATCTTGGCAATAATCCCTTTCCTGTATGTCACGCGACCACCTGGAAAAAAAGTTCCACTTTATTTTACTTGCGCACACACATTCACAAAGAGTTACAAAAACAGAACCTTGTGTTGGACTGTTGTTCTGTGTAGACAAGCTGGAGCCAGCTAACTGCAGGAAAAAAATGGTTTTTAAAAAACATTTCTTATGGTTATATGTCAAATAGGTACAACTAGTACCTGCTAATCCTCCCTTATCTTTCATCTAGTGTGAATAATTGTGTTTCCTTGTGTTTTCTTCCAAACATTAAGAGAACCGTTTCTCTTAACGATAAGATAATTGTAAATTAATTAACTGCTATGACATTTGGGTTAAGTATAACTGGGCGCTAGGTCATTGATTAACAGGGCTTAAGCAAGATGCTTTAGTTCCCTTCATGACAAAGAACTGGGGAAAGGATATAGGTATAAAGGGTGTGTCAGACGACCAGCCAAAACATGTTCATTGTTTGCTCATCTTTGAAAGCAGTGTCTGGACTGGCTGATGGAAGCATCTTCATGTCACCCTTGCTGCCCAGGTTCAGATATCCAACAACAATAAGTAATGAGCTGACATCACTGATGAGCTGATAAGTAATGAGCTTGCTGTCTCTTAAACTAGTGTAAATTCTAGCAAAGTTCGTTATTTCTAACGAACAGTTGCCAAAGGCATCTCCTAGGGTGATAGTGAATGAAATAAAGGACTCTCATTGATGGTGGGGGGGAATGTTTTGAAATAAAATGCATCTTTTGGAGAGAGAGAGAATGTTAGGCTATCTTATCACTTCTGAATTGTGAACTGATTTGACTGCTCCCAAACGAAACCATTAAGGCTACAGTATGTATACTTTCTCTGAATTAAGTATTATTAAATCAATAGCTCACCCATTTAGCTTGTTCAATCTTGCACTGTGAAACCAGTCATTCATTTAATGCAAATCAAGCGTACTTGCTTTCCACTGTCAAACACTGGAGCATATAAGTGCGGTAAACGTACTCATAGTCTGTCATTAATCATGCCTTGCCATAAGAAATTACCTTATACTGAGCTAGACCCTGGATCCATCTAGCTTAGAAAGCATCCCTATATACTAGGGGGCAGCCCTGGTAGTGCTCTTCAGCTTTGCTGCCTAAGAGTTTTTTTTCCCTAGAGATGCCAGAGGGATGAATTTGGGTACATATGAAGTATGCATTCTATCAGCTGAGCTATGCACCCCTCCCTGAGATGTGATTTAGATCCACCTATCATTTTTAATTTTTGCTTGAAAGAAGGACATTCTCAGAAACAATTAGTTCATTACTTATGCCATGGTAGTTTCATTTCATTAGGTATCAAGGTGCTTGAATGTTCAAGATAGTGTGACCTAGCCAATCAAAAAGCATGCAGCCTCTAGGAAAGACTTCAGGGCACTGAGGAGCAGAGAGAGGTGTGGATGCTTTACAGACAGGTGGATCTAGACACTAATAATCAAGACTCATCTGCCTCATATCTGCACTGCCCATCTTTTACTTCACCTCCTTTTGGCAAAGAAAGAGCAGTTCTTGGCGGCACCTGTGCAAAGCAGACATAGTTCCACTTGTTGGCAACCTGCAGTCTTGAAAGACTATGGTATCGCGCTCTGAATGGTAGCTCTGGCACAGCATCTAGTGTGGCTAAAAAGGCCGATTCGGGAGTGACAATCCCTTCCACACTGGGAGCAAGTGTAGTCTGTCCCTGGTCTGTCTCCCTGGCTATGGGCCTTCCTTCTTTGCCTCTTTGCCTCAGTCTGTTGGCAAAGTGTCTCTTCAAACTGGAAAAGGCCATGCTGCACAGCCTGCCTCCAAGCAGAACTCTCAGAGGTCAAGGTTTCCCATCTGTTGAGGTTCATTCCTAAGGCTTTCAGATCCCTCTTGCAGATGTCCTTGTAGCGCAGCTGTGGTCTACCTGTAGAGCGCTTTCCCTGCACAAGTTCTCCATAGAGGAGATCCTTTGGGATCTGACCATTTCCCATTCTCATGACATGACCAAGCCAACGCAGGCATCTCTGTTTGACTCCTGAAGCCTTTTCCACAACTGGATATAGCCACAAGGCAGTGGAGGTTTGAGGTCAGAGTTTCCTTCTATTAGATGAGCTGCCTTCCCAGGCTGATGAGCCTCATCTACCCAGTGGCTGTTTCATCGCCTCTTACACCAAGTACAGCCAAACTGGGGTAGTGGAGGGAGAGGATTGCAGAATTATGGTGGACAGAGAAGAGATTGTGGGAGTCAGTATCCATAGTTCCACTGGAGCCCTGAAAATGAGGCATGGCAAGAAGAAACAAAAAATCATCTCAAAGCTGATGAGAAGGGCCCTTTAAATTAAAGGGAAAGAGTCATTTAATAATGCCAGAGAGGGCAGCTGGCTGATAATCCATCAATCATTCTCTCTGCAGGCTTCATTCCTCCCTTCCCCCTGAGCACATGAAAGAAGGCTAAATGGCAGCGATTATCACCACCTCCATTCTTTCCCCCTTGCTGGGGCTCCTGTTGAAGGGAGGGATTGCTGCCTCCTAGTGAAGCCTAAGTACCTGGAGAGAGACTGATGGCATCTGTGTGCATTACAAAGGTCATCAAGGTTGTTTTTAAATCACCAGAGCAAAGAAACTTTGTTTTCTTAAATTGATTTGCTATAGTGCGTTTTTTGCCATCCACCTGAGTTCTTGGAACAGAACCCTCAGGAATAATGAGACTCAACCTGTATAGGCAGCTGCTGTGGAGACAGTTCTTATAGACTTTGGGCACAATCTACTGGGTGCTCTTGATGATCAAGGTCCATTGAAATAGATGCAGTGATGTCACTTGTGCAACTCCTATTAGGACTTGCAGTACCACTGTGTAAGATAGTCAGCAGTCCACCTAGACTGTATATGGAGATGCCCACACTGCTGATGTATGCTGGCTGTATAGGCTTGTTTCTTTTTGAAATGGTGTGCATTAGCATTGTGTGTGTTGGTCCGTGTTCAGCAGAGTAGAGCTTTTGGCAGTAGTAATGCAAGAGTGCAACAGATTTGATATGTCTATTCAGATCACCCTATTCTTACTTATTCAGATGCCTGTCCTGCACCAGTGGCTTAGAATGTAAGGTTCATTGTCACATTTAAAACATGGCTGGTATGTAGCTGGGTAATAAGACTTGACGGGGGAGAGGAAACTGTAATCTGTTATCTTGTTATCTGGTGTGCTCCCTGGGGCATTTGGTGGGCCGCTGTGAGATACAGGAAGCTGGACTAGATGGGCCTATGGCCTGATCCAGTGGGGCTGTTCTTATGTTCTTATGTAATAAGAGAGTAATAGGCAGCTGATCAGCCCTTGTAACCCCTACCTGGATTTTCTTTGCCCTTCCTTGGCTATTCATGCATTTCTGATTTTTGTTTTCTTCTGCATTTGTTAGACCCAAAACTTTTATTTGCAAGTGAATGCTCTGGATTGGTGGATGCCACATTTGCACCAGAAACTGAGGGAATACATAGTAGTTGTGGACTGCTAATCAAAGATTCACCAGCTACAAGGTATACCAGCTACAAGCTGTATAATTCAACTTGTTATGATCAGTCCCAATAACTTCCACCCCATTGGAGGCTAGCTGTGATTATCATGAGTATGATTAATGTTTCCATTTTTACAGAGTGGGAGCAGGAATTGAGAGAGAGAGAGAGAGAGAAAGGTGCTCATGGAGTATGTAACTGAGGTGAGACTGGACCAGACAACTTAATGCTCCACAGCTGTTGCGTTACCAGTGTTGAATTCTGAATGCTGTGGCAATACAGTTGTCAGCTCCAGGAGCAAAAAACAATGTGTTGCTTTAACAGTCTGAGGGCAGGAGGCTATCATATAGGAACCATGACTTTTCTGGAAGGAGAATAGACAGGTGCAACACTAAGAAGTGTGTCTTACAGCCCAGTCCTACCTAACTGCATGTATGGCAATGCAGCAATGCCAATGCAGTGCCCACTGAATCTTGTGGTGGAGTTTTGGTCTTGGGAGGCCACAACAGGGCAAGGAAACATTTGACCCCCTCCCCCAGGGTAAGCCTGTGCCAACCTGGTGGGTCAGCTTGGACCTTTGTCAAGTCTGCATTCACCATGAAGGCAGAGTGAGCCAGGGAAGGGGGTTAAGATTCAGCGGCAGCTGCCACTGCTGCTAAACCCACCCTATCACGATCTGTTCGCACCCTACCCTGTTCTGCCCTCCCACAGTCCCATCTCACTACCTCCACCATCCTACCAGTGTCGGCGGGCCTTCTCTGGTCTGCCGGTGCATGCAAGGAGGCTTTGACTGTCCTACCAGCATGAGACTCTGCATGCTGGCAGAAAGTGTTTTGTGACTGCCATAAGGCAGTTTATGCTGACACAACACTTGTTTCTCCAGTGGGGTAGCGGAATGGGGTTGAGCTGCCTGTATCTCAGGGCAGTTCAAGCAACATGCGCTGTCTGTCTGCTTCAGGAGCAGGCAACTTCATGTAAGATTCAGACTCTGAAGTTGATATCGTGTCTTGGATACATGCCTGATGTACCCAATGAACTGAATGAACTTTTCAGGAAATTCCTACCATTTCCTTGTAGTTTAAATTCACACAGTGAATTGGATCAACACCTGTGGGCTTGAGTGGCAGGGGCACTACATTGCCTTCAACTTCAAACCGGCTTTGGTTTCATTTCCTGCCTGCCTATTTTGCAACTGTGTAGTTGTAGCTTTCAGAATGCTTGAGCTTCTGTGTTTCCAGAAGGTGCAGATTCCTTTGCTGGTGGGAAACTAAGGGCGCAATCCAAACCCAGCACTGACATAAGGGCGATGCAACTCCGAGGTAACAGAACAAACATTGCCTTACTTTGAGGAGGCCTCCGTGAATGCCATCCAACTGCAGGATGCAGTACATGCCCATTGGCACAGCTGTGCCAGTGCTGGCAAGTTGGTTAGGATTTGGGCTTCAGCCTCTAAATCAGACTTCTGTGTGTGAGGCTGTTGTTTTGACAGTTGCCAAAAGATATTTGAAAGGTATAACTTTCACTTGATTGATAGGTAATTCAGCTGGCTACAAGTGTAAGGACTCTAATCGGTAAAAGCAGTTGGTGAAATCATGAGAAGTTGTCTTCGCTTTGCAGAAGCAGACAAGTGACTAAATGGAGAGTTCAGTCAACTTTGCATGGATCCTTTGCAAGGGTCTGTCCTGGGACCAGTGCTCAAAGGATCTGTCCTGGGACCGGTGCTCTTCAACCTCTTCATAAATGACCTGGAGACAGGGTTGAGCAGTGAGGTGGCTAAGTTTGCAGATGACACCAAACTTTTCCGAGTGGTGAAGACCAGAAGTGATTGTGAGGAGCTCCAGAAGGATCTCTCCAAACTGGCAGAATGGGCAGCAAAATGGCAGATGCGCTTCAATGTCAGTAAGTGTAAAGTCATGCACATTGGGGCAAAAAATCAAAACTTTAGATATAGGCTGATGGGTTCTGAGCTGTCTGTGACAGATCAGGAGAGAGATCTTGGGGTGGTGGTGGACAGGTCGATGAAGGTGTCGACCCAATGTGCGGCGGCAGTAAAGAAGGCCAATTCTATGCTTGGGATAATTAGAAAAGGTATTGAGAACAAAACACCTGGAGTATTGTGTCCAGTTCTGGTCGCCGCATTTCAAAAAGGATATAGTGGAAATGGAAAAGGTGCAAAAGAGAGCGACTAAAATGATTACTGGGCTGGGGCACCTTCCTTATGAGGATAGGCTATGGCGTTTGGGCCTCTTCAGCCTAGAAAAGAGACGCCTGAGGGGGGACATGATTGAGACATACAAAATTATGCATGGGAAGGATAAAGTGGATAGAGAGATGTTCTTTACACTCTCACATAACTCCAGAATCAGGGGACATCCAATACAATTGAGTGTTGGGAGGGTTAGGACAGACAAAAGAAAATATTTCTTTACTTAGCGTGTGGTTGGTCTGTGGAGCTCCTTGCCACAGGATGTGGTGACTGCCTCTGGCCTGGATGCCTTTAAAAGGGGATTGGACAAGTTTCTGGAGGAAAAATCCATTACAGGTTACAAGCCATGATGTGTATGTGCAACCTCCTGATTTTAGAAATGGGCTATGTCAGATGCAAGGGAGGGCACCAGGATGCAGGTCTCTTGTTATCAGGTGTGCTCCCTGGGGCATTTGGTGGGGCTGCTGTGAGATACAGGAAGCTGGACTAGATGAGCCTATGGCCTGATCCAGTGGGGCTGTTCTTATGTTCTTATGATTTGGTCAGCATTAAACATCTGCACTGAGAACAAAATTGCTAACGATGAAGCTTGCATTTAGAAAGAAAACAAACGACAGGTGTCAGAATAATCAATCACTTCCTTAGACCTGAGACCCTTAATAAGTTCTTATTGAGACTGTGCACTTCTAAAAATTATTAATTCAATTAATTACCAGATGCTGGAGGTTCACAACTGAGAACGTATATCACCATCATGCCCTGCTTGTGAACCTCTCTTAGGCATATACCTGTCTTTTCGTTTAGATCAGAAGAACGATGAGCTGCAAAGACCATTGATCTAACCCAGCTTTGGAAATTCTTAGATTTCTTGTTTATTTCGTTGGGGAGGCTGATGGATTGTAATTTAACATGAAGAACAACAAGCGCTGGTAGGCATTGTATGCAATTTTTATCACATCATTTGTTTGGCTGGCAAGAAGACTGGAAACGTCTTAGAAATGGGATGGTTCAAGTTTGTGTCTCTTCTAAATTTCAATGTCTACAGGCCACAGGCTATATGACAAGTGAATTCATGCATGATTATAATTGCATTAAAAGCTACTATATAAGTGGTATTGAGCTATTTGACTGCTTTTCAAATCATGGGATCAGAAACGATTGGTTGATTTTTCAGGAGCTGGCGGCTGTCATGTTTTTACCTGTTTCTAGCAGGGGGTTGGACTAGATGGCCTTGACTTCCAATTTTATGATTCTGTGATTAGAGTATGATGTCTTTCCCTTTATGCTACATTCATTCAAGGCAGATTCCAAAGACCAGATTAATCTCTGAAGTCTTTTCTGGCAGTGTTCTAGGAAGTAGCGAACCACAAGCCTGCAGAGTATAACAATTGAGATGACGAGCCTGGAAAAAGCATCACAAGTATTACTGCATCACAAGTATTACTGCAATATGGGAAATAGAATTGGGGGTGTGGAGGCAGGAAACAGTAGTTGTGGGACAAGGGAAAAGAACTGGACAGAGCACTTGTCACCAGAAGCCTTGCTTGTTTGGAGACTTTCTCAGTTGTAGTCCATACAGCCTTCAAAGTCTCCAAAGGAAGAAGGGAAGGGAGATGGAGACAGAGAAATGAAAGGACAAAGATTTTCAGTAGGTCCCCTGGTGCTATTACAGTCTCCTCCTGGAAGCAATGTGAAGTGAGGGATGCCTGTCAGATCTCCCTTATGACTGTCACAGCACATTGCAGATTTGCTCTTGCCTGAGGAAGTTCTGTCTGACCCTTTGTGGTTTAATCTGCAGGCTTTGTTGTTTCAAGAAAAAAAAAGCCAGAGGAAACAGGCAAGCAGGTTAGAAACTCAAGAAGGCATTTTACCCAGTGCTTGGGAAACCAGGGTCTGTGTCCACTAGTGTGGCTTCCTTTTCGGGAGAAAACAAAGCAACAAAAAACCTCCAAGAACATGTCTCCATTGTTAGTGTCTTACCAACTTACAAACCTATAGTTTGTTATATGCTTCCCTTGTTAGAATTTAAACCATTTCTGCATATATGCAAATGTGTACACTTGTGGGCCAGGCAAAAATGGGTTAAACTGGGTCACCTGTGTGAGTCGCCTGCTTCCCCCACTCCATATTCCCTGTCATGCAGGTAACTGTAGTACTGAGGACTCAGCTGTTCTTGGTGTCAGACATGAATACAGGACAATCTGAATGGCCATATATGTGCCTGTTGGCTCATTTGGGTGTATATTGTTTGTTCTCAAACATTAGGGGCATAGAACATTTGGAAAGGAAGAGTGCAGAACTCCAGGGAGGGACAAAGCCTGGGAGGAGGGCATAGCTCAGTGACAGAGAACAGGCTTTGTATGGTGCTGGTACCATGTTCAGTCCCTGGCATATCTAGGTAAAAAACGAATTTGATAGTAGGTGATTGGAAAGGTGAGTCCCTTGAAGAGCTGCAACAAGTCAACACAGATGATACTCTAGCTACGTTAATTGTCTCATGGTATAAGGAAGCTTCATATATTTATATGGGACCATGGAGTCTTCCTGCCCTCACCAGTTGACACAAAGATGAACTGAATGACAGCTGGCAGAGAAGTCCTCTTCCCAGCAGGCTCTTGTTTCATCCTAGGTTTATGAAAATGACTGCTTTGTCCACCTGCCCCAGCATCACAGCCTCATTTGGGAAAAGCCACAACTTCTCGCTGTTGACTTTAGAGCAAGACACCTTCCCATTGCTTCCTTTTTAAGAACATAAGAACAGCCCCACTGGATCAGGCCATAGGCCCATCTAGTCCAGCTTTCTGTATTAGCTTTCTGTACAGGTTCAAAACCGCAATAGATTTGAAAAAAGTTAAGAACAAAAAAAAAATAGTGTTGAGTTGTCCATGGCTCTCGTTGCTCCAAATTTGAAATAAGATCCCCAAAAACATATTAATTCAATTCTAGGCTATTACAATAGTAGACTTAGGGCCCAATCCCATCCATTTTTCCAGTGCTGGTGCAGTTGTGCCAGTGAGGTATGCGTTGCAGCCTGTAGTGGAGGAGTAGTCACTGGTGCCTTCTCAAGGTATGGAAACATGTGATCCCTTACCATGGAGCAGCATTGTGGCTACGCTGGAGCTGGAAAGTTGGATAGGATTTGGCCCCTAGGGCACAATCCTATGCATGTCTACTCAGAAGTAAGTCCCATTGTGTTCAGTGGGGTTTACTTCCAGGAAAGTGTGGATAGGATTGCAGCCTTATATGCAGTTCAGACACCATCATGATAGGCTCCCCTTCCTCTGGTGAACTTGCTTCAACACCGACTTCAGAAGGGCAGAGAACAACCAGTACGTGAAGTGTGCCTGTCCCCAGCATTTTGGAATGTCTGAAAGCTGTTTCAGTCTTTCTGTGGGGTGGGGAGAAAGAGGCATTTTCTTCACTTTTCTCTCACTCCAAAGTCGTTAGCAGAGGTCAGTTCCTGCCGCACATAATTGGCACAGAAGCCAGAGCTGTCCGTCTTTCCCACTGTTGCTTTCAGGGTCGGCATTGTGTAAGCCGGGTATCCATGGCAACCAGCCAAGAACTCCCCGCTCAGATCTTCTTAGCAAAAAGAGATTCTGTCTCCATGGTTTTGAGGGAAGAATAGCGTAATCCCCCAAAGCTTTGGGTGAAGTGGTAACTTGAATGCTGTTAACTGTTGTGCTTGGTGAAACAGACCCAGTGAATCCTCTGTTAATAAATTTCTCCATTCTGGTGAGCCTTTGTAGTAATTGACTACAGGGCGTTGATTTAGCTCACCTGATCATCTGGGACTAGATCTTAACTTTCTTGAGGTGACACTGCTCCACTAAAAGCAATGGATTCTCCAAGCATGTGCTATTCAGGATCTGCTTCTGGTCCAGTATGGATGGTGTAGAAGCCTGGCCTCAATCCAAGTTGTCAGGGTATACCCAGAATCCTGCAACAATAATGAGGGCTGCAGTGTCCTGACGTGCCCCAAAGGTGGCTTTTCAACCATTCCCTCGTGGCTCCCAACAATTGTGGTGGTGATGCTTGTGTGTGATTTCAGAATGTCATAAATATAACCTGGAATTCAGGAGTCCTATGCCCATAATTTTTAGCACCATTTACCAGTGATCTATTCTAGATAGATAGAAGAAATGAAAATACGAAGCATGCAAGGTTTGGGGGAGGAGGGGGGATAGAAATTACAGAGAACAATGTAAAATCCCTTTTAAAATGCACATGTTTGTGTGCAGAGTTGACAAACCGAAGTGATTCTGAGTCATCAGTAGGGGAAACCATGATTGAAAGGGTATCACAGTATGTCTATCCAGCTTCTATCTTAGTGCATGCAACTGTGATGCACCTGGTGGGAGTTATAATAGATGACAGGAAGCAGAAGAAGCTAAAATGCCTGATACACTAGAGACCTACACCATGTTTCCATTTGGAAAAGCATGTGGAACATTGGAATGCCAATGCCTAGCTGTGGCAAAGAGAGGGCTAAAGGGATAGACCACATCTGCCAAATCCCAGTGAGACCATACTCTGAGCTACTGCTACATTCATGGTGAAATCCAATGCATGCATACTTGGGAATAAGCCCAATTCAAGACCGTGCAATTTCCTTCCATGGAAGCAAAAACAGAATTGAGCTGTTCATGCCTTTACCATAAAAAATTGGGAAGAATGGGGGAAAGAAAAAACATCCTGTCCAGGTTTCATTGAAGGCAGCCCTCAGCACTCTGCATCTAATCTGAAAGAAGCTAAACATTCTGGAATTAGTCTTATGTTTTGGACACTTTGCACTCCCCTTGTCAACCATGTCCACTTTCTTAAAGAGCCCCATCTCACACCCTGAGAACCCTTTGTCTCAACTGGCTACAAGCTAAGGATGCAAACTGTATTTTGTTCATTCAGATTCCCTTTGCAGCTTCCCAACTCTCCAAAGTGAAACCAGACTTCCACTCTGAAAACATGTAAGAAGTGAGACGCTGTAGCGGAGTAGTGCATCTTCTTTGATATACGCCGTGGGAGCAATGTGATCACTCTTGAATCAGTGGAAGCAATTGCCCATGGATACAGCTAAAATCATTGCCATGGATTGTAATGAATGGAAGCACACTGTGATTAATGCATCAAAACCTGCGGCACCTACAGCAGCGTATTGGCTAAGAAGACAACCTGTCGTCCCAATCGCCAGCTAAAGGAATAAAGGAAGGACTCTGGAATAAATGGAGAAGACTTGTCTTATGATTGATGGTGGCTTTATCTCAGGGTCAAACTAGGCACAGTGATGATGGGCAAGTGTTGTTGTTTCATTGGCCCGTCCCATTTGCTCATAAAGTGAGAAAAACTGTGAGCCTCTTACTTTAACAAGAGGAACACATAGGAGAGTGAAATTGAGCTCTCCTTGATACCATGCCTTACCTTCTGTCACTCTGTTATTCCAGAGTGACAGGGTCAACTGTCTGCTAGACACAGAAAATCATGACTATTGAAATCACACTAATTTTTGTCCCTGTTCGGGGGGGGGGGGGATTTTTTTTCTTTTCCTTATGCTGTGATGAGCACTAATTTGGTCACATGCTACAGTTAAGCAAGAGAAAAACAGACAAATGTGAGTTGCATCTAGGGCAGTTGGCCATCAAAGGGCAAAGCCTACTCCTTCCCTTGTACTTTCAAGCACTGTGTGCTAAGGGAACAAGACAGAGATGACCCCCATTTTTCTAAGAGATAACTGAATCGGTGTGACTTTCTCTCTCCATCATTTGAACTTTTTTTCTTCAAGATGGGATTTGTTTTCTCTTTTGTCTTTTACTAAAGCAGTAAAGGAGAGATCCATCCATGGCATGAGAAGAATGAGTATGGTGGCTTATCTTTGGATCCTAATCACATTCTTGGAGTCTCGCTAATAGCCTGTCTCTACAGGATCATTGAAGAATTCCCCTAGGTAGACTAGGCTAGTGAATCTGGTGCATTTCATTGTTTGGCCTTCATTTTGACGTTAATTTCTTCCTTGAATTATTTGGCTGTATCCTACTAATTGGCACCTCTGTCTGTATTGCACTTCGGAGTCTCCTGTTTTGATTATATCAGTAGTTTGACTGGTACATAACTTGTATTTCTTTAAGGCATAGTCTAGGTTTTAAATGGTAGGAGACTTTGTAAAATGTGTTATTAATAGTTTGAAGCTGCTGCATCCAATTTGAAGCAGGTGAAAGATCTAGTTTCATACTAGAATCTCTTATGACTGTATTAGTAGATTAACATCTTAGTGTTTATTTTAGTGGGAACATAAGAACATAGTTCTTCTCTGCTATCAAAGTGCTAGAGCTTCTTAGATGTTAGAAAACTGATGACTTGTTAAACAAGTTCTGAGGTTACAAGTTCACTTTGTCTCATTATGGTGCTTATGCTTTAAGCAGAAGAAAAAGGGCCTCAAGTCATAGTGTGATGTTCACATTTATGAAATCCAACAACCAAAGACTGTAGGCCATACTAGACGATGGCAGCTGCAGTGCTGTCGCTAGGGAGGTGTGGGGGTGTGCAATCCGCACTGTTGATGCGCACTGGGAGGGGTCATGTGTTAAAATCAGTTTGTAGGAATAATTGGTATTGGCAACCTTCAGTCTCGAAAGGTAGGAATAATACCATCATGTTATATACCATTTGATGTGAAATTTACAGCAAAACACAATTTAAAAAACCAGAGTGACATATCTCTATTCTATCAAAAGTTATGGCCAAGCAACCAGAAAACAAAAATGCAATTGTCTTGTATAACTAAAAAGTATACTTTCTTAATTCAAAACAGACCAATGCAACTGATTGTTTGAAGAGCTAATGAGATGTTATTATGACACAGCATGGAATCAATAAGGTGTTAGTAAGGTGATAGCCGGGGGAGGGGGGGTGACACCACCAGTGACCAAAATTGCTAAAATTGTGGTTTGCAGGAATAATACCATCATGTTATATACCATTCAATGTGTAATTTACAGCAGAATGCATTGAAACAGACCTTTTTGAAATATTTCTATTCTATCAAAAGATATGGCCAAAAAACCTGTGGGTGTGGGGCAATGGTACATCACCACACGTACCATCTGGGCTGTTGCTCCACCCACTGCATGGGAGGAGGTCCATCATGGGGGTGACGTGGTGGCCTTCTGTACCGGGTGTTGCAAGCCCTAGTGAAGCCACTGAGCAGCTGTCTTGTGTGTTTAACCTTGCAACTTCCTTAGTTGCATTGGGAAAAAAGGGAATAGTTTAATTTTAACAGCAAAAGGAGCGCATTAGTGAGGAGAGGAGAAACTTTCCCCTGTGTGTGGCTTATCTCCCCTTAGCTCTTCCAAGTCTTTTCTTCCCATAGTTCTTCATTCTTCAGCCTACATCCCTTGTCAACAAATAATTTTATACTGAACAAGGGGTGAAGAGCTGTGGGCATTGGCTCTGCCCACTGACTCACTCCCCTGTTAGCTAAGACACTGACAAAAGGGTTCTTTATCCCTTTGTGTGCAACCTGAGGTGTTGCCAGGGGCCCCAAAACCAATCTTTAGAGTCTGCTTGAGGGTGGTGCAGTCTAGAACTTCTTCTATGCCACCTGGAGATTGGCATAGATAAAATGTGATTGTCAAAGGGCGATCAGTGGCTTGGCGCCAGAGAGGGAATGCCCAAGACAGTAATTGGCTGTCTCTCTCAAGTTGGGAGCCTGTACTAAAAAGGATAGGAGTGGCAGTATAGTTAGGCCCCAGCAAATTATTATATGTAATATTCAATAAATTGTGGCCCATTTATACTTCCAAATCCTTGTCTCATGTGTTACTGGTAAGTGACAAGGTATGTGTTCATGAAAATCATTTTGTGTGAAGCAACCCTTAGTAAGTCTCTAATTTCTGGTCTTTCTTGGAACCATTGTTGAAAAGCTATTCGGGATTAAATGAGCAAGTTTCCAGAAAAGAGTGGAAGCCCACACCCCCTTTCTCTTAGGAGCCTGCACTAGTTGTTTTGTGACATGCACAAATGCATGGGAAAAAGTCATATAACGTTCTGGAAGACCTGTCTGAGGGGAGAAGGAAATATCCTCACATGTTTAAAGTTACAAAGAAGCTTTCTGAAGACTTGGCTCTGTGAGTTATTTGGAATGTATTCCTAGACTTCACGTTTTCTTTTTCTAGCAGTGTGTGACAGACTATATACCAGCTCAGCCAAAGGCTTCTGCTAACCTCTTGGCATGCTTATGAACAGGGTTTTAAAGGTGATCATACTCAATGGCGCCACAACATCCCTGCTTATTTGGATGCTACAGTATTGGGCCTCTTCACCTGCTTGCAAACAAGTCTCCCTTGACTTCACCTACAGCAGAATGGAGAGCGAGATGTGGATTCAAAGGCTGTTTGAAGCAGATGGAGATATCGCTTGCTCCATTATCTGGAGTGAGACAATTCTTAATTCTTTGTGGTTTAATTTGCTGTGTGTTCTGGTGTGTTCCATCAGTAGATGCTTGGCACCCCTGTAATCAGCTGACAATTTAGCACAGTGTCTGATGGGTTTAGAAAATGCCTCCACAAGACTGGAGGATGATTAGATGTATTGAGTCAGTTCATCAAAGTACTGTCTGAAGAGCACATCCCATTATTTGAATGTCACAGCATGGTGACACACCCATTTGCTCTTAGACTTCAGACTGATCTGTTTATGCGTTCATGTTGAGCTTAGCTTGAAAAACTGAGTTTTATTTTTGGAACTTAGTAAAAAAATGTCAGCTTTGGGATATCTTTTTTTTAATGTTGTTGTTGCAAACTTCCGCTGTCAGAGTCCAACTATTCCTTGCAAACAGCTTTTCCTGATTCCAATCTTCAACTTGTTTCTGTAGGACCTGGATTATCACAATCCTATTAATACAGTCTTAGGTAAATAGGTTTATGGTGATAAAAACTGAGTGTCCCAAACCAGGTCATTGCACTACGCACAAATGAATGTTGTGGATCTTTAATAAGCAAAGGATTAACTTTGACCTTTCCAATTCAGCAGCATCCCAAGTCGAAAGTGTATTTTGAGCTAGTTGGCTGTGGCTAATGTTTATACTGTACTACGCTGCATATAAGAGAAATTACCACTTGGCTTGAACTAATAAACATGGCACCTTATGTCATGTTTATTAGAGCTAATAAACATGATGCCTGTGATATTGTAACCAGAGAATATCTTTATCTTTATGAGATATCTTTATGATAAATTTTGATAATTAGACACATCTTGGCTTTTGTGCCCTGAAGCCAACATATTATCATCAGGTTTGCAAAGAACCATAAAGACTAGAAAATTCCTTCCGAAAAATTGCAGCAAATAATTTAAGGAGTTCAATGTGAACACCTTGGGTCAAACATGTAGGCAGTGGTGTAGCTAGGGCGGGACAAGGGGCCAGCCCGGGTGCCACTCTCAGGGGGCTGATACCCATAGTGAACAAAATTGCAAAAATAGGGGATGTTAGGAATAATACCATCATGTTATATATTATTTGATGCATAATTTACTGCAGAATACAATGAAAGAAACTGGAGTGAAATATTTCTGTTCTATCAAATGTTTTGGTCAAAACACCAGAAAAACAAAAATACAACTGTCATATGTAACAAAAAGTAGATTTTTTAAAACTCAAAATGGACCAATTGTTTGAAGAGCCAATGAGATGTTGTTATGACACAGTATGGAACCAATAAGGTGCTAGTAGGGTAACATCCTTGGTGGTAGAGTGACACCACTAGTGACCAAAATTGTGGAAATCATGGTTTTTAGGAATAATACCATCATGTTTATATATAATTTGATGTGTAATTTAATGCAGAATTCAATGAAACAAACTGCATTGAAATATTTGTGTTCAATCAAAAATTATAGCCAAATAACCAAAAAGAGAAAACAAAACTGACTTATGTAACAAAGGGTGCAATCCAGAAAATGAGTTGGGCAGCAGAAGTCCCTTGCACCTGCCCAGGAGGGTCACAAACATGCTGTGAAGTGTGTTTGCGCCTCCTTGGGAATAACCTGGGTGCTAAGTAAGCTCCTTTGGGAGTAAGTCTGCGGAAGCTGATGCAAGCCTTTCTGCCAGCTTCCTCGGTGAGCCTTGTGTCGGCCGGGCTGGGGGTATCAAAAATTATGAGTCTCAGGTGTCAAATGATCTGGCTATGGCACTGCATGATATGGCAACTATTGTCTTTAACTCCCTACTCCTTGATATTGAATAGAACTTACACATCTTGTGATTACATCATATTATTCTTTGTGTCCTTGCTTTGTATATTGATTGTCAATGAGATGGGGATGTGGAACCACAGAAAATTCTGATATTATAACACATTGAATTAAATACAGTGGAGGGGAACTGGCTTGTGGCTGCCATAGGGAGGGAGGGAGGCAGGCTTGTGGCTGTCATTTTTGTGGCAAGGGCATGTTTAGTAGTTGAAATTCTAAGGAATGTTGTTATGACTAAGTATGACTGATTTCAGTTATGCTTAGTATTGGGTTCTGTCCTATCTAGACATCCTGGATTATACAAATGTACTGGTTCCTTGATAAGGTGTTGCTGTGTGCCTTACACATGTGCTATACATATTTGGTGTATGTAATTGGATAGAATATACCTGGAGAAAAGGATTGGGGATCAAAGCCTAGAATTACAGTTATGCACAAATATCGCTTATGAACCTGTGAACTTAATATTTTAGATTCTGAAAGCAGTGCCTTCATTAAGGAAAAATCCTGCTACAGTTCAGAAGAAGCCTTTCAGATAAGGCAGTAATATCTTTTAGCTCATCTTTAAAACTTTTAGCTCAGTAGCAAAACAAGCCATTTTCAGCTTTGTGATACATCTGAAATGTATGCTGCTGGAGGCTAACTAGTTCTATCGCATAACCTGAGGAAGGATGGCTTTAAATCTCTGGAAGTAATTAAAGATTAAAGTTGTATTTGAACTAATTTTGAAATATTCTCTCCTCCTTGCCACTGATTTCCTTTTCTTTTTATTTTTTCAAAGGAAAGAGTTATTTTTTTTTTTTTGTTCAAAATGAATGTGCCCCAGCATTGACATCTAGGAACTACAGACCTGCTGGCAGACCTTAAGGCTGCCAAGGCCTGTAAGTATTATACAGTACTGAGAGGGTTCAATTGCAGGATACGCTGAATTGGAAGGGGATGGCAAACAAAGAAGCTTTTCAGTGGCAAGGCTGAGGTTTGGCTTTGCTCAAGAGCAGTTGTGGGTCGGAGAAGCATCCGGTGGTCTTGGAGAGGAGCAGAAATATATTGGATAATGGAACAGAACAGTACTAAGCACAGCATGGTTTTGTTTGAGAGTTTTGGGAGTTGACTTGGGGGGGGGGGGTTGTCTTCCCCCCTCCCCCACTCAGTGGAGAACTAATCTTCCTTCCACCTTTGTGGTGCAGACCTTTCAAAGATATTAGTTCCCCAAAGCATTGTTAGTGCATCAAATCTGCCCAAATTGATTAGCGCATGAAATCTGTACATCTCTCTGACCTGAAAACAGTTGTGAAATTTTTCTAAATGATGGATTGGATGTATCCAGAAGGTGGCAAGCTGAAGGAAAACAGCAGCAACACTGTTGCACAAATGCTTGTGCGAGGGCTGGGACAAGAGTTTTTGTAGTGCTGTAATATGTAATTTTCAGGATTCTGCTTGGGCAAAAAATCTTCTGTGCAAGCAGAAGAGTCTTTGAATTTTGATTCACTTTTCTTGCACAAAATTTTTGTGCAAGGTGCAAAGCAGTCTTTTTGTGAGCAGAAGACATTTTTCAGAATGTGGTAAGGTGCCTTTTGGAGTCAACTCATGGAATGTAAATATTGCTATGTGAACAAGCCCAATGTTGTTTTGCTTTTTTATTAACGTATGGTTGCTGTTGTTTTAAAGTTGTCCATTAGTGGCAAAGGCAAAAGTGGTTTGCAGAGCATTCAGCATTCCTTCCGTGCATCCATCTGGTATAAGTCCTCGCTTCCCCTTTGCACTTGTGTTCTCATAAACTCTCCCAAGTGTGACACTTGGCATTTAGCAGCCTTAACAATTCTAGTGAAAAGGATTAGCATGACGACAAATTGGAGACACCCCTCTGCTATCTAAAAAGCAAAGCAATAAATGCCCAACTCATATTTTCCAATTCCTCCTTAGTTTATTTTAGCAAATTTCTGGTAAGCAAAAAACTCTCATGACTGGTTAAGACTTGCTTCCTTTCAAGCATGAGGAAATGTTTATTTAAATCAAAAAAGAAAAGAAGGAAGGGTGGATCATTGAACGTGTTAGGAGATCAACAAACTATGCAGTGAAAATTGTTTCTACAGTCTATAGTGATATTAAGAAGATCTGGAACTTGTAGATTTAAACTTGGATTTTTTTCTGTGGAAAATTAAACAGTGGAAGGAAATGAATAGCATAATGAAGTAGACACATCTTTAAGTATGAACTTTTGGCAGAGAATTCAAACATTTTTAGAGGAGTTCTTTATGAAAGAGCAGTGCAGAAGACTTCTGAAATTACTTTATTCCAAATATTTATTTGCAATTTTCAGTCTTAGATGTTGATAGCAATGCAGTTAAGTAGACAAGTGTGACATCATAAATCTTACTGAAATTCTTACCTGCTATTTTTCTTTAAAAAAAAAAATACAGGCGTGTGCCACTTAACTACAGGGAAATATTCTCCGATCCTGTTGTTATGTGATTAGATTGTTAAGCGAACATTCAACCCAATCTAGCACCTTTGTTGTGTAAACAGACACTCCCTGCCAGACACTTGCGGCTGCATAGGCTACTGGAGATAGCCTCTTCTTTGCATTAAGATCCTCTTCGTTGTGTAAACAGACACTCTGCTGCAGGTTATGGAAGATCTGACTATCTCATTTAGAATCTCTTTGTTGTGCTTTGATCACAGTAGTATATGTGGTCCATCATTAGGTGAATGGTTGTTAAGTGATGCACGCCTGTATTATTGTATAATTAGATCCCCCTTTATTGGTGGTGATCATTATTGGCAGCATCCCCCCATTGGTAAGTGGGGGGAGAATCTACAGCAGCTTATTGCTGACTGACAGGAGAGTTCATTAGGCTGGCCCAGTTAGGTGGGCCTTCTAATGGATGTGGGTCCTCAACCAGAACTGGGTCTGGATGATTTCTAACCCCCCCCCCCAATACATTGTTTGAAACTCCTCCATTAAATAACTAGATTCTTTCCCTCCTACTAGAAGCTTCCTTGATGACATAACGATTATGAGTACACCTGAGATAGGAACACTGAACTCCAAAAGACAGTCAGAATTAACTCCTGTGGTCCTGTATGAGAAGATAGGGATTAACGCCTGCTTCTATCAGGAGGTGACTAACAACCCCAAACCCACCCTCAACTGACACATTTCAATTTCTTGAAATCTGTGGAACTTGTAAGAATCTTTTTAAGTAGTCTCTATGGACAGGGACCAGTGCACAGAAGAAAAAAAGAGGTAAGAGTAGGGGTGAATATCAGAAAAATGCATCCTCAAGAGGCCCGGAAATAACTTAGCAGTTGAAAAGGCATCCAGACAACACCCCAGAGGACTTCTGTGGGCATCAGTGAATGGAACAGAATCCCCGGTAACCAAAAATTGGGTGGGGCTAACTACCTTTCCATCACTACAGAATGGGAATTCGTAGTAAGTCCAGTCCTCTTGTCTGGTGAGAAAATGTATGGGATGTCCAAAAGCAGTAAAGCTGGTGGTAAAGACAAGTTCCTTGCATATTCAAAGTGCTAATATAATCATAATGTTGTCATAACCCAAGTTCTTTGCACATTATAAATGCACGGCTTCCTCCCTTATGGCAGCTTCTTTCTCTGTATTATCTGATGAATTGTTTGAATTGCTTTCTTCATACAAGGCTTTTAAGATTCTAGCAGTCCATGTACATCCATTGAGCCTCCACCAGTCTGCTGAGTGGAATTCCACAATGTTTAAGCCCTTGGGAAGTTTGAGGTCCTGACTATAGCTACGCTAAGCAGCAGGCCAGTCACATACTATCAAGTTTCCTTTCTCTTGCTCCCCATTTTCCAAGATATTTTTGTTTAGATAGCTTTCCAGCATAGTCTCTCTTTCTTATTTCTGAGATTGGGCCATACTCAGGATAATGATATGAGTTCCTCAGCTCTCACAGGCCATCTTTATCAGAATACCTTCTTGGGAAGATGTTAGTAGATCTTATCAGTAGACTGTTCTCATGTCTTACAGCTTGGAAAAATATATTTTGCTCTGTATTTCTCTTGCATGTTGGCTTGAGGGTGCCTGTTCAAGTGGTTGTCAAATGCAGGATAGATGGATGTTGGTTATCCAGAGAATGCCGTTGATCTGTAGGGCAGCTACAGCAGTACTACACAGCTGACTAGAGAGTTCCAGTTGGGATAAGGAGGAGCACTTGGTTTCTAATTTTCCACGGCAAGGTTCCTAGAAAGTGCTTCATTCATACAGTTCTGAACTGTGGCTTGGAACTTCTGTAAGTTGCAAGTCTAGGATTGTAAGTTGCTAGAATTCATAGCCTACATGGTCTTTTCAGTCAGTGTTGTCCATAGTTCAGAACATTTGCAGCTGGCTTGAGGTGTCAGTGCTAAGAGCTAGCGATCGAGCATTTGAGCTCAAATTTCCAATTCTTTGTGGTTAGTTTTGAAGATTCCTCATTTAGGAACCAATCCGATCCAATGTTCTAGTACAGCTGCAGCTGCAATGCAGCCCTGAGGTAAGGGAACAAATGTTCCCATACCTTGAGGAGGCCTCAGTGACTGCCTCCCCACCACAGGATGCGCTGCATGCCCCATTGGCACAGCTGCACAAGCTCTGGAAAATTGGATAGGAACCATAGCCTGCTGTTATGTAAAGTGTGAAACATTTTCATAGTGACTAAGAATTTGAACCAAGTTTTAAATACGGCACTATCAAATTACAGTAAAAGAGCACATGCAGCTTATTGGTGTTTAAGAATTTTCAAGTGCTTTGTTCTCTCATAGATTCACTTTGTTCTCTCATAGGTCCATATGTTTCAGTCTCTCTCAGCTAGTGCCAGCTTATGCTAGGCCCTGGCTTCTTGGTGGGTGCCCCTCTGGTGCAGGTCTAGTCCCATGCCTGGATAGCTTCTCTTCCTTGCCCACACCCCTGCCAAAGGGTTTTATTGATTGCCCAGCGGGCAGGATGAGAGGAGGAGGAAATACCACATGAGTTGATAACATGCGTTATCTCAGGGATGTAGGAGGAACCTGATTAACAGTGGGAAGTAGAGAAGAAGGAAGGAAGTGCCTGCCTGTCATGAAGTAGGAGACAATGTACACTGCATAGTGACTCTATATTTTCTTATGTCTGTATGTGACTTGCATACACAGATAAGAAAAGAGTCACTATGTGACTCTATTTTGTTATGCTGCACGACTCATGAAGCAACTCCCAAGGCTGGAACTGGATGGGCTCTTGGGTCTGTGCAGCCCTGACACCCCCCCACTGCCAGAATGCCAGCCAATTCCTTCACTGGTGCTGTGTTCTCTTCCCTCATTTCATACAGTCTCTGCTTGTTCTGTCAACCAGCATAGCAACCCCAATGATAGAGAAAGTTCTGCACTATTTTACAATGCAGGTGAGACATGCCCCCTAAAATTATAATGTTTAAACAGACTAGAGCAACCTATTGAAAACCCATCATTGGCCACTGAAATTTCTCACCTGGTCCTCTTTTTGTTGGAGTATTTTGCAGAAATTGCCCACATATGTTAATCCCTTTCTCTGAAACCATGACTTCAGACCTGTTCCAGCTTTAAAAATGACTGAAGCTGCTAGCTGCCATCCTCAGTCTGACCATTATCTAGCCCAGTATTGTTTATATAGCTGCTGTACTTGGGTTCACACGGAGATCTTTTCCACCCCTGTATGAAGATAACCAGGAACTGAAGCTGGGACTTCAAAGTGGATGCTCTGCTATTAAGTTACAACCTTTACACATAAAGAAAAGAGCCAGATTCAATGCTATGATGCCTTACCACAGTAATTTTCAACCTTTATAATCTCATGGCACACTGACAAGGCACTAAAATTGCCAGGGCACATCATGAGTTTTTTTGGCAATTGACAAGGCACATCATACTTCTGGTAGGGAGCTCACATCCCCCATTGGTCCTACTAATAAATGACTGTTTCCCCAAACTCTCACAGCACATCTGCGGATCATTTGTGGCATGCCAGTGTGCCAGGGCACTGGTGAAAAATGGCTGCCTTACAGGTTTCTGTACTTGCAGCATATGTGAGAGTCAGAGGGATAGTGAAGTACAATCCATTATCATTCAAAATGCTTCAGAGTGACCTGTCTGTGGAGGACTTGTATCCAATGCTAGAATTGTCCTAATTCAGCAGTTATTTCAATGGGACTTCACCACTGATCAATCATGAGCAAAGTTTTCTAGCCCATAAGTAAGCATTTTGCTTACTCAGGTGGTTCACAATTTCTGACTGCAATTTATATTTCCCTCCAGAGTTCTAGTAGTTCATTACTGTTGTTATTATTTTTAATTGTTAAATAAATATATGATTTTGAGTAGGCTGGTTCCATAAGTTTTGGCATTTATCTACCTGTGGATCTATGAGCAGCTGGTTTAATTGGCATCCCTTTGTAGATTGGAATCTGGCAGCAGGTCTAGGCTTAATTACAAACCACCCACAGAAAGACTTAGACAGCTAATGAACTTCTGCCAAAGCCAGACCCATGCTCAGTTTGAGAAGTTTGACAGGCCTTTCAAAATGTTGTATGAGAAAGCATCTTGAAAACCCTTGGAGTTCCTTTAAGACAGGGTTTAAAAGGGAATTGGTTTCCCTAAATTCCAGAGCACACATTTGCTTATTCCTAAATCAGACAGCTTTGAAACCTGACTGGCAATGAGTTGAGATTTTTCCAAAACCTGCACCTTCTCTGGAAGCTAGAGATGTTCAGTGTCTTGATGAGACAAGTGCAGGCATTCATGCCTTATTTACAATCTTGAAAATTGCCACTGAAGCTGGAACAGGTTTGCAATCCTTGTGGTTTTGGAGAAGAGAGCAAATGTATGGAGGCAATGAGCTGAAGTTTCCGGATCGGAATCAGTTGAAAGAACTCACTCAGCAGTGTGGAAAAGGTGCTTTTCTTCAGCTTTCAGGATGCTGAAGTAAGACATCTGTGAAGAAGTTATGGGCAAGAAGTTGTGCATCTGATAACAGCTTCAGTGCTATATATAGGCAGAAAGTTTTAGAACATGATTGTCTGCAGAAGGGAGTCCACACTTTAATGAAGTCTGAGAGCTATACTGTGTGCTGCTGAATTTAACTGTTTTTTGGGCTCTTGTGGCCACTGTGGCATCTGCATGGTGCTTTGTCCCCAATTCTGACAATTAGATTTCATCCGAGTGCTTCTCCTTTTCACATCTAATCTGACAAAGGAAGTTGTTGTTGAGCTGCAGCCATTTCTATGAAAACCTACGATTTTCAGGCAAACATACCAGTCTGCTCTCATGGCAGTACCATGGTGAAGTGGAGTACCGTTATTTGGCACCAAGCCCTTTACAAAAAAAAGGGTGTAGAGAGAACAGGGGTGTCTTTGTCCAAAATTTACCGCAATAAAGTGTGCATGCAAAAAAAGGGGGGGGGAAGAGAGAAAAAGAAACTCTATTCCCTTAGGCTTCTTTAACCTTTTTTCTCCAATTTATTCACACATTGCCTGACAGCAGGACACAGCATTGTTACAAGGGGTCTGAAAAGGGAAGTTGGGACTTATCCATTTTTATTTGTAAAAGAACACTATACATATTGTGGCCCAAGAGAACAAGTGTAGCTCTGCTACTGCCTGCTCCTTTGGGGATTTATTAACGGGGTCCAGATTTAGACTGCATATCTCCAAAAAGCACATGTAGGGAATAACCAGTTACCCGAGAGGCTGCAAAGCCTGCTTTGGTGAAGGTCCGATAATATTTCCTTGTCCTTGGGTACATGTAAGATTGCATTGCATGCATAAAGGTGCATAAGGTACTATAGAGACTTGGCCATGTAAAACAAAGAGACACAAGCTGATCTGCTGCCTAACTGCTCTTGAACTACCATGAGCTTTCTCCAGACTTGAATAAACAGGGGTGTTCTTCAGCATCCTGGGGTGATTGAGGATAAGTCTTTGGGAGAATATGGAGCTGGTACAGGATAAAAGTTACTTCTTGAATTCATACTAGAGAAGAGGAGATGGGACAACATATGAGAATTGAGTGGGGCCTCTGTTCCCAATGAAAAACAAGGATTAGCTTTTGACCACCTTTGATCCAATCCTATACGAGATACATAAATTGCAACAGATTTCCTTGTACACAGCTGATGTGGGGGGCAGATGTGCATCTGTGTGTGCATTGCTATCCAGAACTGGGTATGCACCCAGACTCACTGAACAAGCAGGGTGCTTCTTTTTATGCTGTGGGGGTGTACATCCCTATCTAAGATGATTAGTTACTTTGTATAAGCACTGGACTGCAACCTCTGATGCATTGGAAAGATGACCTCATCATGAATGTGCATGCCCTGCCCACTTACAAGAATGCTGGAAGCATTAATAAGGGATGGTTTGGGGTGGCAGTCCATCCAAAAATTTAAAATAGTTTTAGCAGCATGTGTGGAAGGGCAGTTTGAACAAACCACCTCCATGCAATTAAGCAAAAAATGTCCCATGTTCCAGTAACAGGAACCAACTGAGGAAGTATCACCAGAAATGGCCAAGGATAAGGCACTTCAAAAGAAGCCCCAGAATGGTATACAATGTATACCATTAAAATATACCCTTACAATGGTATATTGCTCAGATGCTACATGCAGACTTAACCAAGACTACTGAGGGTCACAATTCTCTAACACCCAATGGAATATTTAAATGACCTATGCAGGTGTGTGTGTGGCATATTGCAACCTGCTTCCTGGAACACTCTGAAAAAGGGTAAAAAGGGTACCAAATTGCATTCCTGGGAAAGCTTTCACTTAATGGTCAATTGCAGAAGTTGTGTGATGCGAGTCACTGCTGTGTGGTTTTCATGCTCACCACAGGAAATGCATATGATCTGTAGAGGAGGAAATGCAATGCAATTGAACAATGATCAGTGAACTTTGAAGTTAAAGGTCCAAGATATTTTTGTGACTTACAAATGTTTTCAGGGCCTCTAGTTTCAGATCCATCATTATGTGCAGGTCATTTATGCCAATAAAGGTTAAATGAATGAATGAATTATGTGCAGGTGGAAGAAAGAAGCCACCAAAAAAAAAAAAAAATCTTGCAGTTACAATAGGAACATTGACAAATTGAGTTAGAAAGAAGAGTAGCTGTCCAGTAAGGGAAAATCTGTGCTAGAAAAAACACCCTAGCCCTTAAATGGGCCTGGAGGTCATTTACCTTCTCTGTATCTAAAACATCACCAGTAGAACAAATAGGCTGCATACTCCTGGCTATTTTTTCTTCTAATGTTCTTCTATACTATTTAATTCTTCTAATGTGTTAACTATGTGTTAAGTATTACACAGGTGTGCCACAACCTTACTCCTGGGGTGTTAGAAAAATGTATGTTACAAAGCAAGGAAGAGGAGCAAATAAGGGCATTCATTCCAAGTGAGTTTGTATCACTCCTTTTATTTTAGCCATGAAAGCACGGGATGGCTATCTGGATCCAATAATAATGTTGTGGGGGAGGGGGGATCTCATAGTGACATCGCTGCTGTCTCTCTGTCAGAACTGAATTTGAGGTGGAGTTCACTCAGGCCACAATCCTATGCACACTTTCCTGGGAGTAAGCTCCATTGAACACAGTGGGCTTACTTCTGAATGAACCTGCACAGGATTTTGCTGACGGACTCTGTCCTCCCTTTTTTCCTCTACTGGTGTGGCTCAGTCCTGGAATCTTAATGATGATACTTCTGGTTCTGTGCTTAGTGCCATTCCTGATACCACTGAGTTTTCACAGTCCCATCACCATAAATCTGAGATTAAGGGATGGGACTTTCAATATCAGAAGGTGTGACACTCCTATTAGACCCTTCAGTTCAGTAAGACCTTTATTGGCATAAAATACAGAGAAAGAACAAAACAAAACAAAAATATACAAAGACAACACAACATAGACATCAGTCTTTTCCTCACATACTGCCCAGAGTTCCAGAGCTCTGCCTGGCAATTACTCCAGATAAAAAGGAAGCGACCCTATCAAGGGTCTCAGAGTCAGGTGTGGAAAGGAGAGACTGAAGCAAGATTGAGTCCTCCTCAATCTTGCATCCTAGTTAGCAAAGGGCCTATATATTTCTTGCGTAAAACGTCATGAAGTGGGCAGTAGAAAAGGGTATGTGTTATGGTCTCAATACAATCCCTACCACACTTGCATTTCCTCTCCGAGTAGGGAATAGCACTATCGGGAACATGCCCGATAACACGGCTGATGGAAGAGCATTACATCTTGCAAGTGTGAATGCTCTCCGAGCCTGTGGGCACTCCAGGTGATAAAAGAAGGAGGCTGGTTTCCCAAAACTGATTGGAACATGGAGATAGAGTGGAGAGCATGTGGTTCTGGCGGCACTAAACAGCTCTTGTTCAATATCAAGAATTCTTTCTTTGACGATTCTGTAAGCAGCATCACAACCAATCATGCCTAGCTCTGCAGTGTCCAGCCCTATTGACTTGAGTTTGGTTAGAAGATCAGTGATCTCTAATGGCAGGACTGAATCCGACAATAATTGGTGCATTAGACCAGAGGAGGAAGGGTTAAATAAAATTCTAAACCAAAATTTCAGTAATCTTAGCCAAGCAGTTGTCCTTAGTCGAATTAACCCCACCTCGAGACACAGAACCGAGTAGGGAACGCACCTGAGTAAACCCAAGATCTTCTGCAGAATGGAGGCTTGAGTGCGTTCTAGTGGTTGGTTAATAGCCTTATACCAGACGGGAGAGCCATAAAGAACCAGGGAAAGAACCTTTCCCTTAAACGCCTCCAGAGCGGCTGGAACATAACCATTGCCGCAGGTGAAAAAGAAACGGGAAATAGCTGAGGACGCTAGTTTGGATGCGTTCTGCACTGCCTTACGATGAAAAGCCCAAGTGAGCCTGTAATGGAAGTTGATTCCCAGGTACTTGAAATGCTTAACCTGCTCCATTTTATTGCCATTACAAGACCATTTAAAAGCCTTCCATCTGTTGGCAAATATCATTATCTTAGATTTAGCATAATTGATTTGCAATTTGTTGGACAAAAGATACTCTTCAGTGCGATTCAGCAGATGTTTTAGGCCAATCCTAGTACGGGATATCAGTACTGCATCATCCGCGTACAGAAGTAGCAACACTTGGCTTGTGCCAAGCTTCGGACACTGGCTATCTACTTCCTACAGGGATGGGGCAAGATCGTTTAGAAACAGATTGAAAAGCATGGGGGCCAAGACACAGCCCTGTTTGACCCCTTTGTTAGTAGCGATGGAATGAGTTAGATTCCCACTCCAGGAGCGTCTAACCCTGCATGAAGTATTTAGATGGAGGGACCTAATCAGCATCAACAATCTTTTATCAATCCCCATGTTTTCCAACTTGGACCAAAGAAGCTCCCTATCCACAGAATTGAAGGCACCTTTCAGATCAAGGAAGGCTACATAAAGGCGAGCCTTACATATCCTAACCTGCTTATGGGCCAAATGAGATAGGATCAAGCAATTGTCCAAAGTTGATTTGCCCCGACAGAAGCCAGATTGCTCGGGGCCTAAGATGCCTTGCGAAGTAACCCAGAGAGTAAGTTTATTGCATAGATATTTAGCATAAATCTTACCTAATACAGAAAGCAAACTAACGGGCTGAAAATTTCCTGGTGTGGTAGGGTCACCCTTTTTATGGATAGGAATAACTGTCGCTGTAAGCCAGGCATTGGGCAATAGGCCAGAACTGTCGATCACTGTAAAGACGTGGGCAAGTAACTGGGCCCACCATTCCGGATCGCCTTTTAAAAGCTCAGGTGGTATTTCATCTGGACCTGCGGCCTTCCCTGGCTTCAATTGCATAATTAGTTCTTTAATTTCCTCAGGGGTCACAGGAGGCCAGGTAGGCAGATCCACAGAGGTGAAGTCAGGGTAGGTGTCTGGGGATTTGCTCTTATCGTAAAGAATGTCTGTGAAGTGTTGAACCCATGTAGATGATGGAATAATAGCAGGGTCGTATGTTTCTGATCTACACAAACCTGCTACAACTGCCCAAAATTGTTTATTATTTTTTGTTGAATTGCTTGATGCAGCTTGTTCCATTGAGTTAAAACAAACTTTTTCTTTTTCTCTGTCAATAAAACTCTTAGTTGTTTTTTAAGGATAAAGTATTTAACCAAACAATCAAGGTCATTGTACTTTCTAAAATCTAAATAAGAAGCCCTAATACATACCTTAAGATTTCTACATTCACTGTCAAACCAATCCTTTTTGTCAAATGCACTACAGGATTTAACCAACTTGGGCTTGGTACTCAAAACCTTAAAAACGTAACCAATAAAACCTTCAAAGGATTTGATTTGAACAAGGGGATCCGGATCCTGTAGAATGGCCGATAAAAAATCTCTGCTTGCTGGTTCCGTACTTAGACAATGGAAATTTGGGGAAAGGGTGCTGTTAGCCACAATTTTATACCTACACTCTGGATTTGTATCTATCTCAGCTTGTGATGGGACACTCCCAGAATGGAGGTCAAGGACCAAGATTAAAGGTAGATGGTCACTAAGGGTTAGGTCCCCAATGGCAAAATCTTTCACATGATGTTTCATTTTAGTGGAAACTAAAATGTAATCCACAACGCTGGCGCCACGGGAGGATACAAAAGTAAATTCATCAGTGTTGGGGAACTCTCTTAGACCGTTGAGCCAGATCATGTTAGAGCTGATGGAAAACTTAGCAAGGGCCATACCATTAGCATTATAGTATGCATCTTTGGACCGCCTGCTTAGTGCGCAAATGGGAGGGAGGGAGCTGTCATCATCCACATCCCAGGCTCTGCGGAAGATATCTGCTGAATTCCCCACCCTGGCATTTAAATTGTCCAGCAAAACAATTTCAGCATGGGGGTGGGCCCTCTTAAGGTCATTCATACATGACGATAGATCATTCCAGAGCTGGGTCCTTTGTAAACTATTAAGCAAAGGAGGAATATAAGTGTTGACGCAGATTAAGTCAATGTCTGCAAAAGACACCCTCAGTGCTTGTATCTTACAACAACCTGGAATGATGTCTAAAGGGCATGACTTAAACCGCTTCAGTACAAGGCTGGCTAAACCCACCAAAGGACGACCATTAGAGGTGGGTTTAGTTGCAGGTACTACAAAAGCCTTGTAGCCAGGGATATACAGATGGTCCAAAACCCATGCCTCCTGCAACAGAATAATGTCAAAGGTTCTAAGATAGCTTAAGAAGCCACTGTCATTTTTCTTGTTCTTCCACCCTGCAATATTCCAAGAAAGAATTCTTAGATGGGAAGAGGTAGTAGAGGCTGGAGAAGCATTAATTAGTCAATCTTTGCTTCCTGATGGACACTCAGCACCAGGAGGGTTGTGAGACGCACAGCTACTCAGGGCTAAACTGGCCACAGGAGATGGTATAAAATCCCTGGAATGAAGGGCGGCAGTTACCTCCGTGGTTGCTTCTGGAACAGATAGATGAGCTGATGCTTGCACTGGAAGGATTTCATAGGTCAAAGTTTCCACGTTGTGATTGAGAAGTTCTGCTTTAACTCTGTCCAGGGATCTAATAATATTTAGTTGTTCTGGTCTTGTGAGTTCCTTAAAGGCACTGATGGCACCCTCCACAATGTCATCCCCCTGCAGCTGTAATTCCATTATCAGACCTTTAGCCACCAATGCAGGAGGATCTGCCCTAACACCTTGTTCTGCTGGCAAGGGGCCTTTGGGGGCTGTGAGCGCCTTTGCAATGAGTGAATGGTCATCAGCAGACGCTGCCCCTGATGGCACCCCATCCAGGGCTTTAGATAAGGAGTTCATATTAGGCTGTGATGATTTTGGGGGAGATGACAAGACCTGGGCTGAGTCTCTAGGCAATTGTTGGATAGCCACAACATGATGCAAGGCCTCCTCCGAGTTAGTCGAATGGCACAGCAAACCCACCCATTGAGATAGTCCAACTCTTTAGCCGATTCATTCATCACCACAGGCTTAAAGACTTCAGAAGAAGAGCTATCCATAGGCTCCACTGCTCCAGTCAGGGGGAGCATGCAAACGGAAGGTGACTGAGCTCCCACCATCTCAGATATCATTGACAAATGTACCTGGTCTGGTGCATGAGGTTTGGTGCTACTGCCAAAATGCTGAGCTTGCCATTCACTATTAGAAGCTGCACTAGTTGAACAGCCAGTTGTTAAATTAGCTGGCTGAGAGAAAGCTGAAGCTTGTGGGTTATGCAGTGAAGATTTTAACTGAGGCAAAGCATTTCCTAAAGAATCGGTGGCAGCCTTTAACTCATTAACATTAGGCAGCACCAAAGGACTTGAATCAGGAGAAAAGCAATTGGCAAGTCCCACGCTCTGGGGACGGTTATCTCTCCTCCGGTGACTGGGCACAGAGCCAGCCTGAGCCAGCTTCAAGGCTGATGGAAGGAGTGGAGGGGGAGGCTGCATTCTATGCCTTGGGAGCAAAGGTTTAACAATCATGTCAGCAAAGACTCTCCGCAAGAAGATGCCAAAAGATTGAAGAAATCAACTCTTCCATGCAGCTGGCCCAGGATCCAAGAGGTGCTAAACTTCAAAAGAAGCCGGGTCCAGTTTGTAGACTGGGGAATCCAGGGTAGTTCTATGATTTCCTGCAATCAACACAGCCTGGGATGGATCAAGGTATAACAATCTGCATAGAGAGTCTTTAGCCCTCAATTTGTTGGACCAGCGCCCCTTATGGATGGGGGAGTCCCGGAATTCCAGCAGTATTTGATTTTTCAACAAGCAATAGGCAGATTTACCACAATCCAGATTCTCACGAAGATGGATTCCAAGATGGCCACCTGGTAGAATCCCTGCTATTGTGCTCCTGTTATATGCCCTGATTTTATTTTATTTTTCAATTGAATCCATTGACTCTTTTTCCTCCTCTGGATGTTTTCTGAGTCCTGGTAGAGCAAAGCAATACTACCAGCTGTTTCCAGTCTGCACCCTTGTCTTTGGATTACAGTGGATTCTAAAAAGCTGCTCCAATGGGGAAGAGGAGAAGGCATAAACACTCCCCTGGACAGGGCAACTCTCCTATCAAGTCAGCCAAGCAGCTATGCCTGGAGGACCTCCCAGCATGGTCAGAAATAGGTGAGCTCATAAATCTCGCTTCTCCCAACAGATATGAAGCTCTTCATGTTTCCGAAACAGAAGTGGAGAGAAACTACCAGTCTCCCTCCAGTCATATTGGCAAGGCATCAGCCTGCCCTCCTTCACCCACCCCTTCGGCTCCCTCTCCACAGGACAAGCAGTCATTATCTCAGGAGAATGGTCTCAGCAATTGTTTTTTGTCCTTGTTGGGTGATTACAACATTATTATTGGAAACACGGTTCTTTTTGTATGTAAACAGCTTAACACTATTCTTGCCCAGCTGGACTCACTCCATAAGGCTATTCAACTGCCCTTATCTTCCCTCTCTGCTCAAGTTCTGGGTTTGAACTCTAACAAACCAGGGGAAGCTGAACAGCTGGGGCTTCATGAGAATCTTCGTGAGAATCTGCACCCAGGTTGCACTCCCTTGTAAAGGAGGTTCATTTTTTCCCCTCTCTGGTGGCCTCCTGCACCAGAGTCAACCTTGATTTTTATCTGCTTGGGGGTCTGCTTGTGTATTGTGGTTGGTTTACTTAATACAACTTGGAGGTGTGGTATTTTTGTTTTAACTAATTGCTATATTCTGTACATATTTGTTTGAATTTTTTATGGTGATTTTATGACTTGGACCTTGTTGGAAAGAAAGGCAAGCTTATAAGTATTTTAATAATAATAATGAATATAGATGTTCCAAGCAAACCACAACCCATTCAATAGGCTACTGTGAAAGATTTGTAAGAATCCCCTGGGATAACTCCTTCCCAGTCTTAAATGTGGGATCGGTTAGTTCCAGGTCACACTTCAGCTAGAGCTGTATGGCATTGACCACAGAGGTTAAATTGTGTAACTCTAGTTACCTGTCAGTGAAACCTTTTTGGACCTGTCTCCTAAAGTAAACAAGTCAACTTTTTAAAAAGTCTCTAGCACTTTTCTACTGTAAATGTGCATTAAGGAAATAGCATATGACCCTTAAAATGTTTGATGAAGACCCACCTTCAAAGCACAGCAATTCAAAATCTTTTATTAGCAGGATTAATTTTTTTTCCTTGCCTCAACACATTGTGAACTTCATCAGAGCTCCAGGATGCAAAGTTTATTGTGTTTTTCGTGGCTCTTCTGGAGAAGCACACTGTAGAACAAATATAGTAAAGCTCTGTGCTGTGAACCAGAGAGTAGAGTAAACCAGACATGGTTATGATGCTATGTTGTTGTAATGAAGCAAAGCTTACTACACAGTTCCAAAAGCTAACAACAGCATTTATTGTAAACATGAGTATTGCCTTAGTTCATTTTTCACATAATAGGTAAGCTACGAACTACTTCTCATTGCTCTGAAGACCATCTTAGAATTGTAAGTTTCCCAGTCCCAGTGAGGTCACTCAGGGGCAGCCACATGTTATCTGCTTCTGGAAGTTTCCAAATGTTTACATGTATAATATGCTGTGAAACCAGACAGCCTCTTGAAGTTGGATAAAATGCCAGGTTCTTTCCTTCCCCTTACTTTAGCCATCTAAATTACTACCTTTGTCTCTGTTTTTGTTTGGTTGCTTAAGTGGCTGCATTTTCCCACTTGTTTGCACGCTTACTTGGGAAGAAATGCCATTGAACACAGAGGGTCTTCCTTCTCAGAATAAATCTGCACTGCACATAGGATTGCACTGTTAACTGTTTTATTAGATCATTTTTCAAGCATTTTTCAGAGGCACAGCTAGGTCATTTGACACCCGGGGCCCATAAAATTTTGTCACCCCATACGACTTAATTATTATATTATATTATTAATTAACTAATTCACTTTTTATACCACCCTCCTCTAAGCAGCTCAGGGTGGTGTACATGGTTCACCCCCTTATTTTGTCCTCACAACAACCCTGTGAGGTAGGTGAGACAGAGATAGTAATAGTCATGACATGTAATGAATAATAATAATGGCCAGAAAATAATTACAGTGAATATTTCCCCACAAGCAATGGATGAAATTCTGCATAAAATGGTATATAACATGATGGTATTATTCCTAAAAGCCACAATTTCCAGAATTTTGGTCACTAGGAAGATTGTGGGGGGATCCAGGCTTGAAGGGGGGGAGAAAGGAAGATTGGGGGGGGATCCAGGCTTGGAAGGGGGGAGAGAAAGAGAGATTGTAGGGGGATCCAGGCTTGGGGGGGGGAGTAAGCATATTACTATCAGGACTCACCCAGCTTTGTAAGTCTAAAAACAAGTAAAAATTCACCTTACAGCTGAAGCCTCTGTTTTATTCTTTGGGGGGGGGGGAGGCTGCCTTGTGGAGCATTTGTTCAGCTCCACTTTTATCAGATCTGGGCCATGCAGCTAGCCATCACTCTCCTGTGCCCAACTTGACCAGGAACCAAGGCATGCTTGCCTACTCTCGAGTAAATGTGACCATGTGGCTTCCTTTAGCTTTCCATAGGCTCAATACATTCCTCAGCTGGGAGGGAGGGACTTCCTTCTTGGGTGTTTTTTTGGGCTGCTTTCATTGGACAGGAACCATTCTGGTGTCGTTGGATTCCTCTCAGCCTGCCCTTTCCGTTGGACTAAGACAAGTCCACCTACTCACGAGTAAACGCACAATATGGCTGTTTCACTTTCCATAAGGCTCCATGCATTTTTGGGTTTCTGATTTTCTGGCCATAACTTTTGATGGAAAGGAGATATTTCACTCTGGTTTTTTGCATTGCATTTTGCTGGAGATTCCACATACAACGGTATATGGCATGATGGGGTTACTCCTAACCTTTGCGAAGTTAGCGATGTTGGGGCGTTTGTGGTGTCACCCCCCCTCGGGTGGTACCCAGGGAAGACCACCCCCTGCCCCCGCTAGCTACGCCACTGCTATGGTTGGAGGTGAATTATATTTGGTGCCCATTAGAATTCAGAGATTTTCCTTGAAAATCTCAGAGAGTTATAAAAGGGGATCAGAATTTACCTGGGAAAGTTAACAAGAGGATTTTGTTTGATGATCATGACTGGGGTTATCTGTTACAAAGTGGGGCAGAGTGCCTATACCTTTAACCATTGTATGGCAAGTGCAGCTCAACAGGGAAGGGTTTAAAAAGCTGCACCTGACAAGATTCCCACTTCTATTCAATGGTTGAAGGTATAGGCACTCTGTCGCCCTTTGTATCTGGTAACCCTAATCATGACAGAAGTGGAACATTGCTATGTATGTTGGGGGGGGGGGAATGGAAATATGGGGTTAATTAAATGCTCCATGCTGAGAATGTTTCATATTAATACTGGACGGTGATGGTAGTTTCCTCATCAAAAGTGGCAATTCTTAAAAAATATATAGCGAAAGCCATAATAAGAACCTGATTTAGTTAAAACTGGATTATATCCAACTTAGAAGAATCTGAACAAAAACAGTAAAACAAATAAGGCTCTGGCATTTCCAAGGCCTGTAGCCATGTTCAAATTACACATCACTCCAACATTTGCAGTGGGTACCTGGAATGAAAAATTCCAGTATGTGGCTGAAGCTGACCAAAATGATTTAATAATCCTGTTGAACTTGTCGTTCAGAGTTCTTCTGGATACTCTCCACTCAGAGCTGGGCAAGTATTTGAAATTCCTGGGAGCCAGCATCATAACTTAGGAGTCGGCCGTACTCAGGGCTGCAAAAATGTTTCAAACCGGAGTATGATTGTGGAGAGTGAGAGTGAGAGGAATGTGTTCAATTAAGATTTTGCAGCCTCAATAACCCTGATTTAAAAAGTTCAAGCAACTTTTTTTTCTTTTCACTGAGCCAGCAAGTTGCTGGTATATTGTGCACTGACACCTGCTACTCTCATAGTTAGCATGAAACTAGGAGAGCCAAGGAGGGGGACAGCCAGAAAAATGGGGGATAAGGTCTGGAGTGCACAGTTACTGCCATATCTGCCCCTTTCTTCCCCTGACACCCTGGGTTCTCCCCCAACACAATCTGTTGCTCTTTCCTTGCCTACGGCCCATCCCTGCCACCAAGTTACCAGCACCAGTGGAAGTTCTGGGGCATAATCTAGGATGTGTGGTCAGTTTATGTAGATCACTGGCAAGATGCTTTGTGTCTCAGTGCTGTCTGCGTGTGAACCAAGAGTGTACCCTGCTGCGTGGTTTAAAATCCACTGTTCTACATGAGAAGGAAACACACATCTTGAAACTGATAAGGAAAAAGTAAATGATTCAGTGGGATTCTCTTTCCTGTATGTAACCCATAGTCACCCCTTGTACGTGGAAAAAAAGTCAGGGATCCTTATTTTAGATTAAACGGTTGACTACCCAAGAACATGGAACCGTAAAAGAAATATGTCACAAAGTGGGTTTATGTATCAGATACTGAAAATTTCCTGAGGTGCTTTTGCTGGGATATAATTCTATCTTTTAGTGTCTACAGGAAGCTAAAGAGGATGGTTCTTCCATAGCTTAAAATGAGGGAAGGTGGGGGGAAGCAACTTGGAGGTGGGGGAAGCAACTGTGTTCAATTTAGCGCAAAGGTGAAACTTCAGCTGGGAAGATCAGAGCTGCTTGGCTGGGTCACCACACTAACACATCCCACATGACTTTATCAATGGGTGGCCAATGAAAGCTTATCCTGTCTTCTGCCCTCTTTCTCCCCCTCCACCTTAGTCTGTCCAAGTGTTAGATTTTCAAAGGTTCAGTGTTTCAAAGCATCGAATCCAACACAGAGACCTTTGATTTTGCTGCCCGGTGTGCTCCGTGAGGGCACACTTCTTCGTCTTCTTTTTATTGCCCACCCGTGTCTCTGAGGTTGTTAGCATTCCCAGGAGGTTCAGAAATATTAATTGATTGTGGAGAAAGAAGTTAAATAAAATAATTCTTTCCTTGTACTTGATATTCAAACCCTGCTTGGATTCAGGTCGGCTGCGGTAACCCCCTTCTTAATGCAAAGCAGAATGCAATGTCAGCCTTTCATTGAAGCAGCTTTGCACAAGGCCCCAGCAGTGAGGAGTCAGAAAGTCACCTTGACTTCCTCCCAACAAAAGCAGCATTTGGCAGTTGTTTTTTCTGTACCCAGCAGCCAAGGCCCCTACTGGGCCAAGCTGAATTCATTAATGTCCACACCTGTTTCATCTAGTTAGGGGTGAAGTCAGTGACAAAACCCTCCTGGAATTACTAGAGCAGAAGGCCCTGAAAGAAGGCTGCAATTCTTAGCCCTTTTAGTATTTGAGAGGCAAAACCTCTGGCTTGGTGTGTGAAAATGGCTTTTGTGAACCAAGATGCTGAAAAATAGCTTTCCAAAAGTCAGTTGGTTATGATGGACAAAGAGGTCTTTCATGTCAGTATCCCACCCACCTCACCTTACTCTACCCCAATCCACCTATATGCAGTCAAGATTTAACTGCAATGATCCATGAGCAAATACTCACCTGAATAAGATGTGTGCAATTTTTGGAAATGTAAGATCACTTGACAGATTTCGCAAATAATTCTTATTTGTAAAAGAGTGAGAGGTCATAAATATCTAACCATTGCATTACTTATGACAGGAAAATCTCCCAACCATGCAGCTTTTAAAAAGAAGGTGGACTGAAACAGACCTTTTAAGAACTTGGGACGAGACGGTATCTAACTTGAAAGTCTGTGTTCTTTGTGTGTAAAAGATCCAGGGTCGATCTTGGGTTTCAAATAAGTAAAGCTGGTTTTCCACAGTACCCCATGAAATCTCAAATAACTTGATCAGCAGGGCTAAGAAAGAACTGACTGAGGTCACAGAGAGTCACTGCCAATTTAGGTTAATAATACTAGGTTAGATAGATCGTTGGTCTGACTTGTAAAAAGGCAGTCCTTCTTATCAAGGAGAGGAAATACACTGGAGCAGTGGTTCCCAAACCTTTTAGCACCAGGACCTACTTTTTAAAATGACATTCATGTCAGGATCCACCTAGCTTTACCAGCCACTCAAGCCTCCATTTTTATCCTTTTAGTATGGTGAGGGCTACATTCTGGAGTATTTGTTGAGCTCCACCTTCATTGGGTTGGGACCATTCTGGTGGCCTTATGTTTGCATTCACCTGGCCTTTGATATGGGTTATGTCAGAATGCCAGATGCAAGGGAGGGCACCAGGATGAGGTCTCTTGTTATCTGGTGTGCTCCCTGGGGCATTTGGTGGGCCGCTGTGAGATACAGGAAGCTGGACTAGATGGGCCTATGGCCTGATCCAGTGGGGCTGTTCTTATGTTCTTATGATACAAACTGAGGCACATTACCTACTCACAAGTAAATGCAAACCTGTGGTGCTTCCCAATACATTCTCCTTGTCAGCTTGGGGGTGGGGACTTCCTTCATTGTACTTTATTGGGCCTGAATTCATCAGATCAGGACCATTCTGCTTTCCTATCGGCCTGCCCTTCGAAGTGGACTGAGGTAGTACTCACATGTGCTGCTCCGTTTTGGTTTTCATAGGCCCCAATACCATTTCCCTGTCAGCTATCAGTTTGTCAGTTTCACGACTCACTCGGAATAGGGTTGTGATCCACTGGTGGTCTTGATCCACAGTTTGGGAACCATTGCATTGGAGAACTGAGCCAGTTTGTCCACCCAGGAGCATCTGTCATGGAAGGAAAAGACTGTATAACATAGGATACAAAAAGAGATTCAGGACTTGAACTTAAGTCTCTGAAATGGCTGCAGCTGAAACAGAATATCCACTATTATTTGTGAAAATTGCAGGGTAAGATTTGACCCAGAGATTGATACTTCAACCACACAATCTAGTGGCAAACTGATAACTCCAGGAACTAGATCTTGTCAAATTTTGTTGAATGTTTCTGATACCAAAAATTGACATTAACACTAATGTTGAAATGTCAGAACCAAATGATGTTGAAGTTTGATTTCAATAATGTTGGGTGTCATTAATGGATGGAGAGCTGTATCAGAATCTGATGGTGGTGGTTATTAACAGAATAGTCTATGTTCTGTTTGGGAAGCTGGCAGGGTTGGGACAGCTGTGTGACTACTGACTGAAATGGCTTTTCATCTTTGGATGAATTTTTTTTGGTGTATATGAAAGCAGGGCCAGGAGTCTTTCCTGGAAAAGTCACGCAGCAAAAATTGTTTCCATTTTGATATTTCTTCCCACCCCTTTGCCCTTGATTTTCATCTGTGGCATTTTTGTCTAGATTCCTAGTCATATTATCTACTAGAAACCTATTTTCAGGGTGGCCGTTGGCATCTATCCATGCTGGAACCTCAGTGCTAACCACTCCCAGAAGACGAGGTTGTTGCCAAAAGTGGTGGGTGGTGACACCATTCCACAAACAACATGGGCTGCAAGAGGTCCCCTCTTGGAAGCAAGGCTACCTTAGCAAGGGGCCTGGCATCACATGGTTCCAAGGGCAGCGTGTGCCCTGTTCCAGATGGTGACCTCCTTGAATATGGCCTCCAGCCCCAGAGTCTAGGCATGTTGTGGGTTTTGTGAGCAATATCCGTTCAGCTCCTGAGGGTTTGTTTATATTTCTCATATGAAAATAGGGAATCTGAGGTTACTGTTGTGCTGGAAAAATGTCAAGACTCAATTGGCAATATCCCACTGAACCACAAGTTTGTAGGGGGAAAAAAACAAAACCATCGGATTTTCAAAACCACGTCTGTGTGCTTTAAAAGAAAATATATACAATACAGATCAAGTTGTGCTCATATTATAGTGGTGGCAGTCCCGCAAATAATTGAAATGTGGAAATACTACCCCATGCTGTTCAGTGAATGAAGGGAAAACAAATCTTTATTATTCCAGAGTTCACATAATACACAGGAACACCATTGTCTTTCTTGCCTCCCACCCCCAATGCCCCCTTTTTCTTTCTTTTTTCGTAAAGCCCGACTTAGCTTTCAGATATGTTTTATTGTTTGAAGGAACATGTGTTTTACAGACCTGTCATGTTGAAGCTATTAAAAAGAGGAACTGGAGCAATAACAATGAGCCACGTAACTATGGATATGGTGAACTCCCCAAAGTTTGACCATTAAACTGCTGCTTCTAGTCAATGTGAAACTAGATCGCATCATGCAGTGTTCACTTTTAGGCAGCAATTTTTCACTGCGATACTATGGGATTTGAAAAGCAGGCTATTAATATCATATATTGTTGGCTTAGGAGAGAGATTCTGTGGCCAAGTCGGCTCTCTTCCAACACGTTTTGCTAATAGAATGAAAAGGGCCTGGATCCACACAATATGTTAAGTTTTGGGTTGCAAAATCAAAGATTGGTTTTTAAGAAGCATGCCTCTTATTCACAATCTTATTCGTGTGTTGCAAAGTAGGCACCTTTGTATACAGTGAATCACAACCCAATCCTATTGGGTACTGCTACCACTGCTGGAACTAGTATTCTGGCAGCAGTAGTGCCATTATGGCTGTTGCAAACGGTGTTCTGGCAGCACACAGAACTGTGTGTTTCTGGATCTCTGCCAAAGAGGTTGGAGCCGCCCTCCACGCCCAGGCCAGGGTAAGGAAGGCCAACGGACAAATGTAGGTTAGCGGGGGGGGGGGGAGGCAGAATGGGGCAGAACATGGGTCGGTAAGAGGCATGTCAGAGGCAGGAGGGGGTGACTTTATTCATGCAAAACACTATCACTGAGCCACCTTCCAGTTCCTCAGTATAGAACACAGTATTGCGTTCTTGTATCATTCCATTTTTTTTTTTCCAGTAATCACAGGAGGCCCTTGGTTGATTCTACAGGTCCAGCCTATTTATACACAGATTTTTTATACACGGATTTGACTCAACACGAATGGCCCCTGCAAATGAGAAGGAATGTGCTGATCCCTGGAGAAGGGGAAAAATGCACCCCTTTAAAATCTGTTTAAAAAACTGAACAGTCCTTTAACAATAGCCTCCTTAATATGAGAGAGAGAGAGAGAGAGAGAGAGAGAGGGCAGCTGGCTGACAATCCATCAATCCTTTTCTCTCCAGGCAACCCCTCCCTTCCCCCAAAGGTGATCACATTGCATTGGTGAAGGGAGGGGCTGAGTGAAGCGCCTTTCTAAGCTTGGAGGATTGATGGATTGTCTTCTTAATGTTTCTTATCTTACATCACAAAGGTCAGCAAGGCTGTTTTTAAGTCACTGGAGCAAAGAAACTTTGATTTTTAAATGGATTTGCTATAGTTCATTTTTTGCCATCCATGTGAGTGCTTGGAACTGAACCCACGCGAATAATGAGGCTCAGCCTGTACTTATCAAGATTATGTCACCATCAGTTTCAAGGCAGTGGTGTCAGACAGGGATGGCACATCCATGAGGCTAGCTGAGATGGTTGCCTCAGGTGGTGGATTGGTGGGGGGTGGGGTCCACTGCCCTCTTTCTTTCCCAACCCTTCCGGGAGATGCCTCAGGTGGTGGATTGGTGGGGGGTGGGGTCCACTGCCCTCTTTCTTTCCCAACCCTTCCGGGAGATGACAGAGATTAAGGGCCCAATCCTATCCAATTTTCCAGCACCAATGCAGCCCCAAGATAAAGGCACAAGCATTCCCTTACATTGAGGAGTGCTTTGAGAGACCACAGCAGTATGCAGCAGGTGCCCTGTTGGTACTGCTGGATCAGGGCTGGAAAATTGAATAGGATTGGGCCCTGAGACTCATACCTTCTGCATACAAAGCATGTGCTCTGCCTCTGAGTTCCATCTGTGAATGGAACTCCTTCAGAAATACCTGGGAGCAACAAACTATCTTATTGCTTCTGTTTACTGCTTCAGATATCGCTGTAGATACAGGCTAAATACTAAGAACTATCTTAATGTTTGCAAGTTTTAATGTTTTATTTCTATTGAGAAGTGGTGATTGATCTTTTTTTATTTTGCAATAAGTAATGCCTCAAACATCTCAAAGGCCTCCTTCAGTCTGTCAAACTAAATAGAAAGTTTCATCTGATAATTTGCATTTGGGTAGTAAGCATTGTTCTGGTTTTTGTAGAGAAACTTAGGAACCTTTCTAGCACCTCTTCATCACTGTGACATTTGATGTAAAGACATCTAATGAAATTGGTCTGGTGGTTCTTTGTTGGGCTGAAAGTTCTGCTGAGATGCATCTACCTTTGGAAAATTGAACGGGAGCCTTTATTAGGTTCCCCTCAGTGGGCAGCAATGATTTATATTGGTTGTTGGGGTACATGCTTGTCTCCGGTTCTTATCACTCCTTTTTTCTTTCCTCCCTACTAGCTGGTCTGCCATTTCTGATCATTGAAACAAGCACAATTGCACCCTATAAGCGGGGATTTTACTGCAATGATGAGAGCATCAGGTATCCTGTGAAAGAAGGAGAGACGATCAACGATGCTGTCCTTTGTGCTGCTGGCATTATTATAGCCATACTTGCTGTAAGTAGAGCAATACACTTGCCGTTATATATTCCCCTAATCAGGTTCTTTTGTATGTAAAGTTACTTCGTACTTAAAAAAAACATTTAGCAGTATGCTTGTTCTTGTAACAATTCATAAATAAAAGCAAACCTTTCAGCTACTCAGTGATTCTAAACGTATTGTCCTTAATTTCTTGTGAAATTAACCCAAACAATAGTATTAGAATTGCACTGCAATCCTCAAATATCTCCATAGATTGCCATGTATTGTCTCCCTCCATTATGTGTCTACTCATCCCTAAGATGGCCTGTGAGACTCTCATATGAGTCCCATTGTTGGCTGAGGAACAAGTTGTGGTGACATACGAGAGACCCTTCTCAGTGATGGCCCCCCCTTTATGAAATTCCCTTCCACTAGAGATGCTATGTACTTCATCCCTACCAACTTTCACAGAAGGCTGAAAACATTTCTAGGCCTTCTCCAACCCCTTTTGATGTTTTTCTGTATTCATAATCTCGTCTCCTCTTTTTTTAATTGTTTGTTTGCTACTTTGTGCCTTGTGAACTGCCTTGGATCCATTGGCAGAAAGGCAGGATACAAATCTTTTAAATAAAAACATGTATGCAGATAGCATCATAAATAAACACTGTAAGGAAGAAAGTGGATTGTGGATTAGACTTTAAGTGCCCTTTAGGTCACCATTGAAAGTGGAGTAGAACCAATCTATCTGCAAATAGGACTCCTCTAAATATCCATAGACTTAAGTAGTTAGGATATTATCCAAACTGTGAAGATAAGATTGAGACATTCCCTGGAATTCTAATTTAGGAAGAGCTCTGTTCATTATCTGATCCAGAAATAATACAGGTATCAGGCAAATAAACTTAGTTTGGACTGTAAAGACGTTAAAAAATACAGAAGCACATCAAATCCTGTGTGCTGAACCAATCATGTGAACTGAGCCATCCCCTAGGATCAGCAGAGGAGGCCCTGCCGCACATGCTCCTTTTGGCAGAGGCCAGATTGAAAGCAACAAGGGGCCGAGCAGGGCTTTCTCTGTGTCAGTGCCTTCATTATGGAATTCCCTCCTGGTGAGATTAAGAACTGACCCCTCCCTTGTTAGCCGTCTGGCAAGGGCTGAAAACTTAATTTTTTTTTCCTATTGGCCCTCCCTTCTTTAAAGTACAGGTTGATCCTTCTTATTCATGGGTTCGGGACCCACAGATTTTACCCAATGCGGGTCCCAACCCATGCCAGAAAGGCTGACCTGTACCTCCCAGACGTGACCAGAAGAGTCTTCCAGTCATATCTGGGAGGTGGTCTGAAGCCTCTAAAGGTCTCCTGGAGGCGGGTAATGGCCCCCACCTGTGTATTCAGTTATCTGCGGGTTCCTGCAGGGGGTCTGGGAACAGATCTCCCACAGACACTGAGAACCTACTGTAATCTCTTGGGGTTTTGCGGTTGCATTTTGTTTTAATGTTTTTTTTAATTGTACTATTCTTTATTATTGCATTTGTATTTCATTTCTATGCTGCCTTGAGCACTCGGTTTATTTGCGGGAGGGGGGATTTGTCATGTAAATCATTTAAACAAATAAATAAACCAATGTAAGAGCCATTTCGTATTTCAGCTAATCTGTGCTCGTCAGCCAAAATAGAATTTAGAGCCTTGAAGGATTTGGTGTCTGTTGTCCCCACTTGGATAATTTTTGTGGTGTTTACATATTCCATTTTTCATGTTGGGTTATGAAGTATGTTCTGCCTTTGCAGCCAGCCACTGACTTGGAAACATTTCACAAGCAGTATTAGGTTCTAATATATAGTAAACCAGGCATATTTTTTAAAAGAAATCTGAAACTTGGTGGGCTAAAGAGAAGGAGCAATGTCTGTGTTCCCAGATAGCGTTGCATTATAATAGTTCATTCTGCTTGGTGTGTTTTTCTTTAGGAATTCTGCTAGCATCTTGTTACTGAATAAGATGTTACTGAATGGAGTGGGCTCTGTATTTATTTTCATTGGGTTGCATCCACGGTTCGGAATGTGCAAGAAATCTTTCTTGCCCCTCCTCACTGCAGTCCCTCCCCAAAGCCATCCCAAAGGGTTGGGGAGGGGGACCCTCAGAAACTGTGGCACTGGAGGGGAGAGGGAGAATCCTTGAAAACGGCCCTCAAAAATAGGAGTTGAACTCATGTTTTGGAGATTTGTCCTTCTCCCCCTGCAGCCCCAGAGCCACATCCCAAATTATTCTGGAGGGTCACCTTGTCCTCTAGAAACTTGGGTGGGGGAACTGCAGTGAGGAGGAAGAGACAAGGCATTTTTGGGAGGTGGGGTAAGCTTTTGATTTGCCAGCAAGGTATACGATCACTAAGCTACTACTAAGAACCAATAGACCCTGTTGTTTTGGACACATAAGTGAAAAAGCATGTGACTACCACTCTGTCTACATGCATTTGTGGGCGGGGTTAACATGAAAGGCTCTCCCCCCCCAGCACAAGCTGTGGGTTTGCCTGACCACTATTGGTCATGCTGGAACAGGCAGGTATGCCTGTAATTGGCCAGCAAGAAGAACAGCACCATTGTTATGGTGGATGTGAACCCCACCCTTCTGCCCCCTGTCTTTATGCAGTCTGATGCTCATCTGGTCACCCCTTGGGGTGGTGGGTAGGAGTTTTTGACACATTCCTTATTGACCCAAGGAATGTGCGTTTTACACCTACCCCAGACTGTGTGGTTTTTTAAGGCGGTGCTAGGTCAGCCATGCCTGGCAGTATAGTATGGGCAGGGATGAGAGAGAGGGATCCCAAGGTGTCTGTCCTTAGTAAGCAAGAGTTAGGAGGCACAACCAAAACCAGTTCCAAGTGGCTCTCTGGCACTGGGGTGCAGGCTGATGAACCCTCCACAAGACTAGGATTGTAATGCCAGCTTAGTGATTGTTGGGTGCAGGGCTAGCAGGGCAATTCTGCTTCCTTGACTCCCTTTATTGGGGGTCGGCTGTGAATAAACTGGGAGAGCCTGAAGGCTCAGATCTTAGATTCTCAGCCAGGGAGGCTATACCAGAAGGAAGGATTCAGGCTGTAACTGCCTTCTGCAGATTAGGTGCCTGCACAGCTGAGGTTGACCATCTAAGCAGGACCTGCTACAAACAAAACACATTCATGCGCTGACAACCAGTAAACATGGCCATTGATTTCTTCCAGATCTGTGTCATGTGTGCTTATTCTGGGGGGTACTAGCACAATAAACCTATAAACAAGAAGGAATTCCACCCTGCAGGGGAGCTTTCCGATTTATGGAAAAGCCATAAACTAAATTGAAGAAGCATTTCATTTTCATGTTACTACCTACCATACTATCATTTTTGACTCTTGCAGGGTCTGCTTCTGATCAGTGGTGCAAGTCAGTGGGGTGTGTGTGCTGGAAATGTGACTGGAAACTTAATCAGCTACCTATATAATCCATCAATTTTCTAACACAAATGGCTGGCTAATTAGAAGCTGGCAAAGAAAAAAAAGGAAATACTCAGGAACTCTGATGGTAAAATAGATGCTTCTGCACTTGGTTATTTTTATTGTGGAAGCCGCAAGACCTTGTATGGAAAATGCAAACAAATTGAGCTTTTATTACGAAGAGTTACAAAGGTTTAACCAAGCTAGTGAAAATAGCACATGTACTGCTGTGATAAAAGATATGGAAAAATTAAGTCACTCTGGCTTATTTTGAACACTTGTATTTATATAAACAAGCATTTATATATTTGTATTTATATAAACAAGCATGCACACAAAACAAGCATTTATATGTTTGTATTTATATAAACAAGCATGCACACAAAAATGCTACATACAACAGGCCTCACTTATAAAGAAATACAATTTATCATAAAATCAACCATGATTAATTTGATAATCTCTTACCTGATGTAGCTAATTTCTCCATAACGCATCTTGCAAAATGTATTCAAAAATTGTAACTTCCTTTGTAGGCATCTGCTAATTTTAGAAGAAAATTACAGGCCAGGATATATTAAGCTTGTTGATTAAGACAATTCAAGGATAATTCATTAGCTTTCCATTCTAGTGCAATGTAATATCCTCAGTATAATTAATAGATTTAGGGCACAATCCTAACCAGGTCTACTCAGAAGTAAGTCCTATTTTGTTCAATGGGGCTTACTCTCAGGAAAGTGTGGTTAGGATTGCAGCCTTAAAAAATCAACTGTTCATGCGCCTTGAAATAACCAAGTTCTATAGCCAGTGGGCTCATACTTACTCTAATCTGAAAAATGTCTATCATCTGTTTCCCAAATCTTTAAAGACAACCACACACATAGTCTATATCACCATTCTCAGCTCTGCGTCACCAACAGCTGGTAGTTTCCAGTTTATAAATCTTTGCAATTCTTTCTGGTATAAGATGCCATCTCGATAAACCTTAAAATAGCTTTCCACCAAGCTGACCCATGATGAGATGTGGGCAGCCGAATCCTGCCAGGTAAAGCAGTGCCAAAATGGCTACTACTGCATCCAGCTGTACCAACTGAGGTCACCAGAGGTCTCCTCGGAGGGAACGAACTTTTGTCCCCTTCCCCTGGGGAATGACCCAAGTCCTGCAAGTCTCAAGTCTGTGCTGATTATTTTGATGGCACAGACTTGAGAGACTACGTGTTGGGCCTTCTGGCCCGACACAGAGTTCAGGATCTGGCAGAACAGAGCTCCGCCAGTCCCACCCCCTTCCCACCCCAGTTCCTTCCCCTGCACTCCCCTGCCCCAGAACACCTCCTCCTTATACCCAAGGCCCTCACCGTCACCTAGAGCTCTTACCTAGCTCTGGGTAGTGTCTGACCAGTGCTGGGCTCAGGTCCAAATGACGCTGGGCAAGCTCCGGCACTGACTCCACACAGGGTGTCACACACGTGCCTCATGGCACATTTGCGACACCCAGTGCTCGTGCTGGAGCTTGGCACCAGCGCTGGCCCAATTTAGGATTAAGTCCTAAATCCTATTCTCCCAGTGCTTGTATTTTTTAAAAAGACATTTGTGGGGTGTTGTTTTTTTTTTTGGTTTGTTTTTTTTTTAAATAATGCTACTAATAAAGACATAACCCAAACATCAGGACTGTTGTAGAATGATATGAATTACTCCCAAATACGTAAAGCATAAATTTGTCCCCTTTTTATTGGATGTGTTTGCTTTTCAAACACAGGACTGGCATGGGGGCATTGGGGAACAATAAGCAAGACAATCATTTTCACACTACTAACCCTTTATTTTAAATGGTGTCATCAGCAGAGTCTCTAGACTCACAGTCTTTGGAGCAAAAGGTCTAGGTCATGTTTATGGGGCTTGCAGGACCCATAAAGTTCTTGTTAAGTAAACGTCAGAGGCTATGACCTTTGACTCCATCAGTACATGGGAGGATATGAATGCACAAGACCCTTGAGATACTAATTGCCTTTGGGGACTGTGATTTCCAGACCTCCCCTAAAATATTCCACAATGTGTTTCATTTACATTGGAAAGGACGAGTTGTTTGATCCTTACTTTTTCCATAGTCATGGATGCAACTATGCCTACGTCCCCTAACTGGCTATCCAGTAAGTTTTGCATCTGTGATAGAGATCTTCTCTCTTTGTCTTTCCATAAGTAATAAGTGTCCATTTCTTGCCATCTCTGCTCAGCCTGAACATTTGTCTCCTGTAACAAAAGTTCATCCTGTACAGAGGAGGCAAGCATTGACCTGATGCCATGTAATTCTTCTAAACAGAATGTAAGTTTTACTGGGTTTTTTCTAAGACACAGAATTGCACCAGAGCCTTCATGCTGAAACATGGGCACTTGGTCACAGCTGGATTTGAATCAGTGACCGAGAAGTGAAAGGGGACAGTTTATCCATCCCTAAACCCTCTTTTGGGGAATATCATTGTTCATTCTCAACCTCAAGCACTCATGTGACATGATGCTATTTAAAACAAACAAAATCTCTGGTTCAGTTTAGAAAAATGAATCAACCCAACCAAAATGAGAAGAAAATCTGGACATTTATTTGCAACCTTTATTTGAAGGGGCTTTCAAATGTATTAGAAATGTTTGATTAGATTTACATTTTACATGTTCTCACTTGACTAGATCCTGGTAAAAACTGTACCTTGAAAACAAACCATTCCTAAAAGGGCCGGCGGGGGGAGGAGAAGGATGCAATGAGGGCAACTGAATGATTGGACTGTAATTGCATGGAGGTCATTTCCAGGATCTGATGAAAAAAGAGTTGTAGCACTGCTTTTCAAAAACTGGACCATTTTTCAACTTTTTGTTTTTTGTTCCCCTTTTAAGCATTTCCAGCCATTTGCGCTATGGCACCACATGCATGCTACTTGCTGGAGACACAAGTCAGAAGAGGAGCTTAATATCTTTAGGACTTGTTTATTCAGGATGGAGTTTCAGCTTTTGCACATCTGTGCTGAATTAGTTGCCTGAGCTTGCTTGCTTTCCTTCTTTTTTTTTTTTCAAAAGCAAAATCAGGGACAGCATTGCCAAAAGAACAAGTTTATCCTACTTCGGCTTCTCATTAAGGGCTCAGCCCTGATTTCAACTAAAGCAGGACGGGTCACGACTACACAGTTGTGTGCTGGTGGGGGGGCTGAAGTCTCCAATTTACAGTCTGCTACATCTGCACAATTACCGGGACCACCAGCAGTGAGAAAAAATATTAATCCCTAGACTTTGTTGGCCCTGGTCAAAATATTCACATGGATACCTCTGGTCATGCATCTTTGGTTTAAGAGGCACCATAGGTTTGTAAATGCTGAGGATAGAACGGGGTACCTATTTTCATTTTCATCTTCTTTCCCCTCCTTGAATTCTAAACCTCTGTGAAATACAGATTTCTACATTTTTACACTGACCATTTACATTCATATCCTAGGACAGCTGAAGGGCAGATGGATTTTTTTGACTCAAGTTGCGTTTGTGCCTCTTATTTGCCCTTCGAAATGTGGTAATCCTACAGGCCACTTTTGCATGTGCGTATGTGGTGGAAATGCATTCCCGAGAGTCCACAAAAGCCTCAGGGGATTTGTAAAGTACTTGTCCTTCCAGTAAATGAGCAGTACAGAAAAGAGACTCGTGCTACGATTGCAGGAGAGAGACCCTGCCTGTAAACAAGTAAGAGAGGCCATCTGTGGTAAATTAATTATATTTTGCCAAAGAAGGAGATATTGAGAATCAGATGTTTATATTCGTCCCACAGGCAAACATAGGCTCTGGCTCATTGCCTGTATTTGAAGAGAGTCCAGGAACTAGATAAGCTGTCAGCTGTGGAGCACTTGTATTCTCTAGCGCCTGCATACAGCACTGGAACAGGTTAGCTCATAAACCCTAGGCAGCCTTGGTCCCACTCCAGGGACCTTGATAGCAATTTCCTTTTGCGAAGACGTGGCAACTCTTCATTGCAACTAGCATGTGCATTTTTATTTATCCACTCACAAATCTAGCAAGTATGCACTTTCTTGAGTCTCTAAACATAACTTTCAAGTAGCCCTGAAATGCCCATTCATTTCTGATGCTCGTTTCTCACATCCTCTTCCTGCTCTTCTGAACCACTATGAACCAGTTGTTTTTTTCTCCTTGTGAATCCAGCCTTCCAAGTTCAGGAAATCTTCTTTCCTGTGGCTAGTCTCCCCTTCACCTTTCCTGTCTGCTGACTTTCAAACTTGAGCATTTCCTCTTTTGAAAACTGGATATTGTGCCTTACATACATGAACTGTGTTTACAGAAGAACTCACTGCTATCTTGAGGGCCCTCCATCGCCAAAAGAAGCAGTCACTGCTTCTCTTGTGACCCTCTTATGACCCTGTTCTTTCTTTTCAGTGATTATAGCCAAGTCACAACCAGTAGACGCCTTTCACACATGCAATGTTGTTTCTTCTCCCCAACCCCATAGTCTGAGGAACACTTGCCTACTGAATAGACAACTGTGTTTCCCCAGGAACACACTGAGGTCCCAATCCTGAACATTTTGTGCCAGTTCAGCACCAGCATGTAGTGTTGCAAGTGTGCTGTAAGGCCAGCATGGGCACTGACTCAGCGTGAACCAACGTCGGGTGGAGGATGGGCAACCACCACCCAGAGCTCCAGGTGAGCGCAAGGTGGTGGAGAGGTGAGTGGGGGTGTGGAGGGAGGCATGCCAGGGTGGGGGGGGGGAAGGCAAGGAGAAGGCATGGCAGGGGAAGGGAGCAGGGTGAGAGGGGGCTAGACTGGCAGAGCTCAGCTCCGCTGGATCTACAGCCCCTTGTTGGGCCTCTCAGCCCAACACAGGACTACTTTATTCTGCACTAGCCAGCACAGAGTCAAGTAGCCCAATTGTGGGGCCACTTCCCTTACTCAGGGGAAGGGGACAAATGTCCCCTTCCCCCGAGGAGGTGTCAAGAGCCGCCCACAACTGCCCAATGTCTATAGGATGCAGCGGCAGGCATTTTGGCGCTGCTGAAGCCTTGGACGCTGGGCAGCTGAGGACTGGGCTGTGAGTTACTCTGACTTGCCTCATATGAAAAATGAAAATAAGTATTGCCCATTACTATGTTTTACTGGAAATGGAATACTATACTGTAACACTAAACCCTTTTCAAAAGCTAGAAAAGCAGATGACTAGAAAGTATAATGTTTCCTTCTCTAGTGATTCTCCATTTAATCTGTTTCGTTGATGCATTCACAAGGATAGGAAAGACAACATGATTAACCCAAAACTTCCCTGTCTTTTGGACGCTTCAGTTAGTATGACAGTATGACTTTTGGTCCATACGCCTGTAATTTTTTCAGGATGTGGTGGCTTGTGATCTTCCCATATGGTGTTAGTTTCATAAAACCACATTACTCTGTGTATGTTGAAGGAGCAAGTTTCTTTGCAACTTAAAAAATGATAATGAGAAGTGACCTAGATGTCTTCTACCATGGAGGCTAAACTGTAATTAGGATACTAGGATTTTCAAGTCTCTTGGGTGTGAGAAGGTAGTCCTAGTGGTTCAGCTTTTAGCAACTGTTATGTCTCTGGAATAATGCTATTTTTAGTAACCTGACGCTTCTACCATGTAGAATATAATGTTTCCAAGTGTATGTATTCTTTTCTATTTGTTCCTGTTGCTTTTAGTTTTTAGGTAAGATGCCATAGAAAGGGTCTTCATATGGAAGTAACGAGATCAGTTTTTATAATGATGTCTTTGAGCTTGTCATTGCTACCTGTGTGGAATAACAGATATACAGGCATGTTCTGGAAACCCCCGCAGATACCTGAATCTGCAAATACAAGGAGACTCCTACCCACAGCCTCTGGAGGCTGGGAAACTCTTCTTGCCTTGGGGGGGGGGGTCTTCTGTGCCTAGCAGAGGCCATGGACATCCATTCACAACTCTGCTGGGCTCAGACGGAGCCCCAGAGGTGAAAAACATAACTTACAACTTTTTAATAAAACTGGAAGGTGCCTTATAAGGCATTAGGAGGCCTGGGGAAGTCTGCAGCCTCTGCTGGGCTCAGAGGACCCTTCAAGAGGTGTGCGTGGGGTGCGTGCATAAGTGAGTGACCAGTGGACCTGATTCATGGATAAGTGAATCTCTGGATACAGGGGCCCTCCTATAACAATAATGTTCCAGCTGCAACATGTGCAACAGTATACGGTTCCCCTGAAGCCTTCTGATTGAATGTTGCATCCTAAGTTATGCTAGATTTAATAGTTTTCAATGTACTGTCTGTTTTATGTACTAATAAATACTCTCTCTCAATGTGGCTGCAATGTTAAGAGAATTACTTAGGCCTTAGGTGTCATTCAGCTCTCTTTCTCATATAATGGCACTGCATATTTGTGGGGAGACAACAGGAACTTCAGCGAACTCATACAATTCACACACTCATAAGTGGGCAGAGGGATGCAACGTAACAAGGACAAGAGGGAGGCTTGCCCTCCTCACATTAATCACACTCTGATACAGTGAAATGGGAATGCATCCAGAAGCCAGACTTGAACACCAGGGAGCTTTGCCTTCTCCCACCATTCTGTTGACAGCTAGAATATGGAGAATTCCTCAAAGGAGATTTGTAAAGGCACAAATTTCTAGATCCCTGGGAAGCTTCTAGGGAGATATCTAAGGTTACTTCTCCAAAATGTTCAGACAAAGTTTGCACAACATTTAAAAATGTGTGGTGATCCCATCTATATTGCAGGATCTGGATTAAACAAACCAATATACACACAAACAGAAGCGTGAATGCTTATGGAATTCTATTTACATTGATATGGTAGTCTTTAAAGTAAAGAAAATGTTCTTATGTACCAGTTATTCAGATAGCTGCCCATTTTCTATTTGAACAATTCAAATGACTGGTTCAAAATTTTGAATATGCTGATAAATTCACCAGGTGTGCTTGAGACCTTTCCTCCCATTGATAACCAGCTGTTCATCACACTGGATGTGATGAGTGAGTGTGGAGTGTGGAGTGTGGAGAGTGAGTGTGGAGTGTGGAGAGTCACACTTAATGGAAGCTTCTAATGGACCACCCTGCTTATCTTTCTTGAACATATTTTTCATAACATATGCGGCAGAAAGATTTTGGTAGTTTACGAGAACAGAAGTGGGATAACTGAAAAAGATAATTCTGTGCTAATATTTCTTAACAAACATTTGATTTATCATGTTACTGTCATGTGGCATGCCTACTTGAAGTTGCATATTATTCCTCTAAGAAGTTGAAAACCGATCTTTGTTCTTGCAGATCATCATAGGCGAGTTTTATCGGATCTGTTGCTTGAAGGAGAAGTCTCGATCCTTCATCCAGAACCCATATGTGGCCGCCCTGTACAAGCAAGTGGGTTGTTTTGCCTTCGGTTGCGCCATCAGCCAATCTTTCACAGACATCGCAAAAGTGTCTGTTGGACGCTTGAGACCTAATTTCCTTGCTGTTTGCAAAGTGAATTTTTCCACGATCAACTGCTCTGAGGGTTATATCGAAAATTATCAGTGCGCCGAAGGAACTGAAAAAGAAGTCTTGGAAGCCAGGTGAGTAGAATTCCAGCAGAGACAGATGTGATTTAAATCAAAATGGTGCTTTTGTTTCATAGTCCGATGGGAAGCATCAAAAATATCTGGATAATCTGACCCTTGGAAAAATGTTAATCATCATTTGAGGTTACTGTAACATACTGTAAAATAAACTTAGCTAAATATGAGCAAGCTATAATACATGTCTCTATTGTATTTATGAAGTGTTTTTCTTCCAGGAGAAAAAATAGGAATTTTCATAATCCTTGGAATTATAAAACTGTAATGAACACTTTTCACTCTTTATTTGCTTTCACACTATTTCTCAAGTGGAAGTACAGGCAGACCCCCCCCCCATCTGTGGGGGATGCATTCCTCTATGGATACCAAAATTGCAGATAAAAGGGAACTCTGTGCGGTGCCAAACTCTCATTTCTTTACAGAACGCTAGAAGAGGAACATGACAAGCAGCCATCTGGAACGCTGGAGGAGGGATGCAGCCAGAACGCTACAGGAAGTAGGAAGCTTCTTACTTCCTGTTAGCATTTTCTTACTCACCGCCTACAGAGTTCCAGATGACTGCTTGTCTCATTCCTCTTCTAGCATTCTGTAAAGGAAGAGGCAGAAGTGCTTGGCTCCAAAGTTCAGGCAAATAGTTAATCGGTGTGGGAGGTGCAGAAAACCACAGATAGTGAATCCACATACATATCCATGGATATGGGAGGACACCTGTATATTTTTTACTGTGCTGGTACAACACAGTGGCTAATACACTGAGCTATGAACAAGCAAGTCCTCAGTTTGAATCTCATATTTTGCTATGAACTGACTAGGTGGTGTTAGCTCTCAGTGTTGGCCTTTCATCTGCAATAAGGAAATAATACTGATTGAGCTTGCTCAACATTGATGGGGGGGGGGGGAGACAGGGAGAGATAAACTGAGTTTTCCAAAGCACTTCTCAATTCACAAATTCAGTGCTGCTTTGAAGTGTCATTTCATTGGTGTGTTGAGGAGTAGTTCAGATGAGCCACCTTTTACCACACAGACAAAATGGATAGGGGATATTATCTAATAAAAACACACACACAATCCTGGCTTACAGGTAAGCTATGGTTTGATTAAGCCAGGAAGTAAATCATTAGGCTGCAAGTGTGAGAGGGGAGGAGGAAGGGAAGGCACAAAGCTAATTTCTATTCCTCCAATCATTGTTTGGGCGATCACCTTAATGCAAACTGCATTACTGTATGCAGGTGTATTGTATAGCCAAACTGATGGCATTTCGCCATTTGTTCAGTAATTCAATTAGTTCCTTACTTTGCTTCTGTATTTTACAGGAAATCTTTCTTCTCTGGGCATGCTTCCTTCTCTCTCTACACCATGCTTTATTTGGTGGTAAGTGTATTATTATTTTAACCATCATAGATTGTACATAACATTTATATCTGTGCATAAAACACAGCCTAATGCTCTTTAGCAATTCATGCTGTTTAAGACGTATGCTCTTGAAACTTTTGACAGCTGCTGGTTTGGGGCTCACCAGCTCCCATGTTATCTTGAATGGGCTGCGGAATGATGAAACCGTTGTGGTGCCAATGGCCCTGGTGGATCACAAGATCTGCCATTGTAAGGCCTGGACAGAATTGGTTTATAAATGTATCATCGTGTTGTAAATTACATGGCAGACACTGTACAACCTTCACCCTAGAATTATGGTTATCAGATTTGTAGAATGTCAATCTCAATTTAGATTTAAATTGGCACAAGTGTGAGAGAGAGACTTTCTACAGAATGTCCAGGGGTTACAGGCAGGGTTTGATAGGCTGGAGTAAAATGTTTCTGGTCCATTTCTGGTCCCAGTGACCTTTCAAGACAGTGTACCCGATGTAGCAGCATGGCTTAGAGCAGGGTGTCCAAACTCTTTGGCAGGAGGGCCACATCATCTCTCTGACGTCCTTGCACAAAGTAAGGCTGGTCTTTCCTTCACTGCCACTGCTGCATCACAGATGTGAAAAGGCAAGCAGTGGAGGGAACCCTTGTCCCACAGCTCATGTGAGAGGTCAAACAGTCACCTTCATGCTGAGAGTGTTGCATCGGGCCAGCATGGGCTCCAGCAAGTCTCCAGAGGGCCAGATGCTCTCCGCAGCCGCTGTGAGTCGCTGAGGGCCGCAAGTGGCTGCCGGGCTGGGATTTGGGCACCCCTGGCTTAGAGTGTGGCATTAAGAACTGTCTTATCTGTACTTGAGAGGTAAAGGGAAATTATCATGGAATGTTGTGCACAGGGAGTAACATCAGACATTTGCTTGCTTTGGTCCTCATCAGCAGCGACCTACAAAACAGGTTCATTGTTTATTTACACTAAGACTGAAGAGGCATTTGGATCCTATGATAGGAGAGTGGTGGATTGCGTATTTTATCTGCCTCAAAAAATCACATCTGCCTAACTTGTTTCAGTCCTAGTTTCACCGCAAGGAATGTAGGTCTGCATGTATGTCATTTCATCAGGGGACATAATTGAGTGTAATATTAGGCTGCTTATCTAGGTTTTGCATACATTGAGTAAAAATCATAATTATCTGCTTCATTAGGATTTTTAAAAAGTCTCCTTTCTGCACAGCCCTTCAGGAAGCAGGGCAGGTGGACCAGGCCTGCCCACGTAGTTTCACCCAAAACTATGGGGCTGGTCTTGTTTTTCTTTGTCAATGAAAAATGGCTCTGCCCTTCCTTTCCTCGGCTTGTTATGCCAGAGTGCTTCCTGAGTGGAGCTGCTGGAAGCATGTTTGATAGAGCTTGTGAAAGGAACCCAGCACAGGTCAATTATGGGTGGAACGACCATAAGCTCTTTGGAAGGAAAAAGGAGAGATATTTAGGGAGTGATTTGTGGTAAATGTAATTAGGAGAAAGCTTTTTGCGTGTGTGACTTTCAAAAGATTTGTGGGCCCCGCATCTCCTGTAACCTTAGATATTAAATAAAGGGGGAGCAGGTAAACAGACCTAAACTTACAAAAAACATTAAACATGAATGTCTATATATCCATGAATAGTCCTTCTCCACCACAACTCCTTCTCTTTACAGTCCAAAAAGATAAATTAACACAAAACTCCCTGCTGTATTCCCCCCTCCCCTCCCCTCCCCTCCCCTCCACTCTTTAAGCTGGAAGCAGCCTCTGTAATTTAATTACCATGCCTTTCAGACTGTTTGGGGGTCTGCATGAATTTATTTCCTCATATTTTTCCTTTCACTTTTCTTTAAATGTTTCAAAGTTATTCCATAAACATTTACACCATTTCCTCTCAGCGATGCTAAAATGACATTGCCAATGAATTGGAAGGTGGATATGCAACATGAAAGAAGTTAAAACTTCTTTGGAGGAGGGCCCCCTCCCCACTCCTCTGCACTAAGAATTCATGGGTGGAATGTGTGTGTATGGCACATGGTTGCAGCAATGATGCTGGTCTCTAAGTCTCCTGAATAAACTGTTTGTTTTACCAATCACTACTTCGATTTGCCATGAAATTGTACCTCCTTTCCCATCCATGTGGTTCTATACACCCTTCGCACAATCTCTTCAGAAGTGAATTCTGTTAACTTGCTTTCAATAAGGAGGAAGTAGAAAAACTCCTTTCCATGTGGGGTATGGGGGAGACTATTCATAGTGGTGAAACCACTATGTAGGGCAACATCATATGATTACAAACACGGTTGACTTGGATAAATTTCTAGAACTGAGCTGAACGTTCTTCAGCATTTAAGCACAAAAGGGGCCTGGTGAGAACACAAAATGGCCAAAACTCCTGCTGCTATTTGGTTGAACTTGATCAGCATTTTGCACCAGTTCTCCTTGACCCTTGGCTACATGCTATTGGTTAGGTTTTGGGAGAAATCCCCTTGTGACTTGGAAGGTGGATGGTCTCTCTCTGCCTGAATATGTGCTCATGGTGGCAGTGCTTTGGCCCCAGTATATCTGAGTCAGTCAGAGGGGAGGAGGGAGGCACTGGCACTAGGGCTCCCCTTCCATCACCACATACTATCTGACAACTACACTATTTCCAGAAAGAGTACATTCCGTTGACACAAGTAGTTTTAATTTTAATGATAGCACTACCACCTGAGGGTGCGATAGTTGCCATTGCTCCCCAAGTGATACTGAAAAAGGTGTGTGCGCGCGTGTTTTTTTCATTGTAGGTGAACTGATACTAGGTATGCTTTCCAATATTCATATAAGTCTCCTTTGCTTGAATGACTCACTTTTAGTTTTGGATTCATTAAAAAGAACTTGGCATATTCAAACAAGTATATGGCAGTTTCTGCAAGACTAGGTCTGGTGTTCTGGGTATTATTCCATTGAAAATATGCTGCTAGCTTATTTTCTCTTCTCCCCCCCACCCCACAATGCACCTCTACCACTGTCATCACCATGCAATTGTTGATTCTGAATCTGCAGAAGCAATTTACAGGTTCTGTGGGCCTAGCTTGATCATATCATAAAAAAAAAAACCAGCTCTGCTGCTTTCCTCTGTTATATTGCAAAAAAATAGAACTTGAAGTGCTGACTAATGTCAAACACTCCCATGAGTGTTTTCTCCTGGTCTGCTTTAACTTCAGGTGGAGGAAACTGCCACTGTTGAACTTGTTTGGCTTGACAGGCTCTCCCACTTGTATTCTAACCCTGTAGGGAGTAGATGTTCATGAAACTTGCCAGCTTGCATTTTTTTGGTTCCTGCAAGTTCAGCATTTGTGTTCCTCAGGCCACTTGACACATTAGATCTCCAATATAGGCTCATGCTTTGTTCCTGTCAAAGCTGTAACAATGGAAGCATTTTCCACATGTCTCTTTTTTAAACGTTGTACACCTTTATATGCTGTGTACATGTGCTTTGTGGAGCTGTGAGTGTGCACAAGTACATGCTGCGCACATTATGGTTTTAGTGGTTATACAACATCAGTCTGCAGCATGAACATACTATGATAATAACAGGTGGAGAAGCTCCTCCTGATTCACTTTCTCCTGTTTTCTCTAATACGTCAACTTACAGCACAATCCTATCTTGCGCTGGAACAGGCAGTCAGGAGGCCTAACAGCACAAGTTAGGGCTCCAAAGTGGCTCAGCCAGAGGCAAGGGGAAACTCTTCTCCTTACCCCCGGCTAAGCCACTGAAGCCCCAATAAGTCTCCTCGGACTCAGCCACCTCTAGAGGTGGTATAAGTCTGAGGAGAGTGGAGTGGCAGGTTTGCGACCCTCCTGGGCCGGCGCAAGGGACTTATGCTGGCCCAAGGGCAACTCTGGATTGCACCTTTAGTAGTTTTAAGTGAGTTTTTAAAAGTTAGGTCTACCCACCTCATTTGCAGTGCCACCAAAAGAGAGGATCCTAGACACTGCTTTTCAACACTCTGGCCTATTACTGTGTGGAAATAACCATTATTCTTCATAAATATTCATATTTATTCATATAATTCATATGATTCATATATGTCATTCATAAAATGTCATCCATATTCATAAATATAAAACCAGATATCTGCTAGATTTGATTTTGCCTGGGCTATACATCCCAGAACTCCTTGTGGAATAAAAATACAGGTGAGGAGAACCTGCTTGTTGCCAGCTATAGTGAATCTGCAGTATCCACAGTTCCAGCATCTGCGGATTTGACTGGGGCAAGCCTCCACGTGACCCAGATGTGGTTTTTTCAGTGATAGAAACAGCTCTATAGGCTGCTAAATGGTGCAGTTTGGTTGCGATATGGTGGGAACCCGCTTTTGGCACTTTTTTTTGTTTTTCAAGCATTTTAAATGTGAACCCTGGTATCCAAACGGAACCCCCATGGATACCAGGGTCCGACCTGTAATTCATTTCTGCCTTATTTCTCCTCTTTGGAAATATAGAGTATTTCTATGGGAGAATATTGTGGCACCCCATGTTCTTCACAACAGGCTATGCTTAAATCTCATCTCCACTGAGCAAATGACAGAATGACCATATTCTGAGTCTCCACAACCTTATGCCATGATAAATTTGTAGGCCATTAAGGTATATTGCAATCTTCAGGTTCCACAGAACTCTTTACTATTTTGGCAAATATGCCAATGTGGCTACCCAGATGGAAGATAAACCACCAGTAGCCTTCTTAGCATAAGTAGAATAGAGGAGTGAAGTCAGCATGGATGCATGTCTGCACATGCATAGTCTGTGTATTGAGTGTTGATTCACCGTGGAAATAGTGAGGTTTATGAGCCAGAGAGATGAAGGCCCCCAGCATATGATTAGTATCTTGTTAATCATTTAACTTCACTATCACAAGCATCGCAATGTAATTATGACTATCCCTGATGGTGTGATAATTGTCAATGGAAATGAAAGAGTTAACAGCTTTGGTTCCATGAAGGTCCCTGGAGTGGTAGTGGGCATGGAATTACAACTTTTCACGAATTTACTACAGAAATTTGGAATGTGGTATTAGAACATGGTAGACAAAAGTTCACTAGCTCTTGTACACTGCGCATTTCCTTGTCATTCCCATGCGCAAAAACCTGTCTAGTACAGGTGGGACCTCAGTATCCACTGATTTGACTCATCACTGATATGGAGGTTCACCTTTAAATGCCTTCTAACAAGGGGAAAAAAGCACCAAAATCCAATTTCCTACCTTCGCACTGTTTCAGTCCATTGGATTCCATTAATCACCCTATCTAGTGGCTGAATGCAGTATAGTGTCTATATCAATGCATTCTGGGCCGACAATAGAGGAGCAAGAAACCTGGAAGCTATTATTTAAAGCTATTTTTCCACTGGTTTGGTATCCATAGAACCCCAGTGGATAATGAGGCACGACCTGTACTGTTTTGCTTTTATAACAAATAATTTCATAGGTTGCTAGATTAGGACTGCAATTCTGCAAACTCTTACCTGGGTGCAACCAGTAAGTTGCACTGACTGCATGTGACAGGAGCAGGATTGCATTGCATGCAAGGTATAATGTTACCCACTGGGACTTAATTTAATTTGTTACATAACTACAGTGACATGTGTGCAGTTGTGCCATTTAGGACATTTGGGGGGAAAAAAAACCCCTTGAGGTGGTCACCTTAAATGCTGCTTGTTTGAGTTCCCTGGATTGCGTTATGGACAGATGATGAACAGTGTGTTCATGGCTTCAGGGACACCAAATAGCAATGGTCTGACTATATTGCAGTGGGATCATGGCCAATCTGTTTGTCATTAGATAAACATCAGTAACAGATTTTAAAAACTAACAGACTCAACAAAGGGAAAGACTTTTTCTTTGTTGTTTTTTTCTAACCTATCTACTTGAATGAGGCTAGACTCAGGCAGTCATTCATTTGAAAAGAAAAGTTAATTTTCCACTACCTGTGGAAACTGTGAACCATTTCCAAAATCACTTCTCAGCCTACAAAGTACTTTACAATGATTACCTTAATCATCTCCACAATGACCTTGGGCTGTAGATTCGGCCATTCCTCCCAGGAGTGGTTAAGATAAGAGTTGAATATGGGACTAGAGTGTCCGAACCCAATACAGTTGCTGTAGCACCATACAAATGCCAAACAAAGGTTGAGTGTATTTGTTCCACGTCTTTCTTCTTTTGCCCAAACAGAACAACCCAGAGCAGTTCCATGAACTAGCTAAAGATGCTTTCCCACAGCCAAGTCTAACACTGACTTCACGTCCTATGTATTTATAAGCATCACTAAAAATGACACTTGGGTAGTGGATAGGCTTGGACAATCCTGCCAGATTTATGAATCCAATTTGAATCACTGTCTGGAAATGGAGTGAAAGATCTTCTTACGAAAAAAATAATAAAAATAAAATCTGAAAAGCAAGGATGTGAGCAACTGTTTAATTTTTTTCCCCTGTTGCTCCTTAACTGGCTGCAAGAACATGAACATCTCATTTTATACGCTTAGCAGGATCACTGGCTGACCACAGCTTATTCCTACTGACATCAGTGGAAGTCCCCTGGCACTGGAAGCATTGCAAGTTGTCCTCAGAGCTGTCTGTTCTGTGGTGATGCTGCTACTGCCAGAGGTTTGAGAGGTTTCCCAATAGCTAGTGCTAGATATGGTCACCAGGTCACTGCTTTCTTCCCTCCCTCTTTGGTCTCGTCACACTCATCTCCTTCTTGCTATTGGATGCCTCTTTTCCCATTGCCACTCATTGGTCTGCAGTAATAGTTATTCATTTTATGTCACTATATAAACACCACACAGGCGCCTCCAGAAACCTCCTATGACTGAGTTCGCAGCAGTTGGAGACTTTAGCAAAAACCACTTGTAATTCACTTACTGTCTGCTGTAAAAACAACTTAAATGCAATCAGACATTTTTTTTTTTTACTTGAAATGTTTGTTTTCTTTAGCTTGGTTTCACTTTATATAATGAGAACCTTTCGGATATAGGGAGGGCAGAAGAATATAGTATCAATGACAAAAACGCATCATGGACGAGGCACAGAATGGGTTTCGTTTCCAAGAATGGGTTAGTTAACCCTTTGCAAACTGTTACAAAATTTATTCACCAATTAATAGTGATTTAAAATTTGGTCATACTTTTTTAAAAAGTGAAATTTGAAATGGATTTAGAGTTTCTCCCAAGAAGAAATATCTGAAGATTTTCAAGAGAAACTAAATCAATTTCTATACGACAGAGGTGGGCAAACCTCAGCCCAGGGAACTTTTATGGCCCTTGGAGTCTCAGCCCCCAGGGAGCCCCCAATCTCCAATGAGCCTCTGGCCTGTTGGAGCCTGCAATGGCCTGTGACTGCTGGTCGTAGCTGCTAGACATGAGCTGCTGGCCAAGTTAGAGCAAGGCTTTTTATAGTCTCCATGTGTTTTCTGCTTTACCCTGGGCAATATTTTGCCCCCCCCCCCAATTACCTCTGAACAACTTATGTGTCGCTGGCTTGGTCTGTATGTTTTCACTGTGCAAGAGGCACGTGGCAAACATTTCATAGTTCTCATGTGGTTCTACATACCTGTATTATAGTTCTCATGTGTATAAAAGGGCCCAATCCTATCCAATTTTCTAGGGCCAGTACAGTGGTGCCAGTGGGGTGTGCGCTGCATCCTTTGGTGGGGGGCAATCACAGAGGCCTCCTCAAGGTAAAGGAACAAATGTTACCTTACCGCCAGGCTGCATTGCAGCTGCACTGGTGCTGGAAAGTTGAATAGGATTGGGCAATAAAATTCAGTAAAATTCATTCAAGTTCTGTCTCTAATATATTCATTTATGTAAATTTATTCAAATTTGAAATGTAAATTAATTCTTTTTTTCCTGCCCCCCCACAGTGTCAGAGAGATGTGATTCTCCTGCCAAAATGTTTGTCCACCCTTGCTATAAGACAATGAAATTTTTCATCTGTCTGCCTGTCTGTCTGTGTTCCTGCATGTCCCTCCTTTACAGTGCTGGATTGCAGTGAAGCCCAAAAATATATAAAGTAGTAAGAAATTAGTGTGCTTCCAAGCAGAGTAAAGAAGGGTTTTCCCCAGCCACTGAGTTACCATAACTGTTATTAACATGCCTGGGATTAAGGAAAAAAAGATTTCCTGGTTACAAAGGGCAAGTTCCAACTCATGTCTGATCCCAGAATTTTAGTAATTAAGCACTGACAAAGAATCTGGTCACACACTGTTTATTCAGGGATCTGGAAAGTAGCCACTGAAAATTTTCTGTCCTTAACGTACCAGCAGGATGAGGACTAATGATGAGGCGCATAGCTCATAACCAAAAATATTTGGGTAACTGTCTATACACTAATTTGTGATAGTAATATAGCAACTGTTACCCTGCACATGCCTGATCTTGTCTGAGCTCAGAAGCTAAGCAGGGTCAGGCCTGGTTAGTACTTGGATGGGAGACTGCCTGGGAATACCAGGTGCTGTAGGCTTATACCATAGTCTTTCGAGACTGAAGGTTGCCAACCATTTTTATAACATCTTCATCCTCCTTTTCCCTCTTCTCCAAAAGTTTTCTGCATAGATTCCACTGTAAACATTCCTGTGACCTCATAGCATGTGTACTCTCTGCCCTATATTATTTCTCTTCCTCAGTCTTGCACAGGAAGGCAGCAGTTGGCAAAGGACTCAATCATGTACACACTCCCCTCACCCTGCCTTTTGGGCTGGGTCAGCCCACAGCTCCTTTGATTTGTGGGTAGTTGTGTATGCCTTTCCTGTTCACTCTTCCTTTTTTGGCTTCCCCAGTTCCCACAGGAACCCAAGGAATAGATTGTGCCCACCGCTTTTGAGCGGAAACCAGACCAGGATAAGTGGGGAGGGGTGAGGCAGGGGACAATGCTTGCTTGACATCATTTCAGCTACTTCATTTCAGGTCAAATCTTGATCATTGATTTGGTTTTCCCCTCCCCCTTTTGCTGAAGTGACAATATCATTTCCCACTTGCTATGTTTGACGGCCAAGGAACTTTAAATTTACTGCACTGTGACCTTGTTAGGAAGGCAGCATTATAATGGTTTTTCTCCTACTTTTTTTTTTTCTTTACAGCTGTACCTGCAGGCCAGGTTCACCTGGAAAGGAGCCCGCCTGTTGCGTCCCCTGCTACAGTTTACATTGATAATGATGGCGTTTTACACAGGACTGTCTCGGGTGCCAGACCACAAACATCATCCATCAGACGTACTGGCAGGCTTTGCACAAGGGGCCCTGGTGGCTTATTTCATTGTAAGTGCACCATATTCATATTACCAGTGCACCATTGTTGTTAAGGCATCAGTATATGCCTGTAAGATGGGTTACTGTCATGATGATTAAAATGTACATGCTGATTTCAGCAAATGTTTGCAAAGTGGTTAACATAGCACAGTGAATTAAAAGATAACCTCCTGTCCAAAGGGGGGCTTACAATCTAACATACAAACAAGACACGTCAGCAAACAGCCAGTGGAAGGATCCTGTGATGGAGTGAGCAGGGACAGATGCTTTCACCCTGCAAAAGATAAGAGAACCACCAGTTTAAAAGATGTCTCTTTGCCCAGCTTGCGGAAGCAGTTGGGTACAGACAGCATTCTTGCTGTTTATCTGTCAGCTGACAGGTATTAGGTTGTAATTGAGACAATAATAGGAGTCCAGGTGCATTGTGGCAGCTAGCACTTATGAGACATTACACAAGCCAATAGACAGTATCCAAAATCATTTAAGCAGCTTTCACCCTCACTCAGAGCAATGGAGAATGACAGGAATATATGCATAAAGAAGATGACTAGGTGTGGCTCAAAGGTGTTGGTGCAGTTGCCATGTTGCTTTGCTCTAGAAACAAACCTTTAAGTGTAGAGTGCATTCACATGCTCCCAGACTGCTTGATTACCCTTTAGCCATCTATTTGTTTATGGTAATTAAGGTAGTAATTAAGGTACTTAAAGTGCTAAAAGCAGGGCTTACTGTATAGCTTACTGCAAGGTCTAAGAATTGGAGTAGGATTTTTGTTTCCTGCTGATAACTCTGGAAAACATTCTTGGCTGATTAATATGGAATAAAAGTCATGGATTAACATAAAACAGTGATAATTTAATACCTATTTAGAACAGCATTATCAATGAGTGGAATGCCTTAGTGAGAACAGAACAAGGGCTTGGTGTTTCCTCCATGTTTTCACTTCAGTTCATGACCAATTGGCTTATGCATTCCCATTTTGAGTGGAATCTTGCATTTGGAGAAGTACTGAGGCATAGGGTAGGTGATGGCAGATAATTGAGGAGCTTATAACGTTAGCCCTGTCAAACTCTATTGAGGTTCAAGCAGGAATAGTCCAACATGATGGCCCTTTTCAGCAAAACAGGAAGTGTAGAATTTTGTGTCTTTTATGTAAAGGGACCACACAAGGAGGGAGAGAGGTGAGTGAATCGGTAAGTGGATTGCTGCCCTCTGAGCCACTTCCTTCCTGCTCCCATTTAGTGACTGGGAAGTGAATCAACGTGGCTTCATCTGCAGCAGGCTGGAGGGAGGCAGTGGCTATCTTGAAATAAAGGGCACCTTGAAGCTGTTTGTCACTGTGCTCAATGCAGGCCACATTATGTGTTTCATGAATGAGCCAGCCATGGGTTCAGCCCAGCGCAGAATGACCTCAACCATTGCCTTCACTCCCTACCACCACAGCTGCTGCTTCTGACAATGACAACAGGGAGACCTTATGGAAGCCTCCTCTGTGGGGCATCTTTTCTAGGAAAGAAAGTGCTGAAGAGGCAGTGCCCCAAACACTAGGGATGTTGGGACATGTAGTTCTGCAGTTTGTATGAGTAAGTAGGGACTTAATATATGTCCTAGAAAATGTATGACCCAGGACTCCTTGCACCTGGGATGATGCTATAAGTCTGTGGGAAGAGGTTTGTTGTGGTGAAGGTGCTCGGATCAATCACATATTCAGTTATGTCATTGAGTGTGCGACAAGATCCAAACTTGTAGTGACCCAGGAAACAAAAATAATGATTTTTTTAAAATGAAACAATTTTAATTAGCTGAACCCATTTCACACTGTGATGGGATGCATTCTCCTACTTTTAAATAGGATCGATCCAGAGTGTTGTGAGACTACAAATAAAAAGATAGGCAGTTTTAAGTAAAGAAAACAAATCTGAGATGCTCCAATAATAATAATAATAATTCTGGAAACTAGAAAGATAAGTGCAGAGTGACTGTGACCTTTCAGGTGTGATATGCATAGAATCAAAACATATGTGAAACAGCTGTTTTGTGCATTACCCTCTTAGTATTAGGTTTGATGTGTTTAGTGCATGGAAAGGAGCTCTCCTTGAACATGTGCTAAACTGGGAATATTACCAGGGTAGTTCATGTAGGTGAATGTATAAATGATTACTGCAGTTTTTCCTGAAAGGCAAAACACTTTCAAAGACAGCTGAATAATTTTTTCTTTTCCATCTGTGCCAATTTTAGCCAAACCACTGTCAACATTTATATGAGCAATGTAGTCTCTGATTTCCCAAGTACAGATTGAAAACCCAAGCAGAAAAGCTTGGAGCCTGAGAGAGCATGCACAGATCAGTGTCTCGCTTCTGAATTTAACCACAAAATGCAAGAATGTGAAACTTAGGACTATTATTTTGATTAGAAGTGCAGAAGTTGGTTGCGTTTGTTGTTTTTGATTATGCTGAAAAGTTTGGTGTGAAAAATGGCTTCTTAGGCAAATCACTTTCCAAAGGGGGGCTGTCCAGCCCTTTTAATTCAAAATGATAAAACACTTTTCATGTAGGCAGTGTAGCCAAGCTGCAATGAAAGGACTAACAGCCTTTGCTGTCTTGGGTAGGAAATGAAAGGCGTCATTTATGTGATACTTTTGTAGAATACCCTGTGCTGCCTTTTTTTTTTAAATGGAGCTAAAGAAATTGGAAAGTAGTAAAATGGCTATTTTTGCATTCTCATTTTATTGCTCAAATTTTTTTTTCATTTGTCAAATTCCACATACTAAACACAGAAGGACTGCTGCCCTGCAACTCCACAACCATTTGTTCCCAAGGTGGGCTCACTTCTAGTTTCAGAGACTAGTTTTCCAGGCAAAAAAAGACTAAGAGCCCAATCTTATGCATGTCTACTCAGAAGTAAGTCCCATAATAGTCAATTAAGCTTATTCCCAGGTGAATGTGGATGCACTTACTTGACAGTAGGTCCCATTGATCTTAATGGGACTTTTGAGTAGACATGCTTAGCATTGTGATCTAGGCTAGCCCCCAATTGTAATTTTGAGGAAGAGAACCTTTGTGGCTGTTTTTTTTGGTAGCAGGATTATTAGGCCCCACATTTCTGATTTGCAAGCACATAACAGTATTCCTCAAAGCACTGGTGACTTTTTTTTTATTATTCTTCCCGCTAGTTAAAGAAACAATGCATCACCCCAAAGACACTTGGAATTGTTTTTAAGGCTTTGGGCAACTTTTTTCAACAGTGAAGTAGCTTCTGTTTGGCTCAGGTGCTGCATGTTGTTTCATGTGGTTTTGACTAGACGCCATCCGTGTGCGTTGTCATAACTGGCTGTATAGAACAGTCCTGTAAACTCTCTTGTTTGTCACTCTAAGAGCTTTGTCAAAGAGCACAGGGAGGAGAGAAAAAAATCATACAGTGCAGGGTGTAGCAAGGTGCTGATGATCTCAGACCAGAACAGCTTCTGGCAGACAATAAGGGGTCCCAATACAAGAGATGACCGTTTTCACCATTTCCTGCCTAATGACAAGTTGCAAATCTGGTGCACTCTCTCCCTGACCCGTAAACAGATGGTATGTTTTACTGGGCCAAAAGAGGGGTTAGAGTTCGGCTGCGATAGGCTGACTTTCCTGTGACGAGATAAAACCACTGAGGAAGCAGCTGCATGAGAAACACCACACACATGCAGGGTTCTTCCTTTTTTGCCCTGGTCTCGCCCTCCCAATCTGCTGTTCTTTTGTATGCTTTCGTCCTTAGCCAGGATATGGGGAGGACATTGGTCACTATTTGCCCTGCCCTTTCACAACTGGTCTGAAAAAGACATAGTAGGAAGCTGAGAAAGGGGTGGCTAGTGATTTCCTATGTCTTCTTGTGATTTCCTGTTGCCAAGGAATGGCTTAAGTTTCCAATTAGATCCTGAGTTTTGTTTTTAAAATGTCATTTAGTGTTCAGAAAACCCTAGGATCCACCATTTCACTACAATTTTATATATATTTACATAAGATTTATTTCCCATGTATGTCCTATTTTGGGGACCAGACAGGGCCTTAAGGTTTAGTATTTCCCCTTAGCAACAATAATTCCCAGTAGCCAGTAGTCCTGCTGACCTCTAAAACATTATAGGAAGCTCTCCTCTACTGAGTTAGATCATTGATCTGTCTAAGAGAGTATTGATTAGCATTAGCCCTTCAAGATTTTAGACAGAAGTTTTTCCAGTATGTAGAGCATACGGACCATGAAAATCCCTTGAAGTTAAAGCCTTCTTATTCGGCTGTAGTATTTATCCTCTTCATGTATAAGATGGCCCTATAGATGTATAGATGGCCCTTCATGTATGTATAGATGGCCCTATACTATACACACAGTTTACTGGTGGATTTTGAGCTCAACCATTGCACCACGTGGTCTGCCATTGCAACAGCTCCTCCATCAGTCTGTGGAGCGCTACCACTGGTGCAAAGACTGGAAGGCCACATGCTGGTAGTGGTGCCACGGAGACAGGCTGTTGGCACGGTCATGGAGGGAGAATGGGACTTGGATCAGGCGAGGAACCCGGTGTTCAATGGGGCAGGTCTTGGTGGCACTGGCAGACAGCGATTCTTAAACCCCTGTCCCAGACATGCCCCCTTTGACCCAACAGATATATGCCAGCAAAAGAGCTTGCGTATATCTGATTAGGCCCAAAGGGGACCACAGAACGACAGAAGAGGTCAATAAATGTTTATTTACTACCTCAGTCTGCCTGGCCCATAGGATACAGGGGCAGTAGTGTTTTCTGTAGCAGGCCTGTAGACAAAATCTTTTGGCGAGATGATTTGTAAATTTCACAACACTTCATGTTTTCATGTGTTCACTCAGTGAAAAAGCTGTGTGATATACTTTTATATTGTTTCATAGCTGTTGAGACATGGGTGACTGTGTGCCTCAAAGTCATACCTCTTGCCTATATTTTTCCAAGCCAATTGCTGCAACTCAGAAGGCTAGGGAGCTCTTCAAATTGAAAGCTGACACCCAGAATTTCATCAGAAGCCTGTAGGCTGTAGAGGAGTCAGTGTTGTGAACTAATATTATATGTAATTCCTTAAGCCGTGCAGAATAATATCTGCCACTGCCAACTCTCATTATCTCCTTCCATTTCAAAGCTTATTAAATCTGGGTAGAGAACTTAAAATCCTCCTCATCATGGAAACTTTTCCAAGTTGACATACGGAGTCATATTCATTTCACTGGACTGGTTCTTCCTCTGTTTTACCCCGCTAAGGCAGGAAAGATCACTGAGGAAATCTGGCCTCTGCTCCAGCGGTTTCTTTGCTGTTCCACAATCCAATTTTATCATTTGCCACTGTATTTCTTCACAGCAGTGTTTCACCTCACTCCAGAAGAAGGCAAGGATGACTCAGAAATCCCCTTTGTCTCAGCCCTGATAATATTTCAAGACTCTTCAGTTTACCCACCATTAGGCAGCAGTTCTCCACTGAAGCCATTTGAAGTTTCATCTTCAAGGGTTACGAAAACTATATCCACACTTGCTTTTCCCATCCTGAAATAACACATTCAAAAAACATTTATTTCAAAGCCTCCCAGCTGATGAAACACTTTTCTGTTTTATTTGGAGTTGAAATGTCCTAAGGATTTCTGCAATCAAAATACCTTTCAGATACAACATTAGCAGCAAAAATATGTAGACATAGCTGTGAAACAGGGTAGTGTGGGAATCCAGAACCCATTTTCCCTGTCCTTACCACCATCAATTCATGTCAGATTTTTGCTCAAGCTTTCTGGATCCAGTGGGGTGTTTTCTAACATAATGAAGAAAAACAAAATTGATCAGCTGAAGTTGTGAGCTACCAGCTTACAAGTTTGCATTGCACGTTCCCAGTTGTCTGTCAAATTTTCTTTATGCACAGAGAGCACCTTCTACAGGAAATGGCATAAATCCAAGGAAAAACACTCCATGCATTTATTCTCTTTTTGTGTGTGTGTGTTAAGCAGCTGAAACATTAGTAGGGTTTAACACACTGTTCTAACCTTAGAAGATCAGGTTTCATGATTTCTCTAAGTGTTTTTATAACCTCAAGCCTTGCCAAAGTGAAATACAGTTTAGAGTGAAATTAATTCTACTACCAACTATCCGATTTAAAGCCACACATGCCATGAACTACAGAGCAAAGGCTAAGAAAGCCACGATGACACTCCATCCATAACTTATTCATTTAGAAAATACAGACCAGATTGAATCTAATCCTCCATCTGCCACTTGCACCATGCAACCACCACCTCACTCCTGCCACAAATTGATTTGTCATGGAGATCTCAGTGTAGATTGTGGATATCCTTGTCCTAAAAAGTAGTAGGCAGTTGAAGTGCATGGCATCAGAATATCATTTGTCTCCTCTCCCATTAAAGCATTAGAAATTAATCACTGGACAACTAGGGACAGTACACTCCCAGCACCTCCCATTCTCCTTCTTATACTGTCTTAGAATAGCACTTACACAAACTTGAGCTTCTACAAATGGCATCTTTGTCACTATGTCATTCTAACTTCACTGAGCAGCACAGTGGAGTTATAGCAGCATAGAGGCTTTAATGCTTAAACTGCTATGTTACACCACTGCAACTAAAAGCCCAATCCTATGCATGTCCACTCAGGAGTCAGTCCCAGTATATTCTATGGGGTTACTCCCAGGTGAGTGTGGATAGGATTGCACCTAAAATAGAGAAATGCTGGTGTTGCACTGACATAAGAGATTTAATAATAGCAACCCTATGTTCTTCTGGCATAAACTGATCACAGGATTGCACCATGTCTATATATAATGTGTTTCAAAACTGGGTTTGCTTGTACCAAATTTCTGGCATTAGATGAGTCTTAGTAGTTGGCAACCTTCAGTTTTGAAAGACTATGGTATCGTGCTCTGAATGATGGTTCCGAAACAGCGTCTAATATGAGTCTTAGAATGCAATCATATGCACATTTTCTGAGAGTATGCCCCACTTTTAAGTAAAGATGGATTGAATTCTGCTGATTCCTTTCCTTGCCAGCACTGAAGTTGTAGTTTGCAAGAGGGAAAGTACATCATTCATGCTGACATAGTAAGACTAAGACTGTGGCAACTGGGAGAGGATGTCAAAGTTTCCTCTTGGGCCTTTCTTATTGTATGACTGCCTCTCTGAACTGTCAAGTGTTAGGCCTTTTCCCACCCATAGGAATGGAGACGTCATTAGTTATTTCAGGGAAAGGTAGTCAGGAATATCTTTTCCTTAACATTGTTCTTTTTCAAAACGATGAACAGTCATCCTGAGTACGCTTTAATACTAGTATCAAGGAAAAGCCTGTGGGGGAAGAGGAGGGGTGGGAAAATGAGGAAATATCCAGCCACCCTGACTAATGATTGCAGGGAATTGACTTTCAAGGGAAGTTTAATTTTAGGCAAGTTTTAAGTATCATAGGAAATGCAGTTGTGTGAACTTCAATGTCAACATTTCATTGATTATGGACAGGAGAATATATTTAAAAGGGGGAAAAAGCTCAACAGCATAATCATTTTGAAAGGCAGAACATTTGCTATTTCCTGAATTAGCAAAACTCTTCCCTTCCCCTCAAGCCCCTTAATCATCTCTTTTTCTGTCACACACATTTGCACATACATGCATATCAATATAGTAGTTGAATTAAACTGATGAGGAATGTTTAGCCCAGTGCAGAAATAAAACAGAAACAACTTAGAAATGAAATTGGGAGGGGGGTGCATTTTCATATCCCTGAGTTGAGTGATTCATGTTGATTTGGAATGCCTTGTGGAATTGGTTGCCAAACTCCACTGGATTTCTTTGGATTATTTCTCCGTAATGCGTCATTTGTTGGACAGACTGAAAATGTCTCTGACCTAGCTGTGTTATAGGGAGCGATCAAGACTTTTGGAAATGCAGTATAATTGTGCTGGTTCATATGCAACTCCTGCCCACTGCATGATTATAGGAGCAAGTGTACACACTCCTCTCACCCACCCCAGAATGCTATCCCTGCTGCCACATAGTCAGCTGGGGCAGAATATCTACGCCACTCCTAATTACATGGTTCATAAGCCTCTTTAATGTAGCATATCAGTTGTGCAATTAAGGGCGGTTCAGACATTCTGCCTGTAAGTGACTCTAGGATAGTACACACTTGATCCTGACTGTGTGGTTAGAAGCAGTATCATTCTAAACAGTCTGTTAACTCTGTTTACTGATGGAAGGTTAAAATGTGTGTAAACGGGCGTTTTAGAATGTGTAAAGAAAAATGGAGTAGGAATAAAGTTGTGAACATATACGTGTGTATATATATATATATTAACTTTAATTGCATTTACAGGTCTTTTATGTCTCAGACCTCTTCAAGCAAAAAACAAAGATTTCCCAGCCTCCACCACCAATCCGGAGGGAGACGCTTTCACCTGTGGACATCATTGATCGGAACAATCATCACAACATGGTGTAGACATTTGACTTTATTTTGTTTTGTTTTTATGCAAAATGACTGCTGACAGCAACTACCTGCTGCTCTCAATCTCATCAGACAGTAGAATGTAGGAAGAGACTCTTGCCTGACCAGTAAGGTCTTAATCTGTGGCCTTTTTCACTCTTACAACATTTGCATAAATTGGGTGTTGTTCAACAAAGGCAAAGGCAACAATTACAAAATGAATCCAAACAAGATGCAGGAATTCTAAATGTGCAATTGGCTAAGTGTTCATGTTGTAGTGAATGCTGAATTGTTCATAGCTTAATGAACACTATATGATTACTAGGAAACTGGCCATCTCTGCCTTTTCTTGTTTTTTCTTTTTTTCTTTTCAATTATGAAGATTTCCAGTTCCTGTTAAGGGGTGGGAGGGGGGAGGAAAAACGCTTGCCAATTAAATTACAGCACTATTCTCAAGAAATAAGCACTGATTTTGGATTTGCGATTACTTTGTAAGGATAGCCTTTTATTTTAAATACTGGTTTTCATTAACTCATTTCTATACTGTGACTTAGGAAAGCTTGCCCAGTAAGATGTTAGAAAGGTTTCTATTCCCACTACACAAACCCTGGAAAAACAATACCTTTCTATAACTGATTAAGAAAATCTCCTTCTGAATGGAACCCAACCTACTGCATGTGTATCCTTCATTGTAGGAATCATTCCATATTTGTTTTCATCTATCACGTATCCCCTTCATTATCTGGCATTCTCATTTTCATGTCCTACCATCTCTAATACATAAAGAGCAGGTTGGATTGGTCAAATAAAGGGACACTTGAAGTATGGAACCCATACTTCTATATCTCTCATGTCAACAGTACTGTATAAACTGTTCAGCCTGCAAAAATTAGCTGGATGGTCTAATTAAAATCTCCCCTTTCTGCCATTGATCCAAACAAATAGCGAACTTATTTTTCAGAATGATTGAAGGTCACCTCATGTTGAATTTATAAAATATTCTTGTTGGTGGTCGGTCTTGAAGCATGCTCATACTATGGGATCTGGGGTTGAGACCTAGAATCCATTAACTCTCCAGAATTGGGGCAGACTGCTGTGCGGGACTGTCCTAGCCTGATATTCACTCAAATCCCCCTTGTATTTTCCACGGCCTGGAGAAGAGGGATAATTCTAAACCATTCATTAGACACTTGGCTGAATGCTGCTCTCAGCAACACCGGGAGCACAGGAAGAAGGCAAACAAGAGCATACCTTTGCCTGTAACTCTAATTCTAGGCTTTCCAACGGAACTCGAAAAGTCCTATGTGTTTAAAAATCTTCAAGACCTGATCCGATGATGCTAACCCAGCAGACTGGCCTTTGCACAACCTTATCACCCAAAATCCGTCCTATCATTTCAATTCTAGCAAGCTATGATTTTTATAAATATATATATATAAATATTATATAAATAATGTATAAAACATTAAAAATTAACTATGTAAAATATTATTTCTGAAACAATTTTAGATATATCCACTATGATTATAAACTGTGTTTTGACCTGTGTTATTTACATTTTGCTGCTTAAAAAAAGCATTGACTTAATTTTTTTTATAGTCGACTAAAATATTGTAGTTCTGTGGTAGCAATATTTTAATGAAAATAACAACTAAAGACAATTGTATAAAAATCATATTAAATTGTCTGTATTTTTGTAATGTTTCTTTTTTTTGTAAAAAGAGGAATACACAAGACTTTTGTAGAGTACAAAATTAAAGTTTGTATTTGCAAAACATTGCTGTATAAATGTGTTTTATAAATGCATGTTCCAGCCACAATTATTTCATGCCATAGTCACCCTAAAAGAAATAGATGATTAGACCAAGAAGGAAAATGTGTTAATTTTACACTGAACAGATGTTACAAGCATACCTGTATTCCAATGTTCATGAAAGAGTGTATAGGTTACAACTCAGTTATAACCTGCTAAGAATTTTAATGTATTATTACCAAAGTGAAGCCAGTGTTTACAACCCTACACAGTCTAGATCACTGAATTGGTCCATGTTAAGATACTTTCACAAAACAGCAGTATTTAAAAATGTGACATTTCCATTCCATAGAATGAGAGCTATTCATAGAATAAGAGCTATACCCAGGCACCACCCAAGAAGGACATGAGACAGTGGCTTGGGATGATTGTAATTTATGGAATTAATAAAAACAACCTGCAGCAGGGAAAAATTAAGCTAGTAGAAACCCCAAGTGTGCTGGCCACACTTGGGGGAAAATGGCAATAGCCATTTACCTTCTCTGAGACCCCATTATTGTGATATCCTGACTCTAGGCCAGAGGTGTCCAAAATATTTGGCAGGAGGGCCACATCATCTTTCTGACACTGTGTCGGGGGCAGGGGGAAATTTACATTTCAAATTTGAATAAATTTACATGAATGAATATATTAGAGACGGAACTTATATGAACGAACTAATTTTACTGAGCTTATTTACAATACACATGAGATCCAGAAAAGGGGGGTTGTTAAAATAATTCCTGACACATATAACACACCTCTTCCCTAGGAAAAGTACAGAACAAACTTAATAGGAGTCAGCATGGGCTCCTTCCCCCCCCCCCCCATGCAGGAGCATGTTTTTACTCACTCTCTCTCTCCTCCCCCCACCCCCATCCTGGCAACAAGCAGCAGCAAAGGAACACAATCAGTCAGGGATCTGGTGGGCACCCGCCCCCTCAGGACAGGAGTTTGTTGCTCCTCATTCACACAGAGAAGGGAGCTGCCTGTCTCCCTCTCTCAGTCCCCCCCTCCTCCAGCCTGCACGGAGCACCAAACAAACTTAGAAGCATGCAGAGAGCTGTGTGTATTTCCCCCTTCACAAACGGACCCCCATCTTCCTCCCTCTCTGCCAGCAACCCCAACAAGCAAAAGCAGTAGGTTTCCTCCCCATTCAAACATCCCGTGAGTTCTCCCCTGCAGTGCCAGCCCCTGACCCCAAGCACACTCACAGCCCAATTGGATCCACACTTTCCTGGGAGTAAACCCCACTGAGTCTGATGGGATTTAGTGCTGAGTAGACATGCTCTCCAGCGGCATTCAAACATCCCATGATTTCTCCCTTGCAGTGCCGCCCCCAGCACATGCAAGCAGCACAAACAGACCCACAGTTTCCCATCCCTCCTCAGTGCCTACCCCCGCCCCCCAACCCAAACAGCAGGGCAAACAGACCCAGGACTTCTCATCCCCATCCAGCGCCTGGACTCAGCTGTAGCCTCCCCAACCTAATGGGAGGGTTGCGGATGGGCGGGGCTCCTGCTCTCCTGTGAGTGCTTAACCTTTTCCTCGCTGTTGCCGCGAAGAGCAGTCGCATGGGGCCAGTGAGGGCTCCAGCGGGTCTCCAGTAGGCCAAGCACCCATTGGAGATGGGGGCTCCCTGGGGGGCCAAATTGGGGCCCCCTGCGGGCCGCAAGTGGCTCGGGGGCCGGGATTTGGCCAGCCCTGCCCTAGGCAATATCACTGATATCAGGCAATCACTGACCTGGCTTAGACATAGCATGGAATCATCGTTCAGCATTTATATGAATGAGTCGCTTTGCCCATAAGAGAGGAGAAGGGAGAAGTGAGCATGCAGCTTTCTTAGGCTTGTTCCTGTAGCACTGAAGTCATGCTTTAGTGTTCCATCTGAATTCAGCCATGGATTTTTACAGCTGTCACCTGATTTATAGAAAATTAATTATATGAATTACAGAACCCAATTTGATGTCTATTTACTCAAAAGTAAATCCCACTGAGTAACTGAGTTGATGTTCATGTCAGTGTGCAAAGGGTTTCAGCCTAAATATTAGAGCCCTACTGAGTTTTCATTCATTTCTTTGAAAGCTTACCCCAAAATATGAGAATCTTACCAAGTGAGGAAGACTGGCTACAGCCCTACGTGCTGCAGCAGGGGAAGACTATGAATTTGTCCAGATGACCTTTAAGGCAGTGAGTTTCAACTGTTTTCGTCTCATGGCACACTGACAAGGCACTGAAATTGTCAGTTTTTGGACCATGGGCAAGGCACAACATACCGTTGGTGGGGGCCTCACATCCCCCAATGGCCCTACTAATAAATGACCCTCCACCAAACTCCCACGGCACACCTGGGCACTATCCGTGGCACACCAGTGTGCCATGGCTTAGTGGTTGAAAATGGCTGCTTTAAGGGGTCACTGACTGTTTCTTTCTGCAGCCCTCTAGATGCCTAGGTCACATTCACACAATGTTAGGCATACTTAAGACCCTTGCTTTCAGTTACCTGAACCAAATGTGGTGGATTGTGGCTACAGTGTTTAGCCATCATGCCTTACTAGTAGCTTGGCCAACAGTAACCGTTTGCAAAACTGGACTTTCTCACTGGCTGGGCATTGATAATGAATACTGAGCCCAGCATGCATGGGTTTCTCCACCACCTTTGGCCCCACCACCTGACTTGGTATCTGTGACAGAAGTGGTTATTCTCAAGCAACTTACATTCATTGGACAGAGTCATGCTACAGTTATGCACAGAGAAAGCAATGGACAGTGACTGGACAGTGCATGGCTTTGCCTTGCTTTAATAAATAGCACAATCTGACAATGACACAACTATGTGTTCCATTTTTATGCTCCTGATATTAAGAAGGCTTGAATGTATCCATTTAGGGGCCAGTCAATATACAGCATGGGAAACAACCATCTACCTTCTGCAGTGGCGTCACTAGGGTTCGTGTCACCCAGTGCAGGAGGCCAGCGCGTCACCCCCATGCAGTGGGCGGGGCAGGTGGTGGGCGTGGTGATCTACCATCGCCCTGCCCTCATTGGTTTTGGCTGTACCTTTTGATAGAATAAAGATATTTCAATGCAGTTTGTTTCATTGCATTCTGCATGATATTACACATTGATTGATATATAACATGATGGTATTATTTTTACAAATTGCGATTTTAGTGATTTTGGTCATTAGTGGTGTCACCTCCCCCTAGGGTGTCAACTTACTAACACCTTATTGGAGCAGTTCTCAAACTTTTAGCACTGGGACCCACTTTTTAGAATGACAATCTGTCCAGGACCCATCATAAAGCAAATTGAAATAAATCATCATAAATAATTAAAGTAAACAAATAATTAAATAAGGGGAAGCCAGCCCTGTTCCACCAAGTGAATTTTCTCTGTAGCCTGCCTGCAATAACACCCCTCCCCAAAAAAGAATCAGTAAGATTTTCACCCCTACCCAGTATCCAGTTCAATTTAAGTTCTTTTATTTCAAGCATATCACTATCAGGACCCACCTGGCTTTACAAGTCTGAGTGCCCAATCCTATGCCTGTCTACTCAGAAGTAAGTCCCATTATAGTCAGTGGGGCTTGCTCCCAGGAAAGTGTGGATAGGATTGCAGCCTAAAACAGAAAAAAGTTCACCTTACCCTGTCAAGCTTTTGTTTCATTCTTTGGGGGGGGGGGGGCTGCCTTCTGGAGCATTTGTTGAGCTCCAGTTGCATCAGATCAGGACCATTCTTGTGGCATCACATTTCCCTTTGCCTGACCTTTCCAGGAACCAAGGCACGTTTGCTTACTTGTGAGTAAACTTGACCATATGGCTTAGTTTCGCTTTCCATAGGGCTCAATACATTCCTCAGCTTGGAGGGTGGGGACCTCCTTCTCGGGTGTTTACATTCATTGGACCAGGACCATTCTGGTGTTGCTAGATTCCTCTCAGCCTGCCCTTTCCAATGGACTAAGGCAAGTTTGCCTACTCGCAAGTAAACATGCGATACAGCCTGGTTTCACTTTCCATTGGGCTCCATGCATTTTTGTTTTCTGGTTTTTTGCTAATAACTTTTGAGAGAAAGGAGATATTTTGCTCCGGTTTTTTGCCTGCATTCTGCTGGAAATTCTGCATCCAACAGTATATAACAAGATGGGGCTACTCCTAACCACTGCAATTTTAGCGCATCACCCCCCAGTGTGCGTTACCCTCCTTGCGTGTCACCCGGTGTGGCCCGCACCCCCTGTACCCCCCCAGCGACGCCACTGACCTTCTGATCTTTCCCAGCTCTCTCTGAAGATGCCAGGGAACAAGCCTGTATCTTCAGCTACAGCCTACCCAGTGGCTATGTTACCAAATCACTATCTCATGGCACTCTGTTTTCTGGACTATGCAGACGCTTTGCAAAGGGGCTTGGACCTACAACTTGCAAACGCAAATTAAGATGGCCTGTTCACTTCACATTCAGAAGAGAAATCTTAATTAAAACATCATCCAAAGGTAGACCATAACATTCTGCACAAACTGGAGCAGAACAAACTCATCAGAGTGAGCTTCACTTGGATTCTATTATATTGTGTCAAGAACTGAGATTGCAAGGTGTGAAAGTACTGCAGGACTAAATAGGCCCGAACCGGAAAAAATGTAAGATGGAGGTACTACATAACACAAATGCAGTGGTTCCCATACTGTGCCGCAGTGCCTGAGAGCTGCAGTGAACTCACAGGGGCACTGCAAGATGTCCCAGGCGGCCTGTTCTTCCTGGCTGTCCCAGGCACCACCAACATGGATTACGTGAAATCTTGTGTGATTCAAGATGGTGGTTCTTGGGAGATCCAGGAAGAGGAAACCACCATGAAAGATGGGCACTGTGATCTTAGTATGTTTGGAAACCACTGCACTAATGGGGTCTGGCATACTGAATGCCTGGGGGCCAAGAAAGACTGAAGCCCTCTAAATCACAGATTAAGAATGGGTCATGGTTCTTTACAGTTTACTTATTCTCATTACTTTTCTCATCTGAATTCTATTTCAAGTGGTTACACAGCCAGTTCCCCAACCACAGCCAGACCCTAAGAAAGCAAGAGTTAAAATGAAAAGTTATGAGACATTGAAGAAAACATTAAATAAAAATTGGATTCCAACACGTGGTTTCTTGGCACATAGATAGACATAAGGGGTGGTCTCCTCCGTCAACATGTCAGATCTCTGTGTTACATTGAACATATAGAAGTGCACATTAACATTAGTTTTTCTTCAACAGTTTCCAACAACTGCTATGCAGCAAGCTTGATTTGAATCCATAAAGTAGATTTGTGCCAGGAGCAGGACTAATTTTGCAATGAAACAATTACCAGTGTGTCTGATCACAGTTTGAAACATGTATGATTGCAAAAGCCAGGCATTCTCTTTAGGTTAGAATGTCTGATAGTTTCCCCTTAATTCAACTTCTTTGAAATGTTATCAAAAATGGTCATGAAGTGGCTGTAAAGCTTGGCATGACAGGCTGTGAAAATTGATATTGCAAATGCCACATTTCCCCCAATTTATTTTCATTTGGAAATGTACGGAAAAGTGACACAGAAACAGAAACATTGAAGAGCATAGAAACATCCTCTCCACATGAATTCTTAATTCTTTCCAAATTTGCAGTCGCTTAGAAATTCAAAACTCTTTCCAGAAAGAAAATGAATATTATTAGTAAGCCCAGTGCTTGAATTATGGGGGGAGGGGGGCATAGTAGAGGGCCCATAATGAAATGGAATCCAATAGTTCCACTCCCTAAGTACTCCAGTTTTAGACCAATCATGGCCCTTCTTTAGTCTCCTAAAAACAGTAGCAAGGGGGCTGTAACAAAAGCTAAGGGGACTGCCTGTTCCATTCAAGCATTGGAAACTGCTATCAAAGCAAAGGGGATTTTAAAGCAGTTTGCAACATGGCACGTGGGGCTGCTTGTACAAAGTATTACAAAATTGAAACTGTCACTGGGCAATCACAAGTACCATGCATGAACCAGCTTGTGATATGGCACAGAGAGCAGCAGTTGTTCGAAGAAAGAAAAAGGCCAACATTTCTGCTAGTAAAAAAAATCTCATTCACCAGCCCAAAGAGCCCATCAGATCCAGCAACATGACAAGTTCCTCATTCCATCTGATTCCTCCTTCCAGGTTTCCAGCAGTTCTGCTGCCCATGCTATAGACTTTATTGATCGACAATAGAGTTGGGACAGAGACAAGAACATTGTTTATATAGTGCATAATTGCCTGTGGAATTCATAGCCGCAAGATGTGATGATGGTCACTGATTCTCCCTTACTTTCATTCATCAATGCATTCCCTAAACATGCCATGTCCCATAAGATGAGAAGTTGCTGCTACAGAGATCAAAATGTCAGGTTGTATCTGTGTTTGCAGACCATGACTGAGTTATATTACTAAGCTTGTGGGTATATCTACACCCACAGACTAGAATCATGATCTAGAAAATGATCATCAGCAATGTCTCTCAGTAGTGATGCTTTATTGCATCCAACCACCTTCCAAAATGACAAGAAGAAAGTTGTTTCAACAGGCACTTTATAACTTGAACCATCTTTCACTGGACTGAACAGACAACAAGATCCCTGTATCCTGTTGCCAAACCCTTGTTATCTGACATTCAGAGGCAGGCTACCTCCAAAACCCAGAGGTTGCACATAGTTTCAGGACAAACAAAATAAAATGTTTTATCATGCTGTATGAAGCAGCATATGGATTTCATTGTTGCAAGATGTGGCAAGAACCATGACATAAATAGATGGCTAAACTTCTCCTGGTGCAAATGCTTCAACTTTCCTGCATTCAAGCTGTACTTTGAGGCTCAAGACTAATGCAAAGTCACTGAAAGTAAAGGACAGGTGTCTCTTCATCACAGGCTGCCAAACATGATTTTCTTTGAAGGAACATTTATCTGTACCCACCCCACAGAATGGCTCCTATTGGTTTCTCTCTTTATCCATAACCTTGACAATGGACTGTCTGATTAAATACAGCTGAAGTGAAAAATGATAGCACAGATCAAGGTTATAGACCAAAAACAGCAAAGGACATAAAAGATGGCTATTTTGATATTTTTAAATACTATCAAAGGAAACTGACAAGGAGTCAGCAGGTCTAGTTGGAGACAGAGGAGGAGGCTAATGACAGATGATGTTGTTATTGTTTTGAAGCTTAACAAATTGTTTATTTCTGCAAAGAAGGCTATTACACCCTAGATATCGGATATATTTTCCTGGGAGGAGAGCAAAAGTGAAAAGCCTGTTAATATATTTTGTCCGGTCAACAGAGTCAAAGATCAAAAAGTCCCCTAAGAGCTGCACACCAGAATTCTAAAGGAAGTAAACAAAGAAACAAGAGGGATTCTATTTTGATGACTTGCTAAGTACAGAGGAAATGCTAAAGGATAAGACGAGGAACCCTATATATAGTAATTCTTAATGACAGATTTAAGAGAAGAGCAAGGTAAGGAGACTTGGAAAATTATACACTTTTAACAGGTAATCACATATCTCTTGCCTTAGTTGTGGGAATGCTGATAATTGATTAGTACATCTCCTAAATGTGGGAGCCCTTCTAGTCCAGTATCTTTCACCATTACTACCGAGATCTGAGTGCATTTAAAGTGCACTACCAATAGGGTACAATCCTGATGATCATATTCTGACTATGGATTTGGGACACAAGTGTTGTAGAAGAAAATCTGCCTGTGGTTCATTAACAAGCCCATGAATGTTGACCTGCAGCCTTAGAAATTGGTGCTGCCAAACTGTCTGACAAAAGGTGAAATAAATCCACAGGAGCACCTTTTCCACAAGTCATCTTATGGCTGTCATTATGAACATGGATGAACATGGAAGTTGTTCAGGATCGCTTTTGTGATACTTATTCCTAAGTTGGGAAAAAAAATTGATTCAAAGTCCATGGAAACCACAGGGTGGTATTCCCCATATTAAAAACATTGCTGAATAAAACAAAAAAAAATTGAAATACAAAAACACCTTATGATAAAATAACTGAACTGCAGTTCCATTTCCTTAGGCTTTGCTTTTCTTCAAATTTCCTTCTAAACCTTTCTGACCTGCTTGCCTAATTCATCTTATGGACAGGAATGTGTGGTGTGGATATGAGAGACAGAACCACCCCTTTGTAGTCCATGGATAAGCACCACAGCTGCCTTGTCTGCTTACACCTCAGAGGCTTTCCTTACACCTGAGAAAGCTGGTGTAAGGAGAGCCTCCTTGGTTGTAAGCAGGCAGAGCAGCTGTGGAGCTTTTCCATGGATTTTCCATGGATGGGGTGGTTCTGCCTCGCCTGCCACACCCACACCACATGTCCCTGCTGACGTACCAATCCTAACCAACTTTGCAATGCCAATGCAATGCCAAACAAGTGTTCCATTACCCTGAGGAAGCCTTTGTGACTGCCAATGCACCACAAAATGCAGTATGGCTTCCACTGGCACAAGGGACATTGGTGCTGGAAAGTTGGTTAGGATTAGCAGCTAGAAAAAAGGCAAAAAAGAAATTAGTCTTGGTAATGAAAATTTTCTGACACACCATTTTAAATTTTGGAAGAATGTTTCTGTTTACATGGCATTTAGCCATAAAATGGCATGTAGGGCCCAATCCTATCCAACTTTCCAGCACTGGTGCAGCTGCAATGCAGTCCTGAGATAAGACAACAAATGTTTCCATACCTTGAGGAGGCCTCTGTGACTCGTTCCCCACCATAGGATAAGTACATGCCCCATTAGCATGACTGCACTAGCACTGGAAAATGGTCTTAGGGTCATTAGGGCCCAATTCTATCCAACTTTCCAGCCCTGGTGCAACTGTGCCAGTGGGGCTTGCGCTGCATCCTGTGGTGGAAGGGTAGTTATGGAAGCCTCCACAAGGTAAAGGAACATTTGTTCCACTGCATAGGAGCTGCACTGCAGCTACACCAGGGCTGAAAAGTTGGATAGGATTGGGCTCTTAGAGCCCAATCCTATCCAGTTTTCCAGTGCCAGTGCCGCTGTGTCCATGGGGCATGCACTGCATCCTGTAGTGGGGAGGCAGTCACAGAGGCCTCCTCAAGATATGGGAACATTTGTTTCCTTACCTCAGGGCTCCATTGTGGCTGCACTGGTGCTGGAAAGTTGGATAGGATTGAGCCCTTAGTCTCCTGAACCACAGCATCACATAACAGATTCACAACTAATTTATGGGCCACAGAAAATCCTTCTCAACAGTGAAACCATGTCAGTTATCTCCCCTTTTTTCTTGTGCATAATTTTTTTGCTAATCCTAGATCTGAGGTATTCCTAGGGAATCCCAAGGGAGGCATGGCTAGCTGACAGAGGCATCGTGAGGCATCTCAGGGAGAGAGATGGCCGTAGCTGCACTGCTCAGCTCAGCTGTACTCCTAATTGCTGCTTTTCTGTGGCTGTGAATGAGGTGGGTGGGGCAGTGTGAGGTAGGGAGGGTGTGGGAAACATGTGGGGGGAGGGAGAGAAGGCTGGCTGGGCAGAGGTGCTGCATCTCATCAGCACAGGACTCGTTCCTGGCAGGCTTCAAACCAAGAGGGAAGAGCACCGCAGATACTCACCTATAAGTCGACCCCACAGATGTCAAGGGCAGGTTTTGAGCCAACAATCATGGAATTTTCTATGACCCTTGGATAAGTGGGGTGGGGGTTTAAACTTAGCGGGGTGTCCAACTATAGTTTTGTCTGATTTTACCCAAGGTCAGATCCTGAAAAATAACCTACCACTAAGAACTAACTAAGAACTGTAGTCTCTAATTTATTAAAAATATAGGATCATAAGATACATTTTATTCTTTTTAAAATTCTGGTCTTCACCACCTTTTTGTAAGCACTATCAGAGTAAGTGCACTGTAAACTACATACCAGCAAAACAGTAGTTCCCAACCTGGTATTCATGTACTCCCAGGGACACTCAACAGGACCTTTAGGGGTACTTGAAAAAGAATGGAATAATGGTAGAAAATGGCAGGCCGTGCTCCAGAATGCCTTGCAAGACAGGAATGCCTTGCAAGGATCAGCAAGGCAGGAAGGGAGGTAGCTAGTTGGCTGTGAAAGCTTCACCAATAGCTAGTTTTGGGTCATCAATTCATGTACAAACCAGTGATTGAAAACCAGCACAGTAAAAAAGCTGAAACATAATATGGAAAGTGATCAATCAGCCAGAATTTCTCAGCACACTTCTGGTGCAAAACAGTGCAAAGGCAGAGTCTTCTGTTCTTCAAACAGATGAAAAGAGAAAATGTGTGATGAATACATGAAGTCTGGGCTTTCATATAGAGGAGATGAGGGCTTGTATTATTAATTACGAACATTTTGCTAATATGAAGGGTACAATTTATGGAAATAGGCTGCCAAGGGATATGGCAAGTGAAAAAGGTTGGGAACCACCATGAATCAAATCCACCTTTAAGGTGTCTGGTGTGTTAAGCCAGAAGCTCTACATACAACATACAACCCATAACACATAACTGAGAGTGTGCAATTCAATTTACAGCAGAGAGATGAGATATTTGCAACCCTTTTTACTCAGAAGTAGACCCACTGCTTTCCATGGGTGTTATTCTTAAGTAATGGTGCACTGAATTGTAGCCTGGGAAGGATGATCCCATCCTGGTGTTTCAAAAAACAGTCCTGCTTTGCAAGTATTTGCCAAGCAGAACCAGGCTGCAGCAGAAGGAAGGAGAATAAAAGGTTAACTTTGGCTGGAGTGTCCCAGGAAAATCACTATAGCAACTAAGGAGGTGCCTGCCTGAGCTGAGCTGAGCAGTGCAAGGAAACTGGTCAGAGTTGAAAGGCTCTGCCCTCTGATTGACCCGGAGATAAGGCAAAGTGATGATTGGAACTTGATTACTTGGCAAAAATGTCACTTATACTGAGTATTTGCAGTAAGTCCTCTGCTTGGGGAGCCCAGCCTGCTCTTAGTGTCCAAATGCCCCAACCTGCATTCCTCCGCCTTGCCTGGGGGATAGGGGTGGCATCTGCATGTTGGGGTGTATGTGTGTGAGCAGCCCCCATCTACTTAGGGGGTGAGTTGCAATCTTGCTCTGTGTGGCTGCAATTCTATCCACACTTTCCTGGGAGTAAGCCCCATTAACTCAAATGGGACTTACTTCTGAGTAGACCTACCTAGGCTTGGGGTCTGTGTCAGCTTAACCAAGGATCTTCACCTTTCTCTTTTTCCTCCCCCTTCAAAAAAGAAAAAAAGTCACTTGATGGCTTTGTCTCCAAAAATTGATTAAAAAAATAAAAATACTCATTCCTTTTCAACCCCCCCCTTTTTCCTTCTGGTTGGGGGGGGCTCCTTAACATGTTGGCTGCTATTGTAACACAAAAGGTACAATCCTAGCTAGGTCTACTGAGAAGTAAGTCATATTGTGTTCAATGGGACTTACTCCCAGGAAAGTGAGGTTAGGATTGCAGCCAAACAGTCTCTGGGTCTCAGTTTGCAATTAGCAGATACACACAAAACAAAGTCTTCCTCTCCCCCAGCAAATTCATCACTTCCCTCCTCCCTTTCCAAAATCCTCCAGCTGTGCTACTAACAAACTCAGGGCACAATCCTAACCAGGTCTACTCAGAAGTAAGTCCTATTTTGTTCAATGGGGCTTACTGTCAGGTAAGTGTGGTTAGGATTGCAGCCTCAGAGTGCTGGCAGCTTTGTTGTTGTTGTTGTTGTGGTTTCTAGTGTATAATTATAACACCTTCATCCCCATTTTGGGGGTAACTAAGGTGAGGTGTTGTAATGGGGAGCTGTGGTCAATGGCCACAAGGATCAGGGGAGTCATGGGTCAGAAACGTTTGAGAACCACTGCCCTAGATCAATAAAACTTGCAATAGTTTTCATTTCTGTTTTCCAAGGATCAAAGACCAGAACTTCAGGAGTTATTCCTGTGAGAACACGAAACTTCAAAAATGTTGCTTTTTTAAAACTTTCAATTCTTACCTTTTATGGAGGGTCCAATCCTATCCAACTTTCTAGCACCGGTGCAGCCGCGATGCAGCCCCAAGGTAAAGCAACACGTTTCCTTGCTTTGAGGAGGCCTCAGTGACTGCTTCCCCACTGCAGGATGCAGTGCATGCCCCATTGGTACAATTGCACCAGCAGTGGAAAATTGGATAGGATTGGGCCCTTACATGTGAATTTGAAATAGGCTGGTTCTTCTTGATCCTTTTTACAGGAATATGCAGTAACCTCCCTACTCTGCAATGATTTACAACTAGGGTAACCAGATACAACAGAAGACAGAGTGCCTATACCTTTAACCATTGCATAGAAGAGGGAATTTTAGCAGGTGCAACTCAACCTGGAAGGGTTTAAAAAGCAACACCTGCCAAAATTCCCTCTTCCGTACAATGGTTAAAGGTATCGGCACTCTGTCTTCCATTGTATCTGGCCACCTGCTTACAATGTTCATGAATTGATCCTTCTGTGAGTGCAGCAATGCGCATGGAAGAGAATCTAATAGAACTCCATTCCTTCAGAGGGCCATGGAGAACGAACAGCCTGTGTGTAAAGTCTTAAGGAGGGGCAGGTGAGTGGTGTATGTATGGGAGGCACAGATAGACAATAGCCAGTGCACTGCAGTGTTCATGCACCTGGCTATGGGTCAACAGGGAAGGGCAAGGGAAGGAAACAATTTCAATGAAGTCCTCTAATGATTACAATTTGAAATATCTCTAGGATTCTTATGTGTCCACTTATTCCTAATACAAATTAACATTCCGAAGGAAAGCCAACACTGCTTTTCTGCTGATAGGTCTTTGGAACAACTGTAAGGAGATCCTATTTGAATAAAATGAAATATATTTTAAGTACTGTTTATAAAATATATTTGGTTTCACCCTCTTCAATGAAAAGTAAACATATTCATTTGTTGTACATTTTCATGTTACACCACTTCATGTTTAATCTGTACTGAAGACCAATCCAAATCTTAATTCCAGGAAAAAGATATCAATTTATTTTTGACATGAAGCACTGCAAATTTGAGAAAACAAAATTAATCATATTGTGTGGCTTAAAAAACATCTTTTCTGGACAGTTCTCCTAAAATTTGAGCTGTGCATAGTTTATAATGAATGAAGTCATTTATACTTTGGATTTTGACATATGCTGGGTTTCTTCCCAAGTGAGTGTAATACTCTGAGTAAAAATTAACTGAGCTCATAATTATCTTTCTCGGAGGTAGCATGGAACTGAAGTCCAGGGTGTAGAGCAATGGTTTTCAGCAAATTTGTCAGTATACTGTGATGTTTTGAAGTTACTCAAGCATGGGCTTACATGTATTTTTGTTTGCATTTGTACTAATGAACACAATCAAATATATATTCAGTATATCAGTCATAGAATTGGTTCAGACGATATTTCAACCATTCAACCACCCCAGCACAATGGGGGGGGGCAGGTGTTCATAGCACATGCACATCCTGGCCATCTCCCTCTTTCAAGGGGCTGGTTTGATTTCTTACATGGGGGGGGGGGGGAGGGACAGTTGGTCCAAAGCTCAGATTCTGATATTTTGACAGCTCAGCCAGCCTACTCTGAGACGAAGGAGAGTTAATAGAGAGCTACTGGGGAACAGCCTTGGGCTGGTGAGTCTTCATCAGAGCACCCTTCCTCTCCTCCAGATATTATTTAAGCCCTGGCTCACCAGGGTGTGAGGCCCAGGGCAGAGGCGAAGCTAGGTCATTTGACATCCGGGGCCCATAAATTTTTGTCACTCCCTATGACATAATTAATTAATTATTAATTAATTCACATTTTTATACAATCCTTCCTCTAAGCAGCTCAGGGTGGTGTACATGGTTCCTCCCCTTATTTTGTCCTCACGACAACCCTGTGAGGTAGGTGAGACAGAGATAGTACGAGTCATGTACATGTCGTAATAGTCGTGACATGTAATGAATAATAATAATGACCAGAAAAATAAATGCAGTGAATATTTCCCCCCAAGCAATGGATGAAATTCTGCATCAAATGGTATATAACATGATGGTATTATTCCTAAAAGCCACAATTTCCAGAATTTTGATCACTAGGGTGTCAAACCCCCCCCCCCCCCATGTCTCATTGGCCTGTTTTGAGTTAAGGCAGTGGTTCTCAAACTTTAAACAGTGGGACCCACTTTTTAGAATGACAATCTGTCCACTACCCACCAGAAGAAGTGATGTCATGGCTGGAAGTGACATCATCAAGCAAAATAAAATAATTAAAAAAATTAAATTAAAGAAAAACAGATAAGGGGAAGCCAGCCCTGTTTCACCAAGTGAATTTTGGCTGTAGCTTTCCTGCAATAATACCCCCCACAAAAAAAATCAGTGAGATTTTCAGCCCTCCCCAGTGCCCACCTTACCAGCTCAAGCCTCTGGTTTATTCTTTGGGGGGGGGGGCTGCTTTCTGGAGCATTTGTTGAGCTCCACTTTCATTAGATGGGGACCATGCAGCTAGCCTTGCATTCCTCTTTGCCTGACTTGACCAGGAGCCAAGGCACATTTGCTTACTTGTGAGTAAACGTGGTCGTGTGGCTTACTTTTGCTTTCCATAGGGCTCAATACAGTCTTCTGCTTGGAGGGAGGGACTTCCTTCTTGGGTGTTTTTTGCGGGCTACTTTCATTGGATGGGAACCATTCTGGTGTCATTGGATTCCTCTCAGCCTGCCCTTTCCGACGAAGTATGGCAAGTTCGCCTACTCACGAGTAAGCGCGCAATATGGCTCGGTTTCATTTTCCATAGGGTTCAATGCATTTTTGGGTTTCTGGTTTTTTGGCCATAACTTTTGATGGAAAGGCGATATTTTGATCTGGTTTTCTGCATTGTATTCTGCTGGAAATTACACATCCAACGGTATATAACATGATGGGGTTATTCCTAACCTCTGCAAAGTTAGCAATGTTGGGGCATTTCTGGTGTTACACCCCCTAAGGGTGGTACCCGGGGTGGACCACCCTCCCACCCCCCACTAGCTATGCCACTCGCCTAGGGGATCATACCCAGAGAGACTGAGTACCTGGTTACATCAGACTGGAGAGCTCTTTCCTGGTAGCCCTCACAATACAGGGTCTACATAATCCTTCTCCCTCATATTATGTGACTAGGGAGAGGAGAAGAACAGTACAACAACAACAGCAGTAGCAATAGAGAAAATTGGCAACAACTGTGACAATTACTGGAGTGGTGAGGACACCATCCTGCTCCCTACAGCTCTCTCCTGGTGAGAATAGGGGTGGGGGAAGCAAGGTCAGGGGGCTTAGGCCCATGTATTCTGCGGTAGGGTGGGTAAGAGCTGTCCTAGGGTTGAGTGTGTTTAAAAACTGGGTGGCAGATTGTTCCCTTATCCAGAGGAGGACTCCTGGACTATTCCCTCACCAAAGGATGCAGCGGTCGCCATTTTGGTGGGGTGGATAGGATTCAGCTGTTAGTGTAATTCCTTGTGTGGCAAAGGAAAAATAATACAGATGGAACAGGTTGGCATGGCTTTCTAATCCCAAATAAAGAGGATTGCAGCAAGAATGGAATTCTTCCAAATGTCATGAAGGAACTGCATTTCAGACAGTTGGGAAAGGTTTTCTGACAAATGAGGTAATGTAGTAAACAGCGCATTTTCTTGGAGTCATCTACAATGATGTAACAAATTTGATTTTTTTAAAATCTTCTGAACATTATGTACCTTCACTTGGCCTATTTGGAAAAGCACCATTTTGGGCTAATAATCTCATGATTTTATGTTTGTCCTGGAAGCATTAGAAAACTGTCACTGCTCTACAAAATTTCCACTTTCCCTACCAGTTAAGGCACAGTTTCTAATAAACCAATATGACAGTTCGCCTCAACTCAAGTTAGAGACTTCCTTGCTCTGGCCTCTTTTTCTATAAAACACAAATTTCCAAAACACACTGTCACCTGGGCTCCACAAGGAATGTTGTGTAATGCAAAACATATGGTACTCCATCCAGCTTGGAATCTTATGCAGAGATGCCACTAAACTCATATGAGCTAAGTTGTTTACCAAGCTGATGTCCCTGTTTGAAGAGAATTAATTGTCTGGAACAAATGTTGTTGTTATTTTTGAGAGAAAAACAGGATACCTTTAGTTAGATATTACCTTTCCACTCTAGGATTAGAGCAGACAGGAAACAGGATCGCCACTGAAGGTAAGTCACAATTTGATGCCAGGCTCAACATTTGCAATACATCTTTAGGCTCAGTAAAGATGCAATACATCTTTTAAAAAAAACAAAAAACGTGGTTATGACACATACTAAATGTTTAGCCTACTTTGGAGTCTGTTGGTTTCTTGGTAAAGTAAGATAATCCCAGAATATATGGGCTGGTTCATAGTATCTGCTATCTTCCACTTGAAAACCTCAGAGATGTGAGCACACCGTTGGGAAACACATACTCATGCAAAAGTTCCATCTCATCAGCTGATGCATCCATGTGCAATCAGCAGCCATGGTTTTCACTCTCTTTTTTTTAGCCACAGCAATAGTACAGATCACAGCAATGGCATGTGCAGAGACTTGTTCAGAAAAGCACCACCACAGTGCAAATATCTCCTAGCTCGAAGTTCAGCAGCAGTTCCATGCACTTCTGATGGGATTGAATGGGGGCAAGGACTGGCTCACTTATGAAGCTGCCTGAGAATGTTGTCTCAGGTGGCAGATTGTTGGGGTACCTGCATCTTTGTCCACCTGCCCATCTTCCTCCACTCTTCTTCTTCCTCCTCCTCCTCTTTGGACTTAAAAAGGAAGTGCAAAATGGAGTGGCAGAGGAAGCATCTCCAGTGCATTGGCTCACCACTGTCCTCTACATTTTTCTTCCTGCTCCATGCTCGACTTCCTTTTAAAATCCAGGGAACCACGGGGTACACTGCTGGGTAAGGGGGAAATACAGGCAGTAGGAAGTCTTCGACTGGCCCAGAGGCTCTTCTCTGTTAATTATTACAACTTCTCTTCAGGGCTGGCCCAAGACCTTCCCATGCATGAGGCAGTGTACCAAATGCTGCCTCCTTACTGAATAGTGTGGCTGCTGTCACAATTCCTCCTTCTTACGCTCTTTGCGGTAGCGGGGGGGGGGGGTAAAATGGTAAGTACTGCAGGCACTGCAATGGGCCGAGTAAGTGGCCCCTATTACTCACTGTCAGAGCCATTCCAGGCAATGTGCAGGTGCTCACAGAACCAAACTGCTTCTCCTGTGCATTACTGTCATTGCCCGGAATGGTTGTGACGGCGAGTAGGAGAACATAAGAACAGCCCCACTGGATCAGGCCACAGGCCCATCTAGTCCAGCTTCCTGTATCTCACAGCGGCCCACCAAATACCCCAGGGAGCACACCAGATGACAAGAGACCTGCAAGGCATTCTGGGAATTGTAGTTAAGAACATAAGAACAGCCCCACTGGATCAGGCCATAGGCCCATCTAGTCCAGCTTCCTGTATCTCACAGCGGCCCACCAAATGCCCCAGGGAGCACACCAGATGACAAGAGACCTGCAAGGCATTCTGGGAATTGTAGTTAAGAACATAAGAACAGCCCCACTGGATCAGGCCATAGGCCCATCTAGTCCAGCTTCCTGCATATCACAGCGGCCCACCAAATGTCCCAGGGAGCACACCAGATAACAAGACCTCATCCTGGTGCCCTCCCTTGCATCTGGGATTCTGACATAGCCCATTTCAAAAATCAGGAGGTTGCACATACACATACACAAGTAAGGAGGGGCCTTACTTCAAGGTATTGAGCACAGCACCTGATTTTCTTGAAATTAGCCTTCTCCTTTCAGAGACCTGTAGGCTTTATACTGATGCACACCTCAACTACCACCTAGCAAAAATTAATTGCAGCTCATTGAAAGCAATGATGGCATTTCCTCGTGACTAACTTCAGCTCCATTGGTGTCAGGGGGATGTATGTGGCAATGTGCTTTTGCAAGTTTGCAATGAATTCTCTGGTTTATATACTGCCTAACCCCACACATGGATATATGGACTAAGGTGGTTACACCTCTGACTTCTATCTCCAGTAAACAATCCAGAACAGTCTGGAGGAAACTGGGTGTAGTTTGGTGTACACATTTCTTTTTTAAAGCCAACAAACTTTATGGCTGGGAAGAGTTCTTCTCCTGTTTCCATTACTGGGAAAACATACAAGCACGGAAGTAATATTTATAACAGTCAAGGAAAACACTGTTTCCTTCTTCAGCAGGAAATGGCAGTTATTCTCAGGGCTTGAGCAGTGTAAGAAGAAATTAAATAAATTACTGGATCGCATATGACTTTATTTTATTCTTGATAGTTTATCCTCTCTGAGTCAAAGCAAACACATTTTGCAATTTTGGGAGTGTTATAAGATAATAACATGGGTGGGGAGAGGGGGTTGTTTACAAGCTTTGGTGGAATTGCCCATGGGAATTTATCATAGTTGATGCCAACAGCATGTAAGGTCAGCTAGGAAACACATCAGGCTGTTAGGATTTGGAATGCAATGACCTTCCAAGGAATTTGGTTCCAGAACCAGATTTTTGAACAGGGAGTAAACATCTGTCAGTGTAATCCTAGGCATGTCTGCTCAGAAGTAAGTTGTGGTAAGTTCAATGGGGCTTATTCCCAGGTAAGTGTGTATGGGATTGCAACCTGAGCCACGGTGGTGTGGTGCCAACAGGAGATGACAGGGGTGTTCATGGGGCGGGCTTAGAATGCTACGTTTCAAGCATCAGCTGTCATTTGTTTCAACCAGAGAGCAAAAGACAAGCCCACCTTTAATAGGAGGTGGTTACATCGCCTTGGTCTAGCATTGATAGAGGATACACTGAACCACTGTTCCTTCCAACAGACAGTTCTGACTGTCTGGCATGGCCCCCAACTCTGTCCTGCAGACCTGGTGACTCAGATTCCGGGGAACATTCCTCTAGACCAGGGGTGCCCAAACCCCGACCCTGGGGCAACTTGCGGCCCTCAAGGCCTCTCAATGCGGCCCTCAGGGAGCCTGCAGTCTCCAATGAGCCTCTGGCCCTCCAGAGATTTGTTGGAGCCTGCACTGGCCCGACACAGCTGCTCTCAGCATGAGGGCGACTGTTTGACCTTTTTGCGTGAGCTGTGGGATGAGGGCTTCCTCCACTGCTTGCTTTTTCACGTCTGTAATGCAGTAGCGGCAGCAAAGGAAAGGCCAGCCTTGCTTTGTGCAAGGCCTATCTTGAGCTATTGCAAGACCTTCATTCATTCATATAAGTTCATCTTTAATATATTCATTTATGTAAACTTATGTAAATTTATTCAAATTTAAATGTAAATTCTTTTTCCTCCGCCCCCCCCCCCGACACAGTGTCAGAGAGACGGTGTGGCCCTCCTGCCAAAAATTTGGACACCCCTGCTCTAGACTAGAATCTAGAGCCAAAAACAGGCACTTGGGTTCTTCAGTAGTTCACAATGTTGCATCTATGCATGGTACATAGGGCTGTATAACTGGGAGGCTATATAACTAGGAGGTTACTTTATACCTGTGGTTTTCAAACTCTCCCAGAGTTTGAAACCTACAGTAAGTCTTTGCAGGGGCGGGGAGGGGGTGCAGCAGGGGCGGGGGGGGGGGAGGCAGCGATGCAATCCCCAGGATCGCATCACTCAGGGGGCTGCAGCGATTGGGATGCACTCACCAGTCCCTGCAGCAGCCATCGCTGTGTGTGGGGTGCCCTGCGCGAGCGCCTGCAGGGCTCCCCAGGTCAGGGAAAGGGAGAGTGGAGCGATCTGCTCTGCCTCTGCAAAAGCCAAAGCGGAGTGCAATCGCCCCACTCTCCCTTTCCCTGACGTGGGGAGCCCTGCAGGCACTCACACAGGGCTCCCTGCACACAGGGATGGCTGCTGCAGGGACTGGAGGGTGCACCCCAGTCCCTGCAGCCCTGTCAGAAGGGAAAGCGGAGCGATCGTGCTCTGCTTCCGGTTTTGCGGAGCGGGGCGCAATTGCTCCACTTTCACTTTTCCTGACCAGGGGAGCCCTGCCGAAGGTTGTGCAGGGCTCCCCGCACCCCCGGGAGGCTGCAGGAGGCTTGGGCAAGTGCACCCAAGTCCCTGCAGGCCCCCCTGAGCGGTGCGGTCCTGTGGATCGTGCCGCTGCCTTCCCCCTGTCTCCTGGCTGCCCCCGCCCCTTAAGGGGCAGTGGTTTGAATACCACTGCTTTATACTAAATTCAACTATTGAACCATCCAGTTTAATATTGTCTACACCAGTGATTTTCAACCTTTTTCATCTCATGGCACACTGATAAGGTACCAAAATTGTCAAGGCACACCATCAGTTTTTTTGACAATTGACAAGGCACACTGTACTGTTGGTGGGGGCTCACACCCCCCAGTGGCTCTACTATTAAACGACCCGCCCCCGAACTCCTGCGGTACACCTGCAGACCATTTGCAGCACACCAGTGTGCCATGGCACAGTGGTTGAAAATGGCTGGTCTACACTGACTGGCAGCAGCTCTCCAGGGTTTCAGACAGAAGAATCTCCCCCAGCTTCACTTGAAGGTGCCAGGCATTGAGTCTGGGACCCTTTGCATGCAGAGCAGGTGCCCTTCTACTGAACTCCCTGGTATATGCCCATGCCTACGAAGAAACTCAACAAACCACCTTTCAGGCCAGAATGTTCCTCCATTTTACTCCTGTTTAGCTTGTATATTCCAATAGTGTTAGCCAGGGCTTTTTTTCTAATGGAACGCGGGGGGGACGGAGTTCCGGCACCTTTTTGCAGGGGCCCCTTCCCTTTGGAGGCATTCCAGTTGGGGGGGAAGAAAAATAGAGGCATTTGCTGGGTGGGTGCTAGGGGGTGCAGGGTGGGCGGGTGCCTGGCCCCTGCCTGACTGCACAACAACCCCCTCCTGCCCCATCTCCAAGCTCTTGCCTGAGACCAGCCTGCCCTCCCCCCGCGCTCTGCTTTCCAGCGCAGCTTCCAAGCTGGTGGAGGGCACAGGGGACACGCACCGACACCGAGGAGGACGGACAGCCAGCCAGCCAGCCAGCCAGCCAGCCAGCCAGGGAGACGGGCTGCGGCACCCACAGAATGCCCAGGTACTGGCTTGGTGGAGGAGGAGGGGAAGGAAGCTGGCTGGTGCAGCCCCACTGCCAATCTGCAGCATGAGCCTAGGCGTGTCTACTCAGAAGTATGTCTCATTGTGCTTAATGGGGCTTGCTCCTGGGAAAGGGTGCATAGCCTTGCAGCCTGAGAGCCCAAGCATGTCTACTCAGAAGTAAGTTCCATTGTGTTCAATGGGGCTTACTCCCAGGAAAGTGTCATAGCCTTGCAGCCTGAGTAGACAGGCAGAGAAAGAGCTCTGAGGCTGCAGTCCTCTCCACATGGCTGCACCCAATCTTATCCAACTTACCAGTACTGGTGCAGTACTAGTGCAGCCGTAATGCAGTCCCGAAGTAAGGGAACAAATGTTCCCATACCTTGAGGAGGCCTCTGTGCCTGCCTCCCCAACCCAGGAAGCAATGCATAACCCATTGGCACAGCAACACCAGCACTGGAAAATTGGATAGGATTGTGCCATAAGTCCTCTGCACTTATATAAGACTTTATAGCATTAACATCAGCCTTAAGAAACAGCAATGGCATAGCTAAGGGGGACAGTGGGTTACATTTCCCCAGGTACCACACCTTGAGGGGGTACCAACACATACCCTGCCCCTGATGGCAGATTCTGAGGCAGGTGTACTTTCAGAGGTGCATCTGGGAGGGTTTCTGAGGAGTGGGGAGGCCACGCATAGCCTCTCTGCACCTTAGAAGGCCTCCTGGAGGCCTCCAAAATGCACTTCTGGTTTTTGGTGAAAGTAATACGGGAAAACTACAATTCTCATCACTCTTTATATCTGTTAGGCCACCATTATGGCATGGCAGGCATCTGGGGGTGGGAATGAAAAGAAAGACATGCTGCTGGAGCAACAGTAATGAGCACAAAAAATCATGCCAGTTGCAGGCAACTTGTGCTGAATGCTGTCCTCCTCAGAGTGACCCACCCCCTTTGTCTTCTCAGCTTTCCACCAGCTAAGAAGCTAGCATGGGTCCAAGGATACCCATTTGGATAAAGAAATATGTTTTCCCTTTCCCCTTCTAAGCACCCTGATTGGTCCTCCACCACAGCATGTAGCTTAGACTGTTTTGGCTATGTTGGTGAAAAGATAGGATGGGCCCTAATTTTATTAACTTAACAACCAAGCAGATGAAGCACTAAAAGAAATATCATTAACAATAATTATATTTGGAATGGTACGAGAAGAAGAGGATTTTTCTGGAAAATTCACAGAAGAGGATTTTTCTGGAAACATGATAGTTTTAGCTGTGAGTAGCTTCAGACTGTGATGTGACACTCATGATGAGGTTACAGGTAAACAACTAATGGTACATTAGCAGAGACAGAAGAGAAAGAGATGAAGTCAACTCTGCCATCGGCAACTGTTCAAGAATGTGGGTGTGCAAAACCTTGCTTGGATTCTTCTTTCCTGATGCTTTGTTAAATATACTGACTCTGTTAAATGACTTGGCCATTGCTCCTTTCTTCCCAGAACATTTTTTTTTTTTACAAGGCTGGAAGAATTCTTTGTTCTCTCATTTTAATGTTATTTTCGTATGCCTCTCGATTTTAAGGGAACTGACTTGTGAGGAAGCAGAGGCAGAGGATGTGAACTCCCACAGCCAACACAAAGAAAGGGAGGATTATTCATTACATGTTCTGCTGAAATGCTTCTCCGGCAGCTAGATGTTGCCATAAAAGTGAAACATAATGGAAGGCCAAGATGAGACAAGGGGAGATGTGAATATAAACCCGCCCAGGGTGACTAGAGGCGAAGGAGGGCTTTGGTACCGTTAACGCAGCGGTTTTCAACATTTTTCTTCTCATGGCACACTGACCTCTATGGTCACTATATGATCACCATAACATCTATGTGATGTCACTTCCGGCTTTCCTGAGACTCTTCCATGTTTTTTTGGCTCTGTTTCTAAGGCAACTGTCTTGTAATATTGAATTTGCAACCACAGACAGTTGCCCAAGAAACGGTCACAGAAAGCGGAAGAGATTTTCTGATTTCTGCAGTTTTCAAATTGCTGTGCCCCAAACTCCCAAAGCATACCTGTGGACCTTTCACAGCACACCAATGTGTCACAGTACACCAACTGAAAATTGCTGGTTCATGCTGTTTTATACATGCTGTATATATGTACATGCTGTTTTAACATAAGAATATAAGAAGAGCCCTGATGGACCAGGCCAAGGGCCCATCTAGTCCAGCTTCCTGTATCTCACAGTAGCCCAACAGATGCCTCTGGGACATTTGGGGAGAGGAGAGGATTTTGTTAGTTCATGCAGCTTGTCATACAAGGACAAGAGAATCTACACAGTACATGACTTTCCCCCTCGGTGACCCCGACAACCTGGTGCCAACCCAATAGCTGCTGCACAACTTTCAATGGGAAAACAGCATGAAGGGAAAGAGTTAACTTCCCCCTCCTCGTATGCCACAATTCCAGTGAGAATCATGCCCCTGTAGCTGTTTTTTTGTCTGAAAAAGGAAATGTTTCTATCTGGCACACTTCTTTAAAACACATTCCTGCCTTATTTATGGAAAAGCTGTGTACATGAGTACACATGCATTGTCTCACATGAATCTATCCCTAAGTAAACCAGATAGAGCTTCTGCACATGATTTTTTTAATCTGTTGCCTGCAGGAGTTGGCCTTGCTGAATACAATATAATGTAGATATGCATCATGGCGTGCAGCGTAATGTCTTTTATCAGTGCCCCCCAAACCTGCTTAATGGAGAAACAAGCTGTTAAAACAGGATACTTTGTAGGTCAGACCTTTCCCAACGTGTAACACAAAGGAGTTTAGTTCAACACCACATTAACAACATAGAAAAACATCAACATTTCGGAGTTGGAGCCAAACTATTCAGGTTCACTTGAGGATTTTCAAGAGCCAGGGAAGGGAGCTGGTTTTGCACTTAGCCCATGGTGACCATCACTTTACTAGTAAGGGATGGCGGTTTATTTTCCTATGGACATTTCAGTATCCTGTGGCAGGGCTCCTCTACTCTTTGAGGGGCTCTCTTGGTACATTGTTTAGAACATCATTCACCTGATAATCCTGGCTTTTCTAGCCTACTTGCTGTGATGGGAAGGAATCTTGGCTGCTTGGTGGGGCCAATATTTTGCATGCAAAACTTCCCAGGTCCAACCTCTGGCATCTCTTTTTAAATGCTTCTCACCTCACAGAGATCCTGGAGAGCTCTCTCCATATGACTGGGGACCCCATTTCAAAATTTGAGGAAAGAGCCCTGCAGAGAAGCTATACGTGAGCAGACTGAAACTCCATGCACACAGTTCGTGGAATATGCATATAGCCTCATTCACTTAGCCTGGATACATAAATAACAGTCCAATCCTACCCCAAAGTTTGGCAACAATGCAGTTGCATCGACAGAGGACATACTAAACGCTGTGGTGAGAGAGGTGATCAGGAGACCTGGGAGATGTAAGGAAAAATATTTTTCCCTTACCTCTCCCTAGACTTCCTGGTGACATGCGATGAGTCTCCTTCGACCTATGCCAGCTGTATAGCTGGTGGAAGTCAGAGGAGTAAAAAGGGGAGAGGTTCAAAAAGAGGGGATAGGATCCTGGTGCACACTGGTGCAAAAAGCACAAACAAAGGAAATTATGGAGGGAGGCTTTGGGTTTTTGGAGGGAATTGCTAAATGAAGGAGAAATTTGATTTGACAAAATATTTGAGATTTTGCCTCATCTCCATGCACGATATTTTAAATGAAGGTGATTGACAGACATGGTGCATTTCTTATGTGAATTAATGTGAGTTCTTTTATGTTTAAGCAGCAAAAATAAATGGCTTCCAATGAACACACAGTAGAAAAAAAAATGAAACCCATTCTTTGAAAGATGGAAGTGTGACAAGTGAGCCATCCAGCCCGCTAGATTCTGTTCTGAAGGACTTTCAGAGAGCTCCATGCATACTAATGAAAGTCTAATTAAATACCTCTGGTTCGGTTATTCTTTTCACATGGTTTCATCTAGCAAATTGACCCAAATCCTGCATTTCATTTTCTTGATCAAGGGGAAACAAAACAGCCTTTCTTCTGGCAAACAATTGACTGTATGGGAATCTATGCGAAGAGTGTAGAATTCATTAAAATGGTAAGCAGGTGCTTTTTCTGCACATAAAGATGCTGCTTCTGGCTCTGAATACAAGAAAAGCCCTTGTGCTTTTTTCTTTTTTTTTTAAAGCTCAAAACAAAAATGTGGTTTCAGCCAAAGACGCCAAGACTTCTCTGGGAACATTATTCATATTCTAGACACTTCATAGTGTGAGGAGGATGACTGCTTTTCACCAGATTTAGAGGAAGAACTAATTCCACCACAGTTATTTTCATTGCTGGGTGATTAGCTCGCCAAATATGCTTAAAAGCGTACCTGTTCACTAGTGCCAAAGGATTATGGTTTACAGTCAGCTTGGGGAAATTGTGGATCAGTTAGCTAGGGTGGCATCAAAAGCAAGACTTCTCACTTTAGGGTTTAAACTTAAACAAGACTTTCCAGAATATTAAAGGAAGGGTGAAGGGGCTCCAACTCACAAGATATCAATTTATGCTTTTTGGATCAAAATCCAAACTCTCACTATGAGACACAGGTGCTAGCCATCTTTATGCATCCTGAGAGAGAAGCACCACTTGCTGGATGCTGGGTTAGTACAGCTATTTATTTATCAAACAGCAACTTATAATATATTCCCACAAACCACTGAGAAAGATGGTCACGTTGAAAGAGAATGTATGGTTTGGTTGAACTTCAATGCATGAATAAAGTCCGGACCAATATTGGTGCTTGAAAAAGATAATCTTCAGGTAGCTCCAGCCCCATGATGTGTTTGCACAAATTATGCTTAAAACACTTATTGCATTTCCCAGATCTGTAATGTAAATGTAAAACCAGGGATATTGCCAAAACTTAGGAAATAGATTCTGTTAGCTCCCATTGATTTGGAGAATGATTCTGGAGGCACTTAACAGGGTTCTTGAAGTGATCTTCACAGCAAGTATCTTTGCTGCAGCGTGGAGTGGAAACATGGCATGCTGGTGCAAGAAGATCATCAGCCTATGGTATGTCATTTAGGTCTAGTTAGGAAGGGTCATGGAGGACCTGCCATGTTGTTTCTGAATATATTTTTGACAATGAGAAAAATAGTCCAGTGGACCAATTAATTATAAAGTAGAACTGACAAAATTTACTAATCCCGATACAAATTGTGCTTGGACTAAAAACTACAGCACTTTTCACATGTTATGATGTACCTGGGTAGCATGGAGTAGAATCTTAGTGCTACCTGCATTCCCATCGCCCACATTCATTCAGTAGAACATGTGAAGAAGCCTACTTGCATATAAACTGAACAAAGCCTAACAGCCCATCTCCGGTGGCAACACCTGGTGCAGCACCACCAAAATGGCTACCACTGTACTCAGCAGCCCCACTGAAGTCACCAGAGATCTCCTTGGAGAAGGGGACTTCTCAAGTTTGCATTGGCTATTTTGCTGATGCAGACTTGAGAGCCTCTGTGTCAGGCTTTGCAGCCTGACAGGGAGGATAGGATCTGGCATAGCAGAGCTATGCCATTTCCACCTACCCTCCCAGGCTGGTCACTTCCTCTGCCATGCCCTCCCCTGGCCCAGAATGTCTCCCCCCTCCCCCAAGACCCATAATGCTGTTGGGAGCTCTTACCTTGCTCCAGGCAGTGTTCGTTTGGTGCTGGGCCCAGTGCCAACTGGTCCTAGCAGGTGCCCTAGACATGTCTTACAACATGTTTGTGACACCCAGGGCCGGGGCTGGTGGCCCATAGGATTGGGCATTTAATGTGCTAAGCATGTGTAGACTGCAGGAATAAGGACAGTGATCATGATCCTGCTCTTTCCTCTATGGATGCTCATTGTAACTTATGAAGAGGTCATTCGAATTAAATGGTCTGCCTATCCTGTGAGTTTTAAACTAACAATTCATAAAGGGCAATTGTAAGGTCATGTATGAAAACACCACAAGGTGTTTGACCTCTCAAAAGGTTTAAGGTATTTTGTATGTGTGCTGATTAAGGTGAGTGGGAAATATAGTTTTCCTCTTTTAGAAACAAGGTAGAGAAAGTATTTGTATTTTCCTATAATGCGCGCTCTCTCTCTCTCTCTCTCTCGTGTGTGTGTGTCACATCCTGTTAAGCAGTGGAAACATTGGTTGCAGTTAGGTATTCTTTTGGATGCTTGTGAAATTGACAATTTTATTTTCTGATCCCTGATCCCATACCTGATCCCATACCCTTTATTGGTCACACTTTGTAACTGAAATGTTGATTCATAAGTTTATACATCTGCCACAGTTAAAATAGAAAGCTTATTAAGGATTTTGCAGAACAAAACTCATCTGCAAATGAGAATGGAGAATGACCCTGCAGCAGGTGAGTGGTTTTGTAATTCTCTAGTTCCATTAACTGACTGGCATTGCTCTCCAGTAATCTCATAGGAGGGTAGATGGTAATGGCTCCAAGTAAGAACTTGGCTCCACTGCAACATTCCTAGAAACAAAATGACTTGAAATGGAGTTGGAGTTTACTTACTTCCTGAGTCATCAGGGTTTCAGAGAGAGCACAGTATGGTGTCTCACTTTCCTTTAATTAAATCTCCACCATTAAGATGGATCCTGAGTAATTTGTCTTGTTCAGTGGGATTTAATTAAAAAAAAAAAAAAGTCATGTGGAAGGTGAAACAGAAACACAGGCTTTTTCAGTGAGTGGCATCATTCCAAAACCTGCAATAATAGAACAGTCTTTCCAATAAGAATGATAAAATACCGTTGCCTCCTGGAGTCCATCTATAGATAGCTCTTTCCATGGCGTCATAACTGGGATGCCCTTGGAGGCAAAGTGAATTGTTGCTCCTGCCAATGTGGTCCTCAAGGGTGTGTGTGATGGGTCACACACATATGGCATGTGGTGGACGTGGTGCTACAGGGAATTGGAATGGATAAGTTTGAAAGTCAGAACTCTGTACATACATACATACATACATACATACATACATACATACAGTATTTATCTCTCTTTGGGAGATGCCCATGGCGTCTTTCTGTATTTTTTTCTTCATACCAGTAGAATAAAAATTAAAGTGGAGGTGGAGGGTATGCCTCTCTCTCTCTCTTTATTCCTCCTCCTTTTCCTCCTCCTCAAAGGATAGTTGGTGTTTCTCTGTGAGGGCGAAGGGGAACACTTCAGCTTAATCTTCTACATTTACCGAATGCCGTAACATTTTAAGAAATAGATATTCTGTCTGTTTCTGGAGTCCTCCTGGTTTGAATAAGGCAATAAAGCTGGCAGTCCAATTCTATCCCCTGCCAGTTCATAGTACACAGCTCTGCCGGCCCACTTGATCTGGCAGGGCACTGGACAACCACTTTTGCATGTGCATTTGTGCTTTGGCTGTTTGGCGACCTCAGTACTGTATACACGACAGCAGCAAGGCTTTTGTGTTGCTGATCAAGGACTTACAGTCGTAGAGGTCCATCAACCTAAGCACTGGATAGGAGTGGGCTGTTTCTCTTGTTTGCTAAGAGCTCCCTAAATTAACTGGCGTGCTTCTATTTGGGGGAGGGAGGTTATTTTCAGTCAGCATTTGAAATGATGCACCATCTTTGCTACACTCGCCTGAATATGACAGGCAGCCTAACCCTAACCTGCGCTGGAACGGGGAGACCAGCTGGCCTGCCCCATATCCAGAGCAGGGTTAGAGCAGCTTGCAGCTCAGCCCGGGGCAAGGGGGATTCATTCCCCTTACCCCAGGCAATGTGGCAGCAGTCCTAATGGGCCTAAAGAGGTGGCACAGATCTGAGCAGCCCAGAGCTGAGCTGGGTCGCCCAAGACTGGGGTGAGGATCCGACCCGAGTGTCGAATCCTGGCCCCACCCCCCACTCATCCACAGCCTGCCCACGGACCTGCCTGCCGCCACTTTACAGCACTTTCAGGACACCTCCAGGCTGGCACGGAAGCTAAGCAGGGTCAGGCCTGGTTAGTACTTGGATGGGAGACTGCTTGGGAATACCGGGTGCTGTAGGCTTATACCATAGCCTTTCGAGACTGAAGGTTGCCAACCAGCCAGGCCCAAGGGTTGGTGTGGATTATGCACTAAATAAAATTGCTTGAGGATGTGACCTAATGTATGACGAAAAGAATTATAATGCTAGACAGAACACCTTGACAATATTTCTCTACCCATGATAAGCTACAATATTTGAATTGCAATGAACAGCAGTAATTGGCATTTCTCATGGCATTTCTAGGAGCTTGTCCATTTTGGTGTAATATTGGATCATCCACTTCACAAGTCTTTTTTTTTTTTTTTTAAAGTATGACAACATGCATTATTTTGTTTACCTAACCTTCCAGGAAATTTAAAACAACTGCTTCATAGAAAAATCACGGCTAGACTTTCTGCACTTTCCGCCCTCACCCCCTGCAGAAAGCTCTGAAACTGAACGAGAGCAATTTTTTTCCCCAGCTGTGGCACCATTCCTGAGCCCCTGCCATGGCAAGAGAAATAGCACTTCTCACACACCTCTAGGTAACACCCTGGGGGAAAAGGGCACTGCATGTCTGGCCACTCCTGGCACCGTTCTGTTGTTTTCAGTGGAGCAACATCAAAGGTGGAGATTGCCACCGTCATAAAGGTTGCACCTGAGCTTAGAGAGGCTGAGAAAATCTGGCTCAATGTAATGTGTGAACATTTAGTGTAAAAGAAGGAAAAAAAACCTCATATTTTGACAGGCTCTCCCATGGAGTTTTTTTTACTTCACTGGTGTTTGTTCTGCCACTTTTAATATCTCTCTCTGGTATTTGTTCTGCTGGTTCTCTAACTTAACATTTACCGTGTGGTTCAGCCCCTGTGACATTCGGGTGCACACAAGGCTTGTCAGGGAACCAAAGAGAATGCTGCTGCTGCATTACACAACCCAACAAGGGCTATTTCTGCATACACAATGAGTTCCAAGACAAGCCACCAAGTATGAATCCAAAATCATAAACTTTCAAGTAAGTTTGGATTCCATGTTCTTGCTTAGCATCATTGCTATTTTTCCCCCCAGTGTTTACTACCTTTTCTTGTGTCCTGTGAGACCAACACACAGGAACATTAAGTCACAGCTGTTTTTTTTTAGAAACTCAGAGACAACCCAACATTTCAACTACATTGTATGTAAACCTGCAAGTTCCAAGAACTCATAACATGAGAGGAGGGGGGTCGGAGCGCAGGGGACAGGAACATGTAGGAAAATATCTGGAAAATCTATTCCAAATGTGCAGTTTGTGAAGCACAATTCATGGATATTATTGGGGAAAAGTGCCCAATAATGTAGAAAACAGAAAAATCTCAAGTCAAACTGTTCAGGGCCGGGCAGCCCAATCCTGAGCTGCCCGCAGCGCCCAGGCTAGTCTGCTCTGTGGAGGGCTTCTGCCGGATCCTGCGCCTCCCGCGCTACCGCGGGAAGTACCTCGGGAGAAAGGAGGCACCTCGGGAGGCACCTCATGTAGGGCGCGCAGCCCACCACAAGCGCCCTGGATCCGTCTCTCCCCCTCCCCCTGACACGTCTCCCGCCCACCCTCTGGCATGCTTCACCCCTCCCTGGAATACCTCTCCCATGCCCCCACCTCCCGTTCCGCAGCCCGGCGGTCCAGGTGACTGCCAAGCCGCGGAACCCGTGCGACCGCCAAGCCACAGAACCCGGGTGACTGCTGCGTGCTAGCCCAGCTCCAGCTGGCACATTTGCAACTGTGGTCCGTGGCATGGAGCTGTGCCGCGGGCCACAGGATTGGGCTCTGAGTCATTTTCTGATAAGAGAATATCCCTTTTTCTCTCTAGGTTGTTGCCCAGGGGAAAATTCTGTAACTCCACCAGGAATCTATGCATACAAGAAAGCCAAAGAAGAAAGAAAACCCTACAGAATGCATGGAATTATAGCAGTGTTTCTCAAACTGTAGGTTGGGACTCACTAGGTGCGTCATGAGCCAATATCAGGTGGGTCACGTAGCACCTAACTCAGCTGCCATTGAAAATACAGAGCTGAAAATACAAGGTACAGAGCTGCTCGGCAGGGCAAGGTCCCAGTGAGAGAGAGAGAGAGAGAGGCATGACCTGAATAGGTGGAAAGATGGGACACTGGAAAGGGGAGAGGGCTATGTGTTTGGAGAAGGATCCAAGTTTGTGTTTTGCTTTTGACTTCCAAGTTGGAATGTTTGAATTCTGAGCTATGCAAAATAGCAGCGCTCTGTGTAATGGGACCTTTGGCTGATCACAGCTTAGGTTTGAAGCCTAAACCGATTATGTAACTTCTGGCTGTGACATCACTTCCAGGTTAACAACATCACTTTTGGTGGGTCCCGGCAGATTGGCATTCTAAAAAGTTGGTCCCGGTGCTAAAACCTCTGAGAACTACTATTCTAGGGTGCTCTTTCCCTTACCTCTATAAAACGGAAGAGGCCAGACAAGGTTTAGAATGGTTGCTTAGTGGTAGAAATAAGTTATCCTTTTAGAAATAGACCCTTATCTCCCTTTCAACTCTGAAGTGTGTCGCTTTGGTGTGGTCAATGCTACATCTCATCCCAACACAAATTCAGTAGAACAGGTGAAAATAAGGTGGTCCAGGAGTGGGTTTCCTTTCCCCCATTCTTAGAAGACTGATCAACAGTGCTCTGGCATTCCCCCCTCCCTGTGAAGTAGCAAGACAATATAATAAAAGTTGTAACACGCTAACACCACAGGGCTTCAACCTGGATTTGTTTGTGAGGAAAAGTCACAATAATATGTTTTTGGCCAACAAGTATAAGTACACTACGGATGCCACAGAAAAATGCTATGTTAATCTGTGAATTTAGCTTTGTTCTTCTCACCAACAGCAAAAACTGCTATGATTGGGCAGGAGCATGGACATTTGCCACCACTGTGACCATACTGAGCATTTTCTAGTACTGACCTGAAAATTTTTTGGAATACAGGTGTACCCCTGTATCTGTGGGGGTTCCATTCCAGAAACCCCCATGGATAGATGAATCTGTGGATGGGGGGATGCCCCCCACCCTCCGGAGGCAAGGGGAGCTGTGCTCCTCTCGCTTCCAGAGGATGTTCTGAGCCCTGCAGAAGCTGTGCGCATCAGCCCACAGCCTCTATGGGCCTCAGAATGATTGTTAGAGAAGTTACTTCCAGTTTTATTGTAAAACTGGAAGTGATGTTTTTATTGCCTTATAAGGCATTCTGAGGCCCAGTTTTTACAATAAAACTGGAAGTAACTTTTCCCCCTTCTAACAGCCATTCTGAGGCCTGCAGAGGGGCACTGTTCTGTGGGGCACAGAACACCCTTCAGAGGCAAGGGAAGCACAACTCGCCTCGCCTCTAGAAGGGGCACAGGAGTGGACATGGAACTGCAGTTAACTGAAACTACAGATATGGGATCCACAAATACGCCCCCCCCCCCGGTATTTATTCAGGGTGATGCAGGCAGGAGAATCCCAGGTAAATCTGGGGGGAACACAACTTTTTTTTAATAACTTTGGGTATTGGGGATGGGTCACCAGTGGCATGTTTTTCTTTTCAAGAAAATGATCCATCTCTGCTGATGGCGGCAGCTGTATTGCTTTTTGCGATGGTCAGTTTCTGTTGACCCCCCCCCCCCCATTTTTCCCCAGAATTTTCCCCTGGCTTCCTAGGAAGTGACCTTACAGGTTTTTCTGTCAAAATTCACAGAGCATGGGAGCTGCGTTGCATTATGTCAGATCATTCATTCAATCTAGTTCAGTATTGTCAACACAGACTGGCATCTGCTCTCCAGGATTCGAGTCAGGAATTTTTCTCCATCCTACCAGGAGATGTCAGGGATTAAATTGGGTTCTTCAACTAAGTCCCCTCCCGAAGACTTCCCCTCCTCAGAGAACGAAGAAATGCCACTGCTGCTATCATTGGTAAGTCATCTTCGATCCAGAATATCTTCATGTCACCAAACTGACAAAAGGCCCTTTTCCCATCACCTAAGAAAAGAGCAACAAAAATGTGAGGGAGACGTTTGGATAAGCACGAGGATTTATTTGTCAATGAAAAAATATAAAGGTATTTGTCAAACCCCCAAACTTTTGAAAGCTTTAACAACTGAAGGTGGTCCAATGTTTAATCTGCTTTGTGTGTCTATTGTGGTTGTGTCTATTGTTGGTTGTGACCAACTCAGGAATTTTCTTAACACCAACTTTCAAGCTAGAAGCCAAAGAACTGCTTGTGGAACATGGTCTTCAGTGCCATAATGAGATGTGACACCAATAATGGCATAAGGCTTAGATTACTTTGAATTCTGATCCCAATAGCTGCTAAAAGCAGAACACATAAGCAGATAAGTGCCTGTGGCATGGCAATTTGCTGATTTCATTCATGGCTCTTCTGCAAAAATATAGTTATCATACAATATGTATATGTTAAAGATATGGGCAAGCTGACTTGTAGTCTGTTATTCCTTGGACCCACTGCCAGCCAAAAGTTTTTGTTATTAGCAACCCACACACAAGTCTTCTGAGATCAGCCTGATCACAAGTCTTCCTGCCTGTTCCAGTACCCAATATAGAAAACAAAGGCCAGTACTTTGAAATGAAATTGCTCCTTTGCCAAAAGTATGGTTCATGACATGCTATATAAACAATGTAGGCTGACTTCATGAGTCCACTAGAGAACTCAGTTGCTCCAGTGGTGAACTCAGCTTAGATTTTACTTTTTGACCAGCAAACAAACCACATACTGTGTGAATCTTACAGTTAATAGACAAAATAGCCTTACAAGTTTGATTATAAATGACAACATTCACAAGTTCACTACAGGCACGTACTCAGGTTCAGAGAATGGGAGAATTCTGGCTAGGCATGTCCCTTACTTCCACATCTTCCATGGCCATAACCACTGCTGCCAAGGGAGGAACATCCCCTGAGATCAGCACTTGCCTTTGGAGACATGCTGGGGACAGCAGGGAACATGGCCACAGATGTCAGAAGCACCAAGGGTGTGGCTAGCTGGCATGCTTCCACACCCCTGTACTGGGAGAGTAGCCATTCCCTCTATATCCATTTTCTGAAGAACGGAAGAGGATTATAATGGGGTCTTAACAGGTGGTCTACAGACAAGAAACAAGGTATGTTAAAGATCATATTTGTTGAAAAATTAAACACTATTACTTCAAAGCTGAACATTTCTCAGACCAGTCAAGAGGAATTACAACTAGAGGTATGAAGCCAAAATTTTGGCTCATTATTTCAATTGAATATGACTGCAATTTAATGTTATCCCTGTGTGACCTGGCCCCTTTTCCATCTGAGCTGTCTTGTCCCTTTCAAATATTTCCCTCTGGTCACATTCTCTTCTGAGACCAAACAAGTCTCTTTCTCTATTCTTCCAACTTTCTAGGAACAAACTTGTCTATTCCTACTTCTTGCTACTCTCCTTTCCCATCTCTCCCTCCCTCCCAAAGCTTGCTGTTTTCTCAAGCCCTGGTCTACTTCTTGCCTTGACACCTGCTTCTTCCACCAGTTCCCCCGCTCTTCTGTCTGTCTCACACCTAAGATGTGAGTCATTCAGTAGAACTGTATGCTCAGAGTAAATTAGCCCATAGAAGTGACCTCCTTCCTGATTTGCTACCACACTGTAACATAAAGTCAGCCAAAGGCTTTACTACTGGAGTGCATTGCAATACTAGACAATTCTCCTTTAGCACAAATCAGCAAATCCCCACATGTATCTAAGGGCTAACCCCTTATGTCAGTGCTTTCCAGCACTGACATAAGGGCAATGCAGCTCTGAGATAAGGGAACAAACATTCCCTTACTTTGAGGAGGCATCCGTGAGTGACAACCAACTGCAGGATGCAGCACACGTCTCAGTTGCACCGCTATGCCAGTGCTGGAAAGCATTGACATAAGGGGTTAGGATTGCGCCCTAAGGAGGTTTCCATGGCTAGGAACTGAAGTTAAATGGATTGTTTAAAACTGGGAGTCTTACCATGCTACATATTCAAATATCTGAACAGGAAAATTAAAATAAGACTACTTGACCACTCAGCCTGATTTCTCATAGTGAAGACGTATCCTAGAAACATTAGAATCTCAAGGAAAAAGTATCCATGGGTTCATGTGCAAACTCTCTGATCTAAAACATGTTTCTCCCCAAATTATCTTCTTCCATTAGATTAGCAGACACACACACACCCCACACACACATTCAAATTACAGAAGCAGTGAAATGATCACTCCAGATGACACATGGAACTGAGCCATACCACATGCTACTGGGGGAGACATGTCTTCTAACTCTCCAGACAGTTTAATCTATATCACCCTGATTACTGTGCACCACAAGCTGAGTCATACCCATACATGACCCATAAACTCATTTGAAGTGTCATGTCTTCCCCAAGATAATCTTGGGATTCAACATAATGATACTTAATACAGAATCCTCAGCACCTTTGCAGATTTACAATTCCCCGAGTTCCTAGGAGGAAATCAAGACAACTAAAACCAGGCTAGATTGCAGTGTAAACTTGGTAGAAGCACCAAGGTGGGCCAGTCTACAGGAACATGTGGGTCAAGGAGTTAGTTTAGTTTAGTGAAAAACTCCCAGATAAATCAGGAAAACAAACAAACCATTCTGCAGAAGAAGGTGACCCGGGTAGAGGAATTACTTTCCAGGTCAACACATGAGCCTCCCTTAAATGGAAATCTGTCAGTCTTTACTCCAATGTCACACTTACTTTTTCAGCTTTCTTTTCTTTTGAGAAATTCCCAGTGACAGCTGGATAAAAATAAGGGGCGCAGAACATGCGTAAAGCCTCTAGGAACTGGTCCAATTTGTTTTGCCACTTACTTATCCAAACAAACGATGAAATGCTTCTGCATTTCAGCTCAGCCTATCTATAAAAATAGTAGACTGGAGAGGTGGGAAAGGAAGCCTTGCTGTTATTAGGTGCTGTTTTTCTAAACATTTGCTCCAGTTGGCAGGCCCTCTCTGAATGCCGTATGGTCCCATTGAGGTCTTTAAACCTCATTGCAGTGGAGATCTCAAAAACAAAGACTCCAAGCTTTCAAAGAAGAGATTTCTTCTTTTTTTCCATATTTTGAAGAGATAAGACTCTTGCCTTCATGTGCTTATTTTCAAATATGAACATCTGCTTGGCTGGGGAAAAAGAAAAGGTGGAACAAGGGTGGCAACAACATATTCTAGAAAAATCCCGGACCTTGTAAATGGACAGTCCTCACAACACAGGTCTTCTGCAGCAAAATGAAAATATCAGGCAATCAAGAAATGTATGCACATATGGCTGCCAGCCCAGTCTCCTTGCTACAGCTCTGCATTAAATAACAGACACTGGGTCAAGTTGCAACAGATATGATTGAGAGGTGGGCCGTGCCGTGAGGTTCTGAAACAATCAGAAATACAAGCTCTGTTTATGGAGAAAGCAAATGGGTTCTTCTGAAAGAGAGCAGCATTATGGGAAAGGATTATGAGGGGGCTTAAAATACTGTCCTTCAATAGCAACCCAGAAACCTCCATGATTCAATAGAAAGCTGACTCTGAGAAGGCCCTTGACCATTCTGGTCTCTGTTTTTAAATGAAGGTATTAATCAATCCAGAACTTTTGGCAAGAGTTTGCAGCTAATGCTCGTGCTATAAGCCAATGTCAATTATGTCATTCCGAGCCTGCAGAAGCTATTACTAACATTACTTTTACAGTTCACTGCCAACCAGAGAAAAGAGTTTTTCACACTGTTGTCGTTTTGTTGGAGCAGGACTATACGAATCACAGATGGCTTCCTTGCCATATGGAGCCTCACAGGAGCTCTGAGTTTATAAGAGGTTTAATGAAAACTTGGCATTCTCCCAATGTAAGGCTGGGGGGGGGGAGTCTTGGGCTGTGAACTCACACAAACAAGTCAAGATCACCCAATGCTCAGACGCTTGTTCCTGTCTCAGTAGGAAAGCGATGCTTGCCTTGACAAGACAATAGGATGGCCTGGATTAGTATCCACTAGCATTTTGCAATGGTAGGTTTTGCAGTGGTGGAATCCACATCGAGTCAAACTCCTGGTGCTGAGTCATGAATTACCATCTCTATCCCTGGTATTCTGCTCTGGACATATCTCCTAATTAGAACGAAGTAAGTCAGCAGCAGTGACACAAAACGAGATACCCAAGTCAGGCTCCTCTGGGTAACTCTATCTCATCTTTATATCAGGAGGGTTTTGAATGTTCTGATCACACACAAAGTAGAGAATTACTACCATCCTGCAAAGGAAGTTTGGCAGGAAGTAGGCCTGAAATGTGTTCTCCTATTTGATCCACAAGCAAGTATCATTTTATGTTAATAACAAACACTGTATTATAACTATTTAACATGACAACACTTCACAGCAGAGAACCTTTCCGCTTGTATTCTTGGTGTCCTTGTGAGTGTCGGCCCTTATCATCCAGCCCGGCGGGGCCACAGTAGCCACTGCCAGTGAAAGGGAAGGTGGCAGCATAGCATGGCCAGTGGGTGGACACTGCTGCCTCCAAACAGTTGTACCATGGTGTGGCGGGTGGACAAGCCACAGCTGGCCACTGCTTCCAACTTTTCCCGGCTCTTACGAGATGGCCAGGTAGGGGTGAGATCAGAAGTGGTGGGGATGCTGGCCTCAAATGGTTTCCGGCGGCTGGGACAAGTGATAGTTCTCTGGCTCACTCTGTAAGTGGGCAGGAGAGAACTGCGGAGGCAAACAACCTCAGCCTTCTCTTGCCCATCCCTCACTCAGAAAGGGCCCCAGCCTTAGGAAGCTGTACAGAGATGCAGCCCCATTTGGGCCAAAGGGGAACCCCAGCCCCCAGTGGAAACTGAAGCTGTGCAGAGGTGGTTTGCTGTGCTCTGGACTGCTTTTGGGATCTAGGAATCTACACTGATTTTCTTTTATGACAAGTACAGTTCAGCAGTCACTGGTGGAGAGCAGGCTCAAATTTCTTCCTAACTTGTATGTTGAATTTTTTTTCCCCGACACCAAATCACCATGTGCCTCCCGCAATCTGTCTCCAGAGGAAACGGACCCTGCAAAGACTGCAGCCTGCCTTGAGCTTTCTTTCTTGCTGGGGGAGGAGAAACATGTATAATGCAGGACATTCTGGATGATTTATATGCATCTGACTTGCAATTATGCTAGCTCTGAGCTTGGGAGGCTTTTCTACAATACCTCGAGAGAGTCAAGCACATGTTATTTTAACAGAATGTGACTTATGCTTTTGGAGGGCGGATAGAAACAAAAACAGTAGGATTCACCTGCCAGCACCATTTTATGAAGGCAATCTGGCATCGTGGCATGTAAAATTCACTCATAAAATTGCCTGAAGGAGAGCACAAAATTATAAGACACATCTGTAAAGCTCTGAAATCATTTGTAATATATCAAAGGTGCATATAACGTTTCAGTTATTGGCCCATTTGAAGCTTAAAAGGCTTTCAGAGGGACACACTTGGCATTTTTGACAATATCCGAAGACTACTCCAGGACCAGGTATATGATGTTGGATAAAGCTCAAAACAGCTTGAAGGGGGTTATTGTAAGTCTGGAATAGCAAGCTCTGAATCTGTTTTCACTGCAGGTTTAGACCTTTAGTATTTCTTCCTGCAAGATGCCTGTACTGCCATGTTCCCAATACTCGCTACTGCCACATAATCACTGTCTCCATGGTGACTATGTCGTGCATACATGTGCTGGCATCATATTACACATTATTTAATCATATTGATCATCTTTCTTACTTAACATACAGCACAACCCAATCTTGCACTGGAACAGGCAGGCCAGGAAGCCTGTGCTATATCCAGAGCAAGATTGAGGCCTGAAGTGGCTCAGCCAGAGGCACTCTTTCCCTTACCCCTGGTAAGCCATTGCAGCTCCAATGGCTCTCCTCAGACTTGTACCACCTCCGGAGATGGCATAAGTCTGAAGAGAGTGGAGTGGCTTGCAGCCGCTCCGCACTGTTCAGGGAACGGGGTTGGGATCCAGCATAACAGCCGGGTCCCAGCCCCGCCTCCCGCTCCCCGCCTGCCCTAGGGACTGCCCTCTGCCCACCCTCCACCCACACTGAAACACCTCCCTCATGGCTCCACCCCACCCTCCCCAGACCCTTGCGTCAGCTGAGCTCATCCAACGCAACCCTCCTTGCCCAAGTCAGCACGGAGGCTGGATTCGGCCTCTGTGGGCTGGCACATGTCCCTGCGCCGGCCCAACCGACTCTTGAGGAGATGCAAACGTGCTTTATGCCACGTTTGCGACTCTTCTAGACCAGCACAAAGGACTTGTGCCAGCCCAAGGTGTAGTCAGGATTGTGCTCTAAAAAACTCAAGATGGCTAACAAAAGCAAAACATGATGATGTAAATAGGTCAAACTGAAGCCAAAGGAGGGTCTCTCCCTCCTTCTCCATGCCCTCAGGTAGAGTTGCTCGCTGTTACTGTGGTTGAGAAGAGACTAACATAACTCAGCACCTAGCAGAGGTAACTTCAGGTAAACTAGTGGGCAGAGTCTTGAAGCAAAGCCCTGCACTGGCTCAGCATGGCATTTTCCAGTCATACCCCAATGCTGCATTGGATGTAACCTCTGCCACAAGTACTGAGAGTTCACAGGTTGCCTGGCCAGGTGGACCGTCAGATGGGCCGCCACCACACTTGTTCTCTCTCTGCCCCCATCTTGTTTCCCTCCAAATGTTTGCATTTGTCACCATGTACAAAGGAGACTGAAGTGGTAACCATAACTATTTGGCAAAGCATAATCATCAAAGCACTTCCAATATCCTGGATTGAACATTTCCACCTCCAAGTTAGAAGGAAATGCAAGTTGACTGAATATACTATAGTGAACACACTGCAGAGATGGGATAGAATGACTTTTACTCTCTCTAAAAGCTCAGAAAACACACAAAAATGTGAGTGGGTGCAGAACTCAAACTTCCTGAAAACCTCAGCTTCCATTTTTTGAAAAGCAAGTTTCTAGCTCTAATGAGGCTGGAAATATATGCTTGAACAAAACCACAGCATGCATCAACACAAGCACATTGCTACAGAGGCCAGTGCTTAATCTTAGAGTTGTTGATACAACCACCTTGCTGATGCCACCCATATAAGCCCCCCTGAGCTCCATAACAGACAGACAGGTGGGAAATAAATCCATGTGCAAATAAATGCATTGTACATGATCTGTGTTGATGTCTGTAAGTTATCTATACAACAAACTTGTGAGCAACTAAATCGTAACACAAACCCCCAGCCCAACACTCAGTCTTACTGAATAGTCTAATTGGGCTGTGATCTACAATGTCAGGCTCTGAAATGGGGCCAAAAGTTGTAGAAAAGTTGACTCTCCCATTACAAATCCATGGGATTTAAAATAAAGCAGAACAAAACAAACCCCACATTTTCCCTCAACTGAGATATTGTCTTTCATGTGTATTAATTGAGGTAGGGGTATCTTTACTGGAAGCAGAAGTGGAAAAGCTCCAGTCATCAAGACTATCAGATAAAATGTTTACATTTTGAGACAATTTCCAGAATTGTTTAAAAAGCAAAAAAAAAAAAAAAAAAAAAAAAAAAAGGTTTAAAAAGAAAAAGGAAAGGGGTGTGAAATGACTTGTAAAATGGAGTCCTTGGCATGTCCTTAACATGGGAGTCCTTCACAGGAGAGTTTGTTTGGACTGCGATTGAAAAAATAAGTAGATGAAAGCAATGGCAGGCCTCCCCATCCTCCGAGATAGTACCCCCCCCACTGGATGCTGCTAACCCCCCCCCCCCCACATGCACAAATCAGTTCCTCCTCACTTACCTGGCGCTCACGGTGCCTTGCATCACTCCAGGATGCATTGGGGAAGCCTCCTGAAGGTCCCCCAACGCTTTAAACTGTGCTTCCAGGACACCAGAAGTACAGTTTCCAACCCCATTGGGAGCCTTGGAGAGGCTTCCGCGGAGTCCTAAAGCTCCACAAGGCTCTGTGCCTGGGGCATTTGCCCCACTGAGTCAATGGGAGGTCTGCCACTGGGTGAAAGCAGTGGAAACCTTTCTAATAGGAAGAAGTAGGATGAGTGGAAACAATGTGGAATGCTATGGAATAAACATAAAATAGAGTCAGTTACAATGTTGTGGAATTACACTATGGAAATGGACACAAAAGAGCACCCTTTTGATGTATTTGTATAACTTCCTAACTTTGAGGTGGCAATGTTCATACCAGGATATAGAAGTGGTTTGGCAAGTATGCAACATCAAATGGTTATGGTTACCATTTTATGTTTCCTTGGTATCTTTGTACATGCTGCCAAATATGAACATCACAGTGTCCAGATGGAGAGATTCCGTTTCTTCTCTTGGTCCCATTCAGCTTCTGTAAAGTTAACGGGGGTTAGCACTGATAATGTTTGCCTGCCGAAATGAAAAGAAGCTGACTGATGCCGAATGCGTCTGCCCGTCAAATATCAGACATCCTGACACATGCTCTGACTAAAGCTGAAAGGAGTATTGAAAAGAAAGTGTGGACTATTTGGTTTTGCCAGCCTTATAAGTCAGTGGCTATCGGGAGAGACAACAAGCAGAGCTATGCGTTTGTTTAGGGACATACTTGAATTTGCATCATTTGTGCAGGTTGTAGAATCTAGATTTGGTTGCCATATAATTTGCATTGACTGGACACAGGATATTAATGCTTTTAAGCATGGAATACACTGAGCCCCAACTACACACTCATAAGAGGAAGTTACAGCTACAAAAGCGGATCACACCAGAAGATCTAGATCAGCAACTACAGCCCCTTTCTGACACAGTCTCAGCAGTGTGGAAGCCATTGCAGGGTGCCTCTTTGTGTGCTGTTCTGATACATACGCTTCCCTCCTTATCCATACCTGTTTCATTCCTGATAATGGCCCTTAGAGCAAAAATCAGATGAGTACAATTATTGCTTTAATTCAAATGGAAAAGAAATTCTAACTTGTTCAAAAGCCATTCCAAGTTCACCCAAACATCACCCTAAATTCCTAATCCCAGTCCTTGCAGTAGCCTCCCTGGGGTCTGCACTCCACTTCCGGTTTTGCGGAGGCAGGGCATGATAGCTGCGCTTTCACTTTCTAAGCTTCAAGGAGCCCTGCAGACGCTTGCGCAACCCCAGGGAGGCTGCTGCAGGGACAGGGGAGTACATGCCAGTCCCTGCAGCCCCCTTAGTGGTGCGATCCTGGGGACTGCGTTGCTGCTTCCCCCCTCCCCCCGCTCCTTAAGGGGAAAGTGGCCAGGGCTGTCAGGCCGGGGGGTCGCGGCGCTCCAGTTTGAATAGCTCTGCCTTAAGGAAAAAGGTTGTGTGGTCTGGTAACATAGAATAAATAACAATGAATAATGACATTATACAGTGTCATTAAAGTGTTCAATATTATATCTGTGTCAATAAAATGTTAGGTGGAGGAGGAAGGGTGAGGCATGGAAGGCTGTGGTGGGAGTGGCGAGGGAGATTGTTGAACATTATGACAATTTTGCATTGACAGCACAAGAACAGCGAAAAGGGAGTATATAATGCATGAGTTTTGAAAACCAGTATGAAACTGAGCATGAAAACACACTCCTCGTCAAACAATACATCTCAAACAGCTGCCCAGACTATATAACTGAAAATTTTGATTTGGATGAAGAAATACGATCTTAATATTTGTGGTACGCATAAGTGAATATATAACAAATGTATGGATAGCAGGGGAAGAATGTATTATAGCCCACTCCTCACTACATCCCTGCATGGCAATGCAGTGGCAATGATGAAGTTGCTACTGTATCTTGTGTGGGATTTTTGGCCACCAGTGGCTTCCGTGGAATAAGGGTATGTTAGTTCCCTTGGCCTGGGGAAACCCCCAGCAGCTGCCATGGGTCAACTCAGACCTGAGCTAGCCCAATTGCTGGTGCAAGTCTGAGTTGATCTGTGAAAGTGGATCAGGCCTGGGAAGGGGGTTAGGATTCAGGGTGCACCTCCACCACTGAACCCACACCTCTCCTGGGCCTGATCCACCCCCCTCTCTGCCCCTGTCACTGCCCTGCTCCAGAAGCATGGTGGGTGGGGGGCATTGTTTCAGTGCATCAGTAGTGAGGATAAGGCATGCTGGCATGTACGTACTCCCCCACCACAACACATGTGCAGTAACACCTGCAAAGGGCTTTTCAGTTAGGTCTAATTAATGTTTAGCTTGGTTCCAGAGATCAGGATTTATAGGTCAGCATTTGCTTATGACAGCCATTTTCAACCACTGTGTCGTGGCACACAAATGGTCTCCAGGTGTGCCGTGGGAGTTTGGTGGAGGGTCATTTATTAATAGGATCACTGGGGATATGAGCCCCCCACCAACAGAAAGGTGTGCCTTGTCAATTGTCCAAAAACTGATGGTGTGCCTTGACAATTGTAGTACCTTGTTGGTGTGCCATGAGATGAAAAAGGTTGAAAATCACTGGCTTATGATGTCAGGTAATTGACTTCTTGATCTGTGGAAGAGACCCTTGGACGCCATCTGTAGAGGGTAGAGTCTGTATCCATCACTTTGCATGCTCAAAAGGTTGGCTGATGTGTAGACATACTACTGACTGAGGCAATGTAACCTAGGTGGCAAGCCAGTATTTAGCCAAGGAACTTAATACAGGCAGAATTTTTTTTTAAGCCCTTGGTGGTCTATGTCAATACGCCTGGCTTTGCATCTACAAAGAATATATTTTTAGGCACTATCCATATTTTACAAAGTGCTTATGATGTATTTCTCCTCCCAATATTCCATCTTGCCTCCCAGAGATTATATATAGCACAGCACCAGCGTTTGCACATGCACTGGAAATTTGTTTTAAAATAAATCAACATTGTTCTGGTTCAGTCTTCCTCTAGAAAATATTTTGTAATTTGTCACCGCACGACACAACTCCACTTCAAGCAAGTATTTCATCCTGGACTGAGTCCCTCCTTTTTTGAACGAGGCTTCAGACTCAGTTCTGTTTAGTGGTGCCAAATGCAAAACAAGAAGAGGCTGAGTTTCTGTTGGTTGCTTTTGGCTCCAGCTCTTGAAAAAGAGAAAGGAGACTGCTGACCTGTGAAGATACTCCATGCCATGAGGAAAGGAAGGGAAAGAAAAACACCATTTCCCAGAAGAAATGAACTGAGAAATACTGCGGGTGGCAATATCACGTATAATACACATGAAGAACCTTGTGGAGATTTCTCTTGAAAACCATTGGGTACCTTAAAGGCTCTAATATATCAGCTTATAAATAGGTCCTCTCAAAGACAAACATGTTACCAATCTAATCTGACCCTCACAACATTTCCCACCAGCATCCAAAAACCACACACCAACTATTCAGTGCGAATTGGCACCAGAGATAGCTGGGACAGACATTTAGGGCACAATCCTGACCAGGTCTACTCAGTAAGTTCTATTGTGTTCAATGGGACTTACTCCCAGGAAAGTGAGGTTAGGATTGCAGTCTTACTTATCATATTAAGTGCAGTATAATGCCTGCCTTGTGTATGAAAAAGTTCTTTTCTTATTAGCAATTATCAAGAGGAACGAGAAAAAGCAGCCCATTCCTAACCTGTGCCAGTACAGCCAGGCTGCATTGTTTCCAGTACAGTTTAGGAAGCAGCTGGAGTAAGAGGACATTTTTCCCCTTACCCTGTGCTGAGTGTAGCCTGCACTATGGGGCTTCTGGGATCTGTACCAGCTATATAGCTGGTGCAAATCCAGAAAGCCCACTGTAATGCTGGTGGGGGGGGGGGGGTTAGGATATGGTGGAGGAGGTCTCCACTGACCCTGCCCCCTCCCAGATCCAATCCAACCCCGTTCTGCCCTCCCTTACCCAGAAATACTCCCTCCCTGCCTCTCTGCCACCCTCCCCATGCCCCTCTGCTGCCCATGGCCACCTTACCTGTGCTGTCTGGCTGGGGCAGCACAGGCTGCTCTGCTGGCACAGCCTCCTCTCTGGGTGCTGCAAATGTGCTTTACGGCACAGCAAGCAGCTTGATTGCAGTTTGATTGTGTCCAGAGTAAGTTGGATCCCCAAGAAGGCAGTTTGATTGTACTCTGAGTAAGTCAGCTCACCAAAAGCTATTAAGAAATTTGGAAAATGTGATAGAAAGAAAACACATAAGCGATAGGAGCCTCTGTGTGTTTTGGGAATATACAATGAATCATATCATCATAAAAATCCAGCAGATTAACTCAACTGAATACCAAGTGTCAATAAATTAAAACAGGATAAGAAAACCCAGATGTGCAAAAGCTGAAATTTGATCAACAACAGGATGCTGCTGTAAATTCCATGGCTCAAGAAGAGTTGAAGCATGTAAAATCTAAATAAGACATGATCTGAGATTCTCCCCAAATCATAGTAGTAGTACCCTACTATATGCCTGAGAGAAGTTCCTGAATCTCTTGTTCGTGGAGAAGCTGGTTGGAGTAGCTTGTTGCAGCAAAATGCCTTCTATTTCTGATGTTCTAATCTAGATAAGCAGGAGGTCTGGCTCAGTTGGTAGAGCTGACGCCTTGTATGCCTGAAGATCTGAGGCTGCCAGTTCAGAACAACCGGAAGTACCCGAGAACTGTCGACACGCTGATATACTGATGAGCTGACCCTCGGTGGCAGAGAGGAGTTGCCGTCAGGTGGAACGTGGGAGGCGAAGGGCCAGAGAGAGGCCAGACTGGGAAGGAATCCAGCTGGAACGAAGAGTTCTATGAAAGACTAGAACTATTCAATTGTAAAAATCCCTACGGGGGGTTTAGAACAGCCTGTCTATGTAAACCGCCTTGGATTAAAGTCTGAGGAGAAACCTGACGACCAAAGAAAGGCGGTATATAAATACCTGTATAAATAAATAAATAGATAACAGTTATTCTAAGAAATATACATGAATCTATTACATGCTGGGAAGCCTGATCCTAACAAGATGTTATGCTGCCTGAACAAGCGTTTTGGTGGCATAATGTGCTTTCTGGCCGTTGTGAAAGGTAATGTGCTGGAACTCCATGCTTCAGCTGCTAAAATATGCCTGCTGTCAATAATACCGTGCAGGGGTTGGGAGGGAGGCAGGGAGGGGATGAAATGGGGAAGAGGCTGGGCAGAATGGGGAGGCAGTGGTGGAGGGGAGAAGGGAGGTTTGGGTCCAAGAAAGGGGTGGGTTTAGTGGCAGCGGTGCCCACTGAATCCTAACCCCCTTCCTGGATCTGATCCATCTTCCTGGCTCAATGAAAACTTGAAGCGAGTTGGTTCACTAGGGTTGGCAGGAACTAATGTTTCCTTACCCCAAGAACGCCTCTGGAGGCCAAAACTCCCCTGCAGGATGCAGCAGGTGCCACATTGGCGAAATGTGGTGGATTGGGCCAAAAGAGACAGAATGAGACCGTTTAGGTAAAACCATCTTCTAATGAGCCTTTATGAATTGTCCGTAAGATGATTTCTGAATGAATATTGATCTCAGTTGCTGCTCTGGTTCTCCTTCAAAAGTGAGCTGGAGGCCTTCTTTTTCTATCAGGAAGCTAGTAAAAGTGATAAGATGAAGGCCAAAAAGGCCCTCTTCCAGTGTCCTCCTACTGCTTTTCTTGTGCTCCCTGTCCCTGATACACACCCGCTGCATACCTAACCCTTGTTGGTGGATGTAGCAGAAGCACCAAGTTAACTCTGGCTGTGTCCACAGAGCAGACAAAGGGCTGGATGTTCCTACTATCTCGGGGTCCCCTATCAAGCTGTCTGACCTATGTCCTTTTCAGGAGAGCAGCATTGTTCAGAATGGAGGGAACAAATGAGCTGCTGCTACCATTGCTGGTTAGAGTCTTGGGTAGTATTGAAAAAATAAGTTATTTAAGGTCTACCAACCATGTATATTATTTTCAACAATACTTACATAAATACCCCACAGTGTATTACCTACAAGCCCACTTGCTTTTCTTAAAGCAAACACAAAAATGCAGCTGCCACCCAGATCGCCTTAAAAAAGGACCACATGCCAAGCACTTAGTCTTCAAATATGAAAGCAAACATAGTGCTATCATCACCGAGCAGACATCTGTCACAGGGCTCTGCAACAATCTCCACTGTGTGCCTTATACAGAGTTGACTATATGCCCCTCGCTATAAAAATAAAGTTGAATGTGACCCATGCAAACAAGAGTTACAAAGGAGGAAATGACTGATGAGTGAGATTGGAAATGGTGAGTCCTCAGTGTTTGTGGCAGGCAAATGTGGATAGATGCTGGGAAGGCCCAGACCCCTACTTTATCTTTTTTTTCTTAGGGGGGTATCTGGAATGGCCTGGAAGGAAAGTGATATGCCATTCAGTGAAATGCGAACAGGAGGGTGTTATTTTGGTTATCAATGGCAGGGATCAATGGAAGCATTTGACTTTTTGGCCCACCTGTCTGACAATGCTGTAAGATCAGGTGCTTCACTATAGTTTGTTTTTTTTAATCTGCTTGTCCCCAAATCAATGGCAAGAACATGTGTTCCAGTCAGGAGGCCCAGTATGTAACCACCATATTGGGGAACACCAGCTGTCCTTATAGTGCAGCAATTTTCAACTGGGGTGCCGTGGTACGTTGGTTTCCATGAAAAGTCCTCAAGTGTGCTGCGGGAGTTTGGAGCCAGCACAGCACTGAAAATTGCTAAAAAATTCTTCCAGGTTCTGTGGGTCTGTTTCTAGGACAACCGTCTGTGGTAACAAATTGTCTGTCCCTCTTCCTCTGCTGGTTCTGCCAAAAGAATCTTCCAGAAGCCCAAAGTGACATTACTAGAGGTGAAGACCTCAGAGGTCAGTGTGCTTTGAGAAGAAAAATGTTCAGAATCACTATAGGGAGTAGTACTGATTATGAAAGAGAACTAGAACTAGAACTAGAACGGCCTCAGTTTCAATACAGGGGTGCCCCTGTATCTGCAGATCCTATATGTGTGGTTTCATGTATATGGGCGGCCCCGCTCCATGTCTCCCTTCCGGCGGTGAGGGGAGCCGGAGGGCTTTTTTTTAGCCCCACAGAGGCTGCGGAGCTCTGCCTGAGACCTCAGCGGGCCTCAGAATGGCTGTTTTCAGCTAAAAAAAAATCTTTTCCGGTTTTTGGCTGAAAACCAGAAGTGACATTTTTTGGCTGAAAATGGTCATTCTGAGGCCACGGACATTTGCAGTTTCAGTAGGACTCAGAAGTGAGGGGAAGGGAGGGGAGGCTCGCCTCTGGCGGGTCCAGGCTGTGGCGTTCGCCCATATCAGCAGTTTCGGCTCTCTGTGGGGGGGGGGGTTCCAGAACAGAAACCCCACAGATAAGGGGGCACTACTATATTAGAACTAAAACAATTCTAAGGGGAGGGGCTGAGTAGTTCAGAAGTAGAGCTCATGCTTTGTAAGTAAAAGACCCCGTTAGCTCCCTGGGATCTCCAAGTGCAGCTGGGAACAATCCTTGTCTGCAACCCTGTGAAACAGTGCCTGTCAGTGTAGACAATGCTGACCTAGATGGGCCAGTAAAAAGCAGCTGCATAGGTTCAACAAAAATATATTCTTGCCCTCTACCCCAGAGAAAGAAGATGGAGAAAGGAATATTTCCAAGTGGCAGCAGTGCCCTGTGATTGATCACCCACCACTAATGAGGACATTGTAAGAGACACTGACTGATCACTGATGTCATTTCTGCTTAGCAGCAGCCATGTAGTAGCACGAGCCCATTCTAATTCCACCAAAACAACTTGTTGCACTCTGCACCAATAAAGCAACAATAGACTTCCACCCCCAATAAGAGATTGTAGTTTTGGAGAAGTTACACTCATGCATTCTCATTTTTGTTGAAAAAAACAAACCACAGACACATCCCTAAAATCTGCAAAAAAACTTGTAACAATTTTATTTGGTTTTTATTTATTATTTAATGGGGGCTATCATGGGTAATGAATGTGGTTGCATCTGACGACACTATACCACCTATATCATCTATGTAGTACATTTTTAAAGTGATTATAATTATAATGCAAATTTTGAATAAAAACACATAACACCGCTTTCTGCACTTCTAACTCTGGAAAACACAGAAATTATGATAAAATGAAACTATTATCCACACACCTCTACACATGGCAGACACTTTGTCTAGATGCAACTACCCTTTACAGCTGCATGCACAGCTGGATTGGAAATGAACTGGAGTCCTGCTTCTAACTTATGTGCAATCCCTGTCTAAAAATGTCTTTTAGACATACTGTCTAAAAATGTTGCACATGTATATAAATACTATGCAAACAGGCTCTGCTCATTCAGTTGGAGAATCTGTTGGTTGAGGCTTACATGCATATCATTTGTATGTACTGTACAGTCTTATCTGTAGGTGTGAATATGAAGCTTGCCACCATGACGCTACTGTCTGATAAAGTACTGCAAAGAACTTGCGCAGGGAAGAGCAACTATAAAGCATTTTAGAGGCCCTGCACACTTCTCTTTTGCTAAGGCACACAATGTCCCTAAAAGAAAAAAAAGTAAATGTTGTTTTTAAAAATAATAATAAAAAAAAACACAAACCCCTTGACAGTTGAGGAATTTGGAACTTCTGGGTGGGTTGCAATTCTGTGGGGGAAAAGCATTTCCATTCCTTTCAATCCTCACCAAGTGGGAAGGATGTTGGATGCTTATGCGAACCAGCTGGCACCAGTTTGAAATATTTGTTGTTGTTCATATGAATTTAAGTATGAAACAAGGTCTATATAATGCTGCGTAAATAAACAGAGGTTCCACTAATCTTTCAGTTGCGAGGGCTGGATCCTTTTATTCACACTTCTAGCCACAGACTTCTGCAGATCTTGCCAGACTGGAGAATAAATATCATCTGACAGCCCTCTTACCCAAGGGAACCTCTTTCTTCTCTCCTGGCCACAGTGCTAAAACAGCACCACTGCCAAATAGGCCACACATGTTTTCAGTGCACCAAAACATGCCAAATCAAGCTACAATTTGGCATACTGATGAGGTAGGGCAAGAGGAAAAGCCAATTGTAGCCTGTTTACTGCCACAATATTCAGTGGGAACTATTGAGAAAGCAAACTGGTTGCAGTGAGAGAGACTGGTCAGAGAGGCAATTCCTCCTCTGAGCAAGAATAGAGCATGACACTTGAGGGATCTCTGTGACAGAAGACATAACTTGCTTCCTAGTCCTTACAGCAGGCTGCCTGGTGCCCACTAAGAGTGACTTCATGAAAATACAGGGAACCTGGATTCAGACTGCACAGACACTCATACCGAACTCCAGATATCCTTGCTACATTCTCACCTCTGCAGTGTAACCTGCTGGAATGATTAACATTCCACCCCTATGATGGACCTCCTCTCGTGCAGTGGGTGGGACAGTGCCCTGGGCAGTGGGTGTGATGGTGCACAATTGTCCCCCCGCTGGTTTTTTGGTTATAACCTTTGATGAAATAGAGATATTTCAACGTGGTTTCGTTAATTGCATTCTGCATGAAATTGTGCATCAAATGATATATAACATGATGATATTAATCACAAATACCAAGATTTAAACAATTTTGGTCTGTAGTGGTGTCACTCCCCCTGTGCATGTCACCCAGTGTGGCCTTCCCCCCCTAGTGATGCCACTGCTATTGCTTATCTGGAAGATTTCTGAATGCAGGAGTAAAGGGAACCAGAGTCTCCACCACCAGGGCAGCAAGAAAATATGCTGTTTGGTTTTAAAAATGAAGACTAAAAATGAAGATTTGAAAAAATGAAGGACCTACCATTCCATACTTAGTCTAGGGAAGGGACATCACTCTCTACTGTGCAGCTGTATTACAAAACCACTGGGGTGTTTGTTTCCCATCACCAGAAACTGAAACTTCAAGTTCTGAGGGCAAGTTTGTTTCCATAGCAGATGGAAGACAAGCATATGTTAGGAAGCTTGTATTCCCCCCCCCCCCCAAAAAAAAAAACAACACAAAACTGAAGGTTGCTTTTTTGAGGTAAGAGCTAAGAATGGTAAGAACATAAGAACAACCCCACTGGATCAGGCCATAGGCCCACCTAGTCCAGCTTCCTGTATCTCGCAGCGGCCCACCAAATGCCCCAGGGAGCACACCAGATAACAAGAGACCTGCATCCTGGTACCCTCCCTTGCATCTGACATAGCCCATTTCTAAAATCAGCAGGTTGCACATACACATCATGACTTGTAACCTGTAATGGATTTTTCCTCCAGAATGGTGTTCTTCTGATTTAGAAATATGGGCATTATAATGCTACATTTATGTTAAAGCTTCTGTGGGGATGAGAGCTGGGTTCCTCCTCACTCTCACTGGTCCAATAAATTTATTTCATTGTTATCCCATCCTTTTTCCAAAGAGCTCCAGGTGGTTCACAAATTCTTACTCGTATCCCTGCCCCATTTATCAGTACAATAACCCTCAGAGGTAGGAGAGGTTGAGTGCAGGATCAGCTAGTGAGCGGGGGGGGGGGGGCATTTGAACCGAACTCTCCTTGGTTCTAATTCCACTGTTATACTGATTCTAGTAATGGTTCATCTCAGTGGGATGACAAAAACTGTATTTAAAAGAGAGAATCCCAAAGCATTAAGATAGTGCTTTGTTGATGGCATGGGTTAGAGATGGGTTAGAGATGCTCTTCGAATGAGGGTTTTTTAATTAATTCCCATGGAGAAGCCCTTGGTTAGAAGTCACTACTATGCTCTCATTGCTTGATGCAAACCGACTGTAAATGGAAACTTACACCATTGACTCTGGTAGAAGTAGGATTTAGCTATGAAGATGTGAGCAAGCACTTGGCATGCTTAGTACTGAAGTCAGTGTCACTACGATGTGGAAGCTGACACTAACATTGCAAGAGGTGCTTCTGCCATGGTTCCATCTTGCAGGTCGAACTGAACTTTAAAGTCTCACCACCATATGGCTCTTTGGAATGCCAGTTCTGGAGAAAAGACCACAGAACTGTCCACATGGTTGCAGGCCTTTACATTTTGCCCTAGGAGCATTAAGAGAAATCCACATCAGCCCACAAGGGCACATGAGTAGTGCATTGATGTGAGAAGTTTTCAGGCTGAATGTTACTAAAGATTGTGCGGTGGAAGCTCCCTGATCCTCTCTCTCTCTCTCTCTCTCTCTCTTCCCCCAGTTGTAACTCTGCAGTAGACTCTGATTAATTTGAGTTTATGCCTGTGAATATAAACACACAACTTCAGGTAGACAGCGACAGAAAAAGGGTGGTCTTGGGACGTATGAAGTTTTGGGTGATTTATTAACTCCTGCAAACCAGTTATATGAGGAAGTGAATTAATAAATGGGGATTTCCTTATCAAGTGCCTCCACTTGATATCAATAGGGAGAAAGATCAGAGGAATTTAGATGGTAAACTGGGGATTCCCGAAGGAGCTTCTGTGATTTGTACCACCTGCCCTTGTGGACTGATCCCATTCAGACTTTCTGCCTTGGAAATCCCAGCCTAATCCTAATAATAGCCTTCCTTCAAGAACTGTAATTTGCTTCCAAAACAAATAAAGACTGTTGGCACCCACCCCCATTTTTTATTTACCTCGCACCCACTAATCATGTATTTTCCCTCTCTCACCTTACACGAAAATCCCCTTCCCTGTGAGGCTTGGGCCATGTATCTCTACCACCTGCTACGTGCAGACTGAAAAACTGAAGGAAAGGAAATTAATAAGCATGGTTTCTTGGATATGTAGAACTGAGTCAGTAATTTCTCAAGGAAAGGTTACAGAAAACAGAATCTATCAGTAGTAACTTGTCTATTCGTTGTGAATCCGAACAGTAAATCAGAAGTTTCCTGGTTTGGATCTTGCCTCTGCCACAAATTCTTACTAAGCAGCCTTAAGCAAACCACTCCCTTTCAGGATCAGCTGCAATATAGGGATAATTATGTTTAAACTGCAATCCTATGCATGTCTACTCAGAAGTAAGTCCCAGTGTGTTCAATGGGGCTAACTTCCAGGTAAGAGTATATAGGATTGCGGTCTTGCCTTACAGGGTTGTTAAAAAGCTTCCATTAGAATAACGTATTCAACAGGCTGGAAAAGTCCTATGCAAATTCCAAGTATTATTTATAAACAAGGACAATCAAAATATATGAAAACAAAACATAGTTTAGAGAAGTGCGCTCTCCAGGAAGGTGCCAGTGAGGTGAGGATACAGAATCCTGGAGCACTCAACATGAGCACCCCTTTCATCCAGAGCCAGAGGTCTAAAATAGCTCCAAGACAGTCATAGACTAGCTTCCAGGATTCACCTCCCTGCCTGAACTGCTGAGAGATTTAAAGGGGCAAGCACATCTGTCCAAATGAAGGATCTTGTGTGGAACTTCACAATCTCTACTTTCATCTTCTCAGAAAGTCCCACTCTTTTCAGGAAGTCGCTCAGGTTTTAGTAAGATTGGATAAGATAAAAAATAAGATGGTGTTAACCAGAATGCATTTTTGTACGGTGAAGGAAGAGACATGTGTGGGAGGCATCATTATGGAGTGACATGTTTTACCACCACAACAGGCTTGTCTTGGAAGCCTGTTGAGGCAGCTGGGCAAGGAACAGGATTCCAGGAACTCAGTTATGGAACCACGCAGAAAATAGTGAAGGGTTGTGCAACTCTGAAAGTGTGCAGGGGAATTCCATCTTCTGAGAGGCCCAAATCTGAGGTAGGCAAAGATTAAAGAATCTGCTAATGTTCTTTTTGAAGAGTGTTCAGGGCCAAACCATTCCCTCTGAATCTGTGACTGAGAAAATGGCAGATTGTAGGCGACACAGCTACCACAAGAAGGGATGATAGCCATTGATTTTAAAAGGAAATTAGCACATTCATAGAGGATAGGTCTCTTGGGTACTAATAGTTGATCAGCCATGACACTAAACTACAAATTAGGAAGTCCTTTCATTTATGCCGGAACTCACTAGACAACCTAAGACAAGTCACTCCATCTTGTACAAGACAGGAGTTTCCAGTGGCACTCACTCCCCCCCCCCCAAGTAGGTGACATCTATGGCAACCCAGTCCTCTTACCCCAGATCTCCATGGCTGTTCTCCCTACCGCAGAATGCAGTGGTAGCCACTTTGGCATTGCTACACTGGCTGAGGGAAGCAGGAAGATAGGATTGGGCTGTAATATGAAGTTTGATAAGCTTGACCTGAATTTTGGAGAAAGCAGTGTCCATGTTCCACATTACAGTTTATTGATATCTGTAGATTAAAGGAAAAGAGTCCAAAAATGCATTGATGGTAACGTTTTGACCCAGTTTCTGTTCCCCAAATGAAACTGACCCTAAATTGGGGCTATTAGCCGCAGAAAGGAATGTTAATGGGTACAGTTAGTAATTTGGGGGCAGGTTAGATCAGGGCTGTGGCCCGGTGGAAAGTGTTAAAGAAGCTCTCCCATACTCTGCTCTTCTCCAATGGTTACATTTTGAAAATGAGAAAATGGGGGTGGTTCCAATCCTAGAATTGGAATTCTTGTCTAATTTGGCACACGAGCTACACCACATATTGAAACCGTTCAAGTTCAGTGCCTTACAAGCAAAAGTCACCTTGCGCTGCCATGACCCTGAAAGTTCTCTTAAGATAGTCAAACCTTAGATAAATTTGACTGATTACTTTTTTGGTTAGGGAACACCATAAACAGGAAGTTTCTCAGCAGTTTGTTAAGTGAACCAGTAACAAATGCAGTGCAAGAATGCAGGAAGAATTTGAAAAGAAGCCTTTTCCCCCCTCCTGCCTCCCTCTGCTTTAAATGGATTGATGATTGTCTGAATAATTTCCTAGAGAGTATTAGTGCAGCTCACTTGCTCACATTGTGAGAAGCAGCCAGTTTGGCTCACCAAAGCATACATTCAAATGATGGCGGGGGAGGGGGGAAATAATGAATTCCCTGTGCACAGGACTGTCATTCATATAATCTGTACTTGGAAAAAAAATATGCCCTGAAATAGGATTCTTTCTGCTTGAGATTGTTGACCAGTTCAGCTTCTTTGGGAGAAACAATATGACCATGTAGATCAGAATTCATGCCTCTGAACGGGGCTGTGTAAAATGCTAGAAGCTCATGAAACTCGTAACTTTTACCCTGTTTTAATCCATGCATTAATCCCTTTGTAGTTTGGTTACAGCATGCACCAAAGTGGTACGCATGCACTTCCTAAGGTTCAGTCTTCACATCCAGCACCCAAAGCCATGTGCTAGGATCCAGTCATCGAACCAGTGTTTTGGACAAGTTTATATAATCCCTTTTTTGCTGCTCAAAATTGATTGACATTACTCAAGCTGATAGCATCGACCATCCACTGAGCAAGTGTGCGGGTGCAAACCTTTGCACACAGAAGGCTTATATAACCTGGAAATCCTGTTGTTCATGGTATTTGCTAGGATATCTCTACACAACAACATCTCACATTCCTGGTTCAGGTTCATGGGAGATGTCCCCTGATCAGAAGAGGTGGTGTGATACAACACACACACACACACACACACACACACACACACACACCCCTTCATTCTTGTAAAACAGGCCTGAGTCGAAGCCAAGGGTCTCCAAACTTTTTGGCACAAGGGCCACATTGTATATCTGACTCAGCATTGAGGGCCGGAAAACAAACAAACAAACAAACAAACAAACAAACAAACAAACAAACAAACAAACAAACAAACAAACAAACAAACAAACAAACAGAGAACCAATTATTGAATACAATAACTGGGTGGCAGCGGAAGGAGGCAGGGAGCAGAGGGCAAAATTGACTTGCACAGGAAGGGGAACTGTATTGCATTCAGCGCTTTAGGGGCTGAAGGAGGAATATACCCAGAAAATGCATCTTTTGAGTTATTTTTAGCCCTGAGAGGCTGGGGAAAGTTGGGGGCCGGATAAAATTTTCCCAAGGGGGCCAGATTTGGCCCCTGGGTCGGGGTTTGGGCCTGGTCTAGGCTGTATGTGCTACACATTTTTGCACCAACCAATTCCTCAGAATTTAGAGAGCCTCAAGATAATTCCTCCCAAATCATGCATTTGCTGTGCTGTACTGATATCCTGATGCATCAGTATGAAACTCTCAGAATGTTTTCTCTTGTTTTGCATTTAACCACATAACCATTCCCCATTAAGTCTTACAAGCATCGAGGGGAAATAAGGGGGGGAAACCTTCTTATCACTGCCGAATTCTATAATTTTTGGAAAGAGAAACTCCATGTGTTTTCTCAATAAGCAGCCCTTCTCCTGACAGGGCTCGATCTTCCATAAACATGGGCAAGAATAACCCCTGGATAGAAGCTTGCAGCAGTGAAGTATGAAATTTTGAATTCTACGGGTCACTGTTTCTGCTGCAGCCAGATGTGGATAAAAGGCAAAGGCTGTTTTATTGTTGTTTTCTCAAGAAACACAGAAAGGTTTGTACTGAGATGTGTCAACTTTCTCCTTTTTGTGAAAAGAAAAGAAAAAAAAACCCAAGTAGCCAACATGTGGCTTAAATATGGCTATTTGAACTTTCAAAAGATGAAACTTAAAAAAAAAATATATTTTGAATTTAAATATTCTTGTCTGCAGCTAATAAAACATATTTGGAGTCTAAATTAGATTTAGAAAAATACATGAAGCCGCTGTTAAGTTCATGGCAATCTGAGTGTTAACAACGTGACTGACATTTCTAATTGCTTATGGACTGAATTATCAGGCTGTAATTGATAGCTTTAGGTTTTTATTGTTTTAAACCAGAGTTGCTGTAGAGAGGGCATCATTGTGGCGTCTTGCTTGACTCTAATCAGTAATGATCATAGCAGTTCAGACCCAAGAACTTGGGAAGGAGACAAAATGGGATCAGCTCTTGGGACCTAATCCTAGTAATACTTTGGTGTTTAGTGTTTGCTTTGAATTCACATGTAGAGGACCCTGCAAATGCATGCATAGCTCTGTGCTCTTGGAGCTACAATGATAAAATTGCCACTGCAAAACAGTCTTCCATTCCCAGGTGCAGTCATTGCTCCATAGTCGGTTTCTTTTTGGGGTTCACAGATTATGAATCACACATCTGGGTTGACACACTGGAAGTTAACCTTCCATAATAGGGAAATTAACAGAGTTCAACTAATTCTACATCATTTACAACCACCAGTTCAAGGGCTGGCCCATCCACAAGGCCAATTGAAGCAGTAACCTCAGGCAGCGGATTTGGGAGAGATGTCCACCTCTGTCTCCATGTTTTACCTCCATTGCTTCTTCTTCTTCCACTCCCTAGGTTGGAAAGTAGTTATAACATCACTATGGAGTGTGACCTTGTCCTTGGGGGAGGGGGTGGAGTGGAAAACAGCATCAAAGGGGTTACCATGAGAAATTCTGGCGACCCTACTATTATAAAAATCCAGACAGGAACTTAAGGGTGATGCTCAAGGGAATGAAGGTTGCAATCCTCAAACAGGGATGGACTGTCTCAAGTCCCTTGTGCCAGCCACAACATGCCGTAAGGTATGTTTGTGCCACCGAGTGAGGAGGGAGGCCGACACACAGATGTGCGCCAGTCTCTGGAGGTCAGCCTAAATCCACGGGCCTGGTGCAAAAGGTAATCCCATGCCAGCCAAGTCAGGCTGGCACGAGGGGGAGGGGCAGGGGGAGGGTGGGAAGGAGGTGTTCCAGGGTGGGGGAATGGCAGGCAGCATGTGGGCCCACAGGTGGGCTATGGTTGAGCAGGGGGTGGGGTCAGCTCTGGGTTGATCTGTGCCACTTCTTTAGGTGGTGCAATATCCAAGTAGCCCTGTTGGGTTGATCGGATCTGTGCCACTTCTTTAGGTGGTGCAATATCCAAGTAGCCCTGTTGGGGGTACTGTGGTGTTGCCCGGGATAAGGGGAGTGACTTCCCTTTGTCCTGGGCTGAGCTGCACCCAGCCCCAACCCCGCATTGGATACGGGGTTCCAGCACAGGTTAGGATTGGGCTGCCCATTATTTACAAGAGGTTTCCATCCCACATGCGCCCTCTGTTACCTTTGTCTAATCCCAGTACAGTTCTGTGTCCAAGGAGATCGTATTACCTCGCCTTGTCTTCCCATAGTTCCTACTTTGGGACCAAATCTTCCTCTCCTAATTGGGGACCAGCAGGAAACCTGTGTAGACTAGTGGAAGTCTTGAGAGGGTGCTAGTTCACCCTGACCTGGCAGGGGCTGCCTCCCTAATGGCTGGACTGCCCTGGAAAGACTGCTTTACTCCTATCGTGGAATTTGCCTTGGTTATAGCTTCTGTTCACAGGGTCAGTATTTTCATCAAGCTATTCACCATGTCCTCAATATATCTGTCCTCATTTGTCACCAACAGTTCAGGCTCCATTAGTGTATATGACAAGTGATCATCAGATGCTGAATGGTTCACATCAGTCCAGATATAATACGTATAAGTACATTGTACTTATTGCACACAAATACAGTATCACAAAATCTTGCAGTATAGCATCTGTACTTTAGAAGTAGACAATTAGAACTTCCAACCATATAACTGAGCTCATCTTTACCACTTCATCACTGTACCTTGGCAATCCCAGGAAGCAAGACAGTGTTGGAAATAGTTTATGGTTAGAGATAGCAGATGACCGCTCTCCACATGGTAACAGACTCCATGCAGTAAGATTTTAAACAGCTACTGAGTGGTTTCCAGTGGTCTGCATCCACACATAGAATATGCATGTTGTCCTCTTCATCCATCCTCATCTTGAAGCTCAGATCTGGAGCTAAGCCAAAGGTCAAAGAATAAGTGATCTGTGTCCTCTGGCAAAGGCCATCTGAAGTCCCCTTGTCAAAACATTTGACACCAATGACGTTCGCCATTGTTTCTTCCCACTATTTCATTGCCTACTGCAATGAACTAGCTTTTGATGGGAAAAAATTGGAGTCAAATCTATAAATAAACAGAACGCAGTGAAGAGCACATTTAGATCATGAACTCTCATTCTGCATCTTGTAAGTCAGCTAGAGAGTATGTTGTTTCAGCTTATCCCTGCAGGTATCTGTAATGGTGCTTTCCTGCTTGTTTTTGTTTTGGAGCTATTTGACAAGCAATGAGAACATTGGTTAGAAGTAGTGTCTTCTAACCAAGGGCTTCTCCATGGGAATTAATTAAAAAACCTTCATTCGCAGAACATCTCTAACCCATCTCCAACCCATGCCTTTGTTTTGCTGATGGGAGATTCTGTAGTCATTCGCATGTACAATTCATTGTATCAGAGGTTGCTGTTCTTGTTTTATGAAATGGTTGACAACACCCATCATTCAAAAGTCAATCAATCAAAAAATTCATATTGGATTGCAGTGGAAGATAGTTTCTCTCATTCCCATCATGTCTTTTTCCTGCCAAAAATTATTTCTCAAAGTACTTGTAATTACCCACAGCTAACAAGATTAGGTCCTTTGTGGCAGAACTGTTTTGTATGAAAGGAGAGGCACTTGGAAGCATGACACCAATTTTGGCATGTATGGGCATGAAGTAGCTGCTTTGTAAGTAGCTGTTTGAGGGCCAGATAGTTGCTTTGGGTATAGTTAACCTTCCCACCCTGTGCCCAGAATTTGCAATCAGGATTGGGACCCTCACAGCTGTTTTGTGTTAAAGAAAAAGCACTTCTGATTAGAAGCACACCTCTTTAGCATGTGTTTGCGTGCTTGTCTAGGTTGAGCTTCACACTCATGTTTTATCACATGCCAAGTGATTAACCATGTTTTTCCATAGGCTGAAGCCACCAAGACATTTAGAATGGAGTGAAAAATTAAACCCATTCAGGGAGCAACAGATTACTGGGATGGAGAGGCAGACAAATCAACAAATAAATAGACTGTTCTGCCAAGGGCCATGTTTGGAAAATATTAAAAGCCAGAGGTCTCTGTTTCATTTGCAACATGTGTTCTGTAAAAATCAGAGCAGACATGCATGCAAACCCAAGAATGATGGTGTGCTAGCATAAACTGATGTAGTCAATGTACTGGATATTACTGGTTGATGGAGTTGGCAGACATTTGATAAGGCAAGAAGGACCCTGCCCCCAGCTGTTTGGAGATGAAAGAGGCACTCGAAGAATGCCTCTATAGCATGCATAGTTGAGTATACATCTACTTTAACCCAAAAACCTTGAACTTGTTACAAGTTCCTCAGCTTCCTAATCCCAATCATAGAAGCAGAAGTAAATTAATCATAATCTGTGTTATATGAACACTGCACAATGTCCAAAGACAGCTTTTGAAAGGCATATTTTGGGGCACTGAGGGCAAAGTGCATAAGAAAAAGGATAACTCAACAAAATGACTTAGAACCCCTCAGTGTTATAATTCAAGTATTCTTAGTTTCTTCAATACCAACTACAGCCATTGTCAAGTTAATTGCCACTGGGTGATTCAGATCAGAGCGCTCAGGGTTAAGACTGGATGTCTTGTCAGCCCCATAAGAAAGGTTTCAAGTGTCCTTTTTGATTTCCATATGACATTTAGCCATCAATGATATGATTGTTTCATCTTGCTAGCTCTTTCTCTGTCTGGTAGGCTTGCAATGCCAAGCGCTGAATGAGCAAAAGGGCTGGCAGGGTGTTAAGAATTGTGGTTTAGGAAGGCAGAGCTGCAAACTTCTGGTCATCAGATGATTTTGGATATAAATTTGGTGTGGTTTTTCTTCTCCAGCCCTAAGTAAGGAATCTGCATTGAGATAAACTGATAGGGTGGAAGCGCTGAAGTTTGCTGAGAACAATCTCCCAGCAAAAAAAAAAAAAAAGTATTTAAAAATGGGCAGACTGCTGATGTACACACTAATCTTTTTTCGTGTTTACTTGGAAGCAAGTCCCACAGGACTGATTCCAAAAAGCTTGTTGCACACAATGATCACAGAATGAGGCCATGGATGAGAATGTGAAATATTGACATTTGGGCTCTGGCTGTTGTCCAGTATAAGAACAGAAGGACAGCCCTGCAGACCAAGAGTCCACCTAGTCTCCTGATGTTATGTCTTCAACATCTTGTAATTCGGACCTATGCTATCTCTTTAGGAAGTATTTCATAAGTTTATAAACTCCTCTCTTTGGTCAAAATATGAAGGCAGGGGTTGGCTAAGCACTGTTTTTCTTATTAGCCTTTTCACTGAAATGGAACAGTCAGTTTTTTTTTTTCCTTTTGAGACATTATCTGCTAATCTCATCCTGTAACAAACTTTATATTCATAATTCTCCAGGCAGTTACTTTGCAACTCTTAAACCTGTCATGAAACAGCTTCCTTATGCTACCATAGTCAGCCTCTTGGAAGTTACAGACAGCCTTCTTTGGGAGGGGGGGCTGCATGTTGCCCTCTGTTTTTGGTGTCTGTCCATGGGGTAGGTTAGAATGAGATTAGCAGATAATGCCTCAAAAGGAAAAAAAAAGTGACTGTTCCATTTCAGTGAAAAGGCTAATAAGAAAGCTAATAAGAAATAAGAAATATATATAAGCTTACTCCATTCTTGAGAGCTTAGAAACTAGGGGAGGTAGGAATGTGATCTGGAAAATGTTAAGGCTACTCAAGCACATTGGTTTTAAATAACAGCCAGAGGATCCTGTTTTTAGAGCTCATTGCTGCCCCTTTAAGGTTGCAGCAGTGCTATGCTCACATGGGAGAAAGTGCCATTGAGTTCAGCATGACTTCTAAGTAAGCAGGCATGGGATTGCGCTGTGTGGTTCCAGGCGAGTGTAAAGAAGGAGGTGCTGATGTTGGCAAAACTACAGTTCTGAACTCTCCAGAGCTGGCTGGCAGCACAAGAAAGAGGAAAACAAAGAGGCTTGTGGCACCTTAAAGGCTTACAGATTGGTGTTTTTGTGGTAACAATTGAGCACAGCAACCCTTCTGGATGTCATCAAGGAGAGTATATCCAATTTTGCAGTCTTCTCTTCACTTAAGAAGCCATCCCAGATCAAAACTATGTACATAAAAGGAGAAGGGAGAATTTCTCCTATAGACTTTATTTTTTGACATTAAGCTCCCCATATCAAAGGATCTGAGCAAGCTATATCAGAGCTGGTGCCAGAAGTTGGCCAAGTTGAGTGTTACTCGAGAGCCCACACTCATTGAAAAGTCCCACTGGCCAGGCCAACCCCTACACCCTTAGTACCAGTAGCACAGGTAGTGTAATTCCATCATGAGATGGGAAGAGGCACGAGGGGGATTCCAGTGACGGCTTTGCTCCGTGACCTTCTCAGTAAGCTGGCATCAGCCCTGATCTATCTCATATTACCATCACAACAACTGCGTGTATTAGCTTGGTCTGAGAGATTAGACTTGCTTAAAACTATCCAGTGACCTGCCTGGATAAATACATATTGGAGCCTTCTTTCAAGTCATCACTTGGCTCTTGATACCACACTGGCTTTGAACATAGTGGGCAGAACCCAGCCAAAGTGAAGTACCTGAATAGGGCTAGCACTAATGTGTTGAAAAAGAGAAATTCAAAGTGAATGTCAGGGTTCTTTTTCCGGAGAAACATCTGAGGATTTTCAAGGGAAACCAAATTTGCTTCTAAAAAGATCATTTCCCTAATTCTAAGTCCTACTGATTTCATTGGCAGAAATTTAAGCTCATATTTATCTCTTCCCATGAAATCAGTGAATGCTGTAATGCTTAATGGGGTAGATTGTGCCCAGTATGAAGCATATTAGATGAAGGTCTTCCAGTAACCAAAATCTAGCATAATGGACAAAGGGGGTAGTTTCTATCGCTTAGCATTCAGTTATTGTAGGAGAAAACTTGTATCTTTTCTGGAAATATTCCTCACACACAAGACAAACTATGCAGTGTGTGAAAAACTGAAAGAGAAGTCACACCTTGATGGTTTCTTTTAAGGTTCAGTTGCAGGTGAGTGTCCCCCCCCCCCCCAAATAGCCTGGCAGGCACATATCACCCAATACCTTTGTTCTGGGGAAGAAAAAAACAAAACCCCTACAGACATGTTTCTCTTAACATTTCTTAAATGCATGCTTTTTTCCCCCCCAAGTATTGCAGACTGGCTTCATGAAATCAGTTTTGATGTGGCTACTTCAAATCAAAACCATGAGTGTTTTCCCTGTGTATGTACCCCATAATGCGTCCTGGGCACCAGTGATTCAGAACTATCTAAACAAAGTCCAGTTCTTTAACAGCTGTTGGCCTTTTCCTCTCCACTTCCTTACTCAACACAGTTTGTGGGGGGGAAATTTCATCTGGGTGGAGCATGTGATTGGTTAAGAAAACATTTTCAAAGGTTCTGTGTAGAAGGCAAGCCTCTGTAAAGGGCACGGAAAATGCTGATGACTTCTTTGTACTGAAATTCAACAGTGCTACATTTTTTCTGTCACTCGTTTCTCTGTACAAATGTAGCTGTGCCCAAAGGCAAGAAGGACAGAACACTCTCTTTCCCACATAAGGTACTTGCAGCCAGTTCAGACACACCATGAACTCAGAAGGCAGCTCCACTGAGTTCAGTTGGGTTTACTCCCAAGCAAAGGTGAATAGAATTATAGTCTTACCATGCTTTGAAAATATTTTTCTGATGCATTTGCTCCTTATATAAAAGCAAAAAAGAAAAAAAAATTTTTTTTCCTTTGTGTGCATTTTAAAATAATTATAATGGAAAATATTGACTTGGCTTGTTGAGTAGAGGATGGTGGTTAGAAAGTGGTAAAGCAACTTTGTCTCAAGACATCTGGAGTAAGGCGGAAGGATAGGAACGGGACTGTCAAATATTCTCTTGTTTTGATTTCGAGAGTGAACATTGTGTGTGTGTGTGTGTGTGTGTGTGTGTGTGTGTGTGTGTGTGTGTGTGTGTGTGTGTGTGATATATTTAAAAAGACCCTTCATAAATGTAAATATTCAGCATTTTTAAAAAAATCCTACACTGTTTTGCTAACACTATCTTCTGATGTGTTAACCCCATCCTCTCCGCCATTGGTTACTTTTTTCCCCCTCTTATTCTTCCTTTGGAATTAATCCCAGCCATTTGGGCTCACAAAGTGAAGTCATGAAGCTGTATAGCCAATTAGTGGTGTCAGTAGGGAGTGCATCACCCTATGCAGGAGGTCAGCGCGTCACCCCTATGATGGACCTCCTCACATGCTGTGGGTGGAGTAATGCTCCAGGCGGTGGGTGCACCATTGCCCTGCCCTCCGGTTTTTTTGGCTTTAACTTTTGATAGAGATATTTCAATGTGGTTTTTTTCATTGCGTTCTGCATGAAATTATGCATCAAATGGAATATAACATGATCATATTATTCAAAAGTACCAAGATTTTGAAAATTTTGGTCAGAAGCGGTATCACACGGTGCGGCCCACAGCCCCCGCATCTCCCCTAGCGATGCCATTGTAGCCAATCAGATATGGCTATGTGATGACATTACTGAGGATAAGCGCCATCAATTGAAAGTTACAGCAATTTTTCCTGAATCAGTCATATGAGTGTTCCCAGTCAGCTGGAAATCATGATCGCAGAGAATGATAGCACAAAATGACCCAGCCCATAAGATCTGGCTATGCTATGACATCACTGAAAACATCTGAACATAATTGAAAGAAAATGCAAGAACATTATCTGAAGAAATTATCTTCAGACGTTTCTCAGTCCATGAGGACTGGTCAATGGTGGCTGCTGGAGTGGGTGAACAAAAATCCACATTATGACACCTTGACACAGATTGCACGTAGATGTTTATACCAGAGAGACAGAACCATTAGAAGTGCCTGGGGGGATGGATAAAGCAATATCTAGTTAGAATCTAAATCTGTAAACAATGCAGGGACAACACTGTATTTAAGATATGCATTGCTCCAGGATATACTGAAGTATTAGGGGAAATAAAAACACTTAAAGCTGCATAATTTTGCCTTTCAGTCCTCCGTTTTTAACATGAATACCAAGGGCGTTCTTAATGCTAACAAGGGTTATTCCTGCCCCATCATGAAAGCAAATTCTGTAAGTAAGTTCCTTAAGCAAACACTCATGTGAGATACTTTTCCAGAGTGGCATGCATCCTCCATGCCAAAAATGGCATTAATGCGTTCCCTTTGCTGTGGCTTTGAAATGATGTGTGGATAATGCGAATATGTGTTGCCCTCCTCAGGCCTTTCTGTTTTTGCTTCTTGAATTTGATTCCATGCAGCTGTAGACCAGCATTTTGCAGGTGCCTGCTGATCCTTATTAGATTATTCATAACTGTTTTTACTTTCTTTAAGAGGCAATTAAAACCATGTGGAAAGGAGGGGTTGCGATGACTGGAAGCTCTGCTGACACCTATTTCCAGGTTATGGTTGTCTGTTTTCACTCAAATTATACAAAGTGGCATTGGTACATATGTAGCAGCCCACTGCTTAAAGATGTGAAAGGAGCTTCACAAATGCCACCATCAGGCACAGAAGCAATTATTAGCCTGATGGCTTGCCGAAGCATAATGTGAAAAGTATCTCTCATTTCCATGAAGTTAAGAAGAGTAAAAAAAACAAAAACAAAACTATTACTTCTGCTACTGGTAACATATTCTGTTTTTGCACTTTTTCCTCCAGGCTAGGGCCCCATTGGCTGGGCAACAGAGTGACCTTACATTTCATCTCAACATCCAAAAAAAGCCACCAAGAAGAAGTCACTGAAAAGGACCATTGCCATATCCTTAAGAAAAGAGAGTGGCTTTTAAAATACTTATTTTCATCATGTTCTAAAAGTTATTCACCAGTTTTCTGCTCAGAATAATTCAAAATAGTGGAGGATGATGATGATGATTTATATACCACTTTTCTGCAAGCAGGTTCACAAAGTGCTTTCAGGTTCACAAATGGCAGCCTTTTAGTAATTGCTCTGAACTGCTGGTTTTTATTGCTGCTGGTTTTATTGTTGTTTTTACTATCTATTTTACAGTTTTATGGTATTTTTATAGTTTTATGTATATTTTATGTATTTTAAGTGTTGTCATCCATGGATGCCCTTTGGGGAAAAAGGTAGATTACAAATTCAATTAATAAGAAGAAGAAGAAAAAGAAGAAGAAGAAGAGAACACAACCAATAAATAGTTCCCTGCCCCAATTTAAGTCCACCTGAAATGTAGGATAGCATCCCACCCCACTTTGATTACCTGGCCCAAGAGATTATTATGATATATGATTCTCTCATTCTTTCAGCCAAATCCTATCCTTCCAAAAATGGATGCACTGTTTCAAGTGGGGGAGATCAGAAGACTTTGGAGGGGAAAAGGGATTTATATCCCCTTACACTCTGTAAGCATCCCACTCCACAATGGGTATCCTTGCACTTGCACCAGTGATTTTGCTAGCACAAGTACAAGAAGAGAAAGGGGACAGGTCTGATGCACACCATTACTGCCAGATCCAACCCATCCCGCAGCTTCCCTGTCACCTGTTCCGCATCCTCTCCACCCAGTTTACCCCCTTCCCACTACCATTCTGTCCTCCCCCCACCCTTTAGCCTTCCCCACTATCTTACCTGCTTTGGTCAGTGGCCAGAGATCCCTTGACACACGCAGGAAGACGAGCGCCGTCCCGTGGGCACCCAGGCAGCAAGCTACTGCTGGAGTGCCCTTTACAGCAGCTTTGCAGCAGTTGCCATGCATTCTTTTGGCTGCCGGGCCCAATGGGACTGGGCCACTGGTGAAGCAAATTATCATTATCCTTGAATAATGTTGATAAGATAATTTTTTTCAAAGATCTTGTGGTGAAATAATAGTGAAATGAAAGTATAAAAACCAACAGTGATGCTAGCAGGAGATGGAAATGGGAGGTGAAACATTTTAGGAATGTGTGATGCTTTTGGGAAAAGGAATGTCAGTTTCCCTAGCACCTGTAAAATGTTGACTCCATGACAGATTACTAAACTGTCTTTGCAGACTGCCATCCCAAAAGAAGTAATTGCTGCCAGTTACTCCTGCTATCTGTCTGGGCTATGCCTTGTGTAGTGGGTGGTCAGGTAAGTATTTAAGTGTCCACTTAAACAATGATGAATAAGCCTGTAAAAACAGAACTGAGCATCCTTACATTTTTGTTTGACGGTTCACAGGTTCCATTGCAAGTATTTCAGGAATGAGATTTTGCCAATGGGCACTTTTTCTGTTTCTTTCCTTTGATTTCCATCAAGCCCTTTTCCTTGCTTTGAAGAAGACACTATTATTTACCACTCAAGTCTACTTTCCAGACAATATGTATATAGATCATTTTAGAAATGAATTTTTTCCCCTTAATTCCTGCTCAAGTTAGTATTTCTATTTTGAACCCTTTGGCAAATTAACTAACAATACCCACAGTGATTCATTCCCTAAGCAACTGCAGAGTACAATTATATAACCGGACCCTGTGGATGTTTCATTCAGACTTTTCGCTCTGGCATTCATTGATTTGTTGGGCAATTAAAAATGTGTGTAGCCTTCCTGGGCCAAGCTGGACAGAGCCATCATCCCACTTCTGCTATCTGTGTTCCATGGGCTTCAGGGCTTCCACTTCTGTTAGATATAAACAAGTTTAATAGGTTAACTCACCATCCTTGTGAACTATGTGGATTCCCTAGATCCGTGAGCCAAAAACATCCCATAGGCTTTCATGAGTGGTCTCACCTTTTACTGTGACACTTGGCTTGGCATAAGAATGTCATCAGCTAAGTCATGTGTCCAGTGTATTTTTTTTCCCATAAGAAAAGAAAAACCCAGACTTAAGTCCCTCTGAAAACAACATGTGATACTTTAAGGCTTAAGTTTGTGTTAAGTTTGTGTTAAGCTCTAGTTTGTGGAAATGTTGTCTCCTGATTCAGGGATGAAGGAATTTTTTTAGTGGCACTTTCTTCTCATTATATATTCCAGGATTAAGCCCTGGCATTGAAAATGGGTGCTAGACCTGAGTTCTGCGACAAGTTGACAAGTTCTGCCATTGTACAAATCTATGGTAAGGCCACACCTGGAGTATTGTGTCCAGTTCTGGTCGCCGCATCTCAAAAAAGACATAGTGGAAATGGAAATGGGGCAAAAGAGAGCGACTAAGATGATTACGGGGCTGGGGCACCTTCCTTATGAGGAAAGGCTACGGCGTTTGAGCCTCTTCAGCCTAGAAAAGAGACGCCTGAGGGGGAACATGATTGAGACATACAAAATTATGCAGGGGATGGACAGAGTGAATAGGGAGATACTCTTTACACTCTCACATAACACCAGAACCAGGGGACATCCACTAAAATTGAGTGTTGGGAGAGTTAGAACAGACAAGAGAAAATATTTCTTTACTCAGCGTGTGGTTGGTCTGCGGAACTCCTTGCCACAGGATGTGGTGACGGCATCTGGCCTGGACGCCTTTAAAAGGGGATTGGACAAGTTTCTAGAGGAAAAATCCATTACGGGGTACAAACCATGAGGTGTATGCGCAACCTCCTGATTTTAGAAATGGGCTATGTCAGAATGTCAGATGCAAGGGAGGGCACCAGGATGAGGTCTCTTGTTATCTGGTGTGCTCCCTGGGGCATTTGGTGGGCCACTGTGAGATACAGGAAGCTGGACTAGATGGGCCTATGGCCTGATCCAGTGGGGCTGTTCTTATGTTCTTATGTTTTTAAGTGAAGCACCTTAAATACAACTATGCTAGTTACTGTTCAATCTCCTACCCCACCACATTACAGCATGCAGCCATGGCAATGAAGGATTGGGCTACCCGGCAACTAAAGCAGCCTTCCAGGATTCAGCCACCAAGATGCTTCAGGTGCGCCCATGCAGCAGGTATTGGTGTTGTATAAACTTTGCATGGATTTCTTGAAGTATTCGTCAAAAATATGGGGTGTGTTAGACCCCTCCTTTTCCTTAATGCAGGAACTCTAATGTAAGTGCCAACAGGCAAGACAGCAACACCCACAGCTTAAATCCTTGGATGAAACTTTATCCTCTTTCAGATTGTTTTCATAAGAATTGTTAGCTGAGTCACTCTTGGTGTGCAACAGTTTGGTTAAGCAAAGAAAGAAGTTCAGTCTATATGGCCCAGTAAAATATGCCTACTACTAATATAGTTAAACTGCCTTCAAGTCCCAGAATTCAGGATATTATTGTGAAACATTAACCACCCTGCAACTCCAGAAGACATCTAAATTCTCCGTTCTGAATGAGAAGTACTTTAGGTACATATGGTAACACGCTGGGCAACATTTGACTTCCATCAGGTGCAAATGGAAGATATTCAACACAGTTTGCTTGCTTGGAGGGCTTCTTTGTCTTCTCTTTAATTTCCAGATACTTTGCTCTTAGTCACCACATCATTATCTGACATTCGACTCCACTGAAATATTGTCTCTGGGGTGCTAGGAAGTGAAATGTTAGTTCTATCTGTGCTACAGGATCTCTAATGGCCCATCTGCGCATGTGCCACTGTTTGATGTGTAGTCATCAAGAGCTACATGTGCATATGTGAAGCCGTTCTGTGCATGATTACTGAGGATGAAGTTAAATCTGAGTCTGAATGCTGCTCACAACACATTTGAAGAGCAGAAGTCAGACTGAAATCGGAAACCAAAGTGTGCAGTCAAAGTGGCTGCAGATGTTACCAAAAGTGAGACAGGAAGCACAAATTGTGGTTGCCATCTAATGTCTGAAGCCGGGAGACGTGTGTGGTAGGGCTAAATGGATTTATCCATTCCATTCCTTTATTGTTTCATGGATTGCTTCTGCCATGTGATCTACTCTTCCTGATTTCTGATTGTACTGCAGTAATTTCTAACCCTAATTCTGGAATTGCAGCATGTGCATTTCCTATAACTCTCAGTTTCTTTGGTTAATTTGACTTTCCCTCCTCTCAAAATTAGCAGTTCACACTGCTAACTGCAAAAGAAATTAAAGAACTTGACGTGATCATAATGTGCATGAATTCATCAAGATTATTTTTGTGCAGTGTTTTACTGATGCCCACAGACACTCCAGTGCATTAGCAAAACACCACTTAGGAAGAATGTTAATACCATTGTGTGTACAATCACATCAGTTGCTTTTTGGTGGTGTTTTATCACTGGGCACAAGTACAGAGGTGCATTGGTAGAAACACAGTGCTAAAAGAATGTTGGTGCAATCATATGTCCAATCACATCTAGATGACTTTTCAAAGGGTTTTTTCATTCCAGTGTTATTATTATGTTACAGAGTTTTATCATTATCATGCAGGCTGGTCATGGAGAAATGGAAATCCATGAAGGAACTCATAGTGCTCTGTACAAAAGTTGGACATGAAATAAGCCACCCAATTACTAATGCATAGGTTCTACTTGACACAAGGTCAAGTAATTTAGAGTGAGAAAATCTGGGTGAGGAAAATTTTGGAGTATCTCTAACATGAATTCCAGGTGTTTTGATTGCTCATGCATCTCTCCTATGGGGAGATTTTATAGCACTTGTAACTGCTCTTAGAGTGACTAACCAACTCTAATTAGTTCTAATTATTATTATTTATTTACTACTGTATCTTAGAGATTATTCAAGGCATTGAAAGGGGTGGAATTTTAAAAGGTAAACTCATGCTGCTCAAAAAGCTGGGCCACGTTGCAAAATGGATCTAGCCTCCTTCAAGCTGGACTTTTTGAAATGGGTTTTACATCCTTCCCTGGCACTCTTCCTTGAGCAAAACAAGAAAAATAACTCTCTGGCTTTGAGTGAGGCAATGAGAAGACAGTACCGTACAGGTGGTCTCTCCTCAGCTGGCAATGGTATAGCAAGCACACATTAAGGTGCGTGTAGTTTTCAAGTGGCATGGTCTGGATTAATAGCCAATATATGGAAATCAGTCCAAGCTGATGTATTCCGAACTGAGCCTATGGAGAACAGAGAGTTAGACCACAGTACAATATATCCAAAGTTAACGTGCTAGCAGCCATTACTTCTAAAACCCAAAGTCAGAAGATCCAGTCTCTGCCTTAACTACTTCTAACTTCATGATCAAAAATTCCAAAATCAGTTATGGTTAACATTAGGATCTCTGTCCCATTCCACTGCGAACCTTCAGGGTAAGTAATTTACCATACATTTGCCCCATTTCCATATTTTATTCTATACAGCAAAATCTTATAGTCTGTGCTAATTTACATCTCAGTCCTAACAGCGGCACCTCCAGCAGCCCTGTGGAAACCGCCAGAGGTCTCCTCAGGGGAAGGGGACATTCATCCCGTGCCCCAGTCTGTGCCAGCTATTTTGCTTGAGAACCTCTGTGTCTGGCTTTTCAACACGAGGATAGGATCTGGTGGAGGAGGCCCTCTGCCGGTCCCACTCCCTTCCTGTCTCAGCACCTCCCCCATGACCCAGAATGCCTCCCCCCTCTCCAAACAACCATACGGCTGGCCAGCAGTGCCACTTACTGCCAGCCAGTATCCTTCCCGCACTGGGCCCAGCACTGACTGGTAAGCTGCATCAGCACTGGAAAGTTGGATAGGATTGGGCTATTAGTATGTCATCCAGTGATACTGGATTTTATAACTTCTAATTCTTTATAATTCAGTATGTTCAAATATGAAAAATTTGTCCAGTTTGGTTTTCTTGCTATTGTTGGATAAAAAATATTCACTACATAGCAACTTTTCACAAGATACTTTTCTCAATATATACTGTCACATTTCACGACTTAATGAACTCATTTCAGGACTTAATGAAATTACACTTCTGGGAATCAACTGGAAGTGACATAATTGGAAGTACAGACAAACAGAAATGTATTTTTAAGACAACTTCTCAAAATGCTGAGGATCCGCCACAACTACAAAGAATTATGTGGATTCTTTATTATTAGCATGTGGAGTTTATTATGGGAAAAGCTGATCTTTGGAAAGGATTAGATGACTTCATGGATTACAAGTCTAATGCTGACGGAACATACCAAGATCCAGGTCTACAGAGCTTGCGTCCTGAGTACACTTCTGTACTGCAGCGAGTCATGGACTCTTCGCTCACAACAGGAGAGGAAACTGAGCGCTTTCCACATGCGCTGCCTCCGACGCATCCTCGGCATCACCTGGCAGGACAAAGTTCCAAACAACACGGTCCTGGAACGTGCTGGAATCCCTAGCATGTATTCACTGCTGAAACAGAGACGCCTGCGTTGGCTTGGTCATGTCGTGAGAACGGATGATAGCCGGATCCCAAAGGATCTCCTCTATGGAGAACTCGTGCAAGGAAAGCGCCCTACAGGTAGACCACAGCTGCGATACAAGGACATCTGCAAGAGGGATCTGAAGGCCTTAGGGATGGACCTCAACAAGTGGGAAACCCTGGCCTCTGAGCGGCCCGCTTGGAGGCAGGCTGTGCAGCATGGCCTTTCCCAGTTTGAAGAGACACTTTGCCAACAGTCTGAGGCTAAGAGGCAAAGAAGGAAGGCCCATAGCCAGGGAGACAGACCAGGGACAGACTGCACTTGCTCCCGGTGTGGAAGGGATTGTCACTCCCGGATTGGCCTTTTCAGCCACACTAGACGCTGTGCCAGAACCACCTTTCAGAGCGCGATACCATAGTCTTTCGAGACTGAAGGTTGCCAATACTAATACAGTCTTCTAGCTAGAACTAACAGCCCAGTACTATCCCCTACCATTAACAATGATGCAGCTGCACAGGCAGAGCACACACTGTATCCAGTGGTAGGTTGGGCAATAAGGAGGCCTGCCAGAGTGCTAGGAGTGTAATGATGGGGTAGACAATAAGGAGGCCAGCCAGATCTAAGGAGTGTAGATCTCCTGGTGGCCTATGGGTCCCTTCAGACTGCACAGCTATATTGCTGGTGTACGTCCAAGGAGAGAATGGGCAAGTCATATCCATGCCAGGACAGGACAGAATCCTGGTGCATGCTGGTGCTACCAGGATACAACTCCTTCCTCCACAGAACCATCCCCCTCCCCGCTTTTGACACATCCCCGCTGCCAACTTACCAAGAGCAGCAGAGCCTCTGGGTGCCACTGGCATGTGCACTGCACTTTTGCCCATGTAATACAGTGGCCCAGAAGCATGCAATGGTGGCCCAGCGAGTTCCAGCACTGCAAGGCCCAGATAGGATTGGGCCATAAGAGTTAGCAATAATGACACCAGAACAATCGTACATTAAATGGGCTCTAAAGCCTTTTCTGGCAGGGATTTCCTTGTATTCTGCCCTTGGGAAATGATTTTCAATCATGCACATGTGCTGAAAATGTTCATGTATGTGTATAGATTTGGATCAATTTGTTTACAAGACTCAAAAACAGGTATCCCACATGACCATAAGTTTGAATACTGAATTTCCTCATTATCTACTTTTTCTTTATTTTTAATGGGTATATTTGATAGTTCCTCAACCTGTATATTGCCACCCATATTTTAAGAAGCCGTGGCTATATTTTGCTTAACTAAGTAGGAATGATCAGACAAATCTTGGCATTTTCAACACAGATAGAAGAAAATAAACACAAAAAGTTTTAGATAAACTCCAGTAAACTTACAAGCACAGTGTTCATGGGATGCAAGTTTTTACAGCAACATATTTCTTTTGCCATAAAACTCATCTGATTCATTGCATTCCCTCCCACCCCAGGCACTTGTTATTTGAACTCCATTAATGCTCATTCTGTGATTACACTTAATACCTTGATCCAACTTTTTTTGAAAAGCACTCAACATATTTTCTAGGCCACTTCATGCCTATATTTGGATGCAAACCGTTCTTCAGAATGGGAATGATTGCCAAGCGGTTAATGATTCTTCTTTCCTAATGGCCATCTTGGAAAGGGGAAAGAGATTACGGCAATCATTTAAACAATTAAGAGAATGTCATGTGAATTGTTTCAGAAAGCAAAGGAAGGGATAATGTTTTGGGGTGGGGAATGGAAGAGCTGAATTTGAAACATGACTTCAGAACAGAGAATATTGCTATTTCTTTTTGGCTCCGTATGGTAGAAATGTATGAGCCAAACACACACATGCACAGAGGCAGTGTCAGGGGGAGGTCTTGCAGGGCACATGACAAGGGCCCATGCCTGCACATGAGAGTGGTTTACCATAGGGAGCTTCTGGGTCTACCGGCAATGCCTAAAAGCCACCTTGCCAAGCAGCAATTGTCCCAACTTCTGTGCCTGTGGTTCAGTCCAGCAACATCCTATAAACCGGAGCAGCTGAATCATCACTGTCTGCCATCTCTGTGTGTTTGGATCCAGAACCATAACTGAACATAAGTTCCTGGCAGCTTTAGTTTTCCCCATCCTACTTCCAGATCCTGTATGCCCTCCAAGTGTCCCATGCTTGGAGATCCCATGGTGAAACACCAAAGCAACAGGATTGCTGTGAGGAAAAATGAGGAAAAAAGTGGCTATAAAACCCTTAATTATCACACATATCGCACATAGTGTACTAGAACCACAAGAGCATCTAGAGATTGGGGCAGATGATAAATTCTACCTCCGAGCTTGTCTGCTTTCAGCACTGCTCTTAAACTAATCCGCAAACCATTTTAGATTGCATTTTAAATGAGTTGTGCAATGAGCATTTTTCTCTTCCTCTGGGAGAGATGCCAACCCCTGTTCTTTCCCTCCTCCCTTCGCCCAAAAACATCTTCAAAATTCTCATTCAAATAACATCAGCATGAATGGTATTATAAAACAGTGTCTTGTTATACCTGCTAGCAGTTAAGAACATAAGAACAGCCCCACTGGATCAGGCCATAGGCCCATCTAGTCCAGCTTCCTGTATCTCACAGCGGCCCACCAAATGCCCCAGGGAGCACACCAGATAACAAGAGACCTCATCCTGGTGCCCTCCCTTGCATCTGGCATTCTGACATAACCCATTTCTAAAATCAGGAGGTTGCGCATACACATCATGGCTTGTACCCCATAATGGATTTTTCCTCCAGAAACTTGTCCAATCCCCTTTTAAAGGCGTCTAGGCTAGACGCCAGCACCACATCCTGCGGCAAGGAGTTCCGCAGACTAACCACACGCTGAGTAAAGAAATATTTTCTCTTGTCTGTTCTAACTCTCCCAACACTCAATTTTAGTGGATGTCCCCTGGTTCTGGTGTTATGTGAGAGTGTAAAGAGCATCTCTCTATCCACTCTGTCCATCCCCTGCATATTTTTGTATGTCTTAATCATGTCCCCCCTCAGACGTCTCTTTTCTAGGCTGAAGAGGCCGAAAGTGGCCTTTCCTCATAAGGAAGGTGCCCCAGCCCAGTAATCATCTTAGTCGCACTCTTTTGCACTTTTTCCATTTCCACTATGTCCTTTTTGAGATGTGGTGACCAGAACTTGACACAATACTCCAGGTGTGCTACATGAAGAGCCCTTTAAGAAAGTTACATTTGAATCCTGGGCAGCCCAGTCCTAACCTGTGCTAGTGTAGCCAGGCTGCATACTATGCATGAATTGCACTGGCATGGAGGTCCTTCAAGGTAGACCTCCCTTGCCCCAGAGGATGCCCCAGCTGTGGCAATGGGTCTACTCTGCTAATGTACTGGCACAGGTACGAGTGGAGCTATGTTAGCAGATCTCACCTTGGAAGGGGGATAAGACATGGTGTGCACCAGCGCTGCTGATCCCACCCTCTCCCTTACTTACTTCTTTCTGGCCATCTGATCAAACCTCACCACCACCATAATATGTAGCATGCACTCCAGCTGCATGACTTTAAATTGTGGGGGACAGGACTGGGTTGTAAATTCCATTGTGTTCAATCTGTGTATAGGAACACATCCCTAATATCATAAAGCTGAATCCAGCCAATGTTAGCGATCACTAATAGCCCAGTGCTGAGCTCCAGTGGCACGCAGCTTTGGCAGCACCAAAAACAGCTGTCGCCGGATCCTGCACACAGTGGTGGAGGCTGGGCACCTGCCCAGCACCAGCCAGTATTAGGCTGGCACAGGCGCTCACCCGGTGGTAAGGCTTGCAAGCATGCCTTACGGTATGTTTGTAACAGAGCACGCCGGTGGTAAGCCGGTGCACATTGTTCAGGACTGGGCTCTAACTTCCCACTGAAACCAATGAAACCAGTTAATTGTGACTAATGGCCCAGTCCTAACCTGGGCTGGTGTGCTGGATGCAGGGTTGCTGGTATTCACTGCATTCAGTGTGCCTGCCAATCAGGAACCAGGTCAGTCTGGAGAAGTAGGAAATGAAAAACTTTAATTACCTCTCTGGCTGCTTCATGGTCCTCTGTGGGACTCCTCAGATCCATGCCAGTTCTTTTGCTCTGAGGTGTCTGTTGGGGGAATGGCTGGGCAATCCACCCCCATCTTGAGCCACCCCGGTCCAATCCCTGTCCCTCTGCCAGCATTCCCACCATTGGCTGATCCATGCTGCACTGCTAGCAGTGTGTGACTTTCTGGTTGCTGAGCCAGTGGCAGCACCACACAGACTGGCAGATAGGCTGCCGCACCAGTGGCCTTCACAGTCCACACCAGTGGACTGGTGTGTTGCGAGAATAGGATTGGATTATAAAGTTGCAAACTCAATCACACTTATCACATTGTTAAGGCCCACTAAACACGGTGGGATTTACTTCTGAGTAAAACCTACACAGCTTGCTGCTGCTGCTCCATTATTTTCAAAAGCACATAGCCGTTACTAATTTTACTTGCATCAAGGTCAAGTCTCCAGTCAAGATCACAATCAGGATGAAAAAGAAAATCAGAAGATAAAGATGAAGTTCTCAAAATGCTAACAAGATCCCCAGGGCCTCACAGATTGTATATGACCCGATGGGAGAGATGCTTTGTTGCTCAGACCATACACAAACAGTTCCTTAAGAGCAGATTTATTTCCATGTTCTACTTGTAGAAATAAAAAAAGGCATGTAGGAAATATGTTTTTAATAGTAATGTCACTGATAAATGCGGAGGATCGAAAAATTGGCCATTAAGCAAAACAAGGCAAGATTGGTATGAGCATCATTTGTCTATTGTCAGCTTCTTTCAACTGGCTTTAGTTTAGGGGGGGAAATATCCAGCACTGCAATTCAGGTAATGGTGAAAAATATTCACTGTCAGCAACAGGTCAATGGATAGAGATATATTATTTTCAAAGAGCTGAACTCATATTTTCTGCCCTATGCACATCAGACTTGTTCTTTTGGTGGAATCTCCTTTCCTAAATCATTCACATATGTTTTTTGGGTTCAATTATATCCATCTGTTGTCCCTGAAAGAAAAATGGTGATTTACAAACTCTATTTCATTTCATTGGAGCCGTTACATCTGCTTTGCTGGTTGCCATTCCACGCACTGATCCCTAATGTCACTAGGAGAGCAATAGTGGAGGTACTGTTGTAAACTGGTTTCTAGGGCAATATTTGGGGAGGGGTTAAAGTAAATACATGAAGGTTAAATAATGCCTTGTGTGAAACTCCAATAAGCTGCACTCTAAGAGCTCCAATTACAAGCAAAATGAGTCTGATTGCCTCGGGCTAATAAGTAACGGATATTTTTCAACGTCATAAAAAGCTTTCCGTTGTCTGGAGCACTCTCTGTTGTCTGGACGTGTCTGCTAAGAAGCCCATTCAGTATAACATCCTTTGTTCCCTATTGTGAAACACACAAATTGACATGCCATGTGGTGTTGTTTGTTGCATAGCAAGTGCTTACTTACCTTTGATGTATATATGACTCTGTATGGTCTGCATCATATGATAGCTGTTCATGCTGTAGTAAACAAATGTGGATTGGAGCTTGAACAGGTGATTACTGCTACCCTGTAGCGATTGGGAGGGTGGGGGAGTCCAGAAACTGTTGCCTTTTTCTTTTAACCTGATCAGCCCCTATGCCAGGGCCAAAATCCCAGGGATTTGACTGCCATTGCAAGAACACAGTAAAGATAGTCTTTGGAAGCCTCTGTCCCAGTTATGTGAAAAATTCGTCCAAAACCTTACCAACTGTGCATAGCTAAGGATTAAGGAAGACTGGGCTACATTATGGTTGAGTTCAACCAACAACAGCAAGTGACAAATTAAAACATAAAGAGAGTGTACAGGTGTTCACTGCTTAACAATGAATATAAAAACATAAGAACAGCCCCACTGGATCAGGCCATAGGCTCATCTAGTCCAGCTTCCTGTATCTCACAGCGGCCCACCAAATGCCCCAGGGAGCAAACCAGATAACAAGAGACCTCATCCTGGTGCCCTCCCTTGCATCTGGCATTCTGACATAACCCATTTCTAAAATCAGGAGGTTGCGCATACACATCATGGCTTGTACCCCGTAATGGATTTTTCCTCCAGAAACTTGTCCAATCCCCTTTTAAAGGCGTCCAGGCCAGTTGCCATCACCACATCCTGTGGCAAGGAGTTCCACAGACCAACCACATGCTGAGTAAAGAAATATTTTCTTTTGTCTGTTTTAACTCTCCCAACACTCAATTTTAGTGGATGTCCCCTGGTTCTGGTGTTATGTGAGAGTGTAAAGAGCATCTCCCTATCCACTCTGTCCATCCCCTGCATAATTTTGTATGTTCACTTAATGGTTCACTTAATGATGGACCACATATATGACAGTGGTCAAAGCACAATAAAGATGCTCTTAATGAGGCAATCTCATCTCCCATAGCCTGCAGCGATAACCTATCTGTTTACACAACAAAGAGGTTCTTAATGCAAAGGCAATCTATCTCTAGTAGCCTGTGCAGCCAGCTACTGTCTAGCAGGGAATTTCTGTTTACACCACAAAGGCAATAGATTTGACTGAATGTTCACTTAATGACTTAATCGTATAACAACGGGGATTGGAGAACGTATCCCGTGTCGTTAAGTGGCGCACACCTGTATTAAAAAGGAAGAGGTGGGTAATGCAATGAAGAAAGAACAGAACAAATTGGCTTGGAAAATGGCTTGAGTATTGGCAGTTCCCAGCAAACATAGCTTGTATGTTAGCAAAAAGACAAGCAGAAAATAACAAGCACAAACAAAAGAAAGCAAAATAATTCTCAAATGGCCCAATCCTAACTTGTGCTAGAACAGGCAGGTTGACTGGCCTGTGCTGTATCCAGTGCATGTTAGGAGATGTTTGGAAGTCAACTTGGGGAAAAGGGATATTTGCCCCTTCCTCCATGTTGAGCCCCAGCCACCCATGGGGCTACTCAGATCTGTGCCAGTGAAAACTGTAGTTTGAATTGTAGTAAGGTGCCATTTCCTCACAAATAACACACTAGCTGGGCTAAAGATATCTGGGTCCCCCGCCATGCACACTGATGCACTCACTGGGCTGAAGGTATTTGAATCCACTGCAACTAATGAGTAATGACTGCACATTCCCTGTGCAATAACACACCCATCTGGAAAGGCCTTTAGGTTGGCTTCTCCATAATTCAGATGTTTCTGGGGAAAAAATGCTTAAAAAAAATCACAATGAGAAGAGTCAGCCAGGAAACCTCATAACAACCGTATAATTCTATACCTGTTCTGTTCTCACTGCCAGCAAAGCTATTAGTCGAGGAAGCCACAGATCCAGATGCTGCTATCAAGATAGAACAGCCTTTGGCATGTGGATTCCACAACAGCCATGGCCGCAAACAGCTGACTTAAAGATACAAAGGGCCCAGCTGGAAAAGGAAAGAAGTACTAACCTTGTTTGCTCACAGAGCTCCAAGGTGCAGTCCGACTGGTGATGAAATGGCAGGCATGCTTTTGTGTCTCTATAACATGTCTTGAGGCAGCGATGGTAACAAATATTGCCACTGTGAACATCCACCAGTCCTGTGTGCAAGAAAAATTTTTGAGAATGATGCAGCAGCTATTTTACTCACAAAGTTATCCTACCTTGCGGTTTAGAACAGGGCTGGCGAAATGGCTGTCCGAAAGTTATTGAGAACAAAACGGCTAATATTATAATGCCGTTGTACAAATCTATGGTAAGGCCACACCTGGAGTATTGTGTCCAGTTCTGGTCACCACATCTCAAAAAAGACATAGTGGAAATGGAAAAGGTGCAAAAGAGAGTGACTAAGATTATTACAGGGCTGGGGCACCTTCCTTATGAGGAAAGGCTACGGCGTTTGGGCCTCTTCAGCCTAGAAAAGAGGCGCCTGAGGGGGGACATGATTGAGACATACAAAATTATGCAGGGGATGGACAGAGTGGATAGGGAGATGCTCTTTACACTCTCACATAACACCAGAACCAGGGGACATCCACTAAAATTGAGTGTTGGGAGAGTTAAAACAGACAAAAGAAAATATTTCTTTACTCAGCATGTGGTTGGTCTGTGGAACTCCTTGCCACAGGATGTGGTGATGGCAACTGGCCTGGACGCCTTTAAAAGGGGATTGGACAAGTTTCTGGAGGAAAAATCCATTACGGGGTACAAGCCATGATGTGTATGCGCAACCTCCTGATTTTAGAAATGGGTTATGTCAGAATGCCAAATGCAAGGGAGGGCACCAGGATGAGGTCTCTTGTTATCTGGTTTGCTCCCTGGGGCATTTGGTGGGCCACTGTGAGATACAGAAAGCTGGACTAGATGGGCCTATGGCCTGATCCAGTGGGGCTGTTCTTATGTTCTTATGTAAGCCAAATGTGAGCCCACAGGCCATTTTCTCTGCCGCTGGTTTTTGTTTTGTTTTAAAATCAGGGTAAGGCTAATAAACTACTCATACTTGAGAGAAAACAAGCAAGGCATTTATGTTCAGATTTCATATCACATATAAGTGATAATATATTTTACATCATTTTGGGTGGGCAAACAACCATTGCCAATTTGCCTGTTGCAGGAATCTTTCAGGAAGCACCTTTGTTCCTTCATGTTTCACACTCTACAATGATCTCACATTGGAGTGCATGAATTTTGTGTGTTGCATTGCCCAACCGGCTAGGTGATACAATCTTATAATAATCTTTATAATAAAGCATAGCCATCCATTAATGATAAAAAAAGGTACGGCTTAGTTGTAGCGAACATGCTTCGTATGTAGAAAGACCCAGGATTAATTGCCCAACATCAGATAGGGTAGAGAAAAATTCCTGTTGAAAATTCTGGAAAGTCACTTCCTGTCTATGTTGACAATACAGACAGACCAATGGTAGACCAATAGCCCACAGATGGACCTAGTTGGACTAATGTCCTGTTTCAGTAGAAAGCAGCTTTCTAAGGGGCTGGATTTTTCCTTTGTCCAGAGGTAGCCCTTCAGAGTACAGAAATGGGCCTTGAGGTTGAAGGTTTGCTTTTCTCTGCAAAGTTGCCTTAGAACATGGGCTTTTCAAAAGTGGAGAAAAGTGACTCCAACTGTGTGACCCAAACTGATCCAGTCTGATGAGAAATTTAATGAGATGCCATTTTCAGCCAAGCAGTTAAATCCCTCTCACCCTCAGAAATAAGTCCTGCATCCTGCCACAGGTACAATCTGCACACTGGGGCCATGTGTGAACTAGCTCAAAGAAGTGAGAAGGAAAGGGCACTTTCTACATCATCAAAAACACCCTCCTCTGAACACGGCCTTCACACTGAGAAGAAAATAAAGCAAATGCGTCATCTGGTAAGTTCTGTTTCCAAGGCCTGCTGCTGATGGTATCAAGCCTGGCTCAAAATAAACGGTGAGGCTAGTTCTTCTACTTCTTCCAAATACATTGATATTCCTCTTCATATATTCTGAAGCTAAGTCCAGGAAAGCAGTAGTTCAAATTAAGGCTTGCTTGGTGCCAAAAACAATATAAAGAAGGAAGATCTATTTCCTAGGACAGAACTTTGGCTCAATCTGTGGGGCACCATATAATTAATGTTAGTGGCTCCATTAGAATGGGACTGGGCAAGGATTTCAACTCTCCTGGATATAGTTGAAGAAGTAACAATTTTTCCATTGTCTGTGAACACAAAATTGGGATTCTAGTTCCTCTCCATCTATGTGCAGACTCCAGGATGATTGCTTTAGCACACCTCATTTTGATCTTTTAATTAGCAAAGGGGCTCCCTGGTAGATGTGAATAACTACCTACTTGAGTAAAGGAGTCTGACCTCACATGTAACCTTCCCAGCTTCAGAGCTTTTAATAGCCTAACTATTAGATCTACTCCTGGGAAACTCAGTCCATGTGCAAAATCTGGGGAGAAACACACCACTGTGATAGTTTTTCATCTGTCTTGTATCTTGATCACTTTGATTAATTGCCACTAAGTCATTAGTTAAAATTCTAGAGATGGAGAAAAATTAAGGCTGCCTGGGAATGGCCTAAGGTTAATGATTTTATATATAAAAAAAAGATATTTTACTGACCCATCTTGTGCAGAAGAACTAGGTGTTGAGAGATGCTAACAGTTGCAACCAAGCTTCTACTGGATTATTCAACATCAGTTTGTATCTGGGAAAACAGACCTTTTAATAAGAACAGAGGGAGAGAAAACCTTCTGGCACATACAAGAACAACAAAATAAAAGGTAATGGATCCGTAGTGTTTTTTCTTAAGTGGCCAGGAAGGTTGAAAGTTTCCCCCCATTTCCCCAGGTGGCTCTCACTTTCTTCTACATCCTTGCCTGACCTAGGCATTGTTAAAGCAAACGCAACCGAGAATTTTGGCAAAATGCCCTGGCAATAATAACCTGAATGAAGACAACGCAACAAAGGCCACTGAACAGACATCCACAGACAGACTTAAGTGGGGTTTGAGTTAAGCCCCATATAAGTATATAACAGCTTGGCTTAAGCCCTCCATCATTTTTGCAAAGTGAACTTGCATAGCTTTGAGCTCTCTGTTGAGTGACTGAGATTGACTATCCTGAGATCAGGGTTGGACCACCCATCCTGCAGCTCAGATTGCTTTGTACACACTGTTCTGCTCCCAAAACATTTTGATGGAGAAGATAACAAATCTATTCAGTTCTGCAGAAACTCTGGAGTAGATGGTGTTCCCTGGATGGCGTCACCTGGAGAGGTCGAGCATAGTCTGCATTGAAGATGAAGCTGTCAAGGATTGAACTGGGTCTTTATGTGTGGAAAACATGTACTGTACCACTGAACCATGGCCAGGCCCCCGCAGCCCACTTCCACTGCCCCTCCATATGTTGCCACTGCCCCTCCTTACCTGGAGCTGTGGTTGGCAACCTTCAGTCTCGAAAGACTATGGTATAAGCCTACAGCACCTGATATTCCCAGGTGGTCTTCCATCCAAGTACTAACCAGGCCTGACCCTGCTTAGCTTCCAAGATCAGACAAGATCAGGCATGTGCAGCAGAAGATGCTGCTGTCTTCTTCCTCTGTGCCTGTCCTGTTTCAAATAAACATGAAGAATGGAACATGTTGGGAGCTCTCAGATTGATTGCACCTCAACCCTGTGCATCTTTATCAGGTAGTAAGTCCTACTGAGCTCAGAGCCTTACTTCCAGGAAGGCTGCATAGAATCACAGCCATATGCATTTTGTACCTCAATGGTTCTCACTCATTTAGCACTGGGACCCACTTTTTAGAATGATAATTTGTTAGGACCCACCGGAAGTGATGTCATGACTGAACGTGACATAATCAAGCAGGAAAATTTTTTAACAATCCTAGGCTGCAATCCTACCCACACTTACCCATAAGTAAGTCCCATTGTTAAAAGACTATACATAGTAGCTTGTTAAAAGTACAGGTCTGTAACATTTCCCCAAATGCAGTCACATACCATGCTGTAGCATCAAGACTAATATATTAAAAATAAAATATTGAAGTGAATGGGGACCCACCTGAAATTGGCTCGCGACCCACCTAGTGGGTCCCAATCCACAGTTTGAGAAACACTGTTCTACATAATTAATCCTGAAAAACGGACCATGAAAACAGCACCCCAGTTTGAATCCAGCCCCTTGCATTTAGCAAAGCTTGTAATGTGCTGTTCTCTGCAACCCTTCCTGAATAACTCTGTCTAGTGCAGACATTACTAGATGTTACTAGTTACAAGTACCTACTGGCATGAGGTTTGTTTCTCTACAAGCCATCTTGTGACCAGTTTTAAGCCCCACATTGGTCAAACCCCCTAGCAATATCTCAGTGATGCAGTGATGCAGTCACTGTGTTTGTACAATGAACTGTGCACTAAGAGCACATTACAACATCCCAGCTCCAACCTGCTTTTTACAGAACTGATTATTTCAAAAGAATTGCTAGCATTGCTAGTAAAGTTTTATCTACAGTGAAATACCTTCCTTTACTATGTGTTTGCGCATAGCATAGCAGGTTCTTTGGGTGGCCACATTTCCCCCTTCCCTTATCTCACCCATAGAAATATTGCTTCATTTTTTCATGTACTGGAACCACATTCCACTATATTTCACAGAAAAGAGAGGGGGAAATGTGTTATACCCTACTTTGCAAACAGTTTACTTATTCAGAGAGCGAATAGCTCGTGGCTGGAGTCTGCTTCAGGTAAGGTGAAGCCCTAGAAATAGGTTTGGACAAGGGTGTCCAATTTTTATTTATTTTTTTCAATTCAGAGTAGTCCATTCATTTTCATTGCAGAAGCCCCCATTCATTTCATCATTCATTTATTAAAATTGCACTAATTTCTGGTGAATTCTGTTTTTCATAGCAATGGAAGGGGTGGAAACTTGTAGTACTGTAGAGTGGCAGGCTTTTTTCTTTCTTAAAAGAAAAAGTACTTTTTTTCTACAGTATTTGAATTATTAAAGGAACATCAGAGCTCCTTCCAGCAGCTGCCTCCTGGAATTGCCATTTTTTTTGTTTTGTTTTTTGTTTTCCCTGCTACTAGGTGCTAAAATGATGAATCACTCAGGGTATTGTGAGGGAAAAAGAATGGTGGCTATCCAAACGCAGTTTCCAAGAGGAGTTCTGACAATATTTAGTATTTTAAAAGCAGCTTTAAAATAGAAAAAAGAATGCCGCTCTGATGCACTCCATAGTAAGCCCACCTTCCCTTTTGCTACAAAAATGATTGGGCTCTAATGAACCAGATGATCCATATGACTTTGGAATCATTCAGGTTCCACAGGCATTCATTTCATGATGGGAGTCTAATAGGCCTCATTTCATTCATTTGTCCTGAAACAAATGCATGCCCCTCAGTATGAGTAGAGAATAGAGAGAAGACTGGGACTTAATGTTATACTCAACATGGGACTGACACCAACACCATCATCAACTCATCTGGTTATGTTTGAGCACCCTTACCATGTCACATTCCTGTGCCTGAAACAGTCACTAGAAACAGTCGGTTATGTGGAGTTGGGAGTGTGGTGTGAAGGAGGAGTGTGATAATATCATAACACGGGTAAGTATTCCGGGCAACCTAACCCTAACTTGTGCTGGAACAGGCAGGCCGGTGTGCCTACGCTGTATCCAGCTCATGTTTTGGGCTGTCTGAGCCTTGGCCTGAGGAAAGGGGAAACTTTTCCCCTTACCCCAAGGAAAGCTGCAGCAGCCACAATAGGTCTACTCGGATCTGTGCCATCTAATGAGATGCCGCAAATCTAAGCTGCCTGGGAGTGCCCTGGTCTGCCCAGGAACGGAGTGCTGGATCCTGGCCCCACCTCGCGCTCCCCACCTACCTGCTCCTGGGCAGGGGCTTGCTTTTGGCATGGAAAGGCCAGCGCACATTTGTGTGCTGGCCTGTCTCCCCTCAGAGTGGAGCAAAAGTGCTTGATGGCACTTTTGCGACACTCCCAGGCCCGTGCAAGGGACTTGGGGCGGCCCAAGCGTGCTTCAAGATTGCGCCCTAAGTGTGTTGGGATTGGAGGTGGTGAAATGACATGAGGCAGGAGCCCCTGTCAAGCATACTACCTAGTTCTGCCTGCAGTATCCCTTTGCTTAGAAAACTAGCATTCAAGGTACATCACAACCTCAGAGGGAGATTGCTGACATTTTTGAAACCACAAAGACCACTAAAGGAATAGGGACACATTGACCTTTCTAATTGGACAACAACTAAATTAGGGCTGAACCATAAATTGCACTTACTGTATAACATGACCTGCGTAGTCTTCTTCTTCAAGTGACTTACCAAAAGTGGGGGAGATAAACTGGGCAGAACTTCGGAGCTTTATACATTGCCTTGTTTGTGGTCCAGTCCTAATCACATTCCCTACCAACTCTCAGGCACTGTTTTAAATTTTAAAAAAGGTTTATAATGCCTGTCAATGGGATTTTAAAAAAAAATATTTAAAATAGTGTACATGGGAGTACATGGGAGGCACAACTGGAACTGCAACAGTGACAAAATGGTGAGGCTCCCCCCATCCATTTGCAGCAGTTTTGCTCAGTTTCAGATACCAGTATGCTATCTAATGAAAAGAGTCATGTTAAGCTTATCATCCAGGTCTTCCCCACCTTAGATCCTTGAGTCTTTCAACCAACAAACCAACATGGGTAGTAGACTACAGTCAGGCATTTTGGACACCTGTACAATTCAATTCTCATGCTGTACATAATATTAAAGTGCCTTCCGCCCAACAATCCAGGCACTAAGATACTGCTTTGCATTTGGTGTGTGATGAATGAAACCACACATGCCAACTTCTAAATACAGCATCCCACCAGTCCTTACATAGATATGAATTTTAAAGGACTGATGGAAATTCATGGTAATATAAACTGATAGTTCTTATGCATTTTTCTTCTACTGTAAATTTCATTTCAAAGGTGCCCATCTCACAGCTAATTTCACTGTGAGTATCTACTTGGGCTCCACATGGCATTTCTACTGAGCTCTCCACGGTTGAGATTCTCCAGATACCAACTGCATAAATTTGACTGAATACAGGTCTCTGCTTTGTGGCCTCTGCTTCTCAGTGAAAACGAGCTTCAGCTTAATTCACTGACTGATATTACCAAGTGACCTTTGAACCTAGACCAACTCCTGGAGCCTAAAAATTAGACTTTAGCCCACATGGGTCCACAACCTGACAGATGACCTGTTATTTTTATCTTGAGCAGCAGCAAAAGAGTGTTGGCGGACGGCATTTGAGAGTTAATAATTCTTGCAATGTGTATATATATCAGGCTCTCTGTTGTGCCCTTTATCGCTGCCCCAGATCTGAACTTTGCTTGGTGCTTGGTTCAGTCTTACTCCCCTTCCTTTTCTGACATAATGGACAAGGCTCACTGACACTTCTGAGAATGTTTCTTGGGCTAAGCCTTCCTCATGTCACCCACCTTGTTTCAACCTTCAGCTCCCTTGCCACACTCTCACTGCTTTGTCGCTTAACCTTGGTTCCCATCCCCAGAAGTGTCACTAGGATTTGGTCACCTGGTATGAGAGCTCATTGTGTCACCCGCAAGATGGACCTCCTCCCATACCAGACCAAACAGAATAAATTACAACATCATATGCACAGCCTAACTGCAATGGCATCACTGTGGTTGGTGTAACCCTTATTGGTTGGTATAGTTGGCAACCTTCAGTCTTGAAAGACTATGGTATAAGCCTACAGCACCAGGTATTCCCAGGCGGTCTCCCATCCAAGTACTAACCAGGCCTGACCCTGCTTAGCTTCTGAGATCAGACGAGATCGGGCATAACTTTCTTTATTTCTGTTAATATCCAGGTCACACAACAAATCAGTAACTAACAAAAAACCAGTCGCCAACTTGATGAAATTCATTCAACTGAATAAGAGTTAGAGTATTAGTCTGTATACTTACAAATGAGAATTGAAACATACTAACACCTTGTTTCCTGCTGTGTCATAACAACACCTCATTGGCTCTTGGAACAATCAGTTCCATTGGTCAATTTTGAGTTAAAGAAATCCACATTTTGTTACACAAGCGTTTTCTTTTTCTGTTCAATTGGCCGTAATCTTTGACAGAATACAGATACTACAGCATGGTTTGTTCTATTACATTCCACATGAAATTACCTTTCCAATGATATATATAACATGATGGTATTATTCATATATACACATTTTTCAAAAGGTTTCCAAAATTTTAACCAGTAGCAGTGTCACCCCCCCCCCAAGGGTGCAGTCCATACCCCCCATAGCCTCTGGTGATGCCACTGCTCATCTCCATTGCCACAGAAATTGGCAAAAGTCGTTCACCAGAAGTGAATTCCTGACTCTCCCTTGGTACTATCTGATTCTTCAGGTCTTGGTTGTACATTCCTGCTTTGTCTTTTTGCCTTAAGAATATTGCATAATATAAGAATTTGTGTGTACAAACTCTTTCTCACCTCTCATATCCTTCTCCCCTCATGTATCCCATGTCATGGCTAACAGCAAGTCAGGTAGTCACAGGGTTCAAAATGATAAATTGATTGACTTCCATGTTTCAGAAGAGCATTTTAAGAACAGAGAGCTGATTCTAATCTATATCAATGACTGTGAGAAGAGGATTAGTTCATTAAACTGGAATTTCTAAAAAGCCAACACAAATTAATGGATGTCTGAGATGATGCTCATAAATTGCATTCCTTTTATCATAAGTGTGTGAATTAATCTGTCAGAATATGGCCTAAAGTTTAGTGGTGCATAGAATCCATATTTATGTAAGTGGTGGTGGGGGGGAGAAACTAATGACCCAATCCTACTTTTCCCTTACCTGGGGGTAAGCCTCCACAGTGTGGGGGGTGAAGGAATCTACTTGGACCTGTGCAAGCTAAATAACTGGTGCATGTCCACACAGACCCACACCATGGAATCAGGTTTGGGAAGTGGGTTAAGATTCAGCAGCAGTTGCTGCTACCAAACCCACTCCCTCCTAGAACCTGTTCTGTCCTCCCTTGCCTCATTCCACTCTCCCCCGCCCCTCATGCTGAAAATGTCCTCAGCTGCTAGGGGTATGGTATGGAATTGTGTGTGGCACACAGGAACTGGAGGCATCGCATGAATGTATCTAGACCCCCTCCCCAAAATGCACCTTGAAACCTAACTGTCCACTGACGACAGGAAAGCTAAAGCCATTTAATGTTTATGTTGTAATGACTGCATATACATTCTTGGCCTCTTATGGAAGATTTTATTCTGAGGAGGTGTTTGTGTGAACATGTCTATGAACTGGCTACACTGTATGGTCTTCAGCCAGAGTGCTGCAGGATGCAAAGTGGGAGGCTGGTGCGCCCAGAGTGATTTATCACAGATGCCCCACTGTGCTGAGGTAAACTATGCTTTGAAAGGGTAGGATAAAAATAATTTGGTAATGTGGAAAAAAAAAAAAAACCCAGGGATTTGATGCCTGAATAGCCCTGTTATAAAAACAGTCTACAAGTAATTTTTTTTTTGCTTTTTTGTGTATTATATGAACTGTTTTTTTGTGTTTTTTGTCACTCTCACCAGTCCAGTGCTTTTAGGGGGCTACTTTCATTGAAGCCCCCATTGGTGGTTACCTTAGAAACGTCTTCCTTCCTGGATGTTAAGCTACAGTGGTTGAGGCAGCTAAATCCAGGAGGGGCCTTGATTAAACAGGAAAGAGCAGACAGTTTAATGGCTGGCTTTGCAGCTCTGTTCCTCCACAGTTTACAGTAGCTGAGAGTAATAAAAAAATCATAACGAATGTTTATTTTACAACTAACATTTCTGTTGTTGTCTCAGCACATTACTGGAGGGCATACAGAATTTGTAGCTCACTGTTTGTTGGTGCAGCATCTCAGAGCCCTGTGATTGATGGGCAAAACATTGGAGAAACTTTCTCTACAGGCAAATAAGCTTTATTCCTTGAATAAATGTCCAGCTATAGTAATAAGTGATTAGGAAAAGTAATTAGGAACACAGTCTGACTTTCAAAAAACATGCATCCTGCCCCCCTCCAACTACAAACTTGCATATTGTCCGTCTCTTGATCAATAAAGTAGGCATTGTGTCTTGCCTGGTCTACACATCAATATGGAAAAAATATGAAGAGCGAATACAAATGAATTCTTATGTGCTGGTAGATTGTAGTTCAACTCCCTGTATATAATTGAGTTAAAGTTGAATGTAGCAATGAAGACGAATGCAGCACTTCTAGCTTCATCTCTGTAATTTAGGAGGATGGCATACAGAGCTCAGTCCTGTGGCTTAGAGAAGAGCTGTTCTGATATGGAACCAAATCATCCAAGTCACCAAAAGGGTTGGATGCTTTTTACAGGTCATGAACATTTTTCCAAAGAATAACCCCCCTCCTTTCCGATCACTCCAACCTCAAAGATCACTTGGGGACATTCTGTGACCAAACTTCAAGACACTTTGCAGATAAAGTCGTTTGCATGTGTTTCAACTTAGGTGCCAAAGTTAATACAGAACCCGTAGATGACCTACAGTAACTGCTCATCCTGGTGTTATGGGTATTTTTCAGTGTGTACAACCAAAAGATATGGATAGGATATTTGGAAAAGTGAGGACTTTCAGTTGAGTACTTGACTGTTGTCCTTCCTGGCTGATCAAGGCAAAGAGAGGTAGACAGGTTTAGGGGATAAGGGAAGTAGAAATGCCTTCCTGAGACATGGCACTGTTCCACCAAACTGGAAGTTTACAATGGTGAGAACACTGTTTGAAAAGTCCTCCCTGAACCCCACTGTGTTTCCAGTCAGTCTCTAGCATTTTATTCTTGAGCAAGACACTTGACTGTGTGGTCATACCTCAACTCCAGGCTTTCCTAAATTAAACAGATTATCTAGCTTATATTAGTTCATGCTCAGTTATCGGACAGCCAGTTATTGGACATGGTCACCTTGATGCATGACCAACATAATGAATTTGGCACAAAGAGTTCAGGGGGGGGGGCTCCATATGTGTGAATCTCGTATTTGCAGTTTCAGTTAACCACGGAGGCAGGGGGACTCCTCATGCTCCCTGCACCCTCCAATCCAAAGGGTCTTCTTAGTCCTGAACAGGCCATGCATGTCCACCCGTGGCCAATGTGGGCGTCAAAGTGGCCGTTTTGGCAGAAAAACATAACTTCCATTTTTTTGTAGAATGAGAAGTGATATTTTTATGCCTTTAAATGGCATGAGGTGGGCCCTCATAATGCTTTTTAAAGATGTAAAAGCATCATTTCCAGTTTTACAGAAAAAATGGAAGTGACTTTTTCAGCCAAAATGGCCATTCTGAGGCCTGCGGATGGACATGCGTGGCCTCTGTGGGACTCAGAAGACCCTCCAGACTCAGAGGGTTGTGGGGGAGCACTCACAATTTCAGCTAACCATGAACGGAACCCCCACTGATACTATGGCACACCTGTACATTCCTGTTGCTTCTACAGTGCCAGCAATTGTGGTGTCCTTCTGGATACTGGTTGGGATGGGACTTTGGAGGGGGTGGTGGTTTTGTGCTGATTGTAATCCCCATAGGAACGACAATTTCCCATAGAAAGAACCAAATTTCCAGAAAAATAAGATTATAGTGACTAATTACTGCAATCCTATCCCTAATTACCTGGGAGTAAGCCCCATTGACTATAATGGACCTTATGGAATAAACATGTATAAGATCAGGCTGTAACTAGAGTAATGCACCAATATTATAAGGCACAACAATTTAAAATAAAGATAAGCAGAGCATCAGTGCCCTCAGAAAATGACTGAGAAGATTCATTGCCTGTGCTTGTAAAATGTTAATAGTGCAGATAAGGTCTCTGAGAGTTACTGCTGTCAACCTGGTTGGGATAACAGCAGTCAAGGGCAGAAAAAGGAGTGCTGAAGAAAATAAAACCACTGGCTTGCTTTCTTTTATCAAAATTTACTGAAAGGAAATAAAAACCCAGAACAGTAGACATACTATGTGTACATAAATCTAAGATTGGCCTCAGCTTGCAACTCCTTACAATATGAAGCTGTCTTTTCCTGAATCAGACCATTCATCTATCTGGCTTCATGTTGTTGACACCAACTGGTAAAGGCTTCCCAGGGTTTCAGACAGAGGTCTTTTCTAACCATACTTGAAGATAGTAGAGATTGAACTCAGTACCTTCCACATGCAAGCCAGGTACTCCACCAGTTCATTTGAAGGTCAGCGCCTCTGCCACCATTTGAAATCACCCACCTCATCCCAGGCTACTTACCCATAATAAGGACCAGGACAAAGGCACAGAAGACTCAATCCCAGCACCCAAATAATGGTCCTACAAGTCTGGAAGTGCTGCAGTTTGCTTTCCTCATCTTACACTGTACATCTCCAAAGGTGTTTTCCATGAAATGACCCTTCCATGGACAACAAGTCTATCATTGTCTATACACCATCTGCAGGTCCAGAGGCTATGTGCTTCTCCAATTGCAGGGGAGCAATGGTGGGAGGATTGTGCTTTTATCTCTTGCTCATGAGCTGCCCAGAGACAACAGGAGTAACATGATGCTGAACTAGATGGGTCTTTGGCCTGAACAGGGCTGTTCTTGTGATGAAATTAAAATCCTTTTGGTGCTGCTGCTGGACTTCTCACTGCTCAGGAAAGCTGGGAGAAGGTAGCATTACTTTCCAAAACATATCTCACTAATTGCGTTTTTCTTTTCCTGTGTATGAAATGGTTGCGCTTGGAGAAGTAGACACATTGCTGAGGCATCCAACCAGCAGCTCCTCTGACTCTTATCACAAATGCTATCCCATTCCCTCTTTGTTGATGAATGACAGACTTTGTGAATGACCTCAAAGTACCCAACTTACTTCAGAATTTACTTCTTGGTTAATGTGGAAGTTGAATTACACACTGTCACTGCTATTGCTCCCCCCCCTTATCTTTACCCAGAAAGGAGGACTTTTGACATAAACCTGGAAGATACTTCAAAGCAGCCCTGTATAAACATGAATCCATTTTTTGTGCTTTAGAAATAGGTAGTGTAGCAGTTGAAAGGTGAAGGGTATGGGAGCTCTTGTTTATTTCACCAAGAGTCAAAAGATGGGAAACAGCTGCCACTTACACACCATGTAAGCCTTGAAAACAAAGAAGCCTCAACTTTAGTCCGGCTGAGTAAGCACTGGAATAAAAACTAACGACAAGCTGCTTATTTAAAAGGATCATAATACAGAACAGTCATGTAGAGAACCAAAGAAGATGTAAGAATGAGAAGGGAAGGGAAGGACATGAGATTATGTTTCATGATTCCTTGTTAGGTCTGATCTCACTCCTGCAGTTTTGTATTCTGGCAGTGCCCCAAGGGGCGAATCAGCTTGTAACACCCATTTGATTTAACACTGAAATGTATTTTGTCTTCAGAATCTATCTTGACTTTCAAAAGTAGTCCAAAGGTAGATGTTTCAATGAATATTTTTTTTTTCTCATTCAGATCAACCATCAAATTTTGGACCCTTAAACAAACCCCTGGTCTGTGTCATTTGGTGTAAAAAAACAAAAACCTGTATTTCACTACAACCATGTGTAGTGTGTCACATTCAGAATGAATCAAAACTCTGAGACCAAACCTGAATTTTGAATGTTGCGTTCATGATAGAGTTTGTTGTTTTTGTGTTAGTTGGCTACATCAGGTTTGACAAATCATCAGTTTGTAAAAAGACAAAAACAAAAAACAAACTCACATGTGTTTTACAGGGACCAACAATCAAAAGCAGAAATAGAACCATCCTCTCTTGTGATCAAGGACTAATGGCAGACATCCAGTACTAGATCAAAAGCCAGACATAACTAAAATATGTCATCGTCCCCCCTTTTTTTTGCTTCACCTTGCCCTTATGTCTACATCCTAGATAGAATTGGTACATGGAATCTGATTATAGAAATGCTACAGAAAGTTGACTGGTCAGTGTCAAGATCAGGAAGGAAATGAATCTATTTCTCAGATTTTGGAAATATTTATTTAGCACAGTGGCAGGACTGGGGGGCAGGGAGCAAAAGTCCCAGGTGCTGTGCCTGCAGGCCCTCTTGGGGTGGCACTGCTGCACCCACCACAGTACCACCTCTGCCAACCTGCCCTCCAAAGCCATTCCAGGGGCAGGCAAAGCTCTACACTGTAGCTCCTCGGCACTCCAAAAGCCTTCTGAGACCTCCAGAGCACCTTTAATAGTACTTTTGGTTTCCAAAGGGAAACAGGATGTATTGTTAAACACGCACTGGAGCTCTCTGAAGGTTTTTGGAATGCCGAAAAAAGTCACATGAGGTTCATCAGTGAAGGCAAGTATCCACCGGGGGCCGGTGTATGGTGATCCTGACCCCTGGGGTAGCACAGGGCTCTGCCTGAATACTATAAATATGCAGCTATGTTACAAAGATGCTACAGGCCTGCAGTGTTTTCTCTTATCCAAAACAAACTAACAGTGCAATTCAATGCATGCTTACTCGGAAACAAATCCCATTGAGTTCAATGGGGCTAACTCCCAAGAAAGTGTGTACAAGATTGCAGCCTCAAACTTGTAATGCTACTGAGGACTTTTCACCACCATCACATCATACTGTTCTGTTGAGGAAACAGACATTGGGAAACTTGTCTGTAGTCACCCTTGGAACTCAACCATTGATATCCCTGGCTTTGGGAAGCTAATCTTGCAGGCAAGCTCACTAGTCTGCTTCTTCAAGCAATTTACAGAGTTTTGGCACTCAAACAGGAAATTAAGGACAGTCGCAAAGCAACCTTTGGCCTTGAATACACTTTTTAATAAAATCATTAAAAGAAACATACTCCCTGTCTGACATTATGGGGAAATGCTCTTAATGGCTATCACAAATAAAGCACATTCTTCCGAGTGTTCCATTAAGTCAGTAGGACAGGAATTCCTTATTGATTTGTTTGCAGGCATTGTGGTAGTTTTACTTGCAGGAATTTCCTGCAAAGAAATCAAGGATCCTAAAGGAATGGAATCTTGAAGTGATTGATGCCCAATAGGAAGGACTCTAGACCTAATTTTTGGGATGGATGCCCAGTCAACTGAGAGCAAAAATACATTTATTATCAATATCTTGTGAAAAGGGCTCATGACCTAATTTACACAACTATTTGCTGTGTGATCACCACTATTTTTTCAATGCAGATGCCACCATGTTTAGGGCAAATATGCTACCTGGATAATCCAACCCAGTAGAAATTTTCCCGACCACCCACATCAAGAAGATTTGTGATGGCATGCAAAAATTGTACACTGTGATCATGACAATGATTCAGACAACTCATGTGCAGTCAGGATAGTCAATCTAGACATGGGGAAAGTGCCCAGACACAAGCAAGTGGTTGTGAGAAACTGGTTGCAAGAAAACTTGACCTGAAGTGTTTGCTGATATTGCCTGAGACAGAATAGTTGGAATGTATTAATTCCCCCCCCCCCCACACACACACATTTTTATACCATCCTCCATCCTAGGAGCTCAGGTGGTGTACGTGGTTCTTTTCCTTCATCTGTCCTCACAACAACCATGTGAGATAGATTAGGCTGAGCAAGTGATTGGCCCAAGGTCACAGCAGACGTCAACTACCCTGATCCACTTTCCACCCATCTAAAGCAAGGAGAAACAGGTTCGTTTGTCTCCTAACTTTGCTGCTGGTACAGTTTCTTCAAACATGAAAATGCATGACAAAGTTTGATTCACAGGGAGCTCTTTTGTTCACATGCTCCCTGTAAATCAAACTAGAAGTCATGCATGTCCACATTTGAAGAAACTGCCCTAGGAACAAGGTTAGAAGATGGATGATCCTCTTTTTCCTTGCTTTTACTGGGTGGAAAGTGGATCAGTGTCACTAGGGTCCACCATAGAGGGAGATGGTAACAGAGGTAGACTTGGGGTGAAGGGCATCCTGAATCCATTAGGGACCTGTGGTATGGAGAGACAGGGGACTTTAAAAGTATGTTTGTCAACATGCATAGAAGAGTGGTTCGGATGAACCACTACCCCATATGATTATGGAAAATACCTTGAACTTCTCCAGAAGCGAGGGGGGCTGAGATATATATTGCCAGAGCATGTTCTTTAGCACACAGGCCAGTCAGGCAACCTGAGTATTGTCCAAACTGGCCAAGGGCGAGGACTTTGCTGTTCTCATGTGTTGAAAGTCTTCCCATAACTGCCTCAGTGAAATCCCACTGAGGTCAGTGGGGCTGCTTATTCTAGGAAGCACACTTAGGAGTCCAGCTCCATTCTACAGCCTGCCAATTGAATTTTTGCAAAGAAGGCCATCGAATTAATGAAATGCCAACTCACTTCAATATTTCCCTCAATGAAGTATGCAACCTAGGAAGACTGACTGGAAATATTTCAGGCCAAAAGGTGTTTTTATATTTTATGGATCTCCAGCATTTTTTGTGTGAAATGAAAAAAATATCTACTAAAAACAAATCCTTCAGTGTCCTTCGCTGGTATATATGGATTAGAGAGTCTGCACATACAGTAGTTGGTACGTCCAAAACTGTAAAAGTAAATTTACACGGTGTGTCAAACATTACACATGTGGATGAGAAAAGACAATATTGACTTGGACCTCAAACATACATATTTTGGGCCTGAAAGATACATATGTAGTTCCTCAAGGTCAGCAAACAGAAGGTGTTTCAGGAAAGGGCATATCTGCCATTCAGTCATTTACAAGTGACAGAAGGACTACTAGACTACTAGGAGCTCAAAATGGCTACTGCTGCATCCTGAAGTGGGGACGGGCAGACCAGGAGATCTCCTCTGGGTAAGTGAACAATTTTTCCCTTGCCTGTGGGTAAGCCTCTGCAGCATAAGCCCCTACCCTTGGACATTCGTAACTTGGAAATCCAGTGTACCATATTTTATAGGAACTGCCCCAGATGTGTACTAGAATTATTGTTAATTCATCGTTTAGCTGGGTAATGGCACCAACGCTATGGCACCATAGCTATGGAACTCCCTTCCCCTTGACTTAAGAATGGCTCCCTCTCTTGAGACCTTTCGGCGAGGCCTGAAGACCCTTCTGTTTAAACAGGCCTTCTGAGTTCTCGGCCTTTTAACATCTTTTTAACATCTTTTAATATTTTTTACAGGCCTGATTCTTTTATGACTTGCTGCTGCTCTATGCTCTTTTTACCTATTTTTTTTTACTCTGCTGTTTTTTATGATGTGTTAATATGTTTTTATTTGTTTTTAAATTATGTTTTTAATATTTTGTAAGCTGCCTTGAGTCCCTTCGGGGAGAAAGGCGGGGTAAAAATAAAGTTGTTGTTGTTGTTGTTGTTGTTGTTGTTGTTGTTGTTGTTGTTATTAATAATAATAATAATAATAATAATAATAATAATAATAATAATAATAATAATAATAATAATAATAATAATAATAATAATAATGGAAATTGCTCCCCCTCATGCACAGCAATGACTCTATGGAGTTGCTTTCCTGTGGTAATTTCCCACACTTGTGAATACTGAAAGTGTGTGTTTGGGGCTGATTTACGGCCTCCCACCTGATGGGCTACAAAATGGAAGGGGAAACACCCACATGATTAGCCCCACTCACATAGTTACAGCATTCACATACATTCCACAGCCACAAGGGGAAGCATCATGAAAAACTAGCTCTTATGTAGCTGTGTAAAAGGGTGCCATAGCCAAGCCAACCCACACTGAGAGAGCACACTTGCTCCCAACAGGACATGCGGTGACTGTAGCGATATAACAATTTTGAATATTTTGCAGTACAAATGGGTTATTTTTTCTAGATTTAAAGGGTATACCGAGAGTGATGTAATGACTGTTTCCCTTGCTTTGGAGAATAACAATACCCTTGAAATAAAGCTACCAAATGTTATGCGTTGGGTTTTTGGAGCAGATGATGGATACTGCTGCCTGAAGTTTGAAAGATTCACAATTATTTTTCAGTGGATCCAGGACACCAGTGTTTGAAGTCTTATGGACTTAAGAATCACAAGAAATTCATATTCATTTACATAAAATTCAATCACTAAAAATTCATATACATACTGGGTGGAATCCTGGAGTATATATGGATATAAAGGGATATTTTGCGCTTTTCGATATATGGTTGCCAACGTGCTTGTGGAAGAAATTGTATAACAATGAGGTACTGGTCTAGGAGGGTAGAGCCTCCGTCTGCCTGAAGATAACATCCACAAGGTCGCCTGTTCAAGGCCACCGGCACCGTGCGACCTTGGAGCAGCTGACAAGCTGAGCCGAGCTATTTCCATCTGCTCTGAGCGTGGGAGGATGGAGGCCAGGATGGAGCCCAGATCAGAACGAAACATCTGAATTGTTGTGGCTCTTGAAAGATAGAGCCTTCTTTCAATTGTAAAAATCCCTACGGGGATGTAAATTAGCCTGCCTATGTAAACCGCCTTGAATAAAGTCTTGAATAAAGACCAAGAAAGGCAGTATATAAATACCTGTATTATTATTATTATTATTATTACTGACAATCTTAGGTGCGACTGTGCAACCTGTTGTACAGTGTGTTTGTGGAAACACAAAGTCAAGTCAGGATTTCATTTGATTTCCCATGTGCAAGAACCTTGTGCTATTGCTTCCATGCGTCCAAGTCCCTTTATGTGAGCAGAAGGATAACTTCGGATGCAAGCCAAAGCAACAAAGCAGTTTTACACAGTTGCTTAGTCTAATCCTGTTTGGATATTGGATATGTTTTTGAATGAAAGATGGTTTTTTGTGTGTCTTGTGATCATACACTGTTAGTAAGTTACAAAGTACCGATAATGTAATTTTTGCATCAGGAACTGGAACTGACAGGTTGGTTTGGAAAAATACAGAAGCTTTGAGAACTGCTTCCCTATTTAACAACCGATTGTGTGTGATGAAGTCCCACCACTGGCTTCTTTGGAGGAAACAGCAGCTGGCTAAAGAGAAGATTCTGCAATGGAAAATCTTAACATCCGTTTCATTCATGGTAGCTCCCACGCAAGTGCATTGGGGAACATGCAGCACTTCTAGCATGCAGCTCATAGCCAGGTACCAGGGCTACTATTTGTGAGAATTGGCAGCTCCAAGTGGGCAATTTCAGCAATTTCCATGGTCATAGCAGCCCCTTTTCTCACAAAAGGTGGTGCCACATGAGAAGAATCTAGCTTCATAGCCCAGCAGCTTCCCTCCACCACTCCCATGGTGCTTCTCGGGGGGCTGCTGTAAATGTGAACCAGACCTGAGTTTGAAATTATGCTTTGCGTGTGTGAGTTTTTTGTTTTTTTTAAGACTTTCCTTTTGGAACATATTTCCCTGATAAACCATGTGGTTGTGATATTGAGGGCATATCTGTGTTAGATTACTTTAGCAAGCAAACGTAAAGTAAGATCCAGCAATGGAGTACAGAAAAATAGTTTGTGGCTGTTAACCATCAGAGTCACCGCACAATGGAAAGGCTAAACTATCAACAATTATATAAAAAACAGAGGTTCCATTTGTCAGGTTGTCCAGGGTCTCTTGCCTAATTATTAATGCAATAAACTATCAGTTTAGATGTTTAAAAAGCAATTGCTCAGCTGCAGACTCTCATGTTTCATGTCTTTAACAGATGGAGCCCAATTCATAGGGGTAGTGTGATGAAGAAACTGATATGAGGCAGGAAGTTTGGGTCAGTGGGCTTAATTCAAATATTTTGGCACAGCTTTTTCCAGGAGAAAGTAAGAACTGGGCCTATCAAATACATACACTTCTGTCTCATCAGAAGATCAAAGGTAGCACACCTCTGAGTACCTGATTCTAAGAATAAACAAGGGCAGACAATCACTTTCAGACAATTGCACAGGACCAGCCTTAAGAGCTGTAGGACCTGATTCAACACCATTTTTTTCACAGGGGCCCACCCCCACACACCCCCATTGGGATGAGTAGCAGGTGCACCCAGGGCTGATTACGACAGTGTGTAACCCAGAAGTAGATGGCGGTGATGTGATGATGTCACTGCCAACTGCTTCGGGGGGGACGGGGCAGTGGTAGCATTTCAGGCCAAATGGACACAGGGGCAGGAAGGGAGGGCTGACCTGCGGTGATGCTGCACTCACCATACCGGTCTCATAAGCATCAACTGACAAGCAATGTGCCAGATGCAGCAACGGGCAATCCACTTGCTGCCCTGATGCAGGGGCCCTTAATGCACAGGGCTTTATTACAGCAACTGTTACCCTGCACATGCTTGATCTCGTCTGATCTCGCAAGCTAAGCAGGGTCAGGCCTGGTTAGTACTTGGATGGGAGACCACCTAGGAATACCGTGTGCTGTAGGCTTATACCATAGTCTTTTGAGACTGAAGGTTGCCAACCATTTTATTGAGCACAATTGGTGCAATCACCCTAGGGCTGGCCCTGTAGTTGCATTTCAGATTTCCAAAGCATCTAGCAGCTACTGGAATGTTGTACTAATTAGGGTTGGTACTGGGAATTTTAAGAAAGGAAAACTGAAGCAAATTTCAAGGGTCCTCACAAGGAACGAAATACTGTCAAGGGAAACCAAATGAGTTTCTCTAAGGAAAATGAAATTTCTCTGGGGACTTCTGCACATCTGTAAAGTCAACTTTTGTCTGATCCAACAAGGAAGTCCTTATGTTCTCATCCCCCCCAAATGACTATTGATAGCTGATGAGATGAGCAATCCATTCATCCTTATTGCTGCCTGTTTTGAGCAAAGCCAATACAACTGTTGACAATGACAGGTTGAATCTTATTATTCAAGTGGGTTCAGTTCCAGAACTCAGGTGGATGACAAAAAAACGAACTAAAGCAAATCAATTTAAAGAACAAAGTCCCTTTGTTCTGGTGATTTAAAAACAGCCTTGCTGACCTTTTGAAATGCACACAGAGGCAATCAGTCTCACTCCAGGCGCTAAGGCTTCACTAGGAGGCAGCAATCCCTCCGTTCACCAGAAGCCCCAGCGAGGGGGAAAGAATGGTGGTGGTGATAATCACTGCCATTTAGCCTTCTTTCACATGCTCAGGGGGAAGGGAGGGGTTTGCCTTGTGCCTGGAGAGGCTGCCCTCTCTTGCATTAATGAGGCAATTGTTAAAGAACTGTTTTCCTTAATTTAAAGGGTACTTCTCATCACACTGAGATAGAAAAATCTGCCAATAATTAGGTTATACCTGTAATCACTTGCAGGACTGTCTCTCTACAACAGTAAAAAGCAGTTTTTTAAACTGTGATTTTAAAGGGGTGCATTTTTCCCCTTCTCCAGGGATCAGCACATTCCTTCTCATTTGCAGGGGCCATTCCTGTTGAGTCAAATCTGTGTATAAAAAAATCTGTGAATAGCAAGGTTGGACCTGTACACTTTGCCACATCTGGAAGAAAACACTATGAGACCATCATTATAAAGAGGGTGGTTTCATGTTATGACTACTCGCTGGATATGAGTCAGTGATGATGAGGGGCCAAGAAGGAATAAAATATGAATTGGGATATATAAAAATTTGATTTTATGTCACTTGCTGTGGCTACTATCAGAAGATTACCAAATCACTAACTTAAGAAACACAAACCACTACTTGTGTATGTTGAGGGAAAAGATGAAGAAAGCCGAGCCAAGGGTTTGGATATTGCTGCTAATAAACATGGTGAGAAAACTAAGGTGAGAGTACTAACTGAAAAAGAACAGTTTGTGGCCCTGCCAGAAAAATTCCTAGGGATAGCATAGTTCTTAAGCAATCATCTTCATACATTATTGTGGCAGCATGTGAGGTTCTTCCTGTTAGTTTTTTTTCCACACCACACCAATAACATTTGGATGCAGAACTCATGTTGTTAGAACCAATCATTTAGTTCAGGGGTGCCTAAACCCCAGCCCGGGGGCCACTTGCAGCCCTTGGCAGCTCCCAATCCAGCCTCCAAGAAGCCCTCAGTCTCCAATGAGCCTCTGGTCCTCCAGAGACTTGCTGGAGCCCGTGCTGGCCCGACGCAACTGCTCTCAGTGTGAGGATGACTGTTCAACCTCTCACCTGAGCTGTGGGACAAAGTCTCCCTCCACTCCTTACTGTTTCATGTCTGTGATGAAACAGTGGCAGCAAAGGAAAAGCTGGCCTTGCTTTGTGCAAAGCCTTTTATAGGCCTTGAGCTACTGCAAGACCTTTATTCATTCATATAAGTTCCATTTCTAATATATTCATGTATGTAAATTTATTCAAATTTAAAATGTAAATTAATTCTTTTTTTTCCTGGCCCCCGACACAGTGTCAGAGAGATGATATGACCTTCCTGTCAAAATGTTTGGACCCAAAATTTTGGACCCTGATCAGTGCCTTCCCACACTGATATCAGTGCCAGGTTGAAAGCCCGGAAAAAGCCTAGAACTGGGCCCCTGTGGCAAACCCCACCTATCTAGTGACCAATGTCTAAGCTGGCTGACTCTGGTTGCCACTGCTGATGAATATTGCTCCATTGGCTAAGAAGATCTGATGGTCAAAGAATAAGAGAGCATGCAAAGAATACCTCCCATCCCAGTGCAATAAAGTATGAAATAATTCTTAGCACACCCTATTGAAAAAATTATCTTGAGACTGACATTATCATCTTGACTTTTCTATGGCAAATACATAAGCAATCTCATTTCCATAAGTGGAATGGTTCAAGTTAGAATTATCAAGTATAATGGCTTGAGCTCCATCCTGTGCGTCAGCCCCAGAAACTGGCTGACCCTTTTCTTCCTTTTGCTTGAGAGACAAACAGTGAGAACCTGTCAGATTTTATCTCCAGGGTATGTTCTTAGCAGAGAAGAATAGAAAATATTGAACTGGAAATGAACTATTATTTCAAGTTACAGGTCGCAGCCCTTTCTTTGAAAGACTTTTTTTGAAGGAAAATAAATTGTAGATGATGAAGCAAGAATGTGGGTACTTCAAGGGTTTATTCTCGGCAAGGTGTTGAACTTCTTTTATCTAATGGTTAGACCATATAGGGCTTAATTAAGTACCTCCTCCTTCTGCAGTTGCATTGGCCTAGAATGGGTAAAATCAACTGTTCTTCAACAATTAGGACATTTGCCTTGGCAATCAGGGTCTGGTAACCAGATCCTCGCACCTTGCCCCAGACTGCCAATTTAATTTCTCAATGTTAGCACATTTTAAGGGGACTATACCATAGGCTGTAATCATTGTTGGGGTCTAATCATCATTACTCAACCAGTTTTGGGAATGATGGCCATTATGCACTTAAGTCCAATTTAAGCCTATGGTGGAACCCTTCCAATATCACTCCAGACCTGACCTCTCACAAGAATGAGGTGGGCTTTGCAGACCAGCTGCTTGTCGTGGCACTCCTGGGTCAGCCACCCACTGCAGTGTCTCCAGACCCACTAGCTTGCCAGGAAATAGAATGCTGAGCTAGTTTGATTGTGATCTGATCTGGCAAGGGAAATCTTATTTTGCCAAGGGTTGTAACCTAACTTTAATTAACAATTGCTACAGAAGTTACCGCCCAATCCTGAGCTGCCAGGCATGAGGGGGTTGCTGTTTCACATAAATGGCTACTGCAGCATCCTGAGCGCAACCAGGCAGCCGGCAGCAACTCCTTGGAGGAATGGGATATTCGTCCCCTTCCCCCAGGTAAGGGAAGCAGCCCTGCAATGGGGCTACTCGACTCTGCAGTGGCTATTTAGCAGGTGCAGAATCAAGAAGCCCAACTAGGAGCTCCCTCTGCTGGTCTCATCCTCATCCCCTGCCACACCTTCCTAGCTCCCTGCCCGCCCCAGAACACCTCCTCCCTGCCTCCCCCCACACCTCAATTTACCTCTCCGCCACCAGGTGCTTGACACAGAGCACCTGGGGCAGATCACCAGCCTCCAACCGCACTGTTTGTGCTGGGCCAGCTCTGGCACTGGGCCGGTGCTAACCACAAACTTGCCTTATGGCACATTTATAATAGTGCTCGCTGGTGTGAGCCAGTGTGCATTGCACAGGATTGGGCCCTGAGTCATGACTAAGTACCACTGAATTCAGTAGGACTTACTCATGAGTAATGTCCTTATTCATGACTATATAAACTTAGGCTATGCCCCTAGGTTTTTAGAGAGGCCAAGAGGAATAGGTAACATTTTGATATCATCACTAAATATTCACATTTCTGTGGCCAGAAGACTTACCTGTTGCGATGAAACACAATCATTGCGAATTTCTCCCATACGTGAAGCACAGCTTGTTTTTCCCATGTAGACTACAGACGTATGAAAAGCGTCACTGTGAGGGTTTTAGCACAAAAAATGAATCCATTTGAGATTTTATTTGCTTGCAAAGACAACAATACTCAGCCTATATTTCACCAGGTGACAACACAATAAGCTACCACGACTACTTCCTCAACTAGGCCGTTTCGGAGTTGATCTATAAACTAACATTTCCATTTAATGTGGTTTCCAACAAACTGTAAAATTTATTAGCTGTAACTAACACCCACAAACCCCGCTCTCTCTTTTATGTCCTTCTGAAAACAAGCTTTTTTGTGACCCTGAGAAGAAGTGCACAGATGGAAATTGTGCAACCTGAAACAAGATGTTTAGAATTATTTTCTATTTTTCTATCATGGTTGGGAGTCCGGCATAGTTGGATGGTGAAGCCGAGCAGTTCAGCCATGCTGTGTATGACAGAGGGACTTGGTACGGGCTTTTTACAGATTAGACATCTGTAGAACGAAGGCATTGGGGACGGTGACTACTGCTGAACCAAAACAGAGCATTCATTTCAAAACGGTTTTGCTCATACTGGGAGATTTGTCGTCTTCCTTTGCAGAAGGGGGTCAAGCTGTCCAAAAAGGAACAGGTACTGAAGGAGAAAGAATGGGCCCGAATGCGCTTATTCATGACTATATAACTAGTCTATTCAACAAGAAAGGAAACTAGGCCATACTCCCTTGCTACATTGGGTGACTAGTTGGAGCGGAATAAGATGCACATTCAGGCTGCAATCCTAACCAAACTTTCCTGAGAGCAAGCCCCAATGAACCAAATAGGGCTTACTTCTGAATAGATTGTGCCCTCAGATATACATCTGAATGTAGGTGTTTTTCTTTCTTTTTTTTTTACGGGACATGCATTGGATGTTCATTCCCATCCATTTGTTGCCCCAATTAGATGTGCACAACTATGTACGACTTGAGAGATGCATCCCTGATGTGCATCACAGTCACAGAGCAGCATGGCAATATAAGGGCTTGACTGGGCAATGAGGAAGCTTTCCTTCTCCCTCTAACATTCAGAATGAGAACAGTGACTGTCATGTTGCCAAATTAGTTTAGCTACGGCTGCACGGGCCTGCACTGCAACCGTGTTCACTCTGTGTTCCCTGACTGGCTGGAATCAAGCAGTGAAGAAGCACATTCAATTTACACAGGAGTTAGCACTGAGACAGCAAATGGGGGAAACAATGCATTTTAAAAATGCATGGAAGAATGGAGGTCAGGGTTTCTGCCATGGTTCCTTTTGGCTCTCTCCCAAATGGCAAATTTAGTATGTAAAACGGAATCTCATGAAAGTATGGCTTGGCACTACTATGTACTATGAGAAGTAAACACTAGATGAACTACCAAGATATATGTTTCCCCATCATGAAAACCTGTGGCAAGCCAAAGAGAATTGACATAGGCATGGCAATTTGAGTTATAATCTTCCAACCAATTGAAACACATGCCTGGATCTTATCCCCTTTCCCAGCCCAGACCTCCCCTCTAAATAGCTGATATAGGTCCAAGGAGACCCATTGGCAGCCAGGTGGCCAGTTGGGAGGTAAATAAAAAACATTTTATCTTACCTCTCCTTGGCTATCTCGCCATCAGACAGTGTGAACTCCATTGGTGGCACTCAATCACGTATAGTTGGGGGACAGGATTGAGGCTTTAGTGCAGTGGTTTTCAAACTGGGGCGTTGCGACGCCCTAGCCGGAAGGGCCTGGCTCTTTCCCCTGAAGGGGTGGGGGCAGCGAGGAGGCAGAGGGGCTGCAGGGACTGGGATGCACTCACCAGTGCCTGCAGCAGCCATCCCAAGGTGCGGGGAGCCCTGCGCAAGCATCTGCAGGGCTCCCCAGCTCAACAGAAGTGAAAGTGGAGCGATCACTCCACTTTCATGTCTAATGAGCTGGGGAGTCTTACAGAGGCTCGCGCAGGGCTCCCTGCACCCTGGTACGGCTGCTGCAGGGATTGCTGAGTGCAACCCAGTCCCTGCAGCCCCCCTGAGCGATGCAATCCTGGGGATTGCGTCGCTGCCTCCCCCCGCCCCCGCAAGAACTTACAGCGGTGCAAACTCTCCACGAGAGATTGAAAACCACTGCTTTAATGTGTTTGATAATTCAGCTTAGTGTTGCATCAAATAAATTTCTTCCTTCCAATGAAGGAGGCAAAAGTCCAGAATTTGTCCCTAAATATCCTTCAATAAATGTGAATTTAGTCATCCTGAAGCTTCCATTATGTATAGCAGGACGGGGATGGAGGCAAAAGATTTGAAAGACTGCTATACTAATTCCTTTCAGCCACTAAGGGACCAATCCTATACTTACGTCTGATCTTGCGCATCATTGTCTGCTAGCGCTGACTGGCTGTAAAGCAGCCAGTGCCAGCTGTAAAAGGTACTCCACCAGCGTGCTATTTGGCATGCTGCCAGGAACATCAGTGGGAAGGCCTGTGCCTTCCTGCCTGCTCTATCCCTTTTCCTACTGCTTGTCAGAGCAGGTAAGTCAGCAGGAGAGGTAGGAGGGGTGGGGGAGAGCATCACAAAGATGGGGAGGGGCAAAATGGGGTGGGGAGAGTTGCAACGGGGCAGGGGTTGGCTACTTTGACCCAGGAGAAGGTCAGGATTGGTAGCGTCACCACCCCCAATATCTTACCCTCTTTCCCAGACCTGATTCCATGGTGCAGATTCACACAGACCTGTGCCAGCTATTTCGCTAGCACAGGTGCAAGTAGAAACACACACCCCCCAAGCTGCAGATGCTTACCCCTGGGTAAGGGAACAGCCCTCCCTCATGAGCCTCCTATGGGCTGCTAGTCAAGTAAAAAAAGGTCAAAAACATTATCTTTGAAAGTGATGTGAATGACTGACATTTTTAATGCAGAAACTCCATTTGGTGCTAACTTCCACATCTTAGTAAAAAGAACAATTATGTTGTGTGCTTACAGTTTTATATTGTATATTTACATGATTTATAATGCAATCCAATCCATGTCTACTCAGAAGTAAGTCTTACTGAATTTATTGGGACTTAATCCCAGAAAAGTGTGTTTGGAATTGCAACCTTAGAGCACTGAATCCTTCAGGTAATATTAACAAAGTAATCCATAACAAAGAAATTGACAGCTATTAACAAAATAGATTAAGGAGTTGAACTCTGTTTCCATAGAACAGCTCTTCTATTTCAGCATGTACAAAGTGCATTTGCTAAAGATCATTCCTTAGCTTTTTGCATTTGTTAATAGTTTGTGCTTCATATCTGTGTCCAAACACCAAATATATTTATTTCAATATTAAATTCAGTTCAAAGCAAATAAACCATGGATCGTATTCCTAAAAAAAAAACAAAAAAAACCACCTTGGTTTAGCAAACTTGGGACAGAGCTATTGCTGATGCTATCTGTACTGCTTACTGGTTTCAAAATCTCTAAAGAGACCCAAAGAAATATGAAGCTGTAAAAGCAACTGAGAAGAATTCCTTTTTAGTAACTCTTCTCCCCACCCTAACTCTCAAGTGATTTTTAAGAAAATAGATTCAATTCTCTGTGAATATTTCAGGAGGCTTTCAAAGCTCTCCCCTTTCCAGGTGATGTTTATAATAGGTCCTTTTACTAGTAATCTTTCTTTTTACTCACTAAAATAGCCCATAGTTTTAACCCCAAAGTGATTCAGATCTTTCAAAGAGTAACTCAGAAATCTTAAAAAAAAAATAAAAAAATTCTCACTTAAGTATAACATGGACCTAACCAAATTATGACTGAAACAAAGCTCTTCTCACATCTTATCTCCTCTTTGGGATCTTATAGGAAACTGACACTCACTGTGGTGAATGCGAGAAAATACCCAGTCTACTCCCCATTTTAAACCTGTCAAATATATATGGTACAAAGGGAATAATACAGAGAACATATGCAAGGTTTACAGAATAAGTCTTGTGAACATGCTTGGCTCTAATATTTAATCTCCTTCCTCTCTTCAATACATTGCCATGATAGCTCTAAAATGATTGATCACAATACCAGTAGCCCCCATGTATCCACAGGGAATCTGTTCTAAGACCTCCTATGGATGCCCAAAACTACAGATAGTAGCGAACCCTATATACATTATTTGCTAATGGTGAGCTATAAGACCCAGAGGCATTCTGCCTAAATGAAGGGCAGGTCAGCTACTTCCATGTTTACAGTCCCCAAAGCATGTCTGGATTCGAGGGAGCCATCAGATGAGGCACTACAATCTACTTTTGAGGAGGAAGGAAGAAGTACTTTCTTTAATTTTTTAAAAAAATTTTCATCAGTAGATGTGAAACTGGATCTGGGACCCACAAATATGGGGGAGGGGTACTGTATATAGAAATTGCAATCAGATTTTGTCATCAAAATTATCTGTTTCCTAATCATATAAGTCAAGTGATATCATCATCAGATTTTCACAGAGCAGATAAGAGAGATCATAAATCAAAACTAGGTGCAGCTAGGTTGGAATGGACCTCAGTGCAGAAGATACCAAATCTTAGCCTAATTAATTAGCCCATTAATTGACTCTAGTGTGTGTGTGTGTGTGTGTGTGTGTGTGTGTGTGTGTGTGTGTGTGTGTGTGCGTGTGCGTGTGTGTGTTATATATAGATAAACACAATGTATGAACTTAAGGATACCTATATGTATCCTTTGTATATTATTATTATTATTATTATTATTATTATTATTATTATTATTATTATTATTATTATTATTATTATTATTAACAGTATTTATATACCGCTTTTCAACTAAAAGTTCACAAAGCGGTTTACAGAGAAAAATCAAATAACTAAATGGCTCCCTGTCCCAAAAGGGCTCACAATCTAAAAGATGCAAAAGAATGCTAGCAGACAGCCACTAGAACAGACACTGCTGGGGTGAGATGGGCCAGTTACTCTCCCCCTGCTAAAAAAAGGAGCACCCACTTGAAAAAGTGCCTCTTACCCAAGGCAACTGACACCCTACTAAGTGTCACTAAGGAACCTACTAAGTGTTACTATCATTAAATTACCGAACTGTACTATAAGTGTTTGAGTATCAAACACCTGTAATCAAATTGAGTTTTTGGGTACATTCCAAGTGAATGACTGCAGAAGCTTGAGCCTTTGTGAGCCATCAGATCTTTTGCAAAGACATCCAAGCAAGGATGTTTAAACTTTCAGGATCCATGGTGAAATGTTTGCAACATCTCTAAACTTGACATTCCCTGATACCCATCTGCGCCAGTACAGAAACACTTTCCCATGGATGAGTCTACGGAGACTGGGCAAGCACCATGGAGACAAACAATGACCTGAACTCATATAAACCTCTATTATGATGCATCATCAAGATTGCAGTAACTTTATCCAGAGGACATACCCATGTGTGGTAAACATGTAGAAAGGGAGCAAAATAATGCCACTGGCTCCTCCCAGCCACCCCACAAGCATACAGCAAACTTTGTACATAGATCTTATATGCACATGCAAACCATATACCTCTGTCAGTCTCTGTCAGTGTGATTAGATACCCTGAAAATCCAAGTTTCAGACTGTGAATATGTTTATATAAAAATGTATATCCCAAGTATATTCGGCCAAATTTTGAAAACATCCAGAAAAGTAATCAAGCATCAAGAATGGCTGAAGTAGCAGCAAAAATCACACAAAAAGCATAGGGACAGCATAAAAGGCAGGACAAACCAGTGCAACAAGATTAAATGCCTGCAGGAACAGAAACATTTTCAATGAGTCGCTGATTACCGGGAGTGGATAGAACCATTTGAGACAGGGTGTTCTGGCAACTGGTCAATTGCAGTCTTGCCTACTCTGCCTGAAAGCCATTCTCCAGTGCCTCAGTCAGGACTGTCTTTTCAAGTCTTGCTATTACATGGAGATGCTAGGGGTTCTACCTGCTAGGGGTTCTACCTGGTTCTACCTGGTACCATATATAGGCAACATATGTTCTTTCCCTTCCCAGAAATCACCCATTTTAAATCTAGCAATGTGCTTTGCAGGACCACCCTGCCACTGAGCCAGGGTACAATCTGAGCGAGTAGGCTACAACAGGAAAATGGAGAGACCCATATGCATTACTGGTTGATCCCATCCAATGGTGATCAAGTGGAGCATTTGGTCAGGGTTTATGCAGTGCAGATCCTGCAGTGCAAGGCCAGCCCAGAGCTCACAGGCCAGCTGCTTGGGCCAATCACACCCATTAAGTCAGAATCTGTTTGACAAATCAAAGGTAATAATAATAATAATAATAATAATAATAATAATAATAATAATAATAATAATAATAATAATAATAATAATGCAGGTATTTATATATCGCCTTTCTTGGTCTTTATTCAAGACTTTATTCAAGGCTTATTTAAATCCCCGTAGGGATTTTTACAAATGAAAGAAAGTTCTTTCTTTCAAGAACCACAACATTCAGGTGTTTCTATCTGATCTGGTTTCACATTCTGGCCTTCCATCCTCCCACGCTCAGAGCAGATGGAATAGCTCGGCTTCAGCTTGTCAGCTGCTTCAAGGTCGCACGGTGCCTGTGGCCTCGAACTGGTGACCTTGTGGATGTTATCTTCAGGCAAATGGAGGCTCTACCCTCTAGACCAGACCTCCTGCCCTGCCCTGCCCAGGTATTGGATCTGTCTGCAATTGTACCTGCTAAACAGATTTATTTGGAGGATTTGCTCCACTATTTCATATAAATTCACTGTGCATCAACACCTAGTAAACATATGAGAAAATAAACTCTCTTAAACAGGTATGGTTGGAAGAAGAACTAATCTATGATCATAGATTATATGTTCATGCAGAACAAATCTGTAACAGTATATATATATTGGGTTGTGGGCTGGGAAAAAAGACCCTAGAAGCATTCCATGTATACAATAGAAGGCTTTGTCTCCATCCAAATCTGAAATTGATATGGAGCTTTCCTTGGATAGACAAACTCTACTTCAAATACACAAAAAACCCAAACCCACCCTCGGGATGCTGCAAAGAGGCGGACATCCCAAAGAGGTTTGTTTATTGGCATGATCCCTCCCCCTCCTCCCAGCAGCCGGTTCACTCAAACAGCTTCTGTCCAGGCCTGTGAACTGCCAATAAACTTTGGGAGCACATGTGAGGCTTGACGGTCTGTTTGGAAATTTGACTTTCCCCAATGACAGATTACTGAAATAAAACCTGGGAAGTCAGTTCTTTGAAGAACTCATTCACGGCACAGCGGCTTGTGTCAGCCTCTGCAGGCCGGCACTCCTTAAGGGACTTGTGCCGGCCCATGGGTGCCTCTGGATTGCGCCCTAAGACAGTGTACCAAATGCTGCTCCCCCTTTACCTGGGGATGTTTCAGCCTCTCCTCTCTCCTAATGCTTTGATTAGAAAAGGAAAAGAGGAATAGAGTGAAAAAGGAAGAGTAGAGAAGAGGATAGTGATCGGCTAGAATGTCTCTGAGGGAGAGCAGTGCAGCAGTGGAGGTGGAAGACAGAGGTGAAGAGTCCCCGCAAATCTGTGGCCTGAAGTTCCTGCCTCAGTAAGCCTCATGGCTCAGCCTGCCCTAGATACGGCTACCGGTTCTAGGAATGACAGAAATAACAGAAAACAAATTACAAAGCTCTTCACACAATCATCACTTCATATAATCCTCTTAATAATGCATATAAGTTCAGCACATGAGAAAGCCGTGGAGGAAATAAAAGTAGAAATCAATGTTTATATGCCCTTCTTAAAATGTATCCACATTTTCTTTGTTTCTGGCTTCTTTAATGTTTAAATTCTTCCTTCCTTCCCTCAACTTTGAAGTACACTGGAAATTAAAAAACAAAACAAGACCCTCTACACTCTTCATTTCTCTCTTCCGAGTATGTAATGCAGACTCACAGCGTGAGAAGGACTTGCGCATAAGAGGCTCAAGCATGCTTAGCAGCAGCTGTGCAAATAATATGAGGCTGCCTCACTATTATTGGGTTGAGTTGCAGTCCTGGGCATTTTGATATTTGACTTGTTAGGCCAGAGCCTAAGGCAAGATAAGGAAAGGAAGCAGAGATATTGAAGCCATGGTCATATAACTGGGAACAGATTCCACATCCTCAATACACAGGAACAAAAAAAGGGCATCAATATAGCCTTTAAACAGGAGGCCTGTGCAGATGTTCATCTCCACAGGGATACAGATGCACAGGGAGGGAAATGAGAGTGCACCAGCAAGCCCTGTCACCATGCCCACATGCTCCTAAAGCGCCAATTCTCCTCATGCATATAGCTTTGTATGCACAGACAAAGCTGCACCTGGGCAGAATTTCTCCCTCGCTGCAGCATTTTTCTGTGCACCCTGTGCTGTATCTATGGGAGGAGGGACCAGACAGCCTGGGAGAGGTCAGGAAAAATTTTCCTTATTTCTCCTTGAACCTAGGCCAACAATTTTGCTGGTGGACGTCTGAGGAGACTCAGGGAGTGTTTTGGGTGGGGAAAGGAGGATAGGACCTTAGTGTATACTAGTGCTGTCAAGATCCTCCCCTCCTGCCCCCATGCCAAACTTCCCTGTGATCCTTCCCTGAACCACCACCACTCGTGACCTATCTGAGGAGCGTTGGGATGTTGCATTTGCACCCCAGGGCCTTCAGTCACTTGTGCCCGCAGTCTTGCATTACATGAGGGTGGTGCGGCTTTAGTGCCACCAGTTCAGGCCTGACAGTGGCAGATCACAAGATTGGGCTATCAGAAATAACTATGCTAATAATCAACTAATCTAATCTATGCTTGGAACAAGCACACAAAATATTGCTCTGCCTGAATTTCCACCATTGTTATGAACAGGGACTTTGTGACTACAATCTGATTTTTTTCCCAGTGTGGAGATGAAAGGATTGGGGAAACCTGTAGCTTTGCTTGCTGCGGGGGGTGCAGCTTTGAAAGGCACATAGTCTCTGTCCATTTAAAAAAAAAAAAAAAAAAGAGTCCAGGCCTGCAGTCATTTGGTCTGAAGGTGTGTTTCTTTTTATTTTAATGGTTTATCTTGGATGGTTCCAATGCTGCTTGGATGCTGCCAATCTAGTGAAACGGCTGTCCAACTTTACTATGACCCAGTTTAATAACTCAGAGGGAGTCTAAGGACAGTGTAATACAAACATTTCAGCTGTCCATATTTGGAAAACCTTATATCATGGCAAGAGAATGATACAAGACTGTTGTCTTATTTTCTTGACGCTGGTGGATAGATTCCATTGCAAGAGGCCTCTGAGCTGCTGCTGGGAATGGAAAGAAGGCTAACTTCTTGCAGGCAAAGGGAAGGCATTCACGCAGTGCAGAATCGGACTGTGGAATTCATTGCTACAAGATGTGGTGATGGCCACTAGTTTAGATGGCCTGAAAAGTGATTGGACAAATTCATGGAAGGCAGGTCCATCAGTGGTTACTAGTCATGATGTCTATGTGCTATCTCCAGGTTTAGCAGCAGTGTGCCCCTCGATACCAGTTGTGGGCGAGCAGTAACTGGAAAGATGTTTTTCTCTCCTGCTTGTGGGCCTCTCAGGGAAGGTTTCCACTATGGGAAACAAGATACTGGATTAGAAGGGCCTTTGGCCTGATCCAGCAGAGCTTCTCTTAAGTTCTTAAGTAAGAGCATTTGCTGCGGCCACTCTCACTACATCCCAATGATATTGGTTGCTGTTTTTATTCTGGTCTAGAACAAACATTCCCTTACTCTCCAGGAGAGAAAAAGGATTTTTTCCCCCCACTAATAATTCGGACTTATAAAAGAGAAACATGCAGATATTACAGTGGTCATAGTATCAATCTAAAAGGACATATGAGCATTTTAGAAATGTTCTAACACACAGGAGAGAGGCCTAATGAATAGGAGATGTTTAAGAATCTTTTTATTTCTTCCTCCAACCTTGCTACAATCTCACAAAAAGTTGGGCCCAAATAGGAGTGATGTGAGCTAACTTTATTGTCCATGTGTGTAATCTGCCCTGTTTAAATGTCCTTACCATGCATGTCAGCCCATTAGCATGCATTTGTAACTTGCTAGCAGTTGACAACCAAGGCGAGAGCATGATTGGTCTGTTTACGAAGCAACCAAATGAACGAGTGCATGTGATAAAGGCTTTGAAATGTGGTTGAGCACATGTGAAACTTTACAGAGATAGGCATTTTACCTGTGACTGGCATCAGTCTAGAGACTCCTACCATGGCAGAAACTGTTCTAGAGGAAAAGCAGAGAAGAGAAGGACAGTGGCACCTTCACTGCAGGTGAAGGATGGATTCTGAAGCAGGAGCACAACCAAGTCAGAGCATGGAACTCTCTGTCCAATGTTCTATTGTGAAGAAAGGCAGTTCATGCCCTGGGAACTGTGGCACTTTGCACTATTCAGATCACAATGCCTTAGGCAGAGATCAAATACAGCAGTGAACCAAAACACTCCAAGGAGTTGAACAGGCAAACCAAGTCACATACCATCGGAGAAGTGAAACTGCTAGAGTCTATTGAAAAAAAACTGCATAGTGTTTTGCAGGGTTTGCTGTGTGCATGAAGGAAACCAGGGATTCAGAGTGCACACATAGCCACTCAACTGCACCATACGCATTATGAGTCAGCAGTCATCTCTGCAATTACTACTACTAGGGAAAGTATAGCTCCTGAACAGGACCTTCACTTTCTCTGGGCCCTTCTGAACCTCAAGCAAGCAAATGTGGCTTTCTCCAGTGGTTTCTCTCCAAGCTAAATTCATAATCTTATTCCAGCAGCCCACAATGCCTCAGCACCCAGGCCAGCTCGTGTTGGGGTTCTGAGTCAGAAATGTTTCCTTGGCCTGTAAGAGTTCTAGAAGCCGAAACGGAGGATGTGCTTTTGCCAAACCTTTACCCCAGGGGCTTAGCATGTGGGCTAGAGAGCATGCATCTTATTTGCTTTTATCTTTCCTTTGTTGACATGCAAAGCAGAAGAAGTTGAGTGACCAAGTTTAGGCTACAAAAGGGCCGGTGTGCTGTTTCAAGGGTGGGACAAACATTTAAGATGAATGGAGGGGAAGGATGATACAGCTGACTTGATGGTCTGTTCTAATGGGTGTAAACTTGCACTCCCCGGAGTTGGGAGCACCAGCTGTCACTGCTGGAAGAAATACTTTGGTTTATTGGAGAGGGTTTGATTCAAACTAGAGCTGAAAATGTATCAAATCCCAGGCTGTTGTAACAGTACTTGGCTCCAAAACAATAAGTGGCTGGTGCACCTGTGCAAAATGCTGTCCTCTTTGTGCATACAAACATCTCCAGCAAATCTGCAGTTTGGGAACACTTCCAGGTGCAGGTCCTGAAGCCTTTCAGTTTAGAAATTCACCAGTGGTGCTGACTTCAGGTCATCTAGGATGCAACAGAAGGGTATGGGGAGGGGCAGTGGAAGTAGAAAACGGAAACAAGACTAGCCTTATCCTCTGATTATATCACTGACGGAGCCCTGCAAAGCCATGACGTTGCCGGGTGCTTCCCACAGGATGCGGCTTCATTTAAAAGGAGACCTAACCTATATATAATTCTCCCCAGGTTTTTGGAGTGAGACAATATATTTGCAGCTGCAGCGCACTGAGGATTCCCTGTGCTGCACACAGTCTCTCCTTTGAGGCTACACACTCAGGCTTCTCAATAGTCTTCATTGTACGGTTCTGGCTCCCTGCTTCCGCTGTTCCCACTGATGCACTGATTCCCTAAACCTCGACAATCACTCAAATGACTATTATACGAAAGGTCCGAGCAAGGGATCCCGGAGCAAACTTACTAATCATTGATTTATTTTCTTTCCTGACTTCACATGGCAGGGTTCCAAGCGAGAAACCGTGGACCACGATTTCTCATTCTTAACTCATCCATGTACTGTATCTGTGCACCGTGCTTGCTCTCCTGTTGTGTACAACAGGAATTGGGTGCAGGTTTCAAAAGAGATTTGCCAGGTGTTTTCAGTGGAAGTGAAGCAGAATCTTATTCAGTTTTTCCATGGTTCCAGGGTTAGTCCTAAATGCACAGTGTGGTTCTAAGAAAGAACTGTGCTAGGAAGGATGGCTGCTTTCTTCCTCTGATTGTTTTTCCTTGGGGGGAAGGGGGTTTGTTGCGAGCTGCTGTGCTCAGGCCGCTGGGACTCCGCTCCGATATCTGCTGCTGCTGGAGCTCCGCCAACGGCATGGCACGCAGATAGCTGCCCAGTTGTTATTGTGTGCCTATCTCCCAATTTCGGAGCGCTCTCTGCTCCCGGCGAGAAAGAAGGACTCAAAGGCAGAAGTTCTCCACCACACTCCTTCTTTACTATATACAAAATATTTACAATGTCCAGATAGTACATACAGTACACAATTCTCAATTCCAACGGACGTAGCCTCCGGCTCAACACTACTCTGCATCTCCCACAACTTTGCTTGCCCCTGCTGGAACTTATACTTCTAGTGACCAATCACAGTGCAGGAAATACTGCACAGTCATGCTGACTATGCAGGTGCAGTCACACGCTCACACACTCACATTATGTCACATGATGCACATCACCCGATGTTGCATCAGCTCCAAGTTCCCAGGGGGCTGTGCTGGCTTGCTCTGGTCGAGGCTTCAGGCCTGCCACTATGCAGCCAGTAAATTACTTGTCAGGACTGGGGCTCAACCCGTGACAGGGTTCAATGAGTTACATCTTTTGCTGGAACAGATACAGTGGTGCCTCGCATAACGAAATTAATTCGTTCCACGAGTCCTTTCGTTATGCGAGTTTTTCATTTTGCGAAGCGCGTTTTCCCATAGGAATGCATTGAAATTTAATTAATGCGTTCCTATGGGCAAGAAGTCAGAACAAAGTCAAATTTGGTTTACAAAGTGTTTATTAAGTGCTCTTTAAAGGCATACATACTGTACTGAGGATTTCAAAAATGGGGGGGATGCTGAGTGGGGAGCTTGAAGGCTGTAATCCTGTGCACACTTTCCTGGGAGCAAGCACCATGGGACTTACTTACATAAACTGACATGAAGATCTTCCCCTTACTAGGGTGAACGGGATCATAAACTGACATGAAGATCCTCCCCTTACTAGGGTGGACGGGATCATAAACTGACATGAAGATCCTCCCCTTAAAACAAACCAAAACAAAACAAAACAAAATTTGTCTTGCGAAGCACAGGTCATAAAAATTCGTTGTGCGAGTCACCAAAAATCGCAAAACGCTTTCATTCTGCGAGTTTTTCAGTGCGCGAGGCATTCGTTATGCGAGGCACCACTGTATATTATATTGGTATCCTAATCTCAGCAATAAAAATACATGAGAGGAGTGGGTGTTTTTTTTCAGCATGGCAAATTGTTTTGTTGGTATTCATGTCTGTTCCTGGCCACTATGCATCTGAAGGGGGTAATATACTTCAGATCTCAAACATTATTTTGGTGATGGTACAAAAAGCTGCTTAAATCCCCTTGGCTTCAAGAAGTGTCCATGATACGTGCTCAAGCACAGTTCATACTGCCTTGCAATGGAGTTCCAAGCATGTGTCAGGCGAGACTGCATTTTCCCTAACCACAGAGTTTTGTGACTTGAGTGCTGGGAAACCGCCATTTCCCTGCAACAGCAGGGAGTAAAAATGTATGGATTTCCAGAGCAATTAACTAACTCCTATGCTATCTTTGAAGAAAGACATTTGTATTCCACATGGAACAATTGAGTAATGACTCTGCAATTTATATTATTCCTTTGCACCAGATAATCATGAGGATAATAATTAGAGCTGATGTACATCAAAGTGAGCACCATCACAAAGAACAGAAGTGCACACTGTGACAACCCAACATCTCCCCAAAGCCTTCAAGAACATTGCAGGTCAATCATCTGTTCTATTTTTAAAAAAATCAAGATATCTCCTCATGCACTTATCACTGAAATTATTTATGGGGGAGGAAACTGCCACAGCATTTTTGTCCTTGCAAAATAAGGCCTTTTTTGTCATTTTCTGTTCTGCAAAAATTTTCACCAGGGTGTGGATGTCAGGGTAAGAAGAAGCGCATCCATGTTACCCAAGGAAAAAGGCTGGACTACTTTTGCCCCAATCCAATTGCATGTTTCCACGTTTTCCTGTACCTGGTACAGCGTCATGCATGGATAGGCCTTGGGCAGGGGTTCCCAAAGTGTGTGTCGTGTCACCTTAGGGCAACGATTTTCAACTTTTTTCATCCTGTGACACACTGACAAGGTGCTAAAATTGTCAAGGCACACACTGGTTTTTGTTTTTATTTTATTTACAACTGACAAGGCATGCCACACTGCTGGTGGGGGGGCTCACATCCCCCAATGGCCCTACAGATAAATGACCCTCCCCCAAACATCCGTGGCACACTTGCAGACCATTCGCAGCACACCAATGTGCTGCGGCATACTGGTTGAAAATTGCTTCCTTAGGGCATCGTGCACACTCATAGGGGTACCATGGATGTCCCCAGTTGCCCCTCCTACATGTTCTCCCCAGACACTGGCATCTTGCAAGATTTCATGAGATCCAAGATGGTGGTGCCCAAATCTCATAAGACTTGGGTGCCACCATCTTGATCTCATCAAATATCAGAGTTTTGCGTGCCGCCATTTTGGATCTCATGAAAGTTCAGCCCAGCTCAGCCAGGAAGAAGAGGCTGTGGGGGCATTGTAAGTTTGGGAACCACTGGGCCTTGGGTGTCATATGAAATTTGACCCTTAGAATGTAACATTTGTCACTAAAGGAAGTATAAATCAGCTCTGTGTTTCTGGAGAAGAAAGACTGACAATTGCTTATTTTCAATTTTAATTAATTTCATTCAAAACATGAGCCCATTTAAAAATTGCTCATCACCTATCACAGAAGCTGAGCTGCAAGCACATTACTGATTGACTAGTTTAAAACATGATTTTTATCTTAAATTTATCTCCAATTGAATTCTAAGAGAGCCCAATTTGCCTACACAGTCACCTGCTGTTGGTGGGAAGGTAGAATTGATATGGAGATATTGAAGTGTGTGGACAGCTTGAACACGTTGCTGGTGAGAACTAAACTGAATGGAAAGGGGGGAAATCCTCTGTTCATTTGCAAGGAGCTGGTTTAGTGGTGATTACTTGTCCAACACTAAAAAAAGAATGCTGATCAATATTAAATATTACTGAGCTATGTTAGAGACTCTGACTTCTCCAGAGACACCCTTGCCCTTTACTATTCAGACAGCTCCTTCCAGATTGTTAGCACTGAAGAGAAAGAATAATTGCAGATCAAGGCACACATTTTAGCTTGTGAACTCCAGGTTTAAGGAGTTGTTTTCACAGGCGGGTGATAAATATTGCACTTGCCAGTGATGTTGTACTGGAAGTTAAAGAGTGATTGGTTAAATATCTCCTAGGAGAGTAAGCAAAGGGTGCTTTCCACTCTGTTTACATATAGATGTTTGAATTGACCCAATATGTTAACATGGAGGTAATCCACAAGCTCTAGTTACATTGTTAAGTAGATGTCGCATCTATGACATCTGGCACCCAACAAAAGTAACCGCAGCATGGCTATAAGGCTTTCTGCCGCTTGATATCATTTGTCATAAGTGCCTCTCATAATGAGAAGCATTATCCTGTGTTTCCTATAAATCTGTGGAGTCTCCCTTCACTCAGTTTGAAAGCCTCCACCAGTTGCATCTATTTCCCTGCGAACGTTTGCGCAGAACAGACTAACCAACTGGTCAAAGAAGTTACATCAGCCCCAGGCTACCTCAAAGGCTTTTCAGGAGACGAGATTGCACTGGTGGGAATGTACTTGCCTGAGGCAAGATCTCATTGCATTAGACAAACTCTGTAGAGAATAACCAATGTAGGACAGAGGGCTGCCAAAAAAAAAAAAAATGTGCTCATGTTATATGATGGCTACAGAAGGAGCCATAACTAAGATAAGGTTGTGGTACATACTCAGAATTATCATTTGAAAAGGACAGGTCACCAGAACCTGTCAATAATAATGTTCACACTATGTTCTTCTTCAAGGGTGCAAGATTTCATTAAACAAAGCTGTATCTGAGTTGCTGCTGATGGAAATATACTAAGGGCCCAGTCCTCAGGTCACCCATAGGCAGCAGGGAAGTGATAAGGTGGTCTTGCGTGCACATGTAATTTGTGGCCACTGCTGTACTCACTGGGCCAAACACAGTTTCCTATGCAGTGAGTTCCCAGGCTTTACCTTGAGTGGGACAAACATTTGACTCTGAGCTCACTCTGTCTAGATAAATTTTGTTGTCCAATTTGCACACTTGGGAATAGCTTTCTAGGACATGACCCTTTACCATGTATCTGAGTGCTCTATCTGAATTTAACAGAGTTTGCTTGGACAGACAGTACGTCTAACAAACAATTGCCATACTAGAATCTGTAGATCTTCGAGATCTATAAATAAAATAAATAAAATTTATTATAGACTTTATATCTCTAAGGTAGAATAGAAAGGAATCAAGATGTATGCTTAAAACATGCATGTGAGTTCATGGACCAAATGGATCTAAGCACATGTTAAGATAAAATGGTATATAAGTAAGCCTACACATAAACGAACAACTGTGTAGATTCCCTTTGAAAAGTAAACGGTTACCAAAGCTACTTGTTCTAGTGACTGTGAAATGATTTAGTAAAAATAGTAATTTTATTTTTATCCTAGTACAGGGGTCCTTTTGGCACGGGTCCCAATTGGTCCCCACTGGCTTTAAGCCAGCCTTGCTTAGCCTTCTCCTGGGGACTTACTGCCCAATCTGATGCTTCCCAGTGCCAAGGACTGTTGAGCGGGTGCAGATTCTAGGAGACCCAGGTCAGATCTCCCAGGCCGGGAGGGGGTTTAGGATGCAGTGGCAGGGCCCTGCTCCCTCCCCTTCCACGCCTTTCCCCCACCCTCCCTTGCCCCAGAACACTTCCCCCTTGCCCAGACTCACCTCTCCACCACCTGGTCCTTGCCTGGACCACCATCCTCTACCCAGTGCTGGCTCAGCAAGGGCCTGCACTGAGCCTGCTTTGGCACTGGCCCAGCAGTGAGTGTCTCAAGTGTGCCTTACGGCATGTTTGTGGCAGTTTGTGCCAGCACTAGGCTGGCAAGGCCCACATTGGATCGGCCCTGTAGCAACTCACAAAAGATACGAATGGTTGGCAACCTTCAGTCTCAAAAGACTATGGTATAAGCCTACAGCACCCGGTATTCCCAAGCGGTCTCCCATCCAAGTACTAACCGGGCCTGACCCTGCTTAGCTTCCAAGATCAGACGAGATAAGGCACATGCAGGGTAACAGTTGATGATACAATGTACGTAAATGAGAATGCATATGCAGATCTTAATCAAGCATACTGAAACATCTCCACCATTCAACATGCCTTTTGTAGCACCCTTCCTTCCAAGCAGCCTTCTACAAATCCAAATGGAACAAATCAGGGAGATTCTCCAAGAATTTTCGTTTCCTAATTTGTTGTTTATATCTCTGCCAAATGTTCAGCCCTCCATATATTGCAGTTTTCCATACAGTCACAAAACATCTCTTCTGTGGTTTTGAGCCAAAGATGCTGCGTGCCAGTGTAAACTAGAGAGAATTTGGTCTTCCGTCATTCTGGGGGGGAGATGGAAGCTGCTAAGACGTGCATGTCAACTCTTTCCTCACAGTCAGTTACGGAGGACTTTGTTCACTTTATTTGTCTAGATCTTGTTATTTGCTGGCATAAAGGATTAAAAATAAGTCAACCCAACGGTGCTTTTCCATGAGAAGAGCAACACTGGCTGGAAGGCTTTGAGGCATGATGTTGCATCCACAAGGGAAAGGGGAATATTCTGATGATGAGAGAACACAACACATTTCAAAGGCCACGGGAATGCAATGAGACAAACTGGCCTGGGGGATCTGTAGGAATCAGAGGGTCATTAATTGTCAGTAATATGGAGAAAATTGTGTCTTGAGTGGCCAAATAGCCGCTGATTCAGTGATTACATGGGATAGGACCAGGATAACAGATTGCGTAAACAAATCCTGAGTCAAGAACCTCTGGTCTCTCTATCAATGTTTGGACAAAAATGAAAGAGGGACAATATTAATGTTCCCATTGCTGGCAGCTTTTAAAGTCATGGCTCTCTTATATTTAGCAAAAGGATAGCAACTGCATCTGAGCACAGTATCTCTCCCAGTGGCTATTAGCTATTGGCAGCCACACTATGGCTATTGGCAGCCACACTGCCAATGTGTCCCCTTGTGTCTTTTTCAAGATTGGGAATATTTTTGGGGCAGGGAACCATCTTTTTAATTTGTTAAGTAGATGACTTTGAGAGCATTTTTGCTGAAGAGGAGTGCATTAACATTTATCATTGTGAGACTCTCCTGGCTGCTGGGCAGTCTTAAAAGCTGGGTTCAGCAGTGGGTTTGTCCTTCTGGAGTGGGGGCCCCCCTCAGGTAGCGTCACCCTGGGGTGTGGGTGGTCTAATCCAAGGGCTCAGATAGCTGCATTGAGGGTGTCCCTGCCCTTATCATATACCGTATTATTTAAATGGTGCAATGAATGTACATGAACACTTAACTGATTCTTTAAGTGAAACCAAAATGGTAGGTCCCTGCCCCTAACAAGCTAACAATGTAAGCTTGACCAGGAAGAAGGCAATCATGAAGAAGAGGGAGTGAGTAGCATGGAATGGATGTAAGTAAATTGAGATGCACGTATTTAGAGTTAGCTACAAATGAGGATGAAGACCAAGAAGTGAAGCCAATGGCTTCGGGAATTTTGAAGAGGGGTTTCAAAGAGGAAGGGAGAACATGCACAGTTTGCCAAAGTCCTTCCTTCCCAACCATTTAGCACTTAACTGTTTATCTCCGATTCATCATGAAGCAATAAGCCTAGAGCACGGAATGCTGGAAATTCCAATAATGAGAGCTTTGTGGAGGTAATAAAAGTATTGACAGAAGACTGGGCACATACTCCTTTAAACAGCATAGCATCCATAATGCAGGGCAAGGAACAATAAAGGACCTGTCTCTGGATTTATGTAGCTGATATGAAATATTTGTGATATATTTCCTTTGGGATAGATTTCCATTCAAAAGCTGAAATACCAGCTGATAATGACTTGCACATTTATATCTGAGTGTAGAGTTGATGTGAATTGGAAGCAGGATCCTCTTGGCTAAGCAGGTGCCATATCGTTTGAAAGTTATTTGCTGGTAGTTACTGATCTCAGCATTCATCATGACTCTTTTTTTCCCATTTCAGGCTGCAGATAATGCAGGTATGGAAATGATCAATCTAATACTCCACATGCCAAGTGGAGCATGATTGGTTTGTAGAGAAGAAAGTAATGAGGAAATAGATGCTTGAAAAATCTCAGAATTCCTACGTGGAAAGCCATGGAAAGAGGGACAACTGCTCAGTGTCAGAAAAGATCCTGTGCTCATGGAAGAGCCCAAGTTCAGTCACAAGAATCTGTAGCAAAATTGTCTCAGACAGCAGAGATGGGGTAAAACTCTGCCTGAGACTTTGGAGAGTCCCTATTAGATGAGAGACACTAGTAGGTGGACAAATGATTTCACTCATGCGTAAGGCAACACTGGATACTATGTGTTCCATCAGCATGCACCCCATGTGCAATATCATTGAGAAATACATGAAAAGAACAGTGCATGTCTGGACTCTTTTAAGTACTCACCTATTCATTGTTTTTAAGTCAATGGAAAAACAGTGAGTGCATGAAACTGAAAGTGCAACTTTTCTGAAAAGTGTCTGCAGTTTCTGATCCATCTGGGTCTAGCACTTCAGGGGTACCTTTTAAAGCAATCCTGAAGAGTAAATACAGGTCCAAACACTTACACAGGCACCTCTTGCAAACCTGAAGGGGTTTTCTCTGTTCTGTCTGTCCCATCCTGAGAATTCTGAGCTTGGCTTTTAAAGCGACTGGGGACATTGGCCACATGCTGAATGGGATTCATGGGGTCACCAGGTAATCCAGTGGTTCCCAAATTGTGCACCACGGTGCCTGAGGGCACCATGGTGAATTCATAGGAGCTCTGTGGGATATCCTGGTGGCTTCTTCTTCTAGATCTCCCTGAAGCTGCCATCTTGGATCAGGTGATTCTAGATGGCAGCACCTGGGAGATCTAGGAAGAAGAAGCCAACGTGAAAGAAGGGTTCCATGACCCCAGTAAGTTTGGGAATGTGTGAGGTAGTCCCAACCCAAAGTGATAAGCTATGTGACAATGTGACATGATCTCATTATGTGAAACCCTTATTACAGGAACCCTTATTGGTTGGGTAACTTGAGGAAAGGGAAAAGACGGGAAGGGGGACAGCATAGGCTACCTTTAAAATGGTAGGTTATCCTCTTCTTTTTAAAATCTACATCTGCTTTGATACTTTGTCCTATCCTGAAGTGATTTTCTTGTAAGAAATTCACAACGGCTGAAGTGGCCCTGCCCCTGTGCCTCATTCAAAACTGGCAGAGCACTTTCTCTCTCCTTTCCATCTGCCTGAACACCTGCTCCCCTGGCACCAACAAGATGGAGTCCCAAATTAATCATTGCTCCGCTTGTAAAAGCAGAGCAGGTTACACTTACTTATGACTTTTGCATGGAGAGGGATTAGAGACAGTGTAATGAGCCTGAGGGTACATAGAGTAGGAAGGCCCCGGCCCTTCCTACAGGGAAAGCAACTACAGAAAACTCTTGTTTTTTCAAAATGTATGTTGGGGATATCAAAGCTGCACTGGTTCTTCCATCTGCGTTAGGAAAATATTGTTTCATTGCTTTTCCCCCCCAGTCAACTGCTGCTGTGTATCCTTTACATAGCGTGATTCCGTTGCTAGGTGCTTTGTAGCCTTTCTTGTGCGGGGCAATGAAGAAGCTTGCAGGCTTAATTAATATGGGAAAGGTCATGGAGAAGAGGAATTATTCTTCTAAAAAGCTTGCTTTCTTAAACCACTGAAACAACTGTTAATGTCTGCGTACAGCATTTCCTGGGCTTTCTAGTTCTACTTTGGAGTGAATGAGATACTATATTTTGTTTGGTGTCATTGTCCCAGCAACTGGTGCAATGGCATTTTTGCAGGTATGGAACTGAACCTGAGTGACAGTGATTTCAACAATGCTACTTAATAGGTTGCTGGCAGATCTCCATCCAGCTCTTTGTTCACTGGGTCAGAGCACTGGATCCATCTGCTTTGTTTCCTATTGGAAATGGGAGTATTCGCAAATGAATGGACAGCAAAGTCATTAGATAGCAGTGACGTGCAGTGAGATCCAGGCCAGGGGAGGCAACACACACTCACTCTTCCTCTCCCTTCCCCCTTAAGCTCAGTTTCTGCCACACGCAGTCCCCCCCTTGCCCAGAAATAAATAAGGCTCAGTCTCTCTCACACTCTCTCTCACACACTCCCTCAATAATATTTTTTTAACTCACCTCTTCTTCTCCCATGCAGAGCTGGGGAGAGTGCAGCATAGGCCTCCTGGAGCAACTAGAAAATGGCTGCTCCTGGTGCTTTAGAGAGCTGGTCCAGTGCGCAGGCTCCTCCCAGCATTTATTGGCAGTGGTTCTCCAAGGTCTTAGGCATAGGTCCCATATAAGATTTTCAAAGCCAAAAAAAAAAAAAAAAGACTGTGTAAACAAGTTAATGTAGAGCATAAGACATGTGTACAGATTTGTAGGATGAAATACGTCTGGATTTAAAAAGAGAAGAGAAAATATTTATTTTCTAATAGCTAGGGGTAGCTTGCTAAAGCATGCAAAGTAAACCACCTCTCCAAATGCAGGCTTCTAGCTTCCTCTTGAATGATCTGACGTAGAAATACCTGGGTCTCATCAAGAAACAGTCATTCAATGGACGAAGAGTCTAATGGGGACATTGTCTAGGAAAAGCAGCCAATGAATCAACAAAGCCAAACCCAAACAACATCAACCTCAGAAATGCAAATACAAATTAACTATTGGAAAAAAGCCATTGGGCTCTGGGAAAACATAAAAACACAACAGCTTAAGGGACCACAAGATGCACGCAGTCAGCTGTTTATCCATTGCATAATAGTCAATCCTCTTGCTGTGTTCAACCAAAGATATCCTTGGGGGCTAAGTGATTGGTGTGTTATATTGACTTCGTTGGCTCCAAATGAGACATTTCTAATGGACTGTAATTTAACCCCATGAGGCTGAGTTTACATTTCAGTCCCCAAAGCCAACATGGCAAGCAGCAAGCGTTGTTGGGGAAATGGAAGGAGAGAGAATCAAACAGCTGTCTGAACAGTGGTATTGCTAGGAGGGTGTGGGGGGTGCGGGCCGCACCAGGTGATGCGCTGGGAGGTGACGCGCTAAAATTGTGCTGTTAGGAGCTACTGTATCGTGCCATACACCTTTGGATGCAGAATGGCCAGCGGAACACAATGCAAAACACCACGTTGAGAGAGCTCCTTTCCTTCAAAAGTTATGGCCAAAAAACCAGAAGGGAAAAATGCATGGAGCCCTATGGAAAGTGAGCCGTATTGTGCGTTTACTCGCCGGTAGGCATACTTGCCATAGTCCATCGGAAAGGGCAGGCTGAGAGGAATCCAACGACACCAGAATGGTCCCGATCCAGTAAATGCAGCCCCCCCCCCAAGAAGGAGGTCCCTATTCAGAGTGGGAAGCAAGTGAAACCACATGGCCGTGTTTACTTGTGAGTAGGCGCACTTGCCTTAGTCCATCGGAAAGGGCAGACTGAGAGGACTTCAAGGAAGTCAGAATGGTCCTGATCCAATGAGTGCAGCCCCCCAAAAGCACCCAAGAAGGAGGTTCCCCCTCTGCGAGTGTATTCAGCTCTATGGGAAGGGAAAGGAAGCCACGTGGCCGCGTTTACTTGCAAGTAGGCGACCTTGCCTTGCTCCGTCGAAAAGGGCAGGCTGAGAGGACTCCATTTCAGAATGGTCCTGATCCAATGAATGCAGCCCCCCAAAACACTGGAGGCGGAGGTCCCTCCCTCCCAGCTGCAAGTGTATGGAGCCCTATGGGAAGTGAAGCAGCCTCATGATCACCTTTACTTATGAGTAGGCAGATGTGCCTTGGCTGGTGTTTTGCACTTGCAGTTTCCCTCACAGCCCAATCCTATCCACACTTTCCTGGGAGTAAGCCCAACGGACTCTAATGGGACTTACTTCTGAGTAAACAGGAAAAGGATTGGGCTCTCAGATTTGTAAAGCCAGGTGGGTCTTTGTATTGATGTGCTTGAAATAGAAGGACTTGGAACTGGGCACTATGGAGGGCTGAAGAGATCACTGATTCTTTTGGGGTGGGTTATTGCAGGCAGACTACAGAGAAAACTCACTTGGTGGAACAGGGCTGGCTCCCCCTTATTTAATTATTTCTTTCATTTTAATTTAACTATTTATAATTATTTTTTTAAATTTGCTTGATGATGTCACTTCTGGCCATGACATCACTTCCAATGGGTCCTGGACAGATTGTCATTCTAAAAAGTGGGTCCCAGTGCTAAAAGTATGAGAACTGCTGCAGTAAGGTGTTAGTAAGTTGACACAGGGTGTGTGTGTGTGTGTGTGTGTGTGTGTGTGTGTGTGTGTGTGTGTGTGTGTGTGTGTGTGACTTGACAAGTTTTCAAAATCACTAAAATCAGAGTTTGGAGGAATAAGACCATCATGTTATATATCAATCAATGTGTAATTTCATGCAGAATGCAATGAAACAACCCACATTGAAATATCTGTGTTCTATCAAAAGGTACTGCCAAAAAACCAGTGGGGACAGGGCGATGTTCCCCTGGGGTGTTGCACCACCCACTGCATGGGGCGATGCGCAGGCCTCCCGCATCGGGTGACGCGAATCCTAGTGACGCCACTGTGTCTGAACATGCTTCCATGCCAGTTGCACTGATATTCACGGGGCTGTCGAAGCAGGTAAATGGAGAAAAATAAACTTCAGGGTGTCGCTCTCCTTCCCCCCACCCTCGAATACTTGCCTTTAAACAATACCATCTTTTTTCCAGCTGATGTTAATAAATCCAGGCACATGTGCTGTAACCTCTTGCTGCAGTACAATATGAATAACCAAATAAAATTTCTCTCCAGATTTCAAGATTTACTGTTTGCAGTGGGAAAAGGCCAACCAGATGATATCATTCTTCTTCGAATAGGGGGCTTTGCCAAGTTTGGTACTGCAGAGGTATAGAAATTGATCCAAAAATAAAAAATCAAACCGATCCCTGTTTTCAACAGTGTTTTCGTTTTAAGTTAAAGTGTCATTGTTTATATTAAGCAACATTGACATTGCCTAATGCTGTGGCCAAAAGGTCTTAACTTCCCAACTATTTGTGTGCATCCGTCTCTTTAAGCGGGAATTACTTGTAAATCAATGGTTAAAAAGGACAGAGTTGTAGAATCATTAGCCACAAAGAAATGAATCCTGATCTCTATAAGTTTAAAAAAAAAAGAAGTTGTTTCCAAGTGTGGTTTCTAGATCTATCTCAGCCTTGAATGACAGCCTGTCACCTACTCTCTTGTGGGTTTCCATTTCAATTAGATATAGAGGGCTGAGCTTTGCAAACATTTTTGCACACTCTGAAAATTGCTCTCCTTTCAGTGATATGGGAGATCTTAAAAGAGTGCAAAAAGGGTTTGTGAGAGGCATCATTTATCCCGCTAGCTGGGCAAAGAAAAAGCTTTGAAAGTGGTGGTTTTTCATGTATTTAGCAGAGCAAGAGCCATCCGCACAGCCACCTGAAATGGGTTGTATTGGTGGCTGATTGCAAGAGAACTGAGGGAGCAGTGAATTAGAGGTGCCTTTTACCCAAGTCTGTTGGTGATGTTCACCCAAATCTAGCCAACTGCCAATGCAAGGCCACTGATCTGCTTCCTGTTCACTTCACAGCCACCTTAATTTCCCAGCTTATCTTACTCCATCCACATTGCACTCCAACTTGGAAGTTCAGGACTTCCAGTTTCATGTACAGGGGCAGCGCAGGAGTTTGCGCTGCCAATGAAATTAGAAGTTCCACACTTCCAGGTTTCATGGCAGTATTTTGGTGGGGTTTTGTGTTTGCTCTCATGGCGTAGAGGTGGCAGACCCGAGACAGCATCAAGTGGATTAATCTTACCTCTGCCCTGAATTCTTACTAGGAGAATGTGCTACTCACACTCAGAAAGCTTTGCGCACATGAAGTTCTTTGCATGTTAAGAAAGCATTATATGAATGTTCAATATTATTGTTATTCATTGCCTGCTCTCACAGTACAGCACCATCAAGCCAGGGAAAATATCAACACAGTGCCAAGGCAACCAAGCTGATGCTCCTTTTCTGTGTTATGAGGACAAGCAGATAAATTTCTGTGCATGCCAAGACAGAAAGTGTCATGCTGTTTGCCTCAGTATTGTGGAAATGCATTTCCTCCCCACTCTCATCTGAGTGTAAGCAATAGACAGGTTCTGCTTAGCCATATCATAGTCAGTCTGTGTTCCCTGATTGGTCAGAACCCCATAGTGACTGAGAATTCCTAACAAAAGGTGTGCTTGGGCGGAACTGGTGCTAAAGCTGCAGTAGACAGTTGCAAAAATGGGGGAAGGCATTTCAAATCCCTGTGAAAAGCACATATTTTGCTCCCAAAAATGTTTTGGGGGAGGTCAATATTTAGTGTATGGGACCGTGGTGGTGTGGCAGATTAAACTGCTGAACCGATGAACCTGTTGACCACAAAGTTGACAGTTTGAATCTGTGCAACACGGGGAGCTCCCAATGCTTCTCCTGCCATCCCAGCACTTTAAAAGCATGTAAAAATGCGAGTGAATAAATCAGTACCACCTAGGTGGGAAGTAACGCATTCCATGCGCTTAGGTGTCTAGTCATGCTAGCCACATGACCATGGAAACTGTCTATGGCCAACAGGCTCCTTGGTTTAGAAACGGAGATCAGCACTGCCCCTAGAGTCAGATAAACTAGGCTTGGGGGGGGGGGGGGGCTTTACTTTTAATCTTTAGTGCAGTGGTTCTCAAACTGGTGAGTCGTGACCCACCAGCTTGTGTAATGATGTCCTGTTCCCTTTAAGGGGTGGGGGCAGGGGAAAGCAGCAAAGCGATCCCCAGGATCACGCCCCTGCGGGGAGGGGTTGCTATTTTTTAACAAAACATATGTGCTCCCAGGGTCCAGGGGGTGTGGGGAGCACCACGGAGCGCTTGCAGGACTCCCCACAGCTTCTAAACAGTGAAAGTTGCAAGCACGATTAAACCAGATTCCTTTTTCATTGCTCTTGCAAAGACTTACTTACCCCACAAAGACTCACTTACCCCGGGAGTAAATTTCCCGGGAAGTTTGACAACCACTGCTTTAGTGTATTGCAAGTATAATGTGCTCTGAAAGCTGCCTTTGCATAACAAACAATTCATCTGGAGTGACCCATCACATGAAAAAGCTTCGTGTTACCATACCAAGACAGCCACAATTTAATGTACTTTTTGGCAGAATTGGGAAAGAAGATTTCTCTGAGAGCAGGCTGCTCCCAACAAAGCAGATCAACAGTTCTAAAGCAGCCTCCACATGGCACACTTTTATTCATGTGTTTGTTTATTGCAATGTTCTCTCATGTCACCTACATTTAGCAATTTGGCAGTTTGGCAACGAGCTGCTCTTCTCTGTTGGGAAAGATGCATGCATGGGCTCAGAGCACCATCTTCTTTGTCTTGTCACGCCAAATTCAAATTGTTCCTTCTTCCACTTCTGTCAAGCACTTCCCTTTGTGGCTTTTGTGGCTCTAGCTGCTTGAATGACGGAGCATCACAGTTTGGCTACATAATGTAAACATCATATAACCATATGTGCCTAGGAGATCTTCTGAGGTCATCCAATTATGAAGTCCAAAGTCTATTGTTCTCTGGGACTGGGTGTGCCATTGTCATCATTGGCATCCTCATTGGCATCAGCAGAGCTACCCTGTTTGTTGGCATCTGCTGTCACCAAAGGGAATTTTCCTCACATAGAGATGGAGCTTTCTTGCAATGCTGATGGAGGCCAATGATGCATTCGAAGACCGAGAGAGCGCATCCAAGCAATACATAAAAAATGAATGGGTGCTTTAAAGAAATATCCATGAAACAAATCAGAAAGGAATGTATATAAGGAAACCAGTTCATACCCAGTTTTTGCAGTCCAGACACATGGAGCCTTTGGATGCAAATTTGCCCATTCTAGTATTTGCCCATTCTCTGGAAAGGGACAAGCCAGGCTGTGTGATCATAACAGGTGGCTAACTGGTGAAAAAATGGAAGCATCCAGAGCAAAGGTATATCCGCTTATTCCTAGGGTACATCCCAAATATAAGCAAATCATACAATGTGAGTTCTCCTCTTTCCCTTCCACACATTTGAAATGTGCTTGAAAGCTTTGAAAGAGATGGCACCAAGAAGATGCTTGAAATATATATTTGTCATTTCCAGGGGAAAAAAAATGTCAGGAGATACTACCATCTTTGTTGTAGCCTTTGCTGATCACACAGCAGGTGCTGTTAGGCTATTTAAAGCTGAATGCTGAAGCTTGGAGATTTCTACAGTTTTACTACAAAATGCATAGCTATTTAGGGTATTTTCAAATGATAAACATGCAGGGTTGTTTTTGTTTTTTTTCAAACATCCAGTTTTTCAGAATGGCAACCGCTGTCACATTTTGCAGAATTGGAATGTTCCTCTGAGACAAAAATAAAAACTTATCTGAGTAAGAAGTCAGCAATCAAAACAACAAACAAACAAACAAAAAAACCCAAGACCCACACATCTAGAGAAACACAAGTAAGAAACAGCAATAACAAAACACAAAATTCTGGTGAACTGAACTTTAGTAAAGTAATTCTCAGCTTTTCCATCCATTTCCATTGCAAAATTTGCCTGGGATCTGGATGCTTTTGTTTCAGGAGCAGAAGGGAGAGTTTTTTTATTGTTTTATAAAAGGAACGTGATTGCAATGGTAAATTGAAGTTGTCCTCATTTGTAACCTGCTGAATGAGGAATGCAAGTGACTTCTTTGCAGGTCTTCTCAATGAACTCCTTCTTAGCTTTCCCTCCAAAAGACCTTTCTAAAATGACCCCTGTGTGGAAAAGTGATGTCATGTCCTTTCCTAGTGCAGTGATGAGTAACCATGGTAGATCATGCTTTGTACCACAAAGAGATCCCAAACCTGCACAGTCCTACGTAACCTCCGAGTTGTGAAAAACCCAACCTCACACTCCAAATAAATTCTGCAAAAGAGACACATTCTATGTAAGGTATGTTGGAAGCAATGCTATTGCACTTGGATCAGCAGGGGACCCGTAAGACTAGGCAGACAGAGGTAGTGGCACAAAGAGTTCTCGCTCTTTGTGTGTGTCTTTTCTGTCTTCAGATAATGCATGCTTTCTGGGTTCCCAGAGTGCAACTCCTAAGCCTTACTTCCTGCTTTCCCTTCCTCCTGAACTGGAGACATATAGGTAGAATGACTAACTGCAGGATTCACTTCCATAATCTCTAACTAAAAAGTATTGTCCTTAAATAATTATCTTTTACTTTAGAACACAAGCCTATTCAGACTTTCCTGCATGATGTGCCTTTCCTATTCAGACTTTCCTGCATGATGTGCCTTTTGATGCTTTGTCTCCACCAACAAGTGACAGGTTTTGTACTTCACAGTGTACTTGCCAAATGTGGCAGGCTACATGGTAGTATTATGGTCATTGATGATACAGTTCATATAGATATTACTATTTCACTCTTGAAACATCATAGGAGGAAAGGTATTTCCAAGTTAATATAGCACAGCAGAAACGAAGGCCATGCACACTTACTTAGGAGAAAGTGCCACTGGACGTGATGGGATTTACTTCTGAGTAGACATATCGAGAGTTCCACTGTAAGGGTCTAGGCCAGTGGTTCTCAAACTGGTGGGTCGTGACCTACCAGTTCATGTAAAGCTTCCCCTATCCCTTTAAGGGGCAAGGGTAGTGACACGTTTCCCAGGATCACATTGCTAAGGGGAGCGAGGGGGATGCTTTTACTTACTGTGGGCTGGGGAAACTGTGATACTGGGGATTGCGTTGCTGCCCTCACCTCTCCCCCACAAAGACTTACTTAGGGAGTAAAGCCCCCTAAAGTTTGAGAACCACTGGTCTAGGCCATAGGTCACAGGTTAGTGGTAAAACATTTACTTTGAATGCAGAAAGTCCTTGATTCATTTCCTAGCGCCACCATTTTATAAGACCTCAGGTACTGGGTGATGGGAAAGATCCCTGCCTGGAACTCAGTTGAGTCTTTGCCTGTCAGAATAATGTCTCAGCTAGATGGATCAATAGCCTGATTTTGTATAAGAGCGCTTCATAAAACCAATAGGAAGGTGAGTTGTATAGGAGCTGGCAGACAAGAAATGAAAACTGTGGGATGCTGGGATTGTAGTCACTTTTCCAATTCGTGAATATTTAAGAGTTGTGAATAAACTCCATTCCCCAGAGTTCTGGAAATTCTGGGGATTCAGCAGTAAAACATTTGCTTCTTCTAACCTGACAGCAAAGCTGAAGTCATCTGTTTTATTTCAGATGGATTTGGATCAGGATTCCAAATCGAAAAGGAAGCAAGCAAGCTTGAACAAAAATGTGGAACTCCGTGCTCTCTCCTGCGTTGCTTGTTCAGTCAGGTCTTCCAGCAGGCTTGCAACCACAGAAAATGGTGGGTTGCACCCTGCTTATGTGCAAATGCTCAGGACAAGTTTCCAATTTTTTTTAAAAGTCCCATGAGGCTCTGCTCTGAGGGTCAAGAATCTCAGCAGTTGCTCACACTCCAAGTTTAGGTTCATGGTTGTTATTCCATTTCAAACAATTGTGTTCTCTTGGCCTAGGTTGAACTTCCATGTGAGTAAATCCATTTTAAACAGAAGATTTGGATCTGGAAGTGTCCAACTAAAACATGTAACGTAGTCATAAATATGCTTTGTGTAGTTTTTAGAACAACACTAGGAGGAAGCTTGGAGAATGTTCTCAGCCTTGTTTTTGTAATTAGATGACTTGAAATACGTGAGAGAAACTGGGTGTCCACGTATATGTGCGGGACCATTCTGCTAACTCTTGAAAATATTTGAATTCTTGTAAAAGCTCCATTGCCCAACAGTGTTCCCGCAGCATGAATCATGCCTGGAGAGAGTTCATTGAGTGCTTCTCCTTTGCAAACCTTATTGAAAAGATCAGAAGCCAATGCACCGGGAAACCTTCCTGTGCAAGCTTCACTGAAAATAATAGGATATGTCCAAGAACATTGCTAAGCTCCGAGCACTCCAACGGGACTTATGCAAGACAAATGAACTCCCATGAAAATCGGTTTGAGGAGCATTAGGGACAAATAAGGATCCTTTGGCTCAGCCTGTAAGGGGTTGAGGATTTGCACAAATCCCCAAAGATTTGCAAGCAATCAGATCACTCACTCACACACCTCCTGAACTGCCTGAGCCTCTCTTCCTCTGCTACTGTCTCCCCTAGCTCTCATCCCATGGCACCCAGGAGTTTGCCTCGGGACAAGGGGAGGCATGAAATGATGCAGGGGAGTTGCTTGGATGCCTTTCTTTAAGATAACCAGTCCCAGCAACCCCAGTAGGGAAATTATGCTCCACAAGCCTTTTTGGCAGCTGCATGACTTTCCTGTGAACTTTGGGGCAGAGGAAAGGCAACATAACGGTGATGGAGGCAGGTCACAGTGAAGGGAGCCTTGGCTGCTTGTGTACATTTTGCAATCAATCGGGGCTCATTTCACACTGATCCTGCTTTAAAAAAATCAGTCAGCTGATTTCTCACCACACCTCTATGAAGTATGTTAGATTTGCAGTTTTTAAAGGGGAATGCAGGAAGACTGAGTACAAATGCTGAAGTTGGCATTTCAGAGCAGCAAGGTGTTCTGCCAGACTCCCAATCCAAGCCTCAGTTCTCTTATGCCCACTCTAAGCTAATCAGCTCCCCAACAATGGCCCCAGTCCTCTATGGCAATACTGCTAGACTCCACCACCAGGGTAGCTTGCCTGTTTAAACTGCAGGGACCCCTCCTCCCAGTTCCTAAGGCAGCAGTCCTTCCAGGTATAGCAGCACACCTCAGCTCTCCAGCACTCCACAGCCTGTTCAAGTAGTCCGTTAGTCAATGAACCAGATAATCAGTCCAAAAAGTCCAGTAAGTCATTAGCCAGTCCATTGGTTGGTCAGCAGAGTCATGGGTCAGTCCATGAGTCAATAGCAAGTCAGTCAATTAGCCAGAAGGTCAGTCCAAAAGGCAGAGCCATAAGTCCACAGTCCAGTAGGTTCATTAGCCACAAAATCAGTCCAGCTAGCCTCAGCCTCCCCACTACAACCCCCATAACCTTTTGGCCTCAGGTACTCCTTATATCCCTAGGGGCCTCATTGCCTCTAGTGGCTGCAGCTGTGCAGCACACCCTTTGCTGAAAGCCCAGGCCTTAACTCTTAAAGGGGCCACTGCCGACACCACATTCTATCTCCTTGCCAGATCTTCCGCGATTTCAATACACAAGGCGCAAATGGCAGCTGCTGTCATTGTTGCTTACAAAACTACACATTGAACTCAAATTAGCCTCATCCAGTCACTCCCATGGAAAGCAAATGAATGGGGAGGGGGGCCTCTTGGAAACACGCATTGTGGCCCCCATTCCTGCCAATGTCATGCCACTAAGTGGTTATTAATTGGCATCCAGCATCCATGGCAATGGGGAGAAATTCTCCCCACATTCAGCATTTGCCTCTGCAGACAAATTCTGAACATGGGGAGACTAGGCAGAGGGTGAAAGTGCATTCCTCAGAAACCCCTCACAGGCTTGCTCTCCAAGGGTGAGAGAACACCTGGATAGGGCTTCCTTCTCGCCTGAATAGGCTCCATCAGTCTCTTCCCTCTTTCCAAGTTTTCTGCTCCTTGGATTCAGAAATTACACCCTTCAGCATACCACATTCCAAGTCCAAAGAAACAGGCAGCCCTGTATAAAAGAGCACCAGAATATGGTGTTTGATCTTGCATGATCTAATCATAAAACAATGGGAGGGAGAAAGATCGGTCTCCCTTCTCCAAGTCTTGATGGATTGCTCAGCTCATTCACTGGCTCTTGACTAAGATGCCTCTTTGTGCACTTCTGCATTTTCTCATCACTGATGTAATTAGCCTTCCCAAATATTTTCAAGCTAAACTGAAAATGACCCCAGCTTGGGCAGCATTTTGCTCTTTGTATCGGGAAGGGAAAACATGTGTGTAGGAGGGGAACGGCAAAGAGATAGCTGCTTCTGTGAAACAGTTCGTCCAGTTTCAGGTAGCTCAATTCAAGGAGGGTGCAAACAATAGAAAAGACTCGGGGGGGGGGCGGATCATCTGAAATGAAAGGGCTTGGAACCGAATGCAAGGCTGAATTCAGATGGCAATTTGTACCACGGCCAATAGGTTGCAAGGTAGCACTGAGCTGGCAGTGAGATGGACAAGCATTTCCAGGAGGTAGATGGGGTAGCAATCGTTGACTGATTCTGCATTCTACATTCTTCTTGCTGATCCTGCTACCCCCAGTTTGCCATAGGTGAAAATCCAGTTCAGGCCGTTCCATGGAGACAAATGCACATGCTCAGCTCTGCCTTCAGCATTCAACACTGCTGATAAATGCTAATCACAGGGATAGCAGAAGGTGGGGCTACACACACATGCATTGGTGTGCTCACCAGAAGTCCTTGTGCGCTTGTCTCCAAAAAGGAGGTGAATATCTGAACAGGGCACCAACCTCTTTTTGGCTTTGGAGCATCAAGTGCATTGGACTGTCATGCCTGATACACAAACATCTTTCAGTGAGATGGCAGCATGTTATGAAGAAGGATCTAGATTCTGAGCACGGGCCATTTAGCATAAATGACTGGGTGCGAGAGGGAAAAATTTGCGCAGCAGTGAACAAGGCACAAGTTCAGCTCAGGTGGTGAAAGAAGCTAAGCTACCACTGATGAAGGCTGAAGATTAGGAAGGCACTGAAATAAGATGACCAGGGAATGACAGTTACAGAAAGGAGAGAGAGAGAGAGAGCATGCGCATGGAGATGCTTTTGATATAAAATTTCCTGTCTCTGGGTCAGGCCTGAGGAGAAGAGGGCAGGGGGCAAAATCCCTGGGGTCTGGCTTCCAGGGGGCCTGGGCCACAACAAAATAAACTATGCAGTACAAACACATTTAGAAAAGGGGCCTGGTTGGCAACCTTCAGTCTCGAAAGACTGTGGTATAAGCCTACAGCACCTGGTATTCTGAGGCGGTCTCCCATCCAAGTACTAACCAGGCCTGACCCTGCTTAGCTTCCAAGATCAGGCATGTGCAGGGTCACAAAGTAGGCTCTTTCCCTGGGGCCCAATGTCATCTCTCAGTGGCCCTGCTCTGAATAGCATGTAGAAATAGGTGACTCCTGTGCTTCTGGTGACTAGCAACTTTGTTTGCTAGAAGAGCAAATTTGGATAGATATGACTAGCTTGTACTCATTTTAAGACACCATAAATAGAGCAGAAAAAGACTGGGATGCAGACATATGGTGAGGACTAATGAAATATGAAACCACACCAAATGTATGCTGATGTGAATGCAAAAGTCAGTGAACGTACACAGACTGAGGTCACAAAGGGAAAGAGGAAGTCTTTTTCTTTTCTTTTTCTCCTCCCTTCCCCAACATAATTTTCTTTTTTTTTTAAATCACTGTGACTGCATTCAAATTTGTCCGCTTCTCATGCCTATCCTGCTATATTCAGTCGGCGCCATGATTCATCTCTTGTCATGACGTTTTAATCTAGTGTGCTCTCAAAGATGACATATTCAAATTAGTACCAATTGTGGTTAGCTCCTTAATGTGTAATCTTTTTATAGGTTCCTTTCTGGCTTGCCACAGAGACTGAAGAGAAAATGAGTAAGAATTGTAGAATTTTTCGTGAGAACAAAAGAGGGCAACAAGGAAGGCTTTGCCTCTGGAACAGTGCTGCTTCAGTTCTATGATTTTCTCAAAACTACTGACTGCTCTCTCTCTCTCTCTCCCCCCCCCCCCTCTGTATCAGGAAGTTCTATTTTCCATATGCAGAACTGAGGCTGCATACTTGTCCCCTCCTTTTCTTCTTCTTCCTCCTACTAGTCCCTGGATATGAAAGGGAAGGTAACTGTTCTTCTCGCCTCCATCCACCCTCTTCTGTTTCACCCCCTCTTCCTTTTTCAATCCACAAATCAGAATGTGCAGAGTCTGGCACATCTCCATGTAAAGAGATTTGGCCACCTCAAGCATCAGTAGGTCTTGGGCAGCCCTTTAAGTTCTTCAGAAGACGTCCTGATTCTGCATTCGTGAGGTCAAATCACTGATGGTGGCTTACTTAAAATTATATCCGTCTGGAACCAAGAATAACCATTCCATTAAAAATACAACAAAGCCAAAACAAAACATCAAGTGCACTGTATCCAGCCGGGGGGGAGGGGGAGGGAGGGGGTGATCGTGAGAAAGGGAAGGAGATTAAAACCCTTACCACTCCATAAGCCTCCACCATGGGTCTCCTTGGACCTGTGCCATCAGTTTCACTGGCAGAGATCTGAGGAGAGAAAGGAAGTAGGGAGGCTACAAAAAGAGGGGATAGGATCTGGTGCATGCAAACAACACCAGATTCACCCCCTCTTGCAGCCTCCCTACCCCCGTTCTTCCCCCTCTCCACTGTGTGAAGTGCCTTTTGCTGTCACAAAGTGTATAGGATTGGACTGTTAGTCCATGGGATCTCCAGTTAGAAGATCTCAGGTAGCAAGTTTAGGATGGACTGTGCCTTGAAGAGCCACTGCCAATCAGAGAAGACAATACTGAGCTAAGTGGCCCCAAAATGGCCTGAGTCCATATAAGGCACTATTATATATTCAACTGCATTTTTAGGATAGATCGATGTTTTAGGTGAATGCTTTGTACTTTGAACTGGTTTAACATTGCTCACTTTGTCTACTGGTAGCTTCCCTTTCACATGAACTATAAATCTCCAGATGCAGTGGGCCCACTATTTCCACAGGGGTTTGGTTCCAGAACCCTGCACGGATAGTAAAATCCGCCAATATTCATCTGCCTATTAAAAAGGCATAAATGTGCCTATATTTGTGCAAATTGTGCAAGTTTCTCTAAATTGCATAAATTTCCTAAATTTGAGAGAGCTGTGAAATAATGGGATGCAGGAGAAATAAGGCAAGTGCTACAGAGCGCGCGTGCACTCTCTCTCTCTCTCAATGAGGTGAAAGCTGCAGAGAGAGCTGTGAAATGGCTGGATGCTATAGTCGGTTGTGTGGATTAAAAAAAAAAATACATTCAATCTGCAGTTGCTCAAATCTAAGCCTGTAGATACGGCAGGCCCACTGTATGTTGAAAGTGATTTGAGCCTTCCCCCCCCCCCCAAGCCTCCGTCCTTGGTGAGCTGCCTTCCTTTAACTACATGAACAATCTGCTGAGCTGATTTGAAAAGGATGATGTTGAATAAATGAAGTTTGGTTTCATGTTAACACCTAATTAACACACTGATTGATTTTATGGCACCTAATGGGAACCACTTGGGAGCACCATGAATAGGAGCTTGAAAATGTGCCAGTTTGTTAATTTTCTCTTGGTTTGTCTTACTCTCTATCAACCCGGCTGCCTCCACCGATGTTCACAGCCACAGCCCTGCTGTCTCCAAGGATATTCGTAACACAACCACAAGGAGCAAAAACTGTCAAGAGTACCATAAGGAATCCGCAGGACAAACATCCAAAACAACAGCATGGAAATCTGTTTATTAGTTAAAGGTGAGCTATCTAGTCATTAGTAGCTTTTAAAATGTCATCATAAATTTCTTCAATCCAGAGATACCTTACAAATCCAGTAACTCTGAGGTTCATAAAAAATGTCCTATTCACTTCAACTGTGATCCCATCTATGCAAGAATTCATATAAGTCAGTGGTTCCCAACCTTTAGGAGACCCCATGTTAATTAATTAATTGATCAATCTTATTATGATTAATCAATTAATTGCACACAATATGTAATAATAGAATTAATAACACAGGCCTACAAAATTGAGGGTCAGAAAAGTTTTTCCCAAACTTTATGGTGGTTTGATATGAATTTGGGGTGCTGATTCCAAAAATGGCATCCGTTTTGCCCTATCACATCTAGTTTTGGAGACACGGCATAGCCTCATTAGTGAATGGTTCAAGCGGCTTCCTCATGAGGTAGCCATGGTGTAGGCTTCCTCATGAGGAAGCTGCTTGAACCATTCACTAAAGAGGCTATGCCGTGTCTCCAAAACTAGACGTGATAGGGCAAAACGGATGCCATTTTTGAATCGGCACCCCAAATATTCTTAGGAATTGGTGTAATGTTTAAGGAAGCAAAATGTGTGTTGGCCTTTGTAATCATTGTGATTGTTCCGCTTCCCAAATGCTGAGAAGCATGCTACAATGCAACTAGCATGCAGGGAAGGAGAATGTTAATAAGTTAGTGCTCCTCAGTCTTTGACATACAGATCAGGCAGTCCTTCTTTCTCTGGGTCCAGATCCTCGAAGCATCATTTTCCATAATCACAAGAACAGCTGCAGCTGTTATTATGTGACATCAGTGTAAAAGGCACTTTGCAGAACAACAGAAGCAAAAAAAAGCGGGTCCCTGTGATAAGCATCTTGCCATCTTCCAATCTAAGCTTGGACAGTTAATGAGACAAAAGGAGGAAAACAGAAACACAGTTCACAAATATTTGTTCACAAATATGAACAAATGCACAGCAGGCATTAACATACACTTGCAGTGCAATCCTATGCATGTTTACTCAGAAGTAAGGCCCAGTGTGTTCAATTGGGCTTACTCATGGGTAAGTGGGCATAGCCTGTACATACCCAGCTGTAACAGAACCATGGCCAAACTTGGAGTGGGGGAAGGAGCAGGAGGGAGCCCAGATCAGTGCAAGGTGTCTGTAGGGATTCCCCCGCCCTTCCTGAGAAACACCTCTAAGCAAGGCTGAGCGTGATTGTAAAGGAGGCAGTGCTGGGACTTTTCATAGTTGAAGTCCCCAGCGGGAATCAGCTGCCGCAGGAGCTGGTATGGCAGGCTACAATCCTATCTGCACTTTGCTGGGAGTAAGCCCCATTGACTATAATGGGACTTACTTCTGAGTAGACATGCATAGGACTGGGCTGAATGCCCTTCATCCCCCTGCTGCTCATCGCCAGCAAGTTTGATCGCCTGCCCCTTCATCACCCCATATAGAAAAAAGGAAGAAGGAAAAAAGGGGGAAAAAAGGAAGCACTCCAAGACTTGTCTCCCCCTTTGTTGCTCTGCTCCAAGTCTCTGTCTCTGCTCAGTGGAAAGGCGGTCTGATTTTTTTTTTTTGAGGCTCTTTATTTTTTCTCCGGAGACCTCATGGACCACCTAGCAGGATCTCACTGACCACCTGTGGTCCACAGACCATTTGTTGGGAACCCATGATATAAGTGAAGGGGCAGTTCATGCATGCTTGACTGCTGTGTATCCATGAATGTGATCATTGTACATGATGATCTATGTATAGTAATGACTTATGTGTGGGAATCCTGCAATGTGTAAAATCAGCCGTAAGTATCATCTATTCCATTGGGCTTGTATCCCTTACAACCACACTAAGGTCAAAGTCTTACACTGTTGCCTCCAGTCCCCTAACACAGGGATCCCCAAACTTCTTGGGAGTAAATCTCCCAAGATAAGTTTTTGCGGGGACGGGGAAAAGGGCAGCGACGCGATCCCTAGGTTTGCACCACTGCAGGGGCAGGGGGCTTTTCTCTAACGCAACTTACCCCCAGCCGGGGTCCAAGGGGTGCGGGGAGCCCCAGAGAGCACTCTGTGGGGCTCCTGCAGCTTGTAAAAAGTGAAAATAACAATCACAACCCACTTCTGGTTTTGCGATTGCAATCCAGATGTGGGTCATGATAGCTATTTTCACTGTTTACATGCTGTGGAGAACCCTGTGGAGTGCTCCATGGGAGCTTCCCGCACTCTATGGACCCCAATAGGAGTTGAGATTTGTTAGAAAAAACCCACCCTGCCCCAGCAGTGGCACGATCCTGAGGATCCTCAAATGGGTAGAGGCCAAGGCTCTCAGGCTGGGGTGCCATGATTCCCCAGTTTGAGAACCACCACCCTAACAACTTACTCAAAGACCATTTTAAGTTTACGGGGGAAATGTTACAATATAACAGAGGATGTCTTCGCTTCCCAAACCACTGATTAAGAATATAAAATACAACTAAATGTGGAACAAAATGTCAGTTTAACTGCAGCCAAAAATGAAGTATTTGAAGAAATCCAAAATTTATTCTCTTTTTCTTCTTAGGAATGCCTGCAAATAAGACTTCTGTTTGGCAAGACAAGAAATTAACTGAACACCCAGCAAGATTGATCTTTTTAGCTTCGTTTGGGACTAATAATGTCTTTTGTTTGCAGACTTACCCCACTGGGTTGGAAGAGGCTCAGTCATTGTTTAAAATGGGCATGTTCTAAACAAACTAATATCCTCTTTTGGCTTTAAGTATCCATTCTGGATATATCCAGAATTCCTGGAAGAACTGGGGGAGACTAACTTTTCCCAGACTTCTGTTTTTGCTATGCTTGCTTGGTCTTGGGGAAAGCCAGTTGGCTATATGGTGGTGCCTGTTCTGAATTTAATCTTTCAAGAAATGCATTGTAATAGTTATTAGAAATATCAACATATCCGGCCCTTCCTTCCTCCAAAGACCTCAGGGCAGGGTGATTGTGGTTCAGCAACATCCCTGTTAGGTAGGTGAGACTAAGAAATCATGACGTAGGCATCAACCAAATTTTTCCACATACAAAACACATAATATTTATTTACCCCCATTATACTATAATGGCATGGCGTAAAAGCCTTTTCTTTTCCCAGTGGTGGAAAGTTCCAGAAAGTGAAGGCCATGCGGAGGAGATACCACCAGGCACTTATGTTGACAGACTGCATGTATGTCAAACTGACAGTCTGAGCAGAAAATTTGATATGTACCAAAGTCTCTAAGAGGTACAGCTGTGGAACCAGTGCAGCCTAGCAGGCTACGGACAGTGGTGTAAGGAGCCAGATGCCCTGCATTCTAATCCAAAAGCTGTTACTGGTCTGTTAAAGCTGGCAGTAGTTATGTCCAGCAAAACCAAATAAGGTGAGTTCTCCTTGTTTAGTCTTTCAGTCAAACTTTGCAGGTAAAAGAAGAAAATAACAATGAACTCTGCACAAGTGACAGTGTCTATTATTACAATGGGGCTGTAGAGCTCCTGCTTTGCATGCACCAGGTCATAGGTCCACGTCCTGGCACCTCTGCCAGGGATGTGCAGTGCAGGGGTGGCAGGTGAAGCAAAACTGCCCTGTCTTCGTCCATGAAAAAACTCCACAGCCTCTGCCTGCTTATACCCAAGGATGCTCTCCTTACAACCGAGAAAGCAGGTGTAAGGAGAGCCTCCTTGGGTGTATGGAGAGCCTCCTTGAGTGTAAGTGCGTGGGGAGGCTGCGGTGCTTTTTATGGACTACAACGGGGCAGTTTTGCCTCACCTGCTGCCCCTGCACTGCATGTACCTTACCTCTACCAGTTTCAATATGCTGGGCACCCTGGTATGGTTGGCAACCTTCAGTCTCGAAAGACTATGGTATAAGCCTACAGCACCGGGTATTCCCCGGCAGTATCCCATCCAAGTACTAACCAGGCCTGACCCTGCTTAGCTTCTGAGATCAGACGAGATCAGGCATGTGCAGGGTAACACGGTTGTCCCAACTGTTGTAGCAACTGTTAGAAGCTAAGCAGGGTCAGGCCTGGTCAGTACTTGGATGGGAGACCGCCTGGGAATACCGGTTGCTGTAGGCTTGTACCATAGTCTTTCGAGACTGAATGTTGCCAACCAGTTGCTGGTATGGGGGGGGGGGAAGAGCAGAAATGTGAGATAAAAATCTCTAAAATAAATACATCTCCAGATGGGGAAGACAAATATTCTTGTCTTGAAACCAGGGTCAGCCAGTGGCCTGGCTTGGCATAAGGAACATATAACCCTGAGCCACTGAAAGCATGGTCAAAGTAGCCTGGACTGGAATTCTGTGTATGTTCCATTCTGTGTAAGAATTGTAAGCAGGCAAGTGGCCTCTGTCCTGCAACCTTCATCGAATCCCTTCAACAAGGAAGGGGTCCTGCCTTGACAGGACTCAGTTGTGGTGACCATCACAAGATCATGGACAGTTGTATCTGACAACATTGGACAATACATTTTTACAAAGGTCATACCCCTCAAGGTTAAATTAGTCATTCCTTCTAGATTTTGAGGTGCTGAATATCAAAATGATGATAAAAATGCAAAACTGGCCATGATTTGTGAGAGATCCACAACAGACACTACCAAAGACACCTCCAACGTACACAATGCATTTAGTTTCTCCTAACCTAGAGCCAATCGACAGATTTCATTGTCATATTTGTGTTCAGCACATCAAAATTAATCAAGAGTAGTTATTTTCATTTTTTTGTGTGTTGTCCGGTGTAATCAGCTGCTTGGAACTGGCAGTAGTAAACTGCCCGTCGGTGCTGACCCTCATCATTCATTCTGGATTAGCAATTCCAGCTGAACTATTTAGTCTTCATCACAGCATCACTCACTAGCTGAATGACCCTGAAGCAGAATTTGGATTCCTACACATCTTAGCTGGAGTTTCCTCTTTGAAAACAGCAAGATTCTAATCCTATGAATATACATATACATATAGGATCCAGTGCACAAATCTTCCCCCTTGCTCAGAGGCAATTGGCCAAACATCCCTCATGCCCTGTATTGCAAATTCTTCACCCAGGACACAGTTAGCCTGTGGAATTGGTAGCCTCAAGATGTGGTGATGGCCCCCAGTTTGGGTGGCTTTAAAAGCAGACTGGATGAATACACAGAGAGCAGGTCTATTAATGGCCACTAGTCATGATGACTGTGCACTTTCTCTCAGGGTTCAGTGTCAGCATGACTCTGAATACCAGTTGCAGGGCAGCAACGGCAGAAGAGAAGTTGGTCTTTCTCTCCTACTTGTGGTCTTCTCTCATACAGCTGTTGGGACACTGGTGATAACAGGATACTGCATTCGATGGGCATTTGACCTGATCCAGCAGAGATTTGCTTTTGTCCTTATCTGCTTGTGTTTCCATAAGCACAATGACTTTCATGTTTGTTTGGCCTAAACAATTTTGGTTGGATTTGATAACAAACAGCCTTGCTTTAAAAAAAAAAATGATCTAGCGATGAACTGGGCAAACATTTGATAATTCTATAACAGAATTTTCAAATTATTGAAAATACTCTGTTCTTCTCTCTTCCAGTAGTCAAAGTAGGGATTATTTCCTTCTTAGGCCAGTGTTCACAGATGAGATGTTATCAAGCTTCATGGACATCATTTTGTGAATATTTTTCTTCTTTCCAGAGACTGATACGTACGATATAACTGCTAAGGAAAACACTTCCTTTGTTTTCATTCGGCAAAGGACTAACTCTGACTTTGTTTGGTTGGTGAGAACCAGCCTGTGCAGAAGTGGTTTGGCTTCAGGCATCAACATTGATTGAAAAACATTGTTTAGTCTCTCACTGAGTATTAAGCTGTTCTCAAGCAGTCCAACCCATAATGAATAAGAAAAAAGTATGCACAATTGTAATAACACAGGTCTGCAACCAAAAAGCTGTTTTCATAATTTTATCTGATTCTTATGTTTTTTGGTGCGCTGAATTTGAAAATGACCACAGTTTTTTCCTGGGACGTCAGGTTTTTTCACAATCAAAATGTGCCTTGGTCAAACAGGTAACTGGAAATCGCTAAATTTCAGTTCTTCATACTTGGGGAAAAAAACTGAACATGGAAAAACATATTTATTTTCACTGCCAGTGCTCCCAAAAACATGAAAATACATGTTCTAGACTTAAAAGCAAAAATTTGTTGATGGAAGGTACATCTTTTGCATGGTACAGACATCGGGAAAAACACTTTCTGTCTTACTTTTTTCATGAGGGCAATTTGGTGTTTTGCTCTGATTTAGAGGGGTTGATGGCTCAGTTCCACATTCAGTATGATTCTTCTGAATGGAGGCTTTTCATTGACTTTTCCAAAAGAAGCTTAAAAGCAGTTTTACTTCACAATGGTGGCCGTTATGCATCCATTCCTGTTGCTCATTCAGTGTACTTGAAGGAGACTTATGAGAACTTGGAGTTGGTACTCAAGAAAGTGGGTTATCAAAACCAAAACTGTTTGGTATGTGGGGATTTAAAAGTATTGTGTATGCTGCTGGGACAACAGGCTGGGTATATCAAATACCCTTGTTTTCTATGTTTATGGGACAGTAGAGACCGACAAAATCACTTTAAGCAAAAAAATTTGCCACCAAGAAGTCTGGTTGTTGGTGAAAAGAATGTTCTCAGAGATACATTGGTACCCCCTGAGAAGGTTTTATTACCACCACTCCATATAAAATTAGGATTAATGAAGCAATTTGTTAAGGCACTTCCCAAAGATAGCGAATGCTTCAAGTACTTGGGATCCAAGTTTCCAGGTTTAACGGAGGCAAAACTGAAAGAGGGTTTTTTTGTTGGCCCGGATATTAGAAAACTCATATCTGACAAAGACTTCATCAGTTCAATGACTCCAACTCAAAAAGAAGTGTGGGTTGCCTTTACTGTGGTCATAAATAACTTTTTAGGAAACCAAAAGGACCCAAATTACAAGGAAATGGTGGAAACAATGTTGAAAACGTTCCACAAGCTTGGTTGCTCCATGAGCTTAAAAGTCCATTTTCTCAACTCACACCTTGACTATTTTCCTGAAAATTTGGGAGCAGTGAGTGAAGAGCAGGGAGAATGTTTCCATCAAGATATAAAAGAAATGGAAAGAAGGTATCAAGGGAAATGGAGTGTAACGATGATGGCTGACTACTGCTGGATGTTGTATAGGGATCTTCCAGAAGCCACCTACAAGAGGAAAAGCTCAAAAAGTAGTTTAGAGTTTAAAAAAAGACAATTTCACAAGCACCACTTGAGTGTGGTGTTAATTTTGTTGTCACCTGTGCAAATGAGTTAATATTTTTCATGTCAATAAAATATTTGTGTTAAGAGATTTTTTAAAACGATGACCACCCGTTTGTTCGAAAACCTGACGTCCCAGGACAAAACTGCTATCGTTTTTGGATTCAGCGCACTAAAAAACATAAGAATCAGTCAACAAAACCAAAACAGCTGTCCAAAAAATTTTTTTTGCAGACCTGTGTAATTGGCCTTATGGCTAAAATCACGTGTAGTCTCTATACTTATCAGTTATAGCTTAGAATATAGTGGAAATGCAAGCTGATTCTTCAACAATACAAATGATATTCTGCCCCATTCCTACTTCCCCCTTTTTCCAGTTCTGGTTCTGGAACCAGATGGTCAGAACCAGCCTATCAATGAGGCAATGGATTTGTGAGGGGCACCCACCCAGTGGCGTCACTAGGCATCACTGGGTGACACCATGGGGGGGGGGGAGACACCAAAATTATGGTTTATGGTTATCCTGTTATCAGCAACGTTAAGATATTATGGGAAGCAGAGCGGAGAGAAGGAGCGGCTGCCTGTGTGTACTGGGTGAGGGCCTTGAAGGATGCCTGCCCACAGGGCCAAAATAGGCTGCCTGGAAACCTACATTGGGTGACACCAACCCTAGTGATGCCACTGCACCCACCTCCACTGTTCCATCTTCCTTCAACATCCTGGATTCAAAAAGGAAGGAAGTTCAGGGTGGAAGAAGAAATGTGAAAGTAAGGGGAGAGGAGAGTCTCTGATACTGTCACTCAGCACTCGCTTCTCCTCCAAACTTCCTCTTTTGCCCTGTTTCCTCTTCCTTTCCAAATCCAAGGATTGAGAAGTGGAGCGGATAAAGTATGTAAAGGGATCTTACTTAGGCCAACTCCAGCTAGCACTGCCAGTGCTGTGTAAAAAAATATCTAGCGCCGGGTTGGGCTGTTGTTTTTCTCCTGATGAGTATTGACAACCCTACAGACAGCTCCTTCAACCCACATGGGAGTTGATGTATCATTTCCTGAGATGTTAGTTTGAGGGAATGTGCTGGGCGAATATCAAACCATGGTCTAAGGAGTCATTGATTCTTTCAGCATCGTGTGGGATGCTGGCTCCTTTTGTGTCTCTCCCTAGTAGTTGCAATGCGTTCTTGAACGGACAATTGGTTTAGAATGCAAGAAAACGATCAACGCATGACTCACTCTGAGGACAGGAAATGCTGGTTAATCCTACCAAGTATACAGGAACAATTCAAAATTCTCTTCCAGTGATGTCCCATATTTGGACCCCCATTCCAACCAGATGAAATTTTGGATCATTCTTGGAATTGACCACTAATTGATTTCAGAGGGACTTTTTGGAAGCAGTGGGTGGGAGGATGCAGCATTAGTTATGTGCCTAAGTATGCCATTGAACTTGTTTACCCTGTAGCTACAGTGGCCTGAGAACCTGCTTCCATGCATATGAGCCCAGACTGAGTTAGTCTAGAATATCTTGAACATGCTCTCCTGCAGGCTGTAATTGCTTCAAGTACCTGACTGTTACTTATAGCGGCTGCTGGCATTTCCACTCCTGGCTGCCATATTTGCAAGAATAGGTGGCATTTCAGGGAAAGCGCTGTGCCTTATATAGAAGCATCTGGCAGAAATTCACTATGTGTATCTCTAGCAAGTGGTCAGGGAAGCTGCACCTGTAAAATTTCTGCCTGGCACATTCCTCTCCAGCCTAGTACTTGAGCTGAAAGACCAAGGTAAAGAAAGGATACTGGCAGTCTAATTTGTAAAGCCAGCGTAATATCCAAGACCACGTGAAGTCTTTATTGTTCAAGTGGCAATCAAGTTCAAGTGATCACCTTAATTTGCAATTTCCATGTTTTTGGGGGTGGGTACATGTGGACATTGTAAGCATCAAACAGCCCAATCCTATGGCCCAATTACAGTAGCGGTATATAAATACTGTTAATAATAATAATAATAATAATAATAATAATAATAATAATAATAATAATAATAATAATAATAATAATAATAATAATAGTGGATCTAGTGATCCGGTGCCATGAGTCATCTTGTGCTAGCCCAAATGCCACACCGCTGCTGTATTGTACACAATGACAATGCTGGCAGAAACCGCTAGAGGTTCTGTGAGTGCTCCCAGAACCGCCTGGGCATTCTGCCAGTATAGGTATAATGGTGGAGAAGGTAGTTCAGGGGAGGATTGGAGTGGGTTGAACTGGGGGGAAGGAATCAGGGATGAGAGGGGATAACTCTCAGCAGCAGTTGCACACACCAGATTGTATCACTTTTTCCAGCCCGGATCTGCCTCTTCCTGGACTTACACCAACAAAATAGCTGGCATATGTCTGAGGAGGCCCATTAGAAACTAAGGGCCCAATCCTATACTTACCTAGCGCTGGTGCTGAGCCCTAGTGCCAGCACTGGCCTCCAATGTTCCGTAAAGCCCTGCTCTGCTGGATCCTGAACTCCATGTTGGGCCAGAGGAGACACAGAGCCGGCACAGACACAAGGACACTCATTGCCGGGGACCGGGCTTTCCTTGGAGGAAGGGGACAATGCTGGATACAACGGTAGTCGCTTTGGCACCACTCCTCTAGCATAGATTTGGACTGTAGGTGTCCCTCCAGGAGGTAAGAAAGGGTGCAATCCTAACCCCTTGTGTCAGTGCTTTCCAGCACTGACATAAGGGCAATGTAGCTCTGAGGTAAGGGAACAAACATTCCCTTACTTTGAGGAGGCCTCTGTGAGTGACACCCAACTGCAGGATGCAGCACACATCCCATTGGCACCGCTATGCCAGTGCTGGAAAGCACTAACATAAGGGGTTAGGATTGTGCCCTAAAAAAGATATTTTTACTTACCTCTTGCTGGCCATCTGATTTCCCTACCACCACCATGACCAAATGCAGCAAGCACTCCATCAGCATGGCTGCATGGTGGAAAATGATGGAGGATAGGACTAGGTGAAAAATCTTCCTCTTAAACCAAAGGTTCTTTGGTATAATAGTATTATAAGGTGATATAAGATGTTGGCTTAAATGTTATGCCAACATAGGTATCTGCTATCATTTTCTAGTGGCTGTCTGCTGGTGTTGCATCTTTTTAGATTGTGAGCCCTTTTGGGACAGGGAGCCATTAGATATTTGATTTTCTCTGTAAACCGCTTTGTGAACTTTTCGTTGAAAAGCGGTATATAAATACTGTTGTTATGTTATTTCTTTTTTGTTCTGAAGAGCCAACCAGGAAAAAGGAAGAGTGTGGTCAGGTCTAAAAGCAAAACCTCCATACAAGAGTACATCACAATCAAGACAAGATCCTTAATGTATACAGGGCATAAGTAACAACAAAGGTGCATTAATTTAGGGGTGCGGGAAGCCACTTTTGATACAAACATATCTGATCACAGGCTGCTTAGCGCAACAGAAGTTTCCTCAGCACTGAAATGAATTTTGCCCAAGGAATCCAAATATCTAATTGGCCTGCTGAATGGTGAGATTTCCTTTCAATATTTAGATAAACTTTATTTCAACTTACTCTTCAAGCATTTCTACAGTGTAATTGTTTGGAAAGCAGAACCAACGACAGTACCCAAAACATCTGAAAATAGATATTGAGCAACAGGGATATTATAAAACTTGATTTTGAAAGAATGTGTGCAGTAATTATTCAGGCCTGCATCAAATTACAAAAATGGAGAAAAGCTGTGACCTAGAGTTTTTTTTTTACCCCATACTTACTTTGCATTTCAAGGATCTTTTTCAAGGCCTTTCCTCTGCTCCTTCTAATAGAAAGCACACATTTCTTGTTAGGAAGCTTTTTCTCTTTACAAAACCATTCTATGATATTATTAACAAGTTGCAGGGCCTGGTTAAACATCACACTGACATATATCATCTTCAGAAAAAAACGCTGGCAAACAGATTTTTGAAATGGGGATACTGCAATCTGCTTGTACAAAATAGAGAGAATTGTTTTTGGAAAGTGGCCTGATGCAACCCCAGAACTGGAAGTTTAAGGCTGAGTAACTCCAAAAAGAAATGGAAACTGTTGTTTGTTCAAACACATGATCAGTTGTTGTTGTTATGTTGATTATGTATTACAACAATAAAAAAGCCAAGGTGGCATTGTGGTTTGGCTATCGGACAGACCTGGATGATTCCGGTTCAAATCCCCATTCAGTCACAAAGCTTCCTGAGTGACCTTGGGGCTACTATCTCTCAACCTCACCTACCTCACAGGGTTGTTGTGAAGACAAAAGGAGGGGAGGAACTATGTACACCACCCTGAGCTCCTTGGAGGAAGGGTGGCATAAAAATGTGAAAAATACAAACAGCGCCGGCGCTCTGGGGCTCCCCAAGTCTCTGTTTAGGAGTGTAAAACACTCCAGAGACCAACATTTGAGAACTACCGCTCTAGTCAATGTTTCATTATGGTCACTCTTCTTGATTCCCACGGTCAGGGCGCAGGAGACAGCTGTAGTCTCAGTATTACAAAGGCTGTCATTTCAGAACCACAGACAATTTGCTTCCCACAGTGGGGAGGTAGGTAAACAATAGTATTTTAGATTTTATGGTATGTGCTAGTATTTGAGAACAAAAAAAAAAAAAGATTGTATAAAGCTCAGGAACTGGCACTGCTTTCCCTCCCTTTCTCAGATATATGGCAATAATTGGAAAATGATTGAGGATGCTTTCACGAACACAAACTGTGGCTGTGGGCAATTGTGACCTGCTCTGTACCCTGAAATCAAACAGGTGACTGGAAATGAATTGAGCCATGTCTTTGTATGTTTTCCCAGGAAAAAAGAGGTGATCTCTGCACAAATATAACATTCAGAAATGATGCTCATAAAAAAAAAAAAACAACTAATAATAGTTGGAGAGTACAATATTGGTTCGATCCTATCTCCTGGTGATGTGCATGATGCAGGGCTACAGGTGCAATGTCTGCTGTGTGCCAATTGGGAACCAGGCCAGCCAAGAGAAGAAAAAAAAAAAACTTTACTTACCACCCCAGCTGCTGCGTGGTCCCCAGTGGGACTTCTCAGATATACACTCAGATTTTTTTTAGCCGCCCTGGGTCCCTTTCAGGGAGAAGGGTGGGATACAAATAAAGTTTATTATTATTATTATTACACCAGCTCTGTAGCTGGTGTGGCTCCGAGGAGCCTGCTGGGGGCATGTCAGGCCCAGGAAGGGTGGCCAGATACAGTGGATGCCAGTGCTGCCGTTTCACCCCTAACCTGCTCTGATTTCTGTCTCTCCATGCCAGAACTCTGCCAGCAGCCAATATGCGCTGCACTGCTGGTGGCAAGCAGCTGTCCATCGCTTGCACTGGCACAGCGCTCAGCAGATTGACGGAGTGGTTGCCACAACAGGTCACCTTGCAGCAAGTATACTAGCATGCTGTTGGACTTCTTGGGGTCAGTGTGGCAAACTGGAGCCTGGCTGGGTCTACTAGCTTGCCAAGTAGGAATGTGCACAGAAGCCTTAGGAAGGGGAAGAGTGGTGCGGCTGCTACTGTTTCTGAGCTTGTCCTATCAGGCAAACTTGCCCCTGAAATCAAGGGTTGTGTGAAGGTGCAGCAGGAGTGCATGCCACACTCCCAAAGGCCTATGGTGTACATCCTACCTGCCTTCCTCCTCCTTAACTTTTCTCCACTCTTAGAGCAGCACCAACTGTCTTTCCTCCATGTTCAGCCCACCCACAATCCTGAACAGGCTGGGCTTTGCCTATAGGAAGTGCTCAAATTGCAGCAGGCATTCCCCTTTGCTTTTGTGATGTCTACAGTTTTGAGACCACAAGGGGGTCATAATTTAACTAAGGCTGTGGGGAGTCAGGGGTTAGGGCTGGAGGATTTCATTAAGGGCTCTTTGCATTCTGTCTCCATAATTTGAGCTCTGCCCATAGGCAATAGAGAATTATAGGTTGCTTCCTTCCCATTGTAATCAAGAATGAGTCCGTTGAAAGACTGTTGATGCTTTCCTTCAATATTTTTCAGAGAAAAACAATGAAATAGAATTGCGGCGTATTTGGTAGGATGTATGAATAGGCTATTAAAGTCAAATATTCAGCGACGGATTGCAACTTGTCTTAGCTCTCCGGTGAATACTGAAGAAAAGGGTCAGGATTTGTGCCATCAACCCTGTTAGAGCTAAACCACAAGCAAATGCCACCGAATACATTACTTAAAATGAATAATGTCGCCACCTTTACACAATAGGCCCTTAAAGCACATGAAACCTACTAGAAGACCTAACATTTGTAAAAGCTATTAATGTCCATTAATGCAGACAAATGACCGAAATTCTGACAGGAGGGGTGCGATTCCACAGCTTGTACCATTTATTGACAGGAAATTAGGAACAATTAGATCTCTGAAAGGGCAGGGGGAAAAACACATTAATGCATATGGTCAAACAGCAAGAAAGCCCAAGAGGTGAGATTTTTTTTTTTTAACAGGTATGATACACTCCTTTTACACGGCACATGTGGTTTCAGTGACAATCAACAGCAAAATGGATAAAAACAGATTTCCCACCTTGGCTATAATATATTCAGTACAGTTTTCCCTGGTTACAACAGGCAGGAATGTCTCTCTGTGCACATGGCTCCTCGTCTTTTTTTTTTTTTTTTTTTTTTTAATCTGTATATTATTGTGTCCTAGGAGGAAAGAGTGGTTTTACAAGTCTACTACCAGGGTGGAAAAGAGAAGAAAAACAATTCATTCTTCCACACCTGAATGCTACTTTTTTTTTTTTTAGTGCAATTATGTATTGTGCACTCACCATGGAGCATCTATAAACAGCTGCAACTGAGGGTCTGAACCAGAAGAAATGACACAATGTTTTTGAACAGTAATGCCTCACTTGTGATATCTCGTGGGAAAGACAGTAAAGAGAAAAAGAAGTTGTCCACAACATAATTATAATCAGGGCCTAGGAGAGGGGGGTAAAGGGGGTAATTTGTACCTGGGCCCAGGGTCAGAAAAGGGGCACAGGAGCCAAAGGAGAGGGCCCAGAAAGTTCTTGGGATCTGACATTTTCCTATCTCACCTGAACTCACTGCCAGCGCATGATGCCAGGGTACAACCTTGTGCATGCAGTGTTAACTGCTGCTGCAAGCCATGCACACCGGGCCCAGGAATGCATCCATGACCCTCCTTAACACAGTGTCAAATCTGGAAGGAAACTGGCCTGCCACAGTAGTTCTTTAGTTGTGGATCCCATAACCATGAAGGAGTGTTTAGAAGCTCAGGGACCCAGCTGTGGGGCTACAGCTGCTGCAGAAGTTCATTTTGGTCCATTCTAGTGTGAGCCTAAAGACAATGATGCTAATTTTCTGCAATGGATTTTCTATATTTCAAAGATTTTAGAGAGACTTAGGAGTATGTTTGGTTTTCAGTATTACTTTATCTAGCTGCCAATGCCACATGGACCTGGGCTCTGCATCAACAAGCCTAGTAGACCTGGACTCCAAAGATTATTGTGGCTGTCAGCACCCTCTCTCTGCCCTATTTTGTTCCCCCTCAGTCTGCCTGCTCCCATTGCCCCTCTCCCCCCCTCTGGGAACAGACCCAGAAGAAACTTTGTACCCCCTGATAAAATTCCTCTCATTTGTATTGGCAACCTTCAGTCTCAGAAGACTATGGTATCGCGCTCTGGATGGTGGTTCTGGCACAGCATCTAGTGTGGCTGAAAAGGCCAATCGAGGAGTGACAATCCCTTCCACACTGGGAGCAAGTGCAGTCTGTCCCTGGTCTGTCTCCCTGGCTATGGGCCTTCCTTCTTTGCCTCTTTGCCTCTTTGCCTCAGACTGCTGGCAAAGTGTCTCTTCAAACTGGGAAAGGCCATGCTGCACAGCCTGCCTCCAAGCGGACCGCTCAGAGGCCAGGGTTTCCCACTTGTTGAGGTCCATCCCTAAGGCCTTCAGATCCCTCTTGCAGATGTCCTTGTATCGCAGCTGTGGTCCACCTGTAGGGCACTTTCCTTGCACGAGTTCTCCATAGAGGAGATCCTTTGGGATCTGGCCATCATCCATTCTCACGACATGACCGAGCCAACGCAGGCGTCTCTGTTTCAGCAGTGCATACATGCTAGGGATTCCAGCACGTTCCAGGACTGTGTTGTTAGGAACTTTGTCCTGCCAGGTGATGCTGAGAATGCGCCGGAGGCAGCACATGTGGAAAGCGTTCAGTTTCCTCTCCTGTTGTGAGCGGAGAGTCCATGACTCGCTGCAGTACAGAAGTGTACTCAGGACGCAAGCTCTGTAGACCTGGATCTTGGTATGTTCTGTCAGCTTCTTGTTGGACCAGACTCTCTTTGTGAGTCTGGAAAACGTGGTAGCTGCTTTACCGATGCGTTTGTTTAGCTCTCATTCCTCTCATAGGCCCTGATTATAATACTTTGGTTTCGTGCAGCATTTTGAGCATGACAAGCAGATCACGTGTATTATTGATGTATAAATCAGTGCGACAACACTGTAAAGTAAGCACTGTGCACATAATGAAGTTGGGGAGTTGAGAGGGGGTGGCTTGCCAAAGGCTAGTCATTGAATGTGCTCATGGCAGAGCTAAGATTGAACCAGAAAAAGTCCGATTCCTGCTTAACTTCCTGCTTTCTGTTTGCACCGTAGATCTTTTTTTTTCAAGCATTCAGGCTGCTGGCAGCTCATGTTGCACTATTAGCTTGAAAGCTTAGAGTGAAATGTTAAAGCAAAAAATACAGTACTTCGCTGGTAAACTTTTAAACAATGCAAATGGGTGTGCAGGGGGCGCTGTTAATGCAGGGATCCCCTGTATCCACAGTTTGCATATCCTGGAACAGACCCCCCACAGATATAGGGTACACCTGTATTGATTTATTTTCATTCCAATTTCTCATCAAGCAGAAGTACTTGGATTTACAACCAGATCCTAAATATTGCCTTTAACTGTAACTGTGCAAAAGATGGCATGTGCTGCTGAAACTAAACCAAGAGGTATTTCCCAGTAAGTGGAGTTGTTCTTCAACTCTCAATGTCAAGATGCTGACTGACCAAGCAGGAAGTCAACCAGCTGTGATTCAGAGGCTGATGACTGGTTTGGTGTGATGGTATCCTTAATCACCAGCAAAACCCCAGGTCAATGTGCAAGGAGGCAGAACAATGCAAAGTGGCAATGGAAATGAAAAAGAAGGGCCATGGAAGGTTGAAGCAGGAAAGTTTTGTTTTACCAGTCACAGTTCACAATAGAATGGCAAGGCCCAGAACTGTAAAAGAAGTGTAAAAAACAGCCATTGTAAATCCAAATGAGAAAGAATGCCTAAAGGTTTGGAGCTGACCACAAACCAGAATGCTGATTTATTGCTTTATTTAAAACATCTCTATCCCATCTTTCCACTCTTGTGGTAGCACAGAGCAGCTCACACTATATAATAGGAACAATCAAACAATAAAACAACAATAAACGGTCAATATAAAATATGAAGCAGTAACTGGAGCCAGTCGAGAGCAACAGACAGTGCCAAGAAAGGTTAGCCAATCAGAATGTCTGATTATACTGGATGTCAGTCATGATCTGGGTGATCCAACAATAGTTAAAACTGGAACTTGGAACAGGATATCATCACTTAGATGTCAAAGGATTGAGAGGTTGCAGCCAGCTCATTCCTCAAATAGTGTGGTGGGAAAGAGCATATACAGACAATGTAATATCTTTAGCATGATGGAGGCTGAATAAAAGACTTTTTTATTCCAAAAAAAAAAAGTACAGTATTAATTTGAACGATCCAAAGCCTGTGACACAAAAGCCAAGACTTTCCCTGTTCATCAGGTTGGCTGGAAGCATGAAAAGGCTAGTATTTAATTTTTTTGCTTTAGATCTACATTACTAACAGCTATGTGAAAGTGCTAGAATTAGCTGAACCCTTTTTAAGAAGAGGAAGGGTTGAAAAAATATGTTGAAATTCAAATCATTTTATGTAAAATGATGGCATCAGAAGAAATCAAACTGGCTTCTGTATTTGCTACAGAGTCTAGACCCAATGTTTATAATACTCTTCTATGCATTGGCACCATTAGCTTGGCACAGAACTTTTTCAAAGCTAATTTTGCCGTGTTGTTTTCCCTGCTTCCCCACTGACTTTGCCACTGAAAATAAATATGAAACTAAAGGAATACTGCTAAGAGGGAAGTTAGATTATTTTCGGGGTGGTCTCTCAGACATATGTGACCAGACTTGATTTTTCAAAATCTACCAAGACTCAAGATAATCAATTCCAGAGTATTACAGAAAGAAGTACCATTTGTTTGCTCCATATCTTGTCCTTCTGTTTTCACCCAATTATTGAAAAACCTCATGTTTTTCATGTTCAATATATGAAATGGCTGGAGAACAGCCAGGCTTGGAACAAAATCAGTAAGTATGGGCCCATTGGCTTGGCCAGGCGCCGCATAGGATCAGAGGGAGAGATACATACTGAAGTTCAGAATTCTTAGCGCTAAAGAAAGAATATTCATCTAGAAATGTGTGTGTTCTGCTTACATGAAAAACACTGCAACTGCCTCCATTAAAAATTAGCCCTTTTTTAAGTCGAATTTTCCCACTTCCTGTATGGGTAAAGTTGCACTTGGTTTGGAAAGGCTTAGGTTCCAATCATGAGTCAGCCATGCTCTGTTGGTGGCCTTGGAATGGAGACACAATGGTTCGGAAGATACCATCGGAAGATGGCATGATTCTTGAAACACCACAAAAATGAGCAAAACCTCTTTGACCAGAGATAAATGAGTGTGTACACTATTGGGAAGCTATGGATCTATGATGCCAATCCAGCTGTTTGGAGAGCTTCATATTCAGACAAGTGATGTAAAAAAAAAAAAAAAAAAAGCATTACTACATATCAGGTAGAGGTTAAAATCTTAGGAGGTCACAATCTATGAGTATCAGGTGCTGCTGAAGAATATGTTTGTCACCATTTCTATTGAAAGACAGTCATATTTGCAAAATGACAGACCACATCTGGAACGATAATCCAGTCAGCACAAACCTGTGGCATCTCTGTTACATTACACAACAAAACAATGATAAATTGCTACAATATTTAATGTGCAGACATGTCACCACAGTCGCTCTGTTCCGAATCCAAAGCCATGTGACTTTTCTGACTGGGAATGGTGGAACTCCAGAGAGACAGCTTTTGTTGCTCACATAAGGTAACATTTATGCATTATATTCTGGAAGAAAACTGTGCCCCAAGGCAGCATTAATGAGCTCAAGAAATAACTGAACTGATATATAGTCACTTGATTGGAGGGAGGTGTCAGCCACAACTGTTTGGCAAGTCCATAGTCCTTTGTCTCCAAAACATTGAGTGAATTATAGTTACCAAATGAAACCCACAGTCACGGATTATTTTTCTCCTCACTTCCTAATGAGAGATTCAGAAAACCATAAAGCCATTCCAACTGGTCTTCCATTGTAGCTCCGTTTTCATTAATGGCAGCCCCATGTTGTTCTGGCAGCCCCTCTTCCCTCTCAGAATTGTTTTGTGAACAATTACATTTTATGAACTGGAGGACTATACAGGGTGACCCAAAAGTAGGTAGACAGCAAGTGATAACATTTATTCCACCTACTGTCCACCTACGTTTGGGCCACCTTGTATTTCAGTAAAGCAAGCACACGTTTACCCAAGTACTGCATGCTCATTTAAACTTGGAGAAAAACAAGCCTTTTGTACCATTGACATTTTTGCTTTTTTTTTTTTTTTTGCAACAGAGGATTCTCATTATAATTTTTATTAATTAGGTTATCCAAAAGATTTTTTTAAGAAAAGGGAAATGCAATGGTTTTGTAAATGAAAATAACACAGGCCTACAAAATTGAGGGTCAGAAAAGTTTTTCTCAAACTTTATGGTGGTTTGATATGAATTTGGGGTGCCAATTCCAAAAATGACATCTTTGCCCTATCACGTCTAGTTTTGGAGTTATAGTATAGTGAATGGTTCAAGCAGCTTCCTCATGAGGAAGCTGCTTGAACCATTCACTAAAGAGACTATACTATATCTCCAAAACTAGACGTGATAGGGCAAAACAGATGCCATTTTTGGAATTGGCACCCCAAATATACCCAGGAATTGATGTAACATTTAAGGAAGCAAAATGTGTGTTGGCCTGTGTAATTGACAATTGTCTAAACTTCATTATGAGACAGAAACAGGAATCCACTAGATGGATATTTACAAACCGCTATTGTCCAAGTCTCCTGCTTCTTCATGTGTCTCTGCCTTTTCTCCCTTGCCACTCGTTATGCCTGAGACTGCCTCATGAAACTCCCATGTCATGCCTTCTCTCTTCCTGTTTTCAAATCCCTTCTTAAATCCCACCTTTTCCAAAATGCTTAGGAGCTAAGCTTAGGTATGTGTAACTGAAATAACTGCATATGTTTCTCCACCTCCATTTCCCTAGATTGAAAGCCATTTGGAGTAGGACTGTCCTTTCTTTCCACGTAAAAAACCATGTACATTGATAGTGCTAGGCAAATTACACAGGCCTGTAAAATTGAGGGTCAGAAAAACTTCTTCCAAAAATGTATGCAGGTTTTATATAAATACGGGACTCTGATTCCAAAAATCGCATCAGTTTTGCCCAATCACATTTAGTTTCAGAGATATGGCAGGGCCTCATTATTGAATGGTTCAAGCAGCTTCCTTGTGAGGAAACCATGGCATAGGGTTCCTCATAAGGAAGTTGCTTGAACCATTCATTCACTTTGCTGTATCTCTGAAACTAGATGTAATAGGGCAATATCGATGCCATTTTTGGAATCAGCACCCCAAATATACCCAGGAATACAGTAGATCTAAATTTTAAGACAGTAAAATGTGTGTTGGCCTGCATTATTATCACTGATAATATTAATATTATTAGTAATATTGATGATGAAGAAAAATCAGGTGTGCCAGTCCATGCTCGTACATACATGATTCCAGAGACCAGTCCAGCAACTAGAATTGTATACAGGCAGCCCAAATTAAAATGTTGACATCGCCTTGATCACTTATTTGACAGGGGTTGGGAGGTATGGATACAGCAGGATTGCTATTCTTTTAAGAGTTCCATATGTGCTCTGTTGGACAGTCTTTCTATCCAGAGAAATGAAACTACATAAAATACCCTTAGTGAGCTTTCACTTCCAGTTTCTTCTTCTTTTTTTTTTTAAGAAAATATTTTCAATAGTATTTGCTGAGCTAATTTCACAACTCTCATTCATTTATGGCCCAATCTTAGCTGGGTCTTGTACTGACAGAACCTGCACTCCATCAGCCAAGGCCTGGGCCACTGGCACGACTGTTGCCATGTGCATGCCAATGGTGTGCCAAGCCCCCACTGGAGCAAGTAGATTGGTAGAGAGGGCATTCCAAGTCCCCACTGGAGCAGGTGGGTCCAAAGAGAGGGCAATCCAGGAGATCAAGGTGAGGATTGGGCTGAGCTGGGGTCATGTTGAAGGCAGGCCAGGGGCAGATAGCAGCAGTAGTAGTGGCACCAATATCCTATGCCTCAGGCCCAGTCCCAACCCCCCCCCCCTTTGGACCAATTTGGATTTGCACCATCAAAAGAGCTGGCATGAATCTGAGTAGGCCCACTGGGGATAATGGTTTGTCAGAGTAGGTAAGTGTAAAAGTTATTTACTTCTCTGTGACTTCCTTGTCCCTGGCTGTCCCCTAGCATGCAGCGGAGGCTACATTAGCGCTGCTGCATGCTGTGGGCCAGCCCTAGGTAGGATCGGGTTGTTAATTTTTAAAAATGGTTGGCTGAAAATGCACAATGAAATGACTCTCTAGAACATTTTATTAAATGGAAGGACAAGGTATTTGAAAATTGACATTTAATATTAAAAGGCACTTGCAATTTCAGACAAAAAGGTGATTTTCTAGGTTCTAGAATACTTTATAAGAATATAGTACTCATGATTTCATTCGGATTCCTGGTCAGGCAGAAGCACTTGGATTTGTGGCAGCTCCTGCAGAGTCTCCTTAAATAATGCGTTACTCTGCTGCAGCTAAGCAAGGACCAGTTCCCAGGGTGTGTGACACAGAAGCAGGAAGAAGAAACCCACCTGCTGTAAAGAAAATCAGCTTTGAAAGTTAAAGTAGGAAACGGATTGTGTCTTGAGAAGAACTAATACAATGCAGAAGTAATTCTAGCATATCGCAGGTGGCAAGGGAAAAGGGGGGGCTGTAGGCCAAAAATATGTATGCAACATGCATGAGTTGAAACTGGAATTCTGCAAATGTTTGCAACATATCTAAACTATAAACTGCCTGCTCCAGACTGAAGATGAAGTTATGCAAAACCCCCAGATGCTTTTAATCCACTTTTTGCAGAAGGACTTGGTCTTAGTTTATACAATTCTTACTGTCCTCAGCAGAATCAAATGTGACCTGTGTGGGCAGAACCTGGGTCCTGTCTGACACGTACGGTGTGTCTGTCTTGGATGCTACATTCTTGCAAAGCAGATCACACAATGCCAGGGCAACCTGCAACAAGTGTAGATGATTGCCTTTGTTGATAAAGTTAGTAAGGGCGACTTGTGGAAACTTGCCGTGGCTTATTGCGTCAAAGTGAGGAAGCTGCTGGAACCAGCAAACGAAAACAAATCAGAATTAATCAAGCAAGAAAAATATACAGGCCAGCACAAGGTAATTTCTCAGCAGTGACTGAGATGATTTGCCTTAGAAATGACATAACAATGACGTGATTTGACATTCATAAAGTAGCCCTGAATAGCACAATAGGAATAGGAAGGGGTCAAATGGGCAGCCCAAGCTGCAGCTCAGACACATCACTGGAGGTATAATTTTTCACTCATACAAAAATCAGCGCAATCTGGTTTGGGTTATGCGTTTAGGGGAAAGAAAGGGGCATCTGTGGCAAGGGGGAAGTAGCCGGAAGGAGCTGTTTAGGTGCCTATTTGTTTGTGACAAACTGCTTGGCGGACAGTTTTATTCAGAATGACACTATGCACCCTGTTTAGTACTCAGTCATAATGGTTAGCTGGCAGTGTGAGCTGAAGGGGGTGAGTCACCATCTCCTTGGATGAAGTCTTGCTTCTTGCTGCTCAAGTTTGCAGTCTTGGGGTGTTTCTACTCTTTGGATATTTAGACAGCAGTATTGGCTGGTAGCTCCATTCACCTCCTCCATCTAGTAGCACAGCTACTGGAGCCCTTTTCAGCAGTCTGTAAGGACTTGCTGGAACCTCAACCAGTGCAAAACACAGCAGACTAAGATTTTGTTTGACTGATATTTTTTTCTTCAGGCCTTTTCTTGACACCCCCTCCCCCCCCCCCCCAAAAAAAAATTGCTGTGATTTTTTTTAAAAAAACTACCTTATTTTCTGGGTTTGGGTTTTTCTGGGTTTCAGCATAGCGAACACTGACAATGCTAGCAGATGATGAATGAAGAGTCTGAGTTTCTAGGAGCAGCACAATGAGCAGCTCATTGGGGATGAAGACAGACGGACATTCGGAAGCATGGCAAGCATAGCTGAACGCAAGCCCTCTCCCTGCACTCAAGGCTTGAAGCATGGAGGGAGCCAGCCCCATCCTCAGCACTGACATCAGCCACAGTCCTGGCTCTTTCCACATTCAGCACTTGTCTGCACAGCCAATCACTTAATGTGAGGACAGGTTCTTTACATAATTTAGAATTTTGGCCAGTCAGAGAGAGAAAGTCTCCCTGCCTTCAGTATTTGAGTCATCCATAGACAAGCACACAATACAGGAAGAGCTGGAGAAGTAGCCACAGAGCATGCAGTAGGGGGCATGGTTAACCAGCATGCTCCTGTTCCCCTCTCCCCCTTCACCAGACTTCAGTCTGAGTACCAATCTGGATAACATATGCAGAGGAATTGAGTTTTGCTCCATTCTGAGCACTGGTTTTTGTGGGTAGGGGCAGAGAATGTGTTCAGTGTAGCTCCACATTGGTTTATCTCCACCCTGGGAGACATCTGAGATGCTGAATGTAACTCAATATGCCATTAACCGGAATACTGGGGTAGAATGAGAGTTCTAGTTCTACCCGCTTCCATCAGCCACTGAACCTGCCGAGTCACTTCAAAGTTTTTCAGGTGTTGTAGAAAGATTAAAGGCCCAATCCTAAAGTCGCCCAGAGCCAGTGCTGAGCTCTAGTGCTGGCGCTGGGTGCCATAAAGCACATTTATGGCACCCGGTGAGTAAGGAGCATGGGTGCTAGAGCTGTGCCATTCAGGAGCTGGGCCCAGCGCTGGCAAGAGAAGGATGTGCTGCCACTGGGGGTAAGTGAGGCTGCCAGGCAGCGGTGCGGCCTCTGGGGGCAGAGGCAGTGGCGTTGCTAGGGGGTGTGGGGGGTGCGAGCCACACTGGGTGATGCGCGCAGGAGGAACGCGCACTGGGGTGTGACACGCTAAAATCACGGTGGTTAGGAGTAATACCATCATGTAATATACTGTTGGATGTGGAATGTCCAACAGAATGCAATGCAAAAAACTAGAGTGAAATATCTCCTTTCTATCAAAAGTTATGGCCAAAAAACTGGAGAACAAAAAATGCATTAAGCCCTATGGCTGCGGTTTTCAAACTCGCAGGGAGTTTTAATCCCACAGTAAGCCTTTGCAAGGGCAGGGGGAGGCAGAGGCATGATCCCCAGGGTTGTGCTGCTCAGGGGGGCTGCAGGGGCTTGGTGCACTTGCCCAAGCCCCCTGCAGCCCCCCCGGGGGTGCGGGGAGGCCTGCGCGACCTTCGGTAGGGCTCCCTGGGTCAGGGAAGGTGACAGCAGAGCGATTGCGCTCTGCCTCCGCAAAACGGGAAGTGGAGTGCGATCGCCCCACTCTCACTTTCCCTGTCCTGAGGAGCCCTGCAGGCGCTCGCAACTGGCTCCCTGCAGCCAGGGATGGCTGCTGCAGGGACTGGAGTGTGCACCCCAGTCTCTGCAGCCTGGTCAAAAGGGGAAGTGGGGCGATCGCGCACCGCTTCCGGTTTAGTGGAGTGGGGCGCGATCGCTCCGCTGTCACCTTCCCTTACCCGGGGAGCCCTGCCAAAGGCCGCGCAGAGCTCCCCGCACCCCCTGGCGGCTGCAGGGGGCTTGTGCAAGTGCACCAAGCCCCTGCAGCCCCCCTGAGTGGCGAAAGCCTCCTCCCTGCCTCCTGGCTGCCCCCGCCCCTTAAGGGGAAAGGGACCAGGACCCTCAGGCTGGGGCATTGTGACACCCCAGTCTGAATACCACTGCCCTATGGAAAGTCAAACTGAGCCGTATTATGCATTTACTCGCGAGTAGGTGAACTTGCCTTAGTCCTTCAGGCAGGCTGAAATTCAACACCAAAATGGTCCTGATGCAATGAATGCAGCCCCCCAAAACACCTGAGAAGTAAGTCCCTCCCTCCAAGCAGACAAATGTATTGACCCCTATGGAAAGCAAAACTAAGCCTCACTGTTGTGTTTACTCGTGAGTAAGCAAACGTGCCTTGCCTGGTGGCCAGGCAAAGGGGAATGTGAAGCCACAGAATGGTCCTGATCTGATGGAACTGGAGCTCAACAAGTGCTCCAGAAGGCAGCCTCCCTGCCCCAATAAAAAGGTTCAAAACAGAGGCTTCAGCTGATAAGGTGAACTTTTTTGAGACTTGCAAAGCCAGGTGGATCCTGACCTGTTAAACGGAAGTTCTGGGCACTGGGTAGGGCTGAAAACCTTACTGGTTTTGGAGGGGGGTGTTATTGCAGACAGGCTACAGAGGAAATTCACTTGGTGGACCAGGGCTGGCTTCTGCTTATTTAATTATTTGTTTTACTTTAATTATTTATACTTATTTATTTTAATTTGCCTGATGATGTCACTTCCACCATGACATCACTTCTGGTGGGTCTTGGATAGATTGTTATTCTAAAAAGTGGGTCCCAGTGCTAAAAGTTTGAGAACTGCTACAATAAGGTGCTGATAAGTTGACACCCGGGGGGTGGGGAGTGAAACCACTAGTGACCAAAATCACTAAAATAACAGTTTGGAGGAATAATACCATCATGTTATACATCAATCAATGCGTAATATCATGCAGCATGTGTTCTATCTTTGTTCTATCAAAAGGTACAGCAAAAATCAGTGGGCGCGGAGCGATGGTACATCACCACGCCCACCACCTGGGGTGTTGCCCCACCCACTGCATGGGGGGCGACACGCTGGCATCCCGAACCCTAGTGATGCCACTGGGTGGAGGAGGATGGGGCAGGGGCAGGAACTGGAGTGGGAGGGGGTGGGACTAACGGAGCACTACCTCACTGGATCCTGAAGTCCCTGTCAGGTCAGAATGGCAAGAATGGCCTAAGACCTCCTGATGCCTTAGGCAGAATTTCAAATGCTTCCTCCACAATAATGTGCCAGCCTCTGCTTCTCATTTTGCAATGTTCTAGCACAGCATTCCCCTCCACATTTCCTCTTCCACTCTGTCTCCCTTTTCCTTTTCCAATCCAGGGAGTGGAAGGAGAAGGAGGGGTAACAGAGGTAAGGAGGCAGACAGAGATGGATACCCCTCATACCTACCTGCTGCCTGAGGCAACGGCGTCAGTTGACCTCATGGATGGGCCGGCCCTGCAGGTAGAAGGGAGCACATGCCAGGACCCCTTGAAATCTGGAAAAGGTTATCTGTCTTTCACACCCTATCCAATGGCATAAATGTCCACCTTTTGCCAGAAGCATTGCATGATCACGAACCTAGAAATCCACTGATGAAGCAATTTGGGCACAAGGCATCAGTTCATTTTCTTTTCCTTATGCATTTGCTAATATTTATTTATTTATTTTAAGGGTGTCTACCTGTCTTGCCCCTCCCAAAAGGGAATGCAGGTACACACCAAGAGACAAGGAGAGAGAGAGAGAGAGAGAGAGAGAGAGAGATGTCTATCAAGATTTCTTCTTTCCAAGCCAAAGATGGCTATGATGACGCCTGACATAACTTCTGAGAGTATGAGGTGTATGCAAGGCTGAGGTGACACTGTCTCATAGCCAGCAGCAATCCCTGCAGCTGATAGAGAGACCACCTTTTCACTGCACAAGCCACTTTTGTAAGTTCAAGTTCATTCTGGTTGATTCTTGCCGGCACATTCATTAACTCCCACACAGCCAGAGACAGAGCACAACTAAACTATAAATGCAGGATTAGAAAGACATAAATAGTCACACACTGAAACAATGCAAATATGAAGCCAGGGCTTTCAAGGCAGCAGGGAAGTACAAAGCTTATCTTCTGAAAATGAACTTCACAGTCAATCAGGGCTTATTCTTATAATGTTTTCAGTTTCATCAGCCTCGGAATCTATGGAGTAATAAATGATGAGAATTCTCTGAGCCAGTGTTTCTCAAACTGTGGGTTGGGACCCACTAGGTCAGTCACAAGCCAATTTCAGGTGGGTCCCCATTCATTTCATTATTTTATTTTTAATATATTAGACTTGATGCTACCATGGAATGTGAATACATTTGGGGAAATGTTACAGACCTGTACTTTTAACAAGCTACTATGTATATTCTTTTAACAATGATAGTAAATGGGACTTGCTCCTGGGTAAGTATGGGTAGGATTCACCCTAGGATTGTGAAAAATTTTCCTCCTTGATGATATCACTTCTGGTCTTTACATCACTTCCGATGGATCCTGACAGATTCTCATTCTAAAAAGTGGGTCCCGGTGCTAAATGTGTGAGAACCGCTGCTCTGAACACATGCTGAGAGCCCCCTTTTCACTGCTGAACAATGAAAAGGAGCACTGCTTGCACACATAAGATTAGTGAGGAACAGCTCTGAGTGATTTCTGGATTTTCAGGCCCCATAACACTGCAGTAAAGCACTTGCTTTTCATGCCAAATGTTCCATGACCAACAGCCTTTGCCTGCTAGACTAGACAATACTGAACTAGATGTTCTAGTTGTTAGCAAAGCTGTGAATAAAACTATTTGTTCACAGCAGAGCTGAGTCACACAAAGTGCTTTATATCCACAGTAAAATAAAGCAAGAGAAATAATTGGTCATAGCTGCTTGGGCTATGGACACATAAAACAACATAGGAAGAGAAGTTAGTGAGGAGTCTAATCGAAGTAGGAGAGAGCAACCCACAAGCCTTTAAAGGAGGAATTGAATATTTAACAGTTCCCCCTACAGGTCCACTATACAGATCTACCTTGTATTAAGTTACATTTCTGACACCAAAGGTGTGACTCAACACAAGGCAGTGTAATGTGTTCATTTATATCAGAGATGGGCATTTGAGTGGTAACAACTCGACTCGAGTAATGAAAACACTTTTGCAACTCATGTTAACTTGAGTCACTATGGGTGCAATCCTAACCCCTTATGTCAGTGCTTTCCAGCACTAACATAAGGGCAATGTAGCTCTGAGGTAAGGGTACAAACATTTCCTTACTTTGAGGAGGCCTCCGTGAGTGACACCCAACTGCAGGATGCAGCACATGTCCCAATGCCACCGCTATGCTAGTGCTGGAAAGCACTGACATAAGGAGTTGGGATTGCGCCCAATGTCACTGACTTGGACTCAGCTTGTGACTTGGGGCCAATGACTTGGAAAAGAGTCATGACTCGAATTGACTCAAGTCCCAAAATGTTTTCGTGTGTGCTTACGACTCTGTAATGTGTGTGTGCTTACTTACTTCTTTCCGACTCTTCCGCATTGTGCCAAAGACCTCATAGGTGATCCAGAAGCCAGCATTCAGACAGATTGCAGCAGCAGACATGGTGGAAGGGGGGTAGATTGGTTCCAGGAAGTGGGGGCTGGGGAGTGGAGGGGAGGACACAAAGATGAACCACTAGTTGCAGAAGAATGAAACCACAGTTTCATACATACAGTAGCTAGGATAGGTTTGGGGATCAGGTGTTGCGTAAACTTCTTTGGAACATTTTGAACAAAACCAGGAAAGATTAATAGCATGAGGTTGTGGGGTGATAGGCTACACAAACACTGAGAACGCATGCAACATTTGGAGGTCAGTTCAATGTTAGCCTTTAATTAAGGACTCAATAAACATGCACAAACATTGCAACATTTGATTTTGGATGAAACCAAGGACAACAATCCACTGGACGTTTGCCTGAAGCTATATTCCGTAGTGTATAAACACTATTGCTATATTGCTCTGTCACGTTGGTTGCTACATACGCCTTTGCACAATACTGTAATGCTGTGGAAATGTGTTCTTAGAAAGAAGTGTGTCCCCTTGAAACTGTTTAATTGCAAGAGAAACAACCTGGAGAATGTGGAATGAATCTGGAAGTACATACGGATTGCACCAATAATGCACTGAAAGGTTATCTTGAGCATCTAGCAAAACAGAATTATTTGTCTCATTACCTATTACTTACTCGAGGAGCAGCAGCTTCATTCTGCTGGGTTCTGAATCCCATTTTCTGTTCACTGCATCATACTGGCCATCTGGTTACTTCAGAAATGATGGCAAGAATCATTGTCCATGCTCAGAGGCTGACCTGTACTATTATCTCACATGTTTCCAGATCTAAAAACAGGTTCTGGTGATAAGCCTTAGCTTGAGAAGAATCGCTTTTATATTATTTCCACACCACTTATATTTTGTGTCTGCCCTTTTTTCCACCTTGAAAAAGAGATCTGACATTTGTTGTATGTAGATTTTTCAGCTAACGCTTGGACTAAGGATATCCGAGGTTCAGAGTCTGTATATGTCTATTATAATTGGCTAATGTTGCAGATTATGTTGAGAACCAAGTTACCACTGGAGGAAAAGAAAACCAAGGCTTGATTTCCAAGTATTTAATGTATTCTGAGTACTGGTCATGTAGGAGAATGAAACAACAAATGAAAAGGAGGGGGGAAAAGCTTTATGAGGTCTGATAATGTGCATATTTGGTCATTCTCTTCATAGCTGAATAACTAAAACAAGGCAGCTACATTCTCGCTTCCTACATGTTGAGGAAATCCTACAGTTGAGGCCATGGAGACTAGCCTGTGGAAATTCACGCTGAAGGGTTCTTTTTAGCTAAAAAGACAATGATTTGCACGGGAAATGTATCATGTTATTGACATGTTGCAATGACATGTTATTATTATACAGCATGAAACCAATAAGGTGTTTATATGAGTCAGTTCTGATTTCCATGTATCATAATACAGCTACCCCTGCTAACTGGGTAAAAGGCACTTTTTAAAGTAGTGCCCCTGTTATATATAGCAAGGGGAGAATAACCATCCCTCTTCACCCCAGCACAGTGTGAAGCTATCAAACCTATTGAAGTACACTTTTTATTTATTTACTTAATTAATTTGATTTTGTCTGGGGGGGGGGGGCTACAAATCTTCTTTGACCACATGTAGCAGACAGATAGATGCCTTAGCTATGCCACTAACTGGAAGTGGGCAGCAGAGCAATTAGGTGGCAAGCTGCTGGGGCGAGGAGGTGGGTTCCTCCCAATTTTCAAAAAGCCCGGGTGTGACATCACTTCCGGTTGTGACATCACTTCCGGGGCAACATTTTGAGCTTGGCAGTGGGCTACACGATCATTAGTTACGCCACTTGGACCAGGCCTTAACCCAACAGTTTGCAAGATCTATCAGTAAAAGGCCCTGATAGGATTGAGTCGTATTCCATTGCTATCAATGACTTTGCTCCTAAGTCATAACTAAATTTGGTGGGATTGTGCTCATTTTGTGCACAGGTTTCTAATATGTGCTGCAGTTGTGTCAGAAGCTGGCGATTCACTGACAAAACTACCTACCATCAGTGAACAAACAAGTACAGGCAATTCTTCTGAAAGCAAGGATGAAAACATCTGGAACCGAGATTAGCCTGTGGCCCATGCTGTACAGGAGGGTGGTCATTATATGGTATTTTGCAAATAACAAGAACAGCATCAGTGGCGTATCCTCCAACACTTCACAGATGAAAACAAGGCATGAGTGCAATATGGCTACATTTACCAAGGAGCACTTCACAAGCTCTGCCTCCTCCACTCTTAATACATCACTGAAGGCACCTCTCTGCTTGCTGTCATCATTTACTAGGCAATATCCTGCCCACTGATTTAAAAGCCAAGAGGGTGTCTGTTCTTTTGATTAAAGATATACTAGAAACGCATAATAGTCAAAATGTCATTCTCCTACAATACATTGTCAATAATTCAAAATAATAAACTTCTGTAGTTGTGTGTGTGTGTGTGGAATGACAGGCTGTGCACCACTGCATGGGGTCTTTGAGTTCCTATGAATGTCTTTGTGCACTAGGCAAGGTATATGCACCTCTCCAGGCACAGATTTAACCCTGAAGCCCAGAAGGAGGAGATGGGCAGCCCCATTCTGAGCTGCCCATTGCGCTGGGATGGTTGCAGCGCAGAAACAACTGCCACGGCATCCTGTGTGCAACAGGGCAGCCGCCACTGTCCCCTTTCCCCAGGTAAGGCAGCCAGCCCCGCAACTGGGTTACTCAATTCTGCAGCCGTCCTTGGGCTGCTGGTGGCCCAACACGGACGCTCTGGGTGCTGCTCCCTTCCCCCCCCCCGCACACTTCCTTCCCGCTAACAAAATACTAGCAAAATTTGGACTGGCTACAAAAGCCACAACAATAGCAAAATATATACTGCAGGTCTCCCAGGCCAGAAAATGGGGACAATTTCTTCTAAATGGAGGTTGTTGGTGCAAATGAAATTCCCAAGCAGCATGATCCAGAGCTCCACTCTATCCTGTCTCAGGTCCTCCACTGCCACCTCTGCAGAAACAAAAAACACCTGGCTCTTGGCTCAGTTTCTTCAAACACGGAAGTGCAAGGTTTCTGGTTTGATTTAATTGAGCTTCTTTCACTCAGTCCCTGCAAGTCAAATTGGAATTTCTGTGTTTGACGAAATAATGCCATGACCAAAGTAAGGAGGCAGTTTATCTGCTGTCTGCAGGGTTTATATAGATTACACCCACAGTGGGCTGGAGGGAGGTGGTGGGCTCAGATCTGGGGCAAAAGGCACCCTGATCTGCTGCCTTCTCTCCCCCCCCCAATAGTCTGCCACTGATGCAAACTGCATCCCCTGGCCTCATGGATGGCCCCCTCCCCTGTGAAATTCCAACTCTTCCTTCTTTGTAAGTACTCTCGCTATACATATTTTCACTTATAGATGATGTACATATTAAGACCATGTCTCCTTATCCATATCAAGATTTTAGATATCAGATCTGGGAATTGTGGAGAGAGGAAGGACAAAGTCCTCTGTGGAGGGAAAGTCTACCTCTCCTGTTACCCAGTGGGTACACCTCCACTCTGTTGTGAGCTCTGGAGACAGAGGACAAATTTGCCTCCCATGCCCTAGAACAGGGGTGCCCAAACCCCGGCCCTGGGGCCACATAAGAACATAAGAACATAAGAACAGCCCCACTGGATCAGGCCATAGGCCCATCTAGTCCAGCTTCCTGTATCTCACAGCGGCCCACCAAATGCCCCAGGGAGCACACCAGATAACAAGAGACCTCATCCTGGTGCTCTCCCCTACATCTGGCATTCTGACTTAACCCATTCCTAAAATCAGGAGGTTGCGCATACACATCATGGCTTGTACCACATGCGGCCCTTGAGGCCTCTCAATGTGGCCCTGAGGGAGCCACCAGTCTCCAATGAGCCTCTGGCCCTCTGGAGATTTGTTGGATCCCAAACTGGCCCAACGCAACTGCTCTCAGTGTGAGGGTGACTGTTTGACCTCTCATGTGAGCTGTGGGATTAGGGCTCCCTCCACTGCTTGCTGTTTCACGTCTGTGATGCAGTAGCGGCAGCAAAGGAAAGGCTGGCCTTGCTTTGTGCAAGGTCTTTTATAGGCCTTGAGCTATTGCAAGACCTTCATTCATTCGTATAAGTTCATCTTTAATATATTCATTTATGTAAACTTATGTAAATTTATTCAAATTTCAAATGTAAATTAATTCTTTTTTTACTGGCCCCCAACACAGTGTCAGAGAGATGATGTGGCCCTCCTGCCAAAAACTTTGGACACCCCTGCCCTAGAAGGTGTTCGAGATTGGATCAAATTTTGTAATAATTATACTCCAAATTTTCAGGAATGGATTAGGTACGCAAAAAGAGGGAAAGATGAAGTTGTAAGGGATTGTTTGTCTAGTTTACTAATACATTTCATATTCAGGAAGTTTGATCACCCATACTTTATGCTGGGGCAGAGCTGCATCACAATGTCTACATACATCAAAAAAATAAGCTCACTAGGCACGTGTCAAAACCTCATAATTTTAGTTGCTTTGGGCTTAATTTTGATAAAGTATATCCTCTGTCTGTCCTTTACACATTACCAGTTCTGACAGCTACTGATTCTGAACTCTTTTGCTAGAAGTGAGGATGAGAATGTAAACAATCTCTGCAGAGCGCTACTTCCCGAAATCTGTTGAGGTTCTTCAGTGCACAGTGTAAAAAGAAAACACTGTTAAAACTTCTTGAATTTAGTTGAATAACCTTCCACCAGAGTATGGTCTCAATTGCAAATACCAAAAAATTAAATAATGTCATGCAATCAATAAATATGCCAGAAAGACCTCACTTAGGGAGGAAGAAGGAGAAGAAAATATTATGCTTACATATTTTGAACCAACCCAGAAGTATTTGGGATGAGATCTTTCCCGTGACTGTTGCTCCCAAGATAAAATTCAATAGACAACTGAAAATATTACATTGGCTTCATTTTCGATTTAGATTTAAGATACTGTGCACAGAGGACCACTTTTTTTGAAGCATGACCGTAACTAAAAAAAAAACAAAACCCAAAGTAATATCTAGAATCAGATAACACTTGAAGAGCTAGAGTCTCCATTGCTTAACAAAATGGAGAGGGGAGATTTTGGCTGCATCCTGTAACACTTTCCTGGGAGTAAGACCCATTGAACACAATAGAACTTATGTCTGAGTAGACATGCAGAGGATTGTGCTGCCCTCTTGTCCTTCTCTCAATCAGCCACTGAAGCAATCTGATCACCCCACCTCATAGATGGGTTGCCCCTGCTGGGATTTATAGTTTCCCAGTGCTACTGACGTGGGTCAGGAGCACTGGGGAAGCAGCAATTCCCAGTACTACTTATGTCTGGCACCGAGCCATAGCAGCTTACTAGGCATTGGGGGGGACGGACGGACAGATTCTTCCATTCCCCAGACATTGTCTGAGCAGCAACAAAGGTAAGTCCAGGGCAGAATTGAGTGCTAGGCCTAGAGGCCTGAAGGACATAATGTTTGGGGTGGGCCATCAGATATCCAGTGATTATCTAGATGGCATCTCTCTCCTTAGCGTAGTAGGAAAGCTGTTTGCCCGAGTTGCACTAAAGAGGCTCCAGGTACTTGCAGAGAGCGTCTATCCAGAATCACAGTGCGGATTCCAAGCCAACAGGTCCACCACTGATATGGTATTCTCCCTTAGACAACTGCAGGAGAAATGCAGGGAACAACGACAGCCACTCTTTATAGCCTTCATAGATCTCACAAAGGCTTTCGACCTGGTCAGCAGGGATGGCCTCTTCAAGATTCTCCCCAAGATTGGATGTCCACCCAGGCTCCTCAGCATCATCAGATCTTTCCACAAGGACATGAAGGGCACTGTTGTCTTCGATGGCTCCACATCAGACCCCTTTGACATCTGAAGCGGAGTGAAGCAGGGCTGTGTTCTTGCACCAACCTTGTTTGGGATTTTCTTCGCTGTCCTGCTGAAGAGGCCTTTGGAACTGCAACAGAAGGCATCTATCTCCAGACCAGATCACACGGAAAGCTCTTCAACCTCTCCAGACTGAGAGCAAAGTCCAAAGTTCAGCTGAAATGTCTGCGTGACTTCCTCTTTGCCGACGATGCAGCTGTCACTACCCACTCTGCCAAAGATCTCCAGCAGCTCATGGATCGTTTTAGCAAGGCCTGCCAAGATTTTGGACTGACGATCAGCCTGAAGAAAACACAGGTCATGGTTCAGGATGTGGACTCACCTCCCTGCATTACAATCTCTGCGCATGAACTGGAGGTTGTCCATGACTTTGTGTACCTTGGCTCAACGATCTCCAACACTCTTTCTCTCGATACTGAGCTAAACAAACGCATCGGTAAAGCAGCTACCATGTTTTCCAGACTCACAAAGAGAGTCTGGTCCAACAAGAAGCTGACGGAACATACCAAGATCCAGGTCTACAGAGCTTGCGTCCTGAGTACACTTCTGTACTGCAGCGAGTCACGGACTCTTCGCTCACAACAGGAGAGGAAACTGAATGCATTCCACATGCGCTGCCTCCGACGCATCCTTGGCATCGCCTGGCAGGACAAAGTTCCAAACAACACAGTCCTGGAACAAGCTGCAATCCCTAGCATGTATGCACTGCTGAAACAGAGACACCTGCGTTGGCTTGGTCATGTTGTGAGAATGGATGATGGCCGGATCCCAAAGGATCTCCTCTATGGAGAACTCGTGCAAGGAAAGTGCCCTACAGGTAGACCACAGCTTTGATACAAGGACATCTGCAAGAGGGATCTGAAGGCCTTAGGAGTGGACCTCAACAGGTGGGAAACCCTGGCCTCTGAGCGGCCCGCTTGGAGGCAGGCTGTGCAGCATGGCCTTTCCCAGTTTGAAGAGACACTTGGCCAATTGACTGAGGCAAAGAGGCAAAGAAGGAAGGCCCATAGCCAGGGAGACAGACCAGGGACACACTACACTTGCTCCCAGTGTGGAAGGGATTGTCACTCCCGAATCGGCCTTTTCAGCCACACTAGACGCTGTGCCAGAACCACCATCCAGAGCGCGATACCATAGTCTTCCGAGACTGAAGGTTGCCAACGAATCTAGATGTCCCAGATAAGTCTGAAACAATTCCAGAACTCTCAAATATGGTTTTAAAAAATGGTATTTGCAGGAATTCATTAACCATTAAACCTGTGTGTTGTCTCTAAGAATGTTCCTGAGGATAATATAAATGTATAAAACAGAGAAAAACCTCCCAAAGGAAAAATGCTGAAATAAAATCTCTCTCTCTCTCTCTCTCTCATGGTTTATAGGAAACCATGATAACCCTTGATAAAATTCAGCTCTTCAGTAAATGACATATTCTTCTGTGCAAGCTGTTCCCGATTCACACGCTTTGCTCCAAAAACGTGTGTGTGTGTGTGTGTGTGTGTGTGTGTGTGTTCAAAAAACATATGTTTTTACTTGATTCTGTCTTCAGTTGTTGCATGAACTGATTAACTGATTGCAGTTTGGGGGGGGAAAAAACAGCAGCAGCACACAGTATAGTAAAATAAGTTTCAGCCTGAAATCCAGGCTTTTGGGCCTCCAGGTAGACACATTACTTAGCCAATAGTACAGAGATGAGCATCGTCCCTGGTTTTCATAGATGGCTTTTCAACACCCACTGGACCCATTGCTGCTTTAAAAATAAAGAAACGCCTTTGAACCAAAGCAGAAGGTAAATCTCTCATCTTGTAAAAGGGCAAGAAATATAGAGTACTCTCAAATAAAGGACCGGAGTATCATCTGACACCAAAAAAGCCTCCTAGGCTTTCTGAAAACAGCTGGTTTCATTTCACAGCTGCAAACACTACATAGCCCTGGTTTTAAGATACATCTGACTGATTTGCAGGTTTTATTACCAAGACATCATTTTTTCCTCAATGCCATAAGTTATTTCAAAGGCTGTTAGTGGAGGCAGCGACAACTTCTCCATCTTCATCTACTGTGCAAGATGGGGAGGGGTGGAAACATCTCCCTCACAAGATCTATTCTAGCCCCTGCAGATTAAATTATTTGCTGCTGAGGTTGTCCTATGTAGGAGCTGTAGCTGCTCAGTTTTCAACACCAGCCTACTTATCCTTCCTGTCACGGCTTTTGTGATATCTTCCTCTTCCATGGCTGAATGCCCCCTTTCTCAGCGGTGACCCCATAGTTCCGCATTGCCAAAGACTCTGTGAGGCTTCTTTGTGGTGTGTTCATGCGCTGACCAGTCACCTGTCCTGCAGAGATTTTTGAAGTTAGCATGTCAGTAAGTAAAACAGTTCCAACAATGTGCCTTTAAAAAAAGTTGTTGTGGAACTGCAGCAGCTCAAGCATTCAGCAGCAATGAGTAACTTGATAGGTGATTTTGCAGGGGATAAAACAAAGCAGTGAATTAGTACAATGGAGTTTAGGAAACCAAGAATGAGCTTGGTTCTAGGTCTGGTTTGGGGCTGGCATCAGCATGTAACATTGTTAGGCTGGGGCTAAACCAAAGGAAGAAACAGATTACAAAAGAGAAAAACATGCATACAGATACAATGCGTATGAAAAATTATTAATCCAATATTCAATTTTTTAAAAATCTTTTCAGAGGTCTATCAGAACCTCTTCCTTCCATCAACTGTTTTCTATGTCAGATTTGCTATATGTATATGTACACACACACAATGGACCATAATTTGACAAATCAATCTATCACAAATGGTGATTCAGGAGATTTTTATTTTTCCTGGCAGAGTTAGAAGAGACAAAATCATACTTTTACATTCTTATGCACAGTGGCGTCACTACGGTTTGTGTCACCCAGTGCGGGATGCCAGGGTGTCACCCCCCATGCAGTGGGCGGGGCAACACCCCAGGTGGTGGGCGTGGTGATGTACCATCACTCTGCCCTCACTGGTTTTTTGGCTGTACCTTTTGATAGAACAAAGATAGAACACATTCTGCATGAAATTACACATTGATTGATATATAACATGATGGTATTATTCTTTCAAATTATGATTTTAGTCACTAGTGGTGTCACACACACACCCCAGGTGTCAACTTACTAACACCTTATTATAGCAGTTCTCAAACTTTTAGCACTGGGACCCACTTTTTAGAATGACAATCTGTCCAAGACCCACCAGAAGTGATGTCATGGTGGAAGTGACATCACCAGGCAAATTAAAATAAATAAGTATAAATAATTAAAGTAAAACAAATAAATAAGCAGACGCCAGCCCTTTTCCTCCAAGTGAATTTCCCTTGTAGCCTGCCTGCAATAACACCCCCCCCCCCAAAATCAGTAAGGTTTTCAGCCCTACCCAGTGCCCAGTTCAATTTAAGAACTTCTGTTTAAACCAGATCACTGTCAGGATCCACCTGGTTTTGCAAGTCTCAAAAAGGTTCAGCTGAAGCCTCTGTTTTGATCCTTTTTAATGGGGTGGGAGGTTGCCTTCTGGAGCACTTGTTTAGCTGCAGTTGCATAGGATCAGGACCATTCTGGTAGCCTTGCACTCTCCTTCACCTGATCTTCCACACCACACAAGGAACGCTTGCTTACTCATGAGTAAATGTGACCATGAGGTTTAGTTCCACTTTCCATAGGGCTCAATACATTCATCTGCTTGGAGGGAGGGACATCCTTCTCAGGTATTTTGGGGGGCTGCTTTCATTGGAACAGGACCATTCTGGTGTCGTTTGATTCCTCTTAGCCTGCCCTTTCTGATGGACTAAGGCACGTTTGCCTACTCACAAGTAAACACGCAATATGGCCCACTTTCACTTTCCATAGAGATCCATTCCTTTTTTTTGTTCTCCGGTTTTTTGGCCATTACTTTTGGTAGAAAGGAGATATTTCACTCTGGTTTTTTGCATTGCATTCTTCTCAAAATTCTGCATCCAACGGTATATAACATGATGGAGTTACCACTAACCACTGTGATTTTAGCATGTCACCCACCGTGCGCGTCACCCCCCTGTGCGCGTCACCCGGTGTGGCCTGCACCCCCCAGTGATGCCACTGTTATGCATAGCATTTTAAAAAATTAATGTTTGCATAGCAGTGTGTGCACACGCATTTTTTTTTCTTTTGAAGGCTGCAATCCTATATACCCTTTCCAGGAAGGAAACCCCATTGACTGCATGTAGACATACCTAGGATTGCACTGTAAGAATGCAAAAAGATAAAAGCGACAGGGATATTGAATAATTGGAGACAACCAGGGTCCATGAGATGTGTGTATGTGTGTGTGTGTGGGGGGGAGTAATTTGTACTCAGGCCCAGGCTCCAAAAGGGGTGCAGGATCCAAAGCAGGAGGCCCAGATATTTCCTGAGATCTTACATTTTCCTATCTCACCTGGACACACTACCCACATTGGATGCTGGGGGCACTACTGTGAACTTGATATCAGCTAGCGCAAGCCATAGCACTGGACTGAGGAATGCACACATGATACTCCTTAACACAGTATCGGCTCTGGAAATTGGCTTGCTACAGTAGCTCTTTGGCTTATAGATCCACTTATCATGAAGGAGTGTTTAGGAGCTCAGAGACACAGCTGCAGAAGCAAGTTTTGATTCACAAAGGACACATTCCAGTCTAGTGTGAGCCTAAATACAATTATGCTAATTTTCTGCAATGATTTTTTTTAATATTTAAAAGATTTTACAGAGACTTACGAGTGTGTTTGGTTTCCGTACTACTGTGTCTAGCTGCTGATGCCACGTGGGCAGGCAGGGCCAAATTCTATCCAATTTTTGAGTGCTGGTGTGGCAGTACCAACGAGGCACGTGCTGCATCCTGCAGGAGGGAGGCCTCCTCCAGGTAAGGGAACATTTGTTCTCTTTCCTCAGGGCTGCATTGTGGCTGCATGGGCACTGGAAAGCTGGAGAGGATTGGGCCTGTAGACCTCAGTTCCGCATTGGGAAGTCCAGTAGTCTTGGATTCCAAAGACTATTCTGGCTGTCGCCACTCTCCCCCACCCGATCTCTCCCCCATTTTGCCTGCCCCCATTGCCCTCTGTTTTGCCTTCCCTTTGGGAAGCTCCCTAAAAGAAACTTTGTACCCCCTTATAAAATTCCCTCAGGGGCCCTGCAGACAACATCCAGAACATACAGACTGTCCCTATCCAATAGGAATAATTGGAAAATGTATATTCAATAGGTATTGAATGCCGGCTGTCAGAATCAATTAATCCGGCTGGAAAAGGCGGCATGAAACATCCAGGCACCCATTACTTCTTGGCAAGATAGAACTATAGTTGAGCTGGAAACAAATTGAATGAACAACGTCTCTTTGGCAAACTTCTCTCCAAATTACAGCTCATTTCTACCATGTGTAAGTTATGTGGCTAACATTGGTTAACAAAACATTATTCACTGTAAACTGTGGGATTGTGTATACTTCCTAAAGAGAGGTCACACGGAATTGATAGTATCAATACGGAAACATAAGAATGAAAATGAAAGGGAGTGTGAAGGCAAGAGGTACACAAATGAGCAATGGTCCATTTGAAGAACAGCTTAACAAATATTTTGGTAGCTAGCTAGTACCCTCGTCCTTAAGATTTATGTGAACCATCTGGCTACAATTCTTTTGCACTATGCCTGCAACAATCCTTTGCAGGTTATTAAAGGTGTGGTTACTTAGCTGAGGGGGACTCCATCACCAGATCTCCATGTGTTGGATGGGCTCTTCTGCACAGAGTTTACATGTGGATGCTAGAAAAGATCTCCTAAGTTTAAATGGAAGATGACAAATACAGTCAACATGGTGATGAACATTGAGCTAGTAATGAGAATATTTTAATTGTACTAAACCAGTGTTTCTCAAACTGTGGGTTGGGACAAGGTGGGTCCCGAGCCAATTTCAGGTGGGTCCCCATTCATTTCAATATTTTATTTTTAATATATTAGACTTGATGCTACCATGGTACATGACTGCATTTGGGGAAATGTTACAGACCTGTACTTTTAACAGGCTACTATGGATATGCTTTTAACAATGATAGTAAATGGGACGTACTCCTGGGTAAGACTGCAGCCTAGGATTGTTAAAAAGTTTCCTGCTCCATGGTGTCACTTCTGCTCATGACATCACTTCTGGTGGCTCCTGACAGATTCCTATTCTAAAAAGTGGGTCCCGGTGCTAAAAGCTTGAGAACCACTGTACTAAACAGTACTAATTTTACTTTGCCTTGCTTTATATTACAGTGTGTATATGTAATGTTGAGCTGAGCTGCATACCTGGTATTGCAAAAGGTTTTGGCAGTGCTGAAAAAAGCCTGAATTTCTTTATACTTTTTCAGTACCCCTGGTGACAAGGCTTCCTTATTGTTTAAATTGTCCTCTTTTCACCTCACATTTGGAGCCCAGTCCTGCTGTGGGGGGGTGGGGTGGGGGTAAGGGCACTGCTGTACCAAGGCGGTTGCCCTCATTGTCATTGCCTGGCAGGATCTGACGGGTTGTGCAGGATTAAAAAATCCTGATCCTTGATTGGATGGAACCATCCAAGAGTTTAATCCAGGAGATAAAAAACAGTAATGGGGTGAAACAATTTAGCTGAAAAGGTTTGGGGAAAGGCAAATATCGTAGGGTATTCACACAGTCTAAATATTTTGTGGCAATCACTTGCACCCTACTGAAATGTCTGGCTTTGACCCCGGAATGGAAAGTGGATTCAGCTCAGCCCTAATTTAGTACTCTTTGACATGTTTAGCATGCAAAGGGCTTAAAATCCTTATCTCATTCATTTTCTCAATAGCCCAGTGAGGGTTATTTAAATGTGATATTAAACAGACACAGAGGAGGTTTGGAAGCTGTCAGGTTCATGGATCATTCTAGTAAAAGGAGAGTGAAAGATTAAAAGCAGCATGATGGTTTTCTTTTCCCCTCTAAAAAAAATTTTAATGAGAGAAGACAATAATGCTGCCCCCTAGTGGGGACCTATGTATTTTACTATGCATCATTCTGATACTGATACTATGTATCTGTTCTTCCTTGGTCTCATCATGATCTGTACATTTTCCTGGATTGTCAATGACAGGCACGGCTTCCTAGAATTCCTTTGGTGCTTTAAAACTATTCTGCAGTGTGTACTACTTTTCCAGCAGGGAAGTCTCCAGATCAATGTGGCATTCAACATTTGGATCTAGATGGAATCACATCACAAAAAACTATATGACTGACTTTGGCCAGATTAGGTTGGTTGGTGAAAAACACAAGAGATGAAGCAATTTTAGCATTGTTTCTGATACCATGGCCAAGATTTTTGAACACACAATGTTGAATATATGATGAGTGGCCAGTATCCCAAATTTAATTCCCCAGCCCAATATCTGGGGCTGTATGCACAGAATCCCCTTTTAAAAGAAACGCTGTCAAAGAGCAGGACAGTTCACTTTTTCAAAAGGGATATGTACTCACGGCAGTGCCTGTTGGTTCTGAAAGGAAGACCCCATGCACATATAGCGATTAGTTTCATGTACAATTCCTATCCAAGTAGGGATCCATGCACAAGGACAATATTTCCACACCTGAAAATATTTGTCCTGGCATGTATGCCTGTAATACCATTAACATAAATATTTATGCAGTGTTGGCATTATACTATGGCTCAAGACAGCAAGTTGCTGTAGTAGTTGAAACATCACCCCCAAGGTGCTGGTTTTTGGTGGCTGCAAGTCTTTTGAATGTAATCTTAGGATCATGACAAGGAAAAGGATCTTTATTTAAATCTTTGTTTATAGTATATTCACAGGCCACAAGAATCAGAAGAATCAGCAGGACTTACCTGGTGTCAGCTGTAGGTAACCCTCACCCCATGTTTGTGCATCTTTCCCTCTCGTGCGAGGCAATGGAAGCTGGATTTTAAACTGGGAGTCTACATCTTCTGCTAGGGGGTTCACTGTTCAAGAAAGGCGTTGCAATATTTGGGTAAATAGAATGCCCCTTTCTCAGGCATGTGTGATTTTTGTTTTGTAGTTCTCACAAACCAGGGCTGTGGTTTTGTTGTTGTTTTTCAAAAAGTTGGCCATTTGGAATTGTTGCAGTAATAAGTTAAGATAATAACTTGATAATAAGATGTCAAGGTCTCCTTTGAAAACAATGGACGAACATCATCAGTAATAAGTTATCAATGGATTTATAGCATCATTTCTCATGGAGAAAGAGAATATAAGGGGATTGGGGGTGGGGGGGGAATCAGAAAATGGAAAGGAAACCATTTCAGCTCCCAATTAGCTACAAGTGGGAAATGAATGCCATGTGTAATGATGTAAATATTGGCATGTGTGAGCTTTCCAGGAGGGGGGGAAAACTCAAAACTTTTCATCTGTCTTAATTTGCTCACATTATTTTGTCAGAAGTCTCCCTAGGACCAAATCAAATATCCTTACTTCCACTCTTTTTCTGGAATGAAAACACATTCAAATATATGGAGAATGCATAGTTCAAAAATGTTGGCACTTGGTCTCTCTAAACCTACTATAAACCTCTCTCTCTCTCTCAATCTGTGCACATACCAACTTATAAATTGCTGCTTTAAAAAGTAATGGAGGAACAAAGGAAACTGCCTTACTGTAGCCTATTTCACTGCCTTACCTCCAAATGTCAAGGAATGAACCAAGGCTCTTCTTCAGGCAAAGCATATGCACAGCCATTTGGCTACAGCCTCTCTCCCTAGAAATACTCTTTGTTATGTTCTTCATATACATTCAGAACAGGGCTCAAGGTGGAACCAGACATAATACTGACAATTGCATGGTCCCAGGGGCAACGATGTTGTGATGTCACGTGTTACTATGATGTGGCTTCTGGGTTTAGAGGAGGGTGGTGCAATGTGGCTGATGCTCCCCCTTCCTTCTCCATCAGCTTCCTAGCTGCCTTTGGGCTTCTGCCAAGCCTCTGCAGGCCCCTGAGCATAGCACTGTGCTTGGAGGTTTGCAGTAGCTTGGCAGCAGCCAGGAGTCAGCCGGGAAACTGCTGTTCAGTGGCACTCCCCTTCAAGTACATGTTCAGGGCATGTGCCCTCCTTGTCATTCCTTAGATCAGTGATTTTCAATCTCATAGCACACTGGCAAGGCACTAAAGTAGTCAAGGCACACCATTAGTTTTTTGACAATTGACGAGGCACACCATACTGACACCAGGAGCTCGCATCTCCCAGTGGCCCTGCTAAAAAAATGATCCTCCCCCAAACTCCTGCAGCACACCTGCGGACCATCTGTGGCACACCAGTGTGCCACAGCACAGTGGTTGAAAATGGCTGCCTTAGATACACCACTTCATGGTCCTAATTCTGCATCTGCTGTGATAACCAAAATGTGGGGGCACCAGTTCAGGCAGGTTTCCGGGCAAGGGGGAGCAGTGCTTAATCCATCTTATTACCACTAATTTTCATTAAATGTCCTTCAAAGTTATGCTTCATGTCCCCAGTTGCACTTCTAATTTTGGAACCTGGACATGCAAACATGTCAGACATCAGAGATCATTAGCAGAGGAGAATTGGTGGATGGGGGCAGAGTTACGCACCTTGTCCTGCCCATGGATTCTCCCTTGCAAACTGTCCCCTGACAGTTACTAGTAATAAAGCTACAAGTGAAACATGAGGTTGAGAACTCTGTGTTTCCCCCTAAGCCAGGGGTGCTCACACTTTTTTGGCTCGAGAGCTACTTTGAAACCCAGCAAGGCCCGGAGATCTACCAGTTTTTTTTACAATGTTCGCGCCATCATAACATATAACATTTATGTGTACAATGTATGTTGGTGTACCTTGAGCCCCACTGAGTATAACAGGACTTACTCCTGAGTAGACATGCCTAGGATTAGGCTGTGAGGCTGCAATCCTAGCCACACTTAGCTGGGAGTAAGCCCCATTGAGTACAATGGGCCTTACTCCTGGTGTTTCCTCCCAGAGGCACCTGAAGGGGGGGGGGTCAGCACTCCGCGATCTACTCATTTTGCCTCGCGATCTACCGGTAGATCGCGATCCACCTATTGAGCACCTCTGCCCTAAGCGCTAATCCACTGGTTCTCAAACTTTTAGCACTGGGACCCACTTTTTAGAATGAGAATCTGTCAGGATGCACCAGAAGTGATGTCATCAATGGAAGTGACATCATCAAGCAGGAAAATTTTTAACAATCCTAGGCTGCAATCCGACCCACACTTATCCAGGAGTAAGTCCCATTTTCTATCGTTGTTAAAAGCGTATACAGAGTAGTCTATTAAAAGTACAGATCTGTAACATTTCCCCAAATGCAGTCATGTACCATAGTAACATGAAGTCTAATATAATAAAAAATGAAATATTGAAATGAATGGAGACCCACCTGAAATTGGCTCATGACACATCTAATGGGTCCTGACCCCACAGTTTGAGAAACACTGCTCTAATCCATTCTGACTCTCTTCTCTTTTCGGAAAGTCTCCAGAACAAATTGAAATGAATGGGTGCTACACAAGTGTACACTAAGTATTTTGCAGCGTTCTGGTTAATTTTCAGTGAGACTTGTGGAAGCATTCTGGTGGGATGTGCCCTTAAGGTTTTCAAGAATATACTTATTACATTGATTCAATTTTGGGGGAGGGGGTTGCATTTCATTCTTCAAGTCAATCAGTTAAAAAAAATGCACCAAGTGAGAACTTCAATTGACAGAACGGAGATAAGAGGACTAAATTCACCTGTATACTTGCCTCTCTCCAGCTTCATTTCCCACCTATGTCCCTTCTGATGCAAAATCTGTTCTGTTCAGTGAAAATGTTTCAAATATTTCAGCACGTCTAGACAGAATACAGATTTTTAACACAGTGAAAACTCAAGTGAATTGGACAGCACGATTGTGATTCTGTCCATCTATTTCAAGAGCATATTGATTTCTGTACTTCATACTTTAAAATATTGATCTTATTTGTTTTTAATAGTGATTTATCATTCTTTTTTTCTTTTTTTAAATCTCAGGCATTTTTCAAGACTGCATCATGGGACTGCATCACCACAGCAATATAGTTCAGCAGACAGTGAAAAGTGGTTCTGTGATCATTAACAAATAAGTGTTGCATTTCCTACTTTAAAATGCTCTGGGGAGAGGGGGATGAGTTGTAGCATGCCACAAAATGAGTAAATGGCATATCTCCTTAGACCAATAATGGTTAGTGACCAGTTTGCCTAAGATATAAGTTTTGTTGCTACTCAACAGACAACACAATCCTATGCAAACTCACCATCCCCAGGGACCATGACGGCGCAGTTCAACTAGTGCAACTCCCTTGTGCCAGCCTAACTGAAAGTGCTTTACAGCATTTTGCGACACCCCAGGACTGGCGCAAGGGATTTGTGCTGGCCTAACTACTAGTTAGGATTGTGTCTTATGGCAGTATTAGAAGAAATTTTAGATATTACTGCTGCAATCCTAACCACACTTTCCTGAGAGTAAGCCCCATTGAACAAAATAGGATTTACTTCTGAGTAGGCCTCGTTAGGATTGTGCCCTGCATGTGTTAAGCTGATCAGATCTAAAGGAAATGTGCATATATTTAAAGTGGGTTAAATCCAATTTGAAAATGTGTGCTTGAAGATAAATTCCAGCAGGAAAGCCCTGGTAGTCTGTTATGATAAAAACAACAGCATCTTGTTGTGGCACCATAAAGACTACCAAATAGATTGTGGTCTAAGGTACTGTGGGCCAAAGCCTACTTCATCAGCTTCACACACCTTTGAAGTGGGCTGTAGCCCACAAAAGCTTACACCACAACCAATTATTGGTTTTTAAGGTGCCTTGGGGCAATTTGTTGTTCTTGAAGTTAAGCTCACTGTTTCGAATTGGGAAAATTTCAGAATATTGTCATAGTCGTATCGAGGTATCCATATCTGCAGTGTTACAAAAAGGTCAAAAAAGGGGTGCAAAAGGGTGCATGTTCAAGCCTTTAACATTAGGCTTTATGAATTGGAACAGGACCATAGTTCACATGGGGTTGCACTGTCTAGATTCATCATCTTCAGCCTCTGCTTGTCTTTTGTTCCTGTGGTGCATTTTTCATGATGAGATTCTCCATCCTGTTTATGTGAGACCATAAGCACAGTTGTTCCTCAGAGTCTGCATCTAGCTATTTACTGTAAATATTTACAGCAGCCTAATTAATGAAGCTAGTGTAAGCTGGTGCAAGAGGTGCTGGTGGGATAGAAATGGCGGAAAAATCACAGAACCATTGCAGTGTTAAGAGAATTCAAAGGAAAATAAATCCAAACCTATGGATTTCAGCTTTGTTAAAACTGTGGCACATTAATTCTCATGTAGATGGGCTGGTAGTATTGGGGCCAAATTAGACTTATGCAGAAGAAATAAGATTGGATCTCCGGACATTTTTGTTTACTTAAATGCAGCTGCTGGGGACTCAAGCAGGAATGTTTTCCTGATCTAAATGTTTCCCCAACTTGCTTTTTATCCCACAGAGCAAAAAATAGAGAAACTTGTATTTTTCTCCCCCCAACAGAACCAACTGCATCTTAGGAAAAGGGAGCATTTCGACTGAGGAAAAGGCACCAGGCAAAAGGGATGAGTATCACATCCCTCACGGTGCAGCTTCTCCAATTCAGTTTGAACCCCATCATGCATCAGGAGATCTGAACACAGTTCCCTCATGGAATGTCCAGACTGTCTCTTAATATTTCCCCCCAAATGGGCAACCTATGAAATTTAGGGCCAAGGTCTCTTATACCCCCACACCTCTTTAGAGAGTGGCTTTGGCAGTTCAGATTTGGAAATGCAATGGTTGCACCATCAATTTTGCATTTCAGATCTATTCATTTTGAATGGGATTCCGTGCCTATTGCACATCTTGGAGATGTACGACAATATTTGTTCGGTTAATTACAAAAAGCTGCAAAGAACATATACAATATATATAAGGCCCCTTCGGTAGTCCAGGAGGAATACACGGTCAGCCACTGTGACGTGCTTGCCCAACACTTTGCAGATAAAATCGATCGTATTTGTTGCGACTTGGATGCCACATTGACAATGTCTGTTGATGTCCCCTTGGCAACTGCTTGTCCAGTATTGTGGGATTCTTTTCAGCTTGTGCAGCCTGAGGATGTGGACAGACTCCTTTGGAGCGTGAGGCTGTCTGCCTGCCTGTTTGACCCTTGCCCAGCTTGGCTGATTAGAGCGGCCCGGGGGGGACTGGCTGAGTGGACGGGGAGGGTGGTCAACTCTTCTTTGATGGAGGGGACATTGCCACTCGCCTTGAAGCGGGCAGTGGTTCGCCCCCTCCTGAAGAAGCCCTCCCTGGATTCCACTGTGTTGAATAACTATCGGCCAGTCTCCAACATCCCGTTTCTGGGCAAGGTAATTGAGCGGGTGATGGCGGCCCAACTCCAGAGGGTCTTGGATGAAGCGGATTATCTGGATCCTTTTCAATCTGGTTTCAGACCGGGCTTTGGGACGGAAACTGCCTTGGTCGCCTTGGTGGATGACCTACGCCGGGGACTGGACAGGGGGAGTGCGTCCCTGTTGGTCCTGCTGGACCTCTCAGCGGCTTTCGATACCATCGACCATGGTATCCTTCTGGGCCGATTGGCCGAGTTGGGAGTTGGAGGCACTGTTTTGTGGTGGTTCCGCTCCTACTTGGAGGGTCGGTCCCAGATGGTGGTGCTGGGGGATGCCTGTTCGACACCCTGGCCCTTGAGGTGCGGGGTGCCGCAGGGTTCAATTCTGTCCCCCATGTTATTTAATATCTACATGAAACCGCTGGGAGAGGTCATCCGGGGGTTTGGAGTGAGGTGTCATCAATATGCTGATGACACCCAGCTCTATCTCTCCTTTCCTCCAGACTCCAGGGTGGCGGTTGAGGGCCTGGACCGCTGTCTGGAAGCAGTGAGGATCTGGATGGGGGCTAACAAGCTGAAATTAAATCCGGATAAGACAGAGGCTCTCCTGGTTCGGAAATCCTCGATGCAGGTGCTGGATTATCGACTTGCTCTGAATGGGGTTGCACTCCCTCTGAAGGAGTAGGTTCGCAGCTTAGGGGTCCTCCTGGACTCGCAGCTGCTCCTGGATTCCCAGGTGGCAGCTGTGGCTAGGGGGGCCTTTGCTCAGCTTCGGCTGGTGCGCCAGCTGCGACCGTACTTGGATCGTGCAGACCTGGCCACGGTGATCCATGCCACGGTGACATCAAGGTTAGATTACTGTAACGCGCTCTATGTGGGGCTGCCCCTGAAGACGGTTCGGAAACTACAATTAGTACAGAATGCGGCGGCCCGTGTGGTCACCGGAGCCAGGCGGTTTGACTCTGTCAGCCCGCTTCTCCGGGGGCTACATTGGCTGCCCATTCGTTTCTGGGCCCAATTCAAGGTGCTGGTTTTGACCTTTAAAGCCCTATACTGCTCTGGGCCAGGATATCTTAGAGACCGCCTACTCCCGTACAATCCGGCTCGCCATCTCAGGTCATCAGAGAAGGCCTTTTTGCAAGTGCCGCCACCCAAGGAGGTCCGGGGGGCGGCTGCAAGAAATAGGGCCTTCTCGGTAGTGGCACCAACATTATGGAACTCCCTTCCCCTTGACTTGAGAATGGCTCCCTCTCTTGAGAGCTTTCGGCGAGGCCTGAAAACACTGTTGTTTAAACAAGCCTTCTGATTTCTGGCCTTCTTAACTTTTTTATACATCTTTTAGTTTTACAGGCTTGATTCCTCGGTGATCTGCTCTTTTACTCTTTTAATCTGACTACTGTTTTTATGGCCCTATAGTGTGTTTTTCCCTGTAATCCCTGTAAAAATCCCTGTAAAAATCCCTGTAAAAGAGCCATTGTTCATCCTCGGCGATTTCAATGCTAGAGTTGGTGCTGATAACAGTTCATGGCCCACTTGCTTAGGTCAGTTTGGCACTGGGAGGATGAACAAAAATGGCCAACGCCTGCTAGAGTTTTGCTGTCATCACGGTCTCTGTGTCAGCAACACATTCTTCAACACAAAGCCCCAACATAGAGTCTCTTGGAGACATCCAAGATCAAAGCACTGGCACCAGCTCGACCTGATCCTCACCAGACGCTCCAGCCTTCCCAGCATCAAGATCACACGCAGTTATCATGGTGCTGCCTGCGACACTGACCACTCCCTGGTGTGCAGCAGAGTGAAACTGCAAACAAAGCGACTGTATCACACGAAAAAGGAAGGAAGACTTCGCATTGATACCAGCAAGACCCGGGATCAGAGAAAAGTGGAGGAATTTGCACAAGCGCTTGAGGAATCTCTTCCAGGCCCGGCCGACGCAAACGCATCCAACAGATGGGAACATTTCAAGAATACCGTTTACAACACCGCCTTGTCCATATTCGGCAAGAAGACCAACAAGGTGGCAGACTGGTTTGAAGCCCACTCTGAGGAGTTGACGCCAGTCATTGAGGAAAAGAGGAGAGCTCAAGCAGCATACAAGGCCTGTCCCAGTGAGCGCAACCTGCAGGTCCTCCGAACTGCTCGCAGCAAAGTCCAACAGACTGCCAGGAGATGTGCTAACGACTACTGGCTCCAGCTCTGTTCCGAGATACAGATAGCAGCTGACACGGGCAACATCAAGGGGATGTATGATGGTATCAAGCAGGCCCTAGGTCCAACACAGAAGAAAATTGCCCCTCTGAAGTCTGCCACAGGCGAGGTCATTCAGGATCGGGCGCAGCAGATGGAACGCTGGGTGCAGCACTACTCTGAGCTATATTCCAGAGAAAATGTAGTCACCGAAGAAGCACTGAACAACATTGAGTGCCTGCCTGTGCTGGAAGAGCTTGACAGTGAACCAACTCTAGAAGAACTTCATGTGGCCCTGGACTCCCTTGCCTTTGGCAAGGCACCTGGAAAAGACAGCATCCCTGCTGAAGTCCTAAAGTGCTGCAAAGAGATCATCGTCACTGAGCTGCATGAAATCCTCTGTCTCTGCTGGAGAGAAGGTGGAGTACCTCAAGACATGAGGGATGCAAACATCATCACGCTGTACAAGAACAAAGGTGACAGGGGTGACTGCAACAACTACCGCGGCATCTCTCTCCTTAGCGTTGTAGGAAAGCTGTTTGCCCGAGTTGTACTAAAGAGGCTCCAGGTACTTGCAGAGAGCGTCTATCCAGAATCGCAGTGTGGATTCCGAGCCAACAGGTCCACCACTGAAATGGTATTCTCCCTTAGACAACTGCAGGAGAAATGTAGGGAACAACGACAGCCACTCTTTATAGCCTTCATAGATCTCACAAAGGCTTTCGACCTGGTCAGCAGAGACGGCCTCTTCAAGATTCTCCCCAAGATTGGATGTCCACCCAGGCTCCTCAGCATCATCAGATCTTTCCACAAGGACATGAAGGGCACTGTTGTCTTCGTTGGCTCCACATCAGACCCTTTTGACATCCGAAGCGGAGTGAAGCAGGGCTGTGTTCTTGCACCAACCTTGTTTGGGATTTTCTTCGCTGTCCTGCTGAAGCAGGCCTTTGGAACTGCAACAGAAGGCATCTATCTCCGGACCAGATCAGACGGAAAGCTCTTCAACCTATCCAGACTGAGAGCAAAATCCAAAGTCCAGCTGAAATGTCTGCGTGACTTCCTCTTTGCCGACGATGCAGCTGTCACTACCCACTCTGCCAAAGATCTCCAGCAGCTCATGGATCGTTTTAGCAAGGCCTGCCAAGATTTTGGACTGACAATCAGCCTGAAGAAAACACAGGTCATGGTTCAGGATGTGGACTCACCTCCCTGCATTACAATCTCTGAGCATGAACTGGAGGTTGTCCATGACTTTGTGTACCTTGGCTCAACGATCTCCGACACTCATTCTCTCGATACCGAGCTAAACAAGCGCATCGGTAAAGCAGCTACCACGTTTTCCAGACTCACAAAGAGAGTCTGGTCCAACAAGAAGCTGACGGAACAAACCAAGATCCAGGTCTACAGAGCTTGCGTCCTGAGTACACTTCTGTACTGCAGCGAGTCATGGACTCTTCGCTCACAACAGGAGAGGAAACTGAGCGCTTTCCACATGCGCTGCCTCCGACGCATCCTCGGCATCACCTGGCAGGACAAAGTTCCAAACTACACAGTCCTGGAACGTGCTGGAATCCCTAGCATGTATTCACTGCTGAAACAGAGACGCCTGCGTTGGCTTGGTCATGTCGTGAGAATGGATGATGGCCGGATCCCAAAGGATCTCCTCTATGGAGAACTCGTGCAAGGAAAGCGCCCTACAGGTAGACCACAGCTGCGATACAAGGACATCTGCAAGAGGGATCTGAAGGCCTTAGGGATGGACCTCAACAAGTGGGAAACCCTGGCCTCTGAGCGGCCCGCTTGGAGACAGGCTGTGCAGCATGGCCTTTCCCAGTTTGAAGAGACACTTTGCCAACAGTCTGAGGCTAAGAGACAAAGAAGGAAGGCCCATAGCCAGGGAGACAGACCAGGGACAGACTGCACTTGCTCCCGGTGTGGAAGGGATTGTCACTCCTGGATTGGCCTTTTCAGCCACACTAGACGCTGTGCCAGAACCACCTTTCAGAGCGCGATACCATAGTCTTTCGAGACTGAAGGTTGCCAATACTGTAGTGTGTTTTTAAATGTTTTTATCTGCTTGTATTAATGTTTTTAAAATCTATTGTTTTTTTAATATGTTGTTAGCCGCCCTGGGTCCCGTTAGGGAGAAGGGCGGGATAAAAATAAAGTTTTATTATTTTATTATTATTATTATTTTCCCGAATAGGGACATCACTTTTCCCTGCTCTCCCTGGGCCAGTTGTTAGCAGGATCATTCCCTAGTCCTACCCCCCTAAGCTATGCCCCCCCAAGCTATGCCCCCCCTATAAGGAAGATAGGAAGAAACTATCTTCCCCCTATAAGCTATAAGGAAGAAACTGCTGGCAGATTGGCTGACAGTTTCTGTTATTGCTCCTAGGTGGTACCTCAAAAGAAGTCTGTGCTGTCTTTGGTTGCTTTTGCCTTTATCTTGCTCTTCCCTGTCTTGCTGAAACATTTCCAGTCTGTTTGCCTGTTCCCTGTTTATCCACTATTATCTTTCCTCTGATCTTGTTCTGCTAGCTGTGCCCTCCCTTGCCCCATGACAGCTGTGATGTCACCTTTGGTTGAAACAATATACAATTGGTTAATCATAAAAACTTCTCAAGGAAGCATGGCATGTAACCAATGTCACTTCAGTCATGCTTAGTTAAGATCCACCCCCTTATTAATGGTAAAAAGTGCTGTAAACAAGATGTGCTATATAGAACCTTTATTGGAACAACTGTCTGGAAATTCCTCTCTTAATCCAAAACATATTCTCTACGAGTGTGGAAGAAAACTATGAGTGTGGAAGGAGCATACTAACTTTCTTATTACAGGCATGCGCCGCTTAACAACCCTCCGCTTAACAACAGACCACATACACAACGCTGGTCAAAGCACAACAAAGAGGCTCTTAATGAGGCAGTCAGTCTCCCATAGCTTGCAGCAGAGTGTCTGTTTACACAACAAAGAGGCTCTTAATGCAAAGAAGAGACAATCTATCTCCAGTAGCCTATGAAGCCAGCTAGTGTCTCACAGGAAGTGTCTGTTTACACAACAAAGGCACTAGACTGGGCTGAATGTTCACTTAATGACCTAATCACATAACAATGGGGATAAGAGAACGTGTCCCCATCATTTAGTGGCACAACTATATTTCATGATCTATATGTGAAATCTGTGCCAAAATCAGGTTCTGGGGGCCTTAAAAGGGCCCCACCATGGTGCCTCCTGCCTGTCTCTGATAGTACTTTGGGTGGTACCATGTTACTGACAAATCAGCCCTGCCAGGAAGACCTCTGACAAACATGGTCCGTGGTCAGTTCTCAACCTGGCTGATCCCTGACACCACTCTTGTGTGAAATCTGAGAGCAAAGCAAAGTATCACCTGACCACAATTCTCAGTAGAGCAATTCTGGAATTTCTATTTTATGCATGGAACTCTCAGTCCAACTACACATTGAACTAATGTTCATATTGGCAACCTTCAGTCTCGAAAGACTATGGTATCGCGCTCTGAAAGGTGGTTCTGGCACAGCGTCTAGTGTGGCTGAAAAGGCCAATCCGGGAGTGACAATCCCTTCCACACCGGAAGCAAGTGCAGTCTGTCCCTGGTCTGTCTCCCTGGCTATGCCTCTTAGCCTCAGACTGTTGGCCAAGTGTCTCTTCAAACTGGGTAAGGCCATGCTGCACAGCCTGCCTCCAAGCGGGCCGCTCAGAGGCCAGGGTTTCCCACCTGTTGAGGTCCATTCCTAAGGCCTTCAGATCCCTTCTTGCAGATGAACTAATGTGGTAGTGTTGATACAAAAGGGTTCACTCTGGATTAACAAAGTTTCCAGGCAGCTGGACTGCCTCAAGTTTCTTAAAGAATGACCATGGAGTACGCAAGGCAATCAATTTGTCAGTCCCTTGAAGTTGCAGGGCAGGTGAACCAGGAAAATAATAGATAACAACAGCAAAACCTCACCGGGAACTAAATGAAAGGAATAAATTGTAAGAATCAAAATATATTTTCAATAACTGGCAATCCAGAATACAACCCCCTGATACAGTGGTTCTCACACATTTAGCACAGGGATCTAGTTTTTAGAATGAGAATGACAGGGCCCACAGGAAGTGATGTCATGACCAGAAGTGACATCATCAAGCAGGAAAAATTTTGACAATCCTAGGCTGCAATTCTACCCACACTTACCTAGGAGTAAGTCCCATTTACTATCACTGCTAAAAGAATTGTTATAGCTTGTAAATAACTTGTTAAAAGTACAGGCCTGTAACATTTCCCCAAATGCAGTCACATACCATGGTAGCATCAAGTCTAACATATTAAAAATAAAATATTGAAATGAATGGGGACCCACCTGAAATTGGTTCATGACCCACATAGTGCATCCTGACCCACAATTTGAGAAACACTGCCATAATAGATAAAGCATGAAATATACAACAGCAGTGAACAATCCACAATGATCCTTTGTCAAAGCTTCATTCTGAGTCGTCCTCGGGTTTAACTAGGGTTTCAGAGCTCAAGATTAAGATATTTTCCTTTAATCAGTCATTGGACAGGACTGCAGTTGAGCACAGGAGAGCATTTTTTCATGTATTTTATGGATTCAATCATATTTATGCCAATGATATTTTAAAGCTTATACCTTATTACATTCACTTTGGAGTGAACTTATTTTGTTCTTGGGTGGCCTCCTTGGTCAGCTGTTGGAACAGGTGTTTGGTCAACTGTTGAAACAACCAAAAGCCCTTATCATGTTCTTAGAAAGAGGATGTAGTGCTGGGGAAGTCTCTTTACTCATGAAGGGTCTTGGCTGCCTTCAAGCTAAGAATGCAATTGGAGGGGGACAACTTTCCACTCTTTTATGCTTGGATGGTTTGGATCAAAACAGGTCAATTTCCACCATATTCCAAACTGGCAAAGCAATTATACTGAAATAGAAATGAAGACTGTTATGTAGTGGGTCCATGTGAAAAAAAGAAGGTTTAGAGAACAGAAACAGAACAGAACCTGGCAATGAGAACACAAGGCAAACAGCCCTGGCTTTTGTACCCGTTTACTCCGCCCAGATTCCCCATGATTGGTGCTGTTGAAACATGAACTAGAGGGCCAATCTGGACAGTGGGATTTTGATCCACCACTCGATTGGCCAGCCATAAGACTGGGCCAATTGGTTATGCAGGATTTCAATCTTGCATACATAACAAAGAAAATCATGCATCAGTGCCACAGTGATATTCCTTTTCTCCTTCCTTTCTTCCTTCCTTCATGGGTGTGTCCTGTTTCCACCTTGCCTGTTCTAATTGTTACACTGTATACTTTTAGCAATGCGCTTGAAAAAACACCAAGCAGGTACCATAAACATCACTGTGTTCATTTGCGAGGTCTGTGATATAAAGCCAGGCCCATGACACTGTGACTACTATAACTCAAGAGCTGTCTTTGAACTCAAACAAATTCTACTTCCCTGCCAAACGCCACAAGAAACCAGGATTCTTCTTCTGATTTGTTTAATTGAAACTTTTACTAGTTTTATTAAAAACAGAAATAAACAACAGAGAGAATTCAAATAAGCTACCCATCCCTTCCTCGCTCCAGTTCTCCCAGGGGAGGAAAAGAAAGATAACACAGTCAACAGACTGCCAGAACAGACAGCCAAGCATAGAAAGGCATGAGAAAGAAGGAAAAATTGAGCATGGGTGTTGAAACCTAAGGAAAGGTAAAAAGAGGTACATGGAGAGACGCAAGGGGGAAGTGGAGCAGTGGAAGAATTGAGGTAAAATTCAGTCGCTGCTGAAAGCCGTAAACAAAGTCATGCTATATGCATGTAACATTTCAGGGGTATCCTACAGTAAGTAATAGGAATTACTACAATAGGGGTATCCTACAATAAGTAATTGCATCACTAATCCAAAATGGTTAGTGGGTAACGTGATGGAGTTTCCAACATTGTAGCAAGTCAATTATTTTATCCACTGAAGCAACTCTATGCATTCACAGGATTGTTCTTTGGTAACAGGATTGTTCAAAGAGTTCGACAGGTCTGCATACCCATGACCATCTTTTCAGGTGATTGCCACAGATTTACTATGCCACAATATACTCCTGTCATCATTTTGTGTTTTGGGGGGCTGCACTCATTGGATCGGGACACATTCTGGTGTCGTTGGTTTCCTCTCAGCCTGCCCTTTCTGATGAACTAAAGCAAGTTCGCCTACTGGTGAGTAAGTGTGCGATACAGCCCACTTTCACTTTCCATAGGGGTCCATTCATTTTTTCTTTCCAGTTTTTTGCCATAACTTTTGAACGAAAGGAGTTATTTCACTCTGATTTTTTGCATTGCATTCCACTGGACATTCTGCATCCAGCGGTGTATGGCGTGATGGGCTAGCTCCTAATGCCGCAATTTTAGCACATCACCCCCCTGGTGCGTCATACCCCCGGTGCGTCACCCGGTGCAGCCTGCACCCCCCGCACCCTCCTAGTGGAATCACTTGTATATAAAGGACATATAGGTCCAGGGTTCTCTGGCTATCAATCTTAAAAGTTCACCAACCAGAATACCTGAGCCTTTCAGGGAGAGTCCTAGCTTGTTCTCCCTGGGGTTGGGCGAGCTCCAAGGAAATCGATGGGAGGCTTTCTATCAAAGTCACCGAGAGATGGATTGTGCGGCATGGTGTAGAGTGATCCCTTTGAGATACTCTGTTTTTCCTGGCAGTCCACACGTTCAGGGTTTGGAAGTGTTTATAGTATGGCTTGATGTTAATGTAATTTTTTTCATGCTCAAATATTGTTGCATTCTTTACTTCTAATTCCTCCCATGTGTTGGTGGTGGGGTCTGGTATACCCTGTACATTTTGATTATGCCTTCCCCATCTTTTTTATATTAATTACATAGGTGTAAAAGAGCAAGGAACAAACAATGATTCCCTAGTTGTTGTTGTTTTCTCATTGTGCTGCATTTTTAAAGTGACACATCTGATGCTACCTAGTCTTCTCACAGACCTGTTGTCTTCTTTATTGTGGTCTTGCACAAGCTTTATTACTTTCCACCTGGTTTGGCCCATATGATGCAAATAAGCCCATTTGCACCATCAGGAACGGCCCATCCATGATGCAAATAAGCCCCTTTGCGCCAGGCGGTTGATTGAGGTCTGAATGGAGGGTCAACTTGGCACTGCAGATAGAAATGGCCTCCTTACTAGCCTATGTGTGGTTCTTTCATCACTGCAGGGAAAGCTCCCAGCATACCCTGCAATTCCTGCTTTGTGTAAAGAGCCTAAGTGGAGGAAGGATTGATCCTCCACACACCCTCTTTACACAGTCCGCATTTCGATCTTCAGAGTGTAGTGAAATGGCTGCCTCACATTCTTCCACCCAGTGCTTTAAAAGGGCCAGTTAACATTAGGCTTGTAGTTGTCCAAATCATACAACTGGATCTTGCCTCCAGGAAGCCCATAGCCATGAGGTCTGTTTATGTTAGTGTTGTTTGCTCTTCCAGGACAGTTATCACTCAATGAGAAGTAAAAGATTGGGACCACAATCAAACACAATTTAGTGTGTGTTTATGCACATTCATTGAGTTGAGCTTTTGCCTCCTAAATGCTCCTTTGGTCTGAGTTGACTAATGCATGTTTCAAAACTGAAAAGTAAAGTATTTATACATTCTGTTCATTGATTGCGTACTTTTAAATACTTAAAATACTTTGTTAATCCTCTGGCCACGTCAGATTTTAAAATTTGCTGTGCTGTTTGGATTTTTCTTAATTGCTATTTCAATTTACATTTTTGTTATCTCTTCTAAATGATTGCCTGATTACAATCATGCTCAGATTTTCATCCAGCAGAGGGAATTATATCTTTTCTCCCAAACAGCTATGAAGTTACATGGAAGACTTAACATCTACTTTTTCATCTGCATACACTTAATATTTCCTGACTCTAAGCATAATCAATAATGGTCTCATACAGCAAATTCAATTACAGAATGAGGTATTTTCTCTCTTCGCACACAGAAGGAAATTAGCATAACGCTACATTTTACATTGCACAAATAAGATGCGTTTTTGCTGGTTTCTAGAGCCACAGTTTGGTGGTTGGAACACAACATTCCCATTTTCCACTGGGGGAAATTGGACCCAAAAGTGACCTACCCACTCAGTGAGTTTGTTCCACTGATATCGAATCTAAGAGGTGAAAACGGTACTGTTTTCTTTGCCCAAGAGCATACCCCTAACTGAACCAGCAAATGCAGCCAAGGCCACAACATTGAAGTTGCAACTCTACACCAACTTACTTGAGATAACTTTTGTTCCCTTACTCCTGGGCAAACTTCTACTGCCACAATGACAAATTTCTGCTTCCTCAGTGGTCTTCGCAGATCTGTAACAGCTCTTTTGCTGATGTAAATCTGAAGAGAATAAGGGAGAGGGAACAGGATCTGGGACACACCAGTGATGTCAGGAACCACCCCATTCCACCTCCAGCCAGCCCCCTTCCCCACCCCGAAATTCCCTCATTCCTCCGCACCCCATTCTTCCCTCTCCCCACTCCGCTCTGCCCAATCTCTGCCCATTCTGCCAGCTTACCTTTGTTACTAGAGGTAGCCAGCAGTGGCAGCAGGCCATTTGCAGCAGTGGCCCCAAAATGACTGCCAGTGGTGTGCTGTATGCACCGCAGCATGGCCATTTATGACAGAAGAACTGTGTTCCATTGTCATAAAAGGAAGTGCATCCCTAGTTTTGGTTGGGCTCTGAGGGCCCAATCCTATCCAATTCTCCAGCACCAGTGCAACAGCAATGCAGCCCCAAGGTAAGGGGACAAATGTTCCTTTACCTTGAGGACCCCTCAGTGACTGCCTCCCCACCACAGGATGCAGTGCATGCCTCATTGACATGGTTGCACCGGCACTGGAAAATTGGATAGGATTGGGCTCTAAGTTTCATTAAACCCAGTGGGGCACTTGCTTTTGAGTAGACACGCACAGGATTTAACTATAGTTGTGTACCATGGTTGTTGCTTTCCTGTATCTGGATCCTACATTACTCTCCATCTGAATGTTAGATGAACACCATGATGCCTTGATCCCTTTCCCACCCCAACTCCAGGGTGGCACTAAGAGTTCTGTTTACCCCACAGCAGTTTACTGCCCCCACAATTGCTCAGTCCTGAAGAGGGCACATTCCCTCAGTGGTGTGGACATCCCACTGTGGTGTCTCAGGGCTGCAATACTCCCTGCAAACGTCAAGCAGCACCAATGTGCCCGTCATAAGGGGAAATTGGCAGTTTTTTCTGCAGGTTGAAAGTTCCTGGGTAGATGGAAGGGAATATTGTTTTAATCAATAAGAAAATATCTACAGACACAGTATGCCTTATTCATGAGTATATTTGAGAATGTAGACTAAGTGGAGAACCAGGCAGTGGAAGATTATCCCTTTAGTACTTGTGTGTCTGTACAGGGCTGTGACACAAACTGTTGCGAGATCAATCGGGTGTTCAAGACCTACCTCTGCTTGTCTGCTTTCTTCCTCTTTAAAGGGAGCATTGTTACCTGAAACACAGAAATATAAAATGAAACACTGAGAACGTCGAACAAAACTATATAGAGAATATAAACCAAAACAGCTGTTTCTTATAAATCTGACTGCTTGGAAATAATGTGATGCTAAACACAGAACAGCCAAAACTTGCATGCAAGTTGTAATTTTGTGTTGCAAACTCTAAAATGTAGCACACACAACAGAGGCATGGTTAAGAGAGGGTGTACCACCAAGAGTGGAGAGATAAAGAGATACAGCAGTTAGCATTGTCACTTTATGTAGATGCACGGAAACATTGTGGTATAAAAGGTATCAAGGTATCAACTTTTCTGCAATAACCCTTATGATTAGAAATCAAACAATCTGTTTTGACGCACAGCACTGGGCAAACATTTCCTATGGTTTCTAGACCATTTTTCCATACTTGTGAGTTGCATCCTCTGTGACATTGCAAGGCATTCTGAGATGCAGCTCTTGGATAAAGTAGTACAACAGCCCACATATTTTGCTTGGCCCAGGGTCTGTTGGACCTGACTACATCCCATCTTCTATTGTCAGTGTCAAGAACTCTAGAAGCTGGATGGAGGAAGCAATGTGTCTCTATGTGCAGGGATGTGTGCAGGGACTCCTTGCCTTCTCAACCTCAGATGGCAGCCAAGAAATGTCTGTTAAATTGGTGAATTTTAGCCCAAATCAGGTCTACTCAGAACTAAGTCCCATTGTGTTAAATGAGGCCTACTCACAGGAAAGTGTGCATAGGATTGTAGCCTTTGTCAGTACCCAGAACTGATCATGTTAATATTCTCCCTGCAATTCACAATGGGTCTAATATTTGTTCTTACTTTTATAGAAAGGGTTTTGCAGACCTTCAGAAAACGTTGATTTGTAACTCTATAGGGCAACTATATCCAAATTGTGTCCAAGAGCTTTCACGTTGACTGGACACGTATATGCAAAAACGTGCTGAGCTTTGATAGTGTCTATTTGCTGTGAAGTGGCCGTGAGCTATGTAGCAGAATTTTGTGGTGCCCCTGTGTGAGAAGCCTTCCGAGGCATAGTAGCTTCAGGGATATCAGATTTTTATAGGTGAGGTGTTGAAAATAATAGGAAAACAGTTGACTCATTCTTCAGACCATCCCCAAATATTGCCAATAAAGGCTTTGTCAAGTTTCCACCGTCTGCGGCTTTTAAGATTTTTTTCCACTTAGGTGATTTATTTCAGCAAAACAGCTCACTGGTGACCAGCTGCAAAAGTACTTATGCAATGGGCCAAGGTGATTCTCATGCTCTTAAATACAGACCATCAATGTAGCCAAATATGCAAATATACCAGTAGAGATTTGCGTAAGGTGGTAAATCGCAAGCCCAGCAATACCACAGATAACGTCATTGGGACAGGCCAAACTCCTGGTTAGTATGGTTTGGATAACTGAGAGTTAGGGTTGACGGGTTGGATGCATCCAAAACTCTGAGGTTTTTGAAGCAGGGTCTGGTGATGTGACACAAGAATATAAGAAGAACCTTTTAGAACCTTTTAAACATGGAACTGTAATAGAACCCAGCGGTCAAGGGACCAAGTAGTGGCCCCCAAATGGCCTAGATCAGCGCTTTTCAACCACTGTGAAGCTGCCTCAGGTGTGCCGCAGGATCAGAGGAGGCAGGCAGCGGGTGCGGGAGCCTCCCTCGGCAGGCAGCACAAGCAAGGGAGCAGCCGGGGAAGGGGCTGGTCACACGCAGCAGCTGAAGAGTCCGCTTGGAGCTTGCTCCTGCTACTGAGCACGACTCAGGCTGCAACCTGATCCTCATTTTCCTGGGAGTAAGCCCCGTTGGCTACTATGGGGCTTACTTCTGAGTAGACATGCATAGGGTTGGGCATGAAGGAGGTTGTTGCCTGCCTGCCTGCCTGCCTGCTGATTGGCCAACAAGAGAAGCCTGGAGGAGCCAGGAGGTGGGAGCTGCAGAGCCACTTCTGAGCAGGCATGCATAGAATTGGGCTCTGGGGGTGCTACCCATTCACATTTACCTGGGAGTAAGCCCCATTGACTATAATCATTTTCATGTATCATAAAATTGTTACCCCTGCTAACTGGGTAAAGAGGCACTTTTTCAAGTGGTGCTCCTCTTCTATTTTGCAGGGGAAGAATAACTGTTCCTCTTCACCCAAGCACAGTATCTCTAACCAATAAGGGCACACTTTTTATTTACTTAATTAAATTTGATTTTTTTGTGGGGGGGGGGGGGCTACAAAATCTTCTTTGACTTCAGGTAGCAGATAGATGCCGGGGGTGGTGGGTAGTGGCAGAGCAGGTGGGTGGTGAGTTTCGCGGGGGGGGGGGGGAGGAGGCAGGTTTTCTCCCAATTTTCATGTTTTTAAAAGCCTGGGTGTGACATCACTTCCAGTTGTGACATCACTCCCAGGGCATCATTTTGAGCTCGGCACCAGGCTACATAATCATTATTTTGTCACATGCCACCACTGAGTGAGGAACCAACCATCCAGTCTGAGGAAAGAATTCTGTGTTGAAAATGTCACATAACACACTGTGAAATTTTAATCGTGATACATTTTTTTTTTTACTGTTTTTCAAACACTTTGGGCTCAATCCTATCCATGGAATATGCTGATGGATCTGCTGCTGAGTCAGGTAAGATGGAGATGGATGTTGATTGGGCCAGGCTGCTAGAAGATTGGCAGTAGTTTGTGAGTGGGATAGGACAGATTTCTGCAGCAGCAATATCCACCAGAAAAGTAACTGAATAGAAAGCGTTTGTACCTGCACATGTCAACTAGGTCTAGGTCGGCAACCTTCAGTCTCGAAAGACTATGGTATAAGCCTACAGCACCCGGTATTCCCAGGCGGTCTCCCATCTAGGTACTAACCAAGCCTGACCCTGCTTAGCTTCCGAGATCAGACGAGATCCGGCATGTCCAGGGTACCTTTGCACATATGCTCAGGCCGCCAGCTATCAGAAATGGGACACTTTGGTTTCACTTATATTTGTAAGGAATGCATACATCTTTTTAAGAGTGATGCAGCAGCCTTCCAAAACATGCTCTTTTATGATCAATATTTTGTGTCTAGTTTTTAAACATTGTATTTGATGTAATCACTGAAAAATATGTACTTTTTAAAGCTTTCTTTTACAGGTATATAGATGGGAAACACTAATGGAGAGGTGTGCCATGATACTACTAAAAAGTGAAATTTTGCATTTCTGGTTGGCCACCTTTAAAGACTATGGTATAAGCCTACAGCACCTGGTATTCCCAGGCAGTCTCCCATCCAAGTACTAACCAGGCCTGACCCTGCTTAGCTTCCAAGATCAGACAAGATCAAGCATGTACAGGGTAACAGTTGCTGTTTCTAAAAATTAAAAAACTATGGTGATCATGGCATCATCTATTTTATTTTCTCATTCAATTTCTTGTTTTCACAGATGGAGTCTCAGGAAAGTGATACCAATGTGATATTTTGATTTGTAAAACCACATTAAGTTCAGCTACTGGTGATGACTTCAGGGTCAAAACATTCTTTGCAACATGGTACTAAGCTTGTTATTTATTTTTACAGCATGGTACTAAGATCCTTATCTATGGAAAAAAAGAGAGTCAACCAATGTGTGTCATGTGGACATTATAAGTCTGGTAGGTATCTGCTAATCAACATTACTGTTTGGACACAGTGCAAAGGATCACTCCATATGGAGAGGCTGAAAACATGTTCCGGCTGATCTAGCCAGAACTTCTAGGTCTCACTGATTTTAAAAAGAGACATACAAGAACATGCATCACTCTCACTCTCTCAAAAAAAGGAAGCCAAAGTGCTTAACATTGTTTGGATTATGTTTGGTGAAATTATCATTGCAACTTCTTTTTTTATTAGATTTGATCCTTCCCTTTCATGTGCTGTGGAGGGGTGTGTGTATGACGAATGCACGTTCAGTAGGAATGATTTTGTAAGCCATTTACCAAACTAGCATAATTGTTTCCTGTGTTGCTTGAAAACCAAGAGTTTGTTTGCAAAACTGTTGCCCACATCAAACGAACAGTCCTCTGAAATATTCCCCAGTTGTTATCACGTTTGGTCTGACCTGTATTTCTAAACATGTACAAGCTCTAAACTTGGGGCATTACTCAAAAGAGCACCACGTCTGGCCATTGTGAGTAATTTATATTGTCTGTATAGGGGAATAAGGGCCCAATCCAATTGTACCTCAGCATCGGCCGTAAGGCATGTCTGCGACACCCAGAGAGGACTCATCGCCAGTGCTGGCCCAGAGCATGATAAGAGCTCTGGGAGGCAGTGAGGGCCTTGGGGGCAGGGGGAGGTGTTCCAGGGAGGGGGGAGGAACTGGGGCAGGAGGGGGGGTGACAAAGCCCTACATGGAGGTTCTAAAGTCTGTTCTGGCAAAATAGCTGGCACAGACTTGAGAAACCCCATTGCAGGGCTTGGGGCTTTCCCCAGGGGAAAGGGACGAAAGTCCTCTTCCTCCAAGGAGACCTCCAGCAGCCCCAGTGGTGCCACTGGATGCAGTGGTAGCCATGTTGGTGCTGCTGCACCCAGCAGCCCCCTGGGGATAGGATTGGGCTGTAAGTCACTCTAAGGTACTTCAAAGATGGTTAAAGGTCAAGGGAAACAAACACTTTTCAAACAAGAGTTTATTTATGAGCCCCAGTTTTTGGCACCTTTACAACACAGTAAAGACATCTTAACTAGAAGGCATTTAATGCTAGAGGGGAAGAGTAAAACAGAAAAGCAAAGAGTGTGTAGTAAAGCTCAGTGACCTGTTCTTTATGTGAACCAAGGAGAAGGTTGGCATGATCCAAACCTACTAGGCAGGGCAGGACTGGCATCAGGGTAAGAGGGCCACCATGGTTCAATTTAAAAGGGTTTAATGTTAGGTAAAGGTTTGGTGATGTCAGTTCGGAGGAAGTTCTGTGATTTCATGTATTTCACCTCTGTGGCAGTTCACAGTTTGAGTTCAACCTGAGGCATCAATATGCATGATTGTGGCACCAATGTGTGGTACAGACACAGATCAACAGCACACTACAAGATCTGGGTGAGACTGAATCAGCAGCAGCACAGGATCCAAGAGTGTCAACTATTTGGCTCTGAAAGCCAAGTATACCATGTGTGTGGAGGTAAGAGAGGGAAACCAATTTCCAGAGGACAAGCAAATGGGAGGACGGGAGCATCTGGCCAGCCACTGTGAGAAGAAGGATATTCCTTGAATTAATCTTTGACTTAATTTAACAGTGCCCATCAAATGCTCTTGTGTGCCTCTAATTTTGTGTCCTGGTCCTACACTTCATCTGAACTTCACCTAACATAGGCTGCAATCCTAACCACACTTTCCAAGGGTATGCCCCACTGAACAAAATAGAACTTACTTCTGAGTAGACCTAGTTAGGATTGTGCCCTTAGGCCAGTGTTTCTCAGACTGTGGGTCGGGACGCACTAGGTGGGTCGCGAGCCAATTTCAGGTGGGTCCCTATTCATTTCAATAATTTATTTTTAATATATTAGACTTGATGCTACCATGGTATGTGACTGCATGTGGGGAAATGTTACAGACCTGTACTTTTAACAAGCTACTATGTATATGCTTTTAACAATGATAGTCAATGGGACTTTGTCCTGGGTAAGTGTGGGTAGGATTGCAGCCTAGGATTGTGAAAAATTTTCCTGCTTGATGATATCATTTCCGGTCATGACATCACTTCCGGTGGGTCCTGACAGATTCTTATTCTAAAAAGTGGGTGCCGGTGCTAATTGTGTGAGAACCACCGCCTTAGGCACATATATTCCAACCAAAAAGACCCTCTTTCCATCTTTAGCCTCCCTGCCTTCCTGAAAATACTGACTAATGTTTATTCACATGCAAAGGACCCCCAAAGGACCCACAACAATCATCATTGTTCCTCACAGTTCTGGGAAGCTCAGTTCTCCACTTTTGAAAACATTTCACCACATTAGAACTACCACTGAAATGTTGCCAGCAATAAAGTGTAATGGGAAGCAGATGCCTTTCTCTACCTTCGATTAGGATCGAGGTTGGCTGTGATCATTTTTATTGTTTTTTTTAAAATTTCTTATATGGGGGGGGGGCTAATGTAAAGCCCAAGTGATAAATGATTTTTTTCTTCTTTCTCCCTTGGGCATTTTAACATAACTGCTTTAACACAGTGGTCATAGAAGAGACTGATTGGGGGGGGGGGTGTGATAAGCAATATTGCTGAAAATGAATACCTACAACAATGGAAATACAAATGTTAAAAAAAACTTGCACAAATTGACGTTTTCCCCAAGTTACGGAGCCCTGTGCAACCAGGAGTAATGCTCCATGAAGACCACTGAAAATAGAAAGCTCTCTTCTATAGGACAAAACTTTGGTCCATTTAGGTCAGTACTGCCTGCACAGGCTGACATCAGCTCTCCAGGTTTTCAGATGAGGGTCTTTTCCAGATCTATGTGGGTGCCAGGGGTTGAACCTGAAACCTTATGCACGCAAGGTAGATGATCTAGCTCTGAACTGCAGTCCTTCTCCCCACGGATTGCCCTCCCCAAAGCATTTGAACGTCAGAAAGTTTTGCAGTGTAGCTCATGAACTAATGATCTGAAAGGATGCAATAGTCTCCTTAATAAATCTGTTTGCATTTCTCAGTATCAACTATAGACAGATCTGCTCTCTGAAAAAAAGAGGAAAAAATCTCCCATTTGGCTCTCAATAGCCTGGTCCTCCAGGGGTACTGTTATCCTTGGCTTACGCCCTGTTTGCTGAGTAACATTCTCAGCATGTCTGTGGGTGCCTACAGGTGTCTATGTATTTAGAAAACATCTAGACTGTTTTTCTTTTTTTTTATTTTAATATGCAAAGTGGCATAGTCTAAAATGAAAGCAATACTAAAAATTAGAAAGTCAGTGGAACAGCAGATTTTAAGGACAGAAAACAACAGTGGTATCAACTGCAATGAAGCAATTAGTTGTAAAAGGCATAAGAGAACAGGAGAAGAGCCTGACTGGATCAAGTCAAAGACCCTTCTAGTCCAGCATTCTGTTTCCCACAACAGCCCCTGGGAAGCAGGAGAGAATGGCCTACTTCTCCCATGCAACTGGTATTGAAAGGCATACTGCCACTGAATCTGAAAGTGGTACATAGTCCTCATGACTAGCAGCAAAAAGATAGACCTGTCTTCCATGACTTTGTCCAATCCCCTTTTCAAGTTGTCCAAACTATGGACCATCAGCATATCTTGTGGCAAAGCATTCCACAGACTAATGATGCACAGTGCAAAAAAGGACCACTTTTTGTCCAGCCTAAATCTCCAGCTCATCCATTTCATTGGCTAACCTCTGGTTCTAGTATTGTGATTGGAAAGAGCCTTTTGAAGCTCTTCAGAATCTGCTTTGCTTTCTACCACCTTGAATAATAGTTTGGTGGTATCTACCAGGGATGGGAACTCAAATCAGGTGACTCAGACTAAAGTTGCATTTTTCACTAACTCGTGGACTGGTGAGTAGCAGTGGACCTCCCCAGCCCTGCACCCCATGAGCTACCACCACTACCCCCACCCAGAAATCTGCTCCCCCTACTCACCTGAGGCTCACAGAGCCTTGAGCTACCCAGGAATGCGTTGGAGAAAACTCTGTGAGGTTCCTTGATGCTTTAAGGGAGGTAGCAGGGAAGGGGGGAGGCAGTTCATAGCAATCACGCTTTCTGCTGCATGGCTCCATTGTTACTTGGGGGTTCCTCCCCAAAACTGGTTGCAGTAGGAGTGACCCCACTCAGGTGTTGCAAATGATGACTGGTTGCAGTGGGAGTACTTCTGAGTAGAGCTGCCAAGGATTGGATCGTCCAGGAAAGCCTTGCAGCGGCTGCGTGTAATCGCCTCCGCCTTGCCACTTCTGTCTCTATTCTCATGCAGTCCCTCCCAAACCTTCCTGGCTTGTTGAAATGGGACAGGGCAGAAGGGGGGTATTAAAGGAGAATGCACACAGCTCTTGGCAGCAGCTCCATTTTTTCCATGGTGGGTTTTTTAAAGGGGTGATTTGACTCGAGTCCTTTAGAGTTGTGAAAGGGTGACTCGGAAAGTGCCTCCATTATGACTCATTTTCGAGTCAATTTGCAGGAGCAGAGACTCTTGACCCAAGTTGTGCCATGCTGGATTTTCCCATCCCTGGTATCTACATTACCCAACTAACACTTTACCCTATCTCCAGATTGTTTAGAAACAAGGTTAGCAGCACAGGTCCAAAATAGAAAATAAAGGAAAATAATAATAATAAAGGTGTTTGCTTGGAACCTAAAAAATGCAATGAAAGTACCAGCAAAACATTGCTGGGGAGATTGTCCCACAGGCAGGGCGTTTTGCCACAACTCCTCCCCACTGCGCCTCGTGCCCACTTAAGGCTGATTAGCTTCTCTTGTTAAACTCACCAGTGCAGCAAGCAAAAGTCAGAGTCCAGTTCCAGTCCACAGATACCAAGTAAGCCAGTCAAATCAGTCAGAGTATCCAAGTCAAAGTCCAAAGTCAATAAGCCAAGTCTCAGTCAGAGGTCAGATTCCAGGTCAGCCAGTTAGTCAATGCAAGGTGCCAAATCAGAGTCCAAGGTCAGATTCCTAGTTAGTTAGTTAGTTCAACATTCACTCCTCCTACAACCCACACCACTAGTTCCTCCAGGTGCTGTTTATTTGCTCTAGTGGCTGCAGCTGTGCAGCACTTCTCCAGCTACCACCTGGGCTTTAACCCTGCATTTACTTAGAGCAAGGGGCACTGTGGACACCACACCCTATCTCCTCAGTAATATCTTCCGCAGTGTCACTACACAGGGAACTCCAACCAAGAAGACACTCTATCAGCCAAGTTGCTCTAAAGATGTGCCAGCATTAGGCAAATATCTGTACATAATGAATTAGGCCATCCAAATCCACTTCAGCCCAATTTTGGCTGATTTGCCCTTTTCCTTTTAGTCCTTTGTGCCACATCTCACACTTTTCTGGATGGTCTTCTGACCATCCAAAGCAGTTTAGTGTGCACAGTGGGGTGAAGTGAGAAGAAGGGGGCAGGGAGGACAAATTTCATGAGGATTTCCCTACGTCCAAACCACAGTGTCTAACAGTTGTGTAGGCCACGGACATTGCTGCCCTGAGCTGGCACAAGTCCCTTGTGCTGACTCCCAAGTGTCGTAAATGTGCCATAAACCAATTACTCAGGAGCAGCCTAGGCCAGTGCACAGGCATGCACTGGCCTAATGGAGCTGGACCTGTGCTGGAACAGGCTCAGTTTGTGCTGGCCTGAACAGGGGAGTGGATTGGGCCTGGGAAAGGCATGGGACCAGCTGTGGAAGCACAGGCCAGATCCAAACTCCCATTCCTGGCCTGAGCAGCCTCTCAGGCTTGTGCCAGTGAAATTGCAGGCGCAGATCTGAGTAGTCCCATAGGGCTGCCTGGGGTGTATCTCAGAATAAGGGGAATAAAATCCCCTTATTCTGGATTGAGCCCCAGCCTGAACCAAACCTGCACTCAATACAGTGCAGGCCAGTTGGCCTGCCTGTACCAGCTCAGGTTATGATTGCGCTCTTAGTGGACCAAATCGGTAGAAAGGCAGAGTAATTTTAAAAGATAAAAATAATTGTGAACAACTACATAAGAAGTGCAGTGGTATCAGCTCTTCACTGCACGTGTCCAGCTGTGGCTTCATCAATTGACAGTTTTAATTTTGCATCAGTGCCTACAATGGTTGCCTGTGACGAACAGGGAGGGTTGACCACCAAGACAACCACTGAGGTCCCTTCAAATGCTAGCATTCTGTGATTTGATACATTGCATTTCAAGCCACTCCACTGGACTTGAGCAGGTTAAAAGGTCAGGAAATATCTATGAGACATGTGACATCTAGCCTTTTGCAGAAGATCTGTGTCTTTTGCTCCAGAGATATTTTTATGGGGTGATCATGTGGTAACCCAAAGGCCTGAATTTTGGTTGTGGTCCTTTGCACGCTTCCCCAACTAGCAGCAACAGTTGATCCAGTATGGATCCATTAACTGTAGGAAGCAAAGATATACAATCCAAAGCAAAGTAAAGAATAGAGTCATTTTTTTTCTGCCTTAGGAGCCATGGCACAATAAATCTTGTCCATTCATCCTCCTGTAGCCCCCAGTATTATAAAAATGTGGTTATGTAATATTTACAGTGATAGTAATACAATCAATCAGAGTCAGCCAGCAGAGATGTGAGAGCCGACCAAAGCCACGAGGGAAAAGTGGGGAACGGGAAGCACAAAGCGGTCTCTGTGATGGTCAGGGAGGGATGCCAAATATTTTCACTGTTTTCCAAACTAAAAAGCTGCAGAAAAATAAAAAAACCATAATCAGCTCTACTCTAGTTCGTTAAAAATAATTAACTTGACTGGGAAATGGCTTTCCCACTGATACAAACATTTGCCCAGACCTCTGCCCCTCCCCTTCCCCTCCCCCTTTATATATATGTGTGTATATATACATATGTACACACACACACACACACACACACACACACACACACACACACACATGTATACATGTAGTAAACTGCTCTGGATTTGTGTCCTTAATGGATTATTGCTTTTGTGAATTGATTTTTATCTGCTTTTGGCAACTATGTGTGTGTATGTATACATATACGCTCGCTCTATCTATCTATCTATCTATCTATCTATCTATCTATCTATCTATCTATCTATCTATCTATCTATCTATCTATCTAATGTGCAATGAAATGTGCCATATGTATGTATGTATGTATGTATGTATGTATGTATGTATGTATAAAGCTACCAAAACCAGATAATAAGCAATTCACAGAAACAATTTTCCATTAAGGACACAATTCGGATCAGTTTCCTTTCTAGTTCTCAAAGCCTCACCCACAACTCACTTGAGATACTACATTTTTAGTAGAAAGTACTTAAAATTCAGTACTTAGGGGGAAAGCTCTAGCTGCCTGGAGCCAGTCTGTGTAGAATAGATCATCCTGAGCTAGAAAGACCAATGATCTGACTCAGTTTTCAGCAGTTTTGTATGTTATGATGAACTGGATTACGTGTGACAGATGCCATGATCCATCGTTCCCACTGCAAATTGTGTGTGTTACTTATATGTGCAGGCAAATTCTTTCTGTAAAGGCACATGCACAAAAGAAATCGGTGTCATAAGGAAGGCATGCCTGGCAAACAGTCCACTCATGCTGGCATAAGGAAATTATCAGCCTGACCAAAACCATCTATGTATGTATCTATAATCCACCGTGCTGTGCCTCAGGAAAAGAAGCAGCCATATTCATTGCAGCCACAGTCCTCCAAACAAACACTGTGAAGAAGCAAGGTGTCTTTTCAATTTTAGCATTAAAAGCATGGGGGGAGAGGGGAACAAGCCACCCAGTTGGCTGAATTCTAAATGTGGAATGTGTTTCAGCTGCAGAAAAATAATCTGTGGGAGGTGACGCCTGTTTCTCGAGGAGGAGCCTTCTCCATCACTCAGACAGTTGGCCCCAGAACAGCCAGCTATTAACAGAGCTCTTTTTTGGCCAGACATAGGACAATCCCAGTAAATCAGAGCAGTTGCTGTGAAACAGGGGGCGAGGGTTAAGGAATTCTCAGTAATGAACAAACTCCTCTCGGCTGGCATCAAAAACCATTTGGGTGTTTCAAGCAGTCCTTGCAAAGTTTCTGTTTTTCAGGTTGTCTCATTGGGAAGTCACAAAACAAATGAGCAAAACACACACACACACACACACACACAGAGCCTCCCCTGTGGATTCGTCTCAGTCTAACCAAAGCAATCCTAATTTTGCAAAGATGGAGGGGATTGCAGGAGCCACAGGATCTGTAGTGTCCTTTACCTCTGGAACAGAAGCAATACAAATCCCATGTTCCTCAGCCATCATTTCCTACGCAAAGGGCTGTCTGCAGGGCTGGCTTCAGGACCACAGCAGCCCAACACAGGGCTCTTCTGCAGGGCCTTCCACTCACCAGGCAGCCATGGCAACTGCAGCCACAGTGAACCAGAAGCTTGTGGTGCAGCGTGCAAAGCATGGCACCTGGAAGTAGTTGGTGGTGACATTTTGTCACCGCCAACTACTTCTGGGAGGCCCATTTCAGGCCAAACAGTCCCAGAGGAGGGTGAGCAAGCCCACATTCTACTTAACATGTTGCCCTTCCAGGCTGCCAGATGTTGGCTGCAGCAGTGGGAGACATACCCAGTGGCCCAGCACTCAGAAAGCGGGGCCCAATGTCCCGACACAGGCCACATTGCCCTAAGGCTGGTCTTGGCTGAGTCCCAATTTGAACTAGACTGAAATTGGAGGCTTTCTGAGTTCAGCAATGGGATGAGGGGTTTTCAGAAGTATACTACATGTGGCACACCTTTCCCTCTTTATATGTACCTAATCCATTCTTGAAAACAGCCCTTATAGTGAAAATCAGGATAATAAGTTACAATTATCACATTAATTTCAATGGGAAAAAATTCTAACTCATGCCCAAGTCATTCCATGTTGACCCAAATGTCACCCTAAATGCCTGACAGCACAAGGAGAAAATTTGTGACGTGTTAAAATTGAATAAATAACATTATACAGCATTAATAAAGTAATAAAGTAGACAAAAATGTTTCAGAAGCTAATCACATAATGAGGTTTAACACTTCACACTTTAATTGCAAACTATGAGCAATTCTCTTATGCTTCAGCATTTCCCCCCATTTTTTCCCAAGAGGTTTTACATATTCACAGTGATTTGTAGAAACACAACACAAAACAGATATGCTTGGAGCTCCCAAAGAAGCAACTTTCCTCCTTGGTGGTCCGACTCCTTATGAGCTCTGCTGCTGGGTTGGGGAGCCCCAGTCGCATGGCCCTCCTGAGGTCTCACAAAACCTCAGCCAGAGTGTTGGGCAGGTGCGATCTCATTGCTGACGCCCTGCCCATGGGCATTCCCCTGGCACCTGACTTTGCTCCCCATCCCTGTGGGAGCCCTTCCCCACTGGCATGACAGTTTGGAGGCCCACTCACCCATGCCCCCCCTGGGCCCGCCCCTGTGCTTGGGCAACTTACTATCCAGTTCGGTGATTTTCAATTTTTTCATCTCACAGTACACTGATAAGGTGCTAAAATTGTCAAGGTACACCATCATTTACAATGGGCAAGGCCTTGCTGCTGGTGGGAGGCTCACATTCCCCAATGACCCACCTAATATATGACCCTCCCCCAAACTCCTGCATCACACCTGCAGATCATTCACAGCACACCAAAGTGCCACAGCACACTGGTTGGAAATCTCTGGTCCAGTTATTTTTTTATTATTTTCAGTGTACACAGTCTGAGGGTGTGGAAAGGATTCACTGGAGTACAAGACCTGCCACTTGTCCTCTTCATCCTTGCCCGGCATGGTTATTACAATCTGCCCGGGTTGGTTGACTGAATGGGTGGAGAGGATAGTTTCCTCTCTCCAGGAGGGGGTACTGCCAAAAGCTTTAAAGGTGGTGGTGTAATTTTTAAAGAGACAGTATGTATTTTCCCCCTTCTCTCAAATTTAGTCAATTGCATTTACTATACGTATTCCTTTAGTTGTGCACTTTTCAATGGTTTTTTGTCATTATATAATTGTGTCACATTCCTTGTGTTGTATACATTTTTTTTTGAATGCAAAACTCAAATAAAATGTAATTTAAAAAGAGACAGTATGTATTTTACAGATATAAGAGATTTTCAAGACAGTTGAGTATATTTGTTTTCATGTGCTGATTTTGGAATGTAACCCTCCAGTAAGACGAGAGGCAACTGTAATGTAATGGCAGTTTTGTCTTTTGAATATATTAATACTGTTAATATATTAATACTGTTGAATATATTAATACTGTTAATATATTTAAATAAATTAACATAGAGAAGCAGTAGCATATTTTCCTAGCCAACTGCCTGGTTGTGGAAGCTAGAAACCATTTAAGATATCGTTTGCCACTTATGTTTATAGACATTCTCATCAACGGAGTGCAGAGGTCAACATCTGTAGCTAACTACTCACCACATGCATAACCACTAATCCTCATTTTTATGTTTATATTGTCATTTTACTGTTTTGCTAATTTTATTTTATGGAGCTGTTTGTAAATGTGCAAATTGTTTTAATTAATGTAGTGAGCCTCCCTGAGCAATTAAAGGCAGGGCATAGAATATAAATGTTTTAAATAAATAAAGTCAGTCGCAACCAAAATCAGAAATCCTAGTCAGTTAGTGTAGTGACCACTAGCTGAAACCAGAATCACTTCTATAGAAGCAGCTCAATCTCAGTCTAAAGCTTCAGTGCCATTTTTTAAAAATCTAGAGGCAATTTGAAACCATCAAACCATCAGGGATTCACAATGGCAGCAGGATGAAGTCATCATGCAGCCAACCAGGTGTAGCTTTAAACCATTGTTTTTATCTGGCTGGAGATACAGTAACACCAGGATGTCCGGTCTCTGGTGTAAGAACATTGGGTTTGAGAGGTTGTTCTTCAGCCTCTCATATTAGCATGAAAAGCTAATATGGACCTTTGAAGGTTCCACTTGCAATGAAGACAATAGCAGCCCAATTCTATTCGGACACCACACTAATGGCTCACAGATACCAGAGACATCTGTCATATTCTAAGCTTGTCCTAGCAATGCCACACTGATGCTGTCACTGGTACAACAAGGACCAAATGCCCAGCCTGTCCTTGCAAAGCAACCTGGTGCAACCATTGTAACACCCTCAACATCCATTGAAACACCGACACAGCCTGTTATCCACAGAACGGTGTCCTGATTACAGTGTGCTATCACAGTGACATCTGCGTATCATTACTGGTCAATGTGATATCTGTGTTTCATCAGCATGAAGCTGGCAAATCGTCCACGTGACTTCTGCCTGTTGTTGCTGTGAAGCCAGCACATCATTCCTTGAGTCACTGCCATGAAATTGGCACATCATCATGAAGTTGGCGCATCATCATCATCTGTTATTGATGTGATGTCAAAGAAGTCGGTTCCTACATCCATTTAGCCTCAACACTGGTGACCAAAGGAGTGGAGTCAGGGTGAACTGAGGAAGGTGCAGGGGCATGTCCAATGAGTGGACAATGCTGGGAAGACACCCCCTGCAAGCCATTAGGAATGAGCAACACAGCCACAGGCATTTCCCCCAACCATGGGGAGATGCCCCAACGATACTGCACACACAGCATGGGTACCACAACATACCCACCTCCTACAGGAGTTACAGTGGCATCTACAGCAGAGAACTGTCAGGAATCCCTGCAACCAGATTCAAGTTCCCTTATTCCACTCACTGAAACACACTTATCCAAAGAATACCTTTTTGAGCAGAGCATGAGAAGGGTAGAAAGATAGCTCCCTCAAAAAGGAAAGCCAAGTGAAACACACATGAGTCTCTTCTGTGGTGAGGGATCAGGATGCTGTTGGGGCATTCACCATCAGGAATGAAGCTTTTTACCTGGGAGACTGGGTTAGGTCACAAGGGCACCTCAACAGCACTCAGGCAAAGCACAGTGTACTTCACAAAGATAGTGCGAGTGTGGCCACTGGTGTGACCAGTGCGAGTCTAGCCAGGGGATGTTCCCTAACTATTCAGGCACTTGCCTTTTGCATGACTGGCCAGAAATATAGTACTTTCCTGGTGTTGGAGGTTGTGTCCATTGTCTGAAGAGAGATTTGGTGTACATCAACTGTTCCTCGACCCTCCTACATTCCTCCTACATCACACCCCAATCTCCTCCATGTTTTGGTCTCTCCACTAGCAAAGTCATACTGGTGTCCACGTGATGGTGAAGTTGCGTCCGCACATGATCTTCCAGCATTTTGCCTGCTGCTGTGGCATGTCCATCAGCGGGCAGATTTCTACGCCAGCAGGGCTGTTGTTGCACCAGCATACGTGGAGATACACTGGCATATTTTAAGGATAGGATTGGAGTTTATATCAGTTAAGCCAGGCTGGGCAGGAAAAACAAAAATAAATTTCAACCGATCTGATCAGGTCTTTCATTTCTTAGCCTGTACTTTTCTCTTTGGAAACACAGCATTTGCTCTTGTGCAATGTGAGCTGTTAAGGATGCCAACGGAGGGCTTTGTAATATCTGTGTTGTTTTACAGCAACCTTATGAGAACAAAGAGGTCGAGTTACAGTCCAAACCACATCGTTCTATCAAATCCAGCAAACCAAATATTATAAAATGGCAGGGCCTGTCGCACAGTGCTATATAAAGATGTGGGAGAGTGCTTGAGGTTTGGTGCCAGGCTTTTTTGCATTAACAAGGATTTCTGGGAGGAGAGTTAAGGGCCTTCAACGTAATATAAATTGTCTTTGAGGGTACAGCAGAAAGTGTGGGCCTGGTATCTCGATATCTCCTTGCACACTACATCTTTAAATGTAAGCAATAGGGCTGCCAAACAATTACACTGTTTAGAGAAGTTGATGGCCTACATCTGTTTAAAATACTAGTCAGTGTTTAGACTGATGTGATTGAAAACATTCTACAAAGAGTAAGTATAAATTTGCAAAACTCGGGTTTTTGAAGGGAAAAAAAGAGGGACTAGCACTCCCCTATTATAGGATATAGTGATTAACCATTAGAACGCACTAGAAGTTTCAGCATGATTGAAAAAGTGCAGATCATGGGTCTTTCCGCCAAAAAGATGAAGTTACTTGGATGGAGAACAACCACCTTGTTAAGACCCTGCTCTGCCATTCAAGCAATGCTGAGTTCAAGTTATTCTTTCCTAACAATGGGCAATTCTCTGTTTGAAACTGCACATGCTTTTTGGAACTAGAGGATGGCAACAGGATAGAGAGGTCCAATAAGCAATCGAGGGTTTGTATAGAAACTGGCAAGACTGGGGAGGGGGGCATGTGCTCACCGATTAAATCCAGTTGTGTAGCTACAGGGAGGCAGCACGGTAAGTATTGCAGGCACTGCAATGTGCTGTGTAAGCAGCCTCTTCGCTTCACACTTGCTGTCAGAGTCACTCTGGCTTTGCCACTGCTACCCAGAATTGTGGCACCTGCAATATTTAACCATGCCACCCCCCTATGGCTATCCTACTGAATGAATCTGCTCATATTTAAGGTATTATAGAATTGATTGTACAAATGCTCATCTAGCTCAAATGGCATAAATAACTTACACTTCTGCCATTGGTTTAGGTACTTTTAGTTGCCCATTCTAAAAACCTCATTTTCCACACTTTCTAGCTGCTATTCAATTTTTGCCAAGCGCTCCCTGAACAATATACAAGAAGCCCAGTTTAAGCAGGGACTTCATAGTCATGTGCTATCAATCCATCCCGGTTTCTGACCATCAATTCAAAACCACTTTGTTGCCACTAAATAAATTGCTACAATAACAACTATTACTACTATTAGGATTTAATGTTCCAACCAGCGACGGGCTGCATATGTGACAGCGCATTGCTGATTGCTGTTCCCACCCTAAGCCTCCAAAGCTGAGGAGAGCTGTGCTCACCTCCAGGGGCTTTTCTGAACCCCGCAGAGGCAGCACCCATCTGTGCTGCCTCTGCGAGGTTCAGAGTGGCCAAAAAGACCAAAAAAAGCAACTTCTGGCTTCCTCGGGAAACTGGAAGTAATGTTTTTTGACCTTATAAGGCATTCTGAGGCCCAGGGAAGCCCTCCAGGAGCTTCCCTGAGCCTCCAAATAATTTATAAGGCAAAAAAATGTTCCCAAAGAATCCGGAAGTTGCATTTTTTTGTCATTTTGTTATGCTTATTAGATGCCATATGGAGGATTCCAAGATGCAACCTGTGAACCAGATGATTGATTGAGAAGCAAGATCAGTATAACCTCTTACTAGATTTTTGAACTATTGTATTGATTTAGCCCTCTCATTTTTCAAAAAGTCAATTCACAAGTCACTGATGCTTAAATATGGTGCGTGCAAAATAGTAAGGTACGTTCTGCCTTAATATAGCGGTTCTTCTGCTGTAGTGCTAATATCAAATTTTCAAAGCTCAGAAACAAAGAATGATGTCTTCTGCATTTCCCCTTGATTGAAATGCTTCAGGATTTAAAAACCAAAGCTTATTGAATCCTTGAATGTAGTGGTTCTTGAAAGAAAGAACCTTCTTTCAAATTGTAAAAATCCCTATTTAATAAGGGATTTAAATAAAGCCTGCCTATGTAAACCGCCTTGAATAAAGTCTTGAATAAAGACCAAGAAAGGCGGTATATAAATACCTGTTATTATTATTATTATTATTATTATTATTATTATTATTATTATTATTATTATTATTATTATCCTTTCATTTCACTTAGTTCTCAGAAGGCATTCTATTCTATCCTGCTTCAGTACTGGAGTCTTGTCTACTCCAAATTTCTTTTTTAAGCAGCAGACAACAGGACAATACTCTGTAGGGATAAGCATTCATTTCGGAATTCATTTTAAAGTGAAATTCATTTTGAAGATGAATTGAATGAAGTCCATTTAATTCATTTTCATTTAAAAACCGAATGCCAAGAGCAGTGAATGAAAACACAGGCCATCTGTGCTATTTGTTCTCATTCATTTTCTTTAGGAATGGAAACACCTTGTGCTGCAGCCGAGCAGCAGGTTTTTCTTTTGTTCCTCATGTAGAAGGATTGTCAAAGTCCATCCTTTGAGTAGCAACCATGTCCTGAGTGTTGCACCAACCTGGGGCATTTGGGGGAAAAGTGGGAGCTGACACATTTCTGTGATGGATACCTTTTTTTCCTCTATAATGCCATGGACTCATCTGGGCTTCATGGAAAGAAAATACATAGCCCAATCCTAACCTGCGCTGGCACTGTCCGACCACATGGCCTGCGCTGCATCCAGTTCAGCTCAGGAAGTGGCTGGAAGTCACCATGGGGTAAGGGAACATATTTCGCCTTACTCTGAGTAAAGCCCCAGTCAACCCATAGGGTTTCTTGGATCTGCACTAGTTATATAGCTGGCTTAAATCCGAAAAGCCCACATAGGGGCCTGAGAAAGGGATTATGATGCGGTGTGTGCCGCTGCTCCCACCCCCTCCAGTGCTCTCCCCCTGTTCTGCCCTCCCCTTTCCCACCCAGAAATGCCCCCTCCCTGCCTCCAAAATATCCTCCTGCTACCCTCTCCCAGCTCCCGTGCCACCTGGTGCACACATACCTGTGAAAGCTAGCGCAGGGTTGGGATGTGGCACCAGCTGGCTGCCATGGGCCTACGAACCAGCCCAGTCAGCTCTCGACACTCTGAGCGCTGGCTCAATGCAGCATTAAGACAGCACTGACTGTGGCTTCCTGGAAGGGGCTGTGCCAAATCCTGCCACAGCCACCAGTAACAGCAAGAAAATAGTTAAAAATTGGACAATGCAAATGCCATTTGGCAGTAAAAAAACGAATGCAAGACAAAATGAAGTACAAGTTAAGGCATGCAAGTGCAAAAGAAAAATAACTAAACAAAGGGGAGGGAGTACTTAATTTATAAAAGGAACGGAGAGATGACATGAAACTGCCTTGCACTCCTGAAGTAATCTGCTCACTGCCCATGGCAAGTGGTCTGAATACTGTGCACTGATCTTGGAATAGGGAGCTTGTGGACCAGCACACATGGGAAAATGAGAGGTTGGAGCATACATTCACAGATCACCTGTGTGCCCTTACATGAGAGATCTCAGGTTAGGCTCAAGAGATGAAACCAAATTTTGCCAGGAACTGTTTCTTTTATAAATTAAGTACTCCCTCCCCTTTGTTTAGTTATTTTTCAGTTGCAACACTCAGCAAAATCCCAAATGAGGGTTTGGTATCTCTGACGGCCTCAGCTGTGTCTTTGGCAGGCATCGCTGTCCCCACTAGATAGTGTTGCAAGCGGATCCTGGCCAGGGACATCTGTTTATAAACAAACAGCTTGAGAATATTGCAAGAATAGGAAAAACAGCAACATATATACAGAATGAGCAAGATCAGAGGGGATCCTTGCGGGGAGGATGACCAGATTCAATGGAGGACACAGTGCCTATATCTTTAAGCCATTGTATAGAAGAGGAAATTTTGCCAGATGTAGTTCAATAAGGAAGGTTTAAAAAGCTGTACCTGTCAAAATTCTCTCTTCTATACCTCTAAATTCTATACTTCTAAATTCTCTTTGATGGTGAAAGGTATAGGCACTCTGTCCTCCATTGTATCTGGTCACCCTGCTTGCAGGGAGGTTTCAAAGCTACCTGAAAAATCCAGAGGTTCCCACTCCAAGGACGTTTATTCCCCTGACTCAGAATGCTGTGCTCAGCATGGAATCACACTGTGGAACTGTAGTTCAAGTTTATCTCCAATAGGATTGCATTTCCCTTTGGAGCAGAAACATGCGAGAAGCTATGTAAGACATGCAGGCCTTTTCATCACTTACCTTTCTCAGGTCCCGAGACTCTGCATAAAATTACCGCATGCTCCTTGAATAAGCTCCAGAACAGCCTTCCCCTTGGAATGAAAGCTCTTCCACCTCCAGTCCTTCAACATATGCACATTGCTGCCCTGTCTTCTTTTGATATCTGAGTGGTGCTTTTCTAAAATGGGCACAAAAGCCAAAGGACTCTTCAGTTACACAGACGCAAATCGGAATTGATGCACTTTCCTCTTTGTAGAGCATGCTAAAAGTCTCAGAAGATCTGCACTGCCTTTTAAATTAGTGAATGTCTTGTGCACCTTAAAGAATAATAGCTAGTAGTGGGTGAAAATGGTCTTTATTTTTGTTTTTATTTGTTGTGAATTTTGGTGTTTTCCAAAGTTAGAAGTGTAGAAAGCAGTGTTATGTGTTTTTATTCCAAAAGGGCATTTTTATAAATTATAATGATAAATAATTGCTTTAAAAGTGTACTATGTATGTGATATAGGTGGTATAATGTCAGCAGATGCAGCCGCATGCATGCAGAAGTATTAGAGCAGTGTTTCTCAAACTGTGGGTTGGGACCCCCTAGGTGGGTCATGAGTCAATTTCAGGTGGGTCCTCATTCATTTCAAAGTGTATTTTGTTTTGGATATATTAGACTTGATGCTACCATGGTATGTGACTGCATTTGGCGACATGTCACGGATCTGTACTTTTAACAGGCTACTATGTGTATGTTTTTAACAATGACAGTTGATAGGGTTCATTCCTGGGTATGTGTGAATAGGATTGCAGTCTATGGGATGTTTGGGGAATTTTTTTTAAACAGATCAGCAACTGCTTGGGAGGTTTAGGAGTGTTCTTTATTTTTAATGAATTTTTAAACTTATTGTAAACTTTTAATTTACTTATGTACTTAATTAGATTTGATTTTGTCATATGGGGGTGTTAATGATGTCATGACTGGCCATGACATCACTTTCAGTAGGTCCCGAAAAAGGGTCATTCTAGGCTGCAATCCTTTTCACAGTTACTTGGGAGTAAGGCCCATTAAACTCAGTGGGACTCACTTCTGAGTGAACATGCATGAGCTTGTGCTGTTTTTCAGGTGCCACAAGGCATTTTTGCTGCAACAGATTTTAACATGATTGCCCATCATGATGTTGCCAGTTAAAAACCTGATCCTATGTAGCTTTTACATGCTGCGGAGACTATACAATGGGGATCAGGGCTCTCAGCACTCAGTAGAACTGTGTTCAACAAAGTATCTATATACAAGATTGTGCTGTAATAGGCTATCCATTCAGAATTTAACATGATCATTCATGCTAAGCATACTTATTGCATGCTTCCTCTTCATACATTAATCTCCTGACACTCACCAAATGTAACGGCAGGGAAATGAGAGTATGCCTGATAACCAGGTCCCCCTACAGGGATGTGCTTCTTAGCCAGGCCTCCTGGCCCTCTGAGTGTTCAGCATTTGTCTGCAGAGGCAAACTCTGAACGACCCCCCCCTGCAGAATCCCCCCCCTCAGAATTTAGAATACTGGCCAGCCAGTGTTGTAGAATACAGGGAGAAACTCTCACCACATTCATCACATGCCTAAGCAGATAGGTGCCGAATGCCCACAGACTGTGCCCTGGACCAAGGAACATGTCAATGTGGTGGGTACAGCTAGCAGCCATATTCCCATTTCCTTCTTGTCACCATCGTTGAATGTGCAGAGGATACCATATGAAGATGGCCTTAGGAGCCCCATCAAAGGGAGTGTGAACCCAATCCTCATCTCCACCCCCACCGATGTGGTGGTGCTTTTCATTATGTGGAGTCCAAATTGGAAAGAGTAGGACTGAAGAATTCATTGATCCCTTAAAGCTGCTGTCTTGTACTAGGAAATGATATACATTTTAACACTTGTTGCTTGCCTTGGTTCCACCATGGTTCCTTTTAGACATGCCAATACTCTTGCACTCAGCTTGGTCGCTGTGCTACAGCTCAGCTATGAGTTTATTTGTTCCCCATGAAATGCCAAACTAAATGGTCCACAGCGCATGCATGGAATGTCACATCAGGATACTGAGTCATGCTGCATATCATTTCTGGCTCTGAAGCCAGATTTCGCACTGATGTCATTACAAAATATTTCCCCGGGTCAGAAAGGCCTGGCAGTCTTTGGAACTGTTAGGATGTAGTTTATTTGGAGGGTCATTCATCACGGGTAGGTACATTAATGCTCAGCTCTGAATGGCAAGCAAGAAAAAAGCTCTTCCTTAATGGCAATAAAACTAAACATGCTTGCATGCTAGTAAAAAAAATGTTTTGGCTCTCTTATTTAGCATGTGTTACAGATAAAAATGATCAGGCATATGCTTTTCTACAAAGAGGTTTACAGATTCTGGACACAATCCATTTATGCATTTAATCGAGCTGGACCATGAAAGAATCCTGTCGGATTGTGCCCTAGAGCTCTTCAGTTTTGAAATGAAATGGCAGGAGGGGGTTAGGAGAATGCAAGTATGTTTTATAAATGCCATTTATTTCTCGTTGATTTTTTTTAAATAAACTCTATGGCCCCAAGGAATTCTTCAGATTACAAAAACAATGGCAATAAAATCATAATACAAGTGAGTTCTATTTCAAAACGCCATCGGTGTATTAATCAGAAAAGGCCTAGCTAAGACTGCACTCTTATGCATGCTAACCAGGAAATAAGCCCAATTGAATGCAGTTGAACATATAGTACTTCTGAGTAAACAAAAATGTAAAAAAAAAAAGTACAAAGTGCATGAGTTCTCAGCAGCCAACATCTGTGACAAATCTGGGGTCATAGCTGCATTTGGGATAAACTTCAGTTCTTGAACTATCTTCAAGGGTAGGCTCATAGTACAGTAATCTAGCTGAAAGATTATCAGGACATGCACAATAGTAGTTAGTCCCTCTTTACCAAGAAGAAGTGCAGTTGGTATATCAGCCAGAGCTAATAAAACATACCCCTCTATGATGCTTTTACTTACCCGAGTATCTAGGACTGAGCAGTTCAAATTTGGGGCAGCTGGTAGGGCACATGACCCTTGTGTGATCCCTTGCTAGGTCGACCTGGAAGTAACTAGTAGTGACATGATTATGTCACTGCAATTACATTTGTGTTCTGAGCCTGCCGAAGTCATTTGGCAGGCTCAAAATGGAGGCAGCGGTGGGCTTTTTGATCTTGCTGCACCATTCCATCTTCTCAGCAGGGAGACTGAAAACCCACTCATATGCCAGCCCTGCTTGAGATGACAAGCTTGTGCTGGGGAAGGGAGCTCTTGCAAGACTCGTCATGCAGTGCCAGACAGGGAGGGAATGGAAGGGCTATCAAATCCAGCCTCACGGGATGCACATGGCCCATGGGCTGTGCATTGAACCACTAGGATCTCAGACAATGCTCAATTCCTAGAGATCTTCTTAAACTTTTTTTTTTTTTTTGGCAGTTTTTGGTTTTTTTCCTAAGGAGGCAAAGTGCAAAAAGCAGTGTTATGTGTTTTTATTCCTAGGGCAATTTTAATAAATTATAATCACTTTAAAAGTGTACTAGGTAGGTGATATAGGTGGTATAATGTCAGCAGATGCAGTCACAGTCACTACCCATGAACCCCTCCAGTTTAGCCCACCCCGCCTACAGTGACCAATATGGTGTTTCATTTTTTCTAAGATGTGAGGCTTTTGTTTGTTTGCTTTTTGTTTACAAAAGAATGAGAATTTCGGAAAGCAGTGTTATGCATTCTTATTTTGTAATCACCGAAGAACCACACCTCTATCAAATCCAGAAATGTTCCCACATTCCAAACACACAAATAGTTCAGGCTTTTTAATATAGTCGAGGCTTATACCCTTCAATAACACATCCTTAACTGATCTCTCTTAGTGCCATGTTACTAGGCTATATGACTAGCTCGTGGGATGATTCTTATATAGTCAATCTGGTTGGATGATGCTCCAACTGCCCCATCCTGGGGCTCAACTATGGGTACATATGTCTCCTCTCCCCACCAGCACACCACCTCACTGTTATGCAACCGAGCATGGGCGTTTGAACTGCCTCTCTACACAGAAAGTAGTATCTTTAAATAGCATTGAAACTGCATGTGGAGGAGTAGTTTAGATGAACCGCATTCCTGAGCTATTAGATGGTAGGAGAGTGTACCAGGGAAGATGTGCCTGCTGCCCATATTCCTTTCCCACAAGACTGGGATGTGCTGGCATATATATCATCTGAACCAGCTCACTGTGTATTTGCAGAAGATTTGCTTGAGTCATCCTGAGCCATTTGCTTCTTCAAGGCACATCAGACTTATTCACTGTGTCTGCTTGTGGCTCTCAGCAATTTCGATTATCAGACTAATCTGTGGGAGGAGCCTACAATGGAATTATAAAAGGATGGGCTCTCCTAGCATTAAGAAAATAAAAATCAGAAAAAATCATTGGTGGCTCTTTTTGGTTCTCTAAATCGTTTGAGTTACTAGAGAAGATGCACGAAGTTCAATTTAACTTTTCTGTTTCTCCGACCTTTGAAGCCTGGATTCTTTTCCAATTGTTAATAAATTGCAATAAGATTTCAGTTTACATTATGGCTTACACAAGATTAGGTTGGACTGTAATGACATTCTCAAAGTAGATGCAATCTTGAAAGCATATGGAAGCAATTCCCTATTTGCAGAGCCTAATAGACATACCTCTGGGTTGCAGAGGTAGGAACCATATTTTGATAACACAACGTGCAGCAAGTCAGAGAGGATTCAGCGATTCCTGGAAAATGAAATTAGTCAATTGTATGCTGTTCAGCCATGACTGGAACCTGATGTGAGGAGATATTGAAATAAGTTTCTCATTTTCCATTACAATGAGGGGGGTGGGGTGATATGGTAGGGTCAGGCCACTGTGACGCTGAACACTTGATCCTATAATAATTTCACAGCCACATTTTCATTGCGTCCCCAAATCTATTTATTTCCTATGACATTTAATTCATTCTTATGTGTCTCACTTTGGAACCCGCAGGGCAGATGGAGTTGGAATTTCAGAATGTAGGAACTTAAGAAGAGCCCTATTGGATCAGACTGAGGGTCCACAGAGTCCAGCATCCTGTTCCCAACAGTGGGCAGCCAAGACGCCTGCAGGACCCCTGCAAGAGCAAATTGATGGCTCTCCTAGTCAAATCCACCTTTTAATGTTGTTTACCTAGACAGGGGCTCAACTCATTCCCCTTTTCCCTAGATTTTTTTCCTCCAGGCATTTCCTAACTGCCTGGGCTTGGGACCTATTTTGTAATGTAAATCCAATTTAATTTGCACAGTTCTGCCTGACTGGGGATGTTTTGTAATAAATTCAAGCCCCTTGAAAAATTCCAGCCAGGTGATACACTTACAGGCAGCAGCTCCCCACTGGATCACGAGTGAAAGATCTTCCAAATGTTGTCAAAGAGGAGGCAGGTGGTTCATGAGTTGGGGTTGCTTTTTTCCAGCCTTAGAATATTGACTTTTAATTAGCAATGATTAAGCCTTGTTTTCCTATATGATCATGTTTGGTCTCCAAACCCAGTTTGCCCTTTGGTTATTGACACAGTTGGAAAATCCTCCAATATTGCTTTTTAGCAAAAAGTGGCTTTTTCATATAGTGCTTTATACCTCAGTAGTGAGTGAGCTATATATATATATATATATATATATAAAGCTCACTCACTCAATAAATATAAAATTTTTTTAACCATGGCTGCTCTGTGGGTAACCTCACTCCTATCTTCTGCAGTATATTAGTTAGTGTAATTTAGCTTAATGTTCCTATGAGGTACATTGTTCCCTTTCAGAGCAGTTAAGGCCCTGTTGGATCAGGCCAAAGGCCCATCTAGTCCAGCTTCCTGTATCTCACAGTGGCCCACCAGGGAGCACAGAAGGCAGCAAGACACCTGCATCCTAGTGCCATCCCTTGCATCTGGCATTCTGAGGTATCCCACTTCGAAAATCAGGAGGTTGCACATACAATCATGGCTTGTAACCCATGATGAACTTGTCCTCCAGAAATTTGTCCAATCCTCTTTTAAAGGCATCCAGGCCAGATGGCATCACCGCATCCTGTGGAAGGAGTTCCACAGTCTACATTTGATCTAGTCTAACTGATATATGTCCATGTATTATATGCCATATGCTAAATAAATAAAACTACACGCTGAGTAAAAAAACACACTGGGCAGCACAGGGGGAAGAAAGGAACTGGAGCAGGGAGGCGTGTCACAGGATAGAGGGAAAGTGGGGAGGGGATGCATCAGGCCCTGGAGGGGCAGCACTGGCCTAAATCGCATCATATTCCCCCTTCCCAGGCCTGAAAGCCTGACACAGGGCTTCTCAGACTTGTGCCAATCATTTTGCTGGCACAGTTGCAAGTAGCCCCATTGTGCAGGTTGGGGCTCAAAAAAATTTTCCCTTACCCTGAGAAGACCTCCCTCCAGTATGCACTGGATACAGTGTGGTTCCGGGCAGCTCTACTGCACCAGCACTTGTTAGGACTGGGTTGTCATTAGTTTGTACAACATATGTACTCTTGACAGGGTTGGTGCAAGGTTGGAAGAGATGCATAGCTAGTCCTTCTTGGTGATAGTGCCCCCCTTGTGGAACTCACTCCTCTGGGATGCTTGATGTGCTCCTACTTCTCTCCTTTCAGTGCTCTTCAAAGACTCATTTAACTTATCAGCAGAGGTGCTTGTTTCCAGTGAGTAGGTTAGGATTCCCGCCTCTTATTGAACACAATGTGCTTACTTCTGAGTAAAAAAAATATAAGCACACTGTTCGTAAACACCTCAATCAGATTTTTTACAAGTTCTCCTTCCCCCCCTCACAGATTGTTTTTATTATGTCAGTGTTTTGAATTTGTTTTATAGTTGATCATCTTTACTGTGCATTTTTTTTTTAATTATCTTGTGAGTTGCCTTAAGCCCCTCTGAGAATGAACTGGGCTATAAATCTTACAAAATAGACTAAAATAAAAATATTGTCAAGTTAAAAAAACAGCTATTTTTAGATTCCCCCCCCCCTTCCAGTGCAGTTTCCCATTAAAGTAAGCATCATCTTTAGCAGTGAATGTGATCAGAAAAACAAAAGGAAACATACCTGGATTTGTTTGTCTTCATCTTTAACATACTTGAATAACACAGCAGAATTCTGTGGAATCTTAAGGAATCTGACCTGAATCTGAGAAACGCCAATGATTAGTGATTTATACTTCAAGAGAAGTTTAGAATGTCACCCTGACTAATTGATCTGCATTATAAAGTCTCAACTGTCAAAGTCCTGCAGCTTGAAAATATCATGAGTATTTAAATAAACACTCATCACCAGTCCTTGCAATTAACAGCCCTTTATCTACATAAGAACATAAGAACAGCCCCACTGGATCAGGCCATAGGCCCATCTAGTCCAGCTTCCTGTATCTCACAGCGGCCCACCAAATGCCCCAGGGAGCACACCAGATAACAAGAGACCTCATCCTGGTGCCCTCCCCTACATCTGGCATTCTGACTTAACCCATTCATAAAATCAGGAGGTTGCGCATACTCATCATGGCTTGTACCCCATAATGGATTTTTCCTCCAGAAACTCGTCCAATCCCCTTTTAAAGGCGTCAAGGCTAGACGCCAGCACCACATCCTGTGGCAAGGAGTTCCACAGACCGACCACGCGCTGAGTAAAGAAATATTTTCTTTTGTCTGTCCTAACCCGCCCAACACTCAATTTTAGTGGATGTCCCCTGGTTCTGGTATTATGTGAGAGTGTAAAGAGCATCTCCCTATCCACTCTGTCCATCCCCTGCATAATTTTGTATGTCTCAATCATGTCCCCCCTCAAGCGTCTCTTTTCTAGGCTGAAGAGGCCCAAACGCCGTAGCCTTTCCTCATAAGGAAGGTGCCCCAGCCCAATAATCATCTTAGTCGCTCTCTTTTGCACCTTTTCCATTTCCACTATGTCTTTTTTGAGATGCGGCGACCAGAACTGGACACAATACTCCAGGTGTGGCCTTACCATCGATTTGTACAACAGCATTATAATACTAGCCATTTTGTTCTCAATACCCTTCCTAATGATCCCAAGCATAGAATTGGCCTTCTTCACTGCCACCGCACATTGGGTCGACACTTTCATTGACCTGTCCACCACCACCCCAAGATCTCTCTCCTGATCTGTCACAGACAGCTCAGAACCCATCAGCCTATATCTAAAGTTTTGATTTTTTGCCCCAATGTGCATGACTTTACACTTACTGACATTGAAGCGCATCTGCCATTTTGCTGCCCATTCTGCCAGTCTGGAGAGATCCTTCTGGAGCTCCTCACAATCACTTCTGGTCTTTACCACTCGGAAAAGTTTGGTGTCATCTGCAAACTTAGCCACTTCACTGCTCAACCCTGTCTCCAGGTCATTTATGAAGAGGTTGAAAAGCACCGGTCCCAGGACAGATCCTTGGGGCACACCGCTTTTCACCTCTCTCCATTGTGAAAATTGCCCATTGACACCCACTCTCTGCTTCCTGGCCTCCAACCAATTCTCAATCCACTAGAGGACCTGTCCTCTAATTCCCTGACTGTGGAGTTTTTTCAGTAGCCTTTGGTGAGGGACCGTGTCAAACGCCTTCTGAAAGTCCACATATATAATGTCCACGGGTTCTCCCGCATCCACATGCCTGTTGACCTTTTCAAAGAATTCTATCAGATTTGTGAGGCAAGACTTACCCTTACAGAAGCCATGCTGACTCTCCCTCAGCAAGGCCTGTTCGTCTATGTGTTTTGAGATCCTATCTTTGATGAGGCATTCCACTATCTTACCCGGTATGGATGTTAGGCTGACCGGCCTATAGTTTCCCGGGTCCCCCCTCTTTCCCTTTTTAAAAATAGGCGTGACATTTGCTATCCTCCAATCTTCTGGCACCATGGCCGTTTTGAGGGACAAGTTGCATACCTTAGTCAAGAGATCTGCAACTTCATTCTTCAATTCCTTAATAACCCTTGGGTGGATGCCATCAGGGCCCGGTGACTTATTGATCTTTAATTTATCAATGAGGTCTGAAACATCTTCTCTTTTAACCTCTATCTGACTTAACTCCTCGGTCAGGAGGGGCCGTTCGGGCAGCGGTATCTGCCCAAGGTCTTCTGCCGTGAAGACAGATGCAAAGAACTCATTTAATTTCTCTGCCATCTCTAAGTCTCCTTTTATCTCCCCTTTCCCTCCCTCACCATCCAGAGGGCCAACCGCTTCTCTGGCGGGTTTCCTGCTTCTAACATATTTGAAGAAGCTTTTATTGTTCCCCTTAATGTTGCTGGCCATGCGTTCCTCATAGTCTCGCTTGGCCTCCCATATCACCTTCTTACATTTCTTTTGCCACAGTTTATGTTCCTTTTTATTCTCCTCATTAGGGCAAGACTTCCATTTACGGAAGGAAGCTTCCTTGCCCTTCACAGCCTCTCTAACTTGGCTGGTTAGCCATGCGGGCACCCTCCTGGATTTAGTGGAACCCTTCTTTCTTTGCGGTATACACCTCTGCTGGGCCTCTATTACTGTTGTTTTAAGCAGCCTCCATGCACTCTGGGGAGATTGGACTCTTTTTACCCTCCCTTTCAACCTCCTTCTAACCATCCTCCTCATTTGAGGGAAGTCCGCCCGTCGGAACTCAAGGGTTTTTGTTAGAGATTTGCCTGGTATTCTTCCCCCAACGTGCACGTCAAAACGGATCGCAGCATGATCACTGTTCCCCAATGGCTCAGTAACGTTTACATCTCTAACCAGGTCCTGCGTACCGCACAAAATTAAATCCAGAGTCACCTGTCCTCTGGTGGGCTCCGTGACTAGCTGATCTAAGCCACAGTCATTTAGCACGTCAAGAAATCCGGTTTCTTTATCGTGACCAGAACACAAATTGACCCAGTCAATATGAGAATAATTGAAGTCCCCCATGATTACAACCCTGTCCCTCCTTGTCACCTCCCTGATCTGTTTCCTCATTTCAAGGTCCCCATCCGATTTCTGGTCTGGAGGACGATAGCACGCCCCCAGTATTACATCGCTGCACAAGCCTGGTAATTTAACCCACAGAGATTCTACGGTGGAGTCAGACCCACCTTCAATCTCTACTTTGCTGGATTCTATCCCTTCCTTAACATAAATGGCCACCCCACCTCCAACATGCCCCTGCCTGTCCCTCCTGTAGAGTTTATAGCCCGGGATTGCGGTATCCCACTAATTCTCCGCATTCCACCAGGTTTCCGTTATGCCCACTATGTCAATATTTTCCCTTGTCACCAGACATTCCAGTTCTCCCACCTTTGCTCGTAGACTTCGGGCATTCGCATAAAAGCATTTATACACGGAATGCCCCAGGATGGGCTGCTTATTCGCTCCTTTGTCCCCGCATCCTCTCATTGTGCCAAACCGTCTATCACATCCCATCACCCTACCTTTCCCAATTTCTTCTCCTACCCTGCCTTTGTCTTGTTGTTCTCTAACCTCCCCATCCTCATCCCATAGGGATGAGGAGTCCCGAACCGGATGCCCCTCGGCTCCTGTCGGCCTTCCCCCAGGGATCAGTTTAAAAGCTGCTCTGCCACCTTTTTAATGTTATGCGCCAGCAGTCTGGTTCCATTCTGGTTCAAATGGAGCCCGTCCCTCTTGTACAGGCCCCGCTTGTCCCAAAACGTTCCCCAGTGCCTAACGAATCTAAACCCCTCCTCCCTACACCACCGTCTCATCCACGCATTGAGACCCCTGATCTCCGCCTGCCTAGCTGGCCCTGCGCGTGGAACAGGTAGCACTTCAGAGAACGCTACCTTTGAGGTCCTGGCTTTCAGCTTCCTGCCTAAAAGCCTAAATTTGGCCTCCAGGACCTCCCAGCTACACTTGCCCACGTCGTTGGTGCCGACATGCACCACAGCCGCTACCTCTCCCCCAGCACTGTCTACTAGCCTGTCTAGACGAGAAGTGATGTCCGCAACCTTCGCACCAGGCAGGCAAGTCACCATGCGGTCCTCACATCCGTCGCAAACCCCCCTCTCTATGTTTCTAATAATCAAATCCCCCACTACAAGAAGCCCCCGACCCCCCTCCCGCCGAGGAGTATCCCGAGTGCGCTCGGATACGGGCCCATCCCCTGGAGAAGGGGTCCCCCCTAGGGGATTGTTTCCCTCCTCTCCAGGATGACGTCCTCCAGTCCCGAGACTTCCCACCCGGGCAGCCGAGGAGCTGCATGCCTGAGGTCTAGCATCTCTAAAGACTAGTAGAACTAGTCAGACACGATAAAATCATGTAAAATCATGATAAAAACTAGTCAGACACTAGTAGAACTAGCCAGACAGGATAAAATCATGTACCTGTAGAAATCATTCAAAGGCTGCAACACTACAGATACTTTCCTGGGAGTAAGCCTCACTGAACACAATGGGACTTACTTCTGAGTAGATATGGATTGTGCTGTAAATTGGATTGTTATGTGAAAGGCATTATAGCCAAAGGGTTCATTTTGTGCAAAGGGAAGGCACCATTCTAAAGACATTGCAGATAGCCTCATGAAACACTAATTATCCCACTGATTTATTGGAGATGGGGGGTGCGGCAAAGGTACAGCTATTGTTCTGTGCTCTTGATTAAATCCATAATAAACTTTTTTTAAAAAAAATAAAAGGGTTCATTACTGAACCATAAAGTTTGGTGCTGGGGGCTAAAAATGGCTACAGGGGCTTGCTTTACCTCGAACTATTTGTTGACATTCTGAAGCTTGGAAGGGAAGGTCACAAATGATTACAAATGAATAATTTTTAACATTTGTTCCCAGAGAAGACCTCTGTGACTGCCCCCTCTTCTCCCCTGCAGGATGCAGCGCAAGCCATTTTGGCATGGCTGTATCAGCAAGGAAGGGGAATATGATTTTGCCCTAAATATGAGAGACATCGACAGTGCCTATCTAAATTGATGCCATTTCTCCTGCACGTGGCAAATATTTGCCTGTACCTTGTATCTAATCATCTCTCTCTGCTCACCTGATTCCTTGAAGACAATCACAAGACTCGCACACCCCTTCTCCATTTTTTGTCTCTCAATCCAGAATAAAAGCCAGCTGCTCCTCTTATGTTCTCTTCTTTCCATGTCTGCTTACATGATTTTCTGATACCTCCATGTGTCTGCTCTAAAGATTCCTTTAGTCCTACTCCAACTGTTGCCACTTCTCCAAGCCAGAGCACACACCATTCCAACAACAATATCCCTTATTTAGAGATTCTTTGAGTCCCTGTTTTTTTTGTTTCTTTGTTTTTGTTTTTGCTCCTGTCTCTGGTAGAATACTGCCCCTATTTTTGTCTTTGAGAAAAATGTTGAAGATGTCTTTTTTCAAATTTTGTCAGCGTGCACTTACGGGCATCAAGGTTTCCGTCCTCTGCCAGGCCTCCGTGAACATAAGTGGATTCAAACAGCCCTCCTCAGCAACTTGTATTCATTGATTGTCTCTGAACATGGAGTTGCTATGCTGAACAGCTTTCTTAGGGAATAACAGCTGCAATATGAATATGGGTAACCTGCTGTTAAGTCAGTGACCAGCGCTGCATCTTGGGGCAGAAAATTCCACATGCTAACAGTCCAACCCCAATTCTCTGCCACGTTATAGCATGTCGCCACAAAACAGAGCCTGTCCTGAATGCTGTGGTGGGGGAGGCAATCAAAAGGCCAATAAGAGGCAAGTATAAAGCTTTTTTTACTTAACCCTCAGTAGGCCTATGGGTCTCCTCAGACCCATGTATGTTATGCAGCTGGTATATGTTCAAGTGGGATGGACTGGAAAATGGGGGGCTAGGCATGTGTTTTTACCACAGAGATGCACTCTTCTAGCTCCCCCCCTCCTCCTGCTCTCTCTCTCTCTGCCCCGAACCTTCCCTGAACTGCCCACAGTCGGTCCCAGCCACCACCTTACCAGGGCAGGCAGAGCATCCGGGCAAGTCTGGCATGCACATGCTACCACTGGCAGCACCTCTGTCACATATGATGGCAGATCAGCTTTTACACCACTACAGTGAGGCCTCCAGCAGTGGATTGCAAGACCCACTGCCTTAGGCCCTTGGTAGGATTGGGCTGTAATTATATGGTGTGCAAAGGAGGACTTTTATCCATCCTTAATCTCCTGCGAATGTGTTTCATTGAGTGCCTCCAAATTCTAAAAAAAAAAAAAAGAGAGAACATGATCCAAGAGGGAGAAAAGCTTCTTTCTAATTGAATCTCCCAGTGAATGAGCAGAGATTTACTCCAGTAAGCAGTGGCTGAACCCCCACCCTCTTAATTGCCAATCCACATAGAGGTAAACAGTCTTCAGGTGAGAATAGCCTTCAGTAGTATGTAATGGTGGGGGGAAGGGTGCCTTGGGCATCTTTGTATGGGAATAGGGTAGTTACAAGAACACAGGCGACTCTTATTTTTGCCTGTGAAATGTTGGAGGGTCTGCCCTGCAGGTTAGAAAAGGGAATCATGGGATGAAGCAATGAGCCAGTTTAAATGGTTCTTCTGCTGCAGAATTGTTGCTTCCCTGAGGCTGGATCCACAGGCCACAACAATCACGACCTCCTAGCAAGTGTGGCATCTGCATAATAATGACCCACATGACTATCCTATTGCACTTGAGTACTGAATTTAGGGTCCAATCTATCCAACTTTCCAGCGCTGATGCAGCTGGGCCAATGAGATGTGCACTGCACCCTACAGTGGGGTAGGCCAGTCACAGAGGCCTCCTCAAGGTAAGGGGATGTTTGTTCCCTTATGTCAGGGCTCCACTGTGGCTGCATCAGTGCTGGAAAGTTGGATAAGATTGGGCCCTTAGATGTTGCCACTGAGCTATGGAACCCAGCCACAAATCATATATAAATAATCTTGAAGTGAAATCCACCCACCCACCCACGCATCAGGATCAGACATATATGCATTAAGGATTTATTTACTGTTTCACAAAAACCCAATTCATCCACAGATTCTTTTTTAAACTATAAATAACTGTGGTGATCATTTCATCTGACTTATAAGATAATCACAGCTGGCTTTGCCCTTTGGCCTCCTGAAGCAGTCACGTGCCCTGCTTCCGTTTACTGATTGCTAAAATTATCGAGGCACTCACTGCCTGGCACATTTGTGATGTGGCTATTTCGTATTTAACCACAGCGTAGATATTATGTTACTCTGATGTCTTTTTCAAGAAGCAGCTATGCTTGTCTTTATTGACTTTATGAGCTGATGGGTTGTTCCCTTTCCTGAGGATTGAATAATGTATTATGCAGTAATCAGATACATCATCTGTTTGCATGGACATTAATGTTATATGAACTTGAGTCCTTAGAGAATCCAAACTGACACTCAAAGCTTATTGCTTTCTTTAAAAAATAAAAATGCTTCTTGCTGGAAAAACAGCTACATCGGAAACAATATCTTTAGAATATAGTTGCACCTTGTAGGCCTCTGACTTATGTTTCCACCAAATATGTACAATCAAGCGAAACAGATCTGGTTTGTGTTCTCTTACACTCAGCAATAGCAAATGAAGCCAACATTTCACTATTAAACATTTATTATCAATGCTGCATGAAAACATTGAATATAAGAAGATGCTTTTTAAGGGGCTTAGTGCGGACTCAGTCGTTCAGGGAATTCATGGTAGAGACCTCCATGCAAATGCTGTTCCTGTTCCATAAAATGCACATGGCCAAAGAACATATAGAATGTATCGTTAAATGTGGGTGCCTGCCAACACCTTTCACATAGGCTGGAATCCTTCTCGCACCAGAGAACTTGCCATCTGCTCTGGGTCAGTATGTCCTGGAAAAATTTTGAAGATTATTTGCAGATGTTGTGAAGAGGACATTAAATCATGATAACACAAGACTTATTTTAGCAATGGAGATTCATCCTTTTGTCAAACATTTCCCTGTCTCTAAGTTTATCTTAGGCTCTCAGATACAAATTCCAATAACTGCTGAGGAGACCACTGAAGGCTGCAATCCTATATATAGTTATTGGGGAATAAGCCCAATTGAAAGCTGTGGGGCTTCTTTCTGAGTAAACATGCATAGGACTACAGCAGGGTTTTTCAAACTGGGGCATCACGACACCCCAGCCAGAGCCCTGGCCACTTTCCCCTTGAGAGGTGGGGGAGGGGCACTGCAGGGACTGGGATGCACTCACCTGTCCCTGCAGCAGCCTGTCTGGGGTGCGGGGAGCCCTGTGCAAGTTTCTAAAAAGTGAAAATGAGGCAATCGCGCTCCACCTGTGGTTTTGTGGAAGTGGAGTGTGATGCTTCACTTTTTAAGCTGCGGGGAGCCCTGCAGACACTCGTGCACGGCTCCCTGCACCCCAGACAGGCTGCCGCAGGGACTGGTGAGTACATCCCAGTCCCTGCAGCCCCCTTAGCGATGCGATCCTGAGGATTGTGTCGCTGCCTCCCCTCCCCCACCCCTGCAAGAACTTACTGTGGTTCAAACTCTCCCTGAGAGTTTGAAAACCGCTGGACAACAGGGTAAGCTGCTTGTATGATACAATAAAGAAGGCCCTTTGTCCATCATCTATGACATGAGCGAGGACAAAACAAGAACAATGTTTGAATGTAGGTGAGAGAGGTCTTTGTATAGTCTCCAGTAGCTTGATGACACTTTCAGATAAGAACCTAAGACGAGCCCAGCTGGATCAGTCCAAAAGCTCATCTAGCCCAGGTGCCTATACTTCATAGTGACTCATCACATGAATGATGCACATGACTCTAGACAGCACACAAGACAACTATATCCTGTTGCCGCTCCCTTGCATCTAGCATTCACAGATAGACAACCTATATAATCTGGAGGTTGCATATAGTTATCATGACTTGTAACCTGTAATGAACTTTTCCTCCCTAACTCTGTCCAATCTCTTTTTAAAGGCATCTAGGCCAAGTGCCATCCCAACATCCTGTGGCAAATCATGGGCTTTCTTGGTCCAAACAGTCAGATATTGTTAAATTTGGCATTCTGATCCAAGGAATGAGTAAAATGCTTTATTCCAGTAGTAGTCTTCAGTATTTTCACTTGGTCCAAGTGAAGCTTCACTATGAACCCAGGGAGTGTAGGAAGTCCTTAGCCTCAAAATCATGCATAATTGCTTCAATATTGCCATTATATTACATGTTCCAGAAGCCCTTTGATGATTGCTTAAAGCACAGTAAAATGTCAACTGTCAACCGGTTCACCATATCTTGGTATATATATTGTGAGGCTAACCTTCAGGCAACAATAGATGTAAGGCACCAGGAAAGTGGGAGTTCAAACCAGAGGTTCTAACAGTCAAGTTTTTCTGCCTTACCGCCTGTTGGCCCAATCCTATCTTTTCCCACATTGGTGTAGCTGCACTGAAAATGACTGTGCTATATCCAAAGAGGGGGCATATAGGGATGCTTTGGAAGGTAAAGGGAATCCCCTTACCCTTCCATAAGCATCCTGCTCTGCAATGGGTCTCCTTGGACATGCCCCAGTTCATTAGCTTGTGCAAGTCCAAGGAAAGAAAGGGGCAGGGAGGCTTGAAGAAGAGGGGATAGTATCTGGTATGCACCAGCATCACCGGATCCACCCCTGCCTGCAGCCTCCCCATCCTTGTTCCTCCACCTCCCCGCATTCCTCCCACCAGGGATCTGGGGAGATCTGCCAACAGACAGGGAGTGCCACCATCAGAGTGCTGTGTGCTCCATCGGCAGCCAACTCGGTTCCACGGTCAAAACTGGCGGTGCACAATAGCCCAATCCTGGATAGGACTGGGCTGTCCACCATAAGAATGACAAGGAGTGGCTGGGAGTAAGGAATCCCACTCCCAAATTTAATTTCGAAAAACCCAAATTTAATTTCTAGACGAAGCTACAGTGAACTAGATGATTTCACCACAATGTATAGACAGACTTCTCTACACGATGGTATCAATGAGGGCAAGTGACAGCAACTGCAAATCAGCATACGTAAGAGTAATGTATATGCATAGGTGGATATTTTCATAAGGAGTGCTGACAAATCACATAAGAAGACTGCTGAAATTGTTCATGAAAAACAAACTACTTTCAGGTTTACTGTTGTTAATTTTCTTTTTTAAAGCAGCCAGCTCTGGATAGAGCTGCTCTCCATGATGTGTATGCGCAACCTCCTGATTTTAGAAATGGGCTATGTCAGAACGCCAGTGCAAGGGAGGGCACCAGAATGAGGTCTCTTGTTATCTGGTGTGCTCCCTGGGGCATTTGGTGGGCCGCTGTGAGATACAGGAAGCTGGACTAGATGGGCCTATGGCCTGATCCAGTGGGGCTGTTCTTATGTTCTCCAAATTCTGGATTCCTCACTTGTCACACAAACAAAGTCTCTGCTGGTCTCTATTTTCCCCATCTGTATAAAATGTTCATGTTACAAAGCAAAAGCTACCCCAATAGCTTAGTTCTCCAGCTGGGTCTCAGATGCCTCGATTTCCATCTTTCTATCTTTTCCTAATTTTCCACTCAATACAAATGGAAGAAGTGTGTTTGCCTAGGATTGCCAAGCCTCCTAGAATCAACATCAGTCTCCAGATGATTACTGAAAGCATACTGGAGATTTTAACAGGGCCTCCTTGACTTACAGTCCTATCCCCCTTCTCCTCCAGTGTAACTGCTTTACCACTGGTGGAGGCTGCTGGAGCAGTTAAGCCCATAATGGGTTTTGGAGAGAATGGGGAGGGGGTTGAACGGGGCAGGGTGTGGGTAGAACAAGTGGTAACAGGGGCAGGGAGGAGTGCAGAGCATGCCAGCAGGGGGTGCGATCGGTGGCAACTGCGCACATCGAATCCTGACCCCCTTTCTGCACCTGATCCATCTTCCCGTGTCAATGTGGATTTTTGCCAGCAGTTGAGATGGTGCAGGTCTACATTGACCCATAGCAGCTGCTGGGGCTTACAACAGGGTAAGGGTCCCCTTTTCCTGAGGAGACCTCCAGCAGTTGAAAATCCCCTGTGGGATATAGAGTGCACTGCATCGCCACACAGGGGTTTAGATAGGATTGGATTGTTATAATGATATAATGCCATGTTTGAAAGAAAAAAAAAAAAAAAGCAAGCTTCAGCCAGAAGCTTCAGCCTGCCTGCCTGCCTTCCTAAGAAGACAAAAGCCCACCCAATTGGAGGACTAAGCGAGTGGCGTAGCTTTTGCTTTGTAACATGAACATTTTATACAGATGTGGGAAATATTTTTCCTCTAAGGAACAAACATGTAGTCAGGTGCCAAGGTATGTGGATTGCTTCTCGTGGATTTGCACCTGGCACTCTGACAGATGAAAAAGCATTGGAAGATGCAGTTGTTATTTCTGACTACATAAGATGTGTTTCAGTTTAGATAAAGTTCAAGACTGGGCTCCAGGGAGCTACTACTCATTTGTTTGTTTGTTTGATTTACATCCTACAGCAATTTTTACTCAGTGTTAATACAATGTGACCTGGTCCATGCTTACTCAGAGGTAAGTCTCACTATGGAGTTAGGCAAATTTCCCACATTCCATTCCTTTATGGGTTCAGCTCTGCCTCGCATTCCGCTGTTCCTGGATCACAGTTAGGAGCATTTCTAAAATTAATTCCAGGATGGAGTCATGTGCAGTTAGCTGGAGTGTTTGCTTCCTTCCACTTCTTTGTACCTACACCCGGATGTTATTGATGTGCATGTTGATAAAACACTGACTATATGTTTTATAGTGTTTTAAAACACTGACTGATAACTATGATTGGCTCAAGATTCTGTCTATGCTGGTTTTCATTGAGGGGTGCACATGCTTCCGTTCACTGGTTAAACATTGCACAAGCCTCCCAATATAGCCAACCAACCAACCAACCCAATGAACAGCACAATTCTAACTTGCAGTGGAACAGGCAGGGCAGTTGGCCTGCACTGCATTGAGCACACGTTTTGGGCTGGCTGAGGCTCATCCTGAAGCAAGGGAAAAAAATTCCCTTTACCTCAGGGAGAGCTGCAGCAGCCCCAGTGGCGCTACTCGGATCTGCAACACCTCAAGAGGTGGCGCAAATCTGAACAGCTTGGGGCTGGCCCTGCCTCTCAGTCCCTGCCTGCCTGCCCACATGCCTGCCCACTGCCCGCTCTCCCCCTGTCCCAAAACACCCCGTCCTAGCCTTCTCCCCACCCTCCCCACCCCACGCACACCCCGACCCCCACACCTGGCCGGCGCAAAGTCACCCGGCCCAGGGTCTGCATTGGCACATAGAGGCCAGCGTGTGGCCTTGCACCAGCCTCCCTGTCCCGAAAGGAGGCGCAAACATGCTTTACGGCACATTTGTGACCCTCCCAGGGACTTGCACCAGCCCTAAGATTGCGCCCTAAGAGTTTTGTTTTGCATAATAATGTTTTGCAAACATTTTTTGGTGCAAATGTTTACACCCAAATGCACCTGAATTGCTGCTCAATTTAACAGTTTGCACTCTTCCCTCAACCATGAAATGAATTCATATTGCTAGAGGGCATGCCAAACTACTTGACAAAGCACCATGATGTGTGCGGTTTTTCCTTGCTTGGCAGACAAATTGTTTCATTTGACTCATCCTGTCCCCAGAAGACTCAGGGATTAGCTGCCTGAAACACCCATATCACATAAGTCAAACAATATTGCATGAATTGCAAAGGCAAACACCTAATTGGGTGGGTAGTCCTCATGAGATCTGGAAACATTCCTCATCATAGCCTCAATTTGGACACACCCATGTGAAAAAAAAAAATAAATTGACAGTTGAATTTTTCCAGTCAAGATTTTGCAAACATCTGGCACCCTTAAAAGGGCACAATCATTAGCAAGGGAAAAAAGTTAGCAAGGGAAATATCCCATTTGACCAGCCCTATTATGAGTAACAACTATTTTAATCATTAAGCCAAGAATCATAAAAAAAAAAAATAGCATCATCCATTGACCAGATATGCCTAGTGATGCCAGATGAAATCAGCTCTTAATTTGATGCAGAGCTATAAACTATTTGACGGTGCTGACAGAACTTTATAAGAATGCATAAGGCTTCAGTTTTACAGCCAGAAGGCTGGTTTTTACTTTATATAACCAACAGGAAGTCCCTCACACCGTACAGAAGACCTTTAATCCATGCAATATGAATCATTTACTAATCTCCCAGTTTCTTCCCACAGACCCTTCTTCCTCCTGTTCTCTTGTTGTGGTCCCATTGAGATTCGCCCCCCTCTCTTTATTAAGTGTTACTGTTGAACAGCCATAAAAGTCAAGAATGAAAAAAGTGCTGTTGTTGTTTTGGAAAGACAAATGAGGCGGAGTCGGTTTCAGGAGGCACACAGAAGAAGCAAGGCCGTCATGATCATACCTTCTAGTCAAATGCTCCAATGCTCCATGTATTTATGTTACTGGGTTTTTTTTTTTTGTTAATTGTATTATTATTTTATATGTTTTATTACATTAACTGTACACCACTTTGAGCATTGGAAAAAATGGTTTATAAAACTTTTCATTAAGGAAATAAAATACTGCGAACTGACAAAGTGCTGTGCAGTTTGGGGATCCTTAGAGACCCCCTCTGGTCCCAGGAAGAAGCTATGCCCTATGAGGTACTCGGAGGGAGGACCTGATGCAGGAATCCCTGAACAAAAAGTCTCTCCCAGAGCAGTGGTTCAGGACCCACTTTTTAAAATGACACTATTGGGACCCACCTTGATTTACCAGACTTTTAAAAAAGGGGTCTAGAAAGAAAAAATATATATTTTTAAGTAATAACCAGAAAAAAATATTTATCTCCCCTAAACATTTAGATATTTATCTCCCTAGATTTACACATGCTTGCAAACTGCAGCAGCTGAGCTCTTTGTAGGGTAACTAGCAGCTACAATATCTGATTTTTGATCAGTCTCAGGGCTTGAGGCAATTAATTAACTGATCTTTCCATCACCCTATGGAGACCCACCAAAAATCAGGTTGCAACCCACCAGTGGGTCCCAACCCACAATTTGGGAACCACTCTCCTAGAGAAATATCTCAGAGCCTATTTGCATAACATATAGTTGTGAACTTGGTTGTTCATTATAATGATCCCAGTAAACAGGCAGATGCAGACATGCACCACAGATAGAAACTGTTGACTATCTGACTGAAAATCAAAGTAGCTCTGCATGTAGTCTTAAACTCTGATTGTTGAGAAGTTCAGGGTGGAGGCCCTACTTAATTGCATTATTACAATGCTAATTCATACATTTCTTGATCAGTGGCCTCAGCATGCATCTAAATAGCCACTTCTCCTATCACATAGTGATGGCCAGAGCACCTATTCATTAACAGTCCAATTCTATACAGCAGTGGTTCTCACACATTTAGCATCGGGACCCACTTTTTAGAATGAGAATCTGTCAGGACCCACAGGAAGTGATGTCATGACCGGAAGTGACATCATCAAGCAGGAAAAAATTTTACAATCCTGCCCACACTTACCCAGGAGTAAGTCCCATTGACTATCATTGTTAAAAGAATATACATAGTGGCTTGTTAAAAATGCAGGTCTGTAACATTTCCCCAAATTCAATCACATATCATGGTTACATCGTCTAATATATTAAAAATAAAATATTGAAATGAATGGGGACCCACCTGGAATTGGCTCGCAACCCACCTAGTGGGTCCCAACCCACAGTTTGAGAAACACTGCTATACAGAGTTGGGTTGTCTGACGCAGAGTTTTGCGACAGCAGAAGAGATTTCCACTGCCACAAAATGGCTGCCGACAGTGTGCAAAGAGTTCTGTTGGTGGCCATCTTATAAGAACATAAGAACAGCCCCACTGGATCAGGCCATAGGCCCATCTAGTCCAGCTTCCTGTATCTCACAGCGGCCCACCAAATGCCCCAGGGAGCACACCAGATAACAAGAGACCTCATCCTGGTGCCCTCCCCTACATCTGGCATTCTGACTTAACCCATTTCTAAAATCAGGAGGTTGCGCATACACATCATGGCTTGTACCCCATAATGGATTTTTCCTCCAGAAACTTGTCCAATCCCCTTTTAAAGGCATCTAGGCTAGACGCCAGCACCACATCCTGTGGCAAGGAGTTCCACAGACCGACCACACGCTGAGTAAAGAAATATTTTCTTTTGTCTGTTCTAACCCGCCCAACACTCAATTTTAGTGGATGTCCCCTGGTTCTGGTGTTATGTGAGAGTGTAAAGAGCATCTTCCTATCCACTCTGTCCATTCCCTGCATAATTTTGTATGTCTCAATCATGTCCCCCCTCAAGCGTCTCTTTTCTAGGCTGAAGAGGCCCAAACGCCGTAGCCTTTCCTCATAAGGAAGGTGCCCCAGCCCCGTAATCATCTTAGTCGCTCTCTTTTGCACCTTTTCCATTTCCACTATGTCTTTTTTGAGATGCGGTGACCAGAACTGGACACAATACTCCAGGTGTGGCCTTACCATAGATTTGTACAATGGCATTATAATACTAGCCGTTTTGTTCTCAATACCCTTCCTAATGATCCCAAGCATAGAATTGGCCTTCTTCACTGCCGCCGCACATTGGGTCGACGCTTTCATCGACCTGTCCACCGCCACCCCAAGATCTCTCTCCTGATCTCTCACAGACAGCTCAGAACCCATCAGCCTATATCTAAAGTTTTGATTTTTTGCCCCAATGTGCATGACTTTACACTTACTGACATTGAAGCGCATCTGCCATTTTGCTGCCCATTCTGCCAGTCTGGAGAGATCCTTCTGGAGTTCCTCACAATCACTTCTGGTCTTCACCACTCGGAAAAGTTTAGTGTCATCTGCAAGTTTGGTGTCGTCTGCATCTTAGAAGTGTTGCCCCTCCCTGTCTCCCTCCGCACCCCCCCCCCCCGCTGGCACTAGGAGATGCACCACTCCGGCACTAGGAGATGGTGCATGGACCAGCTGCTTGCCTCTTGTGGCAGCGGTCAGGCTGTGCAGAATGCCATGTCACATAGCTGTAAAGGACCTCACACTGCCAGAACACTAGTTCTGTCAGCATAAGGCCCCTATAGGACTAGGCCATTAATGTCAGAAATCCAAGCATTTGCATCCTGTGAGAAGTTAAAGGTTCTAGATTTACATAAAATGATGCAACTGCCAAAATAAATGTTGGCCAACTTTACAGGACCCAAACACAACCTCAGTTCATTAAGCAATGTAGGTCACATTTGCATCCCCCAACATGTTTCAAGAGCAAACTATATAGGAGAAACAATTTTCAGTACAGCATAGACAACATCTGTTAAATAAATGGCTCCTCTTACCACCACTGGATCCAAAGTCTCTCTATTCCGAAGGATCATGTATCTTTATAATGAGAATTCAGTGATTTCTAGACTTTGGTTTTGCTCATATCATCACTGAATCTGTCTGCCAAGCTGACAGGCCACAGACTTCACTTATACGCCTAGCTTTGATTGCACAAGACAGTGATGGATATGCCGAGGCCATTGGGCCCTTAGAAGAAAAGGCAGCCTTTTGTTTTCTTTCATCATTCCTCTTTTTCATGGCACTGCCCAATCAGCAGCAAGAGAATTCTTTCTTTTAATAGGCTGATAATGCGCACAGATGAAAGTAAGCTACAAACAAGTTCCCCTTTGTCTCCTGGAAGCAACACAAAAGAGATGGAAAGGCAACAGTAACTTCTTGCTTTCAAAGGGGCATCCAGCAGGGATCTAGGATGGCAGATGAACTCGATTTTGACTTTCCAGCAATCACTTAGTCATAACAGCAACATGCAGAAAGTCCTGGTAGCATCATAAAAAACAAATTCACGTTAAGAATAAAAAAAAAGCCCAATAAAGTTTCTTCAAGTTAGCATCTCTGATACTGATTATATATCTATGTGCCCTCCTATATATGCCAGGTCCATCATCTTTTAATTACACAGGCCAACACACATTTTGCTTCCTTAGATGTTACACCAATTCCTGGGTATATTTGGGGTGCCATTTCCAAAAATGGCATCCATTTTGCCCTATCACGTCTAGTTTTGGAGACACGGCATAGCCTCTTTAATGAATGGTTCAAGCAGCTTCTTCATGAGGAAGCCATGGTGTAGGCTTCCTCATGAGGAAGCTGCTTGAACCATTCACTAAGGAGGCTATACTATATCTCCAAAACTAGACTTGATAGGGTAAAACAGATGCCATTTTTGGAATCGGCACCCCAAGTTCATATCAAACCACCATAACGTTTGGGAAAAACTTTTCTGACCCTCAATTTTGTAGGCCTGTGTTACAGACACTTAAGCACTAAGACCAATCCAATACATACTTGTGCAAAACACCCAGTGCTGAATCCAGTGCATAATACCACAATCCTCTCCTTGGCTAGCCTGCACAGTACAGGGATGCTGATGGAGAATGTGCTGCAACCTGCCACCCAGCCTGAGAACAGGTCAGCCAGGTGAGGTAAAAAAAGAAAACAATTTACTTCCCTCTCTGGTCACTCCATGGTTCTCAATGGACCTACCCAGACCTGTACCAGCTGGTTTGCTGGTGTAGCTCTAATAAGCCAAAGGGGCTGTAACAGGTCTGAGAGGGGGGAAATAGTCAGTGGACACTGCTACAGCTGAGATCTACTGTCGGCCCAGTCCAATCCTCTTCCTGATTCGCCCCCACTGCCACAACACCTATGCTGACAGATGGTATGCACAATGCAGCTGCCAGAGCATAGTCTTCAAGCTTTTGCACCAGTGGCAGCACTCCAAAGACATTGGAGAGGCTGTCCCAGTGGCAGACCATGCCGTATGGCTGGTGGACCTCATGATTCACCAGTGTAGCATACAGATAGGATTGGGCCATAAGGCATACAGCAGTGGCATAGCTAATGAACGTGTAGCCCAGTGTGGAGCTCAAATGATGCCCCGGAAGTGTTGTCACAACCAGAAGTAACATCACGCCTGGGCTTTTTAAAAAGTGCAAATTGTGGAGAAACCTGCCTCCCCCCCCCCCCAGCAGCTCACCACTCACTTGCTCTGCCACTTCCCCCCACCCCGCCAGTGGCATAGTTAAGGCATCTATCCACCACCTGGGATCAAAGAAGATTTTGTAGCCCCCCCATTACAAAATCAAATTTAATTAAGTAAATAAATAAAAAGTGTGCCTCTTATTGGTTCAAGACACTATGCTGGGGTGAAGAGGGATGGTTATTCTCTTCCTGCTAAATATAAGAGGAGCATCACCTCTTAAAGTGCCTCTTTACAAGTTAGCAAGAGTAGCTATATTATGATACATGGAAATGAGAGCTGACTGATATTAACACCTTATTGGTTCCATGCTGTACCATAATAACATCTTATTGTCTCTTAGAACAATCAGTCTCATAAGTCAGTTTTGAGTTAAAGAAATCCACTTTTTGTTCCTTAAGGCAGTTGTGTTTTCATTTTCTGGTTAATCAACCATAACATTTGATAGAAAACAGATATTCTATTGTGGTTTGTTTCATTGCATTCTGCATTAAATTACCTTTCCAATGATATATAACATGATGGTATTATTTATACATACCAAATTTTCACAATTTTGGCCACTAGTTTCAAGTTCAGCTTGTTGCCCCCCTAAAGCTTGTTGCCCGGTGCTATTGCTACCCCCTGCACCCACTTAGATACACCACTGGCATACAGTGAAGTGAAGAATTGTGGGCAGGAGATTCAAGATGAACAAAATGATGTACTTCTTCACACTGGATAACACAAGATGCATTGATAGGCACCAATGGCTTTGATGGCTTTAGAAGTGGATCAGACAATTCATGGAGGACATGTCTATTAGTGGCTACTAGTCATCATGCTCCTTCCAAGTTCAGAGGCAGTGTGTATTTGAATAATGGTTGCAGAGGAGCAAGAGTAGAAGAGGGCAGTGCCTGCATCACCTACCTGTGGTTTCCAAAGTCATCTGATTGGCCACTGTGGGAAACAGGATGCAAATGGCCTTTTGGTCTGATCTATAAGACTCTTATTCTGTCGTTCTGGGCTTGTGCCCAGAAGTGAAAAGCAGAGATCAAATTTGCCTCCCTGAGTGCCAGTCCATTCTTCATTTTCTTTATAACTCTTCCTCAGATTTAGTTGTAGCATGCTAATGCTTGTGCTTCAAATCCATTGGTGACTGTAACCTTCCAGTTGCTATTTACTGGCGCACGAAAACGTCTTTGTACATTGCTAGCCGTGAATTATATGAACTCCCAGGCGGTATACAAGTCCCAGAGTTCTATGTCCTGTCCTCTGGCTCCAGCATTACGGTCTCTGCTCTTTACCTTTTGCATGTGTTTGCCATAATCTGTTACACATGTGAGCTGTTGTTTTTTTCCCCCTACCACTATGCCCTGAAATTGGGTTAGCCATTGGTTTTCATAGATGGTGCTAAGGACATCCACATCACTTTTATGAGTGTCTTTTATTGCCCTGAGTTCCTAACGGCCCAGACCACCGACCTCCCCAGGTCTCTATAACTTCTCACCAGTGGCTGTTTTGTGAGACTTCGATGAAAAAGGCCTTCCTGGCTGCCTTTTTTCCCCTCCAGAGCCCCTTATTTAAAGCAGCATAACAACTCACCTCATGCACAAAGACTGCCATGGATATGGATGAGCTTGGAGCTGTCCCCAGGTATGCCAAGATGCCAGCTTAAAATTCAGCCTTTCTCCTGGTTCAGCAATACATCTCTAGCCTCATGTCCAGAATTGCTTTGTTGGCTGACAGAGTTGCATTGGGCAAAGCAGCTGTCTTTAGACTGGTGTGACATCTAGCCTGGGCTGTTAATGTCTTCTTTTCTTTTAACCCAAAAGAGCCCTTTTGTTACATTCTTGTGAGCAGTTGGGGTGTCATTTCCACTTTCTCCCCTCTGGAAATATATGGCATTTGTTTCAAGCTGCACTTGGGTTGCCGAGATCCATGTGATTTTTCTGGCTGGATTAGCTTAAGCTGATTTCTGAAAACACAATTTAGGCTTGGGTCAAGCTTTTTGATCCAGACCGGTTCAAGATCAGAAAGTCAATGTAACTGCAAAATGTTAACCTCTTTTTTTCTGGTCAGTTAATATCACATATAAGCTAGATCCAACCTCTGCTTCCATGTCTGCTTCTTCATTCTACTCACATGCAATAATTTGCTCACAGCACAGCATACATGGCTGGAATTACAGTCAGTGCCAGAATATTCCAATAGAAAAATGCTTTTTGGGCAACAGGCCAGCACTTTGTAAGAGGCCTGTAACATCTGGGAGTAGTGGCAGAACAACATCTGCAAAACCTTCCGCAACTTCGGAGGGAGGAAGAACTACCTACATAATAATCGATGTGGCTAATTAAATTTCAAATAGCATAACATTTGAGCCATGTGCCTTTCCTTATCTCCTATAAATTACATTGCATGCAGCTCGCTGCTGATTAGAGCCTCAGCAAATCTGATGTGAGGATTTGGCATCCAAGCATTTTAATGGATTTGCACATTGTGTCACCAAGTAGGATCTTTTTCAAATTTTCAATGCATAACACTTTGAATGGCAATTGAATGTCTGTCAATATTAAACGAACACGACTGCAAATGACTGAAATGTAAATAAATAAAGGTGTTATTAAAATAACCAAATGGTTTGAAACATCCTAAAGAAAATGGTCCAAGTTGGTGTTATGTTCTACCAATGGAAACAATTTCTGTGTCAAAAAAAGAAACTTCAGATTCTCAGGCCCCCATCCCAATTCCTGTGCCAAAATTATGCTAAATTGCATTATGCACATTTTATGAGAATGCTTCCAGTTGTGTGCAGATGGAACAATATTTAGCTCTTTAAAATAATTCAAAAATCACGGAGGCTTGGAAATTAAAATAAATCATTGAGTATAAAACCAAAGTTAATTACAGCTTTGGCAGTTCCCACTGGGGAGCTCAGTTCTCACAATGTCTTCGTGTGAAAGTTCAGCTAAGCATGTTTGTCAGTGGGTCTGCTACAGGTAGTGTGAGAACATACAGGCCATTGAATCCCAAAGAAGCCCAAGTCAGTGACAGAGACCATCATTCTCCCCTTACCTAGGATGCCTGCCAGCTACTGCAGGTGAGGCTACTTCGCCTCCCCCTTTCCCCATGTTGGCAACCTTCAGTCTCGAAAGACTATGGTATCGCACTCTGAAAGGTGGTTCTGGAACAGCGTCTAGTGTGGCTGAAAAGGCCGATTCGGGAGTGACAATCCCTCCACACTGGGAGCAAGTGCAGTCTGTCCCTGGTCTGTCTCCCTGGCTATGGGCCTTCCTTCTTTGCCTCTTAGCTTCAGACTGTTGGCCAAGTGTCTCTTCAAACTGGGAAAGGCCATGCTGCACAGCCTGCCTCCAAGCGGGCCGCTCAGAGGCCAGGGTTTCCCACTTGTTGAGGTCCACTCCTAAGGCCTTCAGATCCCTCTTGCAGATGTCCTTGTATCACAGCTGTGGTAGGGCGCTTTCCTTGCACGAGTTCTCCATAGAGGAGATCCTTTGGGATCCAGCCATCATCCATTCTCACGACATGACCGAGCCAACGCAGGCATCTCTGTTTCAGCAGTGAATACATGCTAGGGATTCCAGCACGTTCCAGGACTGTGTTGTTTGGAACTTTGTCCTGCCAGGTGATGCCGAGAATGCGTCGGAGGCAGCGCATGTGGAAAGCGTTCAGTTTCCTCTCCTGTTGTGAGCGAAGAGTCCATGACTCGCTGCAGTACAGAAGTGTACTCAGGACGCAAGCTCTGTAGACCTGGATCTTGGTACGTTCCGTCCTGCCAAGATTTTGGACTGACGATCAGCCTGAAGAAAACACAGGTCATGGTTCAGGATGTGGACTCACCTCCCTGCATTACAATCTCTGCACATGAACTGGAGGTTGTCCATGACTTTGTGTACCTTGGCTCAACGATCTCCGACACTCTTTCTCTCGATACCGAGTTAAACAAACGCATTGGTAAAGCAGCTACCACGTTTTCCAGACTCACAAAGAGAGTCTGGTCCTTTCCCCATAAGAGCTGCTGAACTCTGTGGAAATTCCTTGATTGCACTGTATGACTTCTTCTGCCTGCAATCCTCCGACAGAAAAATTTCAAACTGAATTAGAATTTAGAACAAGATTTAACATCACCATCACATTAAGAGGTCTGAATCATGAGAGGGGCTTCTTATCACATCTGGAGTTAATAAACTAACTGCCCAAACTCATCCCCCACCGTTGGCACTTATGGAGCATGCACTGCATCCAATGGTGGGCAGGTAGGGCAATCAGGAGACCTGCCAGAGGCAACATATTTGTGTAAATATTTAGAATAATTTACTTTGCTCAGTGTAGGCCTCTTTATGGGTCTTCTCAGACCCATGCCAGCTGTATAACTGGCATATGCGGAGAGAGGTGGGGTGTAAAAAACAAAACTGGGGGATAGGCTGTGGCATGCTCATTTGCACTTGAGATCCTCTGCCTCTGGCCCAGTCCCCACCACCATTCCTGCTTGCCTTGGAACATCCCTTCCTTCCCACCCTTGCTGCTATCTTACTGGCACCTATGGACTCTCCCAGAGCTGCTGCCATGCACACTGCTCCTCTCACCATTTGTGGCAGCAGTCCAGCAGCACATGACAGCAGCCTGATTTTCATGCCACTGCAGACCTTGTGCTGCCAGAATGCTAGTTGTAGGATTGACGCCTTAGTATTGCTATGAAGTTGTCACTAATTGTGTATTGTCACCATGCTTTTCATACACAGCTTTAAGCTTAATACAAGATCAGCCTTGTTTCCTTTCTTGAAAACTTACTCTGCTTTGTGTGTGTGTGTAAGAGAGAGAGAGAGAGAGAGCCTAATGAGAATTTTACTTCATTAATCATATGAAATGGGCTGTAGTCCACAAAAGCATCTTCTATTCATCTTTAAGGTGGAACAAGACTCTTGATTTTCCTCCTACAAACTATTGTTTTGGTTTGCATGTTCAATGATTATGAGCGTAAGGAGGTCTGTATCACAGTGGCTCCTCTTTCCCAATCTTTGCAACATCCATGACATGCCTGCACAGAGTCTACCACATACTCATCTGCTTTTCACAATGGGTTGAAAACTAACCTTTATTCTTACACTAGATACAAACCATCACTGTTAGTAATAATCCCTGTACTTATTTAATGAGGGACACACACACCCCCAACACTCTCAGAAGCAGACATCTACAGGACTACAATACAGTTCAGCGGCATTTCATATATTTGCTAGAGAACATTTCCATTAATAACATTGAAGCAAATGACAAATCCTGAGTTCAAAGTTTGGAGAAATCCTATTTATGACTTAGAGCACAGCTGATATTCCTTGAGCTTTTATTTCATTGATAATTCTGGAACTGTAGTTGAAACTTTGCAACTTAATGAGCTGATGTTATTACTCATACCGTGTGACCATCTGGAATCAGTTTGGCCTGTGAGCCCAAAGCGCCAAAAGCCACCTGAAATGCATTAAGTTGCAGCCCAGTACCAGCTACAAGGATTTGAAAAGCTTGGTCTGCATAAATACTAACCTGTGAGAATGTAATTGGAGAAGTGATATTTAAGAACTGATAGTTTGCCAGAAACTCTCATTCTCGGGGGAATGGACACGCAGGCTTAGAGTTTAAAGCCAAGAGGTTTTCAGTTTCGACACTGTGAATCATGAAAATCATTGCATATGGATATTGTTTAGCTTTCCATGCCACTAGGCCTGTCCAAATAATTCAGGCTTCTCAACAGTGCATATCAAAACCATTGTTCTTCACTAGGACCGGAATCTTATCTTCTCTAGGTGGTTACGGCTGGCAGGACACCATGTCCTAAATGGTCTTTGATGTTGACTGTAGTGGGAGCTAATAGTGAATCCAACCAGACTTCCCATGTTCATTGCAAAGCACACGAAAACATTACAGTGCGAAAACTGTCAGAATAACAGACCAGCAACAAATGTCCCATAAACAATAATTCTTTAATTCTCAAGAGAGCTAGTGCCATTTCTTCTTCAACTAAGGGCCCAAACTGAATCAACTTTCCAGGGCTAATGCAGCCTCTGTGCAGCTCTGAGGTAAGGGGACAAATGTTCCCTTACCTTGAGGAGGCCTCCATGACTACCCTTCCTCTGCAGGGTGCAGCACATACCCCTTTGGCATACTCCTTTGAGCCCAAAGATACAAATGTTTGTATCTTTAACTAGAAGCTGTATCGCTCTTATGTTGGTGCAGGAAAGTGGGTTAGGATTGCGCCCTAAATGCCTTATATGGCTTTTGATTTTATTGACTACAATCTGAGCTTCGCATCACATTCTCATGTAACAAAGGTGATTCAAAAAGAGACTTTTATTTTACATGATAAAACATTTGAACGACCCTGTTTGCGGACATCTGAGACTGCCCTTAGCTCCTTGGAGGAAGGGTGGTATAAAACTGTAAAAAAAAAATAAATTTAGAAATGTGAAATAATTTACACATTACGCAGAGTGAGCTGGCATGTTGAGGTGGAGAAAATGTGGTGTCATATTTTAAAATGCTTCCATCTGCAAAAGCAGCCCTTAATGCAAGTAATAAATGAGTTCATTGGAGGAAAGATTTAGTGCAGACTCTTCCCTGATTTGCTAGCTTACTACATGCAGGATACTTTTATAGGAGGCAGAATTAAAAAATTTGACTCTCCAGCTGCAGCCACAAGTGTAACACTCCAGAATTCTGTCATCTCCGCTGACCACCTCATTCTGCAGAAGACATAGCTTGAGTCTGTGAGGTTTGCCTCTTGCTGTAGAGAGACAAAATGCTAAAGTGCTCCCCAATGTTTTCAGGGAGGAACACTGATCTATTTTACTGGCTGCTGCTAAGGGACAGACAAGAAAATGTACAACATGATGTCACACATAGACTGGATTACTATTTCTTACAAAGGAGGGGTGGAGAAACTTGCTATATGATTGCCTTTTCTGAAACTACTGTAGTTTTACCCTCGGTTCTCACTAAAGGCCCAATCCTATTCAACTTTCCAGCACTGATGCAGCCATGCCAATGTGGCATGTGCTGCATCCTGCGGGGGGGGGGGGCAGTCATAGAGGCCTCCTCAAGGTAAGGGAATGTTTGTTCCCTTATCTCAGGACTGCATTGTGGCTACACTGGCACTGGATAGTTGGCCAAGACTGGGCCCTAAGTGAAGGGCACATTTTGTTGAAATGTTCACCATGTAAAATGGCAAGTAAAAAGCATATCATGATGACTATACCACAACAAAAAGTAAACTTGAAAGTAGGGCCTTCATGATAAAACTGAATAGGTGAGACAATATGTCAGAATTGTTACTCAGCTGTTGCAGTGAAAGAATTAGTTGACTTTGATTTACCAATATCAGTTCATACCTTTTAAGGATTTGTTCTATTGTTACATCTTTGCTTCTTCTTTAGAGATTTGCCCTTGGTTTTTGTTATGTATGCAAGTTTAATGTATAAGTTATGCAGGATTGAATTCCTGTATAACCGATTGGCCTGGTCTTATGCCTGGCCAATCGGGAGGTAGATCAAGATCCTACCCGTCCAATTGGTGCTCTAGTTTCGCCTGCCAATCAGGTAGTTTGAGACTGATTCAACAGTCCATTCTGAACAGACCTGAGGGGTATAAAGCAAGGGGTGATTGCCTTGTGTTTTCATTGCTAGGCTATGTTCTGAAGATAAAATAAATGTGTTGAGCTATTATCTCGTGGCCTTCATTTATTCGCATGGACTCACTATTTAACAGTTTTAATGACCTCCTAGTTGGGGTGTTTGAAAATGGTATTCTTTAGTTTACTCAGAAGTAAGCCCATTGTGTTCAGTAAGACTCGGACTGTAATCTATCTTACTTACTGGAAACAAACACATCTACTTACTAGAATACGTCTCCTTGGTTGACAGAACAAACCTATGCATGTCTACTCAGCAGTAAGTCCCACTGTGTTCATGGACCCACTTTTAAAAATGACACTCTAACAGGATCCACACAGCTTTAAGAGACTTTTAAAATAAAAAAGGTGATCTAGAAAGAAATAATATTTGCATTTATTTACCACTAATATATATGTATGTATGTATGTATGTATTTGCTTGCTTGCTTGCTTGTTTGCTTGTTTGTTTGTTTGCAAAAAACATGCTCCATTTCTCATAATGAGGCAGATCTAATGAATAGCCTCAAGTCTTGAGGGGCTTAGTGGGCCAACCTTCACCTGCCCCCGCTACCTTTCATTGACGGACTTGATAAAAACAATAGAAAAAAGATGCTCAAACATTTATCTCCCTATGTTTACACAAGCTTGCGAACTGCAGGAGCTCATCTCTTTACAGGGTAGTTAGCAGCTGTCTGATTTTGAATAGCCTCAGGGCATGAGGCAATTAATGGTTGGCAACCTTCAGTCTCAAAAGACTATGGTATAAGCCTACAGCACCGGTATTCCTAGGTGGTCTCTCATCCAAGTACTAACCAGGCCTGACCCTGCTTAGCTTCCAAGATCAGATGAGATCGGGCATGTGCAGGGTAACAGTTGCTAAATTAATTATCTGATCTTTCCATCACCGCTGTTTTCATTGGAGGCTCTGCAGGATCCACCAGAATGGGATTGAAAAACAGTTTGCGAAACAGTGCTCTAAAGAACCTGGAAATTGATTTTTTTGATTGCATAGTCTTCACGGGTGTGGTTATGATGTATCATGATGAGCTCCTACACTTCAAAATATACCACTCGTGAGTGTGACAATATTTTAAGTTTTAACAAGTACAGGAATGTAGGAATGTAAGTGCTATGATTCTATCCTAATGCATGTCAAAGAATGAGGGTGTGATGTACATGGTTTGTGGCACTCCATTCAGAACTTCTGATTGTGTCTAGAGAAGAGAAGGGAGATTCATCATACAAAAGTCCACGTACCATTCCAATAAAATGATCTCACAAGATTCATTATCAAACTTGAGGCTGCATTTTACAAACAGTTTAGATTTAGCAGTGGGAGTACAACTTGGCTGGCTGGAACAGTTACCTACCACTTTCCTTATTTATACATATCCTCCTGGATTATCAAGGGAAGCATCACAGGACATATGGTATTAAAACCCTGGAACTCATTTCTCAGCACTCAGTCCTGGGAGCTCTTAGATTTGCAGGCTGAATTTCAAGTCTGAGTTGAAGCTGTGAGGAAAGAAAAATAAGAACATTCTTGTAGATTAACTGGTTAAGTACAGCGCATTGCCCTTTCAAGCTTTAAATTAAAACGTTGGCCTCCAGGGTCGCAACCATTACACACCGACACACCTCAGCCTTTTACTTCGGCATTCCTCTTTAATATAAGTATATATCAGTGCATCGGGATGGCACAAGGCCAGAAATAAACAGCCAAATATGCCCAGTAAAGCAAGAGATTGATTGTAGAACTGCCAGAAAGTGCCCTTTCTGCAGACCACACATTATTCCCTTTCACGAACAAGGTTAGATATTGTTTCTTACATAGTTGCCTGCATTCCTATACCACCCAAGCTCCAAAGGGCCAATTAAAACGAATCCCAAAATCCTGCAACTGTTGAAACAGATTAGAATGATGCTGCTTGGAAGTGTCTGCCCACATATGATTTTGATCTACTCGGCAATCCAATCGTGCTTATCCTATTTGATAGTAATGGTTAATGATACAGTCAGAAATGGCTGAAGGGGTATGGGTCCAAGATGGTCCATCGCTTGCTGATTGGAAGGCTCTTCCTGCCTCTCCCCCCTTCTATTTTCTAAACTCTGACAAATACTGACTTTATGTGTTCTAGGTATGCTTGCCAGTCTGGTCCTATACCCTACAGTGATGTAGACCTACTATATTTATAAGCATTTTTAAATGTAGGTTTCCATTGCTCTCATACCAACTGAGTGAGGATCCAGGAAAGGGGATGACAAACAAATCTAGCCTCTTTACCAACCCAATTATATGCCCCCAAAATGGTGGTGTACCTGGTAGTATGTTAGCACAAAGATGACCCCACTATAGTGGAAAACTCTCTGCTGTGATTGATGCCCACTGACAATGGAGTACAGACTGGCCACTGGCACAACCCTGCCAGGGGAGAGGCAGGAAAGGGGTGGAGATCAGTGTGGGACAAAGATGAGATGAGGCGGCGTCAGCAGCCACCAGATCCTGAACCCCTGTCCTGGGCCGGATATGGACTCAATGGCTCCTCAGAGCTATGCCAGCAACAAAGTTGGTATAGCTCTGAGGAGACCCATATGCAATAGCCAGGCCACTCAGGAAGGTTCATTCCTCTTACCCATATTAACTGGTCTCTTCACCACTGGATGTGGAGGACATTGTGCTGGTGGTCCTATAAGATTGGGCCATTAGTCAGAACCACCCAGATAGCAATGTACAAGCTGCTCTGAGCTATCCACATCACCCTCTGAGAGCTTCCCTTTCTGAATTGCAGACTACAAATATTTGTATCTGTGACTGGCACTGAAAAATACAGCCTGAAACAGACAAACCTGGGGATCCAGATCTGCCCTTGTTAATTTGATCCTAAATGTCAAATATACCCAAGGAAGTAGTCAAGGCAGGCACATGGCAGTATTGCAATAAGGCATGTGGCAAACTGTGCCATATCCCTGTCTTCAGAATAGCATATCACTCATCCAAGTCAAACTTCACCTGTATGTCTGTCTTAGGGCGCAATCCTAACCCCTTTTGTCAGTGCTTTCCAGCACTGACATAAGGACAATGCAGCTCTGAGGTAAGGGAACAAACATTCCCTTACTTTGAGGAGGCTTCCGTGAGTGACACCCAACTGCAGGATGCAGCACACGTCCCATTGGCATCAATCACAACAGAGAGTTTTCCACTATAGTGGGGTCATCTTTGTGCTAGCATACTACCAGGTACACCAGCCAGGTACACTATGCCCGTGCTGGAAAGCACTGACATAAGGGGTTAGGATTGTTATAGCCCCTTAATGTTATAGGAGTTTTAAAGCAGCAAGTGTGCATGACACTATCCAGTGCCAATCACTTGTTATTAGTGGTTCTGTTGAATCAAAACAAGACAAAAATTCCCATTCTGACGAGTTGCAGCTGGTTTTGGATAGCCTTAATTTGCAAACAACCTCAACTTCTCTTGGTTTTTTAATCTTCTCCAGGACTGCAGGTAAGACAAGGACAGCTGTGTGTGAACCAGTGCCACACAGTCTTTGTGGAAGGGCGTTACAAGAGGAAGGAAATTATAATAAATGTATTACGCTTCCATAGTGGGTCCCTGTTTGTGCCTTATTAATCACTCACCCAATCCCTCTTCAGAGGAAACTGAATTCTGACAATGATGTACAGCCTATTTAGATAACCTTATGGGAGCCCACTGCAAGATCCTTGACTGTGCTATCATCCATTCATGAGTTACCATTTTTGGCTGTTGGAAGAATAGTCGGTGTTAATTTGCTTATCCAGGTTTATCAGAACTCTCAGCATTCCAAAGGGACAATTGTATTCCAAGGGAAATCTAAATGTCACAATTATTTCTGGTACCACAAGATCAATCGCTTCCTTCTTCCTGCAAAACAAGCCCTTATTTTAAGTGCAGTGGGACAGTTGCCATTAAGGCTGAAAAGTGTGATGCTTAAAGACTGAATTTCTTATCAGGTAGCACAGTGGTAGCACACCTTTACTGAAAGGGACCACTAAGGGCACAATCTTAACCAGGTCTACTCAGGAGTAAGTCCTATTTTGTTCAATGGGGCTTACTCTCAGGTAAGTGTGGTTAGGATTGCAGCCTAACTTGTGTCTATAAAGGGGGGCAGCACTGGCAACTATAAAGGGGGGTAGCACTGTCAATGGTAACAATAGTAATGTTGTTGGCATCCTTCAGTCTCGGAAGACTATGGTATTGCGCTCTGAATGGTAGTTCTGGAACAGAGTGTCCTCTTCAGTGTGCGAAGCCTGGGTAAAGTAGGTATGGAGGATAGGCTGTTACCCATGCAGCAAATCCCCCCTCTCCACGTCGCTGAAATGGTCCAATGGAAAGGCAGAGGCCAATACGGTTGGTTCCAGCAGCGTTGCAGGAGTTGCCAGAACATGACTGTGTTCAGCCACGAACTGCCTCAGGGACTCCGGCTCCGGATTTTGCCTCGAGGTTGACTCCTGAAGCCTTTTCCATAACTGGATGTAGCCACAAGGCAGTGGAGGTTTGGGATCAGAGTTTTCCTTCTCTCAGATGAGCTGCCTTCCCAGGCTAACGAGTCCCATCTACCCGGTGGCTGTTTAGTCGCCTCTTACAAGTACAGCCAAACTGAGGGCCTATTCTTATCCCCAGCCCCCAGGGACAACAATAGTAATGTCACTCCCAGATTAGCATTGCCATCGCCATCTAATTTAAAAAAGGGGTTTTGGACTTACCTATGATTGGTAGTGGTGAGAACCTAGGATTTGCGGCATCTCCAGTCACAGGTGGATATGTCTGGAATCCCCCCCTTTTTTACTTAGGCCTCAGAATGAGAGGCCAGAAGAATTGAAGCCCAGAGCTCTTGCTTCAGTGCCTAGTAGTTCCATTCCTGCATCAAATTCTAACTTCTGTTTGAACTTGCTCCCTGTATTCCTGATTTACCTGCTCTCTGATCAGTTATCTTCTCATCTACCTTGGTACAGGTGAGCTGTAATGGTCTTAGGGTCTTCACTTTACAATCTACATTATGAGTATCTCTACGGTATAGACTATACAGAATCTCTGGTAGGAGTCCATTAAGCATCATTTATTACCTAGCTACTTATTTTATTTAAAAGATTTATCCCCCACTCTCCTCTGTGTTGTCAAACACAGCACCCAGGGTGGCTTAAAATACAAACTACAATACAAAGATAAAAAGGTAAAAAAAATGAGAACATAAGAACATAAGGAGAGCACCGCTGGATCAGGCGAAAGGCCCATCTAATTCAGCTTCCTGTATCTCACAGTAGCCCACCAAATACTTCAAGGAACACACTAGACAACAGACACAACCTGCATCCTGGTGCCCTCCCCTGCATCTGGCCATCAGAGGCAGCCTACCTCTATCTTGCACATACCTACCATGACTTGTAATCTGTGATGAACTTTTCCTCCAGAAATTTGCCCAATCCCCTCTTACCTCTAGGTAAGATGAAATCGCTGCTTCCTGTGGCAAGGAGTTCCACAGACTTATTACACGCTGGGTAAAGAAATACTTTCTTTTGTCTGTCCTAATTCTCCCAACACTCAGTTTTAGTGGCTGTCCCCTGGTTCTAGTGTTATGTGAGAGGGAAAAGAGCATCTCTCTATCTACTCTGTCCATCCCCTGCATGATTTTGTATGTCTCAATCACGTCCCCCCCTCAGGCGCCTCTTTTCTAGGCTGAAGAGGCCCAAACGTTGTAGCCTTTGCTCAAAGGGAAGGTGCCCCAGCCCAGTAATCATTTTGGTTGCTCTCTTCTGCACCTTTTCCATTTCCCCTATATCCTTTTTGAGATGAGGCTACCAGAACTGGACACAATACTCCAGGTGTGGCCTTACCATCGATTTAAATAAAAGACAAAACAGAAGCAGCATAAAACATTAATATTTAAAAAAAACATACATAGTACAAAGGCTTGCAATCCACACAAAAGGCATCTGCAACAACTGCTAATAATGATAAAAACATAAAAAAATAGCAATATACAAACAGACAAACACAAAACCCTGAAAACTAATGTAGGAACCTTGCCCTTGTTGCGGCCCACTTCGAAGCATGTCTATTCAGAAGTAAGTTCCATTATGCTCAATAAGACTTACTCCCAAGAAAGTGTGAATAGAATTTCAGCCCCAGAGCACTGTAGAGAAATAACAATATTTGAGGGCCCTTCCCCCCCCCAACTTTTTATGTGAAGGAGAAAGGAGAAAACATCATACATAAATAAGCTAAAAGCACTTTTTTTTTCTTATGTCTTGCTTTTCCCACTATGTCAAATGTGCCCATGATGCTAAGATTCACCAAGGCATGTACATTGGTGTCACACAACATTATTGGATGGGCAGAGACTTGCATCATACTGATCTCCAAGAGCACAACTCATCATTGCATGCAGTAAAGAAGTCTGTGGAGTTAGACCCTACTTAGTCTTACAGTAATTCATTTTTTTTTAAATACCCTAAATCGTGCAGTGGTTGAAGGATTAATGGGAGAGCATTTGTACCTTTAAAAAAGATTGGGGGAGGGGGAGGAGAGACTTGCTGATGTTGTAAAAATACCTTGTCATCCATTTCAAGTCTATAAAATCTAATTTAAAAAAGTAAATGTATCAACACAGCCTAATGGACATTATGTAGTTACAGCCTGAAGGAACTGCAATAAAAATATTTCCATACTGGTTTATAAGGCACAGATGTCCACTTCATAGACCTATTGCTGAAGTTACTGCCTGGCTGGCAACCTGTGTGAGACCTGAACGGACGTGGAGATTCCATTTTTCCTGCTTCTTTCAGGGCATAGAAAAAAATTAAGACCCTGAAATACAGTTCATGAATCTTTAGCCCATATGCCAAAATCAAGCTGTTTTACTGGTTACAGGAGCATCGAACAGCAATTCAACTGATATCTAGGATGTTTACCAGGTATATACAGTAATTAGAGATACAACTGAGCAACTGAATTCATTGGTAGAATAAGCCAAAACTCCTGGAAACATTTTTTGCAATGAGGTGTATCAGCCAATTAAAATATTTGCTTCTTAGAAAAGATGAAGCCAACTTACTTTCTCCACATCTGACAACACAGTAGCACTGGTCCGCTGTGTTAGCTGTAGCTACTAAGGCCCAAATCCTAACCAACTTTCCTACACTGACATAGCTGTGCCAGTGGGACATGTGCTGCATCCTGCAGTTGGAGGGCAGTCACGGAGACCTCCTCAAGGCAAGGGAATGTTTGTTCCTTACCTTGTCCCTTACCTTGAAGCTGCACGACCCTTACCTCGGTTGAAATTCTTTTCCACTTCCCTTAAAATTCCTGTAGATATATATTTTTTTTCCTGAGCAGGAATTCACTTTAAACCTTTGCTTAAGGATAGGAATGGCCTCTCATAGTAATCACTCTATTCTCCAGGCAAATCTGGGCTTGCTTGCTTGCTTGCTTTCTTTCTTTCAAATACAACCTGGACTTCAAACAACATTCAGTAAAGTGATGTAAATCAGCATTTATTTTTTAAAGAAGAAATTTCAAGAGGAACAGGGAACAGGGGGGAACAGGAGGTAGATGAAATCATAGCTCATAACCAAAAGTACAGGGGCATAAACCATTTTTATAAGGCAATGGTTCTCAAACTCTTAGCACTGGGACCCACTTTTTAGAATGACAATCTGTCCGGGTCCCAGCAGAAGTAATGTTGTGGCTGGTAGTGACATCATCAACCAAATTAAAATAATTATACATAATTAAAGTAAAACAAATAATTAAATAAGGGGAGATGAGATGGGGAAGCCAGCCCCTGCTCCACCAAGTGAATTTTCTCTGTGGCCTGCCTGCAATAACCTTTAACGCCCCTTCCCAAAAAATCAGTAAGATTTTCAGCCCTACCCTAGTGCTCAGTTCAATTTAAGTTCTCATATTTAAACCAGTTCAGTGTGATTTGGGATGGAATCAGTTTTAAATTCAAGAACAAAAAAAATTGGGGACACACACACACAACTAGATTGAGATAGCATTAAAACCCCAGAGTGTTGAGGAGAGGAAATGAGGCTCCACGAAGAGGTGGGGATCTGGAAAAGGCTACTACCCTTTCTAATAAAGCAATGGGTCCCAAAGCACCAGAACCCACTGTTGCAAAGCGGAAACTGTCGGGACCCACCTAGCTTTACAAATCTAAAGAAGAAAAAAATTCACCTTACCAGCTCAAGCTTGTTTTATCCTATTTTGAGGTGGGGAGGCTCCTTCTGGAGCATTTGTTGGAACTCCACCATTCTGGTGGCCTTGCATTCACCTTTGCATTCCCATTCCCCTTCAACACAAGCCAAGGCATAGTTGCTTCCTCACTAGTAAATGAGAATGTGTAGTTTCGCTTTCTATTGGGCTCAATACATTTGTCAGCTTGGAGACAGGGACTTCCTTCTCGGGTGTTTTTTGGGAGCTGTGTTTATCAGATTGGGACCATTCTGGTGCCAATTCTTCTTGGCCTGTTCTTTTCAATGGACCCAGCTACTGTTGCCTACTTGTGAGTAAACACAGAATGAGGCTTTCAGTAGGGCTTCCACGAAGCCACTTTCCATAGGGCTTCATGCATTTTCCTTCTCAGTTATCATCTTGTCAGTTTCAACTTCGCAACCCACTAACCATCAGGTTGTGACCCACCAAACGGGTGGCGACCTTCAGTTTGAGATATTCGGTTATAAGGTATTGAAACATGATCAATGACAGGGCCAGTTGGGCCTTGCAAGGCAGACAGTTCTGGAGAAGGCCTTGTCCTGCATACCCACCAATCAAGGCTCTGCTAGTGGAGGCCATGGAAAAGGGCTTGTCCACAGTCCTGAACGGGTAGGCAGAAATGTGTGAGGAAAGTCAGTTCTTCAAATGCCCTGATTCTAACCTGAAATGTATTTGGCATACCAATCAGCCTCTCTGTGAGTGGTTAGCTTTCATAGTAAAGTTGATATGATCTAGCAATAAGTTTTTCACAGTTAATGGAGCACAGTACAAATTGATATTTACCTTAAAATTGTACATACAAATTCAGAACTTGGATGCAATATTGCAGTGCTTCTCAAACTGTGGGTTGGGACCCACTAGGTGGGTCACAAGCCAATTTCAGGTGGGTCCCATTCATTTCAATATTTTATTTTTAATATATTAGACGATGTAACCATGATATGTGATTGAATTTGGGGAAATGTTACAGACCTGCATTTTTAACAAGCCACTATGTTTATTCTTTTAACAATGATAGTAAATGGGACTTACTGCTGGGTAAGTGTGGGTAGAATTGCAGCCTAGGATTGTCAAAAATGTTCCTGCTTGATGATGTCAATTCTGGTGGGTCCTGACAGATTTTCATTCTAAAAAGTGGGTCCCGGTGCTAAATGTGTGAGAAACACTGCAATGTTGTATTGGTCTGGAGGAGTGTCTGGGAAGGGGTGGATATAAGTTTGAGTGAGTGAGTGATGGTGGTACTGGCATCAGGAGCATATCCCTATTCCTTTCCCCATTTTCTCTCCCTGGCTCTCCTCAGTTCTGTGTCAGGAATATAATGGAATGTGAAACTCTGTCTAATAGCGATCTTATTGAGGCTGTCTAGAAAGTTAGTTAAAAGGACTTGTCAACCCATCTTTCCCCCTAATATAACTGAACAAATCTTGGACAGGATTGAGCCCTGGTTAGCGAATTGGGTGGTATTTCACATAAGCACTACATTCTGACAATTTAAACATAGGAAATATAACTAAGAATAAAATGCTTCTTTTGTTTGGTTACTGCTGTTATCTCTATTTTGGTCAGTCAGACAGTCAAAGATAAACATCTCATTGTAGGGTAGCCAGGGAAAGAAGCCGCGGCCCAAACTCCTGACAAACTGGACAGACAAGTGGCTATGGGGACAACACAGTCTCCTCCAAACCTTGCACATGTCTATTTTTATTTCTTTATATTTTAAACATGAAGTATCGCAGGAAGCTGGATGCTATTTTCAATTCTAATTAAAAATCTGCTCTTGCACACAAAGGTCTTCAGGTCCAACTTTCCACTGGGAGTGAAGTTTTTACAGCTGTGAATTGTGTGATTTTTTTTTTTAAGTAACGAAGCCTCTTACAAAGGATCTCCTTGAGTCTCATCTCTGTGAGTGCCTTTGGGACACGTTCACAGTCCTACCTTGGGATACTTTCATATATCACTTCAACCCTAGATGTGATTGATCAAATTAGTTAACACTTAATAGGATTGGGGAAATCCACCCCCACTCACTGCCATTTCTCTGTTAAATGTATTTCATGAATGAGCACATGTATCTCAATTCACAACATTATTGTTTTAGATTCTAGAATGAAATAAAATCAGGAAGGGGGGAAACTGTGCATATAATAATTGAATCTGAGAATTCCAATGTGCTTTGGAAAAATCAGTTATTTCTTAATGAAAAACTTGCTTGCAAAGAGAGTGCATGCAGGCATTTTCTGTGACAGGCAATTCTGGACTAATTTTTTCATTATTTCATTTTATTATTTTTACTATTTTGAGTCACTTTTCTTTTGGAACAGCCATTGAAATGTTGGTTTTTGCAAGCCAATTTTTGGTTCTCGGTGAAGGAGGCTTTTTTGCTTTTTGGCTGGAGATCTTTCAAAACCAAACTTCCTCGTCCTCCTCCTCATGAAAGGATACTAATGAAAAACCAAAGAATGCCTGGGTCTTTCTTTTTCTCCCTTTTAAACCTCCTCCCCAGCACTGAGAGGCAGTGAAATCACTAGAACTCAGCTAGAGAGCACCATTTTAATTCCCCCACAATGCCCACCCAAGACCCTGACATAGCATCAAGTTCACAACAACACTAGTAAAGGCTCCAGACAAAAGTATTGTGGGGGAAGAATGGTGTGCATGCTCCAGCTGAGTCCAGTGGTTTTTTTGCCTCCACTCAGCACTGGGGGAAGTAAAGGCAACAGTGAAAGAACTGGGACTCTGCATGAGCACACCTTCCAGTCAGTGGTGGGATTCAAATAAATTAACAGGTTCTATGTCCTAATGACAATGTCCAGTCCTCCCAGTATCCCCCATCAGGTTCCAGTAGCCCCCCCCAGTATTCCCATCAATTATCCAAACACCCATGGGTGCACGTGGGACGGGGTCAGGGCTGTTTGGGTCAGGGCTGCATGGGGGTCAGGGCTGCTTGTGGGGTCAGGGCTGCTTGTGGGAAGGGGTGTCAGGGTTGCATGGGAGAGGGGGTCAGGGCTTCACAGGGGTCAGGGTTGCGTGGGAGAGAGGGTCAGGGCTCCATGGGGTCAGGGCTGCTTGTGGGAAGGGGAGTCACAAGTACCACCAGAAAGTACCACTCAAGGTACCTGCACAATTGGTTGAGAAACAGTGTCCTAGACACTGGTCTCGCTGCCAGGCAGTCGATGTCAGGAGGTCCCACAAGTACCACCAGAAAGTACCACTCAAATACCACTGGTGGTCCCCTTACCACTGGTTGGCAAACAATGTACGAGTGTAAATATGATCATTTCACCCTCATACATTTCACTGCAGATACAATATTAATTAACCCATTTTTGCCCAGCCCACAGGTGCGCACATTTGTTCCCTGTTGCAAATATGCAACATTGGGCAGAAATGGTGTAACTATTCAAAACATTCTCCTCCAATTAGCATGAACCCAACTCCTGAGGACTCGCTGGGATGAAACCAACTTCATCTGTAAAAGTTATTATGCTGTAAAGAGGCATGACTACTCAAGTGGTTAATCTGAGCTTGCTTCACATGGAGTTGTCTATATAGTTAATCAGAATACTAATGCCCCTTTAACCATAGATTAAGGGACACCCCAGATTTTAAAAAATGAGGAAAAATACTGTGCCTACCACCAGATGCATAAAAATATAATTAACACCCTGAGGCAACTCTGAGTACAATTCAAGGATGCTCAAAGGAGCCAATCCCCTCCTGCATTTCATTAACAAAACTCTCCCCCCCCCCCGGCTATTTCTGGAGCATGAAGATGCCTGCAATAGTGACCATGACAGAAACAGGACTGGGGTGTGGGGTGGGGGGGTCAGTCACCTAGAGTGAGGCACAAGAAGCACCTTCCCTTTCACTGCTCAGCTCTTCTGCAAATCAATAGGGATGGGGGGTTAAATGGGGCTAATGGAGCCCACCCCAAAAGCTTACAGGAGCAGGGGTGCGGGAGGAAGCCCAAGAGGAGCCCTTGGGGCTCTGCTCCCTGCCTACTGCAGAAGAAGTAGCAACAAGTGGGGACTCTGCTCCTCTCCTCAGCGCTGCCCTTGTGAGGAGGAGTAGGAAGGTGTGAGGCAGCTGAGGGTTTCCCTCACTCAGTTTTGAACTTCCCGCCCTTCCCAACTGCCATGACTTCCCCTCCTCCTCCTCCCAGGAGAGGAGCCGGCCAGGCAGGAGACGCAAAGCAGAGTCCAGTGGGGGAAGCCGCAGTCCCCTGAGGGAGCAGGTAGGGCTCCCCTTTGCCAGAAGGTTCCAGAAGTCAGTCCCATTCTAGCCAATGGGGCTTCCTCCCAGGGAAGTGTGGGCAGGATCGCAGCCTCACAGCACCAGCCTCTGGGAGTCCCCTCAGAAGTCAGTCCCCTTCTAGCCAATGGGGCTTACTCCCAGGGAAATGTGGATAGGATCACAGCCTCAGTGACTAGGATGAGATGCTTCCTTCTTCACCTTCTGATTGACAGTGTCTACTCAGAGGTAAGTCCCACTGTATTCAATGGGGCTTACTCCCAGGAAAGTGTGGCAAACTCAGAGGATGGGATGCTTCCTTCTTTCTCCTTCTGATTGGCAGTGGCTGCAATCCTAACCGCACTTTCCTGAGAGTAAGCCCCATTGAACAAAATAGGAGTTACTTCTGAGTAGACCTGGTTAGAATTGTGGTCAGTGCCTATCCAGAGGTAAGTTCCAGAGGTAAGTTCCATGGACGTGCGGCAGGGGGCTCGCTCTCGGGGGGCGGCGGGGGCTCTTTGGGCGGTAGCTGCTCCAGCACCCTCCTCTTCGTCCCACCCGCGCCCTCAACCCACTAGGAGAGCTGAGCCCAAGGAGCCTCCAGGCGCAGGAACAGTCTACTCGCCAGTTGGCCAGCTTGGCCAGGGACGGTGGTGCGGGGCAGGCAGCTGGGCTGCTTCTCTCGCCCTTGTCAGCAGGATGCATCTGTGGGCGTGCCGGCCATTCGCGCCCTTTCGCAGGAGTTGTGAAAGCGAGCTCGCAAGGGCTGGTGAGCGGCAGCCGTGTCACGGGAGACTCCAGTTGGCCTCGTCTGGCTCTCCCCTTCAGCCCCAGCAGCCTCGGCACCCGCTGGGAGCGACCCCCTTCCCCCCGGGACGGGTTGGCCCCGCACGGCCGCTGCCCCCAGGAGGGTTAGCCCTGACATTTCAAGGCGCGAGCTCCCTGGCCAGCAAACGGTTCTTAGAACCAACAGCTGGATTAGGTAGGGGTTCTATAGAATAGGTGAGAACCTGCTGAATCCCGCCACTGCTTCCAGCCCTTTCCTTTTTTCCCTTCCTTCTCTCATTGCTGTTGCTACTGTTTGTGCTGCACTCTGCCCTTCCTTCTCCTCCTTTTCATGTTTCTCCTTCTTCTCTTGCTGGTTGCTCCTTTTGCTGTAAACACCACAGGAGGAGAGGGGCCTAATGTTGAAAGGAGGCCATCTGAAATGCCAAGCCATTATTCAGGTGTTAATAGCAAGGAGGTCTGGTCTAGAGGGTAGAGCCTCCATTTGCCTGAAGATAACATCCACAAGGTCGCCAGTTTGAAGCCACCGGCACCGTGCGACCTTGAAGCAGCTGGCAAGCTGAAGCCAAGCTATTTCCATCTGCTCTGAGCATGGGAGGATGGAGGCCAGAATGTGAAACCAGATCAGAATGAAACACCTGAATGTTGTGGTTCTTGAAAGAAAGAACCTTCTTTCAATTGTAAAAATCCCTATGGGGATTTAAATAAGCCTGCCTATGTAAACCGCCTTGAATAAAGTCTTGAATAAAGACCAAAAAAGGCAGTATTCCTTTCTTGTATATAATAATACCTTGTATATAATACTTCTTATAATACCTGTATTATTATTATTATTATTATTATTATTATTATTATTATTATTATTATTATTATTATTATTATTATTATTATTAGCAATGTCAGGAATATAACTGTCTAATTGTAATCTTATTGACGCTGTCAATAAGCCACCCTCTCACATCTTTTCTTATGTCTGTTGCATTGCTTCATCATGAAATCATCTCCTTTGGGATACCTTCAGCTTTGGACGACCCCGCATATGTACCATATGTGTGCTAGAATGTGGGATACGATCACCTCATATCCAGTACACACAGGTACATGAGCAACCCCCATCATCTAGCTGCTCCTCTGCTCCTGCCCATGATTTTACCATGAAAACCACACTTCCCCGAAAGCTAATAATACACCATAGGATTTTACAATTCCAAAACAAGAATTTTATGTTTTCATTCCTTTTATTATAGTAACTGCAATCAGCACCTCCCCAAAATAAATGTGTTTGTTTTGCTGATTTCCTTCAGCACAAACTTATTTTAATCTTCCCCAAGGAGAATTATGAAATTGTGGCAACGGTTTTATTTACTTTTGTGTATTTGTTTAAGAAAAAGCAGCCCACCGAGACCCATGATTTGCACCACTGGGGACATCAGTTGCTTCTTGGAGGCATCTATTACCTTCATAAATAAAGATGAGGGGGAAAGGGCAGTATGTCCCAAAGAAGGAACCTGATCACAAAAACAGTTCATTAAAAAAAGAAAAAGAAAAAAAGACTAGAGTAATTCAATCTTCTGTCAAAAACACTCTTTGTACCATGCCTCTTCAGAAGGGAAAAAAAGAATTCCGGGAATTTCATTTCTACTTTCTGCTTTTTTGGAGGGAGAAACAATAAATACCAGAAACACAATGGTGCAAATTATGTTTATATGACCTAACTCGTGCAAGGGATTGCATTTGCTACTGTAAACAACAAACTGCAGGGCTTTATTATTTTTTTCCAGGAAAATAATAATTTATGGGCGCAATCCTAACCCCTTATGTCAGTGCTTTCCAGCACTGGCAATGCAGCTCTGAGGTAAGGGAACAAACATTCCCTGACTTTGAGGAGGCCTCCGTGAGCAGGGCCTCCAAGAGGGAATTCTATCAGGGGGTACAAAGTTTCTTTGGGGCCCCTTCCCAAAGAGGGAGGGGGTGAAACAGAGTGGGGGGGACAATGGGAGTGGGCACCACTTTTGCAGCAGCTGTAGCCCCGCAGCTGTGTCTCTACCATCCATTGTAAGCAGATCCACAAGCCTAAGAGCTCCTGGAGCAGGCCAGCTTCCTCCCAGATGCGACACTGTTAAGGAATATGCATTCCTGGGCCTGATGTATGTGGCTTCTGGCAGCAGTTGCTGCCATGTGCATCCTGTGTGGGCAGTGAGTCTGAGTGAGATTGGAAAATGGAAGATCCCAGGAAATTTCTGGGCCCCCTTCTTTGGCTCCAGGGCCCCCTTTCTGACCCTGGGCCTGGGTACAAATTACCTCCTTTACCCCCCTCTCCTAGGCCCTGTCCATGAGTGACACCCAACTGCAGCACACGTCCCATTGGCACCGCTATGCCAGTGCTGGAAAGTACTGACATAAGGGGTTAGGAATGTACCCAAAGTCTATAAAGAATCCACAGGCCCTGGAGTAACAGCCCAGTCCTGAAGCCAGTGGCACCCAGGGCTCCAGCAGTGCCAAAATGTTGACCACTGGATCCTAGGAGCACTGCAGCTACTACCACAGTCTCCTCAGGGGAAGGAAGCATTCGCTCCCTTCCCCCAGGAGACAGTAGCCGTTGTTAATGGGTCTCCTCAGCTCTGGGCTCGCGTTTGAGCGAGCGCAGAGTCAAGGGGGCCTGTGTAGTGCTGCTGGCTTGTGGAGGGGGGGAATTCAGGATGCAGTGGCAGACACTGCTACCATCTCCACCCCCTCATGGGCCCAATCCTCCCCTCCATCCACCGTCCCTTTGCCCTGTTCCACCCACTCCCCGCCTCCTCTCCCATTCCAAAAACACCCAGCGCTGGCCAGTGCTGCAAGAGCGCTGGCTGGCGGACTCTCCTCCCCAGCACTGAGGCAAAGTGCCTACTGACACTGGCCCAGTGCCGGTGTTCCCCTCCCCCAGTGCCGCGAATATGATTTACAACACATTAGTGACACTGGAGCTGGCAGTATGCGCGTACTGCTGGCTTTAAGATTGGGCTCTAATTCACACGCACTGTGTGCAAACCAGAGGAGCGTGACATGCCGGTAACCCAGCAAACAGCTAGGCCTTTCTACCTAGCTCTCTTCTCAAGATGTACCAACAATGGAGCTATCGCCTGTTCAAATGCTTGTGACAGTTCACCAGGGAATGCGTTCATGTCTGTGGGAGTCTCGTTTTCTGCTGGTGCAGAGCTTTGAAGATGAGTTCCATAGCAAAGAATCCCAAACTAATTCCAAATCAGCCAGTGACCTTTGCACTTGGCAGCACATTTCTCCTTCCCTTTCTGTCTACCCTCCTGGGTAAGATCCACAGCTAACGTTCAAAGGTGACTCTACTGGTACTGGCGTGAAAAGGGTTTGCTTCCACTCAGAGTGGAAGCCAATGGCTGCTTTCCCCAATCCCAATTTTAGCAGTCTCCTAAATGACGAGCCACACAAACATTGTCCCTGGCGAGATTCTGCTGGAGTGGCCAGTTGAAAGGGAAAACAATGAAAACAAGTTCATGACACTACTGAACTTTGCCTGGTAATCGGAGATGCCAATTCTAATGACATCATTGACCGGAGAGAGCACAGTTTTGCTTTTCAAAGACAAATGAAAAGCATTTCACTTGCTAATAAATGAGTTGTTTCTTTACCCTTTCATCCCAGAGAACATCTGGACAGCTGCAGGTTCATATAACTTAATGTTTTTATTTAACTTTTGGATGACTTTTTGCTCATCCATTAAGGGAAAATGGAATATTTCTTTCAGTGGTATAGAAAAGGAAAAGACTGGAATATTGCCAAATGAGGGACCTCAATGTTATTGTGTTACAAACACATCTACTAAATATTAGTGAGTTGAAAGGTCATAGGATACTAATCAGGTCAGCACCACTTTGGAGGCTACTTTAAGCTGGAAGGCAGCTTCTGCGAATAAATAGTTAAAATCAACTGGGTTGGGGGTTTGGAATGAGAGACCAATAGGGGTACTATTTAGTGGGCAAGGGAGGGTAAAGGAGGATTTTCTTGCCACAGAACAGTGTAAGTTATTCGACAGCTTGCAACATTATGTTTGCAAGCTAAAAAGACAACAAGCTGCCAGTGGATCTTTGGCAAATTCAGAATGTTATAGAACAAACTGTTACCGGACAGTTTTTGACAATACCCAGAAGTGAATCGGTTTTACTGCTCTGGCTTTAGTTTTCATTAGAAAAAGGAGTTGCTTTTGTTTATTATGTAATGTGACTTTTTTTTGAAAATGACAACCCTGGGTCTTACAATTTAACTTCACAGTCTCACGAAAACATCAGAAAAATATAATAAGAGTCAGAATTCATCAACAACTCTTTACCTCATTTAAGAACCATTTTTCATACTGACCAGCTGTGTATTTGTGAATAAACTTTCAGATTGTCTCACCAACCATAATTTGCTGCCCAATCCTATCCAACTTTCCAGCACAGGTGCAGCCATGTCAATGGGGCGTGTGCTGCATCCTGCAGTGGGGAGGGGAACCACGGAGGTCTCGCTCCTCTGGGTTGTATTGCTGCTGCCTTGGTGCTGGAAAATTGGATAGGATTGGGCCTTTGTATGAGCCTGACATTCATGGGTCTCAGCAGCAACAAAAGGACCCTTCCATTCAATGATTTTTCATGTATTGAAAGTGTTCACCTCTTCAGGAAGCATTGGCTTCACTCTGAATTGAACTGATTTGTCCTCAGAAGGGATGGTGTCAGAGGTTTGTCATGTTGGGCCATGGCCAAGGGTCCATGATAATCAGACCCAGGTCGATCCCTTAATCCCTAGTATTGGTGGTAGTGATACTGCTCTGAGACCACAGTAAAACTGAGTCCAATTCACTGAACTCAGTATTACCAGGTGTGCTTTTAAATATATGTAACTACTTTGGGTGTTTTTACACAAACCATTGGGCACCAGTGGATCAATGCACAATAGACTGACAGCTAGACAGGATAAAAGTGAGGAATGAAGACACGAGGGTCTAGTGACCCAAATTTTTGTGTTTTTCGCCCATAGGATCGTATGGGCTCTTCTGTGGACTGAACTCATCAAGGGACCTTGTTTTGTTAGTTGATGGTCCTTATTGCTTTTCCAGGTACCTAAATTGGTGCTTCTTTTGCTCCTGCATTGGCTGTGTAGCTTCCTCAGGACCTTTGTTGGTTCATTAACTTGTCTCCATGACTGAGCTTAGCCATGGAGCTGGTGAGCATAACTAGGCTTGGGGGCCCTTCTTTTGTTTTGCTATCGACTTATTTTTCCCAAATCAAGAATCTCTTAGGAGGTGGCTTTGGCCACAGTGTCAAACTTGCTGTGCCAATAAGGTGTGGTTGCTCATGGAATCTTGAAGCAGGCAAATCTCCATTCAAACTGGTCTGATAGCACAGGAGGGGGAGGGTGATTGCTCTGATAATTAAATGTATGGCCTTCCTCTTGGCCCTGTGGCTCTAAGCCCTCTTGCTATCAGTCTTGGAACTAGTATGAGGTTACTGGCATGGACTGTGCCCTTCCACAGGCACCCACAACAACATATATGCATATCCACGTGTGTTCCCTGCACATCTAACAATAAATAAAAAGACTGTTCAGATACATCAGCCAAGTGACTAATCTAAGACGATGTTTCAGTAATTCCAAGCTAAAATGGATCTATTAAAATAAGCAGCATATGGGCAAACAACAGTAGCAAGTAAAGAAGGTGAGCACTCTCATTGCTGAAGAAACTACAACTTCCCCTGCTCCAAGAGCACTATTTTTGAACCCAACCAAGGCAGAACAGGAGAATAGTCAGCACAACCCTATTCCTGTTTCCGTGATAACTTTTATCTGTCCTGTACAAGTAAATAACAAGTTCTTCTGAATATGTCATAATGTTGTGAGGTTGGGATTTACTACATCCTAGATAGATTTCCACAATTATCCAGGATGTCGTATATTTAAAAGCCTAGCCCATGAAAATGCCAGTTGAAAACTATATCATAGTAACTTTACTCTGTAAAAAGAAAAGGAAAAATGAATGCAATGATCAGGTCTTATGCAGTCAGACAGAAGTGTTCAGGCGCAGTAAGTAATAATTATGTAGTTCATCTTGGCCGTTGAACCAGCCATTTTACAGTTTCTTTTCAGACAACCCAAAACTCACTTCAGGCGCAATCCTAAACCCTGGGTTAGGCTGGTGCAAGTCACTTGTACCAACTGGCGGTGTCGCAAACTTATCATAAGGCATGTTTACGCCGACATAGGAGTTGGGGAGACCAGTGCAAGGAGTTGCGCTGGCCTCCCTGCACCACATCCAGGCCCAGCAGGGTAGGTTTGTGTTGGCCGAGTTTGGCCAACACATGGGTCTCAGGAGGCATGGGGAGGAGGTGTTTCAGGGTGGGGGGAGGGCAGGTGGCAGGCGGGGAGTGGGAGTTGGGGCTAGAATCCAGCAGTTATGCCGGATCTTGACCCCGTTCCCAGGCAGCACAGCATGGCTTCTGGCCACTCCGTTCTGCTAGGATTTTTGCCACCTCATGAGGGTAAGGGGAAAGGCTTCCTTTGCCTCAGGGTACGCTGCTTTTTCCCCAAGCTTGTGCTGTATGCCACACAGTCCCACTGCCCTGCCCAGTACAAGTTAGGATTGGGCTGCCCATCTATATACTCAGCTGTAGCTTTGTGCAAATAATTGCATGTGGAGTCTAGTAGCATTAGATGAGGATTCACATCCTTATTTGTATCAAAAGATGCATTCAGTCAGTGCAAATTAAGTGAGCATTACAGTGCAGACTGATGTGCCTGTCCAGATGCACACACACACACCCTGCATGCATGAACGCCTTCTCCCACATGTGGATTTTTGTTTGCTGAGCTAGGATGTCTGACTGCCACATTGAAACCACAATCACCCTCAATCTGGACATTGCAGCAGTAACATTTCATTATCTCTTTAGTCTTTAACATCTTTTAAATGTACCACATTATTTATCAAAATTCCAGATGACTCACAAAAACAGATAAAAGGTCAATTTAGAAAACATGTGTTTTAAAATTCACGAAGAAGCATTCAGGACCCACAGAGCCCTTTGTCCTAGTGCAGGGGTGTCCAAAGTTTTTGGCAGGAGGGCCACATCATCTCTCTGACACTGTGTTGGGGGCTGGGGGGAAAAAGAATTAATTTACATTAAAAATTTGAATAAATTTACATAAGTTTACATAAATGCATATATTAAAGATATGAATGAATGAAGGTCTTGTAATAGCTCAAGGCCTATAAAAGGCCTTGCACAAAGCAAGGCTGGCCTTTCCTTTGCTGCTGCTGCTGCATCACAGATGTGAAACAGCAAGAAGTGGAGGGAGCCCTCATCCCACAGCTCACGTGAGAGGTCAAACAGTCACACTCATACTGAGAGCAGTTGTGCTGGGCCAGTGTGGGCTCCAACAAATCTCCGGAGGGCCAGAGTCTCATTGGAGACTGTGGGCTCCCTGAGGACCACATCGAGAGGTCTTGAGGGCCGCAAGTGGCCCCAGGGCTGGGGTTTGGGCACCCCTGTCCTAGTGGAAGACACTTCTATCTTGGTCGATGTTGGATCCCTTTCAGGGAAGAAAGGTGGGATAGAAATATGGTGGTAATAATAATAATCTGCATGACTGGGGGATGCAGGACCAGCCCAGCAGGAGGCTGACTGAGGGAGTGGTGGATCGACAGATAGCCTGTCCTTTTGCTCCTCCTTGAAAAAGAAGAGCAGGACAGAAGGAAATTGGAATCATGGAGAAGAGTGGTGGGCTAGAGTGACTCTCACACTCTCCTTCACACTGTCTCCTCCACTTCCTCTTTCTTTTCAAGAAGGAGTGGCAGAGGCAGCTGCTTTTGCCATGAGGCCATTGCTAGAGACTAGAAAGGGTAGCCTGGTATTCATTCCAGGGTCTTTATTTTATAGAAATTAGACCACTGCATTGCTTTTTGAACTTGGTCTTTCACTGACAGAAATCTTAGAAAAGTTGACTACTCATTTACGGTAGGAGAGACATTTACTACTACAAAAACATATGAAAGACTTTTTAAAAAACATTCCTTCCCCCCCCCCCCCACACACACACCCCATTTCAGATTTACAGTAACATAAGGGGAAATAAAAAGTGTAGCCATCTGAAATTATATGGAGTTCCATGTGCATCCATGTGTATTTTGCTGACTCTTGTTACATGTGTAATGTTTACATTTGATAATTCACGGTCATGTTTGTGGAGCACTGTGCAGCCTGTTGCTGCTTTGCCAAGGTCCCAGAGCAAATGAAATATTGGTTCCATGGATAATCCTTCTGGCTGGAAAACATAAACAGCTAAATCCAATTGCAAGGTTGCCAGCAAGGGAATTTTTTTTGCTTCACAGATCTGAGACAGGATCAAAATCAAGGCAGTGAAAATAGAACAGGAGAGTACAATTGGGCGCAACTGGAACTACCTGGCATGGGATGTGTTGCAACCACAACAAGCTTGTTGTTATCAGGAATTTGCAGTGTCACCGTGCTTATGATACATGCACTGCTGCAACATGTGCTCTGCCCTGTTTCTGATAGCAGTGGTGGAAATGGAGAACAGGGATCTTCTATCTGCCAATCCCATGACAAAGTAGCCTCCATGGAAAGACTTGTAGAAGATGATGGAGACTGTGCCGAATGAAGAGCTTAGGATAAGCATAATTGACTAGACAATCTTCTTTCTTGCATTTTTTTTTTTTTTTTGCTTCATTTCTCTGATACATTTTCTCTGCACATTCTCTTTGCAGACTTCCAGGTTGGGTGCCAGCCTGACCTTGCTCCTGGATGTAGCAGGGTTGTGAACAAACTCATTGGCAGAACTTCTCCTAGTGCCTATGAGTTATCCGTTTCGGTCTTTAAAGTCCTTTATGCCATGAGATGGGGTTTCTAAAGGACTACCTCCTTCACCAGCTGACCCATCCCCTAAGATCTCTGGGGGGGGGGGATCTTCCTACATGTGCCTGCTTTGCTTGAGGTTGACAGTCGAAAAGGAGCTAGGGCCTTCAGTGTGGTGGGACCACAACTTTGGAACTTTTCCCCATTGTAATTCAGATCTGTGGCCTCCCTGTTGGCCTCCATTTTATTGACCTCTATTTTCCGTTTGGCTAGCCGTCCTAGGTTCTGTTTTAGTCTGTTAAGTTTGTTGCTTTTTAAAATCTCTGTTTGGTTTTGGGTTATTGTTTGCTGCTTTTATCAGGATTGTTCATTGCTCCTCCTTTATTGCCTTTGATTATCCTGTTGTTGTGACAGTGCATTTTTCTGAATGCCTTTTTTAATTGTTTTCTACTATTACTTTGTATTTTAATTGTATGGTTAACTGTCTTAAACATCCTGATAATGGGAGAAAAGGTGGGATAAAAACGTTTTTAAATCAGTAAATACATCCTGGTCAGCAAGATTGCAGGGGGCAAGGTTTCCTACAATGTTGTTGGCATCCTTCAGTCTCGGAAGACTATGGTATCACAAGTAGGTCCTAACTGAAGACACCACCCAGAATTAGATGTGGATCACTGTCCCAGGTTGTTCTCGGACACAGTTCTGTGGCTTGGTGCACCTCAGCTTGGACACAAATATTGGGATAACCAAAATGAAATGCTTGGAAAGCTGATACTTACATGATTTTCCCAATGGATGACAACATCTATGAGGAACAGGTACATGGATGTCAATTGCCAAAACTCGAAGAATCCAAAGTTGCCATCAGCAGAGCACTAGTATCAGAAAATCTGGCATGTCATGATTATGTCAAGCTGTCAAGCAACATTTTAAGACCAGACTTTATTCATGACACAATTGGGAGAAATGGGCAAATTCCCATGTGAAAATGTGGTCAATATTATAAAGTGCAGAATGTGGAAGTAGTTTGTGTGTGGTCTTTCTATGGTTCATATGAGTTTGGGTTTTGTTTGGGGTTTTTTGTTTGTTTGTTTGTTTATCAGACACTATTTTCCCAATCTTTTTCAACAGTTTTATATGTTTTTACATACATATAAGACAGAGGTCTCCAAACTTTTCGGCATTGGGGCCACATTGTATTTCTGACACTGTGTGGAGGGCCAGAATATCAATCAATAAATTTAAATAAATAATTAAGACATTACAAGTGATAGATAAGATATCCATAAAATCAACCCCACTGGCTGGTATACCCAGCTAACTGCAGAGGGGCACTTTTTCAAGTGGTTGTCCTCTTCTATTTCGCAAGGGGAGAATAACTGTTCCTCTTCACCCAAGCACAGCGTCTCTAACAAATAAGGGCACACTTTTTATTTACTTAATTAAATTTGATTTTGTTGTGGGGGGGCTACAAAATCTTCCTTGATTCCTGGTAGCAGACAGATGCCTTAGCTATGCCACTGGCTGGGGGGGAGGTGGCAGAGCAAGTCGGTGGTGAGTTTCGGGAGGGGAGTAACTGTCCCTCTTCACCTCAGAAAATTGTCTTTTCTAATGGCTGCAGCTGGTGTTTGCATCTTTTTAGATTGTGAGCCTTTTTGGGACAGGGAGCTATTTAGTTATTTGATTTTGGGCACAATTCAGAGGTGCCCTTGGGCTGACGCAAGTCCCTTGCACCAGCCCAGGAGGGTCGGGCTGGCGCTCCGAGTAGCGCCGGCCTGCAGAGGCTGACGGAAGCCTCCACGCTGGCTGCTTCTTCAACTCTTGCGTCGGCCAAGCCAGGCTGACACAAGGACAAAAGGTAGGTGCGGAGGAGGTGGGGAGGGAGGCATTCCCAGGCGAGGGAAGGGCAGATGGTGGGCGGCCCTGGGGGGCGGGCGGGGAGTGGGAGGTGGGGCTGGGATCCAGCAGTTATGCTGGATCTCAACTCCATTCCCATGGAGAATGGGAGTGGCTTCAAGCCGCTCCGCTCTCCTCGAACTTGCGCCACCTCAAGAGGTGGTGCAAGTCTGAGAGACCCATAGGAGCCAGCAGCCCTTACCCAGGGGTAAGGGGAAAAGTTTCCCCTTGCCTCTGGCTGAGCCGCTTATGGTCACAATCCTGCGCTGGATATAGTGCAAGCCTCTTGACTTGCCTGTTCCAGCGCAGGGTAGGATTGTGCCCTTTGTCTATAAACCACTTTGTGAATTTTGTTGAAAAACAGTAAACAAACAAACAAAGGCCAGCATATGTTTTGCTATCTTAAAAAATAGACCTATTCTTGGGTATATTTGGGGTACTGAAAAAAATGGCATTGGTTTTGCCCAATTAACTCCAGTTCTGGGGGTATGGAAGAGCCACCTTATGCACAGATTCAAGCAGCTTCCTCATGAGGAAAACATGGTGGTGCTTTCCTCATGAGAAAGCTGCTTGTATCAGCATATAAGGTGGCGATGCCATACCACCAAAACTAGAGCCAATTGGGCAAAAATGATGCCATTTTTTGATTCAGTGCCCCTCTAATATCCTATATTTGTTCAAACATTCTTGGCAACTAAAAAAAAAGAGTATTTTTGTAGGCCTATCTAATGAAAGACCAGAGCTGAGAACCCAGATATTTTATCAGCTAGTCATGTTAAATCTTTGCCTACTCCTTGCATACTCCTGAATGTCACTCCTACTCCTGAATGACACTCCTTGGTTTCATATATAACAGATGTGAGTGATTCTACCCAAGCATTCTCTGTAGCAGCCATTTTCAACCACTATGCAGTGAATGGTCTGCAGGTGTGCCACGGGAGTTTGGGTGAGGACATTTATCAGTAGGGCCATTGAGGGATGTGAGCCCCCCACCAACAGCATGGTGTGCCTTGTCAATTATCAAAAAACTGATGGTGCACTGACAATTTTAGTACCTTATCAGTGTGCCGTGAGATGAAAAGGTTGAAAATCACTGCTCTAAGGGCTGGAGTCAAAGGAAAAACACCTCAACCCAGTAGGTTCACGTCTCTCAGATTTCCACAGGAATCCTAACATCTGTCTTTTCCCCCCTTTTCCAAGTCTGGTATCATGTGTTAAGAATCAGACTTTTTCAATTGACAACATGCAAATTCTATGCCCAAGCTCAGTCATTTATGAATTGAATGTACTTTCCACAGGAAGTGACACTAAAGAGCACATCTCAAACTGCTGCTTGGTAGACAACTCAGTGCAACTCTCCATTGACAGCTGTTAAGAATCAATACATTGAAACTTGCCATGCATAAGGATGAACTCCCAACATTTTTCTGGAGTCTGCTTTTAATATATTACTCATCTGTATTGTTCGTGTGACTTGATTTTTTCTTAGAGATTTTTATAAGGCTGGATATAGTAACATGTGCCTGCTGAATTCCCCAATGAACCAATGTTAATTTCGCTAAACTGAAAGAGGGATGCCATAAATATGTCCTTTCAAAATCTGAAAACTTGTAATGCTCAGGCTGGCAGAATCTCTATACACAAAATTCTTCAGTGATGATGATCTCGGATCTTGGCTCGCTGGAAGAACAAAAGTTTATTTCCAGTGATCTCCAGGCAGTGGGAAGAGCAAGGTTATGACTGCTCCCCCACAGCTTAAAACATATTTCTGCATTCCCCTAGGAAAAGCATTAGAAACACACCAACTGTCCCCCCCCAAAAAAAGGATCCCCAAAGAACTATGAGCTCAACTCTCCTTTGTGTTGGAACTATTTTCCCTGCATTTTGCTGAGTCAGTTCTTGGATTGCTAAACCTTTCTTGAATTCAGAAGACACTGAGGAGAAGAAAATGGAATGTGATAGCAATGGACTTAGATGGGCCCTGTGCTTGCCACTTGCTTAAGAAAGAGGGGTGGGCCACATGAAAGAATCCTTATGCCACTGTATGTTTTAGGACAAATAGAGATGGGGAAAGTAGTCACATTTTACCACAGAGAGAGAAATAAAGAAAGAAAGAAGAATGATGGGGGGGTGCACGTGATAAGTCTTTTCTTGTACCAAACACATGCCATCAAGAAAGTGTTGCATAATTGTGCCTGATGGACTCAGATAGAGATTAAGCAGCCATGGGTTTTAGTTGTGCATTTTCAGCTGAATAATATTAGTCAGTGTTCTTAAGTCCAAGAACAGCTGGCAATGGAAAGAGCTGCTCTGGGAATTTGTGGAATCTCCTTCTCTGGGGAAGCTGCTGGACAACCATCTGCATGAATGGTTTACATCTGGTGTGTGCTTTGCATTTTGAGAACTGGATCTGGGAACATGGTTCCTTCGAGCCTCATATGTGACTCCACAGTTATATGTTCTAAGCTCATGCAGTATTTTTGACCCTTTTCTCCAGCCCAGCATAGAAAATGGAGAGTCAAATAAACGGCAACAGGCAACAGGCTTGATTGACTAGCTTCAATAGGAAATAAGAGTTTGTCCTATGTGTTGATAGAGTGGAAAAAGTTGGTTATACTTCGCTCATTTTTTTAATTAGTGGTTGGAGCCACTGAACATGCCCTTCAGCACAAAATTATATAGGAGAACTGTAAAAGGGGCAGCAGAGGGCAACACAAATGATCAGGTTGCTGGAACACATTATTTATGTGGCAAAGCAACATGGTTGGGAGCTTTTCTGTTTAGAAAAAAAGTCAACTGCAGATAATTTGATTGATGGCTCAATCCTATTCTCAGGATCAGAAAGCATATCTCCATGACGTCCCTGCCAGCACAGAAATCTGCCTGCCACCAGATGCTCCCCACACAATGGTACAACATTGGTACAATGGCACACTGATGTAGCTTGGATGCTGGTGCAACACCACTGGCAGAGAAGCCAAAATGGGAAGGAAATGGGGTGTTACGTGGGAGGGATGAAGGTGAGACAAGGAAGAGCTGACATACACCATATCTTAACTCCCCTTTAGATGATGAACATTCCCTTGACACCAGAAAAATGCTGCACCAATGACAGAATTGGTTTATGTAGGAATAATAGGGAAGAAAAAACACAGGTGCACATTGCAGTTGCTGCCTAGAATGGCTCCAATGGTGAGTGGGAGGGACTACTTACACAGCACATTGCAGCACCTGCAGTACTTACCCCACCCCCTGTAGCTACACCGTTGCCTTCGTGCCCTCCTTCTGGTTTGCTCAACCTGCAAGCCGCTGTTGTAGGAGCAATCTGGGCAGCCAACTGACTTCATGGTCAACTCCTAAGCACCTCCACTTTCCCTAGTTAGGGACAGCCCTGAGGAGCCATCATGGATGAGAGGAAATAACTCCTAGCTCTAGCTGAAACACACAACAAAGGGAAGAGATATTGGCAAAGATAAAAACAGGCACATGCAAACAGGTTTTGAAAAAGCCTAGACAAACGATAAAGTCTTGTACTCTCATTAAATGCAGAGTTGAAACACAATCAAACTTTGGTGTGGCTAGCTAAACAGCATTTCTTGCCTAGATTTGCACATGCACTGCTTCTCCTTCCTCTTTCCTATGTCACGCAGCCTTGGATATGGACTCAATTTTGCAGTAAATAGTATCATCCTAAGTGTCAGAAACAGCAGCAGCACAGAGCAGCCAGATGTTTCAGTCACCTTGGTGAGAGGTGCCCATCTGCCTCCTGATTGGAAGAGTCACAACCATCTGAGCCTTCACACCAGACCTCTGCCCTCGTCAGGTGGGCTGAAATGGTCAATGCCATGGCGGATGTCAGTACACAGACTGGCTAGGACCACCAACGCAATGCCTACTGCCATAGCAATCAGGACACTACAGCCTGGTGATTCTGAGCAGGTAGGAAAAGACAGAGCACATACAATCTGTGGTAAGGGCTTTAAGAGCCCAGGCCAATGATTGCAGATTGTTTGAGTGGATGGGATGCCAAGGATTTCTTTACTGGTCTTCTGGAAGTGAAAGGAAACCAACCCAGTGAGGCTCCTTCTAGGAGAGGAGGATTCAGATAACTATTGAATCCTTTCCCTCTGTATAGCTACAAACCCACAGTGAAAGCACCACAGCTTCAGGTGCAGAGCTACTACTGCTTCTGTTTCATGCCAGCTCTGGGCCCGATCCAACCTTGGTCTAGGACATTTCCAGGGTACACACCATGAGCCTTGGAAGTGTCAGCTTATGCTGATCTATCCCTTTAGGGGAACAAAGGAAATAGGGAACACAAAAAGGTGGGTTCATCACAGCAGGGGAAACCTAAAGTTTTGTTTGGTTTTCCTGAGGGTGCCTTTTCAAAAGAGAATTGATCAAGCAAAATATATTTGTCTTTCAAATGTGAGATGTTGCAAATCACTTGACATTGTAACTTACCGAGATCCTGTGGGGGAAATATGCTCATTTATGTCCAATTGATTGATTTTATGGAAATAATAATGTCTTTATTATGGCAGAATGGTTGGATTTCTGTGGTTTTCGCCAAAGGGTTTTCAGATGATTTCAACAGCTCAATATCCAGAAAGCATAAATCTGATATGCACACTTTATAAAACAAAGGTTGCTTAAAGAGAAAGTCCCTTGTCAATTTTTCCCCCCTTGTTGCTGACATTTTGCATTCTGAAAGAGTAACATTAATTTAACCAGCAGTTGATGAATCAAACAAATATTTTACACTTCTGCCACATCCTCCAGTTGTCAGTCTTCAGTTACTTTACCCAAAATTATTAGACATCACAGTAAATTTGAGAAATATGATCATTCTACTTGGCCAAATTTTTCAACAAATAACTGAAAATGTTATTTTAAGAACAGGACACAAATACAAAGAAGGGGGAAAAGGCTGCATTTTTCCACTAGGGGAAAAAAATCCTGTGTCTAGATTTTAAATAGCCAAGGTTTTGATTTGTACATTTATAAAAAAAAAAATGATGGGTTTTAATTGAAATGCTTTCTTCAGTGTCAGACATTTTATTTATTTATTTATTTATTTGATTTGATTTGATTTGATTTGTAATCCGCCTTTCTCCCTGGAGGGCACCCAAGGTGGATAACAACATTAAAAAGTCATAAAATACATTAAAACAACAGTAATAAAAAGGTAAAAAAAACAACCAGCAGCAATAAAATCAGCAGTAAAAACAGATTAAAACAGGTTAAAAGCACCCATCAAACATCAAAAGTTTGCTGGAATAAAAATGTCTTCAGGCCTTTTAATTGTAATTTTAAATGTAATTTTATTACAATCTCTAAGTAGGATTCTAAACAATAGTTGCTCTACAACACCATTCAGACTTTTTAATGCCAGCCAATTTATGGCATGCACATCACATCAAACTGGGAATTTGCATTAATCCAGGAGGAAATATTCTCAAATCCTTTTATGCACCATCTAAACAAAGCTACTAAGAAAACCCTTAGAAAATAGCATCCTGAAAGAACTAGGAATAGGTCAAAATTAGTAGCTCCTTTTGGAACAAGTATACAAGTAATTCTAACACTAATTTATTTCCTGCACCTCTTCAAGGATCTCTGCTTGATAGTATATGAGAACCTGCATGCTACCATTTTAATGCTTTTGAATGTACTGTAAATAATTGTTGTAGCATGATTCACTATTAGGGCTGCCAGTCTGCGCCAAATGGCTCTGCTTGTCTAGGAATTTTCTTAAGTAAAAAAGAGATTCATCAGCGGAAATTAACTAAGGAAAAGAGAATAACCAGCAAAGGATAACATCAGACCCGTTGAAAAATTATTCTGCAAGCTGGGCAGGACGGTTTCTTGCATAGCATAAAAACTACAAAGGTGGTGAATTCTCATATCAATTTTACAGCCTTCTCCCAAGCCCCTTGTGTTTGATCCTTGATAGAAAGATTTATGGAAGAGTTTTATAACAAAAACCATCCACCTTCTCCAAATTATGCCAATTTAGAGCAAATTAGTGATTTGTTTTTGTTTTGCTTAAAAGGGAGACAAAGTATGTTTTCTAAAGCCTAAATTAGGCCTTGGATACATTCCAGTGATTGCTCAAAGCAAAACACTGTTTTCACAGAGTTAGGTGGTGGTATCTGTATCACTGACCCCCACGTCTGATAGGCTGCATGTTCATCATTTAGCCTTGGGCAGCCACTGCTGCTGCTGTTCACCATGAGCCAGATTTTCAACTGAGCAAAAGCTAATAGCATTGATTCTACCAGCCCTCATTTCTTCAGAGGTTGAGACCTGGGCAAAGGGCTCTAGCCCCCTCTTCATCAATGTCAACAGCAACAGAGGATTTTGGTTGAGTCCTTCTTTCAGGTTGTTCACGATCATTTGTCTATGTAGGGGACAGCTGTCACAATCCCATTGTTTGGGCTGCAGGAGAAAGAGCCTTGCACTCTCAATCCTAAGCGTTCATTGGGCTGGCACAAGTCCGAGCAAGTCCCTTGTGCCGTAAAGCACATTTGCGCCTCCGTGGAAGTAAGCTTTGCCGGCACATGGAGGTGCATGGGCCCATGGAGGCCAAATCCAGCCTCTGCGGCGGCAAGGAATGGTAAGTTCATGCCAGCTGAGCTCGGCCAGTGCAGGAGTCTGGGAGGGCAGGCAGAGGATGGGCTTGCAGGTGGGCAGGCAGGAGTGTGAGGCGGCGCCAGGACCCAGCAGTTTTGCCAGATCCCAGCCCCATTCCTGGGTAGCGTGGAGTGGCTCCTGGCTGCTCTGCTCGGATCTGCGCCACCTCATCAGGTGGCACAGATCTAAGTAGACCCATTGGGGCCACTGCAGCTCTCATCAGGGAGTGGGGAGGAGTTGGATATAGCGCAAGCCTGCTGGCCTGCCTGTTCCAGCACAAGTTAGGATTGTGCTGCCTGAGAAAGAGCTTCTTGTGCTGGAAGACCTCACATGGAGTGAACATGGAGTGAAAATGGGCAGATTTTGCAATGATACAAATGATTGTGTTGCATCAACACAGAGATAAATGATGCATTTAGCAATGAAACAAATGTAAAAATAAGGTGATTTCTTTTTCCTCGCACATGCCTTTCCCTTACCACTGATGCTCTTTGGCATGCTCTTTACCCCTCACTAGACCATAATAGGCATATCTATACCATTAAAGAAATGCAAGTTGAGAATGAAATCCTGCCCTCATTTCTAACACACAAATCAGACAGAGAAATCAGCACAATTGCTAATTATGTAAACTTTTTTTCAGAATTGCAAAGGAATGTTTGGCAAGAACTTTGATAAATGGGTCAGCAACGTGATTCTGTTGCTACAAAAACCCAATCACTTCAAATTGCATTAGACGATAAAGTTCACACCAGGACAGAAACCTGTTTATTGAATGTACTCAAAACAGACTCCTAAATCAATAGTGGAGTGACCAATGACAAAAGACCCACACAACATCTCTGTTTCCTAATCCTGAATGAGTGGGACAGCCAGAGGATGCTTTGGAAGGGAACCGGTAGAAATTCAAGATCAAACACCAGAAAGTTGATGACAATCCAGCTTTCTATAAATGTAACTGAACAACAGCTCTCTGTGTGTGTATTTTCTGTTTTCCCTTCCCCTGTCTCATCTGAATTTTCCTACCAACTTCCTGAAAGTGCTTCCTGATTTCTCACCATAAACATCCGCTCCTTTTATTAGACTAACTGTTCCTATGGTGTGAAGCCTTCCTCTGGCCTCTGCCAGAACTGTCATACATTTCCCTACCTTTGATGATTTCCTGTCTTCGACATCAGCAAGCTCAAAGCGGCAAGCCTTTTTTCAACCCATGCCAATCAGAAGACATTATTAGTCCAATTGCATCTTAGATCACCATTAAGACTGGTAAAGGATTCCCCAATACTGATGTTGTGCAAGCACAAATACCATTTGTCACTGGCACTGGGCAGCACCATTAACTTTCATGTAAGACATGAAAGAGGAGGATGTTGGGAGCCCCGTCTTACCACTTAAACAAGTGTGACTTTAGAGCTGGAATCTCTAAGATTCTCCAGAGCATGTGGACTCTGGCAAACCTGGGACATTTAAAGGCATTCATCATTCCATGCTAGCTTTGGAATGGCCTGTCTCAGTGGCCACCTGGTTCCCACGAAAACTGCCTACAAGAGACCTCTCTCCTCAATGGGATCTTACAACAATGTTGACACAGCTGCTAATGGGGCCAGGGCAGTTTTTCGGGATGGCAAAGAGGCAATTGTCCAGGACTTCCTGGGGTTCAGCAGTAGACAAAGGAAATCAAACCAGGATAATAGAAGTACAGGCCCCAGCTCAGCCCTTCAGCTTTCATAATTATACAAAGCGCTTGAAATGCCTGCCAGTAGGATATATGGAAAGAGGGTTGCCCCTGGTAGATTGGCCTGCTCCTGTGCCTTTAGCAGCCTTTTGCTCTGCAGAAATCAGCAGATGAGGCTTTTCCCCGCACAGACAAAAATGTGATCACCTGCTAGTGTTTGCACCTCCAACTGCACTTCAAGGCACAGCTGCGGAGGCTGTTACTGAAAAGTTGGAAATTCTCCAAATAATAACAGTAAGAAAATGTCTTGAAAGGTATTGCTTTAGTGTTATTTTTGGATTTCCTCCTTGGGGACCAACATGGCTACCTGCAATGTTAGTATACATGAAGACATAAACCTGTGTGCAGAGTCCATGTAGGGTGGTCCAACGCAAAGAGAAAACAGAGCTACAGCCCAATCCTATCTAACTCCCCCTCCCACCGATGCAGCTGCACCAAGGAAGCGAGTGCTACATCCAGGAGGAGGGTAGCCCTGGAGGTCTCCTCCAAGTAAAAGAACATTTGTTCCTATGTACAGGAGTATGCCTTTGCTGGGGCTACTCAGACCTGTGCTAGCAATTGCTGGTGCAACTCTGAGTGGACTCAGTCATGCAAATTGAGGTTGGGAAGGGGGGTAGGCTATTGGCAGAGCTGGACTCAACACATACACCCTCCCTGAACTTTGCCTCGTTCATCTCCCTCTTTCCTGTTCTACCAACTCCCTGTCCATTGCTCACCCTACCCCAACTTACCAGCTCTGGAACTTGGCAGGTCATATTTTTCAACCACCGTAATGCACACTGCCCCACCAGAACACAAGTTCTGGCAGCGCAGCGGGCCCATAGGATTGGACCATTAATCTATGCTTAATAATGCTATAGAAGAGGAGATTTTGGCACATTGTGACTTGTTGTGAAAGAATGACCTGAGGGGACCTGTTGAAATCCCCTCTTCTACACAGTTCCTGAAGATATGACTGTCTTGTTCTTCCTTTGCACTTGCTCTTCCAAATCCAACATCCTGTGCAATGATCATCGGTCTTACAAGGCAGAGTAAACTTTACAGCAGTGTTCCAATGCTCAAATTTTATGAGCAGGAAAACTTCAATTTAAAGAATGTCTTGCTGGGGGGGGGGGGGAAACTGTATGCATGCAGCCTATTATACGTGCAAAGCTTTCTCCGGTGTTGCATAAGACAGGGCATATCACATTTGTGCTCTGGGTATTGCTGAACCTGTATTACTCCCCCCTTGGCTGTCGTATTGGAGGAGAGGTCTGGAAGCATCATGATGTATAAAAAGCATGGCTCATTTTGTCATTCAGCACTTATTCATAGCCTTCAGCACTTCCAAAAGTTGTGAGGCCGCACGGGTGCATGTACTTGTGCATAGTGGTAATGGATGAGATTGGTTTTGAAAAGGCTCAGCTGAGAATGCTGGTGATCACCTATGGATTACAAGGAACGTTCATGATGTCAGAGTTGGCACAGGTGAGAGTAGCATTCAGCCAATGGCACATATAAAATGAAGCACTGTGGATACAAAATAAGGGGGAGAGAAGACGAAAGGGCTGCATTCTTTCTCACCACAGGGATCTCTTTGTTAAGTCTTCCCTCAAACTTGCATTATGAAGGCATGACGCAGAAGTATTATTAAGCTGAAACTAAATGACATCTCCCTGTACTAGTCAGTCCATGCCTTAAAGCATCATAATAAGAAGGCTTATGAAAGATTGATCATATTACGTTCCCATGATTGGCAAGGAAGGGAGAGCCTGTGTGTCTGCGCCGGCCACACTTGGCACCATCTCAAAGGATATTTTCATTAATTAAAAGTGCATTAGGACACAGTTTACCCTTCAACAGTCCTAGAGCAAAGAGCCTGATACACTGTCCACTGATTTCAGTGGGCTGAGGTATCTGATCTGTAGCAAGTGAAATGTGGCAATACTGCCTGTGTATATGTGTCATTTTCACTGATGGATCCTTGACGCCTCTCAATTCATCACCTCTTTCTCCTACGCCTACAAAAGTGTCTCAGGGCAATTAATAAACGATTGCACCTAATTCCAAACAACTATAGCAGGAGTGTCCAAACATGTTGGCAGGAGGGCCAGATCATTTCTCTGACACTGTGTTGGGGGCCAGGGAAAAAAAAAGAATTTACATTTCAAATTTGAATAAATTCACATGACTGAGGCTGCAATCCTAACCTCACTTTCCTGAGAGTAAGTTCCACTGAACACAATAAGACTCACTTCTGAGTAGACCTGCTTAGGATTGTGCCCTGAACATATTAGAGGTGGAACTTACATTACGGAGTGAAGGTCTTGCAATAGCTCAAGGCCTATAAAAGGCCTTGCACTTCATTGCTGCTGCAGCATCATGGATGTGAAACAGCAAGCAGTGGAGGAAGCCCTCATCCCACAGCTCACGCAAAAGGTTGAACAGCTGCCCTCATGCTGACAGCAGTTGTGTAGGGCCACCATGGGCTCTAGCAAGTTTCCAGAGGCTCACTGGAGACTGGGAGCTCCCCGTGGGATGGATTAGGAGTCCTTGAGGGCCACAAGTGGCCCCAGGCTGGGGTTTGGGCACCCCTGAACAATAGGAAAAATGTTGATGAATGAATACCTTTGGAGAAGAACATTGAAAGGTTTCACACTCAGTAAGAGTTTTTCTGAATACCTCCCACCCCAATTTACAACACAAGCCAAAGCACGTCTCTTCAGAAGTTCCATTGATTTCAATGATGTTTACTTATAGGTATTTAAGCAGATTTAGAGCACAGAACTGCAGTGAACCCAGAACTTGCTGAGTGTAACCTTCCATTGAAAGTCAGATTAATTTACCAAACCATATAGATCAGTATCCACAAGGCTATAGCTAGATTGACATCATCATAAATCCTGAGGACGAACCCACATGATAGATGCAGTCTATGGGCCAAGACAGTATGTAATTGGAGACCCATAACAGTTTCCACCATCATGCGTCCATGGAATATGCTCTTTTAACCTTCTTGCTTATCTGCCCAATCTTTGTAGGCATTCTGGAGACAGGGGTACTCATATCAGTTCTATCTGACTGTGTTGCTACCCACCTGGATATTGTTAAATATCGAGATGAATGACTGCATTACTAATATTGGGGCACCTAGTGAGTGATGGCCTCTTAACAACCCCTGTAGTCTCATAAAGGCACCCTCTGGTATCTGACTGCATCTGCAGTTAGAATCATATGCTGACACAGTTTGAATGTGTATAAATATTTTCATAAGATAAGATCAGCAACTGGAGCAGCACTATTTCAAAAAACTGATCTTGGCCAAGAAACAAATTATGTCCAATGCTTAAGAAAACAAGTGGGAAATATCGTAGCCATCAGTATAGAAAGACATTCATTTAGGGCAAAAATTACTGAACCTACTGTGCGATCTTATGCATGTCTCCTCAGAAGTAAGTCCCATTGTGTTCACTTGGACTTACTCCCAGAAAAGTGTGGATAAGATTGCAGCCCAAGTGTATAGGAACCATTAGGTAGTCTTTTTGCAGAATGGTGAATGTGCAACATTTTGTAAGCCATAATATAATGGAGTAAAGATCAATCTATAGTTAGTTAGTTGGCAGCCTTCAGTCTTGGAAGACTATGGTATCGCGCTCTGGATGGTAGTTCTGGCACAGCGTCTGGTGTGATCAATCTATAGGAGGGAAGTAAAGCATGCCTAACAGAGACTTTTCATGTAGTGGAGTATTCATCCAGATTACACTGACTTAGATTCAGTGGCGTTGCCAGTGCAATTTCCCCTGGGGCTGCTGTCATCCCTGCCATGTGACAGCCGCCAGCTACATGTCACTCATCATGCTGAACAGTGGATGATGCGGGCAACAGTGGGCCTGGACCCTCCTGGGCCCACCTGCAGGTGCAAAGTGCAGCACCCGAAAGTAGTTCCAATCACTCCACTCGCCACTCTGGGCATTGTCACTGTCAATGCAATGAGGGCTGAAAACATGGGCAACAATGGTGTACCACCACTCCAAGCCATGTTGTGCCCCCCACAGCGCTGCACCAGGAGTGAGCTGTCCCAGCTGCACCAGCCTCAGGAAACCTCTGCAACTAATATAAATGCAGCCTCCCAAACATTACAGCTGCTCTAAGGCCCATTTTGTACATTACACAACCAAAAGCAGAGTCACCACGTTCACAAGAGAGTGAATTGTTATATATTCTATAGAAAATAAACACTTCTATACTGTTTTTTCAGCCACTACAGAAAGTTGCTCACACTTTTGCTTTTGTCAAATAAATAAATGTATGTTTCAATTTAAGTCCAGACTTCTGGAATCTAACCTGTACTTATGTATGGGACTATCTATAAAACCCTCCTGTTCATAAAAACCTTTGACTTACAACTGTGACTTCTCAAAGCAAAATTAAATAAGCTGTAGTTCCAAATGCATGGAACTAGAGCAGTGGTTCTCAAGCTTTTTGCATCAGTACCCAGTTTTTAGAATGACAATCTGCCAGGACCCATTGGAAGTGGTGTCATTTACCTGGAAGTGATGTCATGGCTGGAAGTGACATCATCAATCAGGAAAATTTTTAACACTCCCCCATACGACAAAATCTAATCTAATTAAGGGCACAATCCTAACCCCTTATGTCGGTACTTTCCAGCACCGACATAAGGGCAATGCAGCTCTGAGGTCAGGGAAAAATCTTTTCCTTACTTTGAGGAAGCCTCCATGAGTGACACCCAACTGCAGGATGCAGCACATGTCCCATTGGCACCGCTATGCCAGTGCTGGAAAGCACTGACATAAGGGGTTAGGACTGCATCCTAAGTAAATGAAAAGTTTACAAGAAGCATAAGTTTAAAAATTTATTAAAATAACAAACCATGCCCCTAAGCTTCCCAAGCAGTTGCTCATCTGTTTAAAAATAAATAAATTTCCAAACATTCCAAAGGCTGCAATCCTATCCACACTTACCCAGAAGTAAAACCATTAACTATCATTGTTAAAAGCATATACTTAGTGGTCTGTTAAAAGTACATATCTGTAATATTTCGTCAAATGCATTTGCATTCCCGAAATGCAAATACCATGGGAGCATTATTAAAAATAAAATACAGTACACATTGAAATGAATGGGGACCCACCTGAAATTGGTTCGCGGCCCACCTGGAGGGTCCTGAACCACAGTTTGAGATAGACACTGAACTTGGAGAGGAAACAAAATTATCACAAAATATAAATAAATATAAATGATATAAATATCAGCCCCAATATTTGACATTTGTAGGTGACATCAGTATTGAAGATGTGAGCCTTTCAGTTCTCCATCTGTTCACAAGCCTGTTTCCTGACTGGGTTTGCCTGAATGAAGCTAGTACAAAATTGACTAGATGTTGTTGAAAAGCCAGTGATCAGATATGGTCCAATGTTGACTTTCACTGCAAGCCAGCTGTCAAATATTGTCTGATTACTGCATGGCAGACACTGTCAAAATATTAACTGCTACTGAAAGATCACCAGATGTCAAAGGCTGGTAACCAAGTGACTAGCAAAGTGCAAAGCTGAAATAATGAGCGAATGCAGCACTAGAAGGAAATAAAGCCTTCTGCATCAACAAACTGTATGGATGTAGGGCTTCTGTCCATGCCCCCATCCAATTGGTCTGCGTCAAGCGTTCTCAAACATTTTGGCACCAGGACTCACTTTTTAGAATGACAATCTGTTGGGACCCACCAGAAGTGACGTCATTAACATGGAAGTGATATCACGGCTGGAAGTGACATCATCAATTTAGGCTTCAATTCTAAGCTACGATTGGCCAACGGTCCCGTTACACAACATCCTCATGCTGTTATTTTGCATAGCTCAGAATTCAAGCATTCCAGCTCGGAAGTCAAAGCGGAACACAGACTTGGGTCCTTCTCCAACCACACAGCCCCCCACCTTCCAGCATTCCATCTTCCCACCTGTTCAGGGCAAATCACCATGCCTCTCTCCCATTGGGAGTCCACCTTGTCCAGCAGCTCTGTACCCTGTATTTTCACCTCTGTATTTTCAATGGTGGCTAAGTTAGGTGCTATGTGACCCACCTGAAAGTAGCTCGCGACCCACCTAGTGGGTTCCAACCCACAGTTTCAGAAATGCTGGTCTATGCTGTTAGTGGCATAGAAAAGAACGTCAACGACACATGTTATACATGTGTCTTTACAAACCAATCCTTTTTAGCTGTTGATTTAACTGTTGATTTAGCTGTTGCAATCTACACATCTTTTCCACCAAGAAGCACTGTGAGCCTCAGTGGAAGTCTCAAGAGCACGTGAGCTGTAACTCTCTCAAATTCAAGGCTGGGAGATTTTGTTGATCTCTACAACTAGCCTGTGAGAACACAGTCAATGTATCAGTCAGGAAGTAAACCCAAGTAATTCTCATTTTCTATAAACCATACTCTCCATTCTCTGCCAGATGTTTTACACATCTCTTCTCCTGCCAGCTGTTTTAGCACATCTATGAATGCAAAGACTGTATTAGGTGTCTGATGCCAAAAGTATTATCTAATTTGTTAGTGTTTTATGATCCTCTCACAGCCTTAGAAGTTATTAGGAAACAAATGACTAAGGAAAAACAACAACAAAAAAAGATTCATTTTAGTAGCCAAAATGACCATATAGTAGATATTTTATGTACTGAGCATAACATATGAGTCATAGTCCATATGGTGGTTTTGGAACCAACATATGCATTGCTCTTAAAGCCTCTGGGATGAGCTCTCCAAGTTTTTCACTTATAATCAATGACGATTAGGAGAGGATATGAATCATTATGGCGCACAGGGCTGCCTGAGCTCATGCTTTAATGGAGAGGGATTCACACTTTTCCCCCCTAAATGTATTCATTCACAATTCTCCCATTTTTTTGAGCAAATTAATGGACAAAATGAAAAAAAAATGCAATGAAGACAAATGTATATTTTTGAACTAGATGTATGTTCATATGATATATTTGGAACATGACTAATACCCCTGACATCTGTCTGAATCTTTCCCAGTAACAAAGAATCAGGCAGAGGCAGTGCAGTCTCATGCCCAGGGGTCATGGATCTGGACTGGGTTTCATTTTTCCCAGACTGCAGTAGTCATCCTAGACTGCTTCAAGAATTATTTTGGGTAGATACAGGTGCGCAGACTCTTCCTTCAAGATGTGTGCAAAAGTAATGTGGAAATAGTAACAGATACAACTTTTCTCAGGATATTTGCAAAGTCTCTGGATGGACTTCTGGACGTTTTCCAGATGCATTTATTGTTTTTAAAAAAAAACCTTTATATTCTCCCCTTTGTAGCAAAGGGTCCAAGGCCACTAACAACCATATTAACAGCCCAATTCTAAGCTTCCCTAGCACCCAGGAATGCAGCGGGTCAGAAATGGCAACCACTGCATCCAGTGGGGCCAGGGAAGCAGCACCAAGTCTCCTCAGGGTAAAGGAACTTACATTCCCTTACCCATGCAAGACCCACGTGATCCAAATGGGTCTCCTCGAGCTGCTATTAAGTGGGTGCAGATTCAAGGAGACCATGTCAGGTCTCTTGGCCTGGGAGAGGGGTTAGGATATGGCAGCAGGGCCTGCCACCATCTCTGCCCCCTCCAGGGCCCACTTCTCCTCTCCTCCACCCTCCCCTCCCCAGTTCTGTCCCACTCCCATCCCGGAACGCCCTGCCACCGGCCGGTGTCAAAACCTACCACTGGGAGCTGTCGCTGTGTGTCCTTCAGCATCATGGCCCCGCAACAACTGCCACTGGGCCCAGTGCCAGAGGTGCGCCCATCTCCAGTGCAAAAGTGCCTTATGGCACTTTTTTCGACACTCAGGTCAGTGGCGACAGCATCGTGCTGGAACTGGGCCCAGTAGGAACAGGCCCTAAGGCACTATAGTTCAATAAACACCAAATAAAATACAAAACTAACCACAAAAAATAGACAGCAGTAACAATCATCATAAGAACAATAATAGCAACAGGACAAAAAAAAACAAACTATAAGCACAATGAAGTCAAATGAAACAAAAGTTTTTCAGCCCCCACCAGGAAGCCAACAGGGAGAATTCAATTCTTAAGTCAGGAGGAAGAGAGTCCCATAACTGTGGTGCCAATACAGAGAATGCCTTTAACCTTGTTGCTGCAAACCGAACCTCAGATAATGGTGGCATGCACACGAAGCTCCCCTCCAGGACCTCAGAGGGTGGGCCATCTCATATGGGAGGAGACAATGATACCCCGGCCCTAAGTTGTGAAGGGCTTTCAAGTTCAACACTCACAGCCTGAATCACACCAAGAAACAAACTGGTCGCCTGAATAGCCAAAGGAACCGTCTGACAACATGACACAAGATCCAGTGACCACATGAGCACCCCATTTTGTACTAATTGCAGTTTTAAAAAATTCTGCAAGGCAGCACCATATAAATCATGTTACAGTAATCAGCAGCCCAATCCTAAGCTGCCCCAGAGCCCCAAGGAACAGCAGTGCTGAAATGGCCACTGCAGTATCCTATGGGACAGGGGCAGCTGCCAGAGACTCTTCGGGATAAGGGAGCATTTGCTCTCTTATCCTGGGTAATAGTGTTGTGGCCCCAATGGGTCTTCTTGGATCTGCATCTGCTAGCGGGTGCAGAAACAAAGAGACCTGTGTCATATTTCTTGGTTGAGGGGGAGCACAGGATACGGCGGCAGAGTCTGCCACCATTCCTGCCCCCTCCTGGGCTTGATTCTCCCCTCCCCCTGCCCAGTTTCGCCCTCCCCCACCTCCCCCCTGCTCTTCCCAAACTCTGATACTCCTCTGCACTGACTGGATACTTACCACTGGCCGTGTGGAGTATTGTCTTCCCGGCGCTAATGTCCAGCACTGCCTGGTGCTGGGTTCAGCACCAGTGTTGCATCTTCAGTACTTGCGCAAAAGTGCTTTATGGCACTTTTGTGACGGCCAGAGCCACCACCAGCGGAGGAGCGCTGGCGCTGAAGATTTTAAGATTGAGCCCCAACTCTTGCTGTCACTGACCACTGACACGGACCACTATAATTAAATCTGATGGATTTGTGTATGGTTTGTCAGTTGGCACATCACCTAAGTCCCCTGTGGTGACTGCAGTCACTTGATCATTCAGGAGCAGCGAGGAATTCAGGAGGACCCTGCAATGGAAAATCAGAAGATCATTAGGTCGATGATGTGGTGTTGACAGCGATTCCATGTTTTGACAGCTAGTTGACAGCTCTGGGAAGGTCAGGGCTGGCTCCACAGCTGTAATCAATCAAGGCCAATGGAGACCTGGATGGACACCTGAGCTTCGTTTGACCTTGATGGGACTTTGAATGGACATGGACTGAAGGGATGGCTCACCTAAGCCTAAATTGGACTTAACAAGGGGCTAACAAGGTAGCTCACAGCTGACCTGCATTTTGGATTATGAGACATCCAAGGATAAAAGGCAGCTTCAGAAGGAGACACAGCTGGAGAACAGCAGCAAGTTGCTTTGACTGCTGCTAAGGTTGCAGTGGCAGCTGCAATGCCACTGGGCCCATTTGTGAAAGGACTTCCCTTTGAGCTGCAAGTGTCTGCAATCAGGGAGTGGCCATGTGGAGTTTGTGGCAGAAGGGTCAAATGGGAAAGAAAGTGCCGTTGGGTTTCTGGTCAAGGAAACTACCCATGGCAGCAAAGGGATACAGGTGCTGGGAAGGACTCTAGACCTAGATTACCAGGGAGAGCTGAAGGTTATCCTCTACAATGGGAGCAAGGAAATTTCACATGTCTGGCTGGGCAGCGGATTGCACAGCTGATCTGTGAAAAGTATGGCAGCCGTCCAGGGAATGGATGGCCCAGGGAAGCCCACTGTTAAGAGGAGATCAGGGGTTTGGCTCTACAAATCAGGAGATGTGTAGTGGCCAGAAGGTTTGGGTCATGTATCCCCATCAGCCAGATCGAACTGGGGAGATCATCAGTCAGGGACCAGGAGCCACATACTGGGTAGCAGTAACAGGGAAGGACTCTCCTGTGTGCCTTGACAAAGGGAAACTAAAGCGAAGGGAATGAAATTATGCAGGTGATGCTCCACTTCTGAGTTTTTTTCTTGCAGGACAGAAAGGAACCTGACCCAGACAGAGCTACCCTGACCCAGAGGGAACCTGACCCACAGGGAACCTGACCCATACCTATGGGAGAAGGGAACTGCCAGGACTCTGCTGGAGGACACAGAAGAGAGGACTGCCAGGACCCTGCTGGAGAAGACACTCTGCTGGAGAGGACACTGCTGGAGAGGAGGGACTCTGCTTCAGAAGACTGGACTGTGCTTTGGAGATTGGATTGGACTTGCTGGAGGCTTCGGACCTTTACCCACTGAGTTAAGTTGAGTTTTGGGGAGGGAAAGCCTCTGGACAAGAGGACTTGCAGGAGTGTATGTGTTTGTAGCAATAAATTCTTGTTAATTGCTCAACCGATAAGGAGTTCTGTTCATTTCTTTGCCCACCACAGCTGGGGGGAGGGGGGCAAGATCAGGAAAACCTACAGGCCTCAAATGAACTCATGTAAAGGCATTTCTTTTGCTCTCATGCTCAACAGTCAATACCAAATTAGCTTCACATGGCCAACGTCAAATTCCCATCCAATTTGTTCTTGGAAAAGGAGGGTGTTAATTAGCCAAAAAGTGGGCATTAGAAGGGAGTTGGAATATTTGGACGGGACAGACTCCCAAACTGCACACCTGCTCCTGCAGAGGGAATGCAATCTCATTTAGAACCAGTTCCTGGTCCAGTACCGACATTACAGGTCTCTTGACCAAGATGGAAGGATCTTGGTTGTTCAGATTTAATTTCAACTTGTTAGCCCTCATCCGGTATCCCATCCTGTTCCCCATCATCCTCAGGAAATGATCTAGAACTTCTACAGCTTCAACTGCATTCAGTGAAACAGAGAGGTAGAGCTGGGTGGCATATTAGTGACAAACAATTCCAAACCCCAAGATGATGTCAGTAGTTTCAGATAGATGTTGAATAACATGGGAGGAACCTGTTGGAAAGCCCAAACCAAAGGATGAAGAGCAGGAGTCCTCCAGTACCACCTTCTTTCATATATTGGCCAGAAAGAACCAGAGCTATTGCAAAACAGTGCTCCTAGTTCCATTCTGCCCAGACAACCCAAAAGGATGCTATGGTAGATGGTGCTGAAAGCTACTGAGAGGTCCAGCAGGACCACCAGGCAGGTACTCCGTCTAGTGCCTGGAGGGGGCCTCTGATGTGACCTCTGGGTCTATTCTGGAGGCTTCCTCCTTATTTCAACATTCTTATTTGAATATCTATCCTTGAAATTAAGCCTTGATTACGATATATGTCAGTAAATGTGAATTCCTTTTCTTATCAGTATATTTATGGGACAGTGGACATTAAATATTCCAGAACCTTACACACTAATTAAAGTTCCCAGGCATTTAAAAAAAACAAAAACCCTTAAGATTGACATTGGCTCAAATGCTAAGTCTGCTGCTTATCTACAGTGTCTCTTGTGATGAGAGCCAAGGGAAGACTACAAGATAGTCAAGAACTCTGAGAAAATGAAGAAAAACGTTGAAATCATATAAATTCACATGATGATATGTTTCAAAGGGAATATTGCCCACCCCCTGGCTTTGCCCTATCCCCCATCAGCGAGACAAGGCGGGTACACAGCGTAACTGGATTAGCTGGGGAGTGAGAGTGAAATGTTTGGGTAGCTATTAAGGTTGAGCCACTCACTTGTTTCCTAGTCTATTGGTTAGGTTCTGACAGTGTGAGGCAGGGTAGGGCCAGAGCTCAGGCTGAGGATGATTGGGACACCACACTATTTAAACTGATTCCATTCTGCATTGGCTCTCTTTTTGCATTGATTGAAACCCTCCTTTTCCCAATTTTCAGTATAAGATTAGCCATTCGCTTCAGGGCTGAGTTTGTAATTTTACCTCCTGGTGTGATCTGGCACAGGAAGGAGTTTATACTTCCTTTACACTGATGTTTTGGCTGATTCTGAACATTGGGTGCCATACTGACCATAGTCCCTGGTCAGGCTGGCAAGTAAGTGTGAGCACCTGGGGATCCATGAAAAATCATTGGGGTGCTTCCAGAAGCAGTGTTACAGTGTTATCTTGGAACAACTTCTCAGGACTTTGGAACTCAGGGGCACCTGAGAATGGAACCCCCTTTGGAGCATTGCCCACATCGCCAACTGGGGAGCTCAGAGGATAGCAATTCCTCAACATAGTCAACTATGCTTTGAGGAGATGGGAGCAGTGGCTACTATTGATCACTGAGCCCAGATTGCTCATCCAAGAAAGAGGCAATAGTCACATTGCAGAAGCTGTGCAATTTTTTTAAAACCTCTGGGACTGGATACTGGGGGGGGGGGGGGATCACCTGAGCGCTTGTCTTTCTCATTCTTGGAAGCCAGGTGGGGCTCACTGTTAAATGAGCTGGCTCAAACCAAGTCCTTTGTATACCAATTCAAAGAACTAAGGCTGCAATCCTATGCACACTTTCCTGGAAGTAAGCCCCATTGACTCTAATGGGACTTACTTGTGAGTAGACATGCATAGGATTGGGCTGTAAGTCAACAACAACAAAGGAACTCTATCAACTGCATCCAAATGACACCACAGCCCTGAGGGATGCTATTGCACTATAGGAGCTTTCCCAGGTAAACAGATGATCCAAACTAGGTTAAAACATGCAAAAACATGGGGAAAATTCAGCACCATCATGTTTTTTTCTGAATGCGTATATCAACCCAACCAAGCCTGGCCCATGCCTTTCCCCACCTGAGGCAGTGCCGTAAGGCACAATGATTGGATATCTCCCTGACATGCTGCAGCCACTTGCTGGCTCTCTTATCCAATCAGTCTAGAGAGCAAGAGAGCAGCTGGGTGGAAGTGGGTGGAAATCAGTTGCCAGCTGGGACAGTAGGCAGGCATGTGGTTGATGGGGGGGATGGGACACTCACACTTCCACAAGTCTGCTGCTCCCCCAGTCTGTCACCTAAGGCATGCACTTCATCCTACCTCCTGAGTAGGCCAGCCCTGAGTTCAACTCTTTAAGTCAGGATAGCGAAAGACAAAGAATTCGACAAGGGAGCCAACTTTCAAATTTGTTGGCAGGGATGTGATGTTTCTTGAATCATCTGCTCCTGTGTCAGTTATTGCAGAATGGCCTGTGTAACTGACAGGCTAGTGCATATCCCAGGACTTAGACTAGACTGGAAGGCAAGGAAAGTTCTGCAAGGACGAATTTAAGTCTGTCACTTGTGTACAAGGAAAGAAGAGCAATCTTGCATGTTCTAAGACTATTCTCTATCAGGAGTGTTATTCTAAGAGTTTCTGGACCCCTAGCCATCACAGGAAGAGGCAGGGGAGATGCACAGCAGAAGGTTAAAGTTCTGCTTTCAAATATATTAAAACATGTAAAATCCAACCACGGGATTTGTGCCTTTGAATTGCAGAGCAATGTTGGTCCATTATTTATAACGCTATGTAGAAAGGGTGAGTTGCCAGAAATCTAGGCACTTTGCAGCCCAATCTTATGCTTAGCTACTCAGATCTACTCAGAATTAAGTCCCACTGAGCTTAATGGGACCTGCTTTCCAGGAAGTATGTATGGATTGCAGCCTTTGAGGACTAATCCCATGAAGTCTGAATTGAAACCATAGGGCCAGCAGGGGTGGGGAGAGAAGATAATCTTTTCTCCCTGCCTTTTCTTAAAAGGGCATCGCTGTAGAGAAGCACAGCTAAGCCAGGTTTTCCTGCAACCTGATTTAATTGTGAATGGGAATCAATTAAAGCTCTAATTGTGATGGAACACAATTAGGTGATTATTATGTCATTATCGGATCTGAAACGCCCTTCCTTGCAGTTCACTAATGCAGAAGACTAATCACTTGGTGAACACCATTAAGCATCTGTTTGTTAATTCAGGCCATTGTTGATGTAACTGGAAATCAGCTTAGGAGAGAGATCTGGAGCAAGGCAGGCCCGTTCCTTGCGTGGCCTGTCAGGCACCCCATGCTCCGAAGGAAGGATTGTCAGCTGCAAGCCAAGCTGCCAAACGGAGTCTGCAGGCCTGCAAAGGACCGCCATGCCAAGAACAGCAATAAATAACCTGTTCTAAGCTGATCTCCAAGTAGCAAGATGATTTCCAAGCTCAGCAGGAGCCTTTTCCTTCTTTGTCTAAAATAGTCAAATGGCCCTGGGATACACACACACACACACACACACACACACACACACACACACAGTAATGACCTCAGTCATTTCAATCAAAACAGCTCAACAGGGCAAGGGATGTCAGATTCTTTACACGGCATAAAAGGCCTGACTAATGTCAGGGTCTACTGGATAATCTCCCTGATAACCATTGCAGCTTGGAGCGCTTGAGGTTATGATTCATAATTTTTCTCTCTGGAAAAAAAGAGGTATGTATTTGGGTTGGTGGTGGGGGGAGGGGGGCAAGATCAGGAAAACCTACAGGCCTCAAATGAACTCATGTAAAGGCATTTCTTTTGCTCTCATGCTCAACAGTCAATACCAAATTAGCTTCACATGGCCAACGTCAAATTCCCATCCAATTTGCAGAAAACAAATTCTTAATCCCTGTGCAGATTATAGTCTAAGGCAAAGGTAGGCAACCTACAGCCTGTGGGACAGATGCAGCCCGCCACCCAAAATCACGTGGTCTATACACCCAAAAAGTATACCGATCCGGCCCATGGTGGTTCTACAAATAATTCAAATTTGTGATCCTATCTCTGTAAGGCTTACCTTGTAAGCAGAAGCTTCCTCTGAGTGTCATTCTCAGTAAGCGTCTGTCTGTGCCATGCCCATCTCTTTTTTCAGTTCTGTGCCATAATCAGGAGGTTCACACATGCATATCAAACATGCATGCCTTCTCATTACTGACAGAGCTGATGTCTGGGCCTTATGCAGAAGAAGGTTGCCACGGCCACTCCCTGGTTTAGGGAGAACACAAGCAGCAGAACGGTGATTGTGCCCACTGATTCTGCCCTCAAGATTCATGTGTTCATTTGAACTTTCTGCATGTGTACAATCTATACCCACAGAAGCTGTCTCTATATCATTTGTACCCTGAAAAAATACAGATGTGTAGACTAACCATCTTCAGCCACTGTGCCATGGCACACTGGTGTGCCGTTAATGGTCTGCAGATGTGCCACAGGAGTTTGGGGGAGGGTCATTTATTAGTAGCAGCCACAGACAGTGTAGGATTACCAGCAGGATTACCAGGACCCACCCTGCAAGAAGTGTCTGGATGCACCAATAGAGCAGTGAAGGGACTTGGGAAAAATGCAGTCCACTCTGTTCCTGATTGTATTGGGATCTACAAGAAAGCCAATGTGCCACAAATGTTAGTAACACATTTGTGGTACGTCTCCCTCCTTGTGTACCCCAAGACCAAAGAACACTCAGGACACCTGGCCTGAGCACATCTAACCCCTTCAACATAGAGCTTCCCCTGTGGGATGAGGTGAGTGCTTGGGGGTTGCTACAAATACCAATATATATGCTCCCTAAACTGTAATCTTCATAGGGCTTTAGTGAATGGGAATATTACTTTACTGGAAGCTGGATTGTTGCCTGCCTTCATCCAAGGGTGGCCCACACCCATCAGATGCTCACTTGATCAGGTTGACCGCTGAATCCTCACTACTGGTGGCACTGGTAGTGCCCAAGGTACCATCCGGGAGTAGGCAAGGGTGCCATGGGAGGGTCCAGTGGCTTTGCACCAGAGACCCCAGTGCCAGCATTGCATTAAATCATTACTTTTACAAGAATCTGAAGAGTGATTTACTAAAACAGACCACATAAAACCATCCCCAGAATAACCCTGGGCTGGATGTCTCCCAGGCTCAAGATGGGAAAAATAAAAAAGCTTTTTTAAAATTTTAAAAAAGAGAAAATTCACAAAGAAACTAAGGGGCATCGCCATAGTGATAAGCCATAAGCCACACATAAGCCATTTTGCACGCACTTGAAACAAAGTGAAAAACAAATGAAAGCATATGAATAATTGGTTAAAATGAAATCAAGCCAAAATGAAATCTTTTCCAGGCGATCAGAGTTCCAGCGAATAGGTCAGCCAGCAGTTAGCATACTCTGAAAGGAGTTTCCATCACAATTGTACATCACTCTCATAATCAAGAGTTCTGCTGGATCTTAAAATGAAATATGAGACACACACTGACACTGTGCCTAGAAAATAACACTTCTGTAATGCTTCTAATTTAAGCATTGCCTGGGGAGAGTAATAAAAGGAAAATATTCCCATTGGATTCAGCTATTATGGGCTTTTTAACATAAGAATGAATGTTTCGTATTGTTTCCCCCCCCCAGTTCAATAATAAATAACTTTTCATCTCTTGAAATTGTATGGATTGCCATCACAATTTCTTAAACCAATGACACCTTTTTATGTATCCTATGGCTTGATGATTAATTCATGATGGAATTTTCCTTCTTAAAACAAAGCACCCGTCACTTTCCTGGTAAAAATGCCACGTTGACTTTTCTACTTTCAGCTCCTATAACATGCAAGAGCTTCATTCAGCCTTGTACTAAGCATATTGTAGCAAACCACAGAAAAGTCAAACCCTATGCTAAGTAAGAAGAGCCTGAGAGGGGGGAAGTGACACATTTGAAAAGTGAGAGTTGAGTTGTTGTCGTCCCCACATTTCAAAAATCAATGTGCCATAAATGATTAACAGTGCAATCCTAAGATTCAACTCTAGAGGAAGGTGAAGACTCAGGTGAAGAGGAAGGTGAAGACTCATGCTGAATATCACGTGCAATGGAATTAGCACAGTGAAATTGCTATCATTACTCAGCATTAAGACACATTGAAAGTCTATTGGCACAATCCTAACCAGGTCTACTCAGAAGTAAGTCCTATTTTGTTCAACAGGGCTTACTTTCAGGAGCATCAGCCTATATTTGACAATGAAGACTCAGGTATGTTGGTGTGGTTGTACAAATTCAACTTGAGAGGGTTAGTTCAGCAAATGTTACACTTTTGCCAGCCCAGGAGTGTTGCCCTTACGCCAGCCTGGGAGTGTCACAAACGTGCTATGTCTGCACCTCCATTTGAGTCGGGGAGGCTGGCACACGGATGCGCACCAGCTTCCCCATGCTGGAGCAAGACCCAGGAAAGGTATGTTCGCACCGACAGCAGGCCACTGGCGTGGGGGTTTGGGAAGGGCAGAGAGAGGGTGTTCCGGGGCGGAGCGGGGGAGGCAGGCAGACTGGTGGATGGGTTGAGCCAAGGAAGGGGGGTGGGTCAGGTCTCTGGCACTTAGGCCGAATCCTAACCCCCCTCCTCAAGCAGCCTGGCCTAACTCCGGGCTGCTAAGATCTGTGCCAGCAATTTAACTGGTACAGGTCCAAGTAACCCCACTGCAGTGGCTTGGGCAGTGCTCAGAGTAAGGGGAAAGTTATTCCCTTGCCCTAAGTTGTGCCACAGTCACCTACAACCCTGTGCTAGATACAGAGCGCAGGCCAGTCGGCCTGCCTGCTCCATCGCAAGTCAGGACTGGGCTGTAACATGCCTATGTGTGGGCAGGTGAGCTAAGGATTTTTGTGAACTCTTCAGGGTTGGCCCAGACACATGCATGCTTGTATGAACCTTTCTAATGAGAGGAAATTTGTTTTCCAAGTTGTCCTTAAACTTCAATGATCTCTTCCCTCACATTGGGAGTTCCATTCAACACATACTGCCCAGCATATCAACCATCACATACCATGACATCACAGTGATATCAGCCTTGTTGCCCACACTTTTCCAGAGCTACCTCATCAAATAGTCAATGCAGGATTTTTCTCGTAGTCCCTGCCTTTTGTCTTGTGTCTGTTCATTTCATACCTGCTTACTGATTCTTGATATTCCAACGAAACTAACTTATCACTGTAATTTTTTTTTCTTTTCTGGTGAGAACTGACACAGAAATGGAGAGTGTCATCCAATCATAGTACTTTCTGGGTGGAAATTAAGTAGTATGCCACTCCAAAAAATTCAAAAGCTAACATGCCTACCAACACAGGGTCACACAATTGGAGGGGGGAAAAAAAACTAAAGCTGATTATGTGAAATCAGCTGGATCCATTAGCACACACAAGCAGTGGCAGACCTCTCATTATCGACAATGGGGCAAATACCCTGGGTGCAAGCCTTTGGGATCCCACAGAAGCCCCTCATAGGCTCACGATGGGGTCGGAAACTGAGCTTCCGTTTTTCCAGAAGCACAGTTTACAGCCTTGAGAAAACCTCAGGAACCTTATCCAACACAGTCTATGGTCGCGCGAAATGCTGTAAGCTTCAGGTAAGTGTGTAAGTGTAAGGGGGGGGATTTGGGTGCAGGGGGCAGCAACATCCCGTGGGGAGGGCGCCGTCACAGACCTTTGCCCCAGGGCACAGGGGTGGGGAGGTCCGCCACTGTACAGAAGAGCTGTGACAATATAAATGGCCATTAGACAACAAGCCAAATATTGCTCTCATGAGCCATACCTACAATGCTGACAATCACACACAATGGAATTAGTATTTGGCATTAAGTAAATACTAGTATTTGGAAATTAGTATTTGGCACTGAGTCACATTGAAAGAGTCTATATTTGACCGTGAAGAATCAGGTGCGTTGGTGTGTTTTACTTATTCAGCTCTAGAGGAAGGTCCAGCAAAAGTTGCACACTTTCTGACTATCATCGGGAAGCCTATCAGCATTACTCTTCAAAGCTGTGAAGAACTGAATTAAGACTGTAGAATTAAGAACTTAATATTTGATCATGGAAATAGGAGAAGAGCCAGTTTCAACAAATACTGTATATATCTCCTATTTTATGCAACCGACAAGAAATTGTTGACTTCTTAACGAGATAAACAAAGAGCTTAAGTCTTTTTTCTTCTTCTTCAAATTTTCCAAGAAGATGACAGCACTTTGGCAATGCCCCATCCATGCTACTGACACTATTGTTGCTACATGCTGCACATAAAACTACAAGAGGAAACAGCCCCTTCCATCAGGTTTACAGTATAAGACCAGACACAAGAAGAAAAGAGATTGTCGGAGAAAGGTTTAAGAGAGGTCAGTCTGACAATGCAAAAACCAACCCACTGACTTTGTAAGATGCATTTTGATTAATTCCCATTTTCATTCATTATTTTTAAAGACATGTGCGCTGGTATAACTGCTTTGGCAAGAAGTGCTCTAGGGATCAGAGCCATAAATTCAGTACCCATAAACAATCATTTCCTAGCAAAGCATAATTGAATATATATATATATATATATATATATATATATATATATATATATATATATATATATATGGAAAAGAAAGATTTTTGATTTAAAGTGAGATGTGACTTGTGGGGTGCTAAAAAGCATCAACAATTTGAAACTTTCAGTCTCTTGGCAACCAAGAACAAGGAAGAATTGTGTGTCCAATTCAAAGTACGGGTGGGATTTTGGCACAGAGGGTGAATTCTCACAATTAAATATATGCTGGGATTCACAGAGGCCTTTTTACAGAGAAAGTCCAATCAGATATTTAATGGCCACTAGTTGCCAGGAACATGGTGGAAAGCTGAGTCCCCAAACCATCTAAGACTACAGTTGTACACAATCTTGGGAGTAGACCCAGTGGAATTTATTTCTTAATAAATATGTATAGGATTGGGCTGCAAGCGTCCTAAGGCTGCCCACCTAAACTGGATTATTTTCAAGTAAGTCCTATTGAAAGTAATGGATCTTTCTGCCCAATCCTATGGGCCATTTACAAAAGTAGATTGATACATCTGCTTTTGTAAATGGCCCATAGGATTGGGCTGAAAAAGACCCATTACTTTCAATGCTGTCATAAGTGGCCCTGAGACAATACAAACATTGCTCATCACCACTGGTGGAAATAAGCCAGAATCACCTGGAAGTTCCAATGGCCCAGGTAAGGTTTATGGGAGGGTTGTAGCTGGGAGGGAGCAGACTGGAGAGGGAGGGAGCAGACTGGAGAGAGTGGATCTAAATTTACAGTTGTCTCATCTGAACACAACACCTTTAACTTCTAAGTTTATGTTGGCAATGCCACGCATCAAAGATGTAAAAATAAGCAAGAGTTTTATTATTATACATTTGCTTGTATCAAAATATACATATGTGCAACCTCTTCCTATTGGGTCAATGCCAGGAGATGGAAGTTCTCTTCTCCAGAGCAAACAGCACGAACAATTTCTTCGGAAGCCAGGAGCTTCTCTTCTTTAAATAAAAACATCTACTCAGCAGTCCCCAGGAAGTTCCATCTCAGTTGGCTTTGCTTCCTCAGAAATAAATTGAGGCTTGACTCATTGTAGAGCACTCTGTCCAATAAAACTGGAATGATCAACAGTCATCACCAGAGGACACATGCACACCAACAGAGGAAAACAGTCCATTGTCATAAACACAAACTGGCCTCAACCTAAGAGGTATACTTTGAGTAAAATGCAGACTTCCACACAAGATCCCTTAGCACTGCAGCATTGCTTTTCTACAACAAGCTGGGAGCGGAATGAATAAGGTGATTCCACACAGCACTTAATATCGTGCTATTTGTATCAAGCAATGCCCACATCTGTGTCCAAAATCTACCATGTTTTCTCACAAGGAAATTCCATACCCCATAAGACTCATGCAATCTTAATTAAACAGTTCCTCCTTGTAGATCAGGACCATCCAAACCCCGGCCCAGGGGCTGGATCCAGGGTTTGAACAAACCAATCCACCCTGTGAGCAAACCTTACCGTTCTGCCCAGTTGCCACATGCATTCCGACTAGATCAGTGGACAGAGACTAACTGGGCAGTTACATCTGCCTTGATATCCTGTCGTGCAGCCTTTTGGGACACAGGGCAGCAGACGCAACTGCCCAGAGCATCTCTGATACCCAATGTGGTCGGAATGCATGAAGCGACAGTAAGATGGTAAGATGCAGTCCAAACAGGGACCACATTTTTGTTACACAGCAACTGCAAGTTTGGTGATCGCTATTGTAGATGGAAGTGTTTCTTCTGTACTTCCTCTGAAACTGTTTCTTCCAAGATGAGGAGGCTTTAATTACTGCTTTTCTTTTTTGGGGGGTCCGTTGCATCCCAGCATTGCTTTACAAGAAGCAATAAAAGTTCACATTACAATATTTTCACAATACCGAACAATAGGGTTTCTGGATCATGTTACCATTGTAGAGTGGGGGGACCACTGAATTTCATTGTGTGACCTTGTTGTCTGTTCCAATGCAGATTTAAGGCTGCAGTATTTCAATTACATATGCCTCTTGGCCCTGTAGAATCACTCTGTATCCACCACGGTGACTGGCCTGGTGTCATGCACTCCTCTGTAAATACTAGATGATCCAATCATCTAAATTTTGGACCACTGGGAAAATTATTCATACCAAAGCATCATTTAATCTTGAGTCTTCCTAAAATAGGGCCGAATTGTCATCCCAAAAAAATTCTTCCAGTTCAATAATTACTCCCTCTGCAACGTCCAAATTTTCCACTCCCTGCATGGGTGTTTCCTAACAACATGCAGTATGACTCTGAGGTGTTACTCATGGAGTAACTTCATGGTATAATAATTTGCACAGGTCATCCTGCTATCTAGCCTTAGGAAATGTTTTTGCCACAAGGAACACACAGACATCTGCGTGATCACTACTATATAAGTCAGTCCCATGGATAGTAATGGAACTTATGCCCAGATTTAATGTGCAGAAAATAGAAACATGGTGTGTGTAGCAAGAGGGATTCCTATGGAACTATTTGATAGGTTAGTAAGGGCCCAATCTGATTTCCTGTCGCCAGCCCATAACACTGACAGAGAGCATGATGAATGCTATGGGTGGGGAGAGAACCATACCTCCCCATAGACCGCCTGGTCTGCAATGGGTATCCTTGGATCTACGCTAGATATTTAGCTGAAATATATCTGAGTAGATTCAGGGGGTTGGCCTGGGCCAGGAAAGGGAGATAAGATCTTCATGCAGGCCTTCCACAGAGATCCTCCCCATTCCAGGCTGCTCCCTACCTCATTCCACCCCTATCCCCCCCTTGGAACTGCCCACACCACCAGCAGTAGTCTCTCCCTATGACAGAGATTTCCTCTCTGTTTTTTGGTGAGGTTTTTCCCACTTGGAGAGCCTCTTATCTTTGTAGCC